>NW_028270144.1:66396043-67824106 GCF_037043375.1 Chiloscyllium plagiosum
TGGCCATATCTTACTAAACGTGCCTCATTAACTGCCTACCCCACTCCAATGGCATCCCTGCCAGCTGGTTTGATCCTCATCTTTCAATGCATTGGACCCAGAAAAACTTGCTACTACTGGGATATCCCAGAATTGACCAGCATCACTGGCGTGAATGCCATCTTTAAAAGGCCTCAGGGCATCCATGGTGCAAGCATTTTCAGCCTGGAGCCACACTGCACGGTTCATGATGTTGGCTACAGATGTGGCAAACAAGAGGAATTTGCCAGTACACTTTGCCAGGGGGAGCCAGAAGTTGTGCTTGGTGGATTGGTATGAAGGCTGGAACTTCATTCTGCTGCAGAATTAGCAGGAGAGGCCGTGACACTAGACATTCCAGCCTGGCTCAAGATTGCCACATGGGATATACTGGAGGAATGGAGAACAGAAGAGTCACCAGACCTAAAAAGTGTACTCTGTTTTCTCTCCACAACGCTGACAAACCTGCTGAATTTCTCCAGCAATTTCTGATTTTGTTTCAGATTTCGAGCATAGACAATTCTTTGATTTACTCGACGTTTGTTTGATATTTACCTCTAGGTTCTCTTCTCCAGGCACCACAATTAATTGGCTAAGACTTTCCAATCATTATTGGAACAGTTTTGACCAAAATCAATCTCCTTTCTGACTACTTATTTGCCCGTGGATTTCTGAGTTACATCCTGTCAGAGAAAATTGGGAAGAAATCCACTGAGGACAGTCGCAGCTCTGGAGCCAAGTCATGCCCTTTATTTGAACAGCACTTGCTGCTGCATTTCAGGAGTTAAATTATTTAAAGGTCTCAAAACTCCTTTGACAGTTACTGAGGAGAGCTAAGTGTGTGAGGTAAGGTGCCAGATGACTAAGTGTCAGATGTCTGCTATTTGGACATGGATAGGTGGTGGATTGGTTTGGGAGGGAGGATGAATGTTGGGGGAGAAGCAAGAGTGCCAGGTGGGTTGAGTGGTTAGCCAGAGGAGTTGGGCATAGTGTGGCAGTTGGGTGAGGTGCTAGTGTCTCAAGTGTATTGGGGGTGATAGTGCCAGGTGGTGAGGGGGTAAAAGTGTGAGGTGATTGAGACGTAGGGCATCTGGGCCATAAAGTTGCTAGAGGTCCAAGGGAGGACTAAAAGGATATCAGGTGTGATAAGACAGATGTATGAGGGATGATCTAACAAAAGCCTGTAAAATTCTAACAGGAGAAGAGAGGTTAAAAGTTGGCAAGATATTCTTGATTACTGAAGATTGCAGATCCAAGGGTCACAGCTGATGCATATGGGCTTGACTGTTTAGGACTGAGATGAAGAGAATTTTTTTCTTCACTCAGAGTGGTGATCCTCTAGAATTCTCCACCACAGAAATGGTTGAGGCCAAAACACTGTTTTCTAGTAGGAGTTAGGTATAGATTGATATGGCTGGGTGGCACACGATTCAGTTGTTAGCATGCTGCCTCCGCAGCACCAGGGACCTGGTTTTCATGCCAAACCAGAGTGGCTACCTGTGCAGAGTTCGCACACAGCACATAGAATGTTAAGCACAGCACAGGCCCTTCGGCCTTCGAGGTTGCGCCGACCTATGAAATTAATCTGATGCCCATCTAACCGAATCCGTTCCTTTATTATCCATATATATGTCCAATGTCCATTTAATTGCCCTTATTGTTGACGAGTCTACTACTGTTGCAGGCCGATTGTTCCACGCCTTACTACTCTCTGAGTAAAGAACCTACCCCTGATATCTGTCCAATATCTATCACCCCTCAGTTTAAAGCCATGTCCCCTCGTGTTAGCCTTCACCATCCAAGAAAAAAGGCTCTCACTGTCCACCCTATTTAACTCTCTGATTATCTTATACATCTCGATTATGTCACCTCTCAAACTTCTTCTCTCCAGCAAAAACAGCCTCAATTCCCTCAGCCTTTCCTCATAAGACATTCCCTCCATACCAGGCAACATCCTGGTAAATCTCCTGTGAACCTTTTCCCAAGCTTCCACATGCGGTGACCAGAACTATAAGCAGTACTCCAAGTGTGGCCTTACCAGTCTCTTGTACAGCTGAAGCATGATCTCGTGGCACCGAAACTCAAACCCCTACCAATAACTGTGGACAAACTGTGGAATAGGATGTGGAAGATATAGACTGTAGGGAAATAGATCGTGACAGCTTGCAAAATGTCCAGATTACAGAGGAGGAAGTGCTGGATGTCTTGAAACAGTGAGAGGTGGATAAATCCCCAGGACCTGATCAGGTGTACCCGAGAACTCTGTGGGAAGCTAGAGAAGTGATTGCTGGGCCTCTTGCTGAGATATTTGTATCATCGATAGTCACAGGTGAGGTGCCGGAAGACTGGAGGTTGGCAAAGGTGGTGCCACTGTTTAAGAAGGGCGGTAAAGACAAGCCAGGGAACTATAGACTGGTGAGCCTGACCTCGGTGGTAGGCAGGTTGTTGGAGGGAAACCTGAGGGACAAGATGTACATGTATTTGGAAAGGCAAGGACTGATTCGGGATAGTCAACATGGCTTTGTGCGTGGGAAATCATGTCTCACAAACTTGATTGAGTTCTTTGAAGAAGTAACAAAGAATTGATGAGTGCAGAGCAGTAGATGTGACCTATATGGACTTAAGTAAGGCGTTCGACAAGGTTCCCCATGGGAGACTGATTAGCAAGTTTAGATCTCATGGAATACAGGGAGAACTAGCCATTTGGATACTGAACTGGCTCAAAGGTAGAAGACAGAGGGTGGTGGTGGAGGGTTGTATTTCAGACTGGAGGCCTGTGACCAGTGGAGTGCCACATGGATTGGTGCTGGGCTCTCTACTTTTTGTCATTTACATAAATGATTTGGATGCGAGCATAAGAGGTACAGTTAGTAAGTTTGCAGATGACTCCAAAATTGGAGGTGTAGTGGACAACGAAGAGGGTTACCTCAGATTACAACAGGATCTGGACCAGATGGGCCAATGGGCTGAGAAGTGGCAGATGAAGTTTAATTCAGATAAATGCGAGGTGCTGCATTTTGGGAAAGCAAATCTTGGCAGGACTTATACACTTAATGGTAAGGTCCTAGGGAGTGTTGCTGAACAAAGAGACCGTGGAGTGCAGGTTCATAGCTCCTTGAAAGTGGAGTCACAGGTAGATAGGATAGTGAAGAAGGCGTTTGGTATGCTTTCCTTTATTGGTCAGAGTATTGAGTACAGGAGTTGGGAGGTCATGTTGCGGCTGTACAGGACATTGGTTAGGCCACTGTTGGAATATTGCATGTAATTCTGGTCTCCTTCCTATCGGAAAGATGTTGTGAAACTTGAAAGGATTCAGAAAAGATTTACAAGGATGTTGCCAGGGTTGGAGGATCTGAGCTACAGGGAGAGGCTGAACAGGCTCGGCCTGTTTTCCCTGGAGCGTCGGAGGCTGAGGGGTGATCTTATAAAGGTTTACAAAATTATGACGTGCATGAATAGGATAAATAGACAAAGTCTTTTCCCTGGGGTCGGGGAGTCCAGAACTAGAGGGCATACGTTTAGGGTGAGAGGGGAAAGATATAAAAGAGACCTAATGGGCAACATTTTCACGCAGAGGATGGTACGTGTATGGAATGAGCTGCCAGAGGATGTGGTGGAGTCTGGTACAATTGCAACATTTAAGAGGCATTTGGATGGGTATATGAATAGGAAGGGTTTGGAGGGATATGGGCCGGGTGCTGGCAGGTGGGACTAGATTGGGTTGGGATATGTGGTCGGTATGGACAGGTTGGACCGAAGGGTCTGTTTCCACGCTGTACATCTCTATGACTCTATGACTCAATAAAAGTTCTGGATTAGTGGTGCTGGAAAAGCACAGCAGTTCAGGCAGCATCCCAGGAGCAGTAAAATGGACGTTTCGGGCAAAAGCCCTGAATCAGGAATACAGGCAGACTGCCTGAAGGGTGGAGAGATAAATGAGAGGATGGTGGCGGTGGGGAGAAAGTAGCATAGAGTACAATAGGTGAGTGGAGGAGGAGATGAAGGTGATAGGTCAGGGAGGAGGGTGGAGTGGATAGGTGGAAAAGAAGATAGGCAGGTAGGACAAGTCATGGGGACAGTGCTGAGCTGGAAGTTTGGAACTGGGGTAAAGTAGGGGAAGGGGAAATGAGGAAACTGTTGAAGTCCACATTGATGTCTGGGGTTGAAGTGTTCCGAGGCGGAAGATGAAGCGTTCTTCCTCCAGGCGTCGGGTGGTGTGGGAGCGGTGGTGAAGGAGGCCCAGGACCTCCATGTCCTCGACAGTGTGGGAGGGGGAGTTGAAATGTTGGGCCACAGGGCGGTGTGGTTGATTAATGCGGGTGTCCCAGAGATGTTCCCTAAAGCGCTTTGCTAGGAGGCGTCCAGTCTCCCCAATGTAGAGGAAACCGCATTGGGAGCAACGGATACAATAAATGGTATTGGTGGAAGTGGCAGGTAAAGCTTTGATGGATGTGGAAGGCTCCTTTAGGGCCTTGGATGGAGGTGAGGGAGGAGGTGTGGGTGCAGGTTTTGCAATTCCTGCGGTGGCAGGGGAAGGTGCCAAGGGAAGGTGCCAGGACGAGAGGGTGGGTTGTAGCGGGGCGTGGACCTAACCAGGTAGTCACGGAGGGAACGGTCTTTGTGGAAGGTGGAAAGGGGTGGGGAGGGAAATATATCCCTGGTGGTGGGGTCTGTTTGGAGGTGGTGGAAATGTTGGCAGATGATTTGGTTTATGTGAACTGAAAATGTGTTGCTGGAAAAGCGCAGCAGGTCAGGCAGCATCCAGGGAACAGGAGAATCGATGTTTCGGGCATAAGCCCTTCTTCAGGAATGAGGAAAGTTTGTCCAGCAGGCTAAGATAAAAGGTAGGGAGGAGGGACTTGGGGGAGGGGCGTCAGAAATGTGATAGGTGGAAAGAGGTCAAGGTGAGGGTGATAGGTCAGACTGGGGTGAGGGCGGAGAGGTCAGGAAGAAGATTGCAGGTTAGGAAGGCGGTGCTGAGTTCGATGGATTTGACTGAGACAAGGTGGGGGGAGGGGAAATGAGGAAACTGGTGAAATCCGAGTTCATCCTTTGTGGTTGGAGGGTTCCTAGGCGGAAGATGAGGCGCTCTTCCTCCAACCGTCGTGTTGTTGTGGTCTGGCGATGGAGGAGTCCAAAGACCTGCATATCCTTGGTGGAGTGGGAGGGGGAGTTGAAGTGTTGAGCCACAGGGTGGTTGGGTTGGTTGGTCCGGGCGTCCCAGAGGTGTTCTCTGAAACGCTCCGCAAGTAGGCGGCCTGTCTCCCCAATATAGAGGAGGCCACATCGGGTGCAGAGGATGCAATAGATGATGTGTGTGGAGGTGCAGGTGAATCTGTGGCGGATATGGAAGTTTCCTTTGGGGCCTTGGAGGGAGGTGAGGGGGGAGGCGTGGGCGCAAGTCTTGCACCTCCTGCGGTTGCAGGGGAAGGTGCCAGGAGTGGAGGTTGGGTTGGTGGGGGGTGTGGATCTGACGAGGGAGTCACGGAGGGAGTGGTCTTTACGGAATGCTGATAGGGGAGGGGAGGGAAATATATCCTTGGTGGTGGGGTCCGTTTGGAGGTGGCGGAAATGACGGCGGATGATGCGCTGTACATGGAGATTGGTGGGGTGGTAGGTGAGGACCAGTGGGGTTCTGTCCTGGTGGCGGTTGGAGGGGCGGGTCTCAAGGGCGGAGGAGCGGGAAGTGGAAGAGATGCGGTGGAGGGCATCGTCGACCACGTCGGGGGGGAAATTGCGGTTCTTGAAGAAGGAGGCCATCTGGGTTGTACGTTTTTGGAACTGGTCCTCCTGGGAGCAGATGCGGCGGAGACGAAGGAATTGGGAGAATGGGATGGCGTTTTTACAGGGGGCAGAGTGGGAGGAGGTGTAGTCCAGGTAGCTGTGGGAGTCGGTCGGTTTGTAGTAGATGTCCATGTTGATTCGGTCGCCTGAGATAGAAATAGAAAGGTTGAGGAAGGGGAGGGAGGAATCTGAGACTGTCCAGGTGAATTTGAGGTCGGGGTGGAAGGTGTTGGT
This sequence comes from Chiloscyllium plagiosum, assembly GCF_037043375.1. Classification (NCBI taxonomy): domain Eukaryota; kingdom Metazoa; phylum Chordata; class Chondrichthyes; order Orectolobiformes; family Hemiscylliidae; genus Chiloscyllium; species Chiloscyllium plagiosum. The sequence continues at coordinate 66,402,080 of NW_028270144.1, forward strand.
GAAGTGGATGAACTGTTCAACCTCCTCGTGGGAGCACGAGGCGGCACCAATACAGTCATCGATGTAGCGGAGGAAAAGGTGGGGGGTGGGGCCAGTGTAGTTGCGGAAGATGGACTGTTCCACATATCCTACGAAGAGGCAGGCACAGCTGGGGCCCATGCGGGTGCCCATGGCTACTCCTTTCGTTTGGAGGAAGTGGGAGGATTGGAAAGAGAAGTTGTTCAGGGTGAGGACCAGTTCAGTCAGTCGAAGGAGGGTGTCAGTGGAAGGGTACTGGTCGGTACGGCAGGAAAGGAAGAAACGGAGGGCTTTGAGTCCTTCGTGATGGGGGATGGAGGTGTACAGGGACTGGATGTCCATGGTGAAAATAAGGCGTTGGGGACCGGGGTTTATGTGAAGGTTGGTAGGGTGGAAGGTGAGCACCAGGGACGTTCTGTCCTTGTTACAGTTGGAGGGGTGGGGTCTGAGGGCGGAGGTGCGGGATATAGACGACATGCGATGGAGGGCATCTTTAACCACGTGGGAAGGGAAATTGCAGTCTCTAAAGAAGGATGCATTCTGGTGTGTTCTATGGTGGAACTGGTCCTCCTGGGAGCAGATACAGCGGAGGCGGAGGAATTGGGAATATGGGATGGCATTTTTGCAGGATGTAGAGTCGTAAGAGGTGTAATCCAGGTAGCTGTGGGAGTCGGTGGGTTTGTAAATAATGTCGGTGTCAAGTCGGTCGTCATTAATGGAGATGGAGAGGTCAAGGAAGGGGAGCCTTTTACCCTACCAATAAACGCCAACACACCATAAGCCTTCTTAACAATGCTATAAACCTGGATGGCAACTTTCAGGGATTTATGCACCTGAACACCAAGATCTCTCTGATCATCTACACTGTCAAGAATTTTACCATTAGCTCAGTACTCTTCATTCCTGTTATTTCTTCTGAAGTGAACTACCTCACGTTTTTCTGCATTAAACTCCATTTGCTACTTCTCAGCCCAACTCTATATCTTATCTATGTCTCTCTGTAACCTACAACATCCTTCAGAACTATCTACAACTCTGCCTACCTTAGCATCATCTGCAAATTTACTAACTCATCCTTCTATGCCCACATCCAGATCATTTATAAAAATGACAAACAGCAGTGGCCCCAAAACACACCACTGGTAACTGAGCTCCAGGATGATTGTTTCTCATCAATCACCATCCTCTGTCTTCTTTCAGCCGGTCAATTTCTGGTCCAATTCACTAAATCACCTTCAATCCCGAAACTCCCTACTTTGGACAATAGTCTACCATGTGGGTCACTTTTCCTGGGTCACTACTAAGTTTAATAAAGTTGGAACATTCTGAAATCTTTGACTTTAAGGGGATTTTTAACAGGTGAACTGGGGATCCATTTCAATTTGCACTTGACAACGTGAAGTATTGCAATGAGTTTTAGATTCCAGCTCATCCCTGGCCCATTTTAAATCTCTTCTCCATTATCGTCAAGGATTGATATTGTTCTGAAAGTATGGTGCCTGGATTGGACACAACATTCCAGCTGAGATCTAATCATTGATTTTGTAAATTTATTTACTTTTATATTCCAAGCCTTTATAGTTTTTTGAATGCTTTCTTACCAGTTTTAAGGTGAGCTGACAAGTCTCTCTGTTCCTGAATCTACTTTGAAATGTTATCAATTAATTTAGATCACCTCTCTTGATTGATGTAGTTGTTCTACATTACACTTTCTCTGCTCGTTTACCTGTTTCTGGCAACATTCTCCTGCAGTCTCTTATGAACCTCCACAGTGCACCCAAGCTTTGGGATCTGCAATCATCGATATTATGCCCTCAGTAACTACATCCTCCTCATTAATATAATAATGTTTGTTATGTTGTTAAAAATAAAGTAGCGCAAATGCCACTCATAGAGAATATCACTCCAGTTCAAACATCAACTATTAATCATCACTTTCTGACTTGTCTCTCAGCTAAATATGACTTCATACTATTACAGTCTTTTAAATCCTATTGGATACTTTTCTTATTATAATTTGGAGATGCCGGTGTTGGACTAGGGTGTACAAAGTTAAAAATCACACAACAACAGGTTATAGTCCAACAGGTTTAATTGGAAGCACACTAGCTTTCGGAGCGATGCTCCTTCATCAGGTGATAGTGAAGGGCTCCACTATCGAGCCCTCCACAATCACCTGATGAAGAAGCGTCGCTCCGAAAGCTCGTGTGCTTCCAATTAAACCTGTTGGACTATTAACCTGGTGTTGTGTGATTTTTAACTTTCTTATTATAGCTCTGCTCTCACAGATATTGATGATTACCAATAGAACAACTTCCCATCAGTTCCAAATTGGTTAGTTCCTCACAGTAACATTGTAAATGATTTTTATTTGGTTAGCTAGAAAATTGAATCAATTCTTAACTGCTGCTGTCTTAAATTGGCTAACTAATTTACTGCCTTGCGTTCTAGCCCAATATTGTCTATTTTTTTCTGCATTATTGATCTTGTAGCTATGTTCCTCACATCATTGATTATGCAGCCTGTTGCTTTTATTGGACATATACTATGATTTCTAGACTGTAGCAGAGTGAATCAGATTGATAAGAAATGTTATATCTTAGTTTCCAATTTAGTATATTTCGAAGTGGATAGAATTGGAAATGCACCAAATAAAAGCAGGCATGCCACCTTTCCATAATGGCATTAGGTACAAGAGCAGAATTTTAAATGTATAAAGTTGTCTAATTAAATTAATAAAATTTGCAGCACAAGTTTAATTATGTAGAAACAAAAGTGTCAAAGATTCTTTTATTATTTAAACTCTTCATTAATTTTAAATTTATACAAACTATTCCAAAGAGAGAACATTCAAAAATGTTGAAAGCATTAATGATTTAGAGATGCCGGTGTTGGACTAGGGTGTACAAAGTTAAAAATCACACAACACCAGGTTATAGTCCAACAGGTTTAATTGGAAGCACACTAGCTTTCGGAGCGACGCCCCTTCATCAGGTGATTGTGGAGGGCTCGATCCTAACACAGAATTTATAGCAAAAATTTGCAGTGTGATGTAACTGAAATTATACATTGAAGAATTGATTGTCTGTTAAGCCTTTCATCTGTTAGAATACAGTGATAGTTTCACTTCTTTCATGTGTAAATCACAAAACCTTTTTTTAACATTCTCGGGTTAGCTGTTAACAATGGTGATAACTAGACAATATGTTGAAGGTGTTAGCCCCCTGTGTTCTCTGTCTATGCCATGATGTTTAGATTGATTCTAATCTTGGGATAACAGAGTTTTACATAAATTCATGCAGTTTTTGAGCTCAGAGTTCTACATGAATGTATGCAGTTTTTGAGCAAAGTACAATGTAACTCTGCAAGTATAAATTCACCCCACAAAATATATGTGTGCATGTTGGTCTTTGTCTGTGTGTGTGTGTGTGTGTGTCTGTCTGGGGTGGGGGTTGTAAGTGTGAGAAAGTGTGTGTGTGTGTGTAGTGAGTGCAGAATGTCTTAAGTCTGTGAGGGGGTGCATGTGTAAGTGTGGGAATGTGTGTGTCTTTAAGGGTGTGTGTGGGTGTCTGTGTGCGCGTCTGTGTGTACCTGTGTCCGTGTGTATGTGAGAGAGAGTGTGTGTGTGTGTGTGTGTGTAGGAATATCTGTGTGTGTGTGTGTGTGTGTGTGTGTAGTGCAAAGGCACCTGTAATGTGACATGAACCCAAGGTCCCAGTTGAGGCCCTCCCTATGGGTACCGAACTTAGCTATCAGCCTCTGCTCGGCCACTTTTCTCTGCTGCCTGTCCCGAAGTCCACCTTGGAGGATGGTCACCCGAAGGTCCGAAGCTGAATGTCCTGGACCACTGAAGTGTTCCCCAACTGGGACGGAACCCTCCTGTCTGTTGATTGTTGTAACTGTGCACCTCTGAATTCAGCAAAAGGGCTCATTTTGAAATAGCAGTAGTTTTGCCATTATAGGCACATTCTTGATAGATTGCAAAGGTATCGATTTTCACTTGTCATAATACTTGCATGGGGTGAGTCATCAACACAGTCAATAACAGGTATAAGAATTTTAATGCCGAAATGTAGCAGGCGACTTTGGAAACAAATATCGTGTGGAATGTTGGGGACAGAGAGGCTCGGGGATTTGCTTTGCAGATTGTCTGTCCATGTTTCTTAACTCTTTTCTTCAAGTAAAAATATGTAAAGCAGTAAGACAACCTTTTGTTGCTTTGTGTGGTCCAACGGATATTGAACATTAACCTCAACATTACCTGTAGACCTTTATCCTTCTCTCATTCTTACATATCCTTCCCATGACATTGTGCTTTATATAAAAAATTAAGGAGGGGGCAAGCCTGTGCCATCCTTCTAAAGCACTGGGATAGATATCAACATCTCAGTTAGAAGCATAAACAGGAAGTTTTTGTACAGGATAAATTTTCCAGCAATTGTGAACAAGAGTGTAAAGGACATCACCAGGGATAGCTGGTCACATACTGTTAACTAGATCTAAACACTACTGAAGAAGGGAGGTGATGCAGAGATGCAATATGACATACATCAGGCTCTTCCAGTTGCAATAGCAAATGCTTGAGGCAGTGAGCAGCTTGTTAAAGTTGTGAGATATAACATCCGGCAGGATGAAAAAGCTTTCCTCCAGCTTGTGGAGCTCTTTGGTGCCAACAGTGACATCCTCCAGTCTACCGTGAAACATACAATCACTTTTCTGAAAGAGGTAGTAAAGCCTGTGCCTCAGTCGGCTGTGCAATCAGCTCTGGTGGTTTTGACTCCCCAAAACTCAGAGAGAGTTACAGAGTCATAGAGATGTACAACACAGAAACAGACCCTTCCGTTCAACTTGTCCATGCTGACCAGATATCCCAACCCCAGCTAGTCCCACCTGCCAGCACATATCCTTCCAAAACCTTCCTAGTCATATACCCATCCAGATGCCTTTTAAATGTTGTAATTGTACTAGCCTCCACCATTTCCTCTGGCAGTTCATTCCATACATGTACCACCCTCTGCGTGATAAGGTTGCCCCTTAGGTCTCTTTTATATCTTCCCCTCTCACCCTAAAGCTATGACCTCTATGTGTCATCTGTTTTTGATCTTCACCTCCTACACCATTGGATGGATTGGAACATTGCACAGTGACCCTGTTTCCTGAATAAAGTTCTAAGAATCTGTATTCTGACAGATCAGTGAGTGAGTTCAGTATAATCCATTGAAAATGGCAGTCATGTTATGGGGAAGTTGCTGGCATAGGAGTGGAGATCACATGCTGTACTTTTTAAGGATGAAATGTGTCTAATTCCTCAAAATGTATTCACCCAGAATGCATACGGATGTCAAGAATCCAACTGAACTAGTAACAACTGAAATGAGGCAGTCAATAGTTGGGCACTATCCAATCTGAAATCCGAAAAAAACAGCATCAATATTTCATCAACAACAATGACCTTCCATCAGGTCAAGGATGCATCGTGTAGAAGCATGAGTAACTAAAAGAAAAGGTGCTCCTGATTAACAGCAGAATGATTATGTCGTTTCATGGCAGCTGTTATTAACAAAAATAAAATAAGCTGAATCTTACAAGATTTTGACTAAGTTCTCAGTTCATCAAGTTTCGTGGAGGGTTTCTCTTTGTGAGACTTTGTGAATTTTATCACGTCATCATCCCAGACTTGCCTCATTAATTACTTACTATAGTGTTCCGCTCGTCTGATGCAAGCGGGATTCCACCACACACAATTGCCTGGATATTCCAGAATGGCCCAGCAATGCTGGCACTTGGGCCAGCTTTAAAGGGCTGTTGTATACTCTGATAAGCATTGTTAACCCAAAATTGCCCTGCAATGTTCCTGACATTTGCTTCGGATATGATAGATCAGGGGAAACTGACACTCTGTTTAACTAATAGGTATCTGAAGGATGTCCTCACTCCCCAGGTCTGAAAAAGGAGGCTATGACATCAGACCCCACCAGTGTAGTCTGAGGTTATCTGGATTAGAGCAGCCCCAGTCATCTGGAGGAATGCCCAGCAATATCAGGTGAAAGTCAATGACCCTCCCTCTTTCCCAGGATAAGTTCCATTGTCTGCTCTCTGCTACCTAATGCTTATTCTATTGTTATTATTTCACTTGCTCCCCCTACCAAGACTCATGTTCTAGCTCTTTAATTATTACATGCAACATCTTTCCTCACTCCCTTTCTCCCACCCCAACCCGGTTTCCTCCCACAGTTCAAAGGATAGATGGATTAGTGATGCTAAATTGCCCACGAGTCTAGGGATGTGCAGCCTAGGTGGATTTGCTGTAGAAAATGCAGGGTTACAGTGATAGAGTGGGGAAGGGTGTGCATTGTGGGTCTAGGTGGGATGTTCATTGGAGGAACAGTGTAGACTCAATGGGCAGAATGGCCAGCTTCCACACAGAAGTGATTCTATGATTCTAACTGCACTCATCCTGATCCTGCATGGCCTCTGCACTGCCTACTCATTTGCTTGGGAAACATCACCACCTTCTCTCACTTGCATTAATACTAATAACCAAGCCACCCAATTCCATCTCGCTCAATCCTTACCCTTCTGTCTTTCCAGGAGAAAACAGCCTACAGGCAGAAAGAAGCAAGATAGATGACCAGCTTCCCAAAATTCGACTCCCCAATCCCTACAAGGAAAGAAGACTGACCATGACTATCACGAGAGGCTGACTGACACTACCAAGCTCTTGAAATGTGCCTCAAATGAGTGAATGCTAAAAGGGCAGGAGAACAGAAGCCTGGTCCAATCCATCACCTTGTAGCATTTTAATGCAAGTAGCTGGTTGCTGCTGAATTGAAGCTTTAAAATGCAGAAATGTACTATAAGTGGAGTATGCTGGATCCATGAAGGTCTTTAGAGGAAGGTGTTGGATGCCGTATCCATGGATATGAAGTGCATAAGGTTTGTGCCCTGAAATGTTGTTGTTGGGTGTCCGTGTGACAGCCTGGAAGAGCAAGCGACAAGCTGAAGTTGCCAGGTATCCACACATGCTTTCAAATCAGGAATCGTCCAAGCTGTGGGCGGGAGGATAAGGAATTGCATATTAATAAAATGAATTTGCAGTTAACAAGACCAAGAAAACAATAAATTCATCTTGCTGCTGCTTAGTGTCAGTCTCATCTTGATGCCTACAACTTTGTTTGAAAATGCAGCACATTTCTCTCGATATCAAGATCTTGCTTGAGTTCTCACCATAGGCACATTGTTCAAATCCCTATCAAATTTTGCCACCAACCTTTTAAAAGTCTGACTTTGTTTGCCGGGTAGTTCTAAAGCTTGCTGAGCCTTCAATGTCAGGTCCAATGTAAATTATTATTGGCTAATAATTGGAAGTTCATCTTTTGCACAATGCAATGACTGGTGAAGACATTTGGTAGCATTTCTAATGCGGGTTAGGAGTAAATTTCACTGTCGCATTCATCTGAGAGGTAATCATGAACAGCTTTTGTTGCCTTGTTTGATGACTGGGCTTCAGCTTCAGGCTTTTAATCAATCAGAAAATTCCAACTCTTTTGCCAGATTCAGTTTGAAGTTGCTATCAATGCTGTTTAGTAACGTTGTGGTGTGTATAGACTTTAATTATTGAGGAGGCTGTCAAACCTCTCAGTAACTTGTGCAGAAACTAATTTAATTTATCAAATATTTCAGTGGGTCTCAATACATGCATGTATCTGAGTCTGAAATGTTTTAAAAACAGTTCCATGGCATTGGAACTTCAGTATAATAAGCCTGATACTGTTAGTGAAGAACTTTACTCACAAAGTAGTCACTAATTGACCACAGAATAGAGAATCAGTTATTTCAGTAAGCTTATTACAAAACATGATAGTAAAATACAAAAAAATTGTTGGCTTACAAATCAACAAATAATGTTACAGAGAAGGAACTCATTCAGGATGAGTTTAACTTTTAGTGGAAGTTCATCATCTGTCCTACTGCTATACTGTATTTTGATCTTCAAATGATTTCTTAATACACATTAAAATCTAACAATATTATATCAAATACTGATTTCCTAGTTTTTTGTTTATCCAGAGGCAATGTTAAATATGGAGATATAACACAAATGAACATAGTCTAATTCTAAGTAAAATGCTGCAGATGCCAGAAGTCTGAGGTAAAACAGAAAATGCTAGAGGAACTCAGTAGATCTGACAACATTTGTGGAGAGAGAAACAGAAATAATGCTTTCAGTTCGGTATGATTCTTCATCACATGTAATTCGATATTCTGAAGATTAACATTTTTGGTTATATTTCACAGAATCAAATAATTACAGAGATATTGTGGTGTAGAAGGAGGCCATTTGGCCCATCATGTTTGCACCAGTTCTCCAAATGAACACTATGATTTAGTGCCAATCTCCTGCCTTTTTGCTATACCCAACACATTATTACTCTTCAGATAATCATCTAATGTCCTCTTAAGTATCTCAATTACTTCCCAGCAGAGCATTCCAGATTGAAATCACTTGCTGTGTGAAGGAGTTTTTTTTACAAGTTGTTTCTTTTGCAAATAATTTTAAACCTTTAGTCAGAAAAGCAAAGTGAACATAGTCAACAATGGATTTTCTTTAAATTGTCCCAATCTGCATCCTCCCTTGATGACATCAATGTGAATGTTTACCAGTGGATTTCAACACGCAGTTGGAGGTTTTCACACTTTCTTACCATCCACCCATTGCCTCAGTATTATTGGACTGTTTGTGTAAGCTGCAACTTAAACATTGGCAAGACCAAAACTATCATCTTTAGTACCATTACAGACTTCGTATTTTCTTCAACAACTCCATTCCTGGCAGTTTTGTTAAAGTTGCAGATTCACTTTGGCACATGGTGTAATGGTTCACCAGTGTTCATGATTAACTACTACAAAAATCATGGATGAGTTGGATCGAAGGGTCTGTTTCCATGTTGTATGACTCTGTCACTCTATGACATTATAAGGCACTGTTGCCAACTGAACTAGACTGATTGTAACTGTGACAATGCTGTTCCTGCTTAAAACAACTAGAAAAGTTAGGGTCTGGTCTACCTTCTTGAGGGATTCTGGCCTGGTCCATAACATAACCTCAATATCGTATTAAATCCTAAACTGAGATTTTAGCTTATATACTTCCCATCACAAAAAAAAGCCTTACCCTTATGTCTGCAAAATTGTTGAATTGGCAATCACCATCTTTATCACATTTCATCTATTTAATATAGAAATTAAGGTCCTATAATCTGAAAATGACCCAACTATTCATTAATTGGAATTCATTGGGACCTATGCCAAGCACAATCTGTCCAGTTTCTCAGGTGATGGATACCAGAAGTCAGTTAACATCCTACTCTGAACATGGAGAAAATCTTGCCTACTGCCGCCGTGATATCATCACTTTCTACCACTGTAAATAGCCCAACATAATGTTCCTTTCTGGTGACAGCTCTGCCTAATCATGAGTCCATGAGTTCTCCTCGCCTCAGGAATGAGTAGCAAACATAGTGCTGCAAAACAAAACACTCTGGTCAAGATTTACACAGTAACAATGAGCCTTTGACAGCTCAAGTTCTTTGCCACCACCTTATGTAATAGAAGTAACCAAGAGGAGCTTTCCATGCACTTTGATGGAAAGTATTAGAAAAAACCTAAACCATGAAGTGTCATATCCTGAGAGAATCTGCTTCAGGCAGACTACCTTGTCATCAAAGAGATTTAAAGGGACCAAATCTCTTAAATGGTTTTAAGAGATCATTGACTGATGAACTGGATTTAACTGACTCCCTCATTAGTGTTTGTAAATGGTAGATCCATAAAATGTCCTCACTGACATGACCCTGCAGAGCTATGGATCCTGCCCTCAATGCCATTTTACCAGTGGGAGAGGGCACAACTGACAGCTCTCCTGTTTGTAGGTGTGTTGAGCGCCTCATCCCACTGTCCCCACCAAGGGTAATCTAACCAGCAAGGAGAGAGACCCAAGTCAAGCAATCGGTCCATCAATTCTCACTGAGAAACCCAAATCATTCCCAGGTCATACCCTACCCCTGATTTCCTAAAGTCCCTGGCTTATCTTCTCTGTTCCCCTACATTCTTGCCCTGCTTCATGGGGCATTCCAACCTGGTTCCAGTGATATATCCTTTCACTGCTTATTTTTGCCTTCTTAGCATCGAGGTCCCATAGTGTTTATTGCTTTATATGCTGCTGCTGGGATCAGAAAATTGCCAGTCATTCAGTTGACAGGGAGCTCTCCCAGATGGGGGAGCAGAAGTACCACATCAATTCAATTAGTACCCTTTCAAGAGTGAAATTCCTGTGGGGTGAGCTGTTAGTTCAAGGAATGGACCCTTTCACAATTTGTTGTCTTGGGGTGCAGGGACCCTGGAGCCCCATTAAATCCAGCCCCACTTCTCACAACACATCCAGGAATACATCCAGAAACTGCAGTACCTGCTGTTAATTGTCCATATGCTTTCCATCAAATTATTAATACCACTAATGTAGTAGTCACCACCATTAATGGCATAAGACATGAGAGAAAACACATTGATCAGAGTAAAAGGAGCCTGCTATTACCTGGAGGTGGCAATGGAAGGAAGAAACCTGCTGATGCCATCAAAATTGTTTGATTGGGGTTAGTTGAGGAAATGAACAGCAAGAGTGTCATGTACAGATCATGGATCCAATGCAGGAAGTAGTATGATGTTCTAATCAGGTCAGGAAATTTTGAGTTATTTGTTAATTGAATTATATTTGTGCTTTATCATCTATCTCACTATGCCTTGTTAAGCATTCTCCATTACATTATTACATCCACTCAACTACAGTCCTTATTTGCAGGCAGTTCCTCACCTTCCTTTTTAGCCATCATTTTATCATTGTCATCTGCCAGCAGTGGGAGGTTATAGAAGATTAAATAATGGGAAATTCTGATTCTGAATGCTCCTTCCTGTTCTTCCCAAAATACTTACAATGGTAATGAAAGGGTGCAATAGGAAACATTGCTTCCAAGTATGTCATTTTTGGAAGTGTTTGTTAAACTCCAACAACACTGAAACTTAACAATATCCCATGACACAGCAGCTTGCTTGTGTTAGGTTTAAAGTTAGGTTTTATTGCCACGTACTTAAGTATGGGATACGAGAATACAGTGAAAAGTGTACAATGTCACCACACACAGTGGCATCTTAGGTACAAAATACCAAGATGCAAATTCTTAATTACAGAAATAGAAAAATAAATAAATAAGTTTAAAAGTTCAGCACTACAGTCTTCTTAGGATAAATGTAAAAAAAGAGAAGTAAACTTAAAAAGATAAACATTATAGTTCTTTCTGAAGGAATGGGCCTGCAGACAGTGTATGTTGGAATAATTACCCTCATTCATTGCACTTTCATGCATTCATATCCTTGCCATTCCCAGTCTGATGCCAACCTTCCTGCTCACTTCCCATCACAGCATGGCTTTTCTCACCATCCTTACCTGTGCCCAATCATGCATACTTCAGCCTGTCCTCTTTCCCATGCACAATACCCACTTCCTCTATGCCTCTCCCATAGTATGGACATCATCTGCCTCACACTTCAACATAGCTTCCCTCCAATACAACTGAACAGTGAGAAATTGGAACAAATTTGAAACAATTTTTACTTGCCTTGTCACTTGTGTAAATGTGATGGAAACTCTGGCACAAGTTAGAATGGGGGCGATAATCACTTCCATTTAGATTTTCTTCTCTGGTTTCAGAATGAGACATTCTGTGTGACAAAGAACAGCATGATAATGAAAAGTGAACACTGGCTTTATATTATGATGCACTTCATATCTATCGAACAGGCAGATAGGCTTTTGACCTTTACTTATGCACCACATCCACCAAACGCCACTCCTCCTATCATTGACGCTCAGTAGCAGCAATGGGAATCATCTACAAGATGTACTGCAGAGTCTCACCAAGGATCCTTATAAAGCACCTTCCAAACATACAGCCATCATAATTTAGAACTGAAAATGTGTTGCTGGAAAAGCGCAGCAGGTCAGGCAGCATCCAAGGAGCAGGAGAATCGATGTTTCGGGCATGAGCCCTTCTTCAGGCTCATGCCCGAAACGTCGATTCGCCTGCTCCTTGGATGCTGCCTGACCTGCTGCGCTTTTCCAGCAGCACATTTTCAGCTCTGATCTCCAGCATCTGCAGTCCTCACTTTCTCCCCCATTTTAATTTAGAACACCATCATCTGCAAGTTGCCCTCAAAGCCATTCCCCATTATGATTTAGAAATATATCACTGCTCCTTTTTTGTCAAGAGATAAAAATCTTCAAACTCCCTCCCAAACAGGATTGCAGGCACCACTCTGTCAAATGGACTTCAGCAGTTCCAAATTGCAGCTCAGCATCACGTTCTCAAGGGCAACTATGGATTAGCAATAAATAGTGGCCAAGCTATCGATGATCACATCCCATGATTGAATTGAAATCACACTGGAATGTCTATTTTAGAAGTCTGTGATTGTTGATCCCTAAAGTTTATGGTGGGAAACCCAAATACATCAAAAGAAATAGAGACAAGGTAGAATATAATTGCTCATCCTTCAGTGGCAGACAGACTGCCTCCAAGTCAGATAAAGAGAAGACTGCTTACCCTCTATCATTAATTACATTTATTCTATTTGGTGAGTTTAACTTCTTTTTTGCCTGCCTCAGCAATGTTGGATCTCTGTAATATATAGAGGCCCCTTGAGTCCAGCATCATTTCAGCAGTTATGAGGGAAATATAACAGGATGTTATCTTATGATTTTGTGAATGCCCATCAATATTTTGGCATAGGCTTTCAGCAGCCATTGGAAGCTCTATTAGAAAATAACCTAAAAATAACAGAAATGGCAGGGATCTTGGTGGAATCATTCCCCACGTGATTGACCAAATTAGGCAGAAAAGGAATGGAAGACATGGCTAAAGTTTATAAAATGATAGGAAGTCAAAACCTAAGTGAAAGTGAGGACTGCAGATGCTGGAGATCAGAGTCAAGATTAGAGTGGTGTTGCTCGACTTTTCGGGCAAAAGTCCTTCATCAGGAGGGTTTTTGCCTGAAAGTCAAAACCCATCTATGCAGTAAAATACAGTTTGTGCCAATATCAATGCTCCACAGTGAGAAATTGTATCTTCAAGAGGGTTTAGCATCACTGATAATATAATCTCTAAGGAGATTTTTAATTTTATGTTTTAATATTTTTTTAAAAATGAAGTAAAATTGCCAGTGATCAATTTACAGGATCACAGAGAAGATTTCAAATTTTAAGACTTTACAGGGGCATATGAACCAAAAGCAGCATTGCCTAAGCATGGTGGCTCAGTGGTTAGCACTACTGCATCATAACACCTGGGATCTGGGTTTGATTCCAGCCTTGGGCAACTACCTTTATGGAATTTGCATGTTCCCACTGTCTGAGTGGGTTTCCTCTGGATGCTCCAGTTTCCTCCCACAGTCTAAAGATGTGCAGATTAAGTGGATTGGCCATACTAAATTGCCCCATTGTTTCCATGGATGTGCAGGTAAGGTGAATTAGCCATGGGAAATGCAGGGTTACAGGGTTAGGGGATGGGATGCTCTTCGGAGGGGTGTTGCGGACTTGATGGACCAAATGGCCTGCTTCAAGACTGTACAGATTCTCAGCTTTACTTTTGCATGAAATGCCTACTTGAAAGTATAGAACAGAATTTTCCCCTTTTACTATCTAAAATGACCAAAAATCTCCCAGCACAGATATGCTTCACACTGTTCCTTAAGAAGACATTTATTTTTCCTGGAATTATTCCAATTTGATTATTTTGTCCTAAGCTTTTCCTCTCCTGGTCTGGTGACTTTTAATCCAAAACTATCTTTCATGTTCAGGGTTCCCTGGATACATTCCTTCCAGCTCAAGATAGGGAAATATTTCAACCTGATTTGAAATCCTTACAATTTCAATATTTTCAATCAGAGGACACATTATCACTTACATTCCTGTGCAATGAAACATTGAGGCTTGTTGCCTGCATCAATTCTAACTTTTTCCTCTTGAATAGTGGCAGATTAGCCTATCTGTGAAATTCAGAGATATGTAGTAGGAGAACCTTGTAATCCAAATCTACTATGATTTCCAAAGCAACCTGCTCCTCTCCAAGCCCATCTCCATGGCAACATGAATTACATGGATCTTATATCCATGTAGAAAAGATGGTTAACTATTAGACCCTAATTCTATTCTATTTTGGAATTAAATAGCTAGGTTAAAGACTCACATTGTCAGCACAAATGGTCAAAAAAGGGAACATCTTGCACCTGCTTCCCAGTAAAACAACTCAAGCCTCCTTTCACCTTTAATTGGGTTTATTGTCGCAAGATATTAGAACAGATTACTCTTCTCTTTTAATTCCTCAATTTTATTTTAAGTTAAAAACATAATCCTAGGAAAATAAACTTATATAATCTTGGCTCTTGACACTTAGCATATTGGAATGTACACTATTGACCCAAGTAACAAGTTATATTTCTTAGTTGGATTAAATTAACTTTTGAAAATGCATTGACATAAAAAACAATAATATAATTGGCCTATCAGTTAGTGACATTTGTGAGATTGAATTTAATGAGTTGAATGATGTTATTTTTGTAACCAAAGTGAGTTTATGGGGTAATATGCAAATTTGATATTAGCTTTTACAGATATTTGCTTTCTTTGTTTCTAAAGTAGAGAAAACTGGCAACAATTAAATGTTTAAACACTTACTCAGAAAAAAAAGTAACGTGGTAATGTCTGATATTCGCAAGTTAACATTGATGAGGAAGTTAGAAAGCCACAAGGGATCAGTTCCATATTTTACTTCTCCTTCAAGCACATTGGGTACTCAAGGGTTAAATATTCCACTGCCAAAAAGATTCACTGCAGCATCAATTGGAAACCTCTTACAATATAGACAGAACATATCAGTAGGGGGGAGGCTGACTGTATCCCAGAAAAGGAGTCCAGTGGATTCCTCTGGAGCTTCAGACAGACGTATTTGTCCTTCCCAGACAAGGCTGATAGCTTTGGGGTAAAAACAATGACTGCAGATGCTGGAAACCAGATTCTGGATCAGTGGTGCTGGAAGAGCACAGCAATTCAGGCAGCATCCGAGGACAGGCAAAATCGACGTTTCGGGCAGAAGCCCTTCATCAGGAATAAAGGCAGTGAGCCTGAAGCGTGGAGAGATAAGCTAGAGGAGGGTGGGGGTAGGGATAGAGTAGCATAGAGTACAATAGGTCAGTGGGGGAGGAGATGAAGGTGATAGGTCAGGGAGGAGAGGGTGGAGTGGATAGGTGGAAAAGGAGCTGGGCAGGTCGGACAAGTCCGGACAAGTCAAGGGGACAGTGTTGCTGGAGGTTAGAAACTAGGATGAGGTGGGGGAAGGGGAAATGAGGAAGCTGTTGAAGTCCACATTGATACCCTGGGGTTGAAGTCTTCCGAGGCGGGAGATGAGGCGTTCTTCCTCCAGGCGTCTGGTGGAGAGGGAGCGGTGGTGAAGGAGGCCCAAGACCTCCATGTCCTCGGCAGAGTGGGAGGGGGAGTTGAAATGTTGGGCCACGGGGCGGTTTGGTTGATTGGTGTGGGTGTCTCGGAGATGTTCCCTAAAGCGCTCTGCTAGGAGGCACCCAGTCTCCCCAATGTAGAGGAGACCGCATCGGGAGCAACGGATACAATAAATGATATTAGTGGATTTGCAGGTAAAACTTTGATGAATGTGGAAGGCTCCTTTAGGGCCTTGGATGGAGGTGAGGGAGGAGGTGCGGGCACAGGTTTTACAGTTCCTGCGGTGGCAGGGGAAAGTGCCAGGATGGGAGGGTGAGTCGTAGGGGGGCCTGGACCTGACCAGGTAGTCACGGAGGGAATGGTCTTTGCGGAAGGCGGAGAGGGGTGGGGAGGGAAATATATCCCTGGTGGTGGGGTCTGTTTGGAGGTGACGGAAATGTCGGCGGATGATTTGGTTTATGCGAAGGTTGGTAGGGTGGAAGGTGAGCACCAGGGACGTTCTGTCCTTGTTGCGGTTGGAGGGGTTGGGTCTGAGGGCGGAGGTGCGGGATGTGGACGAGATGCGTTGGAGGGCATCTTTAACCACGTGGGAAGGGAAATTGCGGTCTCTAAAGAAGGAGACCATCTGGTGTGTTCTATGGTGGATCTGGTCCTCCTGGGAGCAGATACAGCAGAGGCGGAGGAATTGGGAATACGGGATGGCATTTTTGCAAGAGGTAGGGTGGGAAGAGGTGTAATCCAGGTAGCTGTGGGAGTCGGTGGGTTTGTAGAAAATGTCAGTGTCAAGTCGGTCGTCACTGATGGAGATGGAGAGGTCCAGGAAGGAGAGGGAGGTGTCAGAGATGGTCCAGGTAAATTTAAGGTCAGGGTGGAATGTGTTGGTGAACCCAGGTAAATTTAAGGTCTTTGGCCACAACCTTCTTTAATTCCTGCTCCCATTGTCTTGCTTCCCCTCCATATTAGCATAGGTATGTGAATCCCACATGTAGAGCAGATGAAACCCTTCTGTCTTAATCTCTTCCCATCAATTTATAATCATGAAGAATATGATAATCAGTTCCTGTAATCCATTCACACATTATCACAGGACAATAATATTCATCAGGCTTTGTAAATTCATAATTACCTGCTTTAAACTATGTAATGACAATTGACAATGTGACTGATAAATCTTTTGTTTAATCCTTGTAAAAGTACTGTTTTTGTGTGTAGGACAGAGATTTGTGGAGAAGTGTCACTAGAAGTAAACACACAGCTGCTTTTGGGGACATTGACAATCTCTCGCCGGCTGTCCGTTAATAAAGCATTTACCGTTGTACTGAAACTTGTGTCGTCCAGATTTGTGGGACAAAATATACATCAACATTAACATTAGAGCAATGCAGAGAATCGTGTGCTGCATTAAAAAAAGGTTGAAGCTTAGAAAGGTTTTAATGCTGATACTCGTAAGAAACGTTGCATCCATCAATGCAACATTCAAAAGAATAATCCAATCATCACAGGCAACAGATTATCTAGCCTTTCCTATAACTCAAACTGAAAATGCTATTTTAAAAAAAGTATCAATTTTGTTTCCTTTAAATTAAGGTGTTACAGATAGACATCAGTTATGATACATCAATCCTAAAGAAATGCAGGTAGTGATAATTATATGCTGTGCTGTAATTTTTGTGTTGAATTGAACATTGATTATATCACCAATCACAAAACCAGAAAATACACTTACTGGTGAGCAACCTACTGATATGTCAAAGGATAATTATACACTGTTTTGTGCTTTCTGTATGCAGCACAACATTGATTTTTTGAATAACAACCAAGCAAAAAAAGTTCACAGTAACGGAATAAAATTGCAAGGCAAACCAGCGTGCTTGAAAGTAATTCAATCAGGATCATTCCTGAGGATGAAAGCTTTTATTGACTTTGGCAGAAAAACTTGATTTTAAAACTGGGCACAGCAACCAGAAAAAAACTATAATAAGATCACAAGATATGTGCAAATGGGGAATGACATTTGGCCTATGTAATTCATCCATCTAGAATAACTATATACTCTGCTGCAACTAAATTTCTTAAATGATTCCCCCTGTTTATTTCAAGTGTTAGACGTGCGTTATTTAAGAGCTGCCTGATATCAATCCTAAAGTTACCCTTTACTAATTTGAATCAGTGCCCCCTGGTCCCACACTTATATTTAATTTAGTTTTTTAATGTAACTTGTTTCATATATTTTACTACTATTATGTACTTCAATGAGATCATCTCTGACATTGAAACATCCAAGCTCCTTAGGTTTTCCACAGTTGGACTCATATTTCAGGTTTAAACCACACCTCGGATAAGAAGGTTTCACCAAAACAGCAAGAGATCTCAAATTGTTTTCCTCTAGGACATTCAGACCTAGATGTCTTTGTAGCATTGGTTCAAGTATTGACAAAAAAAGATTGGTTGTCATGCTGAGGTAAGATTGATAGCCTTTTATATTGTACAGCAATTTAGTGAGCTTGGCACCAGGAAACTGGGGGAACCTCTCCAGTGGCTGGGGTAATATTAAGTGCAATAGAAGATGATTGCAGTTATTAGGAGGAAACCATCTTGAGAATAATACTGCAGGAGTTTCTCAGGGCAGGATTTCAGGTCTAACTTTGGATTGCCATGGGAAATACAGGGTTACAGAAATAAGGTAGGTGGGGTAGTCTAGATGGGATGCTCTTTGGAGGGTCAGTGTGGACTCGATGGGCCATATGACCTGCTTCCACACTGTAGGGATTCTACCCTATGAGTCTATTCTAACTTACTTCAGACACTTCATGAATAATCTTCTCTCCATCATCACACGAGAAGAAATGTTTCTGATTCAAAATGTGGATGTACCTATGAGAGAAGCTGCAAAACTTGACCTACTCTTGGGAAATAAGGCAGGGCAGGTGACAGAGGTGTCAGTGGGAGAGCATTTTGGGGCCAGCGACCATAATTTGACTAGTTTTAAAATAGTGATGGAAAATGAGAGACCAGACCTAAAAGTTAAAGTTCTAAACTGGAGGAGGGTTAATTTTGACAGTGATTAGGCAAGAACTTTCAAAAGCTGATTGGGGGCAGATGTTCACAGGCAAAGGAACAGCTGGAAAATGGGAAACCATCAGAAATGAGATAACCAGAGTCCAGAGACAGTATATTCCTGTTAGGGTGAAAGAGAAGGCTGGTAGGTGTAGGGAATGCTGGACGACTAGAGAAGTTGAGGTTTTGGTTAAGAAAAAGAAGAAAGCATATGTCAGATATAAACAGCAGCGATCAAGTGCATCTTTAGAAGAGTATAAAGGCAGTAGGAGAATAGTTAAGAGGGAAATCAGGAGGGCAAAAAGGGGACATGAGATGGCATTGGCAAATAGGATTAAGGAGAATCCAAAGGGATTTTATGAATACTTTAAGAACAAAAAGGTAACTAGGGATAGAAAAGGGCCCCTCAAAGATCAGCAAGTCAGCCTTTGTGTGGAGCCACAGGAGGTGGAGAGATACAAAGTGAGTATTTTGCATCAGTGTTTTCTGTGGAGAAGGACATGGGAGGTATAGAATGTGGGGAAATAGACGGTGACATCTTGGGAAATTGCCCATATTCCAGAGGAGGAGGTGCTGGATGTTTTAAAATGCATAAGAGTGGATAAATCCCCAGGGTAGTGGTGGGTGGTTGCTTTTCAGACTGGAAGCCTGTGTCGGGTGGCATGCCACAAGGGTTGGTGCTGGTTCTACTGCTTTTTGTCATTTGTATAAATGATTTGGATGTGAACGTAGGAGCAATAGTTGGTAAGTTGGCAGATGACACCAAAATTAGAGGTACCATGGACAGCGAAGAAGGTTACCTCACTGTACAACGGGATCTTGATCAGGTGGGCCAAAGGGCTGAGGAAAGGCAGATGGAGGTTATTTTTGATAAATGTGAGGTGCTATATTTTAGAAAAGCAAATCAGAGTAGAAGTTATACACTTAACGGTAAGGTCCTGGGGAATGTTGCTGAACAAAGAGACCTTGGAGTGCAGGTTCATTGAAAGTAGAGTCACAAGTGATAGAATAGTGAAGAAAGTGCGCGATATGCTTTCCTTTATTGGACAGAGCATTGAGTATAGGAGTTGGCAAGTCATGCTGCAGCTGTGCACTACATCAGTTAGGCCACTTTTGGAATATTGTGTGCAATTCTGGTCTCCCTCCTCCTGGAAGGATTTTGTGAAAATTGAAAGGGTTCAGAAAAGATTTACAAGGATGTTGCCAGGGTTGAAGGATTTGAGCTACAGGAAGAGGTTGAATAGACTGGCGCTGTTTTCCCTGGAAAGACGGAGGCAGAGGTTTATAAAATCATGAGGGGCGTGGATAGAGCAAATATACAAGGTTTTTTCCCTGGGGTGAGTGAGTCCAGAACTAGAGGGCATAGGTTTAGGGCAAGTGCAGAAAGATTTAAAAGGGACCTAAAGGCCAACTTTTTCATGCAGACTGTTGGCGCGTGTGTTTAATGAGCTGCCAGAGGAAGTTGTGGAGACTGGTACAATTATAACATCTAAAATACATCCGGATGGATACATGAATAGGAAGGGTTTAGAGGAATATGGGCCAAATGCTGGCAAATGGAATTAGATTAGATTAGAATATCTGTTCAGCATGGACGAGTTGAACCGAAGGGTCTGTTTCCGTGCTGTACATCTCTATGATTCTATGACTGTAGTAAAGAAGTTCGATAATGATTACAAAACATTCTGCTCCAATCGCGATTACTCAAATATTGCTGCAGTCTGAAGTTGCAAACAACAAAACTTGAATCAGATCCAGCTTCGGACTATTAAGTGGCAATTAATATTCACACCACACGGTAAGAGAAAGATTGATATTTGATAGTCAATGATATTATCACGATTGATTCTCCCATCATGAGCATCCTTGGAGTTTTCAGTGACCAGATTCTCACCAGGACTAGTCAAATAAATGCAACAGCTACTTGTGCATGTTAAAATCTAAGTATTCTACAATGAACATAAAAGCAGAGGTTAACAATTTGGTCCTTTGAGCGTATTCACCATTCATTAAAATCACAGCTGATTTAAAGATGGTCTCAATTTGACTTTTCCATCTGCAGCCCAAAACTCCTGGCTCCCTTTCATATAAAAATCCATCTAACGCAGTCTTGAATAAATCTAAAGTTCCAATCTTCTAGAGAAGAAAATTGAACACACTAATGACCCTCTAAGAGGTTAAAAAAAGGGTCATTCATGTCTCAAAAAGGAATTGTTTTATTTTGTATACTCTAGTTTCAGTCTCTCCCTCAAAAGGAAACATGCTCCTGATATTTATCTCAATCCAGTTTCCCTCATGTCTTCCCTTTTATAATAAGTTCAGGTCTAATTCATTTTAGTTCTAATTACTATAGACTTAACCTGCTCACCTGTTCTTCATAAAATAAGTCCTTCATCTCAGGAATGAGTCAAGTGAACCTTCTCTATCTGTTTTTAAAGTGATTACTTGTTTTTCAAATATGGAGACCAAAACAAATACACAGTGCAATAGACAATAGACAATAGGTGCAGGAGTAGGCCATTCTGGCCTTTGAGCCAACACCACCATTCATTATGATCATAGCTGATCATCCTCAATCAATATCCTGTCCTGCCTTATCTCCATAACCCTTGATTCCACTATCCTTAAGAGCTCTATACAACTCTTTCTTGAAAGTATCCAGAGACTTGGCCTCCACAGCCTTCTGGGGCAGAGCATTCCATACACCCACCACTCTCTGGGTGAAGAAGTTTGTCCTCAACTCTGTTCTAAATGGCCTACCCCTTATTTTTAAACTGTGTCCTCTGGTTCGGGACTCACCCATCAGCAGACACATGCTTCCTGCCTCCCGAATGTCCAATCCTTTAATAATCTTATACATCTCAATCAGATCCCCTCTCAGTCTTCTAAACTCAAGGGTATTCAAGCCCAGTTGCTCCAGTCTTTCAACGTAAGATAGTCCCACCATTCCGAGAATTGATCTTGTGAACCTACGCTGCACTCCCTCAATAGCCAGAATGTCTTTCCTCAAATTTGGAGACCAAAACTGCACACAATATTCCAGGTACAGTCTCACCAGGGCCCTGTACAGCTGCAGAAGAACCTCTTTGCTTCTATACTCAATTCGTCTTGTTATGAAGGCCAGCATGCTATTAGCTTTCTTCACATGCTTGCTTTCATTGTCTGATGTACAAGAACACCTAGATCTCATTGTACTGCCGCTTTACCTAACTTGACTCCATTTAGGTAGTAATCTGTCTTCCTGTTCTTGTCACCAAAGTGGATAACCACACATTTATCCACATTAAACTGCATCTGCCATGCATCTGTCCACTCACCTAGCCTGTCCAGGTCACTCTGTAATCTCCTAACATCCTCCTCACATTTCACCCTGCCACCCAGCTTTGTATCATCAGCAAATTTGCTAATATTACTTTTAATACCATCATCTATATCATTAATGTATATTGTAAAAAGCTGCAGTCCCAGCACTGATCCCTGCGGTACCCCACTGGTCACTGCCTGCCATTCTGAAAAGGAGCCATTTATCACTACTCTTTGTTTCCTGTCAGCCAACCAATTTTTAATCCAAGTCAGTATTTTGCCCCCATTACCATGCGCCCTTTTTGTCTCACTAACCTCCTATGTGGGACTTTATCAAAAGCTTTCTAAAAGTCCAGGTATACTACATCTACTGGATCTCCCTTGTCCATCTTCAGAGTTACATCCTCAAAAGATTCCAGAAGATTAGTCAAGCATGATTTCCCCTTCATAAATCCATGCTGACTCTGACCTATCCTGTTACTGCTATCCAGATGTGTCGTAATTTCATCCTTTATAATTGACTCCAGCATCTTTCCCACCACTGAGGTCAGACTAACTGGTCTATAATTCCCTGCTTTCTCTCTCCCTCCTTTCTTAAAAAGTGGGACAACATTAGCCACCCTCCAATCCGCAGGAACTGATCCTGAATCTATAGAACATTGGAAAATGGTCACCAATGCATCCAAGATTTCTAGAGCCACCTCCTTCAGTACCCTGGGATGTAAACTATCAGGCCCCGGGGACTTATCAACAACCTTCAGTCTCTCCAACACCATTTTCTGCTAAATATAAATTCCCTTCAGTTCAGGTCCTTCAGCCACTATT
The DNA here is from genome assembly GCF_037043375.1 of Chiloscyllium plagiosum. Lineage (NCBI taxonomy): Eukaryota > Metazoa > Chordata > Chondrichthyes > Orectolobiformes > Hemiscylliidae > Chiloscyllium > Chiloscyllium plagiosum. Next base: position 66,424,848 of record NW_028270144.1, read on the forward strand.
ACCTCTGGGAGATTGCTTGTGTCTTCCCCAGTGAAGACAGATCTGAAGTACCAATTCAACTCTTCTGCCATTTCTTTGTTCCCCGTAATATATTCACTCGTCTCTGTCTTCAAGGGCCCAATTTTAGTCTTAACCATTTTTTTGCCTTTCACATACCTGAAAAAAGCTTTTACTATCCTCCTTTATATTTTTGGCTAGTTTACCTTCGTACCTCATTTTGTCTCTGCATGTTTCCTTCTTAGTAATCCTCTGTTGTTCTTTAAAAGCTTCCCAGTCCTCTGTTTTCCCACTCATCTTTGTTATGTTATACTTTTTCTCTTTTGACTTTATATGTTTCTTAACATCCCTCTTCAGCCACGGCCACCCCTGCCTCCTCTTAGGATTTTTCTTCCTTTTTGGAATGAACTGATCCTGCATCTTCTGCATTATACCCAGAAATACCTGCCATTGTTGTTCCACTGCCATCCCTGCTAAGGTATTGCACCATTGAACTTTGGCCAGCTCCTCTCTCACAGCTCCATAGTTCCCTTTATTCAACTGAAATATTGTCACTTCCAATTGTACCCTCTCCCTTTCAAATTGCAGATTAAAGCTTATTGTATTATGGTCACTACCTCCTAATGGCTCCTTCACTTTGTGGTCCCTGATCAAATCTGGTTTGTTGCACAACACCAGATCCAGAATTGCCTTCTCCCTGGTAAAGTCCAGCACCAGCTGTTCTAAGAATCCACTCAATATGATCTTATCAATGTCCTACACAGACTCTGTGAAATTTTCATACTTTTATAGTCAATTGCCTTGCAATAAAATATAACATTTCATTTGTCTTCCTAATCACTTGCTGTATTTCCAAATTAACGTTTTCTTATTTGTGTACCAGGACACCCTGATTGACTTCAGCAATCTGTCTTCATTTAAATGGTATACAGCTTTTCTGTTATTCCCATCAAAATCAACAAGTTCACATTTATCACATCATACTCCATCTTCAACTTTCTCCCCCCTCATTTGACTTTTATATATCTCTTTTATATATTTCCACTTTCTCTTAACAAGTTATTTTCTTTCTTCTTACCTACCTATCTTGGTGCTTTTGGCAAATGTGGGTACCATATATTCAGTTCCTTCATCCAATTCATTCATCTAGATTATAAAAAGTTGAGGGTCAGCACTAATGTCTGAGGTACTCCACCAGATGTAGCTTGCCAACCTGAAAAAGATTATCCTTGTCCTCTGTTTCCTTTGAATCAGCAAATCTATTAGCCATATTAATATATTAGCTCCAACACCATGTATTAATATATTAGCTCCAACAACATTTGAAGTTATATCTTATTAAATTACTTGCAGAAATCCAAGTCTACCCTATCTATTATTTCTCCTCTTTCATTACAAATACTACACTGCGATTTTCCAAGTATACCATCTTTATTATGGGGGAGTCCCCAGTTTATGAATATCTGACTTATGAGTGCTCAGACTTACAAATGCTGTCCCATACAGGGGTGTAGTTTTAAACAGCTAACAACAAACTTTTCCTTTACTTGTGAACTGCTATTTTGTATTGATTTGTGTTGTGTTCTGATCTGCATACAAATCGACTTAGAAACCGACTCAAGAATGGAAACTGTTTGCAACCAGGGAGCCCAGGAATTCATTCCACCACCCACCCTGTGACAAATGTCAAGCTAACCGGCCTGCAGCTTCCTGCTTTCTGCCTCCCTCTTTTCTTGAAGAATGATGTTATATATGCTACTTCCAATCTACGTGGGACAGATCCAGCATCTAAGGAGTAAGTGACTTGCCTCCTGATTCTCCAAATTCTCTGCCCAATCTAAAAGGTTCAAGACAGGAGTTGACAGAATACTCCCCACTTAGTGTGGTAGATGTAATTGCAATTTCATAATAACAAAACTTGACAACATCCAGGATAAGGGAGCATCTGAGGAGCAGGAAAATCAACATTTCAGACAAAAGCCCTTCATCAGGCATCGATTTTCCTGCTCCTCGGATGCTCTGCTTTTCCAGCGCAGCACCCTCAACTCTCATCTCCAGCATCTCCAGTCCTCACTTTCACTTACTATCCATGATAAAACTGTCTCACTTACAGCATACAGTCCACCACCCCTTTCACAATTCATGCAATGCAGCTATAATCCATCTTCTCTTTGGGATGCATTGCAGCAAGTTATTATGCCACCTTCAACAGCATCACAAACCCCACAACTGAAAAGGGCAGGTGCATTGGAGCACCATCCTGTTTAGATTCCTTTCCAGATTAAACACCATCAGAGTGGAACAGATAATGCCATTTCTTCCTCTTTGCTGGGTTAAAATCCCAGGTTATACAACAGGAACTTTCTCAGATGTAACAGTTCAAGTAGAGGGCTCATCCCTAATTTCACAAAGTGGTGCTATCAAATGCAAGACATGCTGGCCTGGCAAACAAAGCCCATGTCCTAGAAATAGATCTTTAAAAATTGGATTGAAATTACAATAATTTAGGTTTTACTTTGCTTCCTGCATTTCTTTCACTTTCTTAATGTTTCACTCAGAAATTATGCAACATTTTATTCAACAATAAATTACTTTTATATAATACCTCTACAAAACAAAATCTCATGTATTGCATGGCTGTAATCAGTTCAAAATAGAAATTAAGGGCAGAAACTTTGAGGGGTCTGAGCAACAGGAGCTTTTGTGAGATTTATGGAGCAATCAGTCAAGAAGTCTATCGAGGTCTCTGTCAATGTCAGGAGTAAATCATGCAATCTCTCATGCTTTTCACACATGGTGTGGTGAAATTTTCATGAGGCAGCAGCAAGTTGCAACATATGTGGGAATATTGCTTGATAATACCTTGTTTTCAGTTCAGTTCTTCTCATTAATATTCAAATTTCTACTTTACCTATCCCGCCAAACAACGGACGAACACCCAGCTCACGACTTGGACCAGGCTGTACCTCAGGGCAGCTTACTTCTCCTCTTAGCACTGACTTACTTAGCACCTACCCAGCTCACAGTATTACGCCTCTCCTTGCTGTGTCCATAAGTATGCTGATGCATCAACTGCTAACAATAGAGTCATAGAGTCAGATGGAAACAGAGCCTTCAGTCTGATTTGTCCATGCCAACCAGATATACTAAATTATAGAGTCATAGAGATGTACAGCATGGAAACAGACCCTTCGGTCCAACTCGTCCATGCCGACCAGATATCCCAACCCAATCTAGTCCCACATGCCAGCACCCAGTCCATATCCCTCCAAACCCTTCCTATTTATATACTCATCCAAATGCCTTTTAAATGTTGCAATTGTACCAGCCTCCACAACTTCCTCTGGCAGCTCATTCCACACATGTACCACCCTCTGTGTGAAAAAGTTGCCCATTAGGTCTCTTTTATATCTTTCCCCTCTCACCCTAAACCTATGCCCTCTAGTTCTAGACTCCCCAACCGCAGGGAAAAGACTTTCTCAATTTATCTTATTCATGCCCCTCATACTTTTGTATACCTCTATAAGGTCACCACTCAGCCTCCGACACTCCAGGGAAAACAGCCCCAGCCTGTTCATCCTCTCCCTATAGCTCAAATCTTCCAACCCTGGCAACATCCTTGTAAATCTTTTCTGAACCCCTTCAAGTTTCACAACATCTTTCCGATAGGAAGGAGACCAGAATTGCACACAATATTCCAACAGTGGCCTAACCAACATCCTGTACAGCTGCAACATGACCTCCCAACTCTTGTACTCAATATTCTGATCAATAAAGGAAAGCATTCCAAATGCCTTCTTCACTATCCTATCTACCTGCAACTCCACTTTCAAGGAGCTATGAATCTGCACTCCAAGGTCTCTTTGTTCAGCAACACTCCCTAGGACTTTTCCATTAAGTGTATAAGTCCTGCTAAGATTTCCTTTCCCAAAATGTAGCACCTTGCGTTTATCTGAATTAAACTCCATCTGCCACTTCTCGGCCCATTGGCCCATTTGATCAAGATCCCGTTGTAAACTGAGGTAACCTTCTTCGCTGTCCACTACACCTCCAATTTTGGTGTCATCTGCAAACTCACATCCAAATCATTTTTATAAATGACAAAAAGTAGAGGACCCAGTACCGATCCATGTGGCACTCTACTGCTCACAGGCCTCCAGTCTGAAAAACAACACACCACCACCACCCTCTGTCTTCTATCTTTGAGTCAGTTCTGTATCCAAATGGCTAGTTCTCCCTGTATTCTGTGAGATGTAACATTGCTAACCAGTCTTCCATGGGGAAACTTGTTGAACTGAAGTCCATATCAATCACATCTACCGCTCTGCCCTCATTAATCTTCTTTGTTACTTTTTCAAAACATTCAGTCAAGTTTGTGAGACAAGATTTCCCATGCACAAAGCAATGTTGACTATCCTTAATCAGTCCTTGCCTTTCCAAATACATGTACATCCTGTTCCTCAGGATTCCCTCCAACAACTTGCCCACCACCGACATTAGGCTCACCGGGCTATAGTTCCCTGACTTGTCCTTACCACCCTTCTTAAACAGCGGCACCACATTAATCAACCTCCAGTCTTCCGGCACCTCACCTGTGACTATTGATGATACAAATATCTCAGCAAGAGGCCCAGCAATCACTTCCCTAGCTTCCCAAGGAGTTCTCGGGTACACCTGATCAGGTCCTGGGGATTTATCCATCTTTATGCGTTTCAATTAATAGAGTTTTGTTTGCTAGCATTTGACCCATTTCCTTCTAAGTGTTTCCTATTCATGTACTCATCCAAATACCTTTTAAATGTTGGAATTGTACCAGACTCCACCACTTCCTCTGACAGCTCATTCCATACACACATCATCCTCTGCATGAAAAAGTTGCCCCTTAGCTCCCTTTTAAATTTTCACCTCTCACCTTAAACCTATGCCCTCCTGATTTGGACCCCGCTACCATGGGGAAAAGACCTTGTCTATTTCCCCTATCCATGTCCCTCATGATATAATAAATCTTTATAAGGTCACCCTTCAGCCTCCAATGCTCCAGGGAAAATAGCCCCAGCCTATTCAGCCTCTACCCACAGCTCAAACCCTCCAACCCTGGCAACATCCTTGTAAGTCTTTTCTGATTCCTTTCGAGTTTCACATCATTATAGGAATGAGATCAGAATTGAATGCAGTATTCCAAAAAGTGACCGAGCCAATATCCTGTACATCTGCAACATGATCTTCCACCTCCTATATTGAGTGCACTGACCAATAAAGGCAAGCATACCCAACTTCTTCTTCACTATCCTGACTACCTGCAACTCTACTTTCAGGAAGTATGAGCCTGCACCAGAAGATCTGTTTGTTCAGCAACACTCCCAGGCCCTAACCATTAAGGCCATTGTAACATACTTCTGTCCGGGAGCAGCGGGAGACACCGTGGAGGTGACGTGGAGACCAGGAGGGTGCTGGGAAGGTAAGGAAACTGCTTAAGTATTTACCTTCGAAGCCCACAGCCATTTTCCTGCCTGGGAGCAGCGGGAGACATAGCAAAGGTGATGTGGGGACCAGAAGGGTGCTGGGAAGGTAAGGAAACTGCTTAATACTTATTTTTGAAGCCGCAGCCTTTTTCCTGTCCGGAAGCAGGGGGAGATACAGTGGAGGTGATGTGGAGACCAGGAGGTTGCCAGGAAGGTAAGGAGGACTTAGTATATATTTGAGCAGCGGCTAAACCCGTGATACTACATACGTAGTATCTCCCTCCCACCCCCCCCCCCCTCCCCCCACCCCACCCTCCTCTAACCAGAAGAAAAAGACTCTGTAAGGTAACAATTTCATTTTTTCTTTTCCTTTCTTTTTCATATATTTAAGTGCATTGTTTGGTTTTAGTTAGTTGATATAAAACTAAGTTTACAATGACAGGGAACCTCAGACCCGTGGCATGTGCCTCTTGCTTGATGTGGGAGCTCAGGGACATGGCTGACGTCCCTTACTCTTAGCTGAAAATGTATTGCTGGAAAAGCGCAGCAGGTCAGGCAGCATCCAAGGATTAGGAGAATCGACATTTCGGGCATAAGCCCTTCTTCAGGAATCTTCGGGCTTATGCCCGAAACGTCGATTCTCCTGTTCCTTGGATGCTGCCTGACCTGCTGCGCATTTCCAGCAACACATTTTCAGCTCTGATCTCCAGCATCTGCAGTCCTCACTTTGTCCCTTACTCTTACACTTGCAAGAATGATGTCCAGCTGCAGCTCTTGTTTGACCACATGACGGCTCTGGAGCTGCAGATGGACTCACTGTGGAGCATCCGTGATGCTGAGGAGGTCGTGGATAGCACATTTAGTGATCTGGTCACACTGCAGATCAAAATTGTTGAGGGAGATAGTGAATAGGACGACTGTGCAGGTGTCCCCTGCAGTCATCTCCCTCCAAAACAGATATACCGTTTTGGATACTGTTGGGGGAGATGGCTCACCAGGAGAGGGCAGCAGTTGCCAAAATCATAGCACCGTGGCAGGGACTGCTGTTCAGAAGGGTGGGAAAAAGACTTGCAGGGCCATGGTCATAGGGGATTCTATTGTAAGGAGAATAGATAGGTGGTTCTGTGGCCGGAAACGTGACTCCCTGATGATACGTTGCCTCCTAGGTGCTCGGGTCAGGGATGTCACCGAATGGCTGCAGAGCATTCTGAAAGGGGAGGGTGAACAGGCAGTTGTCGTGGTGCATATAGGCACCAATGATAGAAGTAGAAAACGAGATGAGGTCCTGAAAGCAGAATTCAGAGAGCTAGGGGAGAAGTTAAAAAGGAGGACCTCTAAGGTAGGGATCTCAGGATTGCTACCAGTGCCACGTGCTTGCCAGCGTAGAAATGAAAAAATAGACAGGATGAACACATGGCTTGAGGGATGGTATAGGAGCGAGGGGTTCAGATTCATGGGACATTGGGACCGGTTCTGGGGAAAGTGGGACTACTGCAAAATGAACGGTCCACATCTGAACCAGACTGGAACCAATGTCCTTGGGGGAGTTTTTGCTACTGCTGTTGGGGAGGTTTTAAACTAATGTGACAGAGGGGCTGGGAACCAGAAGAGAAGGCAAGTAGACAGCCAGGTGGAAACTGGAGACTGTAAGAATCATGAAGACAGCATTAATAAGGGGAAGAATAGGCAGAGGGCAGATGAACGCAAAAGAACTGGTGGCCTGAAGTGCATCTACTTTAATGCAAGGAGTATAGTGGGTAAGGCAGATGAACTTAGGGCTTGGATTGGTGCCTGGGAGTATGACGTTATTGTAATCACAGAGACTTGGTTGAAGGAAGGGCATGATTGCCAACTAAATGTTCCAGGATACAGATTGCTTCAGACAGGACAGGGAGGGAAGTAAAAGAGGCGGTGGGGGTGGAGTTGCATTGCTGGTCAGGATGATATCATGGCTTTGCTAAATGAGCTGGGAAATGTGGATTGGACACAGCTATTTGAAGGGAAGTCCATATTTTATTCATGGGAGGCTTTCAAAGATAGGTTAAAGATAGTGCAGGATAAGGCATGTCCCATTGAAGTCAAAGGATAGGAAAGGCAAGATTTGTGAACCGTGGACGACAGGAGAAATTGTATAATAGCCAAGAGGAAAAGGGAAGCATACATAAGGTCCAGGCAGCTAAGAACAGAATGGGCCCTGGAGAAATATCGGAAGAGTAGAACCAGTCTTAAACAAGAAATCAAACAGGCTAAAAGGGGTCATGAAATAGCTTTAGCAAGCAGAATTAAGGAGAATCTCAAAGCCTTTTTTTTAAGAAACAAGCGGGTAACTAGAGAAAAGATTGATCCACTAAAGGATAATGACGGAAGGCTGTGTGTTGAACCTGAGAGAATGGATGAGATTCTGAATGATTACTTTGTGTCAGTGTTCACTGAGGAGAGGGGCATGATGAATTTTGAGATTAGAGATAGAAGTTTGATTAGTCTGGGTCACATTGACAAAAGTAGGGAAGATGTGTTGGGCAGGCTAGAGGTTATTAAGGTGGACAAATCGCCAGGACTGGCTGAGATCTATCCCAGGTTGCTGAAGGAGGCGAGAGGGGAAATAGGTGGGGCCCTGACGGATATCTTTGTGGCATCCTTAAATACAGGTGAGATATCGGAGGACTGGAGGGTTGCTCATGTTGTCCCCCTGTACAAGAAGGGTAGTAGGAATATTCTGGGTAACTACAGACCAGTGAGCCTGACATCAATGGTGGGAAAGTTGCTGGAGAAGGCGTTGCGGGATAGGATCTATTTATATTTAGAATAGAATGTACTTATCAGTGATAGGCAACATGGATTTGTGCAGGGGAGATTGTGCCTTACCAACTTCATAGAGTTCTTTGAGGAAGTGACCAATGTTGATTGATGAAGGAAGGGCTTTTGATGTCATATACATGGACTTTAGTAAGGCATTTGATAAGGTTCCCCATGGTTAACTAATAGAGAAAGTGAAGTCACATGGTGTGCAGGGTGTTCTAGCTAGGTGGATAAAGAACTGGTTGAGCAACAGGAAACAGAGAGTAGTAATTGAAGGGAGTTTCTCAAAATGGATAAAGGTGACCAGTGGTGTTCCACAGGGATCAGTGCTGGGGCTACTGTTTTTCGGGATGTATATAAATGATCTGGAAGAGGGCACTGTTAGTATGATCAGCAAGTTTGCAGATGATACAAAGATTGGTAGAGTAGCAGAAAGCCAAAGGGACTGTCAAAGAATACAGGATAATATAGATAGACTGGAGAGTTGGGCGGAAAAGTGGCAGATGGATTTCAATCCAGGCAAATGTAAGGTGATGCATTTTGGCAAGACTAATTCTAGAGCGAATTATACAGTGAATGGAAGAGCCTTGGGAAAAGTTGATGAGCAGAGAGACCTGGGAGTTCAGGTCCTCTGTACCCTGAAGGTTGCTGCACAGGTGAATAAAGTGGTCAAGAAGGCATTTGGTATGCTTGCCTTCATTGGACAGGGTATTGAGTATAAGGCTTGGCAGGTCATGTTAAAATTGTACACGACGTTGGTTTGACCGCATTTAGAATACTGTGTACAGTTCTGGTCGCCACATTACCAAAAGGATGTGGACGCTTTGGAGAGGGTGCAGAGAAGGTTTTTGAGGATGTTGCCTGGTATGAAAGGTGCTAGCTATGAAGAGAGGTTGAGTAGGTTAGGTTTGTTTTCATTAGAAAAAAGGAGATTGAGGGGGGACCTGATTGAGGTCTACAAAATCATGGATGGTATAGACAAGGTAGATAGAGATAAGCTTTTTCCCAGGATGAAAGATTCAATAACGAGAGGTCATGCTTTCAAGTTGAGAGGTGAAAAGTTTAAGGGGGATACATGCGGCAAGTACTTCACACAGATGATGGTGGGTATCTGGAACGCGTTGCCAGCAGAGGTGGTGGAGGCAGGCATGGTAGATTCATTTAAGATGATCCTGGACAGATGCATGAGTAGGTGGGGAGCACAGGGATACAGATGCTTAGGAATTGAGCGACAGGTTTAGATAGTAGATTTGGATTGGCTCAGGCTTGGAGGACTGAAGGGCCTGTTCCTGGGCTGTAAATTTTCTTTGTTCTTTATTTTTGTATGCCAGGTTGTTTGGCATGCTTGTCAGCAGGGATCTGTTTGCGGGGAATGTAGGTGAGGAGTTTAAAGACACACTAAGACATCAACCTAACACCTAAGGCATGTACTAACTGCCTGTGCAGCGAACAGCCAGCAAATGGCCATGTCAGAAACTGGATGAAAGCTAGTCCTCAGTCCAGTCAAGATGGGAGTGCTGTCTGTCAGGGTCCTGGTACCATCAGTCACAGATACAGTCCACACATAATCCAGGGGCTGGTCCATGTTCAGTCATTTGCTTTGCCTGCTTACAATCAAGGCATATATCTGAGTGCAGTCCGGATACTGGACAATGATCTTTCCTGTAGGTCCATCGCTAGCAGTCAGGGGTATCATCAGTCATAGAGCTGCAAACACAGTAGCTCAGGCCACTGGTCAGTCATGTCCAGGGCCTGCTTATCACACACGGTGAGAGGTCTGGGGCATTTAGGAGGTTAGGAGGTTGATAGGTGGCCTGTAGGGGCAATGGGGCAATCTCTGCTGGAAGGGTCGGGTAGTCAAGGCCGGGGGAGTAAAACAGAAGGATTAGCACAGTTGCAACAAGGGAGTTTTGGAGAAGAAATTCAAAGTGCATTGGAGGTAAGCAGAACATCATCAGAGGGCACAGTAGGCTAAGGAGGATGGTGTCATTGACAGTGATCGGCACTGGGGCTTCAACAAGGGGAATGTAGAAGAGCAGGATGAGCAGATATAATGCTGGTATTCAAGGGCAGGGAGAACTGTTGGAGGGAAAGTTCAAAAGTGGTAGATCTCCACATGGTGGGGATGAGTACAAATGGACTATCCACATAATGTGAGGTATAAGGGGACTTGAAAGCTCCACATGGGTGGCTGGGGATGAAGCAGAGCTCAATGCTGAAGAGACCACCTTGAGCTGCATTCACTGACATCATTTGCTGTTCTCTAGATTCAAAATGCAAGAGGAAAATAATTAAACGCACATCCAGGCAAGGTTTAGTCAGTGTCTGTTTTGATGCACTTAAGCACAGATCCACTTCTGCTGAATATTATGATATTGAAGGGGCAAATGCATGATGTAGGTGATTGCAAACTGTGACTACATTTAATTTTAAATCATTTCATTGCCTATTTGCAAAGCACACAGAGTGAATGTACCCAAGGGTTTAAATGCTGATCAGGGGCGATTTGCAACAGGCTGTTGGTCCTTGCTAATTGAACACTGACATCTCAATGATCCTGAACTTAGCAGCAATTGTACAAAGAAAAGGTCAATTCAGGTGAAGGATGAGCTATTATTCGTACAATTTCCAAGAGTGTTGTGGGAGGCAGAGACCACACTTCATCACGTGTTAAGTGAGTTTAACAATGGTCACCTTATTTTTTTAACCAACCTGCTCAAGGATGGTTTTACACACATCGAGAGCAGGTGGGACTTGAAACAGGACCTCTTCGTCGAGGGATAAAGATATTACCACAACAGGGCTCTTTAACAATGGTCAATACTAAATGCAGGGGGGAGTTGAATGATTGATGTGGGAGAATAGAGAACTACATAGAAATGAGGTGATATTAGGTAGTGATGAGCTTAGTAATGAGTGATAATCCATGCAAATACTCCTCTTGCCACTCCCTGACATCAAGCTCATCTCACCGTCCAACGTTTGGTTGGAAAATGGAGCATTGTGGTTTTGACACTGAGAAGGTCTTTGCTGATATCTCACTGAATTTTGCTAACTTCTCTGTCTGTGCCCACACAGTTCAAGGGGTGGGAAAATTCTGCCCATTCATTTTCTGACTCTCTCTTGGATTTTGCCAGACATTCAAAATATTTACAAGTTTTATTTTTACATATTTCAGATTTCATTCACACATGGCATTTTGTTATTCTGTTGTGTTTTACCAGAGCATATCAAAATATTCAAAACAATTCCTTCATTAGGAGGAGAGTTACCAATCTTTGGTTTGGAGAAAATCTGTGTATTTTGCAAGTCTGCTTAGGAACCTCTGCAATATTCAGTTGCTTGGGAAATTCCAATACATTGAATTGACCATTGCAGTCATCTGAGGTGTACATAAGAAAGCAGCAGAGCAACATTGGGAGCTGCCCAAGTAGCAAAGATTAACTAAAGTTCATTTTTCAGCTTGAAGTGGGCCTTACCCTGACAGTATTTTTTCTAAAATTGTTGTCTCCTGAACTGATCCACTTTCCGTAGCTCAAGTCACCTTTCAAAGGCATATGGTTTGCAAAGATGGAAGCTAATTTATACCTTTCTGAGCTTGTCAGCAATAAATAAGAAATTGAGAAAGATCATGGGTTGTATGAAAGGGAGAAAGAGTTTGCTAGTGTGACAGAATTTCTAGACCCACCATTTAATCCTTACCATAGCATGACTAATTCTCCCAGTTAATATTGGTCCAGATTTTACAGTCAGCAGTGAATTGATGGTATTTGCTACCATTGCCAAAGAAAGTTGCTCACGGAGATTTGACACGGATGTCACCTTTCTGTTGTCAGTTTCGTTTCTGGATCAGCTGTCAGTGTATTCCCAGTGTCCTGAACCAGTAGCATCAGAAAGCAGGCTAAGCAAATAATTACACTGAGCAATTCTTACAGACAACACACTAGAAAACAGCAAGTAGGTTTTAATATCCACATCTTATGGTTGGTTCAGCGCCAATTTTCAGGGTAATTATGACAGTTCTGCACACAGTGACATCTCATTCAATAAGTGTAACTTTTTAAATAGTTTTTACAGCAAGAATATTAATATGAGTGCTTTCATCAATTCAGTGATTTCTTATTTTTCCCATCTGCAGGGACTTCAGAACATCCTTCGGTGGAGCAAACAATCACTTACAACAATTTTGGGATTGCTGCTTTTAGTCGTGCATGTATGGATACAAGAAGTTGTTTTTGTCACAGACTAATGTTATCAATTGCTGATAATTTCACCAACTTTACAACTGCAAGCATTAGGCCACTAGTTGCCTTGCAGACTTTTTAATGTTTCTATTCCGACGTTAATTGATTAATATATATTTTAGTGAAGAAATGTAGGTTCACAATTTTGTTATCTGATTTTCTTTTTAATAATTCAGCCCACAAAGTTTATTTTAGTTCATTTGACATATCCAGTGCAATGGTTTTGTTTATCTAGACAACTTATCATATTAACTCATTAACGTCCTCTCCAAGAGCACTGGTTTAGGGAAATATTTCAAATTAGCCCCTGTGGTGTCCATTGGCTGTGAAAGGCTTCAAATGTTTCAGTGGTCACTGCAAAATCCCTCTCTATGGCCACCCAGACATGGACAGAACCATAGAACAGAGGCAGGCAGTCACCTCAAGTAGCAACCTCAGCAGCCCACTACCTGGACCTGAGGTTTCTCTTCATAGGTGCACAAGACATTATCTAATGAATGAATCACTGCTGCCACCTGTCAATGTGCTTCCTATTTTTTCTAAGCCCACCAGAAAACCAATAGCTGCCCAAAGTTAGAAGGAGTAGTTTCTATGGACAGGCTACAGCAACAACCATGAGCAACAATTAAAATGCATACAGCGGCTTGGAATTGTTTGCTCTGGGCTACAATTAACTCTGGATAGGTTTTATTCAGAATTCGTATGATAATAGCCAGATCTAGTGTCAACAAAATGTTCAATATTGACTTAAATTCTGGAACCAGATGAAATAACTTAATCTTATGAGAAACATTTCTTGGACAGTTTAGATTTAGATAAATTCAGGAAGTGGAATCAAACAGTATGGAATAACATTAGAGTTGAAGGGAGCAAAAACAGAAATTGCTGGAAAAGCTTGACATGTCTGACAGCATCTGTGAAGAGAGGTCAAAGTTAATGTTTCGGGTCCGGTGACAGGGTTCTGAGGAAGGGTCACCACACCTAAAACATTAACTTTAATTTCTCTTCACAGACGCTGCCAGACCTGCTGAGTTTTTCCAACAACTTCTGTTTTTGTTTCTGATTTACAGCATCTGCATCTCTTTCTGATTTTATTTATTTGAAGGTCACTGGCTGATGCAGTGAATACTCCTGTTGTATACTATTCTTCTAATGGTATACTTGTTGTAAGATATCTTGATATTCTAGAGCCAACACTGTCCTGTAGCTGGGCAGTGGGTGTTGCAGACCAGCACACTGGCAGTCTGACATGTGCCTATCATTCATTTTTCATTCGACAACCCAGAGAAAAATCACAAGTTTTCATACCACTAAATTTTTAATGAAATAAGGAAGAATTTGCATTTATATAGTGTGGTATCATGTTCAGTGAAATACTTCAGCAGTTGACAACCATAGATTATATATGAAGTGCAGTCACTTCTATGAAAACAACTTGAGCAATCAATTTATGTACAAGTTATAACCAAGAACTGTTTGCAATGTCTGGCTTTATAAAGTGGCTATGTTTCAAGCTGTCTCTTTTAATTTCATGTAAAACAGAAAATCTTGGAATGAGGGATGGTAACATTGAAATTGTTCACACGCAAACACAGAAGTGAAGCAGTTGGTTTTCTTAAAGTCTCTGTCAGTCAGAGAGAACCGTGGGGATACCTAAAACAGTAACTGCTGTGCCAGGCAGAGAGAGAGAGAGAGAGACAATTTAAATTAACCACAGATTCTCTGTTTAAATAGATGGGATCTGCAGAGATTTAAAGACCCAGGGATTACCAGATGGGGGTCATGCTGCTGAAGGTTAATTTGATTGTACTCAGCAAGACAGAGCAAAGGGCTTTTTAAAAAGGACACTTGAAGACTTAACAGTGGGATATGGAAGATTAAGCCTATTGAATCACTGGAAGGAATTCAAAAATTTTAATAGAAGGCTGTTTGTCTTTTGGGAATATGGTATTACATATAATCATTGTGTGGTAATTTTGATTGTGTGAATTTGTTAATGAGGTGGAAGTACCGTTTGTGTAGATTATTACATCAATTATCTCACATATAAGGTTCAGCTGATATCACTTTTACATTGTTTATTTTGGTATAAGTCATAAATATGAAACCTTGTACAAATCTTCGCATCACTCATTATAAAATTCAAAATGAGCTGAATTATATGTTTATTTCTGGCTAATTCCAAGTTGCTTCAAATATTTTGGAGAGATTTCCATTGTGAGGTCTAACTAGCTTCTCACAGTATCTTACCAAATATGCCTCATCGATTACCTACCTTTCACTCACAACCAATGCTGATCTCATCTTACCAAATGCCATTCCTAGATCATCTTGCCACACACCAGATATCTACCCAACAACTGGCATTTCTTGTGCCCACACCATCTTTGAAAGGCTGCTATGTACCCTGACAAGTGCTGGCAATCTAGGCTTTGCTTTCCCCCCACTCCCAGGCTTGACTCTGCCACCCCTTATGGCACAGATATCCCTGCTATCCTTACAAGACCCCATCTTGAATCCTTTTGAATAACTGAGGAATGGAAAGTCAGGACTGCATTCACCCAAGACTTCTGAGTGACTTTGATGAGCAGCCCCAAAACATATCTAATCAGATTGATGGTACACAATTCCTCTGAATATCTTTGTTGACCTTACAGGTCTGACCACTGCACACTCCACAGACTATACTGGGACTGTGAGCATCACAAGCCAATGGTTGACCATGGCCAAACACCTGGATTGTAGGTGGGCTGCATTAGTGACTGATGGTACTGGTATCCTCTGACTAATAGAGGAAATCTCTCAAAGGGATTGAGAACAGGCCTCCATCAGTTTCCGATATGACCACTTGGGTGTTTACTGGGCAGCAGATGGCTCATACGTTAGGAGTTACATTGATGTCTATGTGCCATTTATCAGAATATCCTCCTCGAATCAGATAGATCCCTACTGACAACTGTGATAAGCAGCCTGTCTGTGTGTCCATACTAAACAGCACCTCACAACAGCAGTATTGATAACGTTTTGTTTTGGCTGAAGCACCAAAGTGCAAACAGGCATGGCATGGTAAGGCATAAATACAGAAAATTTACAAGTCAGCACTAAATGAATAAGCACGAGGGGAGCAATCGAACTGATCCAATCCACAATCTGGATACCTATCCTAAAGAGCAAAGAGTCCATTCTGTAGCCTTATATATAACATTTGCTGATGCCCCCTATAATATGTATTTGTGCTTCCTAAGTGTCCAACAAGTGTATCAGAGAGGTACCATGACAGACTTGTGGAGGGGTTAACACAGGTTGGATGCTAATTCCCATGGATGATGGTTGTGTGCAGCTTGAGCCTGTGGATTGTGCCCTAAGAAATAGTTTGGCTATACGCAACATGGAGATTATTCAGAGAAAGTGGCAAGCTGCATCTGCCAAATACATGCTTTGGTTTCCATTATGAGTTTTCTTGATGTCTAGCTTGTTTGGTGAAATACAAAACTAAATGATAATGAGTTGAGCTGAACTGTAATCAAGGTGGTTAGCAGGCTAGAATGCCCCTTAATTGGTAACTCTCTGCTGCCTAGTGAGAAACATGCCACAACTTTGTGTAAGAGACAAAAAAAAGTACAAATGCTGGATTCCAAAGGAAACAGACAGGAGGCTGGATGAACACAGCAAGGTGGGCAGCATCAGGAGGTGCAGAGGCCGATGTTTCGGATGCAACCCTTCTTCAGAACTGGGGTGGGTGTAAAGGGAGATACAGATAAAGGGGATGGAGTGGGCAGGGTGGGAATAGGCAAAGACAGGCAGAGAGTACGACATGATTGGTCAATGGGAGGAACGAATCCGGATGGTGGCAGGGTGCTGTAGAAGGGAAGGGGAGGGGCTGGGAAAGGAGTCAGGGAATGAAAAGGGAACTTATTTGAAATTGGAGAACTCAATGTTGAGTCCTTTCGGCTGTAGGGTGCCCAGGCAGAAGATGAGGTGTTGTTCCTCCAATAGGAGCTGTAGTTTGTTTTGGCAATGGAGGAGGTTAAGGATAGTCATGTTGGAAAGGGAGTGGGAAGGGGAATTAAAATGGGCAATGACTGGGACGTCTGGTTGGCCCCTGTAGGCCCGGCTGCAATGCTCAGTAAGGCGTTCCCTAAATTTATGTTCGGTCTCCCCAGTGTAAAGAAAACCATATTGGGAGCACCTGATGCAATAAACAATGTTGGAAGAGAGGCAGGTAAACCTCTGTCTCCCCTGGAAGGACTGTTTGGGGCCCTGGATGGAGGTGAGGGAGTTGGTGTACCGATAGGTTTTGCATCTGGTTGCAGGGGAAAGTACCTGGGGGTTCGGT
Source organism: Chiloscyllium plagiosum (assembly GCF_037043375.1). Taxonomy (NCBI): domain Eukaryota; kingdom Metazoa; phylum Chordata; class Chondrichthyes; order Orectolobiformes; family Hemiscylliidae; genus Chiloscyllium; species Chiloscyllium plagiosum. The sequence continues at coordinate 66,441,686 of NW_028270144.1, forward strand.
GGTGAGGGTGGTGTGAACCAAGGACTGTCGGAAAATATACCCCACCACCAAGAACGTCTTCCCCTCCCCACCCCTCTCTGCCTTCCACAAGGACCATTCCCTCTTACAGTCCTTGGTTCACCTTTGTGTAATGCATTAAAGAAGGAGCAAGATGCTTTGATGTCAAGTGAGACCTTGCCAGACTCTTGTCTAATTCTGACATAGATCTCACCATAGCCCACATTGCTCATCTATATGATTCCACCCTTTAGTTTAAAGGTTATCAACCACTCTAAGGATTGTTACAAAACAAATAAATGAGTATACCAGGCAATTATGTTTTGATGGTTTCAACTGGGGAAAACTCACAGCTTTTCAATTATTATTATTGTTATAAGAGCTTTAATGTATCACTGAGGCATCTGAGTTCTGGGCCGAACATTTAATTTTAACGGCAGCACACTTGCCTGGGCTGCACACATTTGTGATCAAATGCCAACTTAGATTGCATGCTTATAATAATGGTGCCTCAAAACCCAGAAACTACTGATGACAGGCCAGGAGTATTGCCACTGAAGCAAATATTTACTATTTCTTTCCATTTATATAGGCTTTGTTACATATTACAGCACTCTAGCCAACATCAATCAATGGCATTTTTAGCAATAAAATAAGCATGATGATACAATTTCAAAAGTATCTAAACAATAATAAAATGTTAGAAATTTAGACATTTTAAAAAGCTTTATTGTGAATCAGTCCATTTAGAATCGTATTTGTAATGCATTCTTGAGTTTGACCCTAAGTCAGTTGGGTCTGATTTTAGTTGATACTCAACTGCAGATTAAAAAGATGCTTTTAGTTGCATCTCCATCCACTCGGATGACCTGGTGTTAAAATCTAAGCAATAAATTTACTGTTCTTTTCTCTCCCCTTCACCACTGAGGTCTCATGCAGTTGAATCATAAACTTGACTTCAGTGGGAGCTTCATGAATATATGTAAGTCAGGCCCTTTTTGTAAGTTTAATTACCCTCATCCAAATTCTAATTGAATAGCAGCAAAGGTTTAAGATGCTGAATGGTCCATTCCTGTTTGTATATGTCTACTGAACGGAGCAGCCAGAGTGCAATAGGTGCTGACAGCAATAGTTCTAACTATAAACTGGAAAATATCCTTTGTAAAGTCGTAAACATTTTCCAAAGTGTTAGAAGAAAAGTGAAACAAGTCATGAAAACAATACATCACGGAAAGTCACTGGCAACTTAGCCGAAGAGGTAGATTTAAGAACTTTCACAAATGAAATGAGGGACAAGGAATTCTAGAGCCTCGGACTCAGGCAGCTATGCAATAATTCATTAATAAAATCTGGACAAACAAGCAATCAGAATTAGAGAAGCCAAAGATCTCAAATCATTGTAGGATGAGAGGACTACGTATATATGAAGGGATGAATCCATAAAGGAATTTGAAAAACAGGGAAACCTTGAAAGGAAATTCCTGATCAGGAAAGGTTAAAACGTTTCACTGTGAGAACTGGGGGACAAAAGTTTTCCACCTTTCCTTGAAAAACTTTCCTAATCTCCTTCAATTTTTGCAACTTGCTGACCAATAGCTTATCCTCGAAGAAGTCCAATCTGAACATGTTTGGATCCTCCTCTTGGGTTTGCAGCTGGCAGTGGGAATCTTACTGAAACTTGGCCATTAAAGTAGAGCAGGCTTTCTACTGCTGTTCCTATACATTCTGTAACTGAAGCTCCATTGTATGGCTCACTCTCATGACACTGTTTCTAAGGAGAACAGTAGAGGTCTCCTTGGTATCTTGGCTAGGACATTCCTCAACCAATAATACAAATTATCACATTTCTGTTTATGTGATCTTGTTGCTCACAAAATATCTATTGCTTTTGCCACACTACATTGCCTTTGACAAGGTCCCACATGAGAGACTGATAAAGAATGTAAAAGCACATGTGATCCAGATTATCTTGGCAAGATGGATCCAACATTGGCTTAGTGGGAGGAGACAGAGTGGTGGTAGAAGACTGATTGTTTGACTGGAGGCCAGTGTCCAGTAGTGTTTGACAGGGATCACTGTTTGTCCCTTATTGTTTATGATGTAGACATATGTGATGTAATATAAAGTGTGTGTTTGGGGGATGATAAGTAAATTTGCACAAAAATTGGCCAGTTGTTGACAGTGAAGAATAATGCCTTAGATCTTCGGAGTGTAAAAATAGATTGGTCAGATGAGAAGATGAGTTATTAACCCTGATACATGTGAGGTGATGAACTTTGGGGGAAAGAACGAGACAAGGCATTGTTGAGTTGGGCTGCAATGTGAGCACTGATCCCAAGGAGACACTTGAGACCTAAGGGATAAATAAGAATTCAAGAATAGAAAACAAGTTTAAACTGAAATTTAATGCTGTTGTCGTCAATAGAGAAGTTAAAATATATTTATTTTCAATCGTGTTCATTAAAATCTTCATTAATTGGGCAGTAAGTATCATTATGATGAGAGATGCTTGTTCATAACAGCACAGGCAACTTAAATATATGTTTCCAATGCAATTACTTAATTGTAAATGTTGACAAAGTGCTTATGAATCAGTGACCCACTTCCAACTAATACATAATCGTTATAACATTTTATATAGGGACAATATATCTACAGAATCACGAATTAACCTTTTTAGTGCATCAAGAGACCCCAGAAACTTCTGTACATATAGGTATTGCATCTAAATGTGTCATACTATCAGAACATTTTCCCCTTTTATTGACTATCATATTTCCAGTGAGAAAACATGTGTGGAAGAGATGGTCAATGATATCTCCCTCTTCGCTGATAATACATTTATGGATATGTTAGAATCAAAGATTGATGGCTTCATAGAATGTAATACAGGCACAATAGATTCAATTGCTTGGTATGAATGCTTACGGCCAGGTAGAATTATTAACTCTGTGTCAACTTGGAAATAGAAAACAGAGCAAAACTCATTAGGCTGAAGGAATTATTGGTTGTACTAGGGACAAAAACACATCGCCAATCTCTAAATAAAGCTCTTTCATCATGGACTTGTGAAGGTTAGGCACAAATTTAATACTACTTACAGAAAAGATAAAGCAATCTCTCTTCCTCAGAGACTTTGAAAATCATGACCCGCATGATAAAATTAAGAAATTATTAAAACAAGTTTGGTAATTGCTCAGAATGTCGCTGATAAATACTTTGCTGTCATGAACATGAATGCTTCAATCCAGCAAATAACAATTTTTCTCCTAACACATTAGATTGTTATAACATCACCTGAGTGTAGAACACCATTCCCAATTCTACTGAGAGCTGTCTTTGTCTTAAAAAAAATCACTGCCTGAATATCATTCATCAGGAAAGTGATGCAATTACATAGGCGAAAGTGAGGACTGCAGATGCTGGAGATCAGAGTCAAGATTAGAGTGGTGCTGGAAAAGCACAGCAGGTCAGGCAGCATCCGAGGACCAGGAAAATCGACATTTTGGGCAAAAGCCCTTCATCAGGAGGAAGGTCTTTTGCCCAAAACATCGATTTTCCTGTTCCTCAGATGCTGCCTAACCTGCTGTGCTTTTCCAGCACCACTCTCATCTTGACTCTGATGCAATTACATGGCTAATGCAGGCTACTCTGATACACTCTTCAACCATTTCAAACTTTTAACATGACTTAAGCTTTCATATTTGTAATATTACTGAGGCTCTTGATGTTTTATGCATCATATTCAATATGTTGGATAACTCTAAGCCACATTCCCATGATGCCATCATTATATCATAATGTGTGACTTGAGGATATAAAGGTTACCAACTCCATCTTAACTTAGGCCATTTAAAGCTTGACACACTGATGGATTTATGTAATTGATTTATTTAAATATTACTCCAGACACAAATATGCATGTGATTCACGTATTTCACGTATTAGTGGGCTATAATAAACATTTGTTGGATCTTTCAATACCCCATTTTCCATGTCTAGCTTCATATATTGTGAAAGATAACAAATATATCACTGCGTCAGGTAAACATACCCTGCTGGAGGCAAAGCACACATTAGCACTCAACTCTTCAGCAGACCTTAACTGTGGAAATGGGGAAGTTGTTGCCTGAGTTGCACTAATGGTCTTGAAGCCGTACTATAATGGTGTCTGGGTGAGACCATACATTTAAATAAATGGTATGGCACAAAACTTGCTCCAGTCTTGTACATACATAAGAAACTTGCCTGAAAAAGTTAGATCTGTTTATTGCAGCACATGTTTTGAACAGTGCAATATGGCTTAATTGCAACGAATCAAACAATCTTAGAAATATATAATTAAAATTTTTAGGTATCAAAGTTCAATCTTTATCTTAATTTATTTTTGTGGATTAAAAAATGAAAAGTCCTAAGTTTTAAAAAAAATTGATATTTTCTCCTTCATCGCTCCCTCTCTCTTTTTAATTCCATCAACGAAACTTCACTTTATTTGCTCTCAGTTCTTGTTCTGGTTTGGATTGATTATTTTAAATTAAATCTCCTGATTCAGGCTTCATGCATTTCATGAACAACTTGTCAATATGATTGGTTCATGAAACATATTATTGCTTGCCTGATTCTCAAAGGTCACAGAACTCCTGGAACAGGGTAACACACTGTTTTCACATTTCTGATTAGTGCAAGTTCTAGTGGAAAAATTACAAGTGGATGTGTTAATTGATTCACTGCTAACTAACAATTACAGTATTTTTAATGCAATGGACTTCAAATCCTATTATTAGCAGGTTCCCAGAAGGTGTGGACTTGATTGGCTGAATGGCCTGCTTCCACACTAGGGATTCTAGGATAAGTCCATGGACAGTAATTTTAAATGGTGCAAGAAGCTGTCTCAATGAAAACTGTGCGGGAAGTTTGACACTTCAAATGAGTAAGTGCCCAGTGTCTGAAACCTTCCAAAAAGATTGAATCCCTGAGTTAGAGTCAGAGATTTTGCATGCTTCCAACTCACTTAGCAGCTCAGGTCTAGCAGATCAACATAGAGGGATTACAACCTGCTCTGACTCCTGTCTAACTAAAAAACTGAGCCATCAAACTTATCATTGCTATCCCCCTCAAATCCCATCCTAGACGTGACTTCCTCTCTGACCTAATTCCTGATTCACATCCAATAACTTCCTATAGAGATGAGACCACCTGAGCCTTAAACTTCCTGCAGCTGAAACCTGAATAAACCCAACCCCACTCTTCCAACTGCACCAACTCCCCACCTGAATCTATCCATCTTTTAGTTCCCACCTGCTCCCAAAACACCACCGACCTACATTCCTCAGCCAGCTGGTACCCTATCCCCTTATCCACCTGGAGCTGTACCTATCACATACATGATTCTTCTCCCACCTGCTCACATCTGCCATCTGTACCTCTCACTAAACTGAAACTCCACTCCCTTAACCACCTGCCATCTGTATTCTAACCCACCTGTTATCCCCTGTTCCCTCACTCAGTTGGTTCCCCCATCATGCATCTCCTGCCTGACCCCATCATCCCCTTGTCATCTGTAACTTTTGACCACTTAGCACCCTACCCCTTCCATCCACCTGCCACTCCACCTCCTTTTTTCACCTTAATTATGTACCTTCTCAGTAGCTGTTTCAATGATGTAAGGGCATAGAAATCACAGAAAAAGCATTTTTGCTGGTGGTGAGGATTCTTGAACTCAAAGCATTAGGCTGCATCTTCCAAGGAATGGTAATCACATTCAGATTTATGTTAAGAAAGACTTCCTCATTTCTGACAGGCAATCCCAATCAGTGCTTTTTCAGAAATGAGGAGTACTGCATAAATCTGACAGGTCTCTCATAGTGCAGGATAATCGGAGGTAGGCAAACTGTACCCTCTTTTTCCACAGCTGTCAGTTGCCCTATTGTTATGGTCCAGGCCAGACCCCCTCAAAACATGCCTGGAACCTAGCTTTGCTAGTTGTTTTCAGCAAGTGTAGAGTGAATATTCCAGGAGTGACACAGCCAGCCCAACCAGTTAGTTTTAAATAAAACAGAATTTATTTGCAAGATTACCGAATGAAACACAAACAAAAGAGGACAGAATGTACAATACCTTAACCTATCCAAAAACCCAACAGACTATCCCAACCTAATAATGCTGTCCCAAATATTTGCAACAATCCCCATAAACACCCCTTTGCTAACAAAAGAAACATCTAACCAAGGTTCTTACTGGAGAGATGTCAGAGAGAGGGAGGATCTGCATGGACCTGCTTCTTTGGGTCCAGCAGCTTCACAACTGACTGCTTGCTAAAACCAAACCAAACCAGCGAAAAGCTGCAATGGGAGAACTGGCCACTCACCTTTCATTTGTTTTAAACTTGAAAGCCTTTTGCCTGAGTCAGTAACTGTGAGCTCTCTTCAAATTGACCCTAACACCCTTCAAACCTAGTCCTCCCAGAGTTTATACATTCACATATTCTTTGAAATAAAAAACTAAGGACAACATAATCTTGTTAAAAGAGCAGCATCTTCACACAATTCTGTGATTTAAATGTCCATTGTGAAGCCCAGCTACTTTGAGAGCTCCCGTGAAAGGGTAAGAATATGAGATAAGTGAGATGTAAGGGGACTAGAAGAATAAGATGCTGTTAGGATAATGTGCTAGGGAGTCAGATGGCATACCTGTCAGGTTGACATATGGATAAGTTACAGATAGCCAGGTGGGTCGAGTCCGAGGGCATAAGGTGAGAGAGGTAAGTGATTGAGTGTTTAGCATTAATTGGGGTACTTTGCAGAGGATACAGTGGGGATGGAGGTTGGAGTATTTGGTCCATCCATCAGGAGGGTGGAATGAAAGTTTTTTGGGGATTTGACCTGGGTTTGTCAGGCCTAGGAATAATGAGGGGATTGTATTCGTTCTTCGACAGGGAGCTGGATGAGATGTTGAAATTCAGGGTAGAGGGGGATGTCAAGTTCAAACAGAGAGGAGCATTTGTTCAGGTCCGGGGGACAGAAGAGATATCAGATCAGTGTATGAGGGGTGGTGGGTGTAAGAGATCTGGTGGAGATATAGTTAAGGTCTTTGTGTGGTCAGTTTAATAGATACTCAGTTGTTAAACATTATTTTAATAGTCTGACATTTTCTGAGTAACTATTTTCTTAACTGCAGCAGAATCCTCCAAATTCTCCAATTTAAGTAAGGATTCTTGGGTATTTGCAGGAACAGGGAATTGCCCATCGGAATTCTGAGGCAAATCCCTTAGGTTCTGTTGTGTTGGAGATTCTGCAGGGTCTTAATACGCAACTCCAAACTAAGCTGTCAAACTAATGTTTGGCCATCAGAAAAGCCAGGCCACAATGTTAACTGGGAAGATATTTAACCTTATCGTCCCATGTAAGAGCTTGACGCGTAAAATTAAAGTGCATGGAATTGGGGGTAATACATTGAGATGGATAGAAAATCCAGGAAACAAAGGGTAGGAATGAATGGGATTGTTCTAAATGCATGGAGTGAGTAGTGGGATCCATAGGGGGATCAGTACCAGGACTCCAGCTATTCACAATATATGATAATGATTCAGATGGGAGAACTAATGTAAAATCTCAAAATTTTCAGATAACACAAAGCTGGATCTAAGAGTGAGCTGTGAGCAGAATGCAGAAATGTTGCAGTATGATTTGGATAGGGTGAATGAGTGGGCAAATGCATGGCAGATGCAGAATGGTTTAGATAAATGTGAGATTATCCACTTTAGCAGCAAAAATAGGAAGGTAGATTATTATTTGATTGGCTGAAAATTGAGAGAAGGGAATGTTAATTGAGACTTGAGAGTCCTCATGCACCAGTCACTGAATGTAAATACGCAGGTACAGCGTGCAGTAAAGAAGGCAAACTAGAAGGATTTGAGTACAGGGTTGAGGCTGTCTTGCTGAAATTATACAGAGCACTGACAAGGCCACGCCTGCAATATTGTGCAGTTTTAGTCTGCTTACCTGAGAAGGGATATTCTTGCTATAGAGCGAGTGCAGTGAATGTATACCAGATTGATTCCTGGGATGGCAGGACTGATGTATGAGAAGAGATTGAATTGGTTAGGATTGTCTTCACTGGAGTTTAGAAGAATGAGGGGGATATCCCAGAAACCAACAAAATTTTAACAGGGCTACACAGGTTAGATGCAAGAAGGATGTTCCCAATGACAGGGGACTCCAAAACTAGGTGTCATAGTTTAAGGATAAGAGGACAACCTTTCAGAACTCAGAATTTCTTCTCCCAGAGAGTGGTGAGCCTCAACCATGCTGAAAGTGGTTGAGGCTGAAACATTGTGTTTTCAAGGAAGAGGGAGATTTAGCTCTTGTGTCTCATGGAATCAAGGGAAACGGGGCGGGGGGAGAGTGGGATTAGGGTATTCAGTTCGATGATCAGCCATGATCATATTGAATGGTGCAGCAGGCTTGATGGGTTGAATGGCCTACTCCTGCTTTTATGTTTTACATTTGACCTAAAGATTTCAGCAAAAGTAAGTCGGCAACATTCCAGCAGATCTGGGTTGTAAATATGGTCCTGACCACCTTGACAGATTCAGGCCATAACGATCAAAAGAACTTCACAATGAGACAAATTTCATGTCTGAGCAAAGAATTTCTCAAATTCAATGTCACTGGACTTTTCCTTAAATAAATCCTACGCCTATTTAAATAGCTGTTTGTCCAATGTCTACTGAAATGATATCTAGAAGGCCATAACAATTAGACAATTATTATCAGCCTTATATCAGTATTGTCACTGTGATTTAAAATGCCTTGAGTTCACTACAGTAAGATTAATAGAAGTTACAGAGCAGAAACATGCCATTCCATCAAACTGATCTGTAGCAGTGTCTATGCTCCACATGGGCGTCCTCCTGCATTTAATCGGCCTGACATATCTGATGAGTTTAGCAATTCTACAGGCTGTAATATAATTACGTGTACAGGTACTCTGGTATGATTTTTATATTAGGCTTTGAAAATATTAAGATACAATTAATTTTATAGCTGATTATTGTAATACTAAAGTTGTAGGGAATTAATGTGTTTTACAGGAGGAAGAAATAGATCAATTCTCTTAGTCTTATGGCCTGAAGGATAAAGAGAAATGGAGACAGAGAGGACACATTCAGCTATCCCTGCAGATACTCAGTTATTTACCACTACTGTCACAATGATGAAGTGTTCCTTTTCCTGCTTGAGTTCAAATGTTCATCATTTCTTTTAATTTGTTTTACCATATTTAACAAAATATAAAATATTGCCAACTAGGTTCCCCAATTTAGCTAATTTAGCAGGCTATAGAAGAGCAATGCTTCCGCCCACAAAACTCTCAGGTATTAAAGGACATTTAAAAGCATTTTTTTGCAAATAAAATGTACAAAGTACAAATATCCTTTTAATTTCTTGTCACTGTCAGCTATTAATGTTCCAGTTGCTTCATGTCAAGTCTGTCCAAGAACAGATTGCAGTTCAGTTCACAGAATAAACATATGAGTTGCAAGAGATGCTATATAAATAGATCGTGTGCAGTTGTTGAGGACAATTTTAGCAGACATTGATGAGGATCATTTAAAGCAGTGGAAAATGACAACAATTAGAATGAAAATCCCTTGATGCAAAAGCCAAATTGCTCAAGGTAAATAAATAATCTCCATTAATGGCTCTCTGTGTCAGTGTCATTCAATTAATGAACAATTTAGACAAGTACTGGACATTGATTATATATAATGGCCATTAATGAGCAATCTTCCAAATGAAGGCATATGTTGAGGGATTATAACCATTCTGTTATGCATCTCTGCTGACAAACAATGTCAGTCTCATGATCTACCAGGAATAGAGTGATTAATTTACTCAATGTTGGTAAAGGTTTACTCTGGTCATTGTAATTGTTAGTGAATATAGTACCATATTGAAGTTCAACACCTTGTACTGCAATATCAAAATGCTCAAGCTCTCATTGTGATCAACATGTGAAAACTGAAGCAAAAGTAGTGCAGAAGCTACTGTTGTCAACTATGTTTTTAAGTGATGTGATAAATTGATCCTTCTCAGTATCTGAACAGTCCAATAATAACAATATATATAGATAGCAAAACATGCCCTTAAAAACTTAATATCATAGGTAAGGTAAGAACAGTAACAGCATACTAACACAAGTGTTTTGACACCTGAGAAGGCCATTCATTTGAATTTCAAGACAACCTGTTACTTAAACTCACTTCCCTCAGTTTTTCACCACTAACTGAAATATATAAATTGGAAAACACTGGTAAAAGGAGTAACAGATTTATTAGCATTGATGGAGAGAGAAACTTAGCAGGCCTGGCAGCATCCGTGGAGAGAAAGCAGAGTTAATGTGACCTTCCTTCAGCATTGTAGTAGTGGTGGATCATCTGATTGGCTGCCTTGATCTACACCACCATGCTCAAATCTCCAAATGTACACCATGATCTACCCAGTTTTGGGTAATACTGAAGTAGAATTTTATCTCCATTGTTAGATGGTGCATTTATAATTTATTAAAAGTCCAGCAACGAACTAATAATAATTGACAGTTTCTTGCAAGCTCATTGACATATGCCAGAGTACAAAAATGACCTAATAAATGAACACAATCAACATAAATATCAGGATCCAACGATGCAACACTATGGATGGCATCTTCCAGGGCTACCTGAGGCATTTAGAAAAGTGAGAGAGGGAATTTAATTAGGTGGGAGGCAAATACACAGGTTCCCAAAATAAGTTAAAGTTTTGACATTAAGTCCTCAGAGTATTTAAGGCCGACTGGGATTCCCATCAGTGATAATCAGCAACATCTTTTGCATTTGTGAGCATTCCATGCATACTCATGTGGAATAATGTTCCTGCAATCTCATTAGGCAAAATTGAAAACAAAATTCATAAACCTGACCATATAAATGTACAGAATTTGCCTGGTGATGTAGTCTTTAACATTTTAGTGAGTCCACACTTCTGTAGTATAAACCATAAAATAAACAAGGCTTTCCTTCGTTTAATCTGTTACAGTACAAAGGATGCAGACTACTTTGTCCACTTGGCTTGTCAGACCTGTCATTCATAACAGGTCTGGCAGAATATTGTTGTTGTATCCTGCTAACAGTGTGTGACCCAGCCATTTCACTCATGCAAGGCAGCCACACTGTCTGATGCCAGCTAACTTGACTGGGGCAGCCATCTGAAGTTAAAAATAAAAGAGGTTTAAACTAAAAAGGGCTCAACAGAAATGTTCCAGATTAAGTTATGAAAGTATGGCGGTGAGTTAAACTTAAAGAGCATGGTTGGGGTGTCAGCAGGATCAGGGGGATTGGTTGCAGGCAACTGAGAGGCAGAAGGGAGAGCCAGTGATGGGGACCAGGGGGTCAAGGAAGGCTGGGAGCTGCAATGTGAAACTGGGGTCACAATGGGTTCTGAGGTGTGCCTCTGAAGGTAAAAGAACAGATTATTTGAATAAGAGGCAGTGCAGGGCTAAGGGTGAGTATGGGAGCTGGATGGATGTGGGCTCAGGGGCAATTATAGAAAGGCCAAGGAAAGTTTTGAATTAGACCACAATTCCAAGGGGTGAGTGGGGTACTACAGCGGGGACACCAGAGAAAAGGAGAAGAATGTCTAAAATGATAAAAGAAAGAATGTAGGTTAGAGGGGAAGGATTAAGAGTGAAGGAATTGAAAGAAAAAATTATGTTCATAATTCTTGTCCTTAGTTGGGTCAATATCAAGTCCCTTGCTGTGAATGCACAGTGGAAATGGGAAGAGCCTATTGTCTGTTTCTATATATTTCTGTACAGCTCAAAGACCTAAATGCCTGTGAAGTGAAACAGAAACCAAGAAAAAGCACAAAACAAACAGTTAAGGACTGCATGCTGAAAGTAAGCACAATGCAGCAGAAAGGTTGACCGATTCAAACCAATCATTTTACTGGCAACTCCATCAGGTCCAATAATGCATGAAACTCTGAGCTGAAGACCATTTCAACCATAACAGCATTGGTAGTGGTGGTGTAAGGGAGGGAGGGTGGGGATTAAGCAGGTTGATAGTTTCAGTAAAGCCATGCGGGACCACTCAGTAGTCCAGATATCTGAATTATATGGATATGAGGATGAAGCTCTTGTACATGTTGTTGATTCCACAGTTGCAATGCTGTGTCACAGGGAATAATGCAGGCCACTAAGAGTCAGGATGAGATGTAGGATAGACAGAACTTATATACAGCATCTGAAGAGGGGAACCGAGCTCTTACATTGCTGTCAAACTGTGGGGGATGGTCCTCCAATGGTATTGCAGTCAGCTGTAAATAAGTAAACACCAATACCGCAGACATGTTGACACAGTTAGGGATCTCCTGCAATCTGGGAAAAAAATAATGATAGTGGCACTGAAGATCACAGTGAAACCAACATGGTCATTCTAAGAGATGAGAGACTTAACAAACAATCCAGGTCTTTTTCAATATATAATTTCAGTTACATCACACTGTAAACTTTTGTTATAAATTCTGTGTCTTACGATCTTATACTCTACGACCACCTGATGAAGGAGCAGTGCTCCAAAAGCTAGTGCTTCCAAATAAACCTGCTGGACTATAACCTGGTGTTGTGTGATTTTTTTAACAGTACAACCCAGTCCAACACCGGCATCTCCAAATCATTCTTTTATTGGTCTGAGTATTCAGTACAGGAGTTCGAGGTCATGTTGCGGCTGTACTGGACATTGGTTTGGCCACTTTCGGAAGGTTGCATGCAATTCTGGTCTCCTTCCTATCGGAATGATGTTGTGAAACTTGAAAGGGTTCAGAAAAGATTTACAAGGATGTTGCCAGGGTTGGAGGATTTGAGCTACAGGGAGAGTTTGAATAGGCTGGGTCTGTATTCCCTGGAGCATTGGAGGCTGAGGGGTGACCTTATAGAGGTTTATAAAATCATGAAGGCCATAGATAGGTCAAATAGACAGAGTTTTTTTCCCCTGGGCTGGGAGAGTCCAGAACTAGAGGGCATAGGTTGAGGGTGAGAGTGGAAAGATATAAAACAGACATAAGGGGCAACTTTTTCACGCAGAGAGTGGTACGTGTATGGAATGAGCTGTCAGAGAAAGCGGTGGAGGCTGTTACAATTGCAACATTTAAAAGGCATCTGGATGGGTATATGAATAGGAAGGGTTTAGAGGGATATGGGCCAGGTGTTGGCAAGTGGGACTAGATTGGGTTGGGATATCTGATCGCATGGACAAGTTGGACTGAAGGGTCTGTTTCCTTATTGAATATCTCTACGATACCATGACTATATGGCACACAGAACTCCATGGCATCATCTAGCCAGATACCTGAACTAGTGATTTCACTTTCTCAATGCTCAGCTCATTTGTGACAACAGGCAATAATCTTTGCTAGTTTGGTGTGTTCACTATTGAGGGAGCTATCACAAAGTTTACTTTCTGCAAAAATCTTAGGTTCCTTGAATGTTCACTTGCTGTATCATCCCATGGGTGACTCAGGAGGAGCACATCAGTACTCACTCAACCATGTCTCCACGATACTGCTTGTTTGTTGTGCCCATCTTAACTAGCTCAATGATGGAGTGACAGTTTAGGAGAGAGGGTGATAAGCTAGTCATATGTCTACTCAGACAAGGAAGAATGGAAATCATACAGAGATGCTGAGGCGGGTGAAGTTGATAATGCTGCTGCTGATAAAACCAGGGTATGCTGCTGCATACCATGCACCTTGACCCCTGCATCCACATGCTTATTTGCCACCAAGCAGCTGGGATCTCCATTAGAGAGCTCTCTGTGCAAGAGTCCTTCTATTTTTCATTGGGGACCTGGGGTGGAGGATGTTGTACACAGTATTTCTGTATAAGAGTGGATTGTGGCAGTTCATGGATTCTCAGCTCAACTGTTTATTTTGCGGCACCCACGGAGGGCGTGGAGAAAAGATTTACAAGGATGTTTATATTGGTTGAGGGTGATTCATTCCCCTTTTAGTTATTTGCAAAATCTTTTGTTCTGTTTTTGGTTGCAATTCAGCCCTAACCCCTCATGTTCTTTGGACACATGGTGTAGAGGTGTGTGGGCAGATCAGAGGGAGGACTTCCTTGTAGGTCTGCTCCTGGGCCTGGTCAGGCTGGCTATAAACAGGTCCAGGCAGTGGACTTTGCTGAGGGTCATCTGTGATGACTGTCTGCCCCCTCTTCTGCAGTTATGTTTGTGCCAAGATGTTCTTGGAGAGGGAGCACACAGTATCCATCAATGCTCTTGATGCCTTTCAAGAGAGGTGGCATCACAGGAAATATGGTGCTTTATCTGCCCCTGCAACTCTATTTTGGTTTAACCCCTTCCTGCTCTCCCTACCCCTCCCTCATGTCTGTTGGTTTGCATTGCCCATAAGGAGCTTTGCATATAAATATTCAATTGGCTACATGGGTGATTTACTGGTGGCGGTTAAGAGTTAAAATTTGTAAAAATGTCATGGTAATTTGGTGATGGGAAAGAACCAGTCAGTTGTGTGCAAGAGCACTTCTGGATTTATAATAAAAAAAGCCAAGGCAATAGGTAGACAGACCTGAGAGAAGCTAACAGAGGCTAGATTGGAAACCAAATTACTTTGGACTAACAAATATGGCAGTCCATGATCTTCACATTGGAATTGCAATGCACAATATTATAGAACCTGCCTGGTCACAAGCTTAATAGAATTTTGTATGAAATTCAATAATATAAAATAATGTGAATACCACCTATGCCATTATTCCTGTTAACACCTAATCATTCAAGATATAAAGCTTAAAGACAGTTAAGTCCAGTTAAAGTGCTACATCATTAACTTTCAGATTTATTTCTCCTTATTTGGTTTGTGGTAAGTATTTTATAGTCTAAATTTATTATATGGTCCAACATAGTAGTAGACAGCTCCGCAATGGGTTACCAAATTTAATGATAGTGCAATGACATAAATTATTATTTATTTTATCGTGTTAGTGACTGTTTTGGTGTGTCAATGTGAGTATGTCCAACCTGATGAATGACATCATCAAGCATTCTCAAAAGCAGAAGTCATGTGAAGAATGCAGCTATCTCTGTCACATTCTTATTGTACGAAGTTTCTGGCTCCCACATGCATCATCCTTGAGGCACTTTCTGAGAAAATGCCTATTTGTTCTGAATTATGAACAATTTATGGATATGGTCTAATACCCACCAGAACTGAGATGGCCCATTTCATTTAAGGAACTTACAGCCTTCAGCAAGTGAAGACGTTGCAGTTCTGAAAGTAGAGCCAGTGAGCTAATCCAGGCTGCAAGCTACTGAAACTAATATTTAGTGTGAAAAGTTTGAAGCACCTTTGCTCAAGTGATAGTATACAGGAGTGTATACTATCTACAACATTAAAAATTCACCAAGGGTCCTTTGGCAGCACCTTCCATACCACAATCACTTGTCAAGTAGAAGGACAAGGGCAGCAAATAAATGGGAACGCCACCACTTTTCAAATTCCCTTCCAAGCCACTCACTATCCTGATTTGGAAATATATCGCTGTTCCTTTACTGTCGCTGAGTCAAAATCTTAGAATTCCATCCTAACGGCATTGATGAGTACACTTATAGCATTTGGACTGCCATAGTTCGACGTGGCAGCTCTCTACCAATTCTCAAGGGCAACGAGGGAATAGACAATAAATACTGACCAGTGACACCCAGTGAATTAAAAAAACTCACTGACACGGTTTACAGGCCTTTGCTGCCCTTCCCAATCACAGACCATTGCAAAATCACAGCTTCACCCCGTGTGAGGCTGAACTAACAGCTAAGCATGGAGCCCAAAATGAGACCTCAAGATTGGAACCAGGCATCGCTTCACTGATGTATCAAGAAAAGGAGTTGATGAGTACTTTTGCAGGACTAACTGAAAGCTGGTTAGTGCCACCATTACAGTCAAGCAAATACCTATGACCAAACATCAGGAGCCACTCAGAGCAAAGTTACGTTTAGAAGAGCTTTTTAAGAAAAACTTAAACAGGTCTCACATTCCTGATAAATTTTAATATCCTACAAAAGCTACAAGGTTACCACAAAAATCCAGCACCTTATTGGAAGGCAGCAGACCTTGAGTTTGAGTTTATTTTGTGCTGACAATGCTTGGAGCAATGTTTTCCAGACCTCAATATTTCTGAACCACATCATTAAACCACTAAAACTGACATGGCTAAAGACGATGAACGCCTTCATACACTGAATATTTCATTGTTGCCCAATCACTTTCTTAAAAATCCAGACAAAATATGGTGATTGCTTGAAAGGACATGATGAAAAAAGCTCAACTTCTTTACACACCATCTGGAATTAATGTCTTTTAAACACAACTGAGAGAGATTATTAACCAATTTATTAATAGATACAAAGGCAAGAAGCATAATTACAACGTCTCAGAAACAGAGCTGGTCAGCAGACTAATTGATTCTTCTCACACAGAACCCTCGTCCTTGTTGCTCTCTCTAGGGCAAGATGACTGGCAGTGGTTTAACCTGAGAGTTACCACACCTCAGGCATGGAGAAAGGCTGAGAAGGACAGTCCTTCGTATTAACCCCAGCCAGTATGGGAATTGAACCCAAGGTGCTGGTATTGCTCATGAGCTTTCCAGCAAGCCAAGCTAACCACCTCCAGTTCATGATAGCATATATCCCAGTGGAAACATTCCAAAAAATATCTAATGGACAAGCCTGGAGGTTAAGTTTGGAAACTCTGTTGCAAAGTATTTGTAAATACAGAGACACATTACATGTAAGTTGAGTTTATAGTCAAAGTATAATTTATCCACCATTGGTATCATATCTAATGCAGATGGTGTTGTCTCCTAGATGCACACAGAAATTGCCAAACTTTTAATACTGTTATGCAAGGCATATGACTCTGAAGGACAATGGAAGTGTGAATGGAAAAAACAAAGGAAAGAACAAAACAATCACTATCATGAGACATCAGGTTACATGGTTAGAGAATGAGTATGGCCAGACCATTGACAAATGACGTGAGCAGACATTCATCATGGTAAACATCAAAGGTCTTATTAGAACAGTGGTACCACAGAAGTCTTTACCACAGTGGTACCACAGATTATATGCCTTCAGCCTTGTGGGCTTAGCACAGTTATATGAAAAATTGGATGCTGGTACCACTGCAGACATCCTTCCATTTTCCTCACTGAAATCTATATACACATTGACATGGCAAATGATGATTCAACCATCTCAATAACAATCTCATTGTGACAATGATGCAGAGGTTCTATCCGTGGGATCCATTTCCTTCAGGTATCACTACAGAAGCTCATCCCAGATGCTACACAATGGGTCCTATGGTCACAGGCCTACTGGTGCATGCTGACCTGTCCTTGGTCACCGTTCATTGTATACTGAGGACAATGGTTAACACCAGAGGCCACAAAGAGTGCCTTTGAAAGAAAATAAAGCTTACCTTCTAAGAAGATTACCTTATTTGTAATGCAGCTCATCAATCAAAATGTAAGGAGGCACAATTTGAACTGAATATATTTGTTAATACTGAACCTGCAAACGTCATACTATAGAACTAATGTGAGGATGACTCTCCTCAGTCATCAACATTCCAATGGGCACATGAGAAAAACAGGAGACACTGAAAGGTGCCATGACTAGTATTTGGAAACAAATTATCTAACACGACCACTGGACAGAAAGATCAAGTATAACATCTAACTGATGTGAAATGGAATCCAGTATAAATCACAAGCATATGTCTAGAACCCTGATCTATGAACAGCAAATAGCATGACTGTATGATGATACAGCCAAATCAGAACAATAGCACAACCAAAATCACTATGTAATTCTATTGTGAGTTCTATGACACTACACAAATAAGGCAAACCCAATAATATACAGAAACTTCCAGCAAAGATCATCACAACTGCATCTGGAAGGATTAGCAAACAACTGATACATTTCAGATAAAAACCAAAAGAACTATGAATGCTGAAAATCAACAAAAAACAGGAAGTGCTGGAAAAGCTCAGCAGGTCTGGCAGCATCTGTGGAGAGGAATTAGAGTTAACATTTCAGGTCTAGTGACCCTTCCTCAGAATTCAGAGTTATTGTTTCGGATCCAGTGACCCTTCTGGACCCGAAACATTGACTCAGAATTCTCTCAACTGATACATTTAATTGTTTTGCACATTATTGCTTTGTATTGTAGTTTATTCAGACACAACATTATTTGCTTTTTCTGTCATGTAAATACTTTGATTTTTTTTGAAGGTAAACCTATAGTTTGAAAGAAAGAAGGGATGTTGTGATATGATGCACATGTATCTTTATGCAGGGGTTGTGCCTGCCACACAGTATGTTTGAACTCTTATATCTAGCAAAGGAACAGTGAGTTCATTCTTAATAATAGTAATATAATAATATTTGTTTATTTGACACAATTGGTATTAGAAAAAATAAATACATTATAAACTAATGATAAATACTACAAATCCATCTTATGCTTTAACTTAACTTTGATGATCATGTATCACCACGCTAGAACTTGGTCGGGCTCCATTTAGTGATGTTGTTTGGTCTTCTTCCGATGGTTTCAGAAGTGTCTTTTCTTTTGCTGTTTATTCTCAGTTACTGTTCTAAGTTACCACTCGAGTTACCACTCCTTAGGGTGGTGTTACAGTGATTCTTATACACCAAAGTCTTCATGCCCTTTTGGGAGGGTCTTGGGCGTCCTTCAATGGATCAATAAGGCTCAATCACCCTGATTGCTCAGACCCAACCAAGTGTTGGCACACTGATGGCAGGGTCGTCCTTACGTATCCCTTATTGGAGGTGCTGAGTACATGTAGCCTCCTCGAAATAAGGGTGCAAGGCACCTCTGTGTCTGGTACACACCTTGATCTTTCCAATCATCCTGAGGGCGGCATTCCATTGACCCATTCAAACCCAAATTCTGGTGTGTGTGGTGGGGTCTGAGGCTACCAGGTTTGTTTGAAATCTGTCTCTTGGTAGCTGCAGCCTGCCTGGATTCTGCAGCATGTGAATTAACACAATCAGTTTGATCAAATCTCAGTTCCATTTCCCAGCATGCTTTAGTCCTTGCCCATCTTTTGTAGCTCCATGATAAGTTCATTATTTTCCATCATAAGTTCATTATTTTGCATAGTCTGTCTGACCACACATGCTGTCTTAAAATCCTGGCATGCATTATCACTGACAGAAGATGCAATGCAGTATCCCATGACCTGCACACAGCTTACTGCAACAGATGGTAAGAATCAGAAAAGTGTACTTTGATTCTTAGTTAACATTATTTATATATAGCCTTGTTTTGAAGTCAAGAATCCCCATTGCTGTTTCACCACTCTTTGTTGCGTGATTTGTATGTTTTGTCAAATAGAAGCCCGTGATTTTGACAATGGTGTGGATGGGCGCACCTGATCATTGAGTTTACAATCACAGAGTTGGTTCATTTGTGGGGAAGGGACATTTGCTGTTTGAGAGGAAATAGTCTTTGTTCTTCTGGGACAAAAGCAATGATGAGAAAACACTTAACTGTTTAATGAAGCAGCCTTCACTTTCCTTTTGCTGCCAGGTTTCCTAGTTCAGCTGTGAAGCTCAAATTTAAACCGGATATATCATCAGAAGCTGGCAGTATTCAAGCAGTAAAATGGATGACTTGCTTCCTAAGAATGGGCTTTGACACCTATGTTAAAACTGAAAGGATAAAGGTTAAAGGAAGATTAAGTTGGTGTTTGAGACTTTTAATTTTTTTTATCCCAGTTAACCCAAATCCACCTGGTTCTGGATTTAAAATTGCCTATATAATGTGTGAACTGAACTTCTTCAACATGCTAACTTACAGCCTTTTATGCTTCAGACAATCATATACAGTGTGTTGGTTCAGTGAGGTTTCCATCACTTCTGTGGATTTCAATTTATTTTTTCAGATTCTGAAATGAAATTCAAAGCCTCTATCAAAACTGTTTTGCTTTTCATCTTTCTCAAGAAAATATGATTCCAAAAATCTTTTTGGATTGGAGATCAAATGGAAATGTTGCTTTCAAATATATTTAAGTGTCTGTCTGACTGCATGTTTCACTTGTAATTCAATTTTCATTTATGGAATATCAGATAGCTGCTTGTTTATTATTCCATTACCACTGTTGTATTATCAATCAATATGTTGTTCCATGTTTATAGAACGTTGTGAACTGACAAGTGAACAAATAGCAGACTACCCAGTGAAAACCCTTTCTCTTTGAGAAAAGGCTATTTTGTAGAACAGTGTCAAAACTCATGCCATTTTTGATCCAGTAATGTAGAGAAAATACCATCATTACTCCATACACGTGTCTGCATCTTTAATAGAAGATTAGTCCAACAGTCCTTACATCAGGTACACTGCAAAAAAAATCACCAAGGCTCCTTATATGTGACCTTCCACACCCACAAACCTATCATCTAGATGGACAAGGGCAGCAGACACATGGGAACATCCCAATCTGCAAGTTCCTCTCCAAGCCATTCACCATTCTGACTTGAAAATATATCATTGTTCCTTCACTGTTGCTAGATGAAAAAGCTGGAATTCCTTCTCTGATGGCACATAAAATACAGTAGTTCACGAAGGCAGCTCACCACCATGCTCTCAAGGACTTTTGATGAAGGGCTTTTGCCTGAAACATTGATTTTCCTGCTCCTCGGATGCTGCCTGACCTGCTGTGCTTTTCCAGCACCACTCTATTCTAGACTCTGATCTCCAGCAGCTACAGTACTCACTTTTGCCACCATGCTCTCAAGGGCAACTAGAGATGGACAATAAGTGCTGGAACAGCCAGAGATGTCCATACCTCATGAGCGAATCTAATAAAAAAAAAGTACTGGATGAGAATGCAGCACGGCCTACCTCAAACTTGGGAGCAACTAATGCTTTTCACAAGTGGTGTAGAGGGACTCTCACCAGATGGCGATGAGTCACTGATTGATTATAATTACTGCTTGTTAATGACGTGCTGACAGTCATCACCCCTCATTAATATTCAACCTCTCATTTTGTCAAATTTGTCAAACAAGCTAAACGTCAAGAAAACCCAACTTGGAAATAAGAGCATGTATCTGGCAGATTCAGCATGCTGCTTCCTGCACATAGCCTCCATGTTGCCTACAAACATGGTGTAGCCCAGAGAATGATCCACAGGCACACCTTCTTTCACAGACATTAGCATGCTGCTTCTGGCAACTCTTGACCATTCTGACATCTCTCCGATGATCTGGCACTGTGTTCTGGAAGCACAGACGTGTATTGCAGGGTACACTGGCAACTAGTAATGAAAAGCTGTAAGATGGGCATTTGCACACAGCCGCATGTACCCTGCTCACAGACTAGACTAGGCTGCATCGCAGGCCTGATTATTTACACTATAAATATACACTCATTTCGTGGCTACTTGTATGCTTACAGCATCCATGCCTTGCCCTACTTTGCTATTTAATGCAGTCACACAACCACACAGTTTTTCTTGCTGGTCAGCAGACCTCAGGTAAGGGAGTGAACATCTTGCTGTCTGGCAGTGTGCTGTATCAATTTCATACCTGTACCACGCACCAACAGATAACTTAACAAACATACTGCATTTTCAGTAAAGAGGTAGCCATGGTTCAAAATCGTATGGAAGTAGTACTGAATGAATTTCATTAAGGCACCCATCAGTCACGAGGTCCAGGCAATGCACATTAAGGGTAGTCTTCTATATCAGTCCAGTGAATTGGCCATGGTCAGGCCTCCAGCTGGTTTCATCTGATATGGTTTCTGTGCCTCTGCAGTTCAGGGAATGTGTCACGGGTCAGTATTTTGACTCCACAATGGCTAGTCCAGGGAGTAGGGCTAATATAGTTGGGAGAAACAGGTGGCAGAGTAGCTCAGTATGAACACCGTGGCTTCAAGTGCCAGGGTCCAAGGTTTGATTCCACTCTTGGGTCACTGTCTGTGTGCAGTTTGCACATCCTCTCCATGTCTGCTTGGGTTTCCTCTGGGTGCTCCAGTTTCCTCTCACAACCCTAAGATGCACAGGTTAAGCAGATTGGCCATGCTAAATTGCACATAGTGCCCAGGTATATGCAGGCTAGGTGGGTTAGCCATGGGAAATATGGGATTACAGGGATGGGCTGGTTCTGGGTGAGATGGTGCAAAGGCTTGATGAGTCTGGGCTGAATGGCCTCTTTCCGAGATCCTATGAAATATACCCTGTA
This sequence comes from Chiloscyllium plagiosum, assembly GCF_037043375.1. NCBI lineage: Eukaryota > Metazoa > Chordata > Chondrichthyes > Orectolobiformes > Hemiscylliidae > Chiloscyllium > Chiloscyllium plagiosum. The sequence goes on from NW_028270144.1 coordinate 66,464,010, forward strand.
TAGGAATGAGTTGGGGATTTGGGTATATCTTTATCTGGACTATCCAGTTTTGGAGGTTGAGGGAGTGGGCCACAATCATTCTGTTGGGTCTATCCACAGAAAACAAGGGGAAAGAGGGAAGAGTGGGGTGTCACCTGTGCCAGCAAAGTATTATGAATAATTTATCTTCTTCCGCTTTGTCCCACTGCAGTTTATTATACTCCCTGGTTCTATAGCTGGGGTGGAGGTGGCCTGTTTGGCTATGAAGTCTATTGATTCTGGATTTTGGCTGGGGTGACCCTGGGGATACTTGTGTCCTGTCAGGCCACACTTTCTGAGGGTCATCTTGCCAGAGGCAAGTTAATGCTCTTCAACTTGCTTTCAAAAAGTCAGAAGGGGTGACAGGCAGAGTAGAAGTGGAGGGGATGGGGAGAGGACAACCAGCTCTGTAATGACCTGAATGGGAACTGAAGTGGAGTCTGTGTGTCGTTCCTCTCTGCATGGGTACCTCCTGGCACTGCCCTGTCTGCTTGATAGGAAGCGGCACTTGGGGTGAGTTGCCATGCTCTCAGTCCTGGGGATTAATGGATAGAGTGTCCGCCTCACCAGCCAGCTCTGACAATGTCTGGACTTAGCTCTCCATGGCAACCAGTCCATGGGATGGTCACGTGGCTCACTGCATTGTGGTTGCCACACCCCCTGTCAAAATATTTTCAAAAGGTAGCCTAGACCCTAACTTTTTTAATTTTAAATGCAGGTGTGAGGTAGATATTCTAGGTGTGATGCAGTTGGTCAAACCACTCAGCTTTAAGCAAAACAGAATTTATTTAAACATTACAGTTGAAACATGAACAAAAGAAAACAGAATTTAGAATAACTAAACTATTGGAAAACGTAACCAATCCAATACAGCAACTTAACATAGGAACTGTTCTAATCCATTAATATCCTATAAACACACTCCTTGGCAAAAAGTTAAAAAGATTCTTACAGGCAGGAGGGAACAATTTCCAAAGAGATTTCAGAGAGAAAAGTCTGTCAAGAATCTTCTGCTGAAGCTTGGAACCTTTGTCTGGACATAAGCATCTTGAGACTGCTACAATTAAGCCAAACTAGGAGAAACATGAACTGGGAGAACTGGCCACTCCCCTGCCATTGTTAAACTAGATTCTTTCTAGACCCCTCAGCACCTTTGCCTTTACAATCTCTCTTAAAAAAAAAGGACCTTTAACCTTGTTAAAGTGACAGCATCATCACAGATTTTTCTGGGCAAAGGGGACTACTGCTTCCCCACTGCCTGTCTGATGCTGCTGCTCCTGTCTGTGCATCTGAATGAATTCCCTGATTACTGCTACTACAGGTACTGTCCCACCTGGGGTTGGGGAGGTGACCGGTCTCCAACAGTCCTCCAAGTGACAAAGACCTCATCTATTGTTAGCTGTGGAGTTGTCAGAGTGAATTGCTCCCACAGTTGCATCCCTCGCACTGTCTATGCTAACGCCCACTGAGTTGTCTGCATTTGAGCTTGGGGGGTTAGCTGGAGAAAGTGATGTCAGTGCTTCCTCTAACAAAAAGGAGTGCTCTTATCCTCAGCAGTCAAAGAAGGTGCTTCAGGGGCGGGCAGGGCATTCCTCTGCACCCATTATATGAAGGCTGGCTGTTCCTGCAAGACACAAGAGAGAGGCAGATTATGGTCAGTGATTAGAGGTGGGGTGCAATGATTGAGAGTGACTATGGGGTTAATAAGGGAGTGGCAGTGCCATGTAGTGTGGTTCTTACTCATATGGCAGGCCATAGATGTTTTCTGCATCTCTGTAGTAGCAATCCCAGTATTCTCCTGCCAGTTCATATTTCTTTGGCAGGAGTGAGGATCCAAATTTCAGGGAATACCCACAAGCCTTTCTTGGCTTACTCTGCCCTGTCAAGTCCTGTCTTCTCCTGCAATAAAAGAAAGGGGTAATGGGTGGGTTAGTAGTGAGTGATATGGCTGGTTGTGCTGAAGCATGAAGGGGAAAGGTCATAAGGTCATAAGAGGAACTGAGGGGGCATTGTGGATGTCATGCAGGGTTAGTGGGTGTGAGAGGTTGATGGAGGTGAGAGTTAGTGAGGGAGGTAAGGTATTGAATGCATTTGGGAGACTGGCAGTTCATGAGCATTAGTGGGAGGTAAGTGCATTGGCCGGGATAGAGTGAGAGTCCGGTAGCAGAGAGGAGTGTGGCACTTACTCTGGCAGAGTGAAAAAGGTCATTGACCTCTTGTGGCACTGCCTGCCATTCCTGTACTCATTGGGGATGGTATTGATTCCAGTAGTGACCCCAGACCCAAACCAGCAGTTCTCTTTTAAGAGAACGCCTCTTCCCTGGACCAACCAATTACCAAAAGCTCTAGGTCTCTGTCAGAGAATCTTATTATCATTATCCCCTTCTCCTCTATGTTCCAACTCTGTCCTTGACCAAGCTTTTTAATGATGGCATGGACACAAGGAAAAAGTGAGGACTGCAGATGCTGGATATCAGAGCTTAAAAATGTGTTGCTGGAAACGCGCAGCAGGTCAGGCAGCATCAAAGGAGCAGGAGAATCGATGTTTCGGGCATAAGCCCTTCTTCAGGAAATTTCCTGAAGAAGGGCTTATGCCCGAAACGTCAATTCTCCTGCTCCTTTGATGGACACAAGGAATGCTAGTCTGTCGGTGGATATCTACTGAATGGCAATTTGCTCAGGGAATGCCAAATGGTAAGGGAGCATGGAAATCAGATATGAGAAACATCATAAGGGTGTGGTGAATAACGCATGAGGTGAGTTTGATAGGGAAAGGTGAAAGAACTGGCTAGACATCACAGTGAAAAATCTCTCGAATAAACTCAATGCAACTTAGACTTTGCCAAAAAGAAATGTCAATTGTGCTGAGCCAGTTGCTTCTAGCTATAACCATGTTTCTAGACGTTGACAGAAAATAGTTAGAAATAGAGCACTCAAGATAAATAATAAATTTGTAACTGATACATAAAACATGAGGAAACCCTAAGTGTTTTATTACACATCTGTCATTTTTATTGACCTACTAAGTCTGTCCATGACAAATGTTTTATTTTGTAATTACAAAAATAAATTAAGTTACTTTTGAGGCATTTGAATGGCTTCTGTGAATCAGTATGGGACCATTATAAATACTCAATGAAATAACTTGTCAGTTTGTTTTGCTTATATGAAAAAAAAATTTAAATAATGTTATTGTTCAGTTTCATCCACTCCACAAAATGGAGCAGAAGAATGAAAGTTGCATATCCCTGATTATTTAAATTGTCATTTTTATTGTATAACTCAATGAATATGATATTTTTCTTATGTGATATCTGGAGGATCTTTCATTGCTAATTTGATAAATTAGCTTCCTCTTTGTAATAGCTTGACTAATGCAAATTCAATTAGACCTTTTACAGTGACAGATTCTTCATTAATCTCTTTCCTTGGCCATTGCCCAGGCAAAGTTGGACATTTGTCTTAATATCTCTTCTTAGCATGCTGTGAAGCCTGATGTCATCCTCCTAGTGAATATTATATTCTTTTTAATTATGCCTGCAAATACATAAATGAGTACGCATGCTTTGTTTCTGTTCTAAAACATCAGAGCATAAAATGATGGCAAGATATAAATGCTGAATGCTTCTCAGAAATTCTTCTCAAGTTTAATCTGTTTACCTCAAGCTGCTTAATGACTTTATTGCAATACCAAAGAGGTAGACTTCCAGATGCCAACTTGCAGTAATCACATTATTATTCAGTTATTTCTTCATTTAGTTTTATTTACCTTCAGCACTGACTCGCAAACATTGAAAGTTTCTGTTTCAAAAGGAACATTGACAAATTCATGGATACACTTTCTTCGGTCATGAAAATATTACGGAACTGAAAATTCATGTGCTCCAGTTCAAAGATCCACCTGGACCTGAATCAACTGATATTCTCAAGTGACTCAGCATGACCATTTCCAGAAATGTTTTAATGTCCATGTTGACCAGGGAAGTGGGAACAGCGAGCACAAGCAAGCCAGCATCCTAATCATGCTTTTCCTTAGGTTGTTCTGCTGAGCCTCTGTCAGAGCTTTTGGATAGATTTTCATGCTAGAGGTCCATCAAGAAGGTAGACAGCTGGGATTTTAAGTTCAGTTTGCATTTTATATACCCATTAGAGGGCATTTAATGCTGTGGAAGTGTGAAGCTGGGAGCAGTGGGGACACATTGGGAGGCAATTGGAAAAGAGTAGGGGAATAGAGTAGTGAGAAGAGGTTATGGGAATGTAGAAGAGGGGTTTGGGGAGTGGGAGTGAGGTGGTAGAGGAAAGGGGCAGAGGGGAGGAGGTCAGGGAGAGGAGGATAGGAGAAGGACAACGGGAGGAAGGAGACCAGTGAGAAAGAAGTAGAGGGTACGGAGTGCTCCAACAAGCTTACATGTCCACCCTACTTGCCTTGGTGCAAACTTTACCGAAGGTTACCCTGTAGATGGATCTCCACCAACCTACTCCCTCCTCTAACACTGACAGCCTAGCTGCTTTCTTTGTTTTTACTTGATTTTTTTAGAATTCCGGAGCCAGTCAGATACTCTTACCACATGTCTTTATGCCAATTTAAAGAAGCTGTCCAATTAATTTTCCAAAGAGTTCCATTCCCTATGGGATTGGAAAAGATGCAAATGTGCCAGATCGCTTTTGAAATGAATCAAATCCAAAAGTTTAATTTCAAAAGATAAAGAATTGTTTCTGGGCCATCTCAACTTATCGATAAAAATAAACTGACACACTGGAAACTTCCAGCAGTGTTCTTCCAGTTCTCCAAAATGACAGAAGACAACGTAAATGAGGTTTCCATTCTATAAGACCAATGATAGTCTCCTTGGTCACAAGCGACAAATGACTCTTTAATTGCACTGTTTTTTCACCTCCTATCACTGCACTCAGAATGGCTTGGCTGGTGGTGTGAAGGGCTTTGCCTGTGAGATCCTTTAAGCATGCCCGAACTCTCTGCCACACCGCACGCTGCCCTCGAAGGGGCTGTGGAGGAGACGAGACTGTCACGCACCTCCTTCTGGAATGTGCCTACGCAAAGGAAGTCTGGAGAAGAACGCAGTGGTGCTTGTCGAGATTCGTCCCGAGCAGCGCTGTGACGCGGGACTCCGTGCTCTACGGTCTGTTCCCCAGGACGCATACTGAGACGACCATCAACTGTGCCTGGAGAATCATCAACTCGGTCAAAGACGCTCTTTGGTCTGTCCAAAACCTGTTGATCTTCCAGCTGAAGGAGCTGACTTCGACTGAGTGTTGCGGACCAGCTCATTTCAAGGTCCAGGACTACATGTTGAGGGATGCGCTGAAGTTTGGGGCAGCTGCCGCCAAGGCACAGTGGGGAAAGACCACCGTGTAACGTCTGCCTGCCAAAGAACAGGGGGCCCACTCAGTAAGTGGGGTCCGCTGAAGCCTCAGCTAAATATGTGGATGGTAAATGTACAGAACTGTATATACGAATGATTAATTCCGATCTCTGTATGTAAAGAAATAGAATGTAAACGTATGTATGGCACCACCAATTGTACAGATCATCAAAATATTTTGTGAATAACGTATATTTTTGAAATAAAAAAAATCACTGCACTCAGAATGCAATTTCAAATGTTGATTGCTCTTTGTGTGCAGAGATTTTTCCTGATATCTGTGATGAATCCACTTTTCACAACTTCAAAATTTCCCCTTGTCTTCCTGTTAGAACTATGATCACATTTTTGGATTTGTTCTTACCTTTATTCCCCACCTGCATGAACTCAAAAGTGGAGTTACTTTCATTGCTGTTTTTTTAAGAAGCATGGGATATTTGTAAAAATTAAAAAAATAAACTGCTCGAAAGATAACTATTTAAGCTCTGCTGTTCAGTTAATAAACAATATGGAAATACATCTTTCCCAATAAACCTAAAACACCTGAGACCCAATGAGCTAAAAACTGTTGATTTTTATTTTAGCTCTAAACAGAGATATCAGAAAAACCTCAGTCACAAGTTTCAGATAGATAAATAGAAGGTTGTTGCATATGGGAAGCTTCAGAAATTAGATAAGGAGAGTCCAGAGACAGTATATTCTTGTTAGGGTAAAAGGGAAGACTGGTAGATCTAGGAAATGTTGGATGACAAGAGAAATTGAGGGTTTGGTTAAGAAAAACAAGGAAGCATATGTCAGGTATAGACAGGCTAGATTGAGTGAATCCTGAAAAGAGTATAAAGGCAATAGGAGTATACTTAAGAGGGAAATCAAGAGGACAAAAAGGGGACACGAGATAGTTTTGGCAAATAGGGTTAAGGAGAATCCGAAGGGTTTTTACAAGAATATTAACAACAAAAGGGTAACTAGGGAGAGAATAGGCTCCTTATAGATCAGCAAGGCAGCCATTGTGTGGAGCCGCAGAAAATGGGGAGATACTAAATGAGTATTTCGCATCAGAGTTTATTTTGGAAAAGGACATGGAAGATAGAAAATGTGGCTAAATAGATGGTGACATCTTGAAAAATGTCCCTATTACCGAGAAGGAAGTGCTGGATGTCTTGAAATGCAAGACCTGATCAGGTGTACTCTAGAACTCTGTGGGAAGCTAGGGAAGTGATTGCTGGCCCCTTGCTGAGATATTTGTATCATCGGTAGTCACAGTTGAGGTGCAGGAAGACTGGAGGTTGGCTAACATGGTACCACTATTTAAGAAAGGTGGCAGCGATAAGTCTGGGGACTATAGACTGATGAGCCTGACATCGGTGGTGGGCAAGTTGTTGAAAGGAATCATGAGGGATAACATTAATTTGGAAATGCAATGACTGATCAGCGATAGTTAGCATGGCTTTGTGCATGGGAAATCATGTCTTATGAAATTGATTGAGTTTTCTGAAGAAGTAACGAAGACGATTGATGAAAGCAGAGCAGTGGGCGAGATCTATATGGACTTCAGTAATGCATTCAACAAGGTTCCTATGGGAGACTGGTTAGCAAGGTTAGATCTCATGGAATGCAGGGAGAACTAGCCATTTGATACAGAACTGGCTCAAAGGTAGAAGACAGAGGGTGGTGGTAGAGGGTTGTTTTTCAGAGTGGAGGCCTGTGACCAGTGGAGTGCCACAAGGGTTGGTGCTGGGTGCACAACTTTTCATCATTTATATAAATGATTTGGATATGAACATTGGAGGTATAATTAGTAAGTTTGCAGATGACACCAAAATCGGAGGTGTAGTAGACAGCGAAGAAGGTTATCTCAAATTACAATGGGATCTTGATCAAATGGGCCAACGGGCTAAGGAGTGGCAGGTGGAGTTTAATTTAGATAAATGTGAGATGCTGCATTTTGGGAAAGGAAATCTAAGCAGGACTTATACACTTAATGGTAAGGTCCTAGGGAATGTTGCTGAACAAAGAGACCTTGGAGTGCAGGTTCATAGTTCCTTGAAAGTAGAGTCGCAGGTAGGTAGGATAGTGAAGAAGGCGTTTGGTATGCTTTCCTTTATTAGTCAGAGTATTGAGTACAGGAGTTGGGAGGTCATATTGCGGCTGTGCAGTACATTGGTTCAGCCACTGTTGGAATATTGCGTGGAATTCTGGTGTCCCTCCTATCGGAAGCATGTTATGAAACTTGAAAGGTTCACAAAAGATTTACAAGGATGTTGCCAGGGCTGGAGGGCTTGAGTACAGGTAGAGGTTGAATAGGCTGGGGCAGTTTTCCCTGGAGCGTCGGAGGCTGAGGGGTGACTTGATAGAGGTTTAGAAAATCATGTGGGGCATGGATACAATAAATAGAAAAAGTGTTTTCCCTGGGGTGGAGGTGTCCAGTACTGGAGGGCATAGGTGAGAGTGAGAGAGGAAAGATATAAAAGAAACCTAAAGAACAACATTTTCATGCAGAGGGTGGTGCATGCATGGAATGAGCTGCCAGGGAAAGTGATGGAAGCTGGTACAATTGCAACAGTTAAAAGACATCTAGATGGGTATATGAATAGGAAGGGTTTACAGGGATATGGAGGTAAGTGCTGGCAAATGGACTAGATTAGTTTGGGATATCTGGTCGGCATAGCCGAGTTGGACTGAAGGGTTTGTTACCATGCTGTACATCTCTATGACTCTATGACAATCATGATTTTAGAGAAAGTTGCCAGTTGTTTTACCAAAACAGAAAGGTCATATGAAGACATTGCAAAGTCATCTTGCTTAAATTGAATTAGATAATCCTATAACAATCCTGAACCACTAATGCTTAAAAAGAATGGATGAATGAATTTCCTCTATATAAAGATATCAGGCTCTGTGAATCAATCGCCATAATGATTTGATAGAATGAATGAAGACAAATTATTTTCAAAGGCAAGATTATCAGAGGATACAGCTCAAGATGTCTTTTTTTAAACACAGTGAGTGATGGTGTTCTGAATCCCTGAAAAAAATGATAGGAGCCCATTCAATGTTACCACACATAGGAACGATTGGTTTACGCTTAAAAAGAGAAATCAAAAGTTTGATATAATAAGTTAGAAGGCTATTCCAAAGTGTCAGCATTGTCGTGAAGAGTGAACTGGCCTATTTCTGGACTGTGTGATTCTGATTTTATAATCCGTTTCTTTCTGAGAAATTATAATTCCTTCCACTCAACAACTTCACAATATTTCAGATTGTTTTGTTCTGACCATGTCAAACTTTATCATCTCTCTTAACACATGGGCAAAAATAAATGTGCCCTGTTCCCTTTATAACAACACCACAAAATAAGTGAAACTTTTCACATTTTTCAGTGATTCCATAACTGATTATGAGCCTGAGTATTTGTTTACTCATGGTTTCCTAAGTATAATGCTGCTTTTCTTTTGCAATCTAAATATTGACCATTTCAAGAGGCAAGTGACTACATTTGTGGAACAACATTGAAAAAGCCATCTTACATTGGCAGATTGGTGTTGAGATGCTTTCAGCTTTGAATGGAAGAGTTAACACAACTTGTAAGACACAGATTTTAATGGATTAAACAGCAACATTGCAGGAATTTGTGTGGCTATTGTTGTGACCAGGTGTAACAAGCCAAATCAAATCAGCTTTGGTCTTACTGGATTTGTAACACAGTGAAATGAAAGTATTTAAAAACACTCAAAATTTCCCCAATTGATCCAAACCAGCACTTACGAATGATAAATCTTGGACATCAGTTTATAACTCAAACAATAATTGACCATTTATTATTCAATAACTTCAGCAAGATCAAACTAAACAAGATAATTCAATTAATATCATGTTCCAAACTTAATTTTCCTTGATCATAACCTCCACTCAAATATTGGCAGACAGACAGATGGACAGACAGGCACATTTAAGGGATAAATTGAAAAGAAATAGAAGAACTGTAATTTGCCAGCTCAATTTTACAGTTTCAAATGTTAGATGTCAAGCCTTCATGCAATCATTGGATAATGAGTTATTCACAGGCACATAACCATATATCTAATTTCGAAGTCATTGGTAACTGCAAGCAGTGTCAGTCAAAGACCAGAAGTATTTGTTTACTTCTTATGGGAACTCTGAACTTCTTTGACTGGATAGAAAACTAGAGAGATTGAGAAACAACAATCAGTCCTGAAGCTCCCAAATTATTCTGCACCTACCAAAACCAATTGGAACTAGTTGGTTCTTTCTTTTGATTTTATTTTAAACTCAATATTCTATATAGTTGGCTGGTTAACATCAGTTCTTCTTTGATTAACCAACTCAACATCCAACCAACTGCCAGCCCTAGACATAGCAACACTCACTCTCAAATCATCTATAGTGCTCTTTAGGTTAGCAATGAATTGCATTATGTTTCAGACCTGTCACCAAGAGCAAACAACTATGATTGTTTTCTTCTTTGTTAAAACACATAGCTGTTCAAAGTTCAACTAACTCTAATCTCAGCTGAAAGTCCCACCAGAAAGATATAAGTGAAATAGTGAGGTTCTCTACACTATTGATTGTTCAGATAAACAGTTCAGTGGTAAGCATGGTGCCCAAGGGAAAGAAAAGAGTGATAAGAGTGACTATTAGTTAACTTGGTGTTTGTTCTTCTTCAAACTGTGGAAGTCACTGGCCCAGAATGCAGTGGACCCCAGCACACTGAATAAATTTAAGGAAAAATATGGACAGATTTTTAATTTGTGATGGGTTTAAGGCTTATGGCAAGTGGACAGAAAAGTCGAGTTGAGGCTGGGGATGAGATGATTGTTATGATTGGCATAACAATCCAGTTTAGCAGGTACTGGGAGTGTCTGCTGCTGCTCCTGTTTTTATTGTTCTTTATGTGCTAATCTGACTCCACTTAAAACCCCTAGAATGGGTGCAATATTTTTGAAAATAATAAGGCACTGTTCTTAAAGAATGAAAACTAATTTTCAAATGGCAGTGGGCAAGGGGACAACGATCACATAACATCATGAGTAGCTGCCTCATGGTCATTGGTCAAAAGGATTCAAACAACTGATTGACACAGAGCAAACTTTCTACCTCTTGAAACAGGATATAGCAATAAATGTTGTTTAGGCAGTCCTCATTGGAGAGCCCTCAGTGATCAGTCACCTTTGGATGGTCTTCATTAGGCAATCCTCATCCACCAGCCCTTGTTGGCAGCAGTCCTTTTCAGGTGTTTCTCATTGGAGGTCTGCATTAGGTGGTCCTCATTGGGAAGTCCTCATCAAGAGAACTGTCATCTCCAGATGGAAGGTCGACCAGAAGAAGAGGATTAAAACCCTGGGAAGAGTTCCTTAACACCTCATCTAGAGAGAAATATGTTGGCTCCACAACTTTAATGAGATCAACTCATTCTACATCAAAATACCAATTCTTCTCTGGCATCAGTGAACCATTTCCAATGACTATGGTAGGCTGTTGATAACAGATCTAAAGAACATTTCTCCAAATTTGAACTCAGGCCCCTATGCATGAGGAATTTGCAGGGTCAGTAGTGCTGGATTTTCTATTGCCATTTCTAGTACCAAGGTTGATGTTCAGTGACCCATGTGGTTACATGCCTTCTGCTTACACTTTGTCACAGGTGCATCATGTAATGGAGGGCATGAATTAACACTCATTTCATTAGTTTGCAGAGACAGAAATCTTGTTTCTCTGTAATAACATTTTAGTATATTAATACAAACTCATTCACTCCTCCTTCAACAATGCTGAACAATTTCAATTGTTTTACGATAAGTATTGTGCATAAAGTTTTGTTGTTCATGTCAAATAATTGGCTTCTGTGTCAGTTTCATATATTAAAACTGTAATAAGTACACTCTTGTACAGTATTCCATTTGTCTAACCTATTACCTGCTAAACTGGAAGGCTAGTTTTTTTGTGATTTATGGATGAGGGCATCCAAATCCATTTGCTCTGGAGCATTCTGCAGTCTTTCTCGAATTAAATAATATTCAGATCTTCAATTTTTTTCCTGTCAAAGTACATAAACTCACATTTTCCATTATATTCCATCTGTAAAGTTTTTGTCTATTCGCTTTACTTGTCTATAACCATTTTGCAGATTCTTTGTGCCATTCCCCCACCCCTACCCCCACCTGCCTATCCACCTTCCTTTGTGTCATGCACAAACTTGGTGATAGTACATTCACTTTCATTGTTCAAGTCATTCATATATATTGTTGATAATTGTAGCCACAACACTGATCCTCATGGCACTCTGCTAGTTACAGATTGCCATGCTCAAAATGCCTCACTTCTGACAACTGTATGTCTTCTATTAGTTAACCAGTCCCCTATCCAAGCTAACACATCACTTCAAATACTATGAGCTCTTATGTTGTTAAGTAGTCTAATGTATGGCACCTTATCAAACACCTTCTTAAAATCCAAATATATTGGATATATAAAACAAAATCCAAATCCATCTACTGTTTCTTTTTTATCTACTCTGCTTGTAACCTCCTCAAAGAATTCTAGTAAATTTGTCAGGCATGATTTCCATTTTATGAAGCCATGCTGGTCATGTTATGTATTTCTAAACGCTATGTAATTGCATCCTTTAGAGCAGATTTAAATATTTTCTGAATAACAGACTTTCAGTTAGCTGCATTTTTGTCTCCTTTCTTAAAATAATGTTCCACTGGTAATTTTTCAAATCTGTGGGACTTTTCCAGACTCTAAAAATTCTTGGAAATTTCCTACCAGTGCATCCACTATCTCTGTAGCTACTTCTTTTAATATCCTAAGATGTATTCCATCAGGTCCAGAGGAATAATTGGACTTGAGCCGCATTAGTTCCTATTATTATTTCCCTAGACTCATTCTCTGAGGGCCTTATATTCATTTTGGCTTCTCTCTTCACTCTTACATATTTAAAGAAGTTTATATTGATGTTACTTATAAGTTTAATCTCAAAATGTTAATTTCCTGTTATTTTATTAATTTTGGTTGTCTATTGCTGGTTTTTAGAACTTTCCCAATCCTCTGGTTTATATTTAACTTTGCCACTCTGAATGTTTTTTCTTTTAATTTGATGCTGTCCTTAACTTCCCTGAATGACTATGTTTGGCTATCTCCTTCCTAGGATCCTTCTTCCTCAGGGTGATATATCTTTGCTGTGAGCTGTGAGCTATTTTCTTAAAAATAGACATGAAGTTTTTTAAACATTATTCCTTAATCATCTTTGCTGTTAAACTCCTTTTTCTGTCTACTTCAGTCAGTTCAGCACCCATTCTTTTACTTAAGTTAAGTACAGTTGTTTCTGACCCATATTCTTCCTTCTCCAACTGAATGCTGGATTCTACCACGTTATAGTCGCTATTTCTTAAGCAAATTTAAACTTTGACGTAATTTATCAAACTTACCTCATTACCAATCACCAGATCCACAATTGGATATACAACATATTGTTTAAGATAACCATCCTGAATATGACATGAATTCTTCCTTCGGACTTCCTTGTAAATTTGTCTGTCTGCATTAAGATTAAACATGAGTAACGTACTTCACTTGTTCCATGCTCTCATTATCTCCTGGTTTATTCTCTCTGACCATATAACTATTGTTAGGGAACCTATTGAGTATGCCTTCTAGTATTTGTTTTCTTTTTTTATTTCTTACCCCCACCAATTATCTTTAAATTTCAAAATGTTACTTTATTCATAAAAAAGTTAATATACATACATAGTCACTAAAGCAATTCAGTTCTGTACAGTAGCATGTGGAGAAACAAACAAACATTGGAGTTTAACTCTATCCAGCAAATAAATCATAGGCATTTTTTACTTGTATATGATTACATTTCCATCTTTTTGAGGAGCTGGGATTGTCCAATAACTGAACGGATCTCCATTTAACCTTGGCAGAAAGACCTTAGATTGTGGTCTTTCCCCATTGTGCCTTGATGGGAGCTGTCCCAAGCTTTAGCGTGTCCCTCAGCATGTAGTCCTGGATCTTGGAATGTGCCAATCCGCAACACTTGGTTAGGGTCAACTCCTCGCTCTGCAAGACAAAAAAGTTTCAAACTGACCAAAGAATGTCTTTTACTGAGTTGATGATAACCCTTCAGGCACAGTCAATATTTGTATCGGTGTGCGTTCCAAGGAACAGACGATAGATCACGGAGGCCTGCATCACGGAGTTGCTCAAGATAAGCCTTAACAAAAATCATTGTGTCTCTCTCCAGACTTCCTTTGCAAAGGCACATTCTCGGAGATGTGTGACAGTCTCAAATCCCCCATAGCCACTTTGAGGGCAGCGTGCGATGGTGCAGACTGGGAGGCTGGCTGAGTGTACATGAAGAATGTCACAGCTATTGCCCTTCGCACCATCAGCCAAGTGATGTCTTGGTGCTTGATGGAAAACTCTAATGATGAGGCATTCTGCCAAATGACAGTCTAGACAGGGAAGCACCTCACAGGATGCACCCTCTCCTTTTCCCTCAACATCTTGAGGACTCTATATGTTGACCACTCCCTGGTGGACTTGTGATTGAATATGTTTCTCTTTGCAAATTTCTCTGTGATGACAGGTGATATGGAACGATCCAATTACTTGGCAAGTTCCACAGCAACGAGGCCAGTCCTATCCTTTGCGATACCGAGGACAGGTAAAAGCTCAGTCCATAGTGACAATTGGTGCTTGCATACTGAGGGTCTATGCACAGCTTGATGCAACCACACATAAAAATGGCAATCAGGATGAGGGCAGCATTGAGTATGTTCTTTCCCGACTTATCTAGAGCTTCATACATGGTGTCCCTGAGGACACAATCCATCTTAGACCTCCAGATGAACTAGAAGATGGTTTGGGTGATTGCAAAGGTGCTGGTTTTGGGAATGGGCCAGACCTGCACCACATAAAACAACAGAAAGAGTGCCTCACACCTGATGGCCAGGATTTTACAAATAATGGATTCTACATCTTCCAATCCAAAATCAAGATTTAGGAAGGACAAATCCTGCCTGATCAACGACCTTGACGGTTAAAACATATTTTAGTGGACTGTAGAAAGAATCTTGAAATGTTAAACCTAAACATTCAGAGGATATTTGATTAAATTGGAGGCTTTATAGAATCAAAATGGGCCTTGATAATTGATGAAAAATTGACTGAAGGCCCAAAAACACTAAGTACTTTTCAGAGTTTTAAAATGTGATAGTGGTTGTGGGTGGGTGGAGTAAAGAAATAAGTTGAGTGCCTCAAGGCACATTTGGGGCTACTTCTGTTTCGAACAGAAATAAATACATTGTATTTTGATGCTTAACAACAGTCAAATTTGCAGAAATTAAATGGCACAGGAACATTAGAGAAGGCAGCTCAGAAATTAAAGTATATGTTCATTACAATATGAAAATAGGCAGAAAAATGGCCAATGCAGCTTTATAAACACTGATCATAGGAGACAAAATAAATAACAATTATATTCCTGAATGACATTGTATAATTAAGGTTGAATCTAAAACAACCATTAGTATACGAGCAGAGTCAACAATCAAAGGGTGTTAAACGACCTAGCCAATTTTTAGACTTAGCTCTGACTCTGGATCTTTTAAGAAAGAATGAGTAACTGAAAGAAGGCATTATACATATTTGACTCCAAAGTGTCAATCTCTTTGAATTGCTACTGCACTTCCTAACATGCAAAGTGTTTGGAGCCAACTGATTTTTGACAGACTTCTGATTTCCAAATTGGTATGAATTATCAAAAGGTGAGCTGCCTGTTCTATTTAAAAAGAGCAACACAATGGTTGCATATTCAAGTGAGATCAGCAACAATTTGTGCAGACACTAAAAATAATACATATTTTACTGATAGCTGTTTCCCCAGAGTAAGCATTTTCTGAATTGCTATTTTGAAAATGGGTAGATATTTAATTATAAGGATTTGATTCTGACAGAAAGACTGAATAAGAAGACATTATTGGGAATCTTATCATTGACTATATTTACAATTTCTTTTCTCAGTCAACCCAGAAACATCTGAATGGCCTTTGGCAAGGTGAAAAAGGCCATTTAGTAATTGAGAGCTGACATAGATGAGTTTCTTGACAATGAGCTATCTACATTTATCAAAATGCAATAATAATTTCTGACAATACATCTGCTGGTAGATCTGACTTGAAGGTCCAATCAATTGAATGGGAAAGTGGAAAATCAAGATGCCAAATTGGAAAAGCTATTAGATTGCATATGGTATCACCTATATGCAGGAAAATGTTGCATGTTGTTCTGATTGTGTGAGATAAACCTTTGTTGGATTGACTATTTAAAATGACCTCTTTTTATTTGAAATGCCACTTGCCTGTTAATTCATGTTTAATATGTGTTATGCCTAATTCATATTAAAGCAAAGGTTACAACTTTTTTTTGGTAATTCCTTTATGAGGAGATGGTTAGAGAAATGTGATTATTTTGCTTCATGGCTTTGCAATGATGATTGTAACACTTTCAATCTACAATGTGCTGCCAATGAATTTTCATAACAGCGCATGTAGCAAGCCATGGTTTCTGATAGCAGTCACACATTTTTGTCAAGGAGAAAATGAGGACTGCAGGTGCTGGAGATCAGAGTCAAAAAGTGTGGCGCTGGAAAAGCACAGCCAGTCAGGCAGCGTCCGAGGAGCAGGAGAGTCGACGTTTCGAGCATAAGCTCTTCTTCAGGAATTCAGCTCTTCCTGATGAAGAGCTTATGCTCGAAACGTTGACTCTCCTGCTCCTCGGATGCTGCCTGACTGGCTGTGCTTTTCCAGCACCACACTCTTTGACATATTTTGCTGACATGTGCTTGAACCATGAGACCTTTATCCCAGGAGCAGTGTTCAATTTTTAAGGTAATCTTCATAGTAATGAGTCAATTGAGAGAAAATAATTTATTTCATGTTTTCTTTCAATATCTACTTTATTAATGAGGCTTAAGCAGTAGTAAAGAGTGATCATTTTTAGAAGTATTGATTGAAAGCCTATTTGAAGTCAGTTTTATATTAAATATTCAAATCAATTAAAATTTATCATTATTCTGCTCATTTCATTACTAACACCAGTTCTGGTCTTCTATTTCTATTTAACAGTCCTGCTGTCAATAATCAAATTGAATATATGCATTATAAATATCGGCCCAAACCTTCCTGATATGTGCAAAGTTATGGCGAATTTCATTTTAACAGATTTTAAAAATTGTGGTCTTGTCTTTAATTTTCAGCTGAAGTAGTAATTTCTTCACATGGCTTTCCTTCTCACTTTGTGCATATCTCTAATCCCACTCAGCTCTCCATTTTCTGTGTTCCTAATGCCTTTGTCAACACCCACACACCATCAAACAGCCTTCCCAAAGGCACCATCAGCTTCAGTCCACAATCGGCAGAACTGAATGGATGAGAATGCAGGTATGAGCATGCCAGAGGGACAACGGGGTTTTGGAAGTGGTGATGAGAGGAGGATTTATGCCAAAGCTAGGAGTTGTGGGTCCAGGCTATATGGTTTAGTGAACGGGAGCTGTGTGGAAAGAGTTCTGTGGATCTGGGGGAGTGAGGCGAGGAAGAAAAATAGGTTGAGTTGGGTGTGTAAGAGATAAAAGGAGATGAGAAGGGAAGTATGGGTGTAAGTGGAGGGAAGCTGAGCTTGGGACTAATTAGGATGTTAGGCTGGAATTTCCAAAAAGGATTGAGCTGGAATGTGAGAACCGGCTGGGAGTGTGGGGGGAGTGAGTCAGGAGTATGGGGTGGAGTGTGTGAGTGTAGGATGATCAGAGCATATTAGAGGGGTCTAATTTGTTTTTTTGGGAGGGTGGTTAGCTTAGGTTGAAGGGTGGCATATGAACAGAGATTAAAAGAATGTTTAGCAGCACTGACGATGATAGGAGTTTCAAGGGAATCAAAGACTATCGGGGATAGAAAGGAATTTGGAATTCAAAATAAAAATAAATCAGTCATGGCGGAAGAGTTTGAAAGACAAAATGGTCCACATCAGCTCTAATTTCCTATGTTCATATATTTGTAAGGCCACATTAACTTCAGTCACTTCAATATTTATGCGCCAGATCTGTGGGGAATGTGAGAAAGATAACGCAATTTTAGTGAGAGAGCTCTTCAGCCCTCTCATCCATCACAATGAATAGTTATCTTTTACCTTCACACAATATGGCATGGAGACTTCCTAAGGAGGTCATTCTCATATCTCAGGACAGTATCCTCTGTCTGATGTCTCCACAGCATCCCAATTTACCTTCCTCTATTCCAGAGACTCGATACACTTGATCTTCAATAAACCACCTTCCAAAACAAGATCTCTACTACCTGGAAGGACATTTGCAAATGTATGGGAATAGCTCCATGTATAATTTCCCTTCCAAGTCTCACAGCAAATGACTTTGAACAATAACATTTTTTCATCCTAGTTGCTGGATTCAAATCCTGGAACTGCGTCCGAACAGCACAATGGGTGTCCCTACACCCCAAGCACTACGGCAATTCAACAGGTAGCTCAAAAGTCTTCTACCAGGACAATTGGTAACAAACAATAAATGATGGTCAAGGCAACAATACCCTTATCCCTTTTTTTTGGTAAATCCTCTGGATTGCAAGATAAGAAAATAAAACCATAAGATACAGAAACAGAATGGGGTCCTTTGGCCTATTGAGTCTGCTCCACCATTCGATCATAACTGATATGTTTCTCAACCTCATTCTCCTGCCGTCTCCCTGCAAATCCTGATCCCCTTACTAACCAAGAACGTGCCTTTCACTGTTAAATTCACTCAATGACTTGACCTCCACAGCCTTTCTGTGGCAATGAGTTCCATGGAATAACCACCCTCCAGCTAAAGAAAATCCACCACATCACAGTTCTAAACTTTCATCCCTTTACTCTGAGACTGTGTCATTGGGTCTTAGTCTCTCCTACTAGTGGAAATATATTATCCATATCCACTGTATCAAGGCTATCAGTATGCTGTATGTCTCGATCAGATATCTTCCTCATCCTTTTAAACTCCATTGAGTACAGATCCAGAGTCCTTAAGCACTCCTTATATGACAAACCATTCATCCCCAGCGTCATTCTTGCAAACCTCCTCTGGACTATCTCCTTCCTGACATACAGGGTGCAAAATTGTTCATAATATTCCAAATGCAGTCTGACTGGAGTCTTACACAGCCTCAATAGTACAGCTGTGCCCTTTTATTCTATACCTCTTGAAATGAATATTGACATTGCATTTCTAACTGCCAACCTATGCAACTACCTTTTCTATGCTATTCCTCTTTTTGTATCCAAGATTTGTACCGAGGTACTTAGTACTTAACATGGCGTCATAAGAAGTGACATTGTAAACCTTCTACTGTACTCCTGCACTTCTGTACTTGAGTACACATGACAATAAATAAAAAATAACTGAACTCGCATGTCAACCTTAACAGAATCCTGAACTCTTGAGACCCTTTGTGCTCAAGATTTCTGAAGCCTTTCCCTGTTTAGAAAATAGTCTATGCCTCTATTCTTCCTACCAAAGTGTATAACCTCACATTTTCCCACATTGTATTCCATCTGCCACTTCTTTGCCCCTTTCCTAGCCTGTCCAAGACCTTCTACAGCCTATCAACTCCCTCACCATTACCCATCCCTCCACCTATCTTTGTGTCATCTGCAAATTTAGCAACAAAACCCTTGGTTCATTTGTACAGATCGTTAACATGTAACATGAATAATTGTGGTCCCAATACTGACCTCTGTGGAACTCCACTAACAACCAGTTGCCGTCCTGAAACAGACCCCTTTATCCTGACTCTCTGCTTTCTGCCAGTCAGCTAATCCTCTATCCATACCAGAACTTTGCCCCCAACACCTTGGGCTCTTATCTTATTTAGCAGTCTCCTGTTTAGCTCCTTGTCAAAGGCCATCTGGAAATCCAAATAACACATGCCCACAGGCTCTCCTTTGTCTAACTTGCTTGCTACCTCCTTCAAAGAAGGCATTACCTTTCATGGTGAAGCCATGTTGAAACTGTCCTATTTTACCATGCACTTCTAAGTTTGATGCAATCTCAGCATTAATAATGAACTCTAACATCTTATCAATGACCTAGGTTAGGCTAACTAGTCTAGAATTTCCTGTCTTCTGCCATCTTTCCTTCTTAAACAGGGGAGCTTTACCAGCCATTTTCTAGTTCTGTGAAACCTTCCCTGACTCCAGAGTTTCCTGGAAGATCAGAATCAATGCCTCCACAATCCCCTTAGCTATCTCCTTCAGAACCCTGCGATGATGTCTATCTGGTCAAGATGATTTTTCTGCTTTCAGACCTTTCAGCTTCTCCAGCACCTTCTCCTTATTCATGGCCAATACACTTATTTCTGCTCTCTGAGTGTCTTGAAGTTCTGGTATGCTGCTGGTGTCTTCCACCATTGAAGTTTGATGCAAGGTATCTGTTCAGTTCCTTCACAATTTCTTTGTTCCCTATTCCTACTTCTCCAGTATCATTTTCCAGCAGTCGAACGCCCACTTTTGCCTCCCTCTCATGAACCCCATGATGCTGGTTAGGCCAAGGGTTGGCTGACCATAGCCAAAACCCTGAAGTGGCAACAAATGAGCTGCTTGGTTAACTGTGGCAGTGGCCCATGACTGATTGTAGTTCCCCATCACCCCAAAAAAGGCTGTTCCCCTTTGACTTTCACAAATGCCATTTGGTTGAAGCACATGCAGTTTGTACATAACCTGTTGGTACAAGCCGCAAATGTGATGATGCCATACCATGGTGTCAAACAATGAAACCATGTCTGTTCAGTGCATCCCACCATCACAATCTGCCTATTTCTCTTTTTCTGCTCAAAAACAATTCAAGCTACAGAGGCTGGCAGCCTGTAACTAAGCACAATTCCCTGTGTGCTAAGAATGTGATCCACATGGAGGCTGGCAGGCAGCCTATCGGTCAATGTTGAAGTCAGTAAGTTTTCACAAAAAGACAATGCAAGTATTTAGAAGCTGGCTGAGTAATGTGAGTTGGATTGAGAGCAGGCAGGACGATATAGTAAGGCTGGTGGTTTGCCAATACCAACTTGCATGGTTGAAGGGCTGAGGTGGATGATGGTCATGGAGCAGACAGAGACGTCATTGTGCAGGAGCAGTTGCATGATGCCCAGGATAAACATTTGTTGAGCTACAGCAAGCAGGCACCCACCCTAGTTGACATGACAGTCATTTTCACAGTCTTTTTTCTCAGTGGAGAACAGGAGAATTGAAAGTGATGTATAAATACTGTGAGTTTGGACTTTAGTGAAATGCAAATGCACAGAAATATTGTAATTATCACTAAATGGCAAGAAGTTGTCATTTAGCATATCAGGGAAGATCAGAATTCATTTCCTCCATATTGAAAATCTCATTTTATTTCACTGCATTTCCCCACCTTCCTCATCAGTTCTTGTCAGTGATGGAAAATTGTTCCTTTTTCAACTTTAGAGGACACATCATGGTATATTGAGACAGCAACACTATTTCAACCTTGGATTAGTATGAAAAACAGGGCAAAAAAACATTGGAAGTTGAAAGCAATGCTGTGAATGACAAAATGGAATACCAAAGTAAAATCAATATATCTAATACTTGACAAGAGTGTTGTATTAAATGAAAACTACATCAAGTACAAGCTCTAATCCTTCTCAAAAATATACACAATGGACTTTTTGTTCCACTCAAAGCAAGTATGGATTTTGTTTGAAAACCTTTGTGACATGTTTCTGAAATGAAAGCTGTGCACTGAACATTTCTAACATCTAACATGAGTTACCAAATATAAGAAGAAGAGTGGCTAGGATTTCAGCTTTGGTCTCCCACTGCTTTTGGGAGCAAGAAATAGAGAGCCCCAGCATGAACTCTTCCTATATCCATGTGAATAAGAGCATGGAGAGTTTCTTATTGGATAGCATACACAGAGGCTTTGCACTCTTTGTAATTTTTATTTGTTTTTAATGTTAAAGTTCTGAACAAAAGTGTAACTTGGATCGATAATTATATTTTGACCACTCTTTTGATTTCTTTGTAAGAAATCAATATAGCTGAAATCATTTCCCAGAAAATCAGGGCAAACAGAAACCAAAAGATTGAAGCTCACAAATTCTGGCAGTCACATTGTGCCACCAGAAATGCCCTGTGGAAGTTCCTCTGTCTGTTATACTTCAAGTGAAACTAATGCCAAATCTTGGAGGCAACATTATTCCAACATTAAGGATAAGCATTTGCATCTGTATTAGTGCTACTGCACAGTCAACTCTGAATCCTAGTAGGCTTTTGAAACAGCATACAGAGCAAAACAAAACAAAGCACTCAATTTCTCTTCTGTGTTGGTCTCTCTCTGATGTGCACCACATTCCAAAGTCAACTGATCTTCATTGGACCAATTGTTATTTGAAGAGAATTTTGAGGGACCATGCAATTCAGTCTGGACAATATTCCCAGGCAAATTCATGATTTTGATCATGTTTCTGAATGCATTCCAAAAGTGACATAAAACTCGGAGAAATGGTGTACATGCACTAATAGGACCCAGCCAGGGGCAAAAACAGGTTTTCCTGCAATTTTCTGTCCCCCTGTTCTCAGATTTCTTTCCCTGATATAATTTTATATAATAGGGCAAAGCTTGTTACCTTCTTTAATGAATAAAAGATGTTTACTCAGTGTAAAGTACAGATATTAATTTGTATTTACTTCAAGATAAAATGTCAGATAAAATGAATTTTACGATGTCTTTCTTTGAGTTGGCCAAATTATAGCAAAGTTGCAAATCCTTGATAGAAAATGGAGGTAAGCCATGAAGTATTTTGTAACAGTGCACAATATTACATTGCACTGTTTTAATAATACTTCAAAGTCCTCAATATTTTAGTGGAAGCAT
Source organism: Chiloscyllium plagiosum (assembly GCF_037043375.1). Classification (NCBI taxonomy): domain Eukaryota; kingdom Metazoa; phylum Chordata; class Chondrichthyes; order Orectolobiformes; family Hemiscylliidae; genus Chiloscyllium; species Chiloscyllium plagiosum. The sequence goes on from NW_028270144.1 coordinate 66,486,378, forward strand.
TAATTTATCCTTACTAAAACAGCAGGCTGAGCATTTTAATGTGAACACATTAATTCCTCGTAAAATAATAATGCACAGAGTAATTTCCAGTCTATTGTCCTGAAGCTACAAGTAAAGACAAAGACAGCCAGAGACTCAGATTCTCTGGTCTTCAGACATTTTTTTTAATTCTTGGAAGGGCTGTGAACATCAGAAGAAGGTCTGCTTTTATTGTCAAAACTTAGTTGTCCTTGAACTCATTGAGTCTTTTAGCCATGTCAGAAAGCCAATAAGAACCAATTACTTTGTTGTATCTGGACTCACATGTGGGCCAGACATGGGCAAGAATAACAGATTTCCTTTTTTAAACTAGTTGGATTTTTAAAACAATGGTTACAAGTCATCATAAGACTCTCCTTAAATTCTGAGTTTTTCAATTAAATTCAAATTCCACCTTCTGCTGTGCTGTGAATTGAGTATTAGTGTGCAGAATATTAGGTAAGTAGATCAATGATATTGTCATTACACCACAATGCGTTAACTCTGCACTAATTGCCTAAGAAGTTTAAACTTTCCGTGGACAATCTCCCAGCTTCCTTGGACTCAAGTGAATGTCTTTAACTCAAAGTTCAATAAGGTTCCCAACAGTAGGCTATTATACAAAATGCGGAGGAATGGGATTGTGGGAGACATAACAGTTTGGATCAGAAATTGAGGAGGAAGGGAGGGTGGTGGTCAGCAATCTGATGGGATTCGGGCCATAGCTCAAGATCCCCCTAATAATGGAAACATCTTCTCAACATCAAAAGCCCCCTCAAAATCTTGAATGTTTCAGTAAGATTACACCTCATTCTTTTAAACGTTAAAAATCCATGTTAATAACTTGGAGGAGAGGGAAGATTGCTGAAGATACAAAAATGGTGGGAGAGCATGTTATGATGGGGACATAAGGAATCTGAAAGGTGATATAGATATATGAGTGAAGAGGCAAAAATATGGCAGATCGAGTTTAATTTAGGATAGTGTGAGCTCTACTATGGCAGGAAAAAGACAAAAGTAGACTGTTATTTTAATGGAGAGAGACTCCAGAAAAATGCAGCTCAGATTGGTCTGCTTGTTCTCGTACAGGAAACAGAAAGGATAGTACCAAGGTGCAAAAAATGATGAAGAAGAGTTTTGACCTTTACTGCTCGGGGGGGGGGGGGGGGGGGGGTTGGTGCTGAAAAGTAGGGAAGTCAAATTACAGTTATACAGGGTGTTGGTGTGGCTGCACCTGAAATACGTTTTGATCCCATATTTTGAAAAGTCCGCACTCACACTGGAGGCTGTTCAGAAGAGATTCAGTTGGCTTATTTCTGGGATGGACGGATTGACTTATTGAGAACAGCTAAACAGGTTAGGATTTTATTCATTAGCATCCAGAAGAATGGTGGTTTTCTTTTGAAACATATGGAATTTTGACGGGCCCTGACAGGCTAGATGCTGAGAAGATATTTCCACAAGTAAACAAATCTTGAATTTAAGGATATCATTATAGAATAAAAGGACACTTATTTTAAACAGAAATGCAAAAAGATTTCTTCTCTCAGAGTGTAAATTCTCTAACCTTGGGAGTTGCAGAGACAAGATCACTGAACATATTTAAAAAGGAGATAGTAGGTTTTTAAAATATCATGGAGTTGAGAGATATTTGGAATTGACATGAAAGAGAAGTTGAGACGTGAAGCAGATCAACCATGATATGAGAGTGTCTGGGCAGCCCTGATGTGCTGAATAGTGTACTCTTGCTGCTATTTCTCATGCCTGTATATCCATGATAGCACTAACTCCCTTGAGAGATGTCCATGACCTATATTAGCAATGACTCACAAGAGGTTCTGTTCCAAGCAGTCTCGGAAAGGCAGTCTTCCTCAGACATGGGGACCCTCCAGTTTCCCTGGGGTGGTCTGGACTGATGTTGCAGCTTAAATCACCACCAATGAGTCCCACTGTATCACAGAATGAATGATCTCACATGGTCTACAAGCGTAAATGTCTACTCACTATAAATTTCACTCTTACGGGTATCGCTCAGTTTAACATTGTCAGTGGAGAAGGTTGCCAGATCGGATACAACCTCAGCATCACATGGAGTATGTGCCCTGCATAGCTGACATGGTGCCAATAGCCAAGCAGTTGCAGGACAGTGCACTTCTTAATCACTTATTGCCGAAGGTTCAGGACCTGGAGTAAATAAACTTGCACCCTTTGCAATGACATCAATCCTTTACTGTCTCTGCCTGCAGGATAACGTTACCCACAATAGTAGGGAGTGCTTCCTGACCAGCAGAGGGGTGTTGGATTCTCACATCTTCATCCACTTCAAGAGGAGATTGCAGAATTGGCAGGGGAATAACGTCACTATGAATATGATCACCCTTGAGCCAATAGAGCGATAGGACTTTCATCGGGAGTCAGTGAGGACGCCTCCAATTACTATTGTCAGATAAAACCCCAAGTGGAAAATTATCCAGGAAATTAAATTTGAATGTCCAGCTGTAGATTCTTTCTTCTCTTCATGCAAAATGTTAGCAGTGAACAAAAAAAGAATCAGCCTCCCCACAGCTCCAGCTCCTTCGCAAGCTTTGGTTCGAACTCCACTACCACAACCACAAATACATTCACCACCATTTAGAACATAGAAACATAGAACAATACAGCGCAGTACAGGCCCTTTGGCCCTCGATGTTGTGCCGATCCAAGCCCACCTAACCTATACTAACCCACTATCCTCCATATACCTATCCAATGCCCGCTTAAATGCCCATAAAGAGGGAGAGTCCACCACTGCTACTGGCAGGGCATTCCATGAACTTACAACTCGCTGAGTGAAGAACCTACCCCTAACTTCAGTCCTATATCTACCTCCCCTTAATTTAAAGCTATGCCCCCTTGTAATACCAGACTCCATGCGCGGGAAAAGGTTCACACTGTCAACCCTATCTAACCCCCTAATCATCTTGTACACCTCAATCAAGTCACCCCTAAACCTTCTTTTCTCTAATGAAAACAGCCCCAAGTGTCTCAGTCTTTCCTCATACGATCTTCCTTCCATACCAGGCAACATCCTGGTAAACCTCCTCTGCACCCGTTCCAGTGCCTCCACATCCTTCCTATAGTATGGCGACCAAAACTGCACACAATATTCCAGATGCGGCCGCACCAGAGTCTTATACAACTGCATCATGACCTCAGGACTCTGGAACTCAATTCCTCTACCAATAAAAGCCAGTACGCCATATGCCTTCCTCACCGCACTATTTACCTGGGTGGCAACTTTCAGAGATCTGTGTACATGGACACCAAGATCCCTCTGCTCATCCACACTACCAAGTATCCGACCATTAGCCCAGTACCCCATCTTTTTGTTATTCTTCCCAAAGTGAATCACCTCACACTTAGCTACATTGAATTCCATTTGCCACCTTTCTGCCCAGCTCTGCAGCTTCTCTATATCCTGCTGTAACCTGCCACATCCTTCCTCACTGTCAACAACTCCTCCGACTTTCGTATCATCCGCAAACTTGCTCACCCAACCTTCTAACCCCTCTTCCAGGTCATTTATAAAAATGACAAACAGCAATGGTCCCAAAACAGATCCTTGCGGAACACCGCTAGTGACGGCACTCCATGAAGAAACTTTGCCATCAACTACTACCCTCTGTCTTCTTCCATCCAGCCAATTCCTAATCCAAACCTCCAACTCACCCTCAATGCCATATCTCCGTATTTTCTGCAGTAGCCTACCATGGGGAACCTTATCAAACGCCTTACTAAAATCCATATATACCACATCTACCGCTTTCCCCTCATCAACCTCCTTCGTCACCTTTTCAAAGAATTCAATAAGGTTTGTGAGGCACGACCTGCCCTTCACAAAACCATGCTGACTATCCTTGATCACATTATTCCTATCCAGATGTGCATAAATCCTATCCCTTACAATTCTCTCTAAGACTTTGCCCACAACAGAAGTGAGTCTCACCGGCCTATAGTTACTAGGGTTATCCCTACTCCCCTTTTTGAACAAGGGAACCACATTTGCTATCCTCCAGTCTTCTGGCACTACTCCTGTAGACAAAGAGGACATAAAAATCAAGGCCAATGGCTCTGCAATCTCCTCCCTTGCTTCCCAGAGAATCCTAGGATAAATGCCATCAGGCCCAGGGGACTTATCTATTTTCACCTTTTCCAGGATTTCCAACACCTCTTCTCTACATACCTCAAAGCCATCCATTCTATTTATTTGTGACTCAGTATTCACATCGACGACAATGCCCTGTTCCTGAGTAAATACTGAAGAAAAGTTTTCATTCAGTGTCTCCCCAATCTCTTCCGCCTCCACACGCAACTTCCACTACTATCCTTGACTGGACCTATTCCTACCCTAGTCATTCTTTTATTCCTAACATACCTATAGAAAGCCTTAGGGTTTTCCCTAATCCTACCGACTAAGGACCTTTCATGTCCCCTCCTTGCTGCTCTTAGCTCTCTCTTCAGGTCCTTCCTGGCTACCCTATACCTCTCAATCGCCACAATTGAATCTTCACATCTCATCTTGAGATAGGCCGCCCTCTTCCATTTAACAAGGGATTCCAATTCCTTATTAAACCACGGCTCCCTCGCACGACCCTTTCCTCCCTGCCTGACAGGTACATAATTATCAAGGACACTCAATAGTTGCTCCTTGAACAAGCTCCACATATCATTTACACTCTTGCCTTGGAGTCTACTTTTCCAAGCCACACATCCTAAGTCATGCCTCACCGCATCATAATTTCCCTGACCCCAGCTATAACTCTTGCCCTGTAGTACACACTTATCCCTCTCCATCACGAGAGTAAAAATCACCGAATTATGGTCACTATCCCCAAAGTGCTCACCTACCTCTAATTCTAACACCTGGCCTGGTTCGTTACCCAGAACCAAATCCAGTATGGCCTCACCTCTTGTTGGCCTGTCTACATATTGTGTCAGGAAACTCTCCTGCACACATTGAACAAACACTGACCCATCTAACAAACTTGAGCTATAGCTTTCCCAATCAATATCAGGAAAGTTAAAGTCCCCCATAACAACCACCCTATTACTGTCACTCATCTCCTGAATCACCTTCCCTATCCTTTCTTCAATGATTCTAGGACTATTAGGAGGCCTGTAAAAGACTCCTAACAGGGTGACCTCACCTTTCCTATTCCTAACCTCAGCCCAAACTACCTCAGATGGCAAGTCCTCATCCATCGTCCTTTCCACCACTGTAATACTATCTTTGACAAGCAATGCCACACCTCCCCCTCTTTTACCCCCACCTCTGACCCTACTAAAACATTTAAATCCTGGAACCTGCAACAGCCAATCCTGTCCCTGTTCTAGCCATGTCTCCGTAATAGCCACAACATCGAAGTCCCAGGTACCAACCCACGCTGCAAGTTCACCTACCTTATTTCATATACTTCTTGCATTGAAGTATACACACTTCAAGCCACTTTCCTGTTTACAGGCACCCTCCTTGGAAATTGAGGCCATGTTCCTAACTTCCCTACACTCCAGGCCCTGCACCCTGAAGCTACAATCTGGGTTCCCATGCCCCTGCAGAGTTAGTTTAAACCCCCCCCAAGAGCACTAGCAAACCTCCCCCCAAGGATACTGGTGCCCCTCAGGTTCAGGTGTAGACCATCCTGTTTATAGAGGTCCCACCGTCCCCAGAAAGAACCCCAGTTATCCAAAAACCGGAATCCCTCCCTCCTGCACCATCCCTGTAGCCACGCATTTAAGTGTTCTCTTTCCCTATTCCTCGAATCTCTATCACGTGGCACGGGTAACAAACCAGAGACAACAACTCTGTTCGTTCTAACTCTGAGCTTCCAACCTAGCTCCCTGAAAGCCTGTCTAACATCCTCGGCACTCCTCCTACCTATGTCGTTGGTGCCAATATGGACCACGACTTCGGGCTGCTCCCCCTCCCCCTCCAGGACCCGGAAAACACGATCAGAGACATCACGTACCCTTGCACCTGGGAGGCAACATACCAAACGTGAGTCTCTCTCGTTCCCACAAAACCGCCTATCTGTGCCCCGAACTATCGAGTCCCCAATTACTACTGCTCTGCTCTTCTTCACCCTTCCCTTCTGAGTAACGGGGACAGGCTCTGTAGCAGAGACCTGAGCCCCGTTACTTATCCCTGGTAAGTCATCCCCCCCACAAGTATCCAAAACGGTATACTTGTTCTTGAGGGGAACGGCCGCAGGGGGTCCCTGCACTGGCTGCTTCCTCCCAGTCCCCCTCACTGTCACCCATCTATCTGCCATCTTTGGAGTTACTACTTCCCTATAACTCTGATCTATGAACCCCTCTGCCTCCCGAATGATCCGAAGTTCATCCAACTCCAGCTCCAGTTCCCTAACACGGTCTTGGAGAAGCTGGAGATGGGTGCACTTCCTGCAAGTGTAATCGGCAGGGATGTCGATGGCATCCCTCACCTCATACATGTTGCAGGAGGAACATTGCACTGCCTTCACTGCCATCCCTCTAAAGCTAACTTTTATTTTAAAAAAAAACTGGGTCTAAAGAATACAACAAGCAAAATTCAGCACTTACCTACTTACCACAACAGATGTTATTATTAGGTTAGAGGAGGAGGGCGGGTGGGAGGCACTACCCGTGTAGTGCCTCGGGTTCCTCTCCTTCGCGCTTTTAAAGGGGGAAAAAACCTACCCAGGTAAGCTTACACTAACTGCTTCCGGGTCTCGGCTGCCCCTCTGGTCGTCGTCACTTCCCCCTGGTGCTCCCGCTCTTTCTGTGAAGAGAGAGTGAAAGAGAAAAAAAAACACCGCTGCCCGCTACCGGTAAGTACTTTTAAAACCAAACGGTCTTACCTTCGCTGCTGCTCGCACTGGAAAATCTGAGGAGGAATTTTCCCAAACCTCTGAGGATGCACTGGCAGTGTTCATCTGCACCCTCCATTCACACAGGGATACTCATCTCATTGGGTGCTCAGCCTAGACTGAGTGCAGTGTCACAATCTGGTGAGCACACCATGGATGTGGATTCACAAATGCTAGAGCAAGCAATACCCATGCGTCTGACACTCGAGGGCTGCAGGAGATCAGACCCCTTCTCAGCTACATGCAGATAGTGAGTCCCTATGCTTGGCCATAACTGAGGTGTTGCCAATGCAGAGTCAGGCGGGGAATCATTCAACAGAGAAGCCAGAAACTATCGTTAAACTGAAGTGGAGGATGGAGAATTTGTCTGGCATCTGAATGCTTGGCTGCCTTGATAGAAAGCGTGATGGCATCTTGAAGACCCACATCTAACAGAACATACTGCATCTGCTAATAAACCCCTTTCCTTGTGAATTCAATTTTGACTTGCAGCAAACTCTTTCAAGTGTAACCGTGGAGTGTTATGTATTCATATGTTCAAATTTGAGGTAGCTTTTGTGACTTCACACACAAGTAGGCAGGAAAGAAAAGTGCTTTACAACAATTAATAGATTAAAACCAGAAGAGTAGATAAGAATTTGAGGCCAACGAAGGTTCCTTAACTCAGGAATTAAAGAGCAGACACATCCTGATGGATGAGAGGAGGGTGCTGCAGAATTGCTCTAAAGTTGTTGATGATGTAAAAAGAAGATGGGAACATGCAGGTTGGGAATGAATTTATTTTGTAGCTGATTACTGGAATCTTTCCAGAACCAGTTTTCAAAGAAACCTGAATTTGAGACAGAATTAACAATTGGCATAGAGTTTTGCCTGCTGTTCTCTGTTCAGATTTAGCAATAGTATTTGTTCATACAATGTGAGTTTTACTGGCTTGACGAACATTTATTGCTTATCTCTAATTGCCCTTGAGGAGTGGCAGTGTGCTCTCTCCTTGAACTACTGTCATCCATTTGGTGTAGGTAGACCCACAACACCATTATGGAGGGAGTTCCAAGATTTTGATTCAGCAATACTGAAAGAATGGTAATATATTTCCAAGTCAGGATGGTGATTAGCATGATGTGGTGGTGTTTTCAAGCAATTGCTCTTCTTTTCTTCTAAATAGCATTGGTTGTGAGTTTGGAAGCTGTTGTTTGAGAAATCTTGTTGAATTTCTACAGGGAATTTTGTCGATGGCACATACTTGCTACCACTGAGCATGAGTGGTGGAAGGTTCATATGCTTGTGGATATGATGCCAATCAAGTGAGTTGCTTTGTCCTGAAAGGTGACAGCTTCTTGAGTGTTTTTGGAGCTGCACTTACCTTTCTAAGTGGGAGGTATTCCTTCACACACCTGATTTGCTTCATATAAACAGTGGTCATCTTTTGGGGAGTCAAGAGGTGAATTACTTGATGCAAGATTCTTAGCTTCTGACCTGATCTTGGAGGACAGTATTTATATGGCTAGTTCTGTTTCTGGTCAATGGTACCATCCAGGATGTTGATAGGGGGATTCAATGATGGTAATGCCATTGAATGTCAAATGGAGATGATTAAAGTTTCTTTTAGATTAGATTAGATTACTTACAATGTGGAAACAGGCCCTTCGGCCCAACAAGTCCACACCGACCCGCAACCCACCAGACCCATTCCCCTACATTTACCCCTTCACCTAACACTACGGGCAATTCAGCATGGCCAATTCACCTAACCTGCACACTTTTGGATTGTGGGAGGAAACTGGAGCACCCGGAGGAAATCCATGCAGACACGGGGAGTATGTGCAAACTCCTCACAGCGAGTCGCCTGAGGCGGGAATTGAACCTGGGTCTCTGGCGCTGTGAAGCAGCAGTGCTAACCACTGTGCCACTGTGCAGCCTGGAGATGCCCAGCAGTTTTATGGCATGAATGGTAAAAATATACTGCCTGGTTCCAGAAAAATGTCAAATTAAAACTTTTCAAATGCCAGAATAGACCTGTTAAGAAATTAATTTCAATTTAACAACTAGTCTCTATCTCTAGTCAATGGTCCATTGTGTACCTCAGCAGATAGATGACATCATAAGCACCTCTGCAAATATAATAAGGTTTGATGATTTTTCCTTTGTTAACAGGCCTCTGTTGTTCTTTTGTGTTTGTTCACTGCATTGCCCAAACAATGGAAGATACAAGGATTTCAGAAGAATGGTGTTCAAGTTCTGTCCTTGTAATCACTGTTGGTAACTTGGAGTTTGATTTAAGCATTTGCTTTTGATCTCTTCCATTTCTATTATTTGGCATTTGCACCCCTAGCTTTAAATATCGATTTTAGGGACAATGGGCTGGTTAGATGAAGTGATATTGAGGAGAATGATCTTGTGGTCCATGCATTGTGCAGAAGAGCAGAGAGATAATATACGTGAGGAATAGAGAAATTTGACTGGGGTCTTAAAGCTAGAGGAAGAAAAGATCTTTCCCTGGATGATGTCTCCACACCCAGATGAAACATTCTCACAATAAAAAATCAGCAATATACTACTGAGATGTAAAGGATTTCATTCTCCTGGGGCATGAGATGAAAATCAGTTATTTTGAGAAGATTTGTAGCTCTGATTGAGGTTTGCTCGCTGAGCTGGAAGGTTCATTTTCAGATGTTTCATTACCATACTAGGGGTAACATCATCAGTGAGCCTCCAGATGAAACACTGGTGGCATGGCCCACTTTCTATTTTTGTGTTTAGGTTTTTTTGGGTTGGTGATGTCACTTCCTGTGGTGACATAATTTCCTGTAGTGGTGTCATTTCTTGTTCTTTTTCTCAGGGAGTGGTAAATGGGATCCAAATCAATGTGTTCGTTAATAGAGTTCTGGTTGGAATGCCATGCTTCTAGGAATTCTCGTGCATGTCTCTGTTTGGCTTATCCTATAATCGAAGTGTTGCCCCAGTTGAAGTGGTGTCCTTCCTCATCTGTATGTAAGGATACTAAACAGAGTGGGTCATGTCTTTTTATGGCTAGTTGATGTTCATGTATCAAGTGACTAGTTTTCTGCCTGTTTGTCTAATGTAGTGTTTGCTACAGTTTTTGCACAGTATTTTGTAAATGGCATTAGTTTTGCTTGTTGTCTGTATAGGGTCTTTCAAGTTCATTAGCTCTGTTTTAGTGTGTTGGTGAGTTTGTAGGTTACCATGATGCCAAGAGGTCTGAATAGTCTGGCAGTCATTTCTGAGATGTCTTTTATGTAGGGGAGAATGGCTAGGGTTTCTGGATGTGTTTTGTCTGCTTGGAAGACCCTATACAGATAACAAGAACTGTAGGACAGACGCCACTTTGATGTGAGAAGAATCTGAGGGATAAGATATACATGCATTTGAAAACACAGAGTTTGATTAGGAGTAGTAAGCATGGCTTTGTGCATGGGAGATCATGACTCAGAAATTTGTTAGACTTCTTTGATAAAGTGACCAGGATGGTTGAGGAGGACAGAGTGGTAGACATTGTCTATATGGTTTTCAGTAAGGCCTTTGATAAGGTTTCACATGGTAGGCTGCTCTGGAAGGTTAGATTGCATAGAATCCAAGAAGAGCTGTCAGATTGGATACACAATTGGCTTGATGGTAGGAAGTAGTGGAAGGATGCGTGTCACACTGGATGCCTGTGACGAGTAGAGTGCCTTATGGGTTGGTGCTGGCCCATTACTGTTTGTTATCTATATCAATGATTTGGATGAGAATGTCTAAGGCATGTTTAATAAGTTTGCAGATGATACTAAAATGGGCGGTATCGTGGACAGTGAGGAAGGTTATCAGAAATTGCAGCAGGACTTTGATCAGCTGAGGAAGTGGTCCAAGAAATGGCAAAATGAATTTAATATAAATAAGTGTGAGGTCTTGCATTTTTGAAAGTCAAATCAAGGTAGGAGTTTCATGGTGAATACTAGGGCCTTAAGGGATGTAATGGAACAGAGGGACCTTGGAGTTTGGTGTCCGGTTCTTTGAAAATGGAGTCACAGGTAGACAGGACAATGAAGAAAGCTTTTGGCACACTGGCCTTCTTTAGTTAGGGCATTGAGTATAGAAGCTGGGAAGTTATGTTGTTGTCATATAGGATGTTGGTGAGGCCACACTTGGAGTATTGTGTTCAGATTTGATCACCTTGCTATAGGAGGGATGTTATTAAACTGGAAAGAATTCAGAAGAAATTTACAAGGATGTTGCCAGAACTCAAGGGGCTGAGTTTTCGGGAGAGTTTGGACAAGTTCTGTTTTTCTTAAGAGCATAGGAAACTGATCGGGGAACTTTTAGAAGTGTATAAGATCATGAGAGGTGTGGATAGTAGGATGCACTCAATCTTTTTCTTAGGGTTGGGGAATCAAGGACAAGAAGCCATCAGTTTAAGTTTAGAGGGAAAAGAATAAATGGAACCTGAGGGGCAACTTTTTTACACAGAGGGTGGTATGCATATGGAATGAGCTGCCAGCGGAATAGAGTTGATGTGGGTACATAAAGAACATTCAAAAGGCATTTAGACAAATATACAGATGGGAAAAGTTTAGAAGGATATGGGCCAAGTGCGGGGAAATGGGGTTAGTGTGGATGGACATTTAGGTCAGCCGTTTGGGCCGAACAGCCTGTCTCCGTGCTATAGGACTCTATGACTCTATGATTCTACCCACATGGTTTAGTAGCTAAACTGAAAACCAGAAGTCTCTTCTTGATTACCTCCCATAGTTGTAAATGACCTAACTCTTCACATAAATTAAACTCAAGATCTCACAGTTATTTTCCTGGTCCAGATTCAGAGCCAGGTGATAACTAACTAATCGATTTTTATCCTGCTGATATCATACAGTGAATATTTTTGGCAGGAAAGCAGACTTCAACAATCTGAATGAAATGATGCTATTTTTTAAAAAGTCAATACAAACAAATGTTTTTCATTAAATGCTTATGCTGGAATAAATTATTTTTCAATTTGACAACAATGTAAAATCCATGACATGAGCTCAGTCACCCATTAAATAACTCTCCTGATTCTTATATTTATGGAATATGGTCATATCTTAATGAGTCCCCACATTACCCATAAAGATTAATGTTATACATTCTATTCATGACAAGATAGAAACTTTACATGCAAACAATATGAAGTTATGATTCGGAGATGCCGGTGTTGGACTGGGGTGTACAAAGTTAAAAATCATGTGAAAGAAGTGAAACTATCAGTGTATTCTAACAGATGAAAAGCTTAACAGACAATCAATTCTTCAATGTATAATCTCAGTTACATCACACTGCAAATTTTTGCTATAAATTCTGTGTTACGATCGAGCCCTCCACAATCACCTGATGAAGGAGCGTCGCTCCGAAAGCTAGTGTGCTTCCAATTAAACCTGTTGGACCTAGTGTTGTGTGATTTTTAAATATGAAGTTAAATTGCAGGTTAGAATGTAAGTCCCTCTTAATCACATCAGTTTCCATGTTTAGGGAGACCCAATTGCTAAAATATCAAATATACATTGAAGGGTCTCAAGATAATTCCTGCAAAGAAATGTGCCCCAGTTGAAGGCATGTTTTCTTTAGAACTCCCCATTTATCCCCACTTCAGTAAATTGCCTACACCATCAGATTGACATTCTGCTCCTTTTTTTATTTCTGGATCTAGGTTTTCTTGCTGAGTTGGAAGGCTCATTTCCAGACGTTTTGTTACCCTACTAGGTAACATCTCAGAGTCATAGAGATGTACAGCATGGAAACAGACCCTTCGGTCCAACCCATCCATGCGAACCAGATATCCCAATCCAATCTAGTCCCACCTGCCAGCATCCAGCCCATACCCCTCCAAACCCTTCCTATTCATATACCCATCCAAATGCCTTTTAAATGTTGCAGTTGTACCAGCCTCCACCACTTCCTCTGGCAGCTCATTCCATACATGTACCACCCTCTGTGTAAAAAGGTTGCCCCATAGGTCCCTTTTTTACCTTTCCCCTCTCACCCTAAACCTATGCCCTCTAGTTCTGGACTCCCTGATCCCAGGAAAAAGACTTTGTCTATTTATCCTATCCATGCCCCTCATAATTTTGTAAACCTCTATAAGGTCAACCCTCAGGCTCTGATGCTCCAGGGAAAACAGCCCTAGCCTGTTCAGCCTCTCCTTGTAGCTCAAATCCTCCAACCCTGGCAACATCCTTATGATTCTTTTCTGAACCTTTTCAAGTTTCACAACATCTTTCCGAAAGGAAGGAGACCAGAATTGCACGCAATATTCCAACAGTGGCCTAACCAATGTCCTGTACAGCCGCAACATGACCTCCCAACTCCTATACTCAATACACTGACCAATAAAAGAAAGCATACCAAATGCCTTCTTCACTATCCTATCTACCTGCGACTCCACTTTCAAGGAGCACTCCAAGGTTTTTTTGTTCAGCAACACTCTCTAGGACCTTACCATTAAGCATATAAATCCTGCTAAGATTTGCTTTCCCAAAATGCAGCACCTTGCATTTATCTAGATTAAACTCTATCTGCCAATTCTCAGCCCATTGGCCCATCTGATCAAGATCCCGTTGTCATCTGAGGTAACATTCTGTTACACTACACCTCCAATTTTGGCGCCATCTGCAAACTTACTAACTGTACCTTTTATGCTTGCATCCAAATTATTTATGTAAATGAAAAAGCATAGTGGACCCAGCATCGATCCTTGTGGCACTCCACTGATCACAGTCCTCCAATCTGAAAAACAACCCTCTACCACCACCCTCTGTCTTCTACCTTTGAGCCAGGTCTGTATCCAAATGGCTAGTTCCCCTTTATCCCTGCTTTCTATTTGTATGTTTGCGTTTCTTTATTTGGAAACTCAAACATATAAACAGAAAGCAGGAATTTTCAGCATTACTTCGCCAGAGGCCCACTGAAGATGTTACCTAGTAGGGTAATGAAACATCTGGAAATGAACATTGCTGTTTGCTTGCTGAGCTGGAAGGTTCATTTTCAGATGTTTCATCACCATATTAGGTAACATCTTCAGTGAGCCTCCAGAAGAAGCACTGCTGATGTTTCCTGCTTTCTATTTATATGTTTGGGTTTCCTTGGAGTGGTGATGCCATTTCCTGTGGTGACATCATTTCCTATGGTGATATAGTGTATGTTTTCTTTCCTAGCCACCAGGATACATGAGCATCAACTAGCCAGAAAACAATATGACCCTCTCTCACTAGTATTCTTACACACAGATAAGGAAGGACACCACTTCGACTGGGACAACACATCCATCCTAGGACAAGCCAAACAGAGACACTCACGAGAATTCCTTGAAGCATGGCATTCCAACCGGAACTTTATCAACAAACACATTGACTTGGACCCCATTTACAACCCTCCCCAAAAAAGGAAATGACATCACGACAGGAAAGATGTCACCAACCCAAGAAAATCCTGCATTCAAAGTATTAGAGTTTGGGGGCATGTGTGACCTAATGGTGGAGGAATGTCAGGTCTGGTGAAAGGGATGTGTGTTGGTGTCGGGGGATGGAGATTTATTAGGTTTCAGGGGAGGAGGGAGGTGTGATAGGGTCAGGAATGGATATGGGAGGGGTGCTGCAGGCCTGGGGTCAGTGACAGAGTGTTGGTTTGGGATCTGGCAAGGATTCAGACTGGTGGAGGGGGATGGGTGTCAGATTAGGGGGTTGGCTACTGGCACAATGTTGGCTTGGGCATCTGTTTGCAGTGATATTATTTCAAGGGTACAGTGGGTAAGGGAAAGTGTAATTGGTGTGGGGTTGTGGGAGAGTCAGAGAATAAGATGAAACATTAACCAGGAGTTGATTAGGTTTTTAATAATCTAACCTTCCCTCGGTAGCTATTCAGGTAACTGAAGCAGAACCCTCTGAAATCTTCACTTTTAATGTGTTCTTTCAGAAGGTTGTAGATGTAGGGAAATTGCCTAGAAGAATTGTCAAATTCTCAGGCAATTTCCACAGGTCAGTTTCATTGGGGATTCCACAAAATCTCAGTATGCAACTCCATTCTCCATCGTTTCAATGAATTATCTGGTGGTTGGAAAATCCATGCTGTTATTTTTGCATCTGGTAAATATATAGCAGATTGACAACAGCTGGAACCTTAATCGTAAAATCACTTGTAGCGATTTGAAATCCAGAATTATAAGATCTGTTCAAAACCAAAAAATCTTTCAACTTCAATTTATATGCCAGAAAATTAAATGACATTATACTCCTGCTCTAATTAAATTACCAGCTGTTTGTACTAAATGCATTAATGTCTAATTTTCTATTACTTAACTAATTCAATGTATTTGATTGGGATAGATTGTAACCTTAAGGCAGATGACAAGTGAAGCGAAGAATCCAAAGCCATTTTGAGGTTCAAACTTATTTTGTTAGAACTATTGAGCTGTGAGTGATAAACAGACATCCTGATGTAACTTGGCAGATTTAGGCCCGAGCACGATTGACCATCCCAAGGTTCTGGCTGGAGTCGCAGTTGTAATGGGGAAATAATGTGGTAGTGACCCACATTATGGCTGGGATTTTTGCAACATCATGCTATTCCCAATACCATAACTAACGTTGTGTCACTCCCACCTTCCCTCTTTCTGCTTTCTGCCATGCATTTATAATTAAAAATGTAAGTGTCAGTGACCTGCATTCAAAACACATTTGATTTTGAATTTAGCTTTTCGTTAGTGGAACCTGCCATCAGCTGACAATGCTCTAGCTGCACGTAATGGTGGTATAGTGTTAGTTTAATTGGGCGACTGATCGAGAACACCAGCTTAATATTCTGCGGACACAGATATAGATCCCATCAGCTCAGATGGAGAAATTTGAATTCAATACAAAATAATCCGAGATTTTGAACAAGCCTAATGGTTACAGTATAATCGATTTTGTATTGTTGTAAAAAAAAAATCTGGTTCATTAATGTCTTTTTGGGAAATAAATCTGTCATCCTCACCTGGTCTGGCCTACATGTATGTCCAGACCCACAGCAATGTGGTTGACCATAACTGCTCCATGGGTAATTAGGAATGAGCAACAAATGGTGGTGACACAAACATCCCATGAGTTAAAGGAAAGACAGATTCTGCATCATGGCCACAACCCTGTTGCCCAACGAAAATGCTATTGATGTTAGGGTTGAGAGCACAATGTTTGAATGGGTGTTTCTTAAAATTTGATTTCATTTCTTTCATGTATACATTATCATTATTTGTTTAGGCTAAGTCTACGTATGGAAATCCATGTGTTCTATGCTTCATAGTCACCACACATTAATGGTTATAGGGAAGGTTGGAACATTTTGGTTACTGACTATGAAACAATATTAGTTATTCAGCAATCACACATTATTGAAATCTGATGTTAGTGTTGAATATTATGCTCACCATTTTATGGTACTTGAAAAGAACTTGCAGTTTCAGCTGGTGATCACTTCATTGGACATTTCCCCTAAAGCACATTTTCTGAGAAAACTTTCAGCAATGTTAATTGAAATGTTGTGGGTGAAGTTAACACAGAGCCCTGTAAGACCCCTAGCAGCTAACACTGAGATAGACTCATGAAAGTACTGATAAAAAGTACTGCTACCTCCTTTTGGGCCACCCAGTTTCAAATTTTGACAGTCCCCAACACCCTCCTCAATAGACTCTGGACCACCAGGCCCTTCCAACTTTACTCCTTTATGCCCCCAAACTTAGCCCATGTCCATCTTCTAATCCTCCATGCCCCCAGCATCAGTCTGTGCTATTGCACATCATTAACACACACCACTGACCATTGCTGGTCCAGGTCTCTTTTCACAAATCCAGTTTCCTGCTTGGCTCCTTCTGTGCCATAAAGTTCACCAAGAATAAACGCTGACATTACACATAGCTGTGCAAAACTGACAGATGCACATCATCTTTGAATGAAAATGAACAAAGAAACCTGAGAACCTTGTTTGACATTCACATTGTCTGGACCTTATTGAAAACTGTTTCACATTGAATGTAAATGTATTATAAGTTAGAAACTACTACAGGCAGATACATTACTTGGCATGCGGCAGACGTGCAATTCTCTGTATCTCTTCTTACAGTTGATAAATCTAAATTGCTCATTTTGCCGAATTAAGGCACCATGCAAGCCACATTTCTCACACCTTTTGGCCCCATAAAATCCACTTGAGTAATGCTTCGACACCTCCTTTCCTTTTTTAATTGTGCACAAATAATATTAAGGCTAATTCAGCCTGCCTTTTTAATCCATGCCTAATAACCTAGGAGAAAGTGTTGGTGAGCTACATTTTTGAATTGCTGCAGTCCATATGGTGAAGGTATGCTGCTATTAGGAGAGAATTTCAAGATTTTGACCCAGTGATAATAAAGGTCTGGCGATAGATTTCCAAATTAAGACATTGCGTGAGTTGGAGGGGAATTTCGAGGCGGTAGTGCTTCAATGCATCTGTGCTCCTTATTGATAGAGGACACAAGTTTGGAAGTTACTGTCAAAAACGTTGTAACAGTATACCTTGTAGATGGTACACACTGCTGCTATTGTGCTCTAATTGTGGAGGGAGTGAATGGTAGCAGATGGGGTTGAAACAAGAAGGCTGATTTATCCTGGGTAGTGTTGATCTTCCTCAATGTTATATTTTCTAAGTATTAGACTGATTCATAGTCAGTGTGACGTGAGAGCATTGTGTCATAATGGACTGCAGCATGAAGATCCCCATCTTCACATGTTGATAATTACTTGAATTCATATCTGTTCAATACTTTAGATTGCTGAAGGTTAAGCCAAACCATTTTTGCCAACATCAATTCTTATACTTTGATGGTCAAAGAGACTTGGATGTTCTTGTGAAAGGTCCACACAAAAAGTATGAAAAGATATAGCAAGCAATTAGGAAAGCAGATGGTATATTAGTATTATTCCATGGGGATGGGAGTGCAGAAATAAGAAATTCTTATTCCAATTAGACAGAGTGTTGATGAGACCACAATGATAGGTGACCTAATTAAAACATACAAGATTCTAAAGAGGCTTGAGAGGATACATGTTAAGACATTGTTTCTGCTGGTCAGGGAATCTAAAATGCAGGGACATTGCTTCAAAATAAAGAGTTGATCATTTAAGACTGAGATGAAATGAAATTTCTTTACTCAAAGGGTTATGTTCTTTGGAATTCTCTGCCCGAAAATACAATGCAGTGTCCAGTGCTAAATACATTGAAGACTGGTAGATGCAGATTTTTGGTATCTCAGGGAATCAAGAGATCTAAGAAGCTGGCAGTGGAGTTGAAACTCAAGATCAGCAATGATTATCCTGAATGGTCATACGAGCCATATGGTCTCCTACTGCTCCTTTTGCTAATGTAAGCAGTTGGGAGCAGTGTGTGCGCCCCATTTCCCATTAAAGTAAATTAAGAAGTTGAAACTTAGCTTTCAGTTGGTTTCATCTGGTTTATATAAGTCAGCAGTTCAACAATCAAGTGTTCGAACCTCCCTATTGTTTGCTTGGTGCACACTAACAACACTCACAATTAGATTCTGCAAAAGGATCTGAAGCAGGCATAGGTCGTGATTTTGTTGAATGACTGTTACAGACATGCATCCTAACCAATGTGGCACATGATGTATGGTCCCATTGTGATATGCCACCTGCCACTTTGCATTCTTAAATGCTTGTTTTATGCCTATAAATATATGCAGGGTAATCTGATTACTAGGCCTTTTTTATTATAAGCTGGGCTAGTGAGAGTTTTGTAAGTGTTTCTGACCTGCTAGTTCATTGACGTTTTAGCTATATTCCAAAGCCAAAATCGTCTTCTGTATCAATGAAACAGGTGCAGTTTGTTACTGGATTTCTGGACCACTTTTTTCCAACTGAGAAACTGATGATCTTATTGAGGAAGGCCAATAAATCTGTCAGGTCTTGTTTCAAGCTCTTGAAGCATGGATGAAATAATTAGCATTGCAAATTCCTTGTGTGATTTCACTAAGCTGACTTCTGAAACTCAGCCATGAGACTCATGCTGAATTTCATTCTTACTCTAGGTAAATAATGAGCTCCTGAAACATGGCCTCCTTGCTGTGGGAATAGCAGGATTTCATAAGATGGAGCTTTGTGTTTATGAATGATTTAAAATGTACCTACCATCAGTATACCTAACATTGCATATTTATGTGTGAAATACTATTTGCATATGACTTACATGAGTAAAATTTCACATTTATGGCTATTAGCATTGCTAATGGAGTGCTCAATCAAAGGATTTTATCATAAGAACTGAACTCCAGCATTAATACAAATGAAAAATAACGGCTGAAGGGCAGTGAAGTGTAATAAATAACAATGATAAAGTATAAATAACTCACTCCTTAGAGAGCACATATACCTTTATTAAAACTGTGCCTATCATGGATGATTGCAAGTACAGCCACATGGACTCCATCAAATCAATGCCTTGTTTTGTTCTTTCCATCTGTGATTTTGAGAGGCTTTGTTCTATTGTAAGTGCAATGTTTATGGCACATATTTTCTGATTAAAAGAATTACAATGGTGGTGTGCATTGTTAACTTTGGAAAATGGTAACCTAGAATTAGAATTCAAATTTTAGGCCTTTACCAAAACATGAGCTGAAATTTAGGTTGGAAATAATAGTCCCACCCTACAGGAAAATTCCTAAGGTCAGACATCATCACAGGTTTTCTCTAGGGCCCTGAAAATCTTACAAAACAAGACTGCCTTAGGTTAGCTGGCTTGGCCCTGCAGCCAGCTGGCCAAATGGCCGATATTTGATTTAAGTGTTTAGATTAGAGTGGTGCTGGAAAAGCACAGCAGGTCAGGCAGCATCTGAGGAGCAGGAAAATCGATGTTTCGGGCAAAACCCCTTCATCAGGAATAGAGGCAGAAAGCCTCGAGGGTGGAGAGTTAAATAGGGTTTGCGGGCGGGGGAGAGTAGGGGCTGGGGAAAGGGAGCAAAGAGTACAATAGGTGAATGGGGGTGGGGATGGAGGTGATAGGTCAGAGGGGAGGGTGAAGCAGATAGGTGGGAAGGGAGATTGGCAAGTAGGACAGGTCATGAGGACAGTACTGAGCTGGAAGGTTGGAACTGAGGTAAGGTGGGGGGAGGGGAAATGAGGAAACTAGTGAAGTCCACATTGATGCCCTGGGGTTGAAGTGTTTGGAGGCAGAAGATGAAGCGTTCTTCCTCCAGGCGTCAGGTGGTGAGAGCGACGGTGGAAGAGGCCCAGGACCTCCATGTCCTCGGCAGAGTGGGAGGGGGAGTTGAAATGTTGGGCCATGGGGCGGTGGGGTTGATTGGTGTGGGTGTCCTGGAGATGTTCCCTGAAGAGCTCTGCAAGGAGGCATCCAGTCTCCCCAATGTCGAGGAGACCGCATCGGAAACAACGGATACAATAAATGATATTGGTGGATGTGCAGGTAAAACTTTGATGGATGTGGAAGGCTCCTTTGGGGCCTTAGATGGAGGTGAGGGAGGAGGTGTGGGTGCAGGTTTCGCAATTCCTGCGGTGGCAGGGGAGGGTGCCAGGATGGGAGGGTGGTTTGTTGGGGGGGCATGGACCTGACCAGGTAGTCACGGAGGGAACGGTCTTTGTGGAAAGCGGAAAGGGGTGGGGAGGGAAATATATCCCTGGTGGTGGGGCCTGTTTGGAGGTGCCGGAAATGTTGGCAGATGATATGGTTAATGCGAAGGTTGGTAGTGTGGAAAGTGAGGATCGGGGGTGTTCTGTTCTTGTTACAGTTGGAGGGGTGGGGTTTGAGGGCGGAGGTGTGGGATGTGGATGAGATGCATTAGAGGGCAACTTCAACCATGTGGGAAGGGAAATTGCGGTTTCTAAAGAAAGAGGCCATCTGGAGTGTTCTGTGGTAGATCTGGTCCTCCTGGGAGCAGATACAGTGGAGGTGGAGGAATTGGGATACGGGATGGCATTTTTGCAGGAGGTAGGTTGGGAAGAGGTGAAATCCAAGTAGCTGTGGGAGTTGGTGGATTTGTAAAAAATGTCAGTGTCAAGTCAGTCGTCATTAATGGAGATGGAGAGGTCCAGGAAGGGGAGGGAGGTGTCAGAGATGGTCCAGGTGAATTTAAGGTTGGGGTGGAATGTGTTGGTGAACTGCTCAACCTCCTCGCGAGAGCACAAGTTGGCACCGATGCAGTCATCAATGTAGCGGAGGAAGAGGTGGGGAGTGGTGCTGGTGTAACTACGGAAGATGGACTGTTCTATGCAGGCAACAAAGAGACAGGCATAGCTGGACCCCATATGGGTGCCCAGGGCTACCCCTTTGGTCTGGAGGAAGTGGGAGGATTCAAAGGAGAAATTGTTAAGGGTGAGGACCAGTTCAGCCAAACGAATGGGAGTGTCAGTGGAAGGGCACTGTTGGGAACGTCGGGAGAGGAAGAAACGGGGGGCTTGGAGGCCCTGGTCATGGTGAATGGAGGTGTAGAGGGATTGGATGTCTATGGTGAAGATGAGGCATTGGGGACCGGGGAAACGGAAGTCTTGGGGGAGGTGGAGAGCATGGGTGGTGTCTCGAACATATGTGGGGAGTTCCTGGACTAGGGAGGAGAGGAGAGTATCGAGGTAGGTGGAGATGAGTTCGGTGGGGCAAGAGCAGGCTGAGAGAATGGGTCGGCCAGGGTGGTCAGGCTTGTGGATCTTGGGAAGTTGGTAGAATCAGGCGGTGCGGGGTTCCTGGCCTACAAGGTTGGAAGCTGTGGGTGGGAGATCTCCTGAGGTGATGAGGTTCTGTATGGTCTGGGAGATGATGGTTTGGTGATGGGGGCGTGGGGTCATGGTCGAGGGGGTGGTAGGAGGAGGTGTCTTCGAGTTGGCGTCTGCCTTCAGCAGTGTAGAGATCAGTGCACCAAATTACCATTGCGCCTCCTTTATCTGCTGGTTTGATGGTGAGATTGGGATTGGAGCAGAGGGATTGGAGGGCTGTGCGTTGTGAGGGTGAGACGTTGGAGTGGGGGAGGGGGGTAGACAGTTTGAGGTGGTTAATGTCTCGGCGGCAGTTGGAAATGAAGAGATTGAGGGTGGGTAATAGGCCAGCACGGGGTGTCCAGGTAGATGGATTGTGTTGGAGGCAAGTGATGGGGTCCTCAAAAGGTAGGCGGGAGTCCTGATTGTGAAAGTAAGCTCGGAGGTGGCAGAAGAAGTGCGTATTAAATTCATTGATGTGTGGACAGAGGGGGATAAAGGTAAGGCCTTTCCTAAGGACTGATCATTCGTCCTCAGTGAGGGAAAGGTCTGTGGTGGATGGTGAAAACTCGGCAAGGCTGGGAGCTAGGACCTGGGGTAGGTGTGGAGCTGGGGGTGGAGCCTGTAACTGGAGTGGGCATGAAGATAGGGGGAATGGGGATGAAGTCATGAGTAGGGGTGATATTTGATTTAAGTCAAGACATCAATCCCTCAACAACAGAACATCCACCTCAAAGAGCCAGCCAACAAATCAGGGCTGGCAGCCCTCCAGCATATGCAGTGATATCATGCAAGATGCCCACTGCTGGTACTACAGTGGGATCTGCAGCAAAGACCCTCTTTGGGACCATGTCAAAAGGCAACTCAGAGTGTCTTTTTGTGGTCAGGCTGCGAAGACCCATGATAAGTGGTGAGGTGCATGACTGGCTGGGGTAGAAAGACCAGAAAAGCAAGGAAGGAGTGATGGTTGACTTTGAAGGCCTTCTGATGAGTGCAAAGGACTTGTTAAGGAGGCACAAACCCCCTTGTCTACCACTACATGAAAAATGAAAGTTCTCACATTGGAACTTTGTAGGCTTATCTTGCTGCTCATTAAGTTTTAGTGGCAGTGGGATGGTAGTGGGATTATTCAACATTTAAAGACATGAATTGATCCACATACAGGTAAACCATAAAACAACTGCCTTGTCACTGACATAATTACAATGGAACATATGCATAGGCACCATGATGACCATTGCATTTTGCAGTCATCCCACCTGCCCTGGTAGTCTGTGAATTCCATCCAACTATTTAATTTTATGTAACTCCCCCCACTTTGTTGCAGAATAACCTTGTACATGATCAATACTTGAGTTTGGATATCGTGCGTGTGCCACTGTATGCACTTTTCTGGATCTTGATCAATAAGACATTTACTTCAATGAATTCATGAGTGTCATACTGTGCTGTTGCTGCTGGCCTCTTGTGCCAAATCAGTTTTGTCTTCTTGATATGAGCAAAAGATTTCATCCTCGTAATTGCAGCATTAGATTTATGATTTAGCATTGAAGATCTACTCTACTTCTTTCCCATGTGGTATCAGATCTCACTCTCCTACTTCTAGCATGTTTTTCCATTTAACATCAAGAGCAAACATGCCACTTCCTCAAAGAAAGGGTTCCTCAGAGTTTCTTTAAATATGTTTCAGGTTAGATGAATAACAAATTATTAAGTCCTACAATATCTTCTTTAACTCTATTGGAGTAGTGGCACATCCTCAGTCACTCTGTAGATTTCCAGCTTCGTTGATCTTCATGAATTACCTGATGCCATGCCTTCCTTCACATTACCTTTCTCTTGATAAGCTAGGGCAGTGCTGATAGATAAGCTAGGGCAGTGCTGGAAGAAAGCAAATGATGCAGGGGGTGTTGCAGTGAGTATTCTTGTATAACCTTTTCCTTAGCATTCCACTCCTTATCATTACTTATCATACCCATTATCAACATGATTAGACTTTTATGGCACACACCAACTTAGTTTGTAATCCCACCCATCCTTCTCTGTCTATGAACTTTTTTACATCCATACTGTTCACTCACATTCATTTTCAATGTCATAAGTCCTCCTCATGATCACCCTGAATAAATGCTTTTCATTGACCAGATGAACACATTCCATAAAAACACACGCAGATCTGCACTTAGACATTTTACAGCAGAAAAGAAAACAAAACTCCAGTGAGAAGGAGATAACTAGAGGATGACTCTCCCTCCATTTCCTGATTAATAAGTGCAGAGGAAGAGGAACTCAAAATGAATGGAATTTCAGCCTGACAGTTGGAGGTGGAGAGATACAGAGATTTTTGTTACCTGTTATGTGATTAACCCTCCTATGAATCTCTCAGCCTCCTTCCATGCTCCTCCCCCACCCCCCAACATTTCTGATGAAATCCTTATGCTTGAAACATCAAATCTCCTGCTCCTCAGATGCTGCCTGACCTGCTGTGCTTTTCCAACACCAGACTTTTTGACTCTGACTCTCCAGCCTCTGCAGTCCTCACTTTCTCCAATGTGATTAACTGTCCGAAAATCCACATGCCATATGACACTCTGTCAACAAGCAAAATATGGCAATCTTCATAAGGATTATTTATAGGATTTTATCTTTCCAGTGCTCTACATATGCATTTGCTCAGTTTAGGCCTTCATGCGTGCAGTAGGAGATGCTGGAGACCATGGTCAATAGTTCCTCAGAAGAGCTGAATAGTATGGAGAGTGCACTGTAACAGGACTGATACAGGCCATGCAATGGCTCAGATACTTGCTTTTCAGTGGGAGAGTTTAATGGTTAGTTAGGTTTCCTTTTGGTTACTTACCCATTACAAGAGGGAGGACAGGTTGTAGTAATGAACAGGCTGTGTCAGAAAATGAAGCCTTCTCCAAATTCTGTTCAGCTGGGCACAGATGCTGTGCTCCAGAAGCCCTTGATGAAAAGGAAAATTATAGAACATATATATTTTTAAATAATATATTATCAATTTAAATTGTGCATTAAGAAGATCTGTGTGAATAAAGCAGTCAGGCAAGATTTTTTTTGTAAACAAATGGGAGTTCATTTTCTTGCCAAAACCCACTCAGGTTAAAAAACAATTAAAATCTATCGGCCTGAAATTCAGGCGAGATTGCAAACCACAAACTGTTAACAGATTTTGGAGAGGTTTCATAGAGAGATAAAGAGGCCAAGGCAGTCAATCCTGTTGTCTTGTATTAATGAGTTTACAATTTCAACTCTAGCATTCACATACATAAAGAATGGGTCACATACCGTGTCTCCAGCTTGGTCAACAGCAGTCCAAAAAATATTTGTGGATATTCTGCAGTTGTTTTAGTCCATGTCTGGGGCTTCTCTTTAGCCATTGTTCCTTTGTGGAGATGATTAATTTTTTTAATATCACAGGTATTAACTCCCAAATTATTTGGTCTTAATGAGATGTCCGCATCTTGACCAGGTATATCTTGTTTTTTTTGGGACCTCTGCCAATGGTGTGTCTCCACAGGGCTCAATGTAATGTCACAGATGCCTTTTCTTTTCAGCCATCCTAAGTTTCAATCAATTTTGTTAAAATCTGCCTTTTAAAAAAGTCCAACGTATGAAAGCAGCAGATGAAATTACAGAATAATATTTGATACAGCATATCTTCATGACACTATTGTACATACCTCTGCTCATAATAGGACAATCTATAGCCATACAGATGAAAATGTCAACATATGTTGATTAACCAACACTTTTGTACAATTTTTTTTCATTTGAGTGATTACTAGTGGATTTAGTGCTTTAAAGCCCTATACTCTTTTCATACAGACACTGAATTTACTTTCAGATTGTAGAGTCTATTCTTGCGATGTCACCATTTTTTGTGGCAACTGGAGTGAGGTCTTTCCAACTTTGGTTTTCAGCAGCTTGCAGTTGCAATGTGGTCTTCCCTTTGGCAATGAAAGCATTTGGCATATTTGAATATTTGAGATTGTCCTTACATTATTAACAAGTCAATATTTTAATTTTGTCCCTTTAAAAAAAAATTAACAAGTCAATAAACAGCTATTACCACCACTGTTTTGACTAGTTTTCCCCTCTTTTAGCTTGACGGAAGCTTTCTTGAGCTGGACAGAAACTACTCGAGTCACTTGCATAGTTCAAGATTCCTGAGCATTTTCTTGATGACATCCCTACAGAAAGAATAATCTTACAGGATATTTCTCATGGCTTAAAATTGAAATGGGTACTCCTCAAATTTGATGATTATTGTTTTGAATGGCACATCTGCCCTGTTGATAGAATACATTTTTGTTAGTGTGCAATATACATCCAGATATTCCATTAGGAAAATTAAATAAATTCAAATATTTCAAAGGTGTAGATTTATTTGACTTCAAGTGGGTAAAACATTAGCTTTCTCTTTGTTTACCTTCTCTTACCATCAAGACTGTGGACAGCGGTATCTGAATGAAATCACCAAAGTGACCCCAACATTTCAGCATTCAGTGCAGTTTGTACATGTAATAGAGGGTGAAGTCTGTACTATCACAGACCATGACCTTTGCTGAATTATGTAAAGTGGAGACTTTGCAAACTATTTAAAATGTTTAAATCACCACCATTTTCTTAAGGGATTCAAAACAAAGTCTAGCCCTGCCAGCAATGCCAACATCCCTTTAGCAAATATATATTTATAATACCCTGAAAATTGACATGACTCCAAACACCAGAGAAAAGAAACAGCCATAGATTAGCATAGAAATGTTTAGTATGTATTTTTAAAGTTTGCATATTATAGATCAACATAAAACAATACATCACACAAATATGAAGATGTATGTTTTAAAGGGCATTGGAAAAATCAAATTCGATTCCTTACAGTGTGGAAACAGGCCCTTCAGCCCAACCCAACCCTCCAAAGAGTAACCTATCCAGACCCATTTCCCTCTGATAAATGCACCTAACGCTATGGGCAATTTAGCAAGGCCAATTCACCTGTCCTACACATCTTTGGACTGTGGGAGGAAACCAGAGTGCCCAGAGGAAACCCATGCAGACATGGGGAGAATGTGCAAACCCCACACAGATAGCCTCCCAATGTTGGAATCGAACCTGGGATCCGAGGCAGCAGTGCTAACCACTGAACCACCGTGCCACCCCTAAAACTCTTTTAGGCTCAGATATATTTCAGCTAAATTTTTCGTAGGCTCAGATATATTTCAGCTAAATTTTTCGTATTCAGGGAAAAGACTCAGTGAAGCCCCCCACCCACAGACTCACATGGTCATCAGCTCCTCTGTTCATACCTTACATACCACCCATCTTCATAAAACACCTCTCTGCTCCACTCAGATATACCCCATCACATTCAGCCCCCACTCATTCACAGATGCTCTGCTCTCCCATTCAGCCTCTCACTCACTACTGCCTTCCCACCATAGTCATTCTCATTCACTCGAGTCCTCCTTTGCCACATACCTGCACACTCATCCTCCCATACACTCATTCATCCTTCCTCTTTCTCCATTCTCCTTGCTAACTGGACTTCTCTCTCTTGCCTGGAGTTGGAGTGGAAGATCAGCAATAATGATAATGGATAACAGCAAATATTTTATACATTAGAATGAAATTTTAACATTTTATAATACATTGATTGCTATACAAAAGAAGGAGCCTGCAGGGCTCAAATGCCCAGGCCCCATATCTCAGTTAGGTAAAAACAATGACTGCAGATGCTGGAAACCAGATTCTGGATTAGAGTGGTGCTGGAAAAGCATAGCAGTTCAGGCAGCATCCGCGGAGCAGGAAAATTGACATTTCGGGCAAAAGCCCTTCATCAGGAATACAGGCAGAGTTCCTGCATGGTGGAGAGATAAATGAGAGGAGGTTGGGAATGGGGAGACAGTAGCAAAGAGTTCAATGGGTGAATAGGGGTGGGGATGAAGGTGATAGGTCAGAGAGGAGGGTGGAGTGGATAGGTGGAAAGAAAGAAAGGCAGGTAGGACAAGTCATGGAGACGGTGCTGAGCCGGAAGGCTGCAACTGGGGTGAGGTGGGGGAAGGGGAAATGAGGAAACTGGTGAAGTCCACATTGATGCCGTGGGGTTGACCAGTTTCCTCATTTCCCCTTCCCCCACCTCACCCCAGTTGCAGCCTTCCAGCTCAGCACCGTCCCCATGACTTGTCCTACCTCCCTATCTTCCTTTCCACCTATCCACTCCACCCTCCTCTCTGACCTATCACCTTTATCCCCACCCCCATTCACCCATTGTACTCTGTGCCACCTACACCCACCCTCTTCCCTGACCTATCACCGTCATTCCCACCTCCACTCACCTATTGTACTCTATGCTACTTGCTCCCCACCTCCACCCTCCTCTCATTTATCTCTCCACCCTTTAGGCACCCTGCCTTTATGCCTGATGAAGGGCTTTTGCCCGAAACGTCGATTTTCCTGCTGCTCGGATGCTGCCTGAACTGTTGTGCTTTCCAATGCACCACTCTAATCCAGAATCCCATATCTTAATTCTTAGCCTCATTCCTCCACTTAATGCAAGGTAATAAAACCGGTTCAGTCCACCTTTGGCTTTATAAAACAATTTCAGCTTTACATGGATATGAGCTGAGTGGCAGTGAATAAAACTATAGGTGACATGGCAGCACATCATCACTGCTTCATTTAAATACACCTGCCACTTTTAATGCAGCCATTATTGTTAATACAAAATAATAATGTCAATGGGCATACAAAAAAGTGAGTAAGAATTAACCAGAACAGAAAATCTTGACTGAACTGTCATAGTACCAAATTCCTTCGGAAAAATAAATTACATTTGTGCAAATTCTGTCAGCAAAATTATATTTTCTGCTATCTGTGGGAGCCCTAGTCACTCCCAGGCCATGATCTCTATTCTCAAACTATGTCCTTGGACTCAGCTCCTGAGGAATGAATAGTTGCTCATTAGATCGTGGTGCCCCCTAGATATGATAAAGAGGTATTGAAAGTGACACATGAAATTCATATGTCAAAACATGTAGGATTACAGAAAAACCAAGCATTGATAAACATGTATTTTACTTGTCCAAGACCTCATTAGGAAGGAGTGCAGTTCTGTAATATGTAATTTCAGGTAATGGGAAAACCTCAACTTGTATAAAAGTTGCACCTTCAAAGTGCATTGCAGTTTTTTTTGTTAACAACCATTCAGTAGAGTGCTAGCAGGATGAATATCATGGAATCCCTACAGCGTGGAAGCAGGCTATTTGGCCCATCTGGTCCAGACCAACCTCCAAAGAGCATCACATCCAGATCCACCCCATCACTACAACCCTGCCTTTCCCATGGCTAATCCATTAATCTTCACATCCTTGGATTCCCACGGACAATTTATCTTGATCAATCCACCTGACCTGCACATCTTTGGACGGCAGGAGCAAACCATAGCACCCGGAGGAAACCCACACAGACATGGGGGAATGGGGGGAATGTGCAAACTCCACACAGACATGGGGGAATGTGCAAACTCCACACAGACATGGGGGGAATGTGCAAACTCCACACAGACATGGGGGAATGTACAAACTCCACACAGACATGGGGGAATGTGCAAACTCCACACAGACATGGGGGGAATGTGCAAACTCCACACAGACATGGGGGAATGTACAAACTCCACACAGACATGGGGGAATGTGCAAACTCCACACAGACATGGGGAAATGTGCAAACTCCACACAGACACGGGGGAATGTGCAAACTCCACACAGATGGTGCTGTGAATCAGCAGTATTACCCACTGAGCTTCCATGCCGCCCTAATGTAGGAACTTTACTGAAAACAAACTGAAAATAAATATGACACCAGTCATATTCTTAATTATGGATATGAATCTGATTTCCAAAAGCTATTCCTTTGAGGACAATTATGGCAAAGATAGTGGAAAATTAACATTATGGACTGCAAGTAGAAATACAGTCAGTCTAAACCAAGTTTTTTCAGGATATAATAATTAACTTGGGTACAAAACAGATAAAGATTACCACATATTATCCACAAATAAAGGGAGCTTTGGACAGATGTTGTCAGATTTGAAAATAATGATTAAGGCATATATCATGATTACACACAGGATTAGGACAAAGGATTGGATTCTTTGTAATTTGATTACCAGAAATTCCCTAAATTAATCTATTAGGCTTTGTCCATTCAAATTGATCCATGGTCATGAGAATAGAGGTTCATTAAAATTGATCAAGGAAACATTTTTTTAAGACAAATAGACAAATTCTTACTGTTGGACGATGTGTCCATGATTCTAGAAAGACTTATAGTAGTATGTACAGCAGTATCGGAGTGTTTAAAAATCTTACAGGCAATGATGAAAGGATTGGCAGACAAACATGCTGCAACCTAGAATATTTCAAACATAATGTGAAGTGTTAGTGTTATTACTTTTTCAAGGTGAACCTCTTGAAGTGAGATTTATGGTCCATAAAGGTAGTTTGGAGAGTTAGTGAAGTGACCTGTCTGGGAGATGCTTCAGATTACAGAAAGTAGAATCAGTCATGTCACATAAACATGTTAAAGTGATATCATCATCGAGAGGTAGATAAGAAAGAGCAAGTGTGTCAGGTGGTAAGAGTAGTAGAGAATGGCAGAGACAGTAAAAGTGAGGTAGAAAGAGAGGTAGGCAGTTCACAATCTGATTAGCTAAAAATAGGACAGTTAGATGACATATTCTGTACTTAGAGGAAAAACAATGGGAATGTCTAGCAAGGTTACTTTCGAAGTTCATGGAAATCTGTAGAGGCATACTGGAGTATACAGTGCGAGCTAGGCATGATGAGGATTTAGGGAATCAGCAACAATAAAAAAAACACTCATAAATTAATCCTGGAAAACATGATAAGGTGGAATCGGAGAATCAAAACATTCTAGAAAATCACTTAACTGGGTTTCTGAAAAGCATTTAGAATTCACCGGTGGTGCTATTCCCTTAATAGGATGTTATCGACTAGATTCTGCATAGATTACATAAATGAAAATGTAATAACAAAATCTGAATCATACCCAACTTCTCAATAAGATGATAGTATTGATGGGATTGACAGATCTCATTTTTAAACTATGATTGATTTATTAAAGATGTACCATTAAAATCAAGAGCAAAGCTTTTGTTACACCAAATCTATCAGTGTTGAGTCATGCCAGTCAGGATTATAAATACCCTGACTACATTTCAGAGACTTAAAAAATAAATAATAACTAGTATACCTAAATATCTGGTTTATTTGAATATTTTAATATATGGCAACATCTGAGAGAAACACTTAAAACAATTAGAAGACATATTTAGGCACTTACAGTGAGCTGGCTTAGTGATAAATCATGCTAAGACTTTTGTTGCAAAATTGAGGGTAATTTACCATGAATGCATTGTGGGGCAAAGGCAAGAGTTGCCAAGAACAGCATAAGTGCAGATTCTGATAGAATTCTCCATAAGTGAAGCTAAGGATGAAATCATGAAATATTTGGGGATTTGGAGATTTTATTGGATATGTATGCTCAACTTCAATGTCTACACCCCAACACAGATTTAATGTGATATCAGGCAAAGGTACTTTCATCAAAATTGTGTCAAACTGCTGTTGAGACAATGAAGACAATCCGAATAAATGAGCTGATGCTGCTTGTCCCATAGTTTACTGACTCTTTTAAAATGACAGTTGATGCTAGTGAAATTGGATGGCTGCCATCATAATGCAAAGTGATGAATTGGGAATAGAGAAGCCAGTGGGCACTTTTCTAAGAAATTGAACCAGTAACAGAAGAAATACACTACAATGGAAATAGAGGATCTGGGATCGTTCCTGGCTTTAAACAATTTTAAGATTCTGTCCACCATGACCACAGAGATATACTAATATACACTGATCATAATCCATTGGCCTTTGTAGAGAAGGTTAAAGCATGAAATAAATAATTATTTAAATTATTTTGTTAGAGCATGTTAATTCCATTTTCTGATATAAATATTGTTAATTTAATCGGAAAAGACTAAGTAATTGTAGATGCATTATCAAGAATATAATGGTATTGGAGTAGTTTGAAAATCTTTGCTGAAAAGATAACAAGAACTTGTGTAAATCCTGCACGAAGAATGATTGAGGGAGAACAAATATAATTTTCTTATGCTTTATTGTATATGTGTCGTGTTCAACTTTTGATGAAATTGATTCATAAATGATCCTTCAACTCCTTCAAAGTGAGGCATGTAAGGACTAGACATCTCTTTTTTGAAAACAAAACCGGGAAGATTGAAGTTTGGACACTGCTGTATTGTAGAGAATGAACTAGTTCTCTTTTTAAATTCAAAAGCTGCAATGTGTGTTGTTCATATGTTAGTTATCCAAGGTCATGTAACTTTTTGGTGAAGTTTGATTTGATATTTTTTGTTAGATGAACTGTCACCAGGCGCCTTTGGGTTGAAAGAAAAATGCTTTTGGATAGTAAAGTTGCAGTTTGTCACAGACTGAGAGAGGGTCAGACCTCCAGAAGGCCAACAAGCCAAAATAGTCACTTTCTTTCTCATACTCTGTGAATGGAGAAGAAAAAGCACTCAAATATTCTGAAACAAAAAACTTCTACCTCAAGTAAAACATACGTTCAACTGAATGGCTATTGAATTGAGGATTTCTGTGGTCTTCAATAATAAGCTATAATGGCCAAAAATCTAAAGAACCATCATAGTTACCTCATTCCACTTTTATGTTTTGGTCTCTTCATCCACAGAATTGTTTCTTTTTGCGTATGTTATGCACCCACAATATTACGACAGAACTGTCTGCCTTGAGTGCTTTGTTCGTCCAATTTGCAAATGAATGTGTGTATAGGTCTGTTGGCATTCAAAGGAGGTAAAGTTCAAGTTTGCATGTTTGTAATTAATAATTTATTTTGCCAATTATAAAAGTATAAGTTTATTTATAATTATTCAGCTCTATTATCTTGTTTGTTAATGAAACCCTGTGTGAGTTTCTTTTAGATTAGATTCGATTAGATTCTCTGCAGTATGAAAACAGTCCCTTCAGCCCAACAAGTCCACACCGACTTCCGAAGAGTAACCCAATCCCCATATTTACCTTTGACTAATGCACCTAACACAATGGGCAATTTAGCATGGCCAATTCACCTAACTTCAGACAGTGATCAAACTCTGGCAAATTAATAATTTTAATGATTAAATTTATCATATATACATTTATAATGCATCGTGAAATAATCAGGCTTGATTTCCAGTGCATACCTTTTCTTTACTGTACTCAATCATTGATCTACGCAAACTCTGTGTGACTCCTTCATGTAATTTCTTTCCAGATCACTTGTGGTCATGTCATAATTGTTACAACATGATCCCTTAAGCTCCTGCTATGAAACCACTACTCCATACACCCCAAGTTAAAATTTTCCTTTCTAAATGTTCAGCCATCTCTTTCATTCATGGCATCATCAGAAAATCTTTATCCTCGTTTTAGATATTAATGGAACAACTGCCAAGTTCTGTACAATTTGTAACAGCCTCCAAGTGCAGTGGTGGCTTTGCTCCCATGAACTGATGCCCTGATAACAGCAGAGCACAGATTGGGTGGCAGTGTTTGTATCAGAATTCAGAGATTGTGGATCTGGATAGAAGCAGTATTTTCTCATTTCATTTAACATCTATTTGCTGAAATTAAGCAATCAATTGGCTAATCAGTGGACACAGGGATTCAGGTCTCAGAGAGAAAAAAATGTTACATGAGACTACTGTTATCAGGCCTTCACCACAAGGCAGCCCCAGAGTAGCAGTGCAGAACAAAACCCTGCTACTTAATCCAAACTCCAGATTCAGCCACCAACTACTCCCTTATAAAATCAAACTGCCATAAGAGGAAAGCCAGTCTCAATATCAATAGCTTTATGTATTAGAGGAACAGTTTAACATCCCTCATTGTTAATAATCACTAAATATGGTCAAGGAAGACATGCTTCAACACCCAGACAAAGTACAATTTCAGGAAGAGATAGGTTGACTGTGCTTTTGTTGTGTGAAAGCAGAAGCACCCATTTTGTACTCACCTATTTGTGTACATTACAGTCAGAGATGAAGTTAAAAATCACACAACACCAGGTTATAGTCCAACAGGTTTATTTGGAAACACTAGCTTTCAGAGCTCTGCTCCTTCATCAGGTGGAGCAGCGCCCCTAAAGCTAGTGCTTCCAAATAAACCTGTTGGACTATAACCTGAGGTTGTGTGATTTTTAACTTTGTACACCCCAGTCCAACACTAGCACCTCCAAATCAGTCAAAGATGAGGTAAGTATCCATACATATTTAGACTGACATGACAATATAGAACCTAGGTTAAGATAGGATGCTGGAGTTTTGGATTTAAGCCAGCTTGAAGACATTAAAATGTATGTAACTGTTGCAGATTAGGGCATAACAGTCATGCTGACAGAAGTAAATCATGTTAAACCAATGGAGACTTAATTAAAAAGTTGAATTTGATGTTTCTTTCAGCCTTTCCTGTAACAATTGTTAATGCCTACTTGGATGACGTCCTCCTTGAAGTCCTTCTGCATCCAAAGCAACTTGGCCCTCTCCCCAGGAATCTCCAACTCCAGGTCTTTGTGGACCAGAAATACTTAGACCAGTAGCTAAGCAGAATACACATGCTTGAGCATTTTGCAGAGTCCTTCCTGATCTATCAATGCAATCGAAGCTCCTTTTAAGAGCTGCTATTGTCGTACATGCCTCGTAGAAATTTGTAACCACTATATTTATGTCTCGTAATGGGATTATTAGATGTGGCACAATGTGTCATCTTGCCTACACATTGGCTGAATATCCACCTGAAATAGCTCAGAGAAAATTGATATCATGAGGATTAGCTCATTATAGCACATTCCAGCAACATTGCATTTATGTGAATGATACTTTTATAGCTGATCAGTCTATTAAGAAACTTTGAGGAGATTAACTGTTGGGGTACACAGTTTACACCAGATTCGTGGTCTAAAGGGCATCATAGTCACTATCTCTCCTCTATGCATCATGGATACTAATAATGTACAACAGACATAGAGTGATTGAATCATAGAGATATACAGTACAGAAACAGACCATTCAGTCCAACACATCTGTACCAACCAGATATCCTAAATTCATCGAGTCCCATTTGCCAGCATTGGCTCATATCCCTCTAAACCCTTCCTATTCATTTACCCATTCAGATATGTTTTAAATGTTGTAATTGTGCCAGCCTCCTCCACTTCCTTTGGCAGCTTGTTTTGGCACTATTGTCTATGTGAAAAAGTTGAACCCAGGTCTTTTTCAATCCTTCCATTCTTTCCCTCTCAACTTAAACCTTTGCCCTCTAGTTTTGGACTCCCTACCCTGGAAAAAAGGCCATGGCTATTCACTCTATTCATGCTCCTTCTGATTTTATAAACATCTATAGGGTCACCCCTCAGCCTCTGATGCTCCATGGAAAACAACCCCAGCCTATTCATCCTCTCCCTACAGCTGAAATCCTCCAACCCTGACAACATTCTTGTACATCTTTTCTGAACCCTTTCAAGTTTAACAACACCTTTCCTATACATCTGAAATCCTGAAGGAAATACCACCAGGATTGCCTCCACAAAAACCAACAAATCCAATGGCAGGATTGCTGCTCAAATATCCATGCCTTCTCCCAAGCAACAATCTCCATGACTGAGCATTGGTTATGGTCAATGAGCTGCATTAGGCAGGCCACATCAGCAACATACCAGACACAAGACTCCAAAAACTAGCTGTCTACTCTGGGCTTCATCATGGCCAGCAGATACTAGGATTGCAGATGAAAATGCAACAAGAATGTCTTAAAACTCCCTTGAAAAGATGCAAAATTCTCACCGCCCAATGGGAATCTCTAACACAAGATTGACAACTTGCAGAAGAAGAAGCATCCTTGAAGGAGCTAACCTTCAGTGGTTAGCACTGCTGCCTCATAGTACTAGGGACTCAGATTCAATTCCAGCTTCAGGCGACCATTTGTGTGGGTTCCCTCTGGGTGCCCCGTTTCCTCTCACAGCCTAAAGATGTGCAGGTTAGGTGGATTGGCCATGCTAAAATGACAATAGTGTCCAGGGATGTGTAGGCTAGGTGATTAACCATTGGATATGCAGCATTACAGGGAAAAGGTAGTGAGGTCAGTCTAGGTGGAATGCTCTTCTATCAGCCACTGTGGGCTTGTTGTGTTGAATGGTCCATTTCCAAACTGGAGGGATTCTATGGATTCAGTCATTTCCAACATGTCCAATAGGCTCAGTTGGAGGCCAAGCACCAAGAACAGATGAAGCATGTAAAATGGGTGCATTCCACAGATCCACTTCAGCACACACTACATATTCCATCTGTAGACAGGTGTGTAGATCTCATATTGATCTATTTAGTCACCTTAGCACCCAGAAGAGTGGAATAAATCCATCCTTGATTCCAAGGAACAGCCCAAGAGGTTATTATCAGATTTATTCAAGTGAAGTGTCTTTCAGTTATAGAGTCATAGTGTCATAGAGATGTACAGAACATTAACAGACTCTTCGTTTCAACTCATCCATGCCGACCGGATATCCCAAACTAATCTAGTCCCATTTGCCAGCACTTAGCCCATATCCCTCTAAATTCTTCCTATTCATATACCCATCCAGATGCCTTTTAAATGTTGCAATTGTACCAGCCTCCACCACTTCCTCTGACAGCTCATTCCATACATGCACCACCCTCTGCGTGAAAAGGTTGCCCCTTAGGTCCCTTTTATATCTTTCCCCTTTCACCCTAAACTGATGCCCTCTCATTCTGGACTCCCTCAACCAAGGGAAAAGACTTTGTCTATTTACCCTATCCATGCCCCTCATGATTTTATAAACATCTATGAGGTTAGCCCTCAGCCTTCGAGACTCCAGGGAAAACAGCCCCAGCCTGTTGAGCCTCTGCCTATAGCTCAAACCCTCCAACCCTGGCAACAAATTTGTAAACCTTTTCTGAACCCTTCCAAGTTTCACAACATCTTTCCAATAGGAAGGCGACCAGAATTGCACACAATATTCCAAAAATGGCCTAACCAATATCCTGTACAGCTACAACGTGACCTTCCAACTCCTATACTCAATGCTCTGACCAGTAAAAGAAAGCATAACAAACACCTTCTTCACTATCCTATCTATCTGCGACTCTACTTTCAAGGAGTTATGAACCTGCAGTCCAAGGTCTGTTTGTTCAGCAACACTCCAGAGGACCTAACCATTAAATTTATAAGTCCTGCTAAGATTTGCTTTCCCAAAATGCAGCACCTCACATTTATCTAAATTAAATTCCATCTGCCACTGCTTAGCCCATTGGCCCATCTGGTCAAGATCCCATTGTAATCTGAGGTAAGCTTCTTCGCAGGCCACTACATCTCCAGTTTTGGTGTCATCAGCAAACTTACTAACTATACCTCTTATGCTTCTATCCAAATCATTTATATAAATGATGAAAAGTAGTGGACCCAACACTGGTCCTTGTATTTCTCCACTGGTCACAGTCATCCAGTCTGAAAACAACCCTCCACCACCACCCTCTGTTTTGTACTTTTGAGACAATTCAGTATGCAAATGGCTAGTTCTCCCTGTATTCCATGAGATCTAAGCTTGTGACCCAGTCTCCCATGGGGAACCTTGTTGAATGCCTTACTGAATATAGATCACGTCCATCACTCTGCCCTCATCAATCCTCTTTGTTACTTTTTCAAAAAACTCAATCAAGTTTGTGAAACATGATTTCCCACGCACAAAGCCATGTTGACTATCCCCAATAAGTCCTTGCCTTTCCAAATATGGGGTAAATCCTGTCTCTCAGGATTGCCTTCAACAATTTGCCCACCACTGATGTTAGGCTCATAGGTCTATAGCTCCCAGGCTTGTCCTTACTACCATTCTTAAATAATGGTAAAACGTTAGCCAACCTCCAGTCTTCTGGCACCTCACCTGTGACAATCGATAATACAAATATCTCAGCAAGGGGCCCAGCAATCACTTTCCTAACTTCCCACAGAGTTATAGGGGACACCTGATCAGGTCCTGGTGATTTATCCACTTTTATGCGTTTCAAGACATCCAGCACTTTCTCCTCTGTAATATGGACATTTTTCAAGATGTCCCCATCTATTTCCCCATATTCCATATCCTCCATGTCCTTTTCCATAATAAATACTGATGCAAAATATTTGTTTATTATCTCCCCCCATATCCTGTGGCTTTACACAAAGGATGTCTTGCTGATCTTTGAGGACCCCTATTCGCTCCCCAGTTACCCTTTTGTCCTTAATGTATTTGTCAAAGCCCTTTGGATTGTCCTTAACCCTATTTGACACAGCTATCTCATGTCCCCTTTTTGCCCTCCTGATTTCCCTCTTAAGTATACTCCTGCTGCTTTTATACACTTCTTGGAATTCACTCAATCTCTCCTGTATATATCTGACAAATGCTTCCTTCTTTTGCTAAATCAAACCCTCAATTTCTCTAGTTATCCAGCATTCCCTACACCTACCAATGTTTCCTTTCACCCTAACAGGAGTATACTGTCTCTGGACTCTCGTTATCTCATTTCTGAAGGCTTCCCATTTTCCAGCCATCCCTTTACCTGTGAACATCTGCCCCTAATCAGCTTTTGAAAACGCCTGCCTAATACCGTCAAAATTAGCCTTCCTCCAATTTAGAACTTCAACTTTTAGATCCAGTCTATCCTTTTCCATCACTATTTTAAAACTAATAGAATTATGGTCGCTGTCTCCAAAGTGATCCTCCACTAACACCTCAGTCACCTGCCCTGCCTTATTTCCCAAGAGTAGTCAAACTTTGCACCTTCCCTCATAGGTACATCCACATACTGACTCAGAAAATTTTCTTGAACACTCTTAACAAAT
Organism: Chiloscyllium plagiosum; assembly: GCF_037043375.1. Taxonomy (NCBI): domain Eukaryota; kingdom Metazoa; phylum Chordata; class Chondrichthyes; order Orectolobiformes; family Hemiscylliidae; genus Chiloscyllium; species Chiloscyllium plagiosum. The sequence goes on from NW_028270144.1 coordinate 66,525,042, forward strand.
TCCTCTCCATCTCCTTAAAACTATGGCAGTCCCAGTCGATGTTTGGAAAGTTAAAATCCCCGACCATAACCACCCTATTATTCTAACAGGTAACTGAAATCCCCTTGCAAATTTGTTTCTCAGTTTTTCGCTGACTATTAGGGGGTCTATAATACAATCCCAATAAGGTGATCATCTCTTTCTTATTTCTCAGGACCACCCAAATAACTTCCCTGGATTTACTTCCAGGAATATCCTCCCTAAGTACAGCTGTAATGCTATCCCTTATCAAAAACGCCACTCCCCCTCCTCTCTTCCCTCCCTTTCTATCCTTCCTGTAGCATTTGTATCAAGGAACATTAAGCTGTCAGTCCTATCCATCCCTGAGCCACGTTTCTGTAATTGCTATGATATCCCAGTCCCATGTTCCTAACCATGCCCTGAGTTCATCTGCCTTCCCTCTTAGGCCATTTGCATTGAAATAAATGCAGTTTAATTTATCAGTCCTTGTTCTCTGCTTTGTTTCTGCCTGCCCTGACTGTTTGATTCCCTTCTTTTCTCAACTGTACCAGTCTCAGGTTTATCTCTTTCCTCAGTATCTCCCTGGGTCCCAGCCCCCCTTCTTACTCATATAAATCTTCCCGAGCAGCTCTAGAAAATTTCCCTTTCAGTATATTAGTCTCCTTTGAATTCAGATGCAATCCATCCTTCTTGTACAGGTCACGTCTCCTCCAGAAGAGATTCCAATGATCCAAAAATGTGAATCCTTCTCCCATACACCAGCTCTTCAGCCACGCATTCATCTGCTCTATCCTCCTACTCCTACCCTCACTAGCTCTAAGCATTGGGTAGTGAAGCCACTGTCTGTTCATTGTTAGCACAAAGTTAATTCTAACATACACCCCACCACCTAAATCCCCACGTTTCTTGGAGGTACGTAATTGTCTCATACCAACATAAGCATTTGAGTTCATATCTATCCAATGTTATGAATTTAAACTCAAGAAAAAAAGTGTTTGAAAAGGTTACTCATTCTCAGTCTATGCAGTTTCCTCCATGTGGATACAATACATTGGGACGGACCTCAGCAAAGGACTCACCTTCATCCCCCTCCGCCGTCGCATCAATGAATTTAATACAGGCCGTGACGTCAAACACTTCTTCCACCGCCTCCGCCTTCGAGCTTACTTTCACAATCAGGATTCCCACCCACCTTCTGAGGACCCCTTCGCCCACCTCCAACACACTGCATCCACCTGGACACCCCGCGCTGGCCTATTAACCACCCTCGACCTCTTCATTTCCAGCTGCCGCCGGGACATTAACTGCCTCAACCTGTCTACCCCTGTCCCCCACTTCAACCTCTCACGCTCACAACGCGCAGCCCTCCAATCCCTCTGCTCCAATCTTGACCTCATCATCAAGCCAGCAGATAAAGGGGGTGCAGTGGTAGTCTGGCACACTGACCTCTACACCGTTGAAATCAAATGTCAACTGGAGGACACCTCTTCCTACCGCCCCCTTGATCATGACCCCACCCCCATCACCAAACCGTCATCTCCCAGACCATACAGAACCACATCACCTCAGGAGATCTCCCACCCACAGCATCCAACCTCATAGTCCAGGAACCCCGCACTGCCCGGTTCTACCTCCTTCCCAAGATCCACAAGCCTGACTATCCTGGCCGACCCATTGTCTCAGCATGCTCTTGTCCCACTGAACTCATTTCTACCTACCCCGACACTGTCCTATCCCCCCTAGTCCAGGAACTCCCCACATATGTTTGAGACACCACCCATGCCCTCCACCTCCTCCAAGACTTCCGTTTTCCCGGCTCCCAATGCCTCATCTTCACCATGGATATCCAATCCCTCTACACCTTCATCCGCCATGACCAGGGCCTCCAAGCCCTCCATTTTTTCCTCTCCTGACATCCCCAACAATACCCTTCCACCAACACTCTCATTCGTTTGGCCAAACTGGTCCTCACCCTTAACAATTTCTCCTTCAAATCCTCCCACTTCCTCCAGACCAAAGGGGTAGCCATGGGCACATGTATGGGCCCCAGCTATGCCTGTCTCTTTGTTGGCTATGTAGAACAGTCCATCTTCCGTAATTACACCGGCACCACTCCCACCTCTTCCTCCGCTACATTGATGACTGCATTGGCGCCACCTCGTGCTCCCGCGAGGAGGTTGAGCAATTCATCAACTTCACCAACACATTCCACCCTGACCTTAAATTTACCTGGACCATCTCTGACACCTCCCTCCCCTTCCTGGACCTCTCCATCTCCATGAATGACGATCGACTTGACACCGACATTTTCTACAAACCCACCGACTCCCACAGCTACCTGGATTACACCTCTTCCCACCCTACCTCCTGCAAAAATGCCATCCCGTATTCCCAGTTCCTCCGCCTCCGCCGTATCTGCTCCCAGGATGGCCAGTTCCACCACAGAACACACCAGATGGCCTCCTTCTTCAGAGACTGCAATTTCCCTTCCCACGTGGTTAAAGATGCCTTCCAACGCATCTCGTCCACATCTCGCGTCTCTGTCCTCAGACCCCACCACTCCAACCGTAACAAGGACAGAACCCCCCGGTGCTCACCTTCCACTCTACCAACCTTCGCATAAACCAAATCATTCGCTAACATTTCCGTCACCTCCAAATGGACACCACCACCAGGGATATATTTCCCTCCCCACACCTTTCTGCCTTCCGCAAAGACCATTCCCTCCGTGACCAACTGGTCAGGTCCACGCCCCCCTACGACCCACCCTCCCTTCCTGGCAACTTCCACTGCCACCGCAGGAATTCCAAAACCTGCGCCTATACCTCCTCCCTCACCTCCATCCCAGGCCCTAAAGGAGCCTTCCACATCCATCAAAGTTTTACCTGCACATCCACCAATATTATTTGTTGTATCCGTTGCTCTCGATGTGGACTCCTCTACATTGGGGAGACTGGGCACCTCCTCGCAGAGCGCTTTAGGGAACATCTCTGGGACACCTGCACCAATCAACTCTTCCGCCCTGTGGCTCAACATTTCAACTCCCCCTCCCACTCTGCCGAGAACATGCAGGTCCTGGCCTCCTTCACCGCCACTCCCTCACCACCCGACACCTGGAGGAAGAACATCTCATCTTCTGCCTCGGAACACTTCAACCCCAGGGCATCAATGTGGACTTCAACAGTTTCCTCATTTCTCCTTCTCCCACCTCACCCCAGTTCCAAACTTCCAGCTCAGCACTGTCCCCATGACTTGTCCTACCTGCTTATTTTCTTTTCCACCTATCCACTCCACCCTCCTCCCTGACCTATCACCTTCATCCCCTCCCCCACTCACCTATTGTACTCTATGCTACTTTGTCCCCACCCCCACCCTCCTCTCTTTTATCTCTCCACCCTTCAGGCACTCTGCATGATGGGCCTGATGAAGGGCTTTTGCCCAAAACATCGATTTTACTGCTCCTGGGATGCTGCCTGAACTGCTGTGCTTTTCCAGCACCTCTAATCCATTTTCTGAAGAATTGCCTAATTGACAATCCTAATTGTCCTGCTATTTTGAGCAGATAGTAATTCAAGGTGTTATGCCCCAGGCTAGCTCCCAAAGTTTCTTATGATTCCTGATGTTATTTCTAAATATTTGATATGGTCTGACAAGGGACTAGTAATTGTTTTGTTTAAAATTGACAAAAATTGACAAAATAAACTTTATAATACAATATTAGAATACTAAAACAATTTCCCATATATAGATATATAAAATGTATACACTCATAAGTAATAACTATACTCAAACATCCAAGTCTAATACTGTTTGCAAACTTCCTTCACCTCTGTGGCTCCAAGATGTTAATGAGGTCCCAGTTGCTCAGAGCCAACCACGGAACTTAGGCTGAATGAGGATATCTTCTTTGGCTTACTGTCTCTCTCGAACATAGAGTCAGTGACCTTGTGCCACCTTCTCACAGTTTGTCAGGATTTCTCCTGAGCTCTGACTGCCTGCCTACTGCTAACAACAGTCTCTCTAAAGCCTTGGGACACTTCCACTTACCGCTAAGTACCTGACTGAAAACCAGCCAGAAGGAATCAACCTTTAACCTCTTCTGATCAACTTTCAAAACAGATTGATCAATTACCCTTGAATTGTTTTGATTGACCAATTGGAAATCTTGCAACACGCCGCACTCTTGTTTTTGGGCATAATAAAATGTAGCAACTATTAAAACACCATGCTCGCCGAATGTTCTCCAACGAGGTTTTTCTCAAGACCTACCTTGTTCAGAAAGCGAACAGATTTACACGGATAGAAAAGATGATTTATCACAATAGCTGCTAACAAATTTTGATCTCTAAATACACACTTGCTAAAATCAACTTGAGTCCAAAAGCAAAGTGTTATAGGACTGCTATGGGCAAGATAACACACTATATCTTTGAAAGAAGGACAGATACATACTCAAGATATTATTAACTTATCCCTTGTGAAAAAGAGCCTTGGCCAGTCTCAAGACATTAATCATTGTAAAACCTCCTCTGCTGGACAGAACATGTCTTTCTATATTCCTGAAAACAGCTTCCTGAAGCAACTACTGTACTAGGAATTTGGTCACGGCAGGAATCTCCAAGGAGAACAATTGCCTTTTAGGGATATCCACAAAGCATCCCTGAACAGGACAAATATCGCTGTCTCGTAATGGGATTCCATGCCTGGTAACCAATCAAGATACAGATAGTTTACTCACCTGGCACCACAAACATCAAGATATTTATGTGAGAGCAGCAGAGGCAAAATTGAAGCATCAGAGGGAGAACGTAAACTCTAATCAATTCACCTCCTAAACCTTCAAACACTTTCCGCCCCCTGCGCCTACAGATCACAAAATGGACTTATCAGCCATCTCAGAAGCCAGTAAAGTGGAGTGCAAGTAAATAATCTTGGATCTTAAAGACTGTTGAAGGGAAATGATCCTCCCAAGCTTAAACAAAAGCAAAACATTGTGAATCTAAAATAAAAACAGAAAATGTTGGAGAAACTCTGCAGGACTAGCATCACCTGTGGAGAGAAAAACAAAGTCAATACTTCAATTCGGATATGACCCATCTTCAGAACTGAAGGAAACTAGAAAATTATGAATTTTATATTGTTAATAAAGGCAAAGGAGGAATTGCAGAAGGTGCAACACTTGTCCTTTTACGTGCTCCCTCCTCTTTGTCCAAGACCCAAATATATCTTCCAAGTGAAGCAGTAATTAACTTGTATTTCTTTCAATCTAGTCTACTGTATTTGCTGCTCACAGTGTGGTCTCCTCTATATTGTTGAGACCAAATGGAGACTAGCTGACTGTTTTATGGAAACCTCCACTCTACCTGTCAGAATGATGCTGACCTTGCAGTTGCTTGCCATTTCAATGTAACATCTTGTTCTCAAGCAGACGTTTCTGTCTTAGCTCTGCTGCAATTTTGCAGTGGGGCTTAACACAGTCTGAAGCAACGGCAACTCATTTCCTGCTCAGGCATTTTACAGCCTACAGGAGTCATCACCGAGATTTAGAACATGAATATTGTCTTCCATTTTGATCACACTGCCTCTCTACTGTCCCCCTGCAGTATTTTATTTGCTCTGCTATGCTCTCAACAAACCAATCTATTTCGGAGTGTACACACCTTCCATTTTGCAGCATTTTGCATCTGTAACCTTTGTCATCTACCATCAGCACTCCCTTTGCTTTTTGCTTTAAGTACCCTCACCAATTATTCCACTTGCTCCTCTTCCCCATTTGTCAACATCATATAAACCCTAATTTTACAGTCCCTTTGAGTCCTGAAGACTCAAGAAGGTTGACTTTTTTTCTCTCCGTACAGTTGCTGCCACGTGATGATGTTGTCCAGAACTTTGTGTTTTTATTTCATTTTAAATTAAACTTTGACATAATAAGTTAACTTACAGACTGTTGTGACCAAAATGGAAGTAACTTTATCATAAGTAATTGATTACATTGTTATTGGACAACCACCTGATGAAGGAGTAGCATTCTGAAAGCTAGTGCTTCCAAATAAACCTGTTGGATTATAACCTGGTGTTGAGTGATTTTTAACTTTGTCCATTCCACTCCCAACAACTGTATCTCCAAAACGTTGTTATTCATCATTTTCAACATTATGTAATGTTGATAATGCAGTCAAAACTAAAACAAATACTAAAGGATGAATTTTGTACAAGCTAGTTTGGATCTGAAAGGGTTAACTGGACACCACTACCTGTCAGCATAAAGGACTGTTCCTAGGAGATGGTAACCAGTGTTAGATAACAGCTCTACATGTCTTCAATGTGAGGTTGAGTGTTAGTTTTTAAAGCTTACATCATGTAGCTAAAGCACAATGTGTATTTGCACTCAAGTTGAGCCTAATGCTTCACAAGAGGTAATCATGTCTTTTAGATGCTATCTACCTAGCTAATAAACAATACCTAATAAACTTTAAATGGTTCATCAAATGAGCCTATATTCTGCCTAAGACATCATCTGGGCATCCTTCCTCATTTAGTATCAATAGCTTGACTAATGACAGCAAGAAGGATTGATGGCGTTGAGTCTATCCAAGACATCACCAATTAAATCCAAAATTATAAGATAATGAGAACAGTGATATCTATTTTCTCTTATAAGATCCTGGCAGCAGGGTAGGATCTGAAGTTATAAGAATGAGTGACATTAAAAACTATATTTTAAATGTTTTGAATTGTACAGAAGGAATGAGACTGCCATACCCAAAATATCTGCTGGTTCAGAAGATTCCCATCATAATCTTCAAAATACCCACTGCAATTCTAACAGCCATGAAGAAACTTGCATGAACCTACTTGACTGCTTCCTACATCTTTAATTCTTCTACAGTTAGTGTTGTTTTGAGCTACTTTCAGCTTCCCAGGCTAACATTAAAGCATTAATCTTCTATCACAGAATGAGCTGAGCTGAACTAAGTACAGCTCCTGCTGTGAAATATTCTGTAGGGACATGAGCATGGTATAGTCTGGCTGAATATGAAAAGAATGATTGAAAGTAAATCAATACTAAAAATATTTAGCAGCAATGTCTAAAATGTAAAATGACATAAGAAATGAAATACTATGAAAAATTGTCCATTATGGTTGGTAATGTCATAATAATATTACACACCATGTATTATCAGGGATAAACTCTAGAGTTTTCTTTTTAACAAGAAGTACAAAAAATGTTTATCTACACTATTGTCTTTTATCTTGTTTCAAATATACACCCTCCTATACCCACCAACCCATTTAACAAGCTGTAATGTTGATTGACAACTCCCCACTGCTAGCGAGAATCTTGCCACAAATTTCTGAATTGTATAAAAGATGTTGTGAGTTAATTCCAATTTTGAGATGGCCTTCACTGCACTTGCCACCCATATCTATCCTACATCTTGTCATATCCCACATTGCTCAGAGTCTTTTAAGACAACATACAATGTTTGTGATTCAATAAAGACATTCTTAAAACATCAGATGCAAGTGATAATGAAGTTGACATGGGGGAAGTGACTGAGAAGGGTTTGCCTCCAATGGCAAAAGTAGCTACAAAGAAGATCCCAACCCTTGCTCAACACCACCCATGCTGCTAACACTGTGGAGTTTCCCATTTGGCTGGGTGGGTTGGAATGCAGTGCTTAAATGGCTGCTAATTGGCCATTAATGGACCATAGTAGACCTAAGGGCACACAGGTCACCCATCGTCTCGCCCAAACATTCCCACAACATTTTGGGTTGCAAAATAGTAGGTAATGCAGCTACTAGATTTTATGTACCTCAAATCTTTACATCAGCTACTGTGGGAACATACAATGCAATTCAAGATCAAGACTATTTCTTAAAAATGGATGGTAATCATACAACATTTGAAAATTGTGTCTCCAATATGATGGTGCATAGAGATTGAACATTTGTCTCAGAAAGTGTTCCTTGGTGGCAGATCATCATATGTTTTGAAGTTTGATACCATACCATATTATCTGGATTATTTAAAGACAAGTGAAATGGAAAAGGTGGCTGCTACGAGATAGAGCTCTTCTGTTTTACCTTTGTGATGGCCCTAAAGATATATTAGCCAAACTGAAATACAATGAACACATACCTCAGCCAAAGGAATTTTGATCACTTCCCAAATAAATCCAGGATATTTGAGAAAACAATAACTATGTCAGAGACTGATAGGTCCAGGCATCGAATGTGTATCTCCAACAATACAACATTGTGTAATATCCACTCATTGGAATTTAGAAGGAAAAGGGAGATCTTATAGAAACATATAAACTTATGAAAGGAATAGATAAAATAGAAGCAGGGAAGTTGTCTCCACTGACAGGTGAAAATGGAACTGGGGTCATAGCCTCAAAATATGGGGGAAAAGATTTAGGACTGAGTTGACGAGTAACTTCTTCACCCAAAGGGGTGTGAATCTGGGAACTCCCTGCGTAACGAAGTAGGTGAGGCTTCCTCATTGAGTGTTTTCAAGGCAAAGATAAATAGGTTTCTGAAGAGTAAAGGAATTAAGAGCTATGGTGAGCTGGTAGATAAGTGGTGCTGAGTCCAAGAAAAGGTCAGCCATGATTTTATTGAATGGTGGAGCAGGCTCAATGGGCCAGATGGCCTCTCCCTGATCCCATTTCTTATGGTAAGTGGGTGAAGACATCCTGATATTTCAATCAGAAAGCCTTTTGTGTGGTCAGCATGTCTGGTACTAGGAGAAAGGTGGGACAACCTTCCTCTCTAATTTACCCTGCTCCCTTGCCCATGGGATATTGCCAGGTTCAGGTAATCCAGAACTGACAAGAATTGGAGGTAGCGATTGAAATAGGAGGCTGGACCTTCCAAATTGGAGAAAAAACAGAGAGCTTGATTCCTGTTGCCTCACCTGTACCCCCGGAGTAGGTGGCCAATGAGACAAGGAGGATGTGGAGACTCCTCCATTTAAAGCTCTTCTATCAGGGCGAGGGCGGATAAGTGAAGTGTTTTGGTTTTATTTTTGTTGGGTGCAGCACACAGGCTTCAGTGGGCAACCAGTCAACAGTCAACAGTCAAGTACCAATATCGGGGTCCTTCGCATTCCACTCCCACCTTGCCCTAGCCCACTGCCACTACCAGGAAGGCTGAAGGTGATAGCGTCCACACAGGACAAGTGGTAACTATCTGCAAAGTAATATAAAATCCCTTCAATTGAGGTGTTACTATTGATAATTTGATTAATAGAAAAGAAGGCAGCTCATCCAGGAGGACACACACATGACACTAGAGTGGTGTGGCAATTTTAAATCATGGAATCATTGTCAGAACTATTATTCATAAATGTTTCATTCACCAATGGAAATGTGGACCACGAGTTTCTATAAAACAGTAAGAATCACTTTGTAAAACAATTGCAGAAAGACCTAAAAATAACAACAGGGACAAAAAACATTTTCATTCACATAACTGAAATGCAGAGATACTTAACAGCGGTATAATTTAAATTTTAAAAATGCCAAATTAAAGCAAGATGTAATTTGCCATATTTTGCTGGAGTGCCAAAAGGTCACTTCTGTTAGCTGCCCATGTTGGTGTATTTGGCAGTTATTAAACCGGGTCCATTAGATTGAGAGCCATAATTGGGACTCACCCTGTAGAACATCCATCTATCTTCTATTATCGGGCCAGATTGGGTGAGATTGTGATTAGCATAGCTGGTTATTTTATATATTAGAATGGTGTTATTGTCTTTAGTGCCAACATTTTCCCATTTACCATTCTCGTTCTCGTGAGTATGCTTTGCAAGCCCAAAAATTAGGTGTATTTTGATTTGGGCAGTAGCATAGAATAGGTGAAAGTGAATTGGCATTATCTCTTCCATCTCTTTTGATTTTCATTTCCATTTGGTCAATAAGAATAATCATTGAGGGAGAGGTAAAATAGGTTTCTGATTGCACATCTCTCACACACAAAAACTGAAAGCTTGCTGTGCTGGACAGTAAATTGGTTCACTTTGGAAACTCTCAATCCAGGTGATTCAAAGCAAATACGTTTTTCTTTCTTTGTGCTTGAGGTGTGGAGAGGAGATTTGAAATAAAACAGTTGGAAATATTCTTTGTTTTGTAAACATGGAATGGAAGCATGTTAAATTACTAAAGTTTTCACTAGATATCAAAAACAAAGTGAACCTTTCTTAAGAAGGCAAAGCTCTTGTGGTGCAGTGGTAGTGGCCCATACCTGATCCAGGAGGCCTGGTTTCAAGTCTCTCATGCTCCAAAGTATGTTATAATATTTCTGAACAGGTCAATTAGAAAATATCTAAAAAGAATAACATTCCATTAACCTATTTAAGAAAAGGTCAAAGCCTTTCATCCTGTATACACAGGAACTAAAATCTTTGCCCTTTTTCTTCCTTTTAGAAATGTCTAAGTTCTGCATTACCAAGCAATTATTTAAATGCTAAATAAGTTCATTTTAAAAAGTACATTAAATATTCTTTTCATTTTTCCAACATTTGCAAAACGCTATTCCAGATTCATATCCAATTGCATTGAGAAACAAGTGCAGTTTTTTCTACCAGGTTCTGCATGGAACAAAAAAAAACACTCTAATCACAGAAAATGCTCATTGCAACTTGACTCCTGTGACCAAAATACTTACAAATGATTGTCGCAGTGTGTGAGCTTTGCCAGCCTTTTCAGTAAGGATGTAGACATGATGATATTATCTGTGTTTCACTCTGTCAAAAGCTACATTTATGCCTTGATCAATCAAATCAGCCACATGCAGATTAGTTCAGATATATAGCCTAGATTCACACATCGTTTTAGCATTAACTTTAGCCCTCTGAAATGGATTACTAAAATAATAAAAAGTGACACATGTACTTCTGGCAGTTCAGCTTTGAGCATCTTCAGAACTAAATGAAGCAGAACCATCAAAAGCATACATCCAAGTTTCATTGAGTATTTTAAGCGAGATGTTAAATAAAATTTGAACAAATGAGCTGAATTTATTTATAAAAAGTTGCATAATTATACATCATGACTGATATTTAAAGTTCAAAGATCTGTTAATTCTACTTTTAAGAAAAATAAACAATCAGCTTTTGGAAGAAAATGAATTAGTATTTTGATTTTAACACTGACATTAAGTAATATTGGGCCCCACCACCCTTTCTTACATTAAACAAAAACCAAAAAGAATTGTGGATTCTGTAATCAGAGACAAAATTAAAAATTGCTGGAAAAGCTCCCAGGTCAGGCAGCATCTATGGAGAGAAATCAGAGTTAAGGTTCTGGCTCAAGTGATCCTTCCTCAGAACTGATGGTAGCTAGGAAAGTAGTGGTGTATGTGAAGAAGGTAGAGTAGGGGGAGGAGATAAGGAGTAAATGATAGGTGGGGATAAGGCCCAAAGAGAGAGAGGAGCATATGGACAGACAAAAGAGTGGGCAACAACCTGGCTCGGGGGATGAATAGCTATTAAAGGGGACTGTTAGTGGCTAAAAGTGAATTGTGTGTCATAGCAGACAATGTAATAACAATGAGAGAGGGTCATGTTGTTTTGTGGCTAGTTGATGTTCATGTATCCTGGTGGCTAGTTTGTTGCCTGCTGGTCCAATGTAGTGTTACAATTGGACAAACAGGCAGAAAACTAGCCACCAGGATATATGAACATCAACTAGCCACAAAACGACATGACCCTCTCTCACTAGTATCCTTATATACAGATAAGAAAGGACACCACTTCGGCTGGGACAACACACCCATCCTAGAACAAGCCAAACAGAGACACGCATGAGAATTCCAAGAAGCATGGCATTCCAGCTGGAACTCTATCAACAAGCACATTGAGTTAGACCCCATCTACCACCCCTGAGTAAAAGAACAGGACATGACATCACCACAGGAAATGATATCACCAACCCAAAGAAACCCAAACATATAAATAGAAAGCAGGAATCATCAACAGTGCTTCGTCTGGAGACCCACTGAAGATGTTATCTAATAAGGGGACGAAATGTCTGGAAATGAACCTTCCAGCTTAGCGAGCAAACCTACATCCAGAACCTCAACCTGAGCTACAAATCTTCTCAAAACTTGCTATGTAATAACAAGGCCTGGTGTGTGTGCGGTTTGGGGTAGGGACATGGAGAACTTAAGCCATAAAGTTGTTGAACTCAGTATTGAGTCCAGAAGGCTGCAGGGTTTTCAAGTGGAAAATGAGGTGTTAAGGTACTGAACCTGAACTTCCAGTTGCCTGACACTTCAACATACCACCTTGTTCCCTGGCCAGCATCTGGGGTTGTTACAGTATTCCAGCAAAGCTCAGCGCAAGCTGGAAGAACAGCACCTCATTATTTTTGTCTCTCGCATGAAGTCCTGCATGTTTCCAATCCTTGACTTAAATGTCTCCCAAAATATTAATATTCAACTATTCTTCCAAATGAAAATTGTTTCATTTCTTTGTTACACCCTTCCTCTCTATTTCTTTGGTCATTCACCAACTCTTGCATCTTCTCTGATCTCTACCTTGATGACTTAATATCCATTCATTTGGTCTAGATTTCAGACATTCAAAGGACTACTCAAGACCAGCTCTCATGTCGCATGCAGAAGATGATTCCATGGTCTTGGCCATCAATTACCTTTTGAAAATGTGCCAAAAGACGCAATAAAACACAGATGCAGGTTTGTCCAAGACAGTCACGAGGCTGGATTGAAAGGTGAAGAAGTCCACCAACATTGCCAGAACCATGCTGTCTCCAGCCAACAAGGGTCTGGCTGTCTCCATGGAGAGTTTGTACTTTTGTGAAAAATAAGCAGTCTATTCAGTCATCCCAAGGATGAAAAAATCTGTACAGGCCAAGCATTGCTTATGTCTCAAAAGCAATTAACTCCTCGCCTGCAGATAGCCTCCTTGAATCATGACGTTGATGACTGCAACCAAACATGACAATTTAATGTGGATGACACTGAGGTTAAGCACAACGTTTATAGATTGTGCTAAGGGCTGGCCTGCACCTATAATTTCAGATGAACATTTGTCTTATGAATGGCATTATGGAATCAGCGGTGATGTCTAGGTTCATTTTTTGAATACACTTTCTTGAGAAGTGGTCTGTCATAGGCTAGGAGATATACAATGAGCTGCTCACATGTCAATTCTCTCTCACAAAGCAGTGGTCATCCAAGGAGAAAACACATAGCACTATGTCTTGCAACATTGCTGCCCTACAGGTTGTTCAAGCATTTCAGGACAACTTAGCAATCTACACACACTCTGAACTATTGAAGGCCAACTGATAATGAAAGAGGCAAAAAGAAATGCACCTGGTTTCCTTTGAATCTGTTGCCAATCAGACAGATAATGAGACAATTCGGCAACAAAATATGTCAAAGATTGCAACAATAACCAAGTATACATGTCCTTTGCACTGAGCAGTTACTGTTTGTCTTATAACCAACAGAATGTTGAACAATCCTTTAGGAAGAATGTTGTGAAACTTGAAATGGTTCAGAAAAGATTTACAAAGATGTTGCCAGGGTTGGAGGGCTTGAGTTATCGGGAGAGGCTGAATAGACTGGTGCTGTTTTCCCTGGAGCGTTGGAGGCTGAGGGGTGACCTTATAGAGGTTTATAAAATCATGAAGGGCGTGGTTAGGATAAATAGACAAAGTCTTTTCCCTGGGGTGGGGGTGTCCAGAACTAGAGGGAATATATTTAGGGTGAGAGGGGAAAGATTTAAAACGGACCTAAAGGCCAACTTTTTCACACAGAGGATGGTGCGTGTATGGAATGTGGCTGCCGGAAGAAGTGGTGGAGACTGGTACAATTACGTCTAAAAGGCATCTGGATAGGTATATGAGTAGAAAAGGTTTAGACGCATTTGGGTCAAGATTAGAGTGGTGCTGGAAAAGCACAGCAGGTCAGGCAGCATCTGAGGAACAGGAAAATCAACATTTTCCTGTCGAGCAAAAGCTCTTTGCCCGAAATGTCGATTTTCCTGCTCCTTGGATGCTGCCTAAACTGCTGTGCTTTTCCAGCACCACTCTAATTTTGACTCTAATCTCCAGCATCTGCAGTAGCTGCTTCTGCTTAGAGGGATATGGGCAAAGTGCTGGCAAATGAGACTAGATTAATTTAGTATATCTGGTCGGCATGGACGAGTTGGACCGAACAGTCTGTTTCAGTGCTGTTCATCTCTATGATTTTGACTCTATGACTCTAATTAAAGGAAGTCAGCACATTTCAATTAGGTCCGTCTGGCTTCTTTCATGCAACAATGCAATGTTATGTTATGCTCTCATGGATGTTCCTCCTCGTCAATGTCCTGATCCTCATTCTCATTATTTTTTAAACCATTTTGTATGGTATTTGGATTCAAAGAAACATAGAAAATAGGAACAAGAGTAAATCATTTGATTTTTCGAGCATTCTCCGCCATTTAGTATGATCCTTTTAGTCCCAAGAACCCATCCAATTCCTACTTGAAAACATTCAATGTTTTGGCCTCAACCACTTTCTATGGCAGAGAGTTCCACAGGCTCGCCACTGCCCGAGTGAAGAAATTTCTCCTCATCTCAGTCCTAAATGGTCTATCTTTAAACTGTGTTCTGGACTCCTCAATCATCGGGAACATTCTTCCTGCATGTATCCGCTCTAGTCATGTTAGAATTCTATAGGTTTCTATGAGAATCCTACCCCCTCCTCCCATTCTTCTAATCTCCAGTGAATATAGCCCTAGCCAATCTAATTTCTCTTCACAGGCCTGACTACCATGCCAGGAAACAGTCTAGTAAACCTTTGCTCAACTCCATTTATAGACAGAACATCTTTACTCAGGCAAGAAGAAGCCTGGCCTTTGATGCCCATCCATAATTGCTATTGACCTGGCTGGCTCTCTCGACCATTTTATTGGACAGTTAAGAGTCAATCACATTGCTGTGATTCGGGACTCACATCCGGGCCAAACCAGCTAAGGACATTTGTAGTGCGTTGCTTGTTTTCTGAAAATTAACAATGATCACTATTAAACTTTTTATTTAAAAATCCAGGTGTTTTATTAAAGTCAACTATCTTCATATCCCATGGTGGGATTCAAATCAATGTCTATTAGCCTGAATGACTAGATAATTATTCTGGTAACATTAATACTGCCATTGCCTTCACTTCCATTCCCTTAGTAGACCATTGTCAATTCTCCATTTCCTGTGTTTAGAATATTACCATTTCATACACCCCACATCCCCACCACCATGCACGGCCCCTCCCTTACTTTGTCATCTCCAATTGTGAAAGGCACAGCATGCCACAGTGATACAGCACAATTTCTAGGCTGCACTGTTTAGGTTTTGCCAAAGCGGTTCAGGCATTAAACACTTTTCTAAAATAACATATGGTCTGTGTGCAACTTGCTCAAGTAATTTAAACACAAACTCCTTTTCAGATTTTTTCTTTCACAATATTCTCAATCAATAGATTGATTTGGAATCTTTTACAGTGAAGAATGCCAGAAAGCCTGGCTGTGGAAAATAAATGTTGAACAAACATTAATGACATGCTTTCTCCTAAATTCCAAATGATCATCCCAGAAGATCTTTTTCCTCTGCAAATCTTCTGCCCTTTGATAGCAATGTCAAACAGTAATGTAGAAAAATCATGCTAAGTTACAGCGAGATTAAACAAAAAAACTCAGTAAAATCAGCTTCTGGAAATACTAAACAAAGTAAAGTTGAATCTGCATGAAGCAACCCTGAAAGCTCAGCTGGAGAACACAGATGTGAAGCAGTAGAAATAGCATAGGTGCCAAAGAAAACTAAGGGAGTCTAGCAGTGAAAAACCTGAATAAGATCTTCTCTATGTTCCTGACTAGGAATGATTTATGCACCAGCTGCTTATAGTAAATTGGGCCACCTGGACTCAAACATACAATATAACAAAGAGGAATTATCCTTGAAAGTAAATCAACAATGCAATAAATATGATAAATATTGAATCTGTAATTTTATTATCATTATATATTGCCTGATTGTACCAGCTAGGATAATCACAAAGGCTGAAATTTCCATAATTTTGAGATGAATAAAACATTGAAGTATTTCAAAGAGAAAAAGAAACACAATGCCAAAGGGGAAAGAAACCAAAGCTTGTAAAAGAACAAGATAGAAAAGTAAAATGCAAATATGATATGGAACAATTCTGAAGAGTTCTATACATATTTCATGAAAGATGAGAAATTACATAGAGAGCATCCTGTTGCTGGAATTCTTTAGCTTTTTGGAGCTTATCCACTGAACTGCACAAACATCATTTTAAACCCTAGGTATACACTCAACTGCAAGTTCACAGGAGGACCGTCAGTGTAACTCCTGATGGAGGTCACTTACCTCAGTTGGCTAGATATCTTATCGCTGATACAAAGCAACAACAACAGGGCAGGTTCAATTCTTGCATTCAGCTCAGGTTCCGATGAAAGACATTCTCTCACAACCTCTCCGCTTTCATGAGGTGTGGTGGCCCTCATGTTAAACCTTCACTAACTGCCTCTCTTTAGTAGAAGAGTGGGACTGCGGCAAATTGTTAATTCCTGATATTTGTTTCTGTGAGCAGGTAAGGAAAGATTCTAGAATTGGCATATATTTTACTCAAATGTGAGATGTGGGTATTGCTGGCTGGGTGAGTATTTATTGTCCACCCTTGAAAGTAAATCCTTGAAAAAGGGGCAGCATGGTGGCTCAGTGGTTAGCACGGTTGCCTCATAGCACCAGGATCCCGGGTTCGACCCCAACCTCGGGTGGCTGTCTGTGTGGAGTTCGCACATTCTCCCCGTGTCTGCGTGGGTTTCCTTTGGGTGCTCCGGTTTCCTCCCACAGTCCAAAGATGTGCAGGTTAGGTGACTTGGCCGTGCTTAAATTGTCAATTAGGTGCGTTAGTCAGAGGGAAAAGGGGTATGGGTGGGCTATTCTTTGGAGGGTCAGTGTGGACCTGTTGGGCCAAGGGGCCTGTTTCCACACTGTAGGGAATCTAATCTCATCTAATCATCCTTAGTTTCCCTTGAGAAGCTGGTGATGAGCTGCTTTCTTGAATTGCTGCAGTCCGTTTGCTATAGGTAGACCCAAAATGCCATGAGGTGGGGAGTTCCAGGATCCTAGTAGTACTGACGAAATGGTGATCTATTTCCAAGTCAGGGTGGTGAAACTTGGTGAATTTCTGCAGAGCATTTGTAGTTGATATATTCTGCTGCTGCTGAGTGTCAATGGTGGAGGGAGTTAATGGATATGGTGCCAATCAAATTGGCTGCTTGGTTCTATAGGCTTTTGAGTGTTTTGAATGTTGCTGGATTTGCATCCATTTCAGCAAGCGGAAAGTATTTATCATACTCTTGACATTGAATAAGATCATGTCAGATCTGATTACTCCACAATCCTGACTCCCTCAATAAAACCTTTTTCACTCCTTTGTTTCTCAAAAATCTGACTACCTCTGCCTTAAAATTATCCAAAGACTCTGTATCCATCATCTATTGAGAAAAGGAAGTTTGAGAATGGAAGACTCATAATCATCTGTGAGAAGAAGAAAATTCTCCTTAATTCTGTATAAATGTATTTAAAAACCTTAAATAACGTTAGGTTATACATTCTCCAACAAGAGAAAACAATATTTTTAAATCCACCCTATATCCTCTTAGTATCGTAAGTGTTTCCATCAATTCACCTCTTATTTTTCAAAATTCTAGTCATTAAAAGTCAAAAGCCAACTCCACAGACATTAGGCCAGAAAACCATCGCTGAATAGTATTCAACATATTACCATCCTTCCTCAAATATGGAGATCAATAATGCATTTTGCACTCCAGATGATGTCTCACTAATGCCCTGCAAAACTGAAGCATGGCCTCCCAACTTTCACACTAAATTACCCTCACAATAAACAATAACATAATAGTAGTTTTCCTAGTTACTTGCTATATACCTGCCTGCTAAGGTATTATAATTGAGATACTTCTGCATCTCAGATCTCTACAATATCTGAACATTTCGAAGATATGCATCTTTTGCTTTTCTTCCTGCCAAAATGGGCAAATTCACATTTTCCCAAATTATACTCAATTTTCCAGATATTTGTCTACATTCTTATCTGTATCCCTTTACAGCCTCCGTGCACCCTTTTCAAGCTTTGCCTCCAATGTATCTTTGTATCATCAGCAAATTTGCCAACCATATCATTGGTCCTTCCATCCAAGTCGTTTATATAAATTGGAAAAGTTGAAAACTCAGAATTGATCTGATGACCTTTTACTTTGCACAATAGCGTTTAGTTTTACCCTTTATCAAATGCCTTGTAAAACTCTAAGCAGACCCACAAATTGTGTTAATACTCAAAGAAGTTCATTAGATTGGTTAAACATGATTTTCCATTCACAAAACCATGTCTGAAAATCTTGAACTTACTGAAGTGCCCTGCTGCTTCAACTTCTTTAATAATAGCTTCTGTCACTTTCCCAATGAAATATATTCAGCTGTGCAGTTTCTTGATGTCTCTCTCACTTTTTGAATAAAGGAGTTATATGCACTATTTTCTAATCTCATGGAACCTTCCCTGAATGATGCATCAATTATCTCACAAACCAATTCCTTTAAAATCCTTGGATGAAATCTGTCAGTATCTGGACATTTACCAGCCTGTGGTCACAATAGTTTGCTCAGTACCACTTCTCTGGTGACTGTAATTTTCTTAAGTTCCTTCCTCTCTTACATTTCCTGACTTATAACCAATTCTGGGATATTACTTGTATCTTCTACTGTGAAGATTAATGGAACGCAACAGTTCAATACAGGGAAGTGAAGAAACAGCTACCATAATCTAAAGTGTTGGTACACTATTATCCCAAGCAAGATCTGGTTTTAACATGCGATTCCCCTTGCAATACAGCATACTGGTATTATTAGTTCAGAGATGGCCTGATGGAGAGGAACACCCAATTGCATATACATCCAGGACTTTGGTTAATGCAGAGCATAAATATGTCCAGATAGAGAAGGAAGGTCAAATTTGGAGTCAAAAGGTTCTACAATACCTTGACGGAAACACATTTATAATAATAATGGACCATAAACCCCTGCTGGGTCTACTGGAAGAAGGCAAGGCAGTGCTGTCCATAGCTTCAAGTTGAATTGAGCAGTGGGCTCTAACACTAACTGCATATAATCACAAGTTGGAACACCATCTGGGAGGCCAAGTAGGAAATGCATTGAGCCACCTCATGTTAGCACCTCCCGGTGGTACCACCACTCGAAGAGTCTGTAATGATTTTATATTTTCTGGACACACTTCCAGTCACACCTGACTATCTCAGACTTTGGACACAGAAAGATCGTGTCCATGCAAAATTGAAACAGCTGGTGGTGATGAGGGAAACCAAAGGACCTTAACAACCAGAACCGAAACATTTTTGGACCCAGAGAGACCAGGTCACAGGAGAGGACAGCATATTATTATGGGGAGCAAGATTGATTTTCCAAAGCAAAGGTCACCAGCAGGTACTGGCTGAACTCCACCATTGTCATCTGGGGTTTCCAAAATGAGGATGTTGGTGAGAAGTTATGTCTGGTGGCCAGGATTGGATGCAGCCATAGCTGTTTAGTCGGGCCATGCCCAGAGTGCCAACAAGCTCCCCCATATTCGTAGGAAAGACTGGGTAAACCCTAGACTCCATTACACATCAACTATGCAAGTCCTTTCATGGGTTCAATGTTCTTGGTCACTGTCGATGCCCACTCAGAGTGGTTGGACATCCACAGAGCTCATTCGTGAAACATGGGAACAATGATAGAAAAACTGCATGCATCTCTTGCAATACACGGACTCCCAGAAGTGTTGATCACTGATAATGAGCCATTGTTTACCAGAATTTGAGTATTTCCTAAAATCATTGGTATTCAACAAAAAGGGACGGCTCCATACCATCCGTCGTCCAATGTCTGGCAGATAGAGCAGTCCAAGCTTTGAAGGCAGGCCAAAAAAAAGCCTTCAGCTTCACTAGATTCCTAACTGTCCTGTTTCTTATTTGATCTTGGGTGCATCAGTCATGCAACTACAGGGATTTCTCCAGCAGAGTGTCTGATGGAGACATGACTCCAAACCAGGCTAATATGATCTTCTTAGACCCGGGGGTGGGATACTTCAGTGGATAAAGTTTGGTGTGGGAACCACGGGAATGGCCCTACCTGGGTAAGAGGCATGGTTAATGTGAGATCAGGTCCAGTGATGTAAATTGTTCAGGTGTAGTTGCAACAGCCCTGAACAAGCACATGGACCATACGAAAGCTGCAAACTTGCAAATGGGTGGAAGCAAAATGTGCCCAGATACTTGACAGCCTTTCTACTGGTCTGGAAGCAATAGGTCCTCCATCTCTGTCAAGCATTGAAGATACCTCGGAATCTTAGATGGGCATGTTGGATCCCATTGCTGTGATGCCATTGCTGCCTGAAGAAAAGAATGAATTTCTTTTGAGATGCTGCGGGCACATGAGGCAAGCTCCTGTGCATTGCACACCACCCATATGGATAGGGATGTGGGCGGCACGGTGGCACAGTGGTTAGCACTGCTGCCTCACAGCGCCTGAGACCCGGGTTCAATTCCCGCCTCAGGCGACTGACTGTGTGGAGTTTGCATGTTCTCCCCGTGTCTGCATGGGTTTCCTCCGGGTGCTCCGGTTTCCTCCCACAGTCTAAAGATGTGCAGGGTCAGGTGAATTGGCCATGCTAAATTGCCCGTAGTGTTAGGTTAGGGGTATGGGTGGGTTTCGCTTCGGCGGGTCGGTGTGGACTTGTTGGGCCGAAGGGCCTGTTTCCACACTGTAATGTAATCTAAAAAAAAATATCAGAGGCAGAGTTAGAGGAACCTGACCCAATGTTAAAACACCCCAGGAGGAGCTACAAAAAAAGGCCAATGTCCTCAGACTCTGAAAGAGAGGGATGTAATGATTGTAATGAGGTCAGCAGGTAGCCTTCATAGAATATGAGTTCCATGATTGGGGCTATTAATCTAGGAGCCCTGGCTGACAGTTATAAACAGGAGAGTCAGAGTTTCTCTTCACTCTGAGAGCTGGCTCTCAGGGAGCTGGATCAGTGTCAAGGACACTCCATGCGTAAATAAAGGGTGACTGGATGATAGGATTCTGGCCTGTGTGGAGTTATTTCAATGCCCAGCTGGGACCAGTGCCGGACAGTGTGAAAAGATGCAGGGAGCCAATTAGCAATTTCATGAAAAAAACTTTTGATGCCAGTTTTATTTATTGAGCAGGGTCAGGAGTAGAGGCCAAAGTAGATTCCCATTTTGATGCACTTGTACCAACTCTGAGACACTGAGGATTTGCAGGACCAATGTATTAATGCTTCACCCTTATCAATACATCTCCCACTTGCATTGTGTGCTTTGCTTGTGAGGGAGTGGGGTCTTTGTGACTGCCCACTGACTTTCTAGCCCAAGATCATGAGTGAGGAGGGGAGCTAGATTGAGAGCTGAAATGTCTCCCCATGAATCTTAGTGACCTACTGCAGTCTATCCAGCTGTTTAGGATTAGGCCACATGAATTGAATCGTCAATGGCTCCTGGCTTTTTTTCATCTTGCTTTCTCTTAATTCACGTGAGCATGTTGCAGTCTGGAGTCAGGGATGCGATGGGAAAAATATTTTATGCCTCTACCATCACATTGCTGACCAGGAATCTCTCTCTCTCATTTCCTGCCTGCTATCAGCTTGCAACGGAAGGATTTGCAGGCTTATCATCAGTCTGTTTGACTGGGTTCTGAACACACTTTCCTCAGCCATTAGGTCCTGCAATGGGAATTGAATCAGAGCTCCTGGCTCACATCACCCACTGCACCACATGCCCACCACCCGGACTGTACCTAGACCACATTATATTCAGTTCACATTCAGAGGCATAATGTTTTCTCCAACAAATAACAGCAATGTTATCACTACTGTCCAAATATGGAAACTGATTAATGGTTTCAATAAACCTTGGTTATAGCACCTCGCTGTAGATCCTCTCATTCTCATGATATTCTCATGAAACCCACTGATTAACTAGAGGGCACAGGCATGATTGACAAGGAACCTTAGGGACAACATTTTTCACACAAAGGGGGGATGCATATGGAATGAGCTGCCAGAGGAAGTGAAGGGGGGCTGGTACAATTACAACATTTAAAAGGCATCTGGATGGGTATATAATAGGAAGGGCTTAGCGGGATATGGGCCGGGTAAAGGCAAATGGGAACAGATTTGGTTAGGAGATCATGGATGAGTTGGACTGAAGGGTTTGTTTCCATGCTGTGCATCTCCATGACTCCATCAGCATGTTTTCCATTGTTAATTCTGAAAACTCATTTTCTATATGAGGAATGCTCACATTCTTAGCTCTTTTATTTTTTAAGTATCTAAAGCAACTCTTTCTATTTGTTTTTATGCTTCTAGCTAGCTTTCTATTTTTACACTTCCACTTTATATCCCCTTAAATGTCTACGTCTACAACCTTAATTGTTAACCTAAACATTAACCTAAAATAAACCTAAAGGTGTTGATTAGGTTGAAAAGAAAGACACAGTTTCAACTTGCATCTGAATCCAGAAGTTAAAGATATAGCTGTCAGATTGACACTGAGATCAAACAAATAACTTGTGAAAAAAATTATTTTACATAGAAACCTGTGAGAGTACAGAAGTTGCTCCCATGTGGAATGACAAGTATCATTGATACAGTTATTTCCAAACTTGATGCACAAATGAAGAAAAAAGAAACAGTGGGGTGTGAATATAAAGTAGGAAATAATAATTAAAACAGCAAGCAGTTCTTGTGGATTATAAGTATCGGTATTGACCACTTGACTGAGTGGCTGGTTTCTATTTTGTCGATTCTATGTACTTCCACAAACAAAAGTACCAGTAAAAATCATAGCAGAATCTTTCAATACCAAACAGATTAATGAACAAGCAAAGTAATTTCAATTTTCACTTGCCACTAACCTTTGACATGCCTAAAATGCAACCCAGATGCACACATACACATATACGTTTGTGGGGTGAATTTGTACTTGCAGAGTTACATTGTACTTTGCTCAAAACCTGCATGAATCCATGTAAGACTCTGTTTACTCAATTTTTAGATTAGAATCAGTCTAAACATTATGGCACAGACAGGGAACACAGGGGGCTAACACCTTCAACATCTTAACATCTTATCTGCGCTGACACCAATTGATACAGTTAACCTGAGAATGTAACTTTTTAAAAAAGTTTTGTGATTTACATATGAAAGAAGTGAAACTATCATGGTATTCGAACAGATGAGAGACTTAAACAATCAAGGTATTTTTCAATGTATAGTTTCAGTTCCATCACACTGTAAACCTTTGCTATAAATTCTGTCTTACAATTGTGCACTCCACAACCAACTGATAAAGGGGCGGTGCTCCGAAAGCTAGTGTGTCCAATTAAAACTGTTGGACTATAGCCTGGTGTTGTGTGATTTGTAACTTTGTACACCCCAGTCCACATCGGCATCTCCAAATCATGACAATATCTTACTGAATGTGTGTAACGTGGCTTGAGATGCAGACATGGAATCAAGTTCCCGATGGCAAACGTCCATGCGTCGGCATTCTTTTATCATCCTTGTCCCACTGACTGGAGGATTATATGAAACAACTATTTGTAAGTGATGTGAATGTTCACGTTACTAGAAAATTCTGTTTCTGATATTCTCCACCCAGTTTCAGTGGAATCTTGACCAATGAATCCAGGCACAAGAAGAGTCATTACTGCAGTAGCCTCAGTGCTACAAAGTACTAAGATATGGAGAAGAAGTAGACATGGTACCAAGCCTAGGACCTACAGCAGATCTGAAAAACTTCAATATGAAGACATCACTGGTGAAGGTTCCTTCAGGATGCAAAGGAGATCCAGAGTCTAATCCTTTGATGGCATTTCCCTTGTGCGTGAGGTGCATTGACGCTAAGGCTGATTATATCCTAGGATACCATCATAGAATTATGCAATTGCTGGATCTGTGACTTGAAGGAACACATGGCTCTTCTATCCTGATAGTCTCCATGGTGAAAGGTCAGCTAAGTTTTTACCCAACTGCCTGCATCCAAGGACCTGTGTGGGACCTCGCAACTTGCAAACCATAAATGTATCACAGCTGTTACTGATGCAATTTCATTTCCCCATGACAAGGTCAGTGCTGAGGTCCAGGAAGTAGCTTTTGCCAACATAACTGGCTTCTCCAGGTGCAGAGTGTGATAGACTGTACTCATGTTGCATTGAGAGCAATACAGCATAACTTTTTATCAAAAGTATTTGATTCCATCAATGTCTAACTCATTCACTATTGCTTGTACAACATCTTAGAAGTCTGTGCCAGGTACCGTGGGATTTGCCAAATTGCTTATATCGTTGACAATTCTCATGTTGCTCCTTTGTGTCAAGTGACAGATACCATACAAGGGTGATTATTGGAAGGCAACCATGGCTCATGATGCCATTAAGCAATCCCCTGATTGAGGCTGCGTGTCAATGCAGCCCATTCTTCAAGAAGGGAGCATCAGGGACTAAACATTGGCCTCCTGAAGATGAGGATCTGATGTTGGAATGGTCCAGGGGGTGGCCTTGCGGTACACTCCAGACAATGTGCTGCATAACTGTCACATGTTGTGTTGCGCACAATTGGATCAGGCAATGAGGGGGTATGATGGATGCAAATGAGCTAAGAGAGCAACAGCAATCTCTCATGAAGGAAAATAAAGTCATTGAGCAGCGTAGCAGCAAGCTCAACAAACCAGACAGAATTTCATTGATACCAGGCTCCATTGGTTGATGTGATCATTTATTGACTGTAAATTCGTTGATGCTCAAAAGGCAAACACTTACTGTTTGCACTCAGAAGCAAATACAGATATTTTCAGTTTCACTTTGCTTTAGCTGTTGTTAAATAAAAGTGAAATTTACAACCAGTTGAAGGATTTCCAGCCTGCTCCCACATTGAACAATCAGAAGTTGTTATGCTGTGCTGGACATTAGGGTAAGAATAACACTCTCTTGGACAGGATACTAAGATGGTATGATGCTAAAGATGGGCAACCTGTATACCTTCATTAATGTCGATGCAGCTACAATGACAATTGATTAGACAGGTGATGATGGAAAATAGTCATAAATTTACAAGTGTGAACTTGTATTTACAATGAAGAGTCATCTAGTTGCCTTCAGAAACGTTTCATTTTTATTCCCTTCCTATTATCTGCCCTGTAAAGGCCAGATCCTGGCTGCCAGGGCTTCAGCCCAACTGGGTTTTAAATAGGACACCATCATTGGGAGGTCCCAGCAGGATCGACTACTTTAGTTGGTGACCTCATGAAAGCATGTGTGAGGTATGGTGTCGACATAATCAGATGAACAATGGAGAATTGCATGAGAACTTGCTAGAATTCACAGAGACAATCCATCTCTCTGAAATTGACACTTGCAATTTTTCATCAAGTTCAGCCCTATATCATAAAATTATGTTATTATGCATATACACAAACTTATGAACATAAAGATTACAAGTGAACAAAAGAAATAAGATGAAGAGTGGCTATGCCATTCAGCAGGAACATGATTATCTTGCACCTTCTTTGGTGCAGCTAGTAAAGGCTTGAGAAATTTAATGTCATTGCCTCATTACAATATAACTTAACCTCAAATCACTTTTTGAATAAACAGACAAAAATCTGAAGTTTGATAATAAATAAACACAATTAGTAAAGTTCAATCAAATTGCAGCTGGATAGAGTGGAAGACTTGATGAATTAGAGAGAATGGTCTGGTCTGCACTGAACGAACTTCTTTTAAACTAGATTAAAAGTATCTATATTCTAGCAATGAAATGTATGCCAATAATTCAATGGAACAGCTCACCCACCCAACCAAAATCAATATGTAAGGAACTGTTGTGGTTCTGTTCGCCGAGCTGGAAATTTTTGTTGCAAACGTTTCGTCCCCTGTCTAGGTGACATCCTCAGTGCTTGGGAGCCTCCTATGAAGCGCTTCTGTGGTGTTTCCTCCGGCATTTATAGTGGCCTGTCCCTGCCGCTTCCGGTTGTCAGTTTCAGCTGTCCGCTGTAGTGGCCGGTATATTGGGTACAGGTCGATGTGTTTGTTGATGGAGTTTGTGGATGAGTGCCATGCTTCTAGGAATTCCCTGGCTGTTCTTTGTTTGGCTTGCCCTATATTGGTAGTGTTGTCCTAGTTGAATTCATGTTGCTTGTCGTCTGCGTGTGTGGCTACTAAGGATAGCTGGTCGTGGTCCATGAACATCAAGTAGCCACGAAACGCCACGATAATTTGCCTCCTGCAGGATGGCGTACTGCCCAGCTCTGTGCTAGTGGATAGCTTTGAAGGCTATCCAGATTGCTGTTATGTTGGACTGCACTTTGTGTTTCCTTTCTAAATTTCTTTTTAAGTTGATCGATGATGGTGAAGAAGTAAGATATACAATGCAAATTAACCAGAAGATTGCAAAGAATAGGAGACCAAAACATAATAAATAGAGATGACATCAAACTTAGCTTCAAAATAAAATTAGAGTAAAAGAAAATTTCAACAAATTGAATATAATTTTTCAGCACAGAAAATATGTTAATTAGTTGAGGGTTATTTGAAGTACGTAATTAGTTGGGCAGTCTCTGATCTCAATTAAGACGATTGTGATTAATAAATGCTTTGGATTTTTTGTCTTTACATACCTGGAAGGGATATAGCTAGAAAAGTGTGTTTAACAATAATATAGCATTTAACAGTTCATGGAACAGATGAGCAGTTTTTGTGTTTTGTCTATGTTTTTGTCTGCCACTGAGAATGAGAGATCTATTGGTGAGTTGTTTCAAACTCGATTGTCTGCTACACATTGGATCATATTTTATGACAACCACTCATAGATGAATAAAATCCTACACTCGAGATTGGGCAGTGAACTCAACTGGCAAATATCCCAATGTGCCAGATATAGCAAAAAATACTGTTTTGCATCTGCGGATGTGGAATGGAACTAGGCCGGATGACACCCAGAACAGAGTGTTGGCTGCCCAGTCAGTGAGCAAATACCAAAGCCAGCTGTTAGAAGACCCATGTTGGTTTTCTAGGATGTTGTTCCTGTTGTTTCAGAAGTGGTCAGGCCCTCGAGCCCTCAGCCCTCTCGACCGCACAGCTCCCTAGTACCATCAAGACTCCATGTACCCACTTTGAGTCAAGTCAGTGTTAGCTCTTGCCATATCTTGTGCATTTGTCAATCTTGTAAATGTAATAAATCAAGGGATTGAGCTGAGGCAGGAGAGCACATCACAAATGTGGAAAATGATGGTCAGAGAATTGTGGGTAGAGACAGAGAGGAAAATAAATCTAAGAATTATACCAGCAACCAAGACCGGATATCGCAAAGGGAACAAAAAGAACTACAGACACCATGGGGAGTTTTATATTTGATTTGATTTGGTTTATTATTGTCACATGTACCGAGATACAGTGAAAAATGTTGTTTTGTGTGTTATCCAGGCACATCAGACCTTACATAAAGAACAGAATACAGAATATAGTGTTAAGGTTACAGAGAAGATGCAGAGAAAGATCAGCTCTAAAAAATGAGAGGTCTATTCAAAAGTCTGATAACATCGGGGAAAAAGTTTTTACTGAATCTGTTGGCACATGTTTCAAACTTTTGTATCTTCTACGCGATGGAAGAGGGTGCAAGAGGGTATAGCCTGGGTGAGAGGGGTCTTGGATTGTGTTGGCTGCTTTCCTGAAACATCGAGAAGAGTAGACAGAGTCAATGGAAGGAAGGCTGGTTTGCATGATGGATCGGTTGCTGTCACAACTCTCTACAATTTCTTGCAGTCTTGGGCAGAACAGTTCCCATACCAAACCATTGGATGCTTTCTATGGTGCATCTATAAAAAAATGGAAAGAGTCCTTGGGGACATGTCAAATTTCCTCAGCATTCTGAGGAAGTAGAGGTGTTGGTGTGATTTCTTGACCGGACTGTCAACGTGGATGGACCAGGACAGATTGTTTGCGATATTTACTCTGAGCTGCTTGAAGTTCTCAACCATCGCCACCTTAGCACTATTGATACAGACAAAGATGGGTCATCCTCTCTGCTTTCCGAAGCCGATGACCGGCTCCTTCACTTTGCTGATATTGAAGGAGAGATTGTTGTCTTTACATCATGCCACTGAGCTCTCTATCTCCTTCCTGGACTCTGTCTCGTCATTGTTTGAGATCTGACCCATTACAATGGTGTCCTCAGCAAACTTGTAAATAGAGTTAGAGGAGAATTTGGTCAAGCAGTCGTGAGTGTGTATGGAGTATATTAAGGGGCTGAGTATACAGCACCTTGTGGGGCACACAGATGTTGAGGATTATCGTGAAGGGTGTTGTCGCCTACCTTACTGAATGCAATCTGCGGGTCAGGAAGTCAATGATCTTATTGCAGAGGGAGGAGCAGAATCCTATGTCTTAGAATTTGGAGTGGCGTTTGTTTGGAATTTTGATGATGAAGACAGTCAATAAATGGTAGTTCGATGTAGGTGTTCTTGTTATGTAGATGTTCCAGGGATGAGCATAGGTAGTGCCTGCTGTGAAGCTTTTGTGATGATAGGTGAATTATAATTGATCATAGCAACTTGGGAGGCTGGCTTTGATGTGAGCCATTAATATAGGTGCCTTTAAAATGTGGGCCACATGAGGAATATAGCAGAATCACCTGAGAATCCCAGCCAGATCTATTCTTGATGGGAAGAACTTACTGCATCTTTTAACTAAGTTTCAGGAGTTATGGGAAAACTCACACTTGGTAGCATCAAGCTACCTATTTGCATGTTATTACTTGTTTGCAACATTAACAACTGTATATTTCACTTCATTAACATACATCTTTCTATCATACCATCCAGTTGAAGCAAACTAAACATTAAAAATTCTCAACATGGAAGTCAGAGTGAGTTCTTCATGAGTTCAGCTTGCCACTTTCTCCAAAGGACTTTCATAATGGTATCAGGCACCAACATCTCAATGCATACCAACTTCGAAGAATCCTCAAGACAAATTTCTGATACTTATAGCGCAATCCTGCACCTTAGGACACAACAGCAACTCTTATCATAATGCTTCAACAAAGGCACTTTGCACTCAGGGATAGTGTCCAGCTCAGGGGCAAGACCAGGATACATCTCTAAGCTGTTTGCTTGGTCACTTTTAAAAAATAATTCTCACATTGTGTGCAGGCATAGGTAGGCATTCATCGGCAATCACAGAGAGTAATTAAGAGTCAACCACATTGCTCTCAATCTGGAGTCAGTATGAACTAGATCAGGTAAGGTTGGCATATTCAGTTCCATCAGCGCACCAATTTTTACAACATTCAATATGTTGTCATTAGCCCAGCTTTTTTTTTATTGCAGATGTTAATTGAATTTAAATTTTGCATCTGCCATGGCATGACTTGGAACCCATATCCCCAGAACGTCAGTCTGCTGTCCTGGAATACTTGTCATTACCAATATACCACTACCTCCCTTGCTTAGCACTCAATTACTTTGTGTCTACTTAGATACTCACAATATCTACCTCTGCTTTAAGTACTTTCAGTGGTCTGGCCTGCACAACTCTCTGTGGTAGAGATTTCCAAACATTCATGATCGTTGACAGTAAAAATTTGTTTGCAGTTCAGTTTTAAATCAATGTCCCTTTATACTCTAACTGTGTCCTCCAGTTTGAGATGCCTCCATTAGTTGAAGCATTTTTTTTGACATCTATCTTATCATGCCCCCTCAGAACCTTGGTATGCTTCAATGAGATCGCCTTTATTCTTCTAAATTTTAATGAACAAAGGTCTAACATGTTTGGTTCTTCTTTATAAGTCAAACATTGCATCATAGGGAATAGCTTAATGAGTATCTGCTAAACTGCTTTACAATCTCATTATATTTTTTCTTAAATACAGAGTTCAATTTTTTTAAATAAACTTAATTCATGGGATGTGAGCCTCACTGGCTGGGCTAGCATTTATTGCGCATTCTTTGTTGTCCTAGAGAAAGTGGTAATGAGCTGCTGTCTGGTAAAGAAGGCATTCGGCATGCTTGCCTTCATTGTTCAGAGTATTAAGCATAGCAGTTGGAATGTCAACAGTGAATCAGTGGAACATATTTTCCAGTCTGTATGGTGTGTGGCTGAAAGGGAATCTTGCAGGTAGTGTTGCCCTTGAGTATCTGCCATGTACATCACTACTTAGGGCTTGGGAGGAATTTTTGTCTCTATCTCGTGAATCTGATATTTTAATTCTCACTTTACCTTGACAGTTTCCATGTCATACTGTGTACAAATATTCAGGTGTGACCATTTCAGCCCCCAGTCCTGTTTTAACAAGACTTTCCAATTTTTAAATTCCAATCTCCAAGCAATAAAAATCAACATTTCATTTGCCTTCTTAATTATTTTCTATACCTGCATGCTGAGTTTCATGTATGTGAAAAGCCACTTCCATCTATGCTGCACTTTTTGAAGTCTATCCCCATGTAAATAATGGTCTGCCTTTTGATTCCTCTAAATCAAGGTGAATGACCTTACATCTTTCTACAGTAAACTCCATCTGCTAAATGTTTTGACCACATACTCAATTTATCTATATCTTCTTTCTGATCCTGTATGTCCCCATCACAAAATGCTCCCAATCTATATTTGTGCTCCTAGTAAATTGCTCTAGGCCCACATCCAAGACCCACCTGCAAATAATTGGTGCTCTAGGACTGATCCTTATGGCACTCCACTATCCTTATGAAACTAATCCCCACTAGGGCTATTTCCCCTGAGCGTCAGAGGCGGAGAAGTGACCTTATAGACATTAATAGAAACATGAGGGACATGGATCGGGTAAATAGACCAGGTCTCTTCCCAGGGGTGGGAGAGTCAAAAACTGGAGGGCATTGGCTTGAGGTGAGGGGAAAGATTTAAAAGGGACCTAAAGGGCAACTTCTTCATGCAGAGGTTGGTGCGTGTATGGAATAAGCTGCCAGAGCAAGTGGTGGAGGCTGGTACAATTACAACATTTAAAAGGCATCTGGATGGATATATGAATAGGAAGGGTTTAGAGGGATATTGGCCAAATGCTGGCAAATGGGACTAAATTTATTATGTTACCGGGTCAAAATGGATATGTTGGATTGAAAGGTCCATTTCTGTGCTGTATATCGCTATAACTTTATGACTCACTTGCCTTTGCTTGGCCCATATCCCTCGAAACCTTCCCTCTACATGTACCTGTCCAAATCGTACCCGCATCTACCACTTCCTCTGGGAGTTAATGCTAAATACAAACTACCCTTTGCATGAAAAGTTGCTCCTCAAGTCCCTTCTTAATCTTTTTCCTCTCACATTAAAAATGTGCCAAATGCCGTCTGGAAATCTAAATACACTATACTTGCCAGATTCCCTCCATCAATTCTAATTGGCTTCTCCTCAAAAAACTAACAAATTTATCAAATATGATATCTCTTTCACAAAACAGTGTTGACATTATTTGGAGATGCCGGTGTTTGACTGGGGTGTACAAAGCTCCTTCTCAACCATCTGATGGAGGAGCGGCGCTCCGAAAGCTAATGCTTCCAATTAAACCTGTTGGACCATAACCTGGTGTTGTGTGATTTGTAACTTTGACAGTATTTGATTGTGTAAAGTTTTTTCTGATTGCCCTGCTCACACTGTGAAGTCTTATTTTACTAATGGACTCGAGCATTTATTAAGTTAACTGGCCTATGGGTTCCTACATTCTATCTCCATCTTTTCCTGAACAGGATATAGCATTAGTTTTCAAATCCAATCTCATGAGATCTGGAATATTTTGGATGTCTCCTATCTCTGTAGCCACTTTCTTTAAAAGCTTTGCATGCGGGCCATTAAATCCTGGTGACTTGTCTGCCTTCCGTCCCATTAGTTTATAAAATACTTCATCCTTCATGATAGAAACTGTTATAAGACCTTTTCTCCTCGTAGTACTTTGCTTATTTGTTAATTTTGGAATGATTATAGTACCCTTCACTGTGAAGTCTGATATAAAATTGGAGGAAACCATCTTCATAAAAGGTGAGACACCCAATGTCAGTTGGCCCACCACTCATCTTGACTCTTTCTGTCCTATTGTGGGCTGTTCACCTTCTAGAATAAAAGACAGAGACAGAGAGAGGGAGTTAAAAGTGTGTGAGACAGCTGTTACTTTTGGTGTAGGTTGGAAAGTGTCCCAACCAAGTAAGTATACAAGGCAAAAGATATGAAGGGTTAGTGATGTCAGGAGTTGGGGTAGATGAGAGTGATTGAGGAAAAATGTTGCAGGCAATAAGGCAAGTGTAGAGCATAAACCTTGATAGGAAATGGGTGTAATTGCAGAGATAGAATGCAGTGTGAGGGATTAGAGAGAAAATGGTGGTGCTTGTCCTGGTGGAGTGGAGAAAGGATATTAACCTTCTCCCTAAACTGCAATGAATTTCTTCTCACAGCTGAGACTGCACTGACCAGGTGGTAATCTCAGACTAGGCTGGCATGGTTGGGTGCTGTGGTCTCCTCTGCCAGTTCTTGAGGCAGAGGATTTGCCTCTTTCACCACCCTATCTGGTAGGGCTTCCAGATCCCTGCCTATGAAGCAAAGTATCAGTTTTTCCTTGTCTGCTATATCCGAAGCATAGATCAGCGACTATGAGGGCAGCTCCAAACTAACGGCATTTGTTCAGGTGCAACTGCCATTTATAGTTGGTATAGATACCATACCAGTCTATTTCAGGATATCCTGACAGCAATGAGCTGTTCTAGACATGGTGAGTAGTAGAATGGGGCTTGAGTCAAAAGAGATGGATGTCATTTTGGTGGAATAGATACTAAATGAGGCATGTTTCATAAGATGTGGTGAGAGAACTCGCTAGACCAAATGAAAAGAAGCCCTCATTCAACTCAACAAAACTGACTATTAGCTAAAATAAGTTTAAGGTTCAGCCCTGGTATATCTAAACACGCAAGGCATTCATAAGAAATAAATGAATTTAAGTGGATAAATATCATTTGATAGCTATTGTATATCCATGTATGTAGGATGACAAAGATTGGCTTCCAAATATTAAGGGGCATATGACACTCAAGAAGAATAGGAATCTGGCTAAATACAGAGATGTGTGGTGCTGGAAAAGTACAGCAGGTCAGATAGCATCCGGGGAGCAGGAGAATCAATGTTTTGGGCATAAGCCCTTCATCATTATTCTTGACTGTGACTAGTGTGTTAAACATGAGAAAGATCAACTTTGTGGGCATGTAAGTACCAAGGCTGAAGTGAATTGGGAGATTGGGCTAGGCAGTAGATTACTAGAGAAGCAGTGGCAGACATTTAAAGGGGTATTTTTGAATACTCAGAATATGTTCATATACTCTGCATTTTTCTACATTCTAAACATTTCAGTATATCAATATATTTATATTTCTGCTATAAAGGAAAATTCAAGATAGAGAACCTATCATTGGTGGTTAACTAAAGAAGTTGCAGAGACCGTTATGCTGAAGGGCAAAGCAGGTCATTGTGTAAAGATGAGTTGCAGGATCAGATAACTGGTCAAAATATAAAAAACAGCAATGAATGATTATAACGTTAATCAAGACAAACAAGTTAGAATATGAGATGAAGCTAGCTAGAAGTGTCAAAATAGTTAGCAAGAGTTTTTATAGGCATTTAAAAAGAAAAAGTAAAGTTAGTGTTGGTCCTATCAAGGGTGAGAATTGTAAGTTAATATGACATAACAAAGAAATGGGGAATGAAATGAATAAATATTTTGTTCCTATCTTCACTATTCATGATATAAAGAATGCCCCAACTATACCCATAAATCATGAGATTGAAGAAATACAGGAACTTGGTTAAATTATAATCGTGATTGAAGTGGTACTGAGCAAATTTCTGATTTCCAGCATCTACAGTTCCTTCGGTTATGATTTGGTATTGAGCAAAAGTTTGAAGCTGTAAGTTGGTAACTCTTAATATCAAAATGGACATTGTCCTAGAATCTTAAAAGAAGTAACTGTTGAGGTAATAGATGCATTAGTACTTTTCCAAAACCCATTATATTCTGGAAAGGTTCCAATTGACTAGAATCCTTGATGAAACCCCAATGTTGGATTACATGTCCATGTTACTAGAAAGATTCACAGGATTGTATAAAGTAGGACAAGAGCATTTAAAGATTTTTTAAGAAAAATGAAAGAATGAAAAGACAAACTTTATACAAGTAAAATTCTTCAAGTGCGAGAAGAATTGGCATTGTTCCTTTGCAAGGTGAACCTCTGAAAGTGGAATTCAGAACTCCATACAATATAGCTGGGAGGGTTAGATGATAGAAATTATGAGATTAAGGTTGATAGAGAGGTGGACAGTTTTCAGAGCAAAGCTTCTATCATTCAACTAGCAAACACAGAAATACTGGGACAGTTAGATACTGAGGATAGAATCTTATTGAAGCCTGAATGAAATAGGCTATGGGTGACATTTATGGGAGAATGGCATAAGGACTCCAGTGAGGCCTATCGCAGCATCATAAGCAGCTCGTTGTAAGGTTTATGCATTTGGCAAATTGACTTTCTCATGAGGCAGCATTGAATTACCATGTAAGAGAGAACATAACTTGTTAAATGTCTCATTAATGCCGCAACTTCCCTTCTTTGTATTCAGCACCCTATTATAGAAAATGTGCCAAACAAATGAGAAGTTAAAAATTCTCAATATGGAAGTCAGAGCAGGTAATTGATGAACTCAGTTTGCTGCTTACTTCAAAGGACCTCCAAGTTGGACACCAGGCACCAACATCTCGGGGATGTACCTATTGGCATCAGCCCCACAAATCTCACCTCTATGGACATTGGCATCAAATCTGTGCAAAACTCTTTGAAGCCTGTAGCAGCTCAATTCACTTACTGTATGCTTCTGCATTTTAATGTCATTTCTCAGGTGCAACATCAAATGTTGCTGCAAGGATACTTTGTTCTTACAGACACATACCTACCTCATAAACTACGTGATTTTATGTATTATTATGACATGGGGTAAACCCTTCTGCTTAACTTAAAGCCAGCAACACAGAAAGGATTTATTCCATGCAGTAATCTGTAAAAACATCAAGTGGCCAAGGACTATTTAAAGTAAAAATTAACAACTTTTGCACGTTCTCCCCGTGTCTGCGTGGGTTTCCTCCGGGTGCTCCGGTTTCCTCCCACAGTCCAAAGATGTGCAGGTCAGGTGAATTGGCCATGCTAAATTGCCCATAGTGTTAGGTAAGGGATAAATGTAGGGGTATGGGTGGGTTGCGCTTCGGCGGGTCGGTGTGGACTTGTTGGGCCGAAGGGCCTGTTTCCACACTGTAATGTAATGTAATGTAATCTAAAAACTTTTATTTCTTAAAGTATAACAGAGAATAATTAATCGACAACTATTTACCATTCCTTACTCTAACCTATCTGTTACCTACCCTTTTATAATACTAGTCTGATAAAACTCCCAGTTAAGATTTACAAAAGAAGACTTCTTATCTCAAAATCAGGCAGCTTTTATCCTTCTATTCAGATCTTCCTGTGTCTTTTTTTCTTATAGAGTCATTGAGATGTACAGCATGGAAACAGACCCTTCGGTCGAACCCCTCCATGCCGACCAGATATCTTCTTCATCACAGGTTATTGATCAAAAAGGTACCTTTTTAAGAGAGCTATTTTTCAGGCAGCCTGTTTACATGCTGGGATTGTCAGTTCTCCTCTCAACTGTTCAATTTTCCCCGGTCTTATACCCCCAAAGCATCGGATTGTGTCATTGGCTTTTAAGATTGTCAATATACTCAATTTAAATTGGTTTGGAGATTGATATTTTTCGGAGTATAATATAACTGATTGGCTGAATTCGAATTTGTTTTGGTCTCCAGACAACGAGCTAATTGAGTTGTTCGACCAAGTTACGTTGTTGCCTTATTGAGAGCAATTGTTGTTATGTTTGGTAGTTCTGCTGCTTTTAACTGTCTTAAAGTATACCCACATCTTCATAACAATATATATATTTTAACATCATTTAGTACAAGTTTGTATTGCGAACATCTTGGTTAGTGAGAGATATGGGTCTTTGTACCTATGTCTGAAGTTAATAATTGACTTGTAAGCATTTCTATAGCTATGTTAGAGTCACAGTATAGAGTCAGACCGTTTGGCCCAAACCAGTCCATGCCAATCTGTGTCCATCCACACTAACCCCATTTCCCTGAACTTAGCCCATATACTTCTAATCCTTTCCTATCCATGTATTTGTCCAAATGCCTTTTAAATGTTGTTAATGTACCTACCTCAACCACGTCTACTGGCAGCTCATTCCATATGCGTACCATCCTCTGTGTAAAAAAGGTTGTCCCTCAGGTTCCCTTTTATTCATTCCTCATTCACCTTAAAGTGATGCCCTCTAGTCATTGCTTCCCCAACCCTGAGAAAATGACTGAGTTCACTCTATTCATGTCTCTCATGATCTTATATAATTTTATAAGGTCCCCTTTCAGTCTCCTATGCTCTAAAGAAAAAAAAGTCCGAGCTTGTCCAACCCCTCCCCATAACTCAGACTGATGAGTGCAGGCAACATCCTTGTAAGTTTCTTCTGCATTCTTTCCAATTTAATAACTTCCTTCCTATAACAAGGTGACCAAAACTGAACACAATACTCCAAGTGTGGCCTCACCAACGTCCTGTACAACTGCAACATAACTTCCCAATTTCTATAATCAATGCCCTGACTGATGAAGGCCAGTGTGCAAAAATCCTGTCTACCTGTGCCTCCACTTTCACAAAACTGTGAATGTGAACTACAAGATCCCTCTGTTCCACTACACTGCTTAAGGCCGTACCATTCACCATGAAACTCCTACCTTAATTTGACAGCCCTTCTTGAATAGTGGCACAACATTCTCTACCCTCTAGACTTTCGGGATCTCACCCACAGCTGACATGATGCAAAAATATCAGCCAGACCCTTGCAATTTCTTCTCTAGCCTCTTGCAGTATAGGACCAGGAAATTTACCCAACTTCATACATTCTAATATGTCCAACATCACCTCTACTGTGATATGGACTGTCCCCAAGATATCATCACTGACTTCCCCAAGTTCCCAAGTCTTCAAGTCATTCTCCACAGTAAACACAGAGGAGAAATATTCATTGAGAACCTCATGTGGTTCCATACTTACATGTCCACTTTGGTCCTTGAGGAGCCCTATTCTCTCTCGAGTTATTCTTTTTCCTTTAATAATCTTAAAGAACCTCTTTGGATTAACCCTAGTCTTCTTGGCCAAGGCTATCTCATGCCCCCTTTTCGCTCTCCTGACTTCCTTCTTCAGTAAACTCCTGTATTCCCTGTATACCTTCAGGGATTCCTTTGATCCAGCTGCCTGTACCTGAGCCACACTTCCTTTTTTCTGGTCAATGCATCAACATCTCTTATCATCCAGGGTTCCCTATTCCTGTCAACCTTGACCTTCACCCTCACAGCAACAGATAGTCCTTGAACTCTAGCTCTCACACTTTTCAAGGCCTTCCACTTGTCAGAGGTCCCTTTGCCTGCAAACAAACTACTCCAATCAACCCATGCATGTTCCTGTCTAATTCCATCAAAATTGGCCAACCCACAGTTTAGAACTTGAAACCTGTGGATCAATTTTGTCCCTCTCCATAACTATTTTGAACTTAATAGAAATAAGGTCACTGGTCCCAAAGTGCTCCCCCACTGCTCACTTCAGTCACCTGTCCTGCCCTATTTCCCAAAAGTAGGTCACGTTTTGCCCCTTGCTGAGTAGGACCCGCTATGTACTGTTTGAGGAAACTTTCCTGAACGCACTTAACAATTCCACCCCATCCTAGCCTTTAATGATCTGGCAGTCCCTGTTAATGTTAGGAAAATTAAAATCCCCAACTATGACCACCTTATTGCTCCTGCAAGTCTCCCTGCACATTTGTTCTTCCTGTTGACTATTTGGGGCCTATAGTACAACTCCAATAATGTCACCATCCCCATCTTATTTATTAGCTCCACCCACAAAGCCTCACTGGATGATCTTCAGTTATTTTGTCCCTGATTACTGCCGTGATATTCGCCTTAATCAAAAATGCAACTCACCCTACTTCCATCACCTGTCCTGCCTAAAGCACTTGCACCCTGGCACATTAAGCTGCCAGTCCTGTTCCTCCCTTAGCCGTGTTTCTGTTATGACTATAATATCCCAGCTCCTTGTACCTATCCACACCCTAAGTTCATCAGCCTTACCTGTCAGCCCTCTTGCATTAAAATGAATGCAAGTTAATCCAACTGGTATTCCTTGTTCTCTGTTGTGTTCCAACCTGATCTGTCTCTTCAACCTACTATGTCTGATTAATGTATCTCCTTCAAGCCTCACCCTTGCCTCCCTGCTGTTGAGGATCCCACTTCCCTGCCAATTTAGTTTAAACCGCTCCTTGCAGTAATAGAACATAGAATCCCTACTGTGTGGAAACAGGTCATTAGGCCCAACAAGTCCACATCGACGCTCTGAAGTGTACTCCACCCAGACTCATTCCCCTACCCTATCACTCTACATTTTCCCTTACTAATGCAACTAACCTACACATCCCTGAATACTATGGGCAATTTAGCATGGCCAATTCACCTAACCTGCACATCTTTGGACTGTGGGAGAAAACTGGAGCACCCGGAGGAAACCCACATAGACATAGGGAGAGGGAGAATGTGCAAGCACTACAGAGACAGTCGCCCGAGGCTGGAATTGAACCCAGGTCCCTGGCAGTCTGAAGCAGTAGTGCTAACCACTAAGTCACAGTGCCACCCCAACTAACAAACCTGGCCACCAAGATATTGGTCCCCCAACAGTTCAGGTGCAACCCATCCCTCTTAAGCAGGTCAACTCTGCCCTAGAAAAGATCCCAATGATCTAGAATTCTGAATCCCTGCCCCCTGTACCAATTCTTTAGCCACACAATCATCTGCCACATCCTCCTGTTCTAACTCTCACTAGCACGTGGCACTGGAAATAATCCAAAAACTATCACCAATGAGATCCTGGTTTTTAACATCTTTCCCAGCTCTCTATCATCATTCTGCAGGGCATCATCCCTATTTCTACCTATGTCATTTGTACCAACATGCACCAGGCCTTGTGGTTGCTCTCCCTCCCCTTGAGAATGTTCTGCAGCCACTCTGAGACATGTTGATTTCTTTTAAATAGTCTTTGAGACTTAGCTTTTGAATTATTGGGTGTATATGTACTTTGGAAGGTCTTAATAAATGAACAAGATTAAAAAGCTACAGCTTAGAAGGTCAGGAAATGTATATTTAAACTTGAAGGAAAATGCACAGCTTAGACAGCTTGTTTCTGTTTTACTTTGGGCTTGAATAGTTCTGTGAAATACTTGGATGAAGATGGCAGTGCTTACAATATAAATGCAATCTCTCTCTGTCTCTATATGGTGAAATACAAAACCTGGAAGACAGCTAGATATTCTCTAGATATTCCCATCAGTTGCTGCCAGTCATTCTTTAACGAATGAATGAAAGACTACAATTGTGTGCCAACCACTCTTGTGTCATCTGCAAAGAATTGAAAGGATCTGAAATCAAGGAAACCAGGGAACAGATGATCTTGGGAGAGAAAGCAAAAACTTCTTCAAATCCTGTGGACTGGTGCAATTGAACAATATTCCCCAATATTTTTCCCAACACACAAAATCCATGTTTGTTTGCTTGTGTCTGTCCAAATGTTCATGTAGGGCGTTAAGAAAGGGGGTAGAGTTTCAACCAACAGAGAATGATGATGATAATCATATTTTAGTTTGCCTGTGGTTGGAATTGATGTAGCTATAATAAATAAATTGTGTTAGGTACAGAAACCTGGACAGGGTTTTTTGTTAATCTGAGTCCACCAGACAAGTACATTGGATGTTTTGTACTTTGATTAAATCTTTAACTTCTGTGATGAACCTAAGAGTGGTGATTTTCACTATCAGCTCACTTTCCCAACTGGGTCATGTAAGCATGTACTGCAATGATTAAGAAGATGAATGGAAAGTCGCCCTTTATTAGCAAAGGAGCTTTATAAAGATATAAAAAGAGAGAGGTCAATGTGGACATAGGCCCTTGACAGAAAGATGCTGGGGAATCAAGAAATGCAAGAAGAGCTAATGATACGTTACTTCATAAACATTTGATTGATTTACATCATTCATTATGGTAAGGAATTCCAAAACTACAAAATAATCAAGAGGTTAAATAAGGGAGGGGATGAGGAAATAAATGAATTAACTGCCACTTGAGAAAACATATCAGGAAAATTAATGGCTTAAATGTCAATAGGTCCATTGGACCCCAATGATTCTTGGTTTCAATGAGGACCATAATATCAGGAAATAGTTTGCATGAACTTTTTTTGTTAAAAAAAAGAAGTGCATTTTAAAATGCTGCCTCATTGTGCTGCTTTCTGGAAAATTTCAAATTAACAATGTATAAATATGTTTGAGCAAAAACTTGAGCAAAGCAAACCACTTTGCAAAACCAGCGCAATTTGAGTGCAACTTCCACCTGGATAGCTCATCGCAATCGAAGGAGAAATTGTCAACTAGTGTGATAAAAATGTAAAGCATGTGGTGTGTCTCCTGTTGTTCTAGCGATTAGAATAGTTTGTTTGCTGCTGGGTGTCATTTCAGACAATCACTGCAATCATTAACGCTGTCAGAATATTCACCAATTAAAAGCTTCACTATCTGATGTTAATTTCTACCCATGGGTTTAATTATCTAAGTACAAGGTAAACTACATCAAGGATTCCATTGCAATAGTTTTAACGAATACTCAGATAGCAGCTAATTAAAGTCTGTATGCTTGACTGCACATGAATTTGCAGCTGAAAGAAAACCTTAGCAACAATAGAATTGAGGCATTGATAGTGTCAGCAACAGGTAATGCACTACAGGGATCTCTCATAAGATCTTCTTCCCTCCCCAAAATACTATACATAGCTTCACAAAGGGAAAGCCATATAACCATATTATTATTATTGCAGTGAGTTTAACCTCCCTAGGTTGTTCCAAAAATCTGTTAATTAATTTCTCAGGGAAGATGGGTTGACTGTAAACAAAACAGAATGGAGTACTGGCAGCATTATGTTTATAGGCTTTGGAAATGAAACTGATGTTAATTTACATTGTTTTTTGCATGTCATGCATCTAGAGATCTTTCAAGTTGAGCAACAAATCGGTGAAATATTAGCAAACTCCAAGTGTGCCCATCCAAACGGATAGATATTTTCTAATCAAACTGTTCAGTGACATTATTACGCACCTCTGGAGCCAGTGGCATTTAAACTCTGCCCTCCTGTCTCAGAGGTC
The DNA here is from genome assembly GCF_037043375.1 of Chiloscyllium plagiosum. Taxonomy (NCBI): domain Eukaryota; kingdom Metazoa; phylum Chordata; class Chondrichthyes; order Orectolobiformes; family Hemiscylliidae; genus Chiloscyllium; species Chiloscyllium plagiosum. The sequence goes on from NW_028270144.1 coordinate 66,566,576, forward strand.
GGAACACTACCATCACACCACATCTGCTCCCACCCAACTAGGTATTCAGGATGGCTGGATGATTTGCATATTTCCATACAATTAACATTATTTTTTGCAGAATTGCAGACTTACTAGATCATTACACACATGAAATGTAAATTTGTTCCCCTTCTTCATGGGTATGGCTTGCACTATGATTGGTTTTGAAAGTTTTCACTTCTCATCCTGAGCATATTCAATTATAATATGATTAATTTCCTCTTCAACATTATTAAACTTCACTTTTCCATATCCCTTGTTATACTTAGCTAACAAGAACATATCAATCTGTCTTGAAAATTTCAATTTAGACAACATTTACAGCTTTTTGACAGAGTTTTCAGATTTCTTCTATCAACTTGTTGTGAGCTAATCCTAGGACATAATTATATTTGTGACAATGGATGCTATGCCCCAACACAAAGTGAGGTTTCCTAATTTGTTACAGATCCAGCCAGGATGCTCTGAATCATTAAGCTCATAGTTGAGAAGAAATGAACTGGTTCCCCTTTGATTTAGCCACCCCCACTCCCCAAGTTGGTCACAACAAGGTTGAATTAAGAACAGATCCCTTCCATTGTGAACAGATGTTTTCCAGACATAAGTTAACTTTTTTCATGGATTCAGTTTAATTAGCCTTTCTTGAATTAACGGAAAAGTGTGTTTGTGAATTACCACAAATGAGAAGACATAGTATTACAATGCACATATACATGGATTAGAAATAAAACCTGAGTCCAAAAATGCACTGACACCAAATCATCTGACAGCACTCATCAATTCTCTGGGCAGTAATACTGAAGATATTTAACAGCTTTTTCAGAGTTGGTAAGATCAGCTCTCATTCCTTGTTTACTTTCTTGTCAGTACTGCATCATATGACTGTAGCTTTCCTTCCTCTAATTCCTGTTTGTCTGCTCCACCTACAACAACCGATTTCAAGCTGCCTCTTTTTATATTCACTTACATGTTCTGCATCTGCTCTTGTCCTCACAATTATTGGGTCCTGTTCCCCACACTGCCTTCCCTAAAACTTCCTCTGATCATGCAAATTCTACTAACCATCTATAGCCACCTTCACCAATCTCCTCAGTGCTTATTTCCTACGACAAGATTTGGAGATGCAGGTGTTGGACTGCGGTGTACAAAGTTAGAAATCACATAACACCAGCTTATAGTCCAACAGGTTTATTTGGAAGCACTAGCTTTAGGAGCACTGCTCCTTCATCAGATGGTTGTGGAGAGTAAGATTGTAAGACACAGCATTTATAACAAAAATTCTCAATATGATGTCACTGAAATTACATCACACTGTAAACTTTTGCTACAAATTCTGTGTTTACCTATTACCTGGTGTTGTGTGATTTCTAAGTTCCTCTGGCAAGTTGGTGTATAACACAAGGATGCACCAGTATTGAAGGAGAAATACCAGCAATATAAGTCTTCATTCGAATGGAAGAGGTGATGTTGTTGGAAAGCATAAACCCTAATAGATAGCAAGGCTGCAGGATACCTTGTGGTATTTGGCCATTTCCTCCTTCAATTGCTTGAAACTGTATACTTTACTTCAAACATATTGTGCTAATACCAGATGGGTGATTATACTGCAACTTAAGTGTAATTGCTAATGAATCATTTTCACTTAAGGTCCATCTCAAATCCTTAAACCAGGTGTAATACATGCAAAGTGAGAGTGTAGCCTCTTATCAAAGCTCCTTCTCCTTGTCTAGGTATTTAATTTATCTGCCCATCTGACCAATCCACTTACATCCTCTTGTAACTTAATACATTTCTCCTCACTGACGACCAACTCGCCAATCTTTGTGTCATCTGCAAACTTACTTATCAGCCCCCTCACATTCTCATCTACATTATTTATGAATATTACTAACAATAATGAACTCAGCACTGATCCCTGTGGTATATCATTGTGCACTGGGCTCCTGTTACATAAACAGTCTTCTACCCCAATCTTCAATCTCCTGACAATAAGCCAATTTTTGATCTAACTTGCCAAATTACCCTGGATTCCATTAGCTTTTACTTTCTTCATCATTTTCATCTGTGGGGCTTTGTCAAAGGTGTTGCTGCAGTTCATTTAAGATAAATCAACTGTTAGTAGATGGGTTACTTTCAGGAAAGGTAGGAGAGAGAGGTAGGTAGTGCAGGAGTCTCCTGTGGCTATCCCCATCTCAAACAAATATGCTGTTTTGGAAGATATAGGGGTGATGGACTCCCAGGAAATGTAGCAGTGATAGCCAGGTTTCTGGTACCACTGATAGGGGTAGGCTATAGGCCATCAAGTAACAATATCACATTGGGATGGGCAATAAGCAAAGAAATAATTAATATCTGTAAAGACGGTACAGCAATTTCCACGGGAGATTTTAATCTGCATGTTGATTGGCCGAATCAAGTCAGTCAGGGTAGCCTTGAGGAGGAGTTCATTGAATTTATCCATGATAGTTTTCTTGAACAGTATGTAATGGAATCGATGAGTGAGCAAGCTATCCAAGATCTAGCCTTGTGTAATGAGACAGGAATAATGAATAGTTAGCATAGTTAGAAATCCTCTTGGAAGGAGCGATCACAGTATGGTTGAATTAAGAATACAGATGGAAAGTGTGAAAATAAAATTCAATACCAGGGGCCTGTGCTTAAATAAAGAATATTACAATAAGGTAAGAGAGGGGTTGGCTAAAGTAGACTGGAAGCAAAGACTTTATTGTGGAAAATTGACAAATAGTGGAGGACTTTTCAAAGCAATTTTTCAAAGAGTTCAGCAAAACTATGTACCAGTGAAAAGGAAGGACTCTAGGAAAAGGGGTAAAGTGCCATAGGTGTCTAAGAAAATAAACAAGGCTATCAAATTGGAAGAGAAAACATCCAAGGTGGCAAAGAGCAGAGGGAAACTAGAAGATTGGGAAAACTTTAAAGGTTAATAGAAAGCCACAAAAAAAAAGAAAAGTTAGATAGATTGAGAGTAAGTTATTTCACAATATACATGCAGATAGCAAATGTTTCTCAGTGGTTAGTACTACTGCCTCACAGCACCAGGATCTGGATTCGATTCCAACTTTGGGCGACTGTATATGTGCAGTTGCACATTCTCTTCGTGGCTGCATGTGTTTCCTCCGGGTGCTCTGGTTTCCTCCCACAATCCATAGATGTGCAGGTTAGGGAAATTGGCCATACCAAATTGCCCATTGTGTTCAGGGATGTGTACATTAGGTGCATTAGTCAGGAATAAATGTAGAGTAATAGGTTGGGGGAATGGGCCTATGTGGGTTACTCTTCGGAGGGTCAGTGTGAATGAAAAAGAGTAGCTCAGGCAAACATTGGTCATAGAATCATAGAGATGTACAGCACGGAAACAGACCCTTCAGTGCAACTCGTCCATGCCGACCAGATATCCTAAGCTAATCTAGTCCCATTTGCCAGCACTTGGCCCATATCCCTCTAAACCCTTCCTACTCATATACCCATCCAAATGCCTTTTAAGTATTGCAGTTGTACTAGCCTCTACCACTTCCTCTGGCAGCTCATTCCATACAGGCACTGAAAAAGTTGCACCTCAGGTCCATTTTAAATTTTACCCCCTCACCCTAAACCTGTGCCCTCAGGTTCTGGACTCCCCACCCCAGTGAAAGACCATGTGTATTTACCCTATCCCTGCCCCTCATGATTTTATAAACTTCTGTAAGGTCACCCCTCAGCCGCCAATGCTCTAAGGAAAACAGCCCCAGCCTATTTAACCTCTCCCTATAGCTCAAATCCACCAATCCTGGTAACACCTGTGTAAACCTTTTCTGAGCCTTTCAATTTTCACAACATCCTTCTGATAGGAGGAAGACTAGAATTGCACACAATATTCCAAAAGTGGCCAAACCAATGTCCTGTATCGCTGCAACATGACCTCCCAACTTCGAAAGGAAAGCATACCAAATGCCTTCTTCACTATTTTATCTACCAGCAACTCCACTTTCAAGGAGCTATGAATTTGCACTCCAAGGTCTCTTTGTTCAGGAACACTTTCCCAAGATCTTACCATTAAGTGTATAAGTCCTGCTAAGATTTGCTTTTCCAAAATGCAGCACCTCGCATTTATCTAAATTAAACTCCATCTGCCACTCCTCAGCATATTGCTCCAACTGAACAAGATCCTCTTCGCTGTCCACTACACCTCCAATTTGGTGTCATCTGCGAACCTACTAACAATACCTCCTACATTCACATCCAAATCATTTATATAATGATGAAAAGCAGTGGACCCAACACCAAGCCTTGTGGCACACCACTGGTCACAGGCATCCAGTCTGAAAAGCAACCCTCCACCATACCCTCTGATTTCTACCTTCAGACCAGTTCTGTATCCAAATGGCTAGATCTCTCTGTAATCTATGAGATCTAACCTTGCTAACCAGTCTCCAATGGGGAACCTTGTTGAACACCTTACTGAAGACTTTTGGATCACATCCACCACTCTGCCCTCATCAATCCTCTTTGTTACTTCTTCAAAAAACTCAATCCAAGTTTGTGTGATATGATTCCGACACACAAAGCCATGTTGACTATCCCTGATCAGTCTTTGCTTTTCCAAATGCTTGTAAATCATGTTTCTCAGGATTCCCTCCAACAACGTGCCTCAATACTGAGGATTCTGTCCAACACTGATGACAGGGTCATTGGTCTATAGGTCCCTGGCTTTTCCTTACCACCTTTCTTAAATAGTGGCACCACATTAGCCAACCTCTAGTATTCTGGCACTTCACCTGTGACTATCAATGATACCCCTTAGAGAATGAGAAAGGGGATTTAATAATGGAAAGTGAGGAAATAGCTGAGGCATTGAAAAAGTATTTTATGTCGGTCTTCATAGTGGAGGATACAAATAACATGCCAATAATTGACAAGGAGACGAAGGTAGGTGAGGACTTGGAAGTAGTAACTATCACAAAAGAGATAATGTTGGGCAAGCTAATGGAACTAAGGGTAGACAAGTCTCCTGGCCCTGATGGAATGCCTCCCAGGGTACTGAAAGAGATGGCGGGAGAAATAGCAAATGCACTTGAGTAAATGGAGTTTAATTTAGATAGTTCCGAGATATTGCATTTTGGAAAGGCAAATCAGAGCACAACTTATACACTTAATGGTAAGGTCTTGAGGAGTGTTGCTGAACAAAGAGACCTTGGAGTGCAGGTTCATAGCTCCTTGAAAGTAGAGTTGCAGGTAGATAAGATAGTGAAGAAGGTGTTCAGTGTGCTTTCCTTTATTGGTCAGTGCATTGAGTATAGGAGTAGGGAAGTTTGTACAGGACTTTAGTTAGGCCAGTTCTGGAATATTGTCTGCAATTCTGGTCTCCCTCCTTTAAGAAGGATGTTGTGAAACTTGATAGGGTTCAGAAAAGATTTACAAGGATGTTGCCAGGATTTGAGCTACAGGGAAAGGCTGAGTAGTTTGGGGTTATTTTTCCTGGAGCATTGGAGGCTGAAATGTGACCTTATTGAGGTTTATAAAATCATGAGGGACATGGATACAGTATACGAGCATGATCTTTTCTTCAGAAAGTCCAAAACTAGAGGGCATAGATTTAAATTGGGAGGGGAAGAAGTCAAAAGGGACCTAAGGGGTGATATTTTCATGCAGAGGGTTGTGCATGTATAAGCTGCCTGAGGAAGCGGTGAAGGCTGGTGCAATTACTATATTTAAAAGGCACTTAGATAGGTAAATGAATACGAAGGGTTTAGAGGGATATGGGCTAAATGCCGGCTAGTGGGACTAGATTTATATAGGATAGCTGGTTGGCATAGACGAGTTGGACCGAAGTGTCCATTTCTGTGCTGACTATCTCTATAATTCTATAATTCTATGACTCTATAACTGCCTGACCCTCATCTACATACTTCATTACCTTGTCAAAACATTCCACTAGAATTGTTAGGCCTGGTTTCCTTCTGACAGCCTTGGTGACCATCTTTTTGCCTCTTTAAATGGAGATTCAATTTCTCCTTCATGATCTTCTTCAATAATTTCCCTACCACTGATGTGAGACTCACTGGTCTCTGGTTCCCTGGTCTATCCCTACCACCCTCTTGTAAAGTGGAACCACATTCGCCAATTCTCCAGACATACACTGCCCATTCTGGGTATTTTCACAGTTAATTTCCATTCCCAGGCCACATTAAGATTCCACTGAGTAGGCAAGACAACACAGTGAGCTGCCAGCTCCTTGTTGAGCCATCAGAACTGAGCTTCAATATGTTCCCAAACATACTTCTAAATTAGGATATCAACTTCCAGCATTATGCCCATAACCTCAGCCTTTGCGTTGTTATCCCAATAATTGTACTGATATGTCTCTCTGTTGAAGCTTAGGTGGTTCTGACTGTTGATGACACCTCTTCCACAGTAATCCATCGCTTCTAATGCACAATTATCTCCCACTTTTTAATGCTGAATTTCCTCCCTTCACCATAAATGTCCCCTCTGCATCCCAGCATGCAGCTTCCAATCCCCAGAATTGACTTCCCCAACTTCCTTACCACAGTAGTGGCTCCTGATAATTCCTTTGACTTTCATTGAACTGACCCCCAGGAATGACCATGGGTCAACCTCTTGACTGGCTTGGAGGTACAGCTGCAAATGATGACCAACCAAATGCATGACTTATCTCATCACATCCCGTACTGACAACTACCCAAACAACTTACACTGGACCTGTGCGACTGACTGTGACCCAATCTCTGGACTGTAATGATACAGGCGCCTGGCCTGACTACTGACCCAATGGCTGACCCACTGAGTTCAAACCTCTGAACTTTTATCAAATGACATCCTTGAATTATTGTGCTGAGACCACCCCCTCGACTGAATGCTGTTTCACTTGGCCTGACTGATGATTATTCCCCTTCAACTTGGAGATATGGCCATTTGGATGACATGTTTGGTGTATTTTCTGCATTATCCATTGGCACATGGTGCAGTAGTGAAATGGAGCTACAATGGTGTTATACAGGAACATGTTCATCCCTTTGTCTGATCGCTGCTGAAAACCATGACAAGCTGCTGGATTTATGTCTGCAATAAAACAAAAAGACAAGAGAGGAGTACTATGAGTTTTTGTATCCTGGCCGCGGACATGAAAATGGCAAGGTAAGGCAGCAACACTCTTATAATAAAGTGACTCAGTACTAAAATATCAAGCAAGGAGCTCTGAGATGTTCAGAACTTCTTGAGGAACTGGTGGATGTGCGTAAAACTACATTTAAGAGAAAGTGAGGACTGCAGATGCTGGAGATCAGAGTCAAAGAATATATCCCTGATGAAGGGCTTATGTCTGAAACATCAATTCTCGTGCTCCTCGGATGCTGCTTGACTGGCTGTGCTTTTCCAGCACCACATTCTTCGACAGTAAAATTACAATGTTTAAAAGACATTTGGATGAGTACATAAAGAGGAATAGTTTAGTGGGATATGGGCCAGGAGCAGGCACGTGGGGTTAGTTTAGTTTGCGATTATGTTTGGCATGGACTGGTTGGGCCAAGTGACCTGTTTCCATGCTGAATGACTCTATGACTCTGTGATACAACCAATAATAACAGCGTTGACTCCCAACTGCCTTCTGAAATGGACTAGCAAGCCATTCAGTTCAAAGGAAATTAAGGATAGCAACAAATTCCAGCAATGAGCTTCCCTTTATATAACACCCAAAGTGGGTATGTTTGCTGATAATTGTATGATTATGTGTATCACAGATACCAAAGGGACCTGTGCCATTTGCTGCAAGATCCATACAGCATTCAAGCTTGTAAAAACCAAGTTACATCCATGCTACACAAGTCCAAGCAATGGTTATCTCCAAAAATAGAAAATCTAACCATCGTCCCTTGAAATTCAACAGAAAGGCTACTTCTGATTCCTCCACAGTCTATATTCAAGGCAGTCCCATTGAGGAAAATGATGCAGGAAGGAAGTTCCTGATGACAGGGAGTCCAGAACCATGTGTCACTGTCTAAAGATCTGGAGTAAACTATTTCGGACTGAGATGAGTAGAAATTGCTTCACACAGAAAGTTGTAAGCTTCTGGAATTCACTTCACTGAAAGCAGTTGAAACCAATAAAATGTATGATTTTAAGGAGTTAGATATGGTGCCTGGTGCTAAAACAATGTTGAGCAGAAAGGCCTGTCCCTGTGCTGCACTGAATCAAAGGATATGGGGAAAAGCAGAAACAGGCTATTGAGTTAGATGATTAGCAAAGATCTTAATGAATGGTGGAGCAGGCTGAAAGGGCCGAATGGCCTACTTCTCTTCCAATTTTCTATGAGAAACTGGAGTGGATCTGCCACAGAAATCATGTAGCTACAAGAGCTGATCAGACACTGGGAATTCTGTGGGATCTCATCTGCTGTTCCCCAAAAGCTTGTGTCCCACCTTTAAAGTGCAAGTTGGGCCTGTAATGGGTTACTCTCTGGCAGTTTAGAGAAATGATTTGGAGGAACTGGTGTTGGACTGGGGTGGACAAAGTTAAAAATCACAGGTGAACCCCCGATGAAGAAGCAGCGCTTCCAAAGCTAGTGGCTTCAAAGAAACCTGTTGGACTATAACCTGGTATTGTGTGATCTTTAGGTTTAGAGAAATATAGTTCCAATCAGATATGGGAAGCTTAGCAACTTCCAAAATAAAGCAGCCCACTTATCAACACCCCATTCATCGCCTCACGTACTCACTATCAGAGCACATTAGCAGCCATGCACCATCTACATGACGTATTGAAGAAACTCATCAAGGCTTCTTTGAAAGCCCTTCCATACATGTTACATCTACCACCAAGAAAGATAAGGAAGGCCTGCACATGAGAAGTCCACTTGCAAGCATGCCTCACCACATACCAACTGAAAGTTACTGTGTCCAATTAAGAACTGAAACTCCTAGTGGAAATTTTAAACATAAAAAGAATCACTTTATTGTTTGCCACATTGAACCCTAAAGTTATGCTCCAACTTATTTCCAGCCTGTTTTGGACTGCAAATTTAAATATGCCTCCAATCCTGTTAACAAGCTCTTTAAGGATTTTAGCTGGTAGTTAATTGGAGGCACTCAAGCTCACGACTATCTCGATCCTTGCTATGAAAATTTCAGTGTGATCGAGAGCTGCAGTACACTCACGTATCATAAATCCTAACTTCTGTTTATGATAACAGGATACAGTAATTTCCCCACTGCTGACACTAAACTGATGGATCTTTATTTTCCTAATTTCTCCCTCCTTCTCTTTATTAAGTAATGGAATGCTATTTACAATTGTCCAATCAATAAGTACAATCCCTGAATCTAGACAGATTTAGAAATGTATGACGCTCCTTCTTTATTGCTTTCAAGACACTGAAACACGAGCCACAAGTCCTGGAGATTTGTTGTTGTTAAGTTTCATTATCACCTCACTTACCATCTTCAAAAAAAGGTCATGCAAAATTTAAGTATTTTACTCTACGACAGATATTTAGTTCTCCTCCTTTACTCTGAAAATGTATACAAAATATTTATTTAACAAATTTGCAGTTTTTGTATTGTCTATTCGATTCACATCTGCATCTGTCTTTAATTGACTCTTTATTACTGTCCGCTTCACATATTTATCAAAATATTTAACTGAAAACCCTTGCTCACTTTTCTTTTGAGTTTTTTTGTATTCCTTATTAATAATAGGATTTTTCTTAAGGCTCTCAGTACATTAGATTTTCACGGTTCATGCATTCTGATTGTCTCATCGATCAAGTTGATCCTGTCTCCTACTGTCTTTGTTGACTATTGTCATTGAACAAGATAATGGAGCATTTTTCTTTTAGGGGCATTTGATGTGACTGTTCTATCTAAAATATTGATAGAGTAAACTTTCATGGTGTACTGTAAAACCTTCTTACTTAACCTTACGTGTATGTATTGTTCTGATCTCTGAATTTATTTCTTCACCAATGATTCCATGTTTTGATATAACTAACACATTTATTGGGATGGACTATTATCAAACAGCATTCGGACTGCTGCAGACAATTCACAAACTCTAGACTTCACTGAGTTCAAGTTTCTGTGAGGCTGGCAATACTTAAAGCTCACCTCAACCCTCTCACAATTGGCCTTGGAAGGTGCATTCCAGCTCCATTAGGTGTTGGAGAGCAAGAAGAATAAATATGGTGCAACAAGGCAGTGAGAGACTGAGCCAGAGAGTAGTAATTGTTGAGATAACAGGGTGTGGACCCAGATTAGGTGCTCATAAGAATCAGAATATGTGGGCAGCATGGTGGCTCAGTGGTTAGTGCTGCTGCCTCACAATACTAGGGACTTACCCTTTGGCGACTGTCTGTGTGGAGTTTGCACATTCTCCCTGTGTCTGTATGGATTTCCCCCCACAGACCAAAGATGCGCAGGTAAGGTGGATTAGCCATGGAAAATGCAAAGGGTTACAGAGATTGGCTAGGGAGTGGGTTTGGATGGACTGCTCTTCAGAGGATCAGTGTGGATCTGATTGCCTGAAGAGGCTGCTTTCACACTGTAGGGATTCTAAGTTCTTGACTGAAAGCAAATGTATGAAAAACAATATGCAAATATCGTGGCAGAAGTTGGATAGAAAATTAAGTTGGAGGATGCAATTAGTAAAGTTCTACCCAGGTTCTCAGATGCAGTAAATCTGATACTGGAATGAAAACAAACTGCTGTGGAAGCTAGATATTGGAATTAAAAAAGAAAGTGTGAGGACACTCAGCAGGTCTGACAGCAGCTGTAGTGTGAGAATGACTGTTCTTCAGAAAAAAGTGATGAGATAGATTGTATTATGAGGATAGGTTGGACAAGCAGGTTTCTACCAGAGTTAAGAAGAGTATGCGGTTTGGGAGGCTGTAGGAGGGACACAGTCTTGAAGTGCTTCAGATCCTGAATCGTCTTGGCAAGGTGGATGTTTCCTCTTGTAGGTTAGTCCAAAACTAAGGGCCACTGTTTTAAAATCTTGATCACCCTTTTAGGGAAAGGATGAAGAGTTTTTTTTTATCTTGAGTAGCTTTGGAATTCTAAGCCTCAGAAAATAGTGAAGCGAGGATCATCATTTTTTTCATTGATAGCACTGACACTGACTTCTAAACATTTCATTTACAATTAGGATTAGCTTTTCATTGGTCTGTTTAGAGTGCTTGTGTATTGTAATATTAGTAGGTTCTGTTGTTAACCTGTGGCAAGTGACCATGTAGAAGTTTACAAAATCACAAGGGGCATAGATGGGGTCTTTTCTCCGGTGTGAGAGGGGGGGGGGGGGGGGGGGGGGGGGTTCCAAAACTAGAGGGCATAGGTTTAGGGTGAGAGGGGAAAGAGTTAAAAGGGACCCAAGGGCAACCTTTTTCACACAGAGGGTGGTGAGTGTATGGAATGAGCTGTCAGAAGAAGTGGTGGAGGCTGGTACGATTGTGACATTTAAGAAGCATCTGGATGGGTAAATGAATAGGAAGGGTTTAGACAGATATGGGCCAAATGCTGGCAAATGGGAATACATTTATCTAAGATATCTGGTCAGCATTGATGAGTTGGAATGAAAGGTCTGCTTCCATGCTGTATATTTCTATAACTTTATGACTGCCTCCACTTTGGATTGTGTAAGATGTTTCCTGGTGTTCCTTCCGAGATGATTTGAAACATTTTCTCCAAAGTTAGGTCTTCTTTGAACTACAATAGATCTAATGAAGATAAACCAAAATTTCCTGAAACCATTCTGTGTCTTATATATTTTGATTGTGAGATTCCACATTCACAGGCTTCAATTAATCTGCAGAGACCATTGATGACATTACCTTTGGATTCTTCTGAAATTCTTCTGTTAAATCTTGCCCATTCAGGAATTCCAAATGTTCTTCAATTAAAGTAACTGTCACAAGCTTTTATAATATCATGAAAAGTGTCATCATCTTTTATTGTTCTGACAATGGGTCACTGGACTAGTTAACTTCTGCTTTTCTCTCTCTACAGATGCTGCCAAAGGTACTGAGTTTCTCCAGCACTTTAGTCACTCATAGGATGTTGGCATTATTGGCTGGCCAATATTTATTCCCCATGCCTAATGGCCCCCGAGAAGGTTGTGGTAAGCTGCCCTCTTGAACCACTGCAGTCCATGTGCTGTGGGTAGACCCACAACACAATTGGGGAGGGAATTTCAGAATTTTGACCCAGTGATAGTGAAGAAATGGTGATATATTTCCAATTCAGGATGGTGAGTGGGTTGGAGGGGAACTTGCAGGGGGTGGTGTTCCTCTGTATCTCCTGCCCTTGTCCTTCTAGATGGAAGTAGTTTTGGGGAAAGAAGGTGCTGTCTAAGGATCTTTGATGAATTTCTGTAATACATCTTGCAGATCGTACAAACCGCTGCTGTTAAACAACAGTGGTGGGGGAGTGGATGTTAGTGGATGTGAAGTAAATCAGATGTGCTGTTTTGTCCTGGATAGTGTCAAGCTTCTTGAGTGTTGTTGGAGATGCACTCACACAAGTAAGTGAGGAGTAACTCGTTGCACTCCTGACTTCTGCCTTGTACATGGTGGATAGACATTGGGTCGTCAGGAGATAACTTACTCACTGTAGTATTCCTAGCATCTGACTTAGTCTTGTAGCCATTGTACACATGTATATATGGAGACTTCAGTTGAGTTTCTAGTCAATGATAATCTCCACAATGATGATAGTAGAGGATTTAGTGCCGGTAACACCATTGAATGTTAAGGGGTGGTGGTTAAGTTATCTTTTATTGGAGATGGTCACTGCCTCACATTTATGTATCATAAATGTTATTTACCACTTGCCATCCCAAGCCTGGATATTGTCCAGATCTTGTTGCATGTCAACATAGACACATGTGTTTCCTTCAGAAGATTGGACTGGACACCAATTGATTTTAAAGCCAGCGGCTGTGTGAGGCTATCAGACGGGTAGAGCTCCGTATCACTCAAACATTAACTCTTTCAGAAGCTTTGCCTCATTAAGCAGCACATTCTCAAGAATTGGTCATACTCTCGTTCTAGAATGTAAGGTGCAAGAACAACAAGAGACTGATGCTGCTGAAGCGCAAAATAAATCACTTAGCAGCAGCAGGTTTGATACATGGACAATCCATTCTTTAGAATATTTTTGCACAGCAGATCAATTATCTCTGCTCATGGAGCGTGCCCTGGGATCTTGGTGACTGCTGTCAAATATCATGACCTGAAAAAGCAAGTAACAAGCTGGAGTTAGTAGGAACCCACGCTGACTTTCATGTCAGGAACTGTGGATGTCTAGTTTCTATCCAATTGGTGAGAGAAGGAAGTTGCATGTCAATGAGGTGAGATTTGATAATAATAACATACTAATGCTAATTCAAACAAGTTCAAACAGGTCTCTTGCCACGAACTAACAAGATTTTTGTCCCACCATGCAACATGTGGCTGAATAATCAAATTCCTTGTTCTTGACACTAAGAATGTAACTTCTGATGATCTCATCACATGTTCCCAACTGATTTACTGATAGCCACATTGTTCAGGGAGTGGAAAGATTCAGCCCAGTGACTCAAATCCAATATATTACACAATTACTTGAGGGTGGTTCAAGTGAAACAAGGTGATTGTATGTGAACTTGTGCTTATATGTTGTGTGGTCCCAGTGTTTGAAAATGACCCTTAGGCAGATTGGCTGTCTTTCAGCTCTGCTGTCATGGATGACCATAGGCCATTTGTCCAATGCATAGGTGAGGCTTTGAGAACCCTGGCGTCAGGCATGACCGCAACTTGAAGCTGACCATGGAGGATGCTTCCTCAGTCCTCTAATGGGGCTGTTATTGCTTTTGTTAGCTGCTCCTATACTTCTCTGCCATGTTCATCAACTGGTGTGAGAAGTGAGGCAGACGGGTTCAAGAGCTCTATGTCAACCATGACAGCAAGGAATTCTTGCTTCATGAGTAAAGAGAACATATGGGAAGCATTGGTCTAGAAAGTGACTGTGAGTCAAAAAAGGATAAACTGGAGAAAGCTTTTGCGTTTCTGCAGAAATTGAGGTGAGGTGCAGAAATTGTGATTAATGGATTTATAATTGAAATTTTTCGAGGGGCGAAACCAAGAATATGGAGTAAGAAACAGGTGAAAGTGGCAAGTGACACTTTGTACTGCCAGTTGCAAACCTCTCTATTCCCATGGAAATTATTGTCTATTTCCCTACTATCTAAGAAAATGGCAGATTTTATTAATGGCTATGGTTAGTAAACAGGCTCTTGATGTTCACCTTAATGAAATAGAACTACAAGGTAAGGGAGTTATAGAAATGGTAAGTCACCAGGGACTCATTAGTAGAAATGGTGTAGCTACTTATTAATATCATAGAAATCCTCGCCCTTAACCTTACCCCTATTAGGTCAAGAATGTGCAATAAATTGATTTTTGACTTTCAGATTGAGGCTAAATGAACTTCAAAACCCATGGGAGTACTATCTTGTCTGTAGATTGAAATGATAGAATTTAGATATTATATCCGTACAAGAGAAACCCACCAGGTATACATTTGACAGGGGTGAATAGCAGGAATTTTTAAGTAAAACTGCAAGCATTAGACACAAGTTAACAAACATCAATAAACAGGCCCAAACTGAAATTATACTGTGGAAATTAGTAGATGAATGCTTACTTATTTGTTTGCAATTTACCTCCCCATTAGGTTAGTAGATATGCCAATCTATTTATTTTAATGGGTTCAGCACTTACACTAAAAAGCTGTGACAGGAAGTCAGCAACTCACCTGACCTTTACTCCAGTGATCCTGCTTAAATTTGACAAATTTTGTTCTCCAGGGATTTGTAATGAAACCTCAATTTTTCACTGTATTTATTCATGACTTGGATGAATGAGTTGAACAACATAACGCTAAGTTAGAAATCACAGTAAGTAATACTTGTGGGAGCAGGAAGCTGCAAAGAGAATGTGTGTGTGTGCGTGAATACATACACAATGGTGTAATTGGTTTTGAATAGACTTCCCAAGACAAGGAGGCAGGAAGATAATTTACTGATTCAAAGGGCCATTTTACCAGGCTGCTGGCAGTTTGTTAATTGTGGATGAACCCTCTGGAGGATGGGATGCCATCAGAATGTAGGTAGGACCCCAGCAACAAACCTGAGTTAGGTGTTGGGAAGGCATTGCAGAGGAGGTAGTTTTACTTGGAAAAGAAGGAAGCTACTGCAGTTCCACTCATAAACCTTTTCCTCCATCAAGATAATTTTTAAGATTTTAAACCATTTCTGTTGCAGTCTGCAGTATCCCTGCCTTTTTCAGTCACCATTCCTGATGGTGCTGCTGAGGTTCTTGAGCCTCAGGCCAATTGGATTGGTTAGTAGCTCTCTGAGTTAGGACTTTCTCATGGAGAGCTTCTCTTCTGTCAATTCAGAATCCATGAGGCATTCAACAGCTGCAGGTCTGTGAACACAGGCAGACCTGCATTTCCCAATGACGTTTTTGGTAGTAGGACAGGAAACTCACTATCTGAGAAAAAACAGTCCATTCAGGAAGAATTCAAAACTTTGGTAAATGGAACTCCTGGTCAGCAAGTTTTTGGCATTTGTCCATTGAAAGTACTGATGTTTTGTGGTGTAGTAGTAATGCCCTATCTTTCAAGTACTACCTGCTTCTGAGTTGTGTCATAACAACTCTCAACAAGTTGATTAGGAAATGTCTACAAATACAGTCCTAGATGGCTTTCAAGTTTTACTTTCTATAAACCTTCAAACCTCACCAGATTATGTCCAAAATTGCACCAGATTCTATTTTTCCATGAGTCCTGCGCCCACTTTTCTGCCTTCTCATACTCTTGTAAAGTACCTTGGGACATTTTGTTATGTTAATGGCGTCAAATAAATGCAAGTTATTGTTGTTGTAGTACAGCAAAGATATTTAGGAGTCCAAGTAACTTAATCATTTAAAACCAGTTGGAAAGGCCAAAAATTGTTGATTTCTAGAGGGTAAGAATACAATGTTTTACTTGAGTTGTCTCAAGACTAGGGCATTGCACCTCAGAAAAGATAACATTTTTTTAAGGGAGTGTAAAACCGATTCATGAGAATGATACGCAATTTTAGAAAGTTACATTAAGAGGACAGGTTACATAAATGTGACATTGAGGAGAGATGTGATCAAGGTGATTAAAATGTTAAAAGGATTCATTAAGGTGAATATAAATAAATAGTTTCCTCTGCTGTTGGGTTAGGAAATGATTCTGAATAGATTAACATTCAAGTTACCTTGGTTTCCCTTATTCTATTAATGTCACACATTGAAGAGATTGCCCCCTCCACTCAATCCACTCTGTTCACATTAAATCCAGAATTAGTGGAGTTTCCTGAAGCCACTCTCGGTGAAATGCTGCCTTACTGTCAAAAGCAGTCACTCTCAGCTCACCTCTGATGATAACTCTTTTATGGATGTTTGCATCAAGACAGTATTGAAATCAGGATTGCCCTAGTGGAACCAGGTTATTGCTTTGTAAGTGCTGCTTGAGAAGTGCTGTTTCACCATTCTCCTAATGATCAAGTGTAGCTGATTAACCTGAACAGGGATTAGACTTCCTTTCAATTTACATCCAATTCCACCATAGCTTGATCTTTGAACATGTGTCCCCTTCTTTTCTTGAGTTAATGGTATGGTTAGGCTCACACCTAACCTTTCCTTCTTTTGCAACCAAGCGTGGGACTGGTTTTGCTATTTTCTGTGAAGCAGGGATGAAAGGATTTGAAAAATAATGTATTTTACATGAATTTTGTGCAAGAAACAACTAGTAAATTCTCTGGGGGAATTAGGGATAGACAATAAGTGATGCTCCCATCAAAGAATACTTTTAGAAAGCATTGAGGCTATTAGATGATAAATAGTTGAGAATAGAATTTGTTTATCTCACTTATTGATCTACGAATGCTGGATCATGTAGCTGTCATGTTATGCCCATTCTTTACTATATTGCTGCTCTCCCTATCATCTGCACCCTTGAAAGCTAATGTTTTTCTACATTAACTCTCAGGAAGCTAGTGAATGGAACTTAACAAATTTCTATCCTTAGCTTCAACCTTTGCCTTTAGCTGTGCTGTTAAATGGACAGAGACTATTTGTTAGGTAAAAACAATGACTGCAGATGCTGGAAACCAGATTCTGGATCAGTGGTGCTGGAAGAGCACAGCAATTCAGGCAGCATCTGAGGACAGGCAAAATCGACGTTTCGGCCCGAAACGTCGATTTTGCCTGTCCTCGGATGCTGCCTGAATTGCTGTGCTCTTCCAGCACCACTGATCCAGAGACTATTTGTTGTCCATTATATAGTCAATTCAGTTTTCCTTTCAATTTGATAAGTTCTTGAATCCACATCAAATTTGATTGCAAGCAGTCTTTACTGAATTTGAACAAACCCTGATAGAATACACTTCTTAAGCAATAGTCACATAGACATGAGAAATTGCCAAAGTTTCACCTTAAATTAAAAGTTGAAACCTTTGCCAACTTTTATTAAATCTCTATTTGTGAATAGTGAAGTAACGCTTTAAGATCTTCACTGAGTGCACATTAGCACATCCATTCCTTTTAAACTTGATGATTCATGATATGGCTTTTTTTTTTCAGTCTTCCTGGTCATTATAATGTGTGTTTGTGGTGGAGACAAGCTCTGTATCTGGAATACCATTGACCTTTTGTTTGAGCAATTTTTGTCACAAAATCCTTTCCTTGCTGTTATTTTTTTTTCATTGCTAAAGGTTAGCCATATCCTGAAGTATTCGGGGAATGAGGAACTGACAATCTTATTGGCTTGGATCTTTTGATGGCAACAGCAGTGAATGTTCAGATGATCAGCCATGTCACATATTGGATCAAATTGAGAGGTCCTACACATGCACACACAATGTCTTCATTCAACACATTTACATTTCTGATGTGTAGAATTAAAAGGTAAAGAAATTTCCATAGGACTGCTTTATCATTAGAGACTGGTGACCAGTGACAGGTTGAACCTAAAGGTCACCAAACCTCAGGTGAAGGAAAAATTGAGAGAGAAAGTCTTTCATGATAACCTCAACCAGTGCAGGAACTAAACCAATGCTGTTGGCATTATTCTGCATTGCAAACTAGCAATCCAGCCATCCAAGTGAGTTGCTGCTGAGCACGTATAAAATTTCTGCCTTATTGATTGGGAGCCATGGGTTACAGCAACAGCTCAGGGGAAACAAAACTACTTATCTTCAGGTTCTGTTTAATGTAGAGCAAAAACAGCTCCTTCTCCTCCAGAGGTCCAATGGTTTCTCCCAAAACATTCACCCCTCCCCACCACCCACCCATCCCCCACCCCCGCTACCCCCCAAGCTGTGCAGCTACCTGGAAGCCAATCACAAAGTTGTTGGCAGGCAGAAAGTCTTTCTTATCAATACTTGGTCACTTTTCAAAACTAATAGGCTACTTGTTGATAACCAAAGCCACATTTCTACATATTCCTTTGAAATAAATGCACAGAGGCTATATCATGTCACCAAGGCACCCTTTATTTACACAAGCACAGTACATGGACTCTGACCAGCTAGTTCAATGCCAGTCCTAGAGTGAGATTCCTCTTTCTATCTGTCAGCCAGGGTTCCCTAATTGGCGCAGGTTAAAAGCCCCAATCAGACATCTCATTCAACAAATTGTCTTTAATGCAATTGAAGAATTAAGACCATTATTTGTAGAACACAAACTTTCCTTCTCTGTATTGGCTATCATGCAATTCTGGCCCTGTTCGTTTAAATGGCGTGACTGTTGTGCGATTTTCTTACTATGCAAGATTGTACGAGAACGGAACTGTTGCATTAGATCAGAACCGACTGTACTCAATGAGATCCACCTGGCTAACCTTGTTCCAATCATCACAATCTTGGATTCAGCTGATCTGCAAACTAAATTTCCACAATAGTTCTAAAGAAGGACCACAGAACTCAAAATCTTAATCCCATTTTCTTTCCATGGATGCTGTCAGACCAGCTGTGTTTTCCAGCAAATTCTCTTTTGTTTGTCTCAAGCTTTCACTAAAGTTTGAATGAGCAGCTGTGTAAACAGTACTTCCAATGAATATCAGGTTACTTTCTTCTAAACAGATACAGTGATCTTTCAACAATCCTTGGGGTTTTTTGAAACAGTTTTTCTTCCATTTCAGTCAACTCAAACATACGGAAAAATAAAATTATACACTCCATTGAGAAGACACTAAAATACATCACATGATTGCTATAGATTAATGACTACCATAGTTCAAATAGTAGCAGACACTAGTTGTCAATGAATATGTAGATATCCTACCTTCAGAATGGAATTACACAGAATTTGTATAAGAAGACGTTGACTCTATCACAATTTATATAAAACTTGAAAGCATTGTCAGCGATGGTGAGGATAGGAGAAAATGTTTAAATGGCATAGACAAGGTGATGAAATAGATAGCTAGATGGTAGTAAAGTTCAGTGTAGGAAATATAATTGATTGTAGTAGGAAATACATTGAAAGAAAATATAAAATATAAGTGATGATTGTAAAGAAAGTGCATCAACAGAGGGATGAGACTGTATATATGCATAACTCATGGAAGGTGGCAGGAAAGGTTGAGATAACAGTTAATAAAGTATCCAGATTCTGGGCTTCACTAATAGAGGGAAGGGGTAGAAGAATAAAGAAATTATATTGAACCTATATAAGACGCCATTTTGACATTAGCTCGAGAATTGTTCTGTATACCACATCTTAGGAATCATGTGAAGGCATTAGAGACAATGCAGTAAAGATTTTCAAGACTTATTTGAGGGATGAGGGACTTCAGTTATGGAGATAGGTTAGAGAAGTTAAACCATGTTCTTGGAGAACAGGACACTGAGAGAATCTTTGATAGAAATATTCAAAGTTATTGGTGGTCTAGACAGGGTAGAAAGGGAATATACTGTGCCCGTTCGTGAAAGGATCAAGAATGAAGGAACACCAATTTGAAGAAACCAATAGAAGAAATTGCATGCGTGAAAATCTGTTTTTTGCAGCAAGTCATGTAAATGTGGGATGCACTGCCTGAGAGTGTGGTGTAGCCATGTTCCATTGAAGCATTCAAAAACATTCAATGGTCACTTGATAAAAAATAGGATTTTAAGTACATAAAAACAGAAGTAAGCCATTTGACCTTACTTTGCTATCAGGGCTGAGATGGTTGTTGTATTAATTTAACTTTCCTGTCTGTAGTCCACATTCCTTGATTCCATTGTAAATCAAAATTTTCTAACTCAGCCTTGAATAAATGTAAAAACCCATACCTTCAATATCCTCTGGAGAATATAATTGGATATAATAAGAGAAGAAATGCTCTTCATGTCTGCCTTAAACGTAAGACCTTTTATTTGTCAAAAATTTCAGTGCCACTCCCTACACAATAAAACATCCTCCTGGTATCCAACCTATTCAGGCTCCTTTATTGACAAATATTTTAAGAGCAACCAGAAAAAGAGAGAGAGAGAGAGAGAGAAAGAGAGAGGTCCGATCCTGACTAGCAAAGTAAAATCCCTGCCTAAACTCAATCAGTAAGCAGAGAATGGTCTTGGCCTAGGTTAAAAACAAAACAGATTTCCACTACAGGGGTTCAATTGACCTGTCACTGTTGCGCAGCTAAAGAAACTTGCTCCTGCAGTAAGCCGAAGTAAATCCATTGCCAGAAACTTACAAACTCCATTTCTTCAGTGAAACAAAAGGAAATCATTGATCCACAATGTTTCAGGACTGCATTTTGAGTGAATCAAGGGTGACAGTGGCATATTAGACTTTGAAGACCCAAATACATGTCGCCCCTTCTGCAATTACCTTTTCTTTTGAGTACAATTGTGTTTCTGTGTATCTATGTGAGTGGCTGCTGTTAAGACTGTGTTTGTGAGTTGAGTAACACTTATCTTGTTTAAATATTTATGAGACAACCTGTTTTTGTCTATTCTTGGGAGCTTCAGCACTCAAGAGTTAATCACTTTCTGTCTGTAAAACATACTACTAGCAGCTGGAGACACCACTGCACAGATACAAGACTGAGAGGTGCGTAGATGGCATGTTTAGAGAGAGGTCATCACAGCTCAGCTTAAAGGGACTGGCGAAAAGGAAGACAATGAAATGACCATCAGACATTCCAAGAAAGTCATTGGGATAGTCCAGGAATCGCCCGCGGTCCCACTCACAAATTAGTTTTACATTTTGGAAGTTGATGAAGGTACTCAAGGTACTATGAACATCTGATGAGTAAAGAATGGAAGGAAAAAGAAAGCAGGAGGAGTAGCGTTAGGGAATTCATTAGAGACTCAAGATTGTATAGTACCTCCCCTGTTCCAGGGTCAAAGATATTGTAGAGCAGCAACAGGATAATCTTCTGGCAGATGGGGAACAGCTAGAGGTTGTGGTCTGTCTTGGTATCAATGATTTGGGTCGAAACAAGGATGTGGTCCTGAAATCAAAATGTAGGGATCAAGGTAGGAGGTTACCAAGCAGGACGAGAAACATAGCAATCTTAGTGCCATATGCAAGTGAGTACTAAATTAGATGGATAAGGCATTTGAATATGTAGCTGGAATAATAGTGCAGGAGGGAGGGCTTTAAATTCCTGGGAGTTGGGATTGGCTCCATGAAGGTGGCATCTGTACAAGCCAGATGTGTTACATCTGAACAGAGATGAGACTTGGGTTTCTTGTAGGGGGTTTTGCTGCTGCCTTTGGGAGAGCATTAAACGAACTTGGAAGAGATGTGACAACTGGGAGAGAACATTTGAAGAAAATGTCAGAGTTTGCAAAATACTTGGAGGTACAAGTGGTACTAACATAAGAACAGCAAGTTAATAGGCAAAGTCAGAATAAGGAAGAAGGAAATGTTTAAACTAAAGTTAATATATCTAAATGCACAGAGTATATTGGGGAGTTACAGAGGTAGATTGCCATGTGGGAACATGGTGTTGTAGTGGAGACCCGACTCAAGAAAGCGCAAGACTATGTGCTAAATATTTCTGGGTGTAAGATGTTCAGGAAAGATAAAAAAGAAAGGAAAGGAGGAAGGTTAGCAATGTTGGTTAAGGAGCCTTGCAGTGTCATAGTCATAGAGTCATACAGCTTGGAAACAGATCCTTCAGACCAACCAGTCCATGTCGACGCTGTTCCCAAACTAAACTAATCCCACTTGCTTGAGCTTGGCCCACATCGTTCCAAATATTTCCTATCTAAAAGTCTTTTAAACATTGTAACTGTACCTGCCTCCGTCACTTTCTCGGGCAGTTCATTCCACATACGAACTACTGTCTATGTATAATAGTTGCCTCTCATGACCTTTTTAAATCTTTCTCTTCTTACAATAAAAATATGTCCCTAGGGAAAAATATGACCCCTAGTTTTAAACTCCCCCGCCCTTGTCATTCACTTATCTATGCCCCTCTTGATTTTATAAACCTCAATAAGATCATCCCTCAACCTCCTACGCTTCAGTGAAACATGTCCAGTCTTTCCAGGCCATTTTTATATTTCACTTCATTTTCAGCAACATTCTGGTAAATCTTTTCTGAACCCTCTCTAGTTTAATAGTATCCTTCCTATAACAGGGTAACTAGAACTATACACAGTACTCCCGAAGAGGCCTCACCAATGTCCTGTACAACCTCAAGATGACATCCCAATAGCAATACTCAAAGTTATGAGGTTTCAAGGACATAGTCAATTTGGCTGGAGCTAAGGAATAAAAAGGGTAAAATTCCATTGCTTGTTGTAGCCTATAGACCACCAACTAATAGAATGGATGTAGAGGAGAAAATCTGCAGGAAAATTACAGAGAAATGTCACCATTATAGAGTTGCTATCATGAGGGACTTCAATTACCTAAATACAGAGAGAATACTAGTGATTTAAGGGGCAGTGAGGAGCAAATGTTCCTATTTTGAGTTCTGGAGAGTTCCTCTAACTCTATGTGTTGAGTTCAACAAGTAAAGATGGACTGTTGGACTTGGTTCTTGGAATTGAGGTGTACCAACTTGATCAAGCGTTAGTGGGTAAACAAATCGGAGACAATGATCATTCTTCCATCAGCATGATGTTGGAGAATGTCCAAATTCACAGAGAGAAAAATCAACTGGCAGACAGCTGACTTCAGTGGGGTAAGAAATGATCTGGGAAGCAATGAGTGGAACAAGAGTTTGGTAGAACAAACCATAACTGAACAGTAGGCTAGCTGTGAGGTGCAGATGGTTCACGTACAGTGGAGGAGTACTCCCTCAAATGGGAAAGGGAGAACAAACAAATCCAAAATTCCGTGGATGGCAAAGGAATTCAAAATTTATATTTGCATATAAAGAATACACTTGTGACAGCAGTAAGGCAGAAATTTCAATTGAGAGTCAAGAGGAATGTTAAAGGATTAGAGGAGGGATGACAAAGCAAATAACAGAAACAAAGAGGAATTATGAGAAAAAATCAGCAGTTAACATAAAAGGGAATTCTTAATACATTAATAGATGAAAAAAAGTAAAAGAATGGTTAAAGGAGAAATAGGATCAATTAGAGAGCAAAAAGGGAATGTTTATATGGAGGTGAAGGCATGAAAAAGGTGTTAAATTAATATTTTCTGTCTGTCCTTATAAAAAGGGTCACGGTGACAGAGGAGAAACTTTGTCAATAGAAGGGTTCAAAATTGATAAGGAAGAAGTCTTAGATAAATTGTTGGCACTTACGTTTACAAAGTTAACTGGATAAGATACATCCAAAAATTTTGAAGGAAGTGAGTCTATACATTATGGGGGCACTGGCCATAATCTTCCAGTCTTCCCTGGACTCGGTGGAAGTAGCAGAAAATGAGAATTGCAAACATTATGGCAATGTCCAGGAAAGTTTGTAAGGGCAAGCCCAGCAATGACAGACCTTCAGTTTAACTTCAGTGGTGGGGAAACTTTGAAAAAAAATTATTTCCAGATCAAATTAGTAGTCACGTGGGCATAGGTGGGTTAATCAGGAACTAGCATGGATTTTGAAAGGGATACCATGTTGAACTAACTTGCTGGAGTTACTAAAGAGGTAACAGAAAGACTAGATGAGGGTAATTTTTTGTGTGGTAGACATGGATTTCTAGAAGACGTCTGAAATACAACAGACTTTGAGGAAAGTCTAGGGCACAATCTGGATTATTAATGATCTGGTTCTTGGTGTGCAGGGGGCAATTTCAAAGTTTGCAGATGACACAAATTTTGAATCTTGGTAAAGGGCACTGACAAGTTGGTGTAGGTTGCAAATGAGGCTCAATGCAGATTAGATTCCCTACAATATGGAAACAGACCATTTGGCCCAACAATTCTACACCAACCTCTTCCCCTACCCTATATTTACCCCTGACTAATGTACCTAACACTATGGGCAATTTAGCATGACCAATTCACTTGGCCTGCATTTCTTTGGATTGTGGGAGGAAACCAGAGCACCAGGAGGAAACCCATGCAGACACAAGGAGTAAGTGCAAACTCCACTCCGTCGCCCAAGATGGGAATCATACCCAGGTCCTTTGCACTGTGAGGCAGCAGTGCTAACTACTGAGCAACCATGCTGCCCAGAGAAGTTGAGATGATGCACTTTGGTATCAAGAATATTGACAGATAATTGGAAATAGTTCAGACAATTTTAAAGGGAGTGCAGAAATATAAGGACCTTCGTGAAAAGGTGCACAGATCATTGAAAGTGGAGACAACAGTTACGAAAGCAAAGTGGCCTTGGCTTTATTAATAGAGCATAGAGTACATGAGCTAGGAGATGATGTTGAATTTGTCTAAGACTCTTGTGAGACGTCAGCTTGAATATTATGTCCAGTTATGGACACCACATTATAGGAAAGATCCAAATTGATTTGGGAGAGTATAGAAACAATTCACAAGAAAGGTTCCAGGAATAAGAAACTTCAATTTTGAGGCTAGATTGAAGACACTGGATATTCTTCTTGATGAGAAGAAAGCTGAGAGAAGATTTAATCAAGGTTTTCAAAATCATGAGCAGCTGGATAGTGTAGATTGGGAGACAATGTTTCAGCTCATAAAAGGAATAAGAACAAGAGGGCATTGATGTAAACTGATGCACAATGCACGCAAGGGTGTTGTGAGATTATTCTTTTACAAATAGCAAAGACAGTCTTAGAGTCATAGAGACATGCAGCACAGAAACAAACCCTTTCATCCAACCTGTCTATGCCGACCAGATGTCCCAATCTAATCTAGTTCCACTTGCCAGCACCTGGCCCATATCCCTCCAAATCCTTCTTATTGATATGCCCATTCAGATGCCTTTTAAACGTTGAAAGTGTACCAGACTCCAACACTTCAGGTGGCAGCTCATTCCATACACATAATACCCTCTGTGTGAAAAAGTCACCCATTACATCTCTTTTATATCTTTCCCTTCTCACCCTAAACCGATGCTCTCTAGTTCTGGACTCCCCCACCCGAGGGAAAAGACTTTTTGTATTCATCCTATCAATGCCCCTCATGACTTTATAAAACTCTATAAGATCACTCCTCAACCTCCAACGGTCCAGGGAAAACAGCCCCAGCCTGTTCAGCCCCTCCCTGTAGCTCAAATCCTCCAACCCTGGCAACATCCTTGTAGATCTTTTCAGAACTCTTTCAAGTTTCACAACATTCTTCCTATAGGAAGGAGACCAGAATTGCATGCACCATTCCAAAAGTGGTCTAACTAATATCCTGTACAGCCGCAACATGACCTCCCAACTCTTGCACTCAATAATCTGACCAATAAAGGAAACCAAATCAAACGCCTTCTTCACTATCCTATCTACCTGTGATTCTACTTTTGAGGAGCTATAAACCTGTACTCCAAGGTCTCTTTGTTCAGCAACACACTCTAGAATGTTACCATTAAGCGTATAAGTCCTGCTAAGATTTGCTTTCCCAAAATGCAGCACCTCGCATTTATCTAAATTAAACTCCATCTGCCACTTCTCAGTCCATTGGCCCATCTGATCAAGATCCTGTTGTAGTCTGAGGTAACCTTGTTCGCTGTCCACTACACCTCCAATTTTGGTGTCATCTGCAAACTTACTAACTTACTAACTCTTATGCTCACATTCAAAACATTTATATAAATGACAACAAGTAGAGGACCCAGCACCAATCCTTGTGGCACTCCACAGGTAACAGGCTTCCATTCTGAAAAACAACCTCCACCACCACCCTCTGTCTTCTACCTTTGAGCCAGTTCTGTATCCAAATGGCTAGTTCTCCCTATATTCCATGAGATCTAACCTTGCTCATCAGTCTCCCACAGGGAACCTTGTCAAATGCCTTACTGAAGTCCATATAGGTCATGTCTACCATTTTGCCCTCATCAGTCTTCTTTGTTACTTTTTCAAAAAACTCAATCAAGTTTGTGAGACATGATTTCCCACGCAAAAAGCCATGTTGATTATCCCTAATCAGTATTTGCCTTTCCAAATTCATGCACATCCTAACCCTCAGGATTCCCTCCAACAACTTGCCCGCCACTGACATCAGGCTCACTGGTCAATAGTTCCCTGTCTTGTCCTTACCACCCTTCTTAAATAGTGGTACATGTTAACCAACCTCCAGTCTTCCGGCACCTCACCTGTGATTATCGACTGTAGAAATATCTCAGTAAAAGGCCTAGCAATCACTTCCATAGCTTCCCACAGAGTTCTAGGGTACACCTGATCAGGTCCTGGGGATTTATCCACTTTTATGCATTTCAAGACATCCAACATCTCCTCCTCTGTAATATAGACATTTTTCAAGATGTCATCATCTATTTCCCTACATTCTATATTCGCCATGCCCTTCTCTACAGTGAATGCTGGTGTAAAATACTTGTTTCGTATCTCCCCAATCTCCTGAAGCTCCACATAAAGGCTACCTTACTGATCCTTGAGGGGCTCTATTCATTCCCTCATTATCCTTTTGTCCTTAATGTATTTGTAAAAACCCTTTGGATTCTCCTTAACCTTATTTGCCAAAGTTATCTCATGTCCCCTTTTTGCCTCCCTGATTTCACTTTTAAGTATAATCCTACTGCCTTTATACTCTTCTAAGGATTCAGTCGATCTCTCCTGTTTACACCTGACATATGCTTCCTTGATTTTCTTAACCAAACCTCAATTTCTCTAGTCATCCAGAATTTCTTACACTTACCAGCCTTTCCTTTCACCCTAACAGGAATATACTGTCTCTGGATTCTCGTTATCTCATTTCTGAAGGCTTCCCATTTTCCAGCCGTCTCTTTACCTGCGAACATCTGCCTTCAATCAACGTTTGAAAGTTCTTGTCATTTCCATCAAAATTAGCCTTCCTCCAATTTAGAACTTCAACTTTTAGATCTGGTCTATCTTTTCCATCACTATTTTAAAACGAATAGAATTATGGTCGCTGGCCCCAAAGTGCTCCCCCACTGACACCTCAGTCACCTACCCTGCTTTATTTCCCAAGAGTAGGTCAAGTTTTATACCTTTTCTAGAAGGTACATCCACATACTGAATCCGAAAATTTTCTTGTACACACTGAACAAATTTCTCTCCATCTAAACCCATCTAAACTCTGGCAGCCCCAGTCAATGTTTAGAAAGCTAAAATCCCCTGCCATAGCCACCCTATTATTCTTACAGATAACTAAGATGTCCTTACAAATTGGTTTCTCAATTTCCTGCTGACTATCAGGGAATTCTGAAATACAATACCAATAAGGTGATCATCCCTTTCCTATTTCTCAGTTCCACCGAAATAGCTTCCCTGGATGTATTTCTGGGAATATCCTCCCTCAGCATGGCTGTAATGCTATACCTTATCAAAAATGCCACTCCCCCTCTTCTCTTGCCTCCCTTTCTATCCTTTCTGTAGCATTTGTATCCTGGAATATTAAGCTGTCAGTCCTGCCCATCCCTGAGCCACATTTCTGTAATTGCTGTGACATCCCAGTTCCATGTTCCTAACCATGCCCTGAGTTCATCTGCCTTCCCTGTTAGGCCCCTTGCATTGAAACAAATGCAGTTTAATTTATTAATCCTACCTTGTCCCTACCTGCCCTGACTGTTTGACTTGCTTCTGTTCTCAACTGTACCAGTCTCAGATTGATCTCTTTCCTCACTATCTCCCTGCACTCCCACATCCCCTCCCATACACCAGCTCCTCAGCCATGTATTCATCTGCTCTAACCTCCTTTTTCTACCCTCACTAGCTCATAGCACTGGGAGTAATCCAGATACTAGGAGTAAGTGAGGACTGCAGATGCTGGAGATGAGAGCTGAAAAATGTGTTGCTGGAAAAGCATAGCAGGTCAGGCAGCATCCTAGGAGCAGGAGAAGCTTCCTGAAGAAGGGCTTATGCCCGAAACGTCGATTCTCCTGCTCCTTGGGTGCTGCCTGACCTGCTGCGCTTTTCCAGCAACACATTTTTCAGCAGTAATCCAGATAACACTACTCTCGAGGACCTCCTTTTTAAATTCCTGCCTAACTTTGTGTATTCTCCCTTCAGAATCTCAACGTATTACTTTCCTATGTTGTTGGTTTCAATGAGTACAATGACCTCCTGCTGGGCCCTCTCCCCTTGAGAACATTTTTCACTCTTTGTTGTGGTTCTGTTTGCCGAGCTGGAAATCTTTGTTGCAAACGTTTCGTCCCCTGTCTAGATGACATCCTCAGTGCTTGGGAGACTCCTGTGAAGCGCTTCTGTGGTGTTTCCTCTGGCATTTATAGTGGACTGTCCCTGCCGCGTCCGGTTGTCAGTTTCAGCTGTCCGCTGTAGTGGCCGGTATATTGGGTCCAGGTCGATGTGTTTGTTGATAGAGTTTGTGGATGGACTTTGAACACCTACGGGCGAGAGACGCTAAGACAAGCCAGGAAATGGGAATCCTGCGCTAACCGACTAAGCGCCACGTACGAACAACTCCGGTTCCTGCATGAATGCCAAAAGAATCGAATCCTTCCACCATGTGTCAGATACAGACTGCGAGTCAACAACCCACAAGCCAGAGACACAGCCAGACAGAACGGATTCAGGATGGTCCAGATAATGAATACAGACGCGCACAACAGACTTCACAAATACAGACAAGAAATTGCGCGCCAAAAGTCGTTAATTTCAAAAACCACTAATCAGGAATGGACCCGGACCATAGAACGGGCTGTCACCATAGGACAGAACAGGACCACACACCGCAAAAAAATGGCACTAAAAGAAAAAATGGCCAAACTAACACACAACAAAGAGGACACCACAACACATACCTGGGTTAAAAACCTCTCCCATAGACAGCTCACAGACACGGAAAGAACAATATGGGCCAAGGGACTCAACTACAACCACAGGGATGCCAAGACAGCAGACTTCCTAGCAGCACTAGAATGCACACTCAGGAACAATGGACTGACAGAAGACTGACACAACAAACAGTGAGGCAAAGTATCGTACCTCTGATAACAAGGAAAAGACAAACACATAACCTCAACACCAAGGAGAGGGAAGCACTAAAATCACTAAGAAATGATAAGAACATAATCATACTACCAGCAGACAAAGGCAGAATGACGGTCATCCTGGACAAAGCAGAATACACCCAAAAAGCACAACAACTACTTGCAGATACCAACACCTACCAAAAGAGGGAGTTTGACCCCACCCCACAGCTCACCAATAGGATAAATAACACACTGAGGAATCTACAAAAAAACGGACAGATAACCAGGTCAGACCTACAAAGAATGAAACCTGAAAGCAACAACACCCCCAGATTCTATGGACTACCTAAAGTGCACAAATCAGACATCCCACTCAGACCTATAGTATCACGACCAGGGACACCATCACACAAACTGGCTAAAGAACTACAGCAGAAACTGAAACACCTGATCAGCGGATCCAGACAATCTATACAATCAACACAGGAATTCTTGGACATCATCAGAAATATACACATAGACAAGGAAGAAACTATGGTCTCATTCGACGTAACGGCACTGTTCACCTCTATTGACAAAACCCTAGCCAGAGAAACAATAGCCAACCTGCTGGACATACAGAACAGACAACAGGACTTGGAACCTAACAACAGAGACGGCATACTTAAACTACTGGACTTGTGCCTCACAATACACTTCACATTCAACAACCAGATATACGAACAAATCAACGGAACACCCATGGGCTCACCGATCTCTGGATTCATAGCAGAAGTAGTAATGCAAAGGTTAGAACAAACAGTCTTACCACAAATTCAACCCAAACTCTGGGTCAGATATGTGGATGACACCTTTGTAATCATTAAAAACACAGAAATAGAGAACACACACCAGATCATCAACGCCACACTCACAGGAATCCGATTCACGGGAGAGGAAGAAAAGGACAACCAACTCCCATTCCTAGACGTGAGGGTACAGAGAACACCGAACGGAGAATTCACCACAAAGGTATACAGGAAAGCCACACACACAGACCAAGTCCTGAACTATGAAAGCAACCACCCCAACACATACAAACGAAGTTGCATCAAGACACTATTCAAAAGGGCCACAACACACTGCAGCACACCAGAACTGCAAAAAGAGGAAGAGGAACACCTGTACAAGGTATTCGCCAAAAACGGATACCCGCGCAATTTCATTAACAGATGCCTAAGTAAAAGACAACGGAATGAGGACATGCCGCAACCCAAAGGACTAGCCACACTACCATACATCAGGAGCATTTCAGAACTGACAGCCAGACTACTGCGACCACTAGGACTTATAACAGCACACAAACCAACAGCCACCCTCAGACAACAACTCACCAGAACGAAGGACCCGATACCCAACATGAGCAAAACTAATGTAGTGTACAAAATCCCATGCAAGGACTGCACAAAACACTATATAGGACAAACAGGAAGACAGCTAACGATCCACATCCATGAACATCAACTAGCCACGAAACGCCACGACCAGCTATCCTTAGTAGCCACACACGCAGACGACAAGCAACATGAATTCGACTGGGACAACACGACCATTATAGGGCAAGCCAAACAAAGAACAGCCAGGGAATTCCTAGAAGCATGGCACTCATCCACAAACTCCATCAACAAACACATCGGCTTGGACCCAATATACCGGCCACTACAGCGGACAGCTGAAACTGACAACCGGAAGCGGCAGGGACAGGCCACCATAAATGCCGGAGGAAACACCACAGAAGCGCTTCACAGGAGGCTCCCAAGCACTGAGGATGTTACCTAGACAGGGGACGAAATGTTTGCAACAAAAATTTCCAGCTCGGCGAACAGAACCACAACAATGAGCACCCGAGCTACAAATCTTCACCCAAATGTTTCACTCTCTCTGAGTCATCCTTGATCCTGGCAGCAGTGAGGCAACATACCATTCTGATTTTCCACGACTGGCCATAGGAACGCCAGTCTGTGCCTCTGACTAGACAGTTCCCTAACACAATCGATCTCTTAGAACCTGATGTCGCCCTCATTGCATTAGAGCCAGTCTCACTACCAAAAACTTGGCTGTTCATGCTAAATTCCTCTGAGAATCCATAATCTCCTACATTTTTCAAAACAGCATACTTGTTTGAAATGGGGATAGCCACCCCTGCACTACCTGCCTACTTCTCCTTTAGTTAACCCAGCTATGTGACTATATCTGCGACTTTTCCCTCTTCCTCTAACTGTCATCCATCACACCCCCTTGCTGTTGTAAATTCCTTATTGTCTCTAACTAATTCTCCAACCAATCCATTTGATCTGATAGGATTTACAACCAACAGCATTTATTGTAGATATAATCCTCAGTAACCCGTAAACTCTCTCTAAACTCCCACATCCGACAAGAAGAGCATATCACTCTACTGAGGGCCATTTTTGCTCTTCCAATCCACAGACACAGAAAATAACATCATCTTATTCCTCGACAAAACACTGCTCCAGGTTAAATGAATACTTATGGCTTATATTTTTAAGTTTAATCGAGAGACATATCTCAATAAAACATATAATCAAGAAAGAACCTACTCTACTAACTAATGTAGATTTACAGCAAGGCTGTATTAAAAACAAATTACTTAGCTGTTTCTGTGCCGTGACCTCTCCCAAACAGGTTCCTCCAAGTTCAGTTGTGAATTTGTCTGTTTATTAATTTTCCCAGATGTTCTTCGCTGGCCAGCGATACATGGATTCAACAGCAAAGGCAGTAACTGCAGAGGTTCATTGCTTTGTCAGTTAGCAGTGTGGGTTTCTCTCTCTCTCTCTATATATATCTCTCTCCTGCACTGACCTGATCATGTGCTGCCTTTGTCTGTCCCTCTCCCTTTTAAAAGTGCTGTTGTTGTGACTATTTTCTCTCCAAAGTTCCAAAACAATGCAGGAGCATATAAAACAGTAATTGCTGCTCCTGAAATTCAAGGAAATCACCTTGAACACCTAAAATAACTCAAAAAAGGAGCAGCCTGTTGCAGCCAGAAATTAGTCCCATCCTCCCTCTTGGACTACCCAGAATCCTCAGATATCCTAAATTAATCTAGTCCCATTTGCCAGCATTTTCGCCCATATCCCTCTAAACCCTTCCTATTCATGTATCCATTAAGATGCCTTTTAAATGTTGCAATTGTACCAGCCTCCACCACTTCCTCTGGCAGCTCACTCCATACACATACCACCATCTGCATGAAAAAATTGCCCCTTAGGTCTCTTTTATAACTTTCCCCTTCACCCCACACCTATGCCCTCTAGATCTGGACTCACCCACCCTAGGGAAAAGACTTTACCTATTTACCCTATCCATGCCACTCATGATTTTATAAACCTCTATAAGGTCACTCCTCAGCATCCGAAACTCCAGGGAAAACAGCCCTAGCCTATTCAGCCTCTCCCTATAACTCAAACCCTCCAACCCTGACAACATCCTTGTAAATCCTTCCAAATTTCACAACATTCTTCCTATAGCAGGGAGACCAGAATTGTACACAGTATTCCAAAAGTGCCCTAATCAGGTGGTGCTGTTATATTGGGCTGAATGGCCACCTTCTGTGCTACAACAATTCTGGTTATGTGATTCAGTGATTTTATTTCTCAGTCAGTCAGGTTGAAGAAGAGGGGTGCATTGTATCGTCTCTATCCTGCCTGCAATACAATAAACAGTCTTAAAAGCTAGAACTAATTTAAAAGAATATTCAGAACTATAAGAAGTTATCATACCACTGAAGCCTGTTAAGACCATAAGACCATAAGACATAGGAGTGGAAGTAAGGCCATTCGGCCCATCGAGTCCACTCCGCCATTCAATCATGGCTGATGGGCATTTCAACTCCACTTACCCGCATTCTCCCCATAGCCCTTAATTCCTTGTGACATCAAGAATTTATCAATTTCTGCCTTGAAGACATTTGGCGTCCCGGCCTCCACTGCACTCCGCGGCAATGAATTCCACAGGCCCACCACTCTCTGGCTGAAGAAATGTCTCCGCATTTCTGTTCTGAATTTACCCCCTCTAATTCTAAGGCTGTGTCCACGGGTCCTAGTCTCCTCGCCTAACTGAAACAATTTCCTAGCGTCCACCCTTTCCAAGCAATGTATTATCTGGTAAGTTTCTATTAGATCTCCCCTTAATCTTCTAAACTCCAATGAATACAATCCCAGGATCCTCAGCCATTCCTCGTATGTTAGACCTACCATTCCAGGGATCATCCGTGTGAATCTCCGCTGGACACGCTCCAGTGCCAGTATGTCCTTCCTGAGGTGTGGGGACCAAAACTGGACACAGTACTCCAAATGGGGCCTAACCAGAGCTTTATAAATTCTCAGTAGCACAACGGTGCTTTTATATTCCAACCCTCTTGAGATAAATGACAACATTGCATTCGCCTTCTTAATCACGGACTCAACCTGCATGTTTACCTTTAGAGAATCCTCGACTAGCACTCCCAGATCCCTTTGTACTTTGGCTTTATGAATTTTATCACCGTTTAGAAAGTAGTCCATGCTTGTATTCTTTTTTCCAAAGTGCAAGACCTCGCATTTGCTCACATTGAATTCCATCAGCCATTTCCTGGACCACTCTCCCAAACTGTCTAGATCCTTCTGCAGCCTCCCCACTTCCTCAGTATTACCTGCCTGTCCACCTAACTTCGTATCATCGGCAAACTTCTCTAGAATGCCCCCAGTCCCTTCATCCAGATCATTAATATATAACGTGAACAGCTGCGGCCCCAACACTGAACCCTGTGGGACACCGCTTGTCACCAGCTGCCATTCCGAAAAAGAACCTTTTATCCCAACTCTCTGTCTTCTATCAGACAGCCAATCCTCAATCCATACCAGTAGCTCACTTCAAACACCATGGGCCCTCACCTTACTCAGCAGCCTCCGGTGTGGCACCTTATTAAAGGCCTTTTGGAAGTCTAGATATCCACATCTAGACTGGGTTTCCCTGGTCTAACCTACTTGTCACCTCTTCAAAGAATTCCAACAGGTTTGTCAGGCACAACCTCCCTTTACTAAATCCATGTTGACTTGTTCTAATCCGACCCTGCTTTTCCAAGAATTTAGAAACCTCATCCTTAACGATGGATTCTAGAATTTTTCCAACAACCGAGGTTAGGCTAATTGGCCTATAATTTTCCATCTTTTGTCTTGATCCTTTCTTGAACAAGGGGGTTACAACAGCGATCTTCCAATCATCCGGAACTTTCCCTGACTCCAGTAACCTTTGAAAGATCTCAACCAACGCCTCCGCTACTTCCTCAGCCACCTCCCTCAGAACTCTAGGATGTAGCCCATCGGGGCCAGGAGATTTATCAATTTTAAGACCTTTTAGCTTTTCTAGCACTTTCTCTTTTGTAATGGCAACCATACTCAACTCAGCCCCCTGACTCCCTTTAATTGTTGGGATATTACTCATGTCTTCCACTGTGAAGACTGATGCAAAGTACTTATTAAGTTCTCTAGCTATTTCCTTATCTCCCATCACTAGGCTTCCAGCATCAGTTTGAAGTGGCCCAATGTCTACTTTTGCCTGTTGTTTGTTTCTTATGTATTGAAAGAAACTTTTACTATCATTTCTAATATTACTGGCTAGCCTACCTTCATATTTGTTGAAGCTCCAGTGAAGAGACTTACCTGAGTTGGTGACATCAGAGCATGGCCTCACCGATTCTTCTCCGCATTGGTGCATCCCCATGATGATGGTTCCATCCTTGTTGTAGGAAAGAACGTT
Organism: Chiloscyllium plagiosum; assembly: GCF_037043375.1. NCBI lineage: Eukaryota > Metazoa > Chordata > Chondrichthyes > Orectolobiformes > Hemiscylliidae > Chiloscyllium > Chiloscyllium plagiosum. The sequence goes on from NW_028270144.1 coordinate 66,601,895, forward strand.
TGCCTGAAAAGTCTGAAAAACATGAGATCATACTTTTAATCACAGTCAATTGTGACCGTAGTAACATTGCCACTGGCCAAAAGATCTGAGCCACTATTTCCAGGTGCCAGACAAGTATATTACAATTTTCGTTATGTAATATCTTTTTTATTACATATGTGAAAACAGAAACTTATAGTGTATACTAGGTACATTATTCCCTTACAGTGCTTGCCTTCTATAATAGAAAAAATTCTCCGTCTTGTTCCCTTGATAATTTTCCCTCAAGTTCTGCTTATAATCATCCATTTGACTAACTACTTTAAAGGTAGCCATGATGTAGAGGTATCAGTGTTAGATTGAGATGTACAAAGTTAAAAATCACACAACACCAGATTATAGTCCAACAGGTTTATTTGGAAGCACTAGCTGTTCCTTCACTGTTGACGGAGCAGCGCTCTGAAAGCTAATGCTTCCAAATAAGACTGTTGGGACTATAACCTGGTGTTGTGTAATTTTTAACTTCTGTAAATGGTAACCAGGCTATTCCTTGTTTCCCAATTATTTTGACTGTGGAAACTCAGTTCCTAAGTGCAAATGAAAAGAAGAGGGAGAAAACTCTGCTTTGAATTTTCATATCTTTTAGATATCCTGAGTCTTCTGGTGTTTGAGCCAATGGAGCCACTTCCATTTCTTAAGATGCAGGAAATTTAATGCCATGGAAAAGAGGTAGGATTGGTATAATTGCATTTTCCATCTTGGTTTCCTTCGGGAACAGAAATCAGATACTTATTTTGATGGTTGTATGAAGAAACTGTTTCTAGCCCTTGCAACTAATGCCTCTTAGATTGCAGCATCTGAAAAGGACAGACATCAAGCCAAAGTTGTCTTTAATAATCAAGTAATCTCTTCCCACAGGGACCAATTACTTCATTACAACAATGTTTATATTTGGGACTTAAATCCTGGAGTGGGGCTTGAAATAACAGCATTCTGGTTAGAACCCAGAGGACTAGCAAATAGGTTATGTTGACAATTGTGGCATGCAACTTTTTATTGAAAGAAATGTCAGAATTTTCACATGTAGCGGTTCTTCACGAATTCTCTTTGTATTCAAAACTGATCTTCAAGGGCACTTTGGATTGTTTCTGTATTAAGTGAGACCATCATATAGAATTCTGCTGTAATGAAACCTCTTGTGGGCACTTGTTTGCAAAATTCTGATTACCAAGTCTAAAACACTGACACTAATAATGTGTTCAGGGCAAGATCTGCTCAAAAGCGATCCATTAAAATCCTGTTGTTTCATGAATTGATTTTTACAACTGGTACTGTGTGGCTATAATAAAAAAATGAAATATTCTTTCCACTTGCCTTCATATGACTGAAAGCCTGGAGCTACTTCGACTGGTGCAAACTGCGTGTCCCAATCTCTTCATATCCCTAAAAGGAGATACTGGCCGGATTTGCTTTCCACAGTAAGTCCTTTATTCACCCCTCCCTTGAGTGTCACTGGTACTCCAACAGCCTGAGAAGAATCCCAAAACAAACTTAGAAACAGAAAATAGTGAAGAAGCCCAGCAGGCCGAGCAGCAACTCTGGAGAGATTGAAAAAAACAGTGTTAGCAATTCATATCCAACATGATTTCTCTTCAGAACTTTGAATTTTAGTCAAAACATTAATTCTGTTTTGCTCTACACAATTGCTGTCAGACCTGCAGTTTCTCCAACACTTTCTGCCTTTGTTTCAGAATTCCAGGATCAACAACACCTTGCTGTCACTAAAAAAATTCCTTGCCGTGCAGCTCCATTTTCAAAGAGGAAATGATGGAATGTAGTCATACTCTTAAGGTTAAATAACACAATAGTTCAGAACAACTTTACTGCTGAGACCATGGGCAGGAATGTTTCCTCAAGGTTGGCATTACAATGTCAGGATCAAATAAGGAGCCCAACCCTGCAATGCCTACTGATCAATGAAGGATAGAATGTCGCTGAATGATGACACATGGGCACTCCCCATTGTCAAATGTGAGAGCTGCTGAGCTCTGCAGACAGAGAGACAGAGCAAGAATGAGAGAGCCTCACAATGGAAGTGTCCTCTGAAGATGAGATAAACTAAGAATTGAGTTAATATAAGCTATAAATGCCAGGCCATTATTGTGGAGAGGCACCCCTTCATTGAATGGCTAACAGTGGTTGTCATGACTTGACAGCCACAGCAGATCTAATGTGGCAGGTTTCTAATTTTAATGAAGTGCTCCCTGCCAGGTCCCCCCATCATTTGCCAGTAGTTGTTATGCTTTCACTGGCTATGTTTTAGGAATGTTGTGAAAATTCACCTTCCAAATGAAAACTTTCATCTGGTGATGTGCCTTAATAGGCACCTTAGTTCAAAAACAATGATAAAATGCAATTGCCGAATCCAGATTGTATCTCCTCAGCTGTTCATTCAGAAATGAAGTTTCAGGCCTTTGGCATTGATCTCACTAATAATTGCTTAATCACACAGAGAGTTTATGTAATTTTAATAAACTGAACATCACAACAGTAGGAGCACATATTTTAAGATCTGTCAGGATGTGGCAGAAGTAGATGAGTGATTATTACACAAAGGGAGCTATTTAAGAAGACCATAAAGATATCAGAAAATAAACTTAATACTTTTGGGGATCCACATCCTGACCAAAACCTGGAACCTCCAGATATTCTCCATTTGTCAGCGCAACAAATAGCATTCCTGGTGTCACTCACTTTATTGCCTATTGTTCTGCCGGGCCAGAAATGGAGAAACCTCCCACAGTATCCAATAGACAACACCTCTGATGACATTGCTTTGATGTCAATACTCAAAACATGAATGTTCAGTGGTTGTCGGGATTGAGGAAGTTACAGAGGTAGAAAACAGAAGACATGGAATGTTATGAACATGAGCTTGAGAACTTTTGTTGGACAATCCATGTTATTGAGTACAAGGGTAAAGAGCGAATTACATTGACATGATTTAAGTCACAGGCAGCAGAGTAGGGTGCCATAGTGGAGCAAGCATATTCTAGTCCTATGCAAGGAACTAAGCAATATAAACAAGTCATTGCTTAGGTAGAGTCTTTATTGCAAGTCTTGTCTTCATTTTTACAAAGAAGGTTTTTGATTCAGTGCTGAGAATGTATGCCTGGCAGTTAGAAATCCTTATGCTGTAAGATTCAATGTCCTCATCCATTTGGGAACTGATATAGCAATTGGTAAAATGAAACATACCAATATCCAAAAGGGCAGAATGAGCCCTGCTGATGAGGATCTTATATGGTAATTTTGACTCAAAGTTTCCTCAGTTAGACAGGGCAAGAGGCCAACTGAGGTTATAATGTTGGAACAAATAGTAGTTTCATGTAAGTGAGGTTCTCAGCTACGATCTGCAGGGGTCAGCGTTGAGGGACAAGTGCCCATGATCTAGAACAAATATTACATTTCTTGTACATTTTCAAATAAAATGTACACAGAATTGGTGCACAGCTGAAAAGATATTAAATGACGTACTTGTTATGAGACAAAATTAGCTCATTACACCTTTAAATAATGACATGTGCTTTAACCAGACTGGATTAGTTTCCACAATTCATTATGGTACAGAGAGGATTCCTCAAACTGCTAAGCTTCAAAATGAGGAGGGATGAACTGGTTACCCTTCTTTAATGACCTTCATTATTTGCAACAAAGTTTATTTAAAAAGGATCCATTTCTTGTGAATACTTTTTTTCCTGGATCCAAATAATCTTAAGTTTCAAAAGAGTAAGTTTAACCAAGCTTTCTTGAGTTAACAGCTGGAGTGAGTTTATTAATTATTAAAAGCAAGAAGAACTGCTAATACAATACATACACGCAGCTTAGAAATATGAGGGGAATTCAAAAAGATAAAAGCTGGAACAAATGAATGTATAGGTCAGCCTCTGAAATGTTTGTGAAATTTATAAATGGTCCGTTGAAGGTTACCAGAGGCATTGACATTGGCAAGTATAAAGCCATCTTCACAATCCTTAGTTTTGCAGATTGATCAAAGTTCTGTAGTTCTGATCCTTTTGACAGTGTAAAAGTTCCAGCATGAAGGGTGAGAGTGCTTAGTTTTGCTGTTACCTTTGTAACTGGTTTACAGCACACAGAATTAAAGAGGGTTTTTAACTGCAACGTAAGAGTAACTAGGGGTTAGGTCTTTGACTATGACTATCAGACCACGCCAATGCTCAAATCTCTGTTTGTACAAATAAGAGCATTCAAGCCCACTAATCCACTCCAAGAGAATTTAAGCTATTTTAAGCACTTAATCTTGAGTATTCTTCAATCGTAAAAACTACAATTCATCTGAAGTTTGGAATATAATCCATAGAGCAGTGTCAGCCCCTCATTATACTTGCAGACGCAAAAGATCACTGTCTGGTCTTTGCAGTTGGCTTGACACCTTCAGATGTTATATCACATTGGTCCCACACAGAAGTTTTTAAAAAGATTTTTCCAATCAATTTGTTTAAAGTTGGGAAGAGGCAATGGCCAAGTGGTATTATTGCATGACTGTTAATCCAGAGATCCATGCAATGTTCTGGCAACCTGAGTTTGAATCCCACCAGAATAGATGGTGGAATGTGAATTTAATTTTAAAAATCTATTGATGACCACAAATCCATTGTTGATTATTGGGAAAACTCCATCTGGTTCACTAGTGCCCCTTAAGGAAGAAAACTGTCATCCTTTCCTGGTCTGGCTTGCATGTGACTCCAGACCCACAGCTATGTGGCTAAACCAATATTGCCCACTGGGCAATTAGTGAGGGACAATAAGTGTTGGCCTAGCCAGTGGCAACCTCATCCCATGAACTACACACCTCTGGAGCAGGTGGGACTTGAACCTCCTAACTCAGAGTTACGGGCACTACCCCTGTGCCACAAGGAAAACCTTTTTAGACCTCAAGTGGGACACTTAACCTACATCTGCAGTGTTTCTATGGCCATCCTGCTTTTTAAATTAACACATTATGTTAAAATTACAAGTTAAAAAAAAGTCTGTAAATACTTTGAGGTTCTGATTCATTGCCACAATATAATACATTGTGAATTTAATGCATTTATAATATTCAAGTAACCACAAGCATTGGACATAGTCAAACTCTGTAAACCTACTTTGATTGAAAAAAAATCTTGGGATTAGATTTCAGCTCAGAACATTTTTGGTGAACGACACAGTATTGAGACATTTGTTGAAGCAGAGCACACATTTCAAAACAGTTGTTTTTCCAAAACTAACTATGTGAAAGAAGTTAAAAATCACACAACACCAGGTTATAGTCCAACAGGTTTAATTGGAAGCACACTAGCTTTCGGAGCGACGCTCCTTCATCAGCCCTCATTGAGTGGAGGGCTCAATCCTAACCCACAGAATTTATAGCAAAAATTTACAGTGTGATGTAACTTAAATTATACATTGAAAAATTGATTGTCTGTTAAGCCTTTCATTTGTTATAATACAGTGATAGTTTCACTTCTTTCATGTGTAAATCACAAAACCCTTTTTTTTAAAGTTGCATTCTCGGGTTAGCTGTTAACAATGGTGATAGCTAGACAATATGTTGAAGGTGAAAGTGAGGTCTGCAGATGCTGGAGATCAGAGCTGAACATGTGTTGCTGGAAAAGCGCAGCAGGTCAGGCAGCATCCAGGGAACAGGAGAATCGACGTTTCGGACATAAGCCCTTCTTCAGGAATGAGGAAAGTTTGTCCAGCAGGCTAAGTAAAAGGTAGGGTGGAGGGACTTGGGGGAGGGGCATCGGAAATGTGATAGGTGGAAAGAGGTCAAGGTGAGGGTGATAGGTCAGACTGGGGTGGGGGCGGAGAGGTCAGGAAGAAGATTGCAGGTTAGGAAGGCGGTGCTGAGTTCGATGGATTTGACTGAGACAAGGTGGGGGGAGGGGAAATGAGGAAACTGGTGAAATCCGAGTTCATCCCTTGTGGTTGGAGGGTTCCTAGGCGGAAGATGAGGCGCTCTTCCTCCAACCGTCCTGTTGTTGTGGTCTGGCGATGGAGGAGTCCAAAGATCTGCATATTCTTGGTGGAGTGGGAGGGGGAGTTGAAGTGTTGAGCCACAGGGTGGTTGGGTTGGTTGGTCCGGGTGTCCCAGAGATGTTCTCTGAAACGGTCCGCAAGTAGGCGGCCTGTCTCCCCAATATAGAGGAGGCCACATCGGGAGCAGAGGATGCAATAGATGATGTGAGTGGAGGTGCAGGTGAATCTGTGGCGGATATGGAAGTTTCCTTTGGGTTCTTGGAGGGAGGTGAGGGGGGAGGTGTGGGCGCAAGTCTTGCACCTCCTGCTGTTGCAGGGGAAGGTGCCGGGAGTGGAGGTTGGGTTGGTGGGGGGTGTGGATCTGACGAGGGAGTCATGGAGAGAGTGGTCTTTATGGAATGCTGATAGGGGAGGGGAGGGAAATATATCCTTGGTGGTGGGGTCCGTTTGGAGATGGCGGAAATGACGGCGGATGATGCGCTGTACATGGAGATTGGTGGGGTGGTAGGTGAGGACCAGTGGGGTTCTGTCCTGGAGGCGGTTGGAGGGGCGGGGCTCAAGGGCGGAGGAGTGGGAAGTAGAAGAGATGCATTGGAGGGCATCGTCGACCACGTCGGGGGGGAAATTGCGGTCCTTGAAGAAGGAGGCCATCTGGGTTGTACGTTTTTGGAATTGGTCCTCCTGGGAGCAGATGCGGCGGAGACGAAGGAATTGGGAGAATGGGATGGCGTTTTTACAGGGGGCAGGTGGGAAGAGGTGTAGTCCAGGTAGCTGTGGGTGTCAGTCGGTTTATAGAAGATGTCCGTATTGATTCGGTCGCCTGAGATAGAAATTGAAAGGTCGAGGAAGGGGAGGGAGGAATCTGAGACTGTCCAGGTGAATTTGAGGTCGGGTGGAAGGTGTTGGTAAAGTGGATGAACTGTTCAACCTCCTCGTGGGATACAGTCATCGATGTAGCGGAGGAAAAGGTGGGGGTTGGGGCCAGTGTAGTTACGGAAGATGGACTGTTCCACATATCCTATGAAGAGGCAGGCATAGCTGGGGCCCATGCGGGTGCCCATGGCTACTCCTTTCGTTTGGAGGAAGTGGGAGGATTGGAAAGAAAAGTTGTTCAGGGTGAGGACCAGTTCAGTCAGTCGAAGGAGGGTGTCAGTGGAAGGGTACTGGTTGGTACGGCGGGAAAGGAAGAAGCGGAGGGCATTGAGTCCTTCGTGATGGGGGATGGAGTTGTACAGGGACTGGATGTCCATGGTGAAGATAAGGCATTGGGGACCGGGGAAGCGAATATCATGGAGGAGGTGGAGGGCACGGGTGGTGTCCCGAACGTAGGTGGGGCGTTCTTGGACTAAGGGGGACAGGACCGTGTCAAGGTATGCGGAGATCAGTTCGGTGGGGCAGGAGCAGGCGGAGACAATGGGTCGGCCGGGGCAGTCAGGTTTGTGGATTTTGGGCAGGAGGTAGAAGCGGGCGGTGCGGGGTTGTGGGACTATGAGGTTGGAGGCGGTGGATGGGAGGTCCCCTGAGGTGATGAGGTTATGGACGGTCTGGGAGATGATGGTTTGGTGGTGGGGGGTGGGGTCATGGTCAAGGGGGCAGTAGGAGGAGATATCTGCGAGCTGGCATTTGGCCTCAGCGGTGTAAAGGTTGGTGCGCCAAACTACTACCGCGCCTCCCTTGTCTGCTGGTTTGATGGTGAGGTTGGGGTTGGAACGGAGGGAGTGGAGGGCTGCACATTCCGAGGGTGAGAGGTTGGAGTGGGTGAGAGGGGTGGAGAGGTTGAGGCGGTTAATATCGCGGCGGCAGTTGGCTATGAAGAGGTCGAGGGCAGGTAGGAGGACAGCATGGGATGTCCAGGTGGATGGGGTGTGTTGGAGGCGTGAGAAGGGGTCGTCAGAGGGTGGGCGAGAGTCTTGGTTGAAGACGTAGGCACGGAGGCGAAGTCGGCGGAAGAATTGTTCGATGTCACGCCGTGTGTTGAACTCATTAATCCGAGAGCATAGGGGAATGAAGGTGAGGCCTCTGCTGAGGACTGATCTTTCATCCTCAGAGAGGGGTAGGTCTGGAGGGATGGTGAAAACATGGCAGGGCTGGGAGCTAGGACCTGGTGTGGTGTTGGAGCTGGGTGTGGGGGCTGGGTTAGGCCTGGGGGCGAGGACGGAGATCGGCGTGGGGGCGGGGTTGGGCGTGGTGATGGCGATCGGTGAAGGGGCGGGGTTAGACGTGGTGACGGATTTAGGCTTGAGGGCGGGGTTAGACATGCAGTCGGAGATCGGCGAAGGGGCAGGGTTAGGCGTGGTGACGGAGATCGTCGTGGGAGCGGGGTTAGGCGTGGTGACGGAACTCGGCGGGGGGCGGGGTTAGGCGTGGAGATCGGCGTGGGGGCGGAGACACATGCGGCGTTGTGGTTGTGTAGGTTAGTAACGTCACTGGGGGCGGAAGTGGCTGCGGAGACCACAGAGACAGAGTTATTCCCCATAGCCGCGGAGGTCGCGAATCTGTCGGCGATTGTCTTCCTGGCGATCGTGGAGGCGGTTGTCTGGGCGGCGGTCGCGGAGGCTGCGAGGTCGGTGGGGGCGGAAGTGACGTCATCGTCCGTGGCGGCGGCGGTGATTGCCGCGGGCGATGTAGCGGCCGCGTGTGTAATGGCGCCGGACTGATTTCGGAGGCCGATGGAAGATACTGGAACAGCTGAGGAATCCGGAGTGTGGGCGTAAGTACATGAAAGTTTTTGATACTTACTGTCTTTAATTTCCGATATGGCTAGGAAGAACTGTTTGTTTAGTGTATGGATTCTTCTGTGGATGAAGAACAGTAGAGGTCCTTTGCAGGTCTGTGAGAGTGTTGCCCTGAGCTGGGGTGGGTCGAGTTGCAGGGAATGTAGGTAGCGGCGCATGGCTGCAAGTGTGGAGCGGAGGATCCGGAGGGACGTCTGTTGCTGGAGGCTTCGGATTTGTTGTAGGTACTGGTTGTCCTGGTTGGGTCCAAGTTTTGTTGGTCGGAACGTAGTCCGGAGTCCGTGCGGGATCAATCGGTTCCGTAGGCAGGTGCTGAGGAAGGAGGTATGGCTGTGGTAGGGAGTCTGTTTGAGAATGTGGCTGAAGAGTTTCTGTGTAGAGGAGATGACCTGGGGGCTACAGTGAGACAGGGACTCACTGAAATCTTTGTAGAGGGAGGAAGAGAGCTTCTTCAAGGAAGGCATCCTTGTAAGAGGATTCGCAGTAGGTTGAAATCTTTGAAGAGAAAGTGAGGTCTGCAGATGCTGGAGATCAGAGCTGAAAATGTTTTGCTGGAAAAGCGCAGCAGGTCAGGGTGTTGAAGGTGTTGGCCCCCCGTGTTCTCTGTCTATGACCTGATGTTTAGATTGATTCTAATCTAAAAAGTGATATAGCAGAGTGTTACATAAATTCATGTAGTTTTTGAGCCCAGAGTTCTACGTGAATGTATGCAGTTTTTGAGCAAAGTACAATGTAACCCTGCAAGTACAAATTCACCACACAAAATATATGTGTGCACGTGGGTCTTTGTCTGTCTGTGTATGTGTGTCTGTCTGGGGTGGGGGTTGTGAGTGTGAGAAAGTGTGTGTGTGTGCGTGTGCGTGCGTGTGCAGAGTGTCTTAAGTCTGTGAGGGGATGCATGTGTGAGTGTGAGAGTGGGTGTGTCTATAAGGGTGTGTGTGTGTGTCTGTGTGTACCTGTGTCCGTGTGTATGTGAGAGTGTGTGTGTGTAGGAATATCTGTGTGTGTGTGTGTGTGTAGTGCAATGGTGATCACCTGTAATGTGACATGAACCCAAGGTCCCGGTTGAGGCCCTCCCTATGGGTACCGAACTTAGCTACCAGCCTCTGCTCAGCCACTTTTCTCTGCTGCCTGTCCCGAAGTCCACCTTGGAGGATGGTCACCGAAGGTCCGAGGCTGAATGTCCTGGACCACTGAAGTGTTCCCCAACTGGGAGGGAACCCTCCTGTCTGTTGATTGTTGTGCGGTGCCCATTCATCCGTTGTCGTAGCCTTTGCTCGGTTTCCCCAATGTACCATGCCTCTGGGCATCCCTGCCTGCAACGTATAAGATAGACAACGTTGGCTGAGTCACATGAGTACCTGCCATGTACAAGGTGGGAGGTGTTCCCACGCGTAATTGTGGTATCTATGTCCACAATCTGACACGGCTTGCAGCGTCCACCGTGACAGGGTTGTATAGAGTTGCCCTGAGAGCCGGGCAGTTTGCTATGAACAATGATCTGTTTGAGGTTTGGCGGTTGTTTAAAGGCAAGTTGTGAAGGTGTGGGGAAGTTTTGGTGAGGTGCTCATCCTCATTGATAATGTGTTGCAGGTCATGAAGAACATGGCATAATTTTTCAGTCCCTGGAAAGTACTGAACAACGAAGGGTACCCTGTCAGTTGCAGCATGTGTCTGTCTCCTGAGGAGGTAATTACGGTTCCTTGCTGTGGCACGTCAGAACTGGCAGTCAATGAGTTGAGCATCGTACCCCGTTCTTGTGAGGGCATCCTTGAGTACTTCACGTTCCTTCTCATCTGAGCAGATTCGATGTATGCGTAGGGCTTGTCCATAGGGAATGGCTGTTTTAATATGTTTTGGATGGAAGCTGGAGAAGTGTAGCATTGTGAGGTTGTCTGTGGGTTTGTGGTAGAGTGTGGTGCTGAGGTGTCCGTCCTTGATGGAGACGCACATGTCCAAGAATGAGATAGACAGTCGAGAGTAGTCCATGGTGAGTTTGATGGTGGGATGAAACTTGTTGATGTCACTGTGTAGTTTTATCAGTGACTCCTCACCATGGGTCCAGAGGAAGAAAATGTCATCAATGTACCTGGTGTACAATGTTGGTTGGAGATCCTGCATAGAGAAGAAATCTTGTTCAAACCTGTGCATAAAAATGTTGACATATTGGGTCCCCATGGCTGTTCCGTGTGTCTGGATGAAGAACTGGTTGTCAAAGGTGAAGACGTTATGATCGAGGATAAAGCGGATGAATTGTAGGATGGTGTTTGGAGACTGGCAGTTGTTAGTGTTGAATACTGAGGCTATTGCCGCGATGCCATCCTTGTGTGGGATGCTGGTGTAGAGTGTGGAAACGTCCATTGTGACGAGGAATGTTCCCGGTTCGACTGGTCCGTGGGTGCTGAGTTTCTGTAAGAAATCCGTAGTGTCGCGACAGAAGCTGGAGATCCCCTGTACAATAGGTTTCAAGATGCCTTCCACATAGCCAGAGAGATTCTCACATAGGGTCCCATTACCCGACACGATGGGATGTCCCGGTGTGTTGGCTTTGTGTACCTTTGGAAGGCAGTAGAAGTTGCCTACACGAGAAGTACGTGGGATGAGGGCGCGTAGGGAACTCTGAAGGATTGGATCCAAAGTTCTGATCAGTGTGTTTAATTCACGGGTGTGTTCTCTGGTCGGATCAGCTGGTAGTTGCCTGTAGTGTTCCTGGCTGTTCAGTTGTCGGTACACTTCCTTGCAGTAATCTGTTCTATTCTGAATGACAATGGCTCCTCCTTTATCTGCTGGTTTGATGACAATGTTGTCATTGGTTTTGAGAGCCTGGATGGCATTGCGTTGTGAACGGGTGATGTTTTGCTCTACCTTGTGGGTACGGCTGATGAATCTGGCATTTATATATTTCCTGACAGTTTGAGCATACATGTCAAGCCCAGGGCAGCGGCCTTCCGGTGGGGTCCATGTTGACACCTTCTTTGGTCGCTCCTCTACAGATTTCCGTGATGACTGTTCTAGTTCATCAGTGGACTCAGTGGGATCACTGCTGGCACTTTGAAAGAATTCCCGGAGTCTCATTCGTCTGATGAACTCCTCTGTGTCTGCTGCCAGAACCAACGGGTCCATTTTGATGGTGGGGCAGAAGTTGAGACCCCTACTCAGGACTTCAATCTCTTCCGGTCGAAGGGTGTGGTCCGATAAGTTGACAATAGACTTCCCCGCAGTGATAATGTTGTCTACTGTGGTTCCAGGGCGGGCTTTGCTATTACTGGTAAGAATGCCAAGCTTCTCCAGTTTTTTGTTCTTGGTGTGCATGTATGTGGTGTAGTTTTGTCGCCTTGTCTGTTTGGCAATGTCACATAATTGTACTGATGTATCCTGTGTGCAGGCTGAGAGTGTGGACTCCATCTGAATTTCAAGGTTGTGGCGCCTGCTGTAGAGTTGGTGCATGAGATGATTGAGAAGTTTACGAGAGGTGCGGTGGCAAAGTCTCTCTGCGTAGTGTGTTGTAGGTCGACCTAAGTGGGTTTGTGATTCGTAATCCTTTCGGGATCCTTCCTACTTGCCTGCATTCCTGTAGACACTTGATGTCTGTGTCGATATGTGCAATCTTCTTGGAGATCCTCTCCACTTTAAGCCGGCAGTTAGTGGTGTCGATAGTAGTCATGATTTGGAGATGCCGGTGTTGGACTGGGGTGTACAAAGTTAAAAATCACACAACACCAGGTTATAGTCCAACAGGTTTAATTGGAAGCACACTTGCTTTCGGAACGACGCTCCTTCATCAGGTGATTGTGGAGGTCATATGTGAGAGAAATGATCAACCGAATGTTTAGGCCTATTGAATCCTTTCATCAATTTGTTATAGGAATTCCACAGTGAGTCCCCAATGGTAAAACCTTGTCTTTGTTCATCACAGTCCTAAAAGTCTTCATTTAAAAATTATTTTATTTTCAATTTATTAAATGAGGCATTCATCCACAGTAAAGGTAATTTACAGAGAGGAGGGGTGGAACAGGAGTCAATCCTACAGGGAATGGGGGAGAAAAGCCCTAGGCAGGAGGCTTTTGTTTACTTCTGTGGCTATATACAATGAACCTGCTCAACCTTTTTTTATACACTCATGGGATGTGGGTGTTACACCAAACTTTGTTGCTTTTTATGCTGAAGCTGGCACTAGAAATCAAAAGAATGGCATTATATTTCATTGTTAGATCCAAGGTATCTAAGTAGCATTGGGGAGTGGGGGGATGGTGACTCAGTGGTTCGCACTGCTGCCTCTCAGCACCAGGGACCCGGGTTTGATTCCAGCCGCAAGTAACTGGAGTTTGTATAGTCTCTCTGTATCTGTTGTGGGTTTTCTCCAGGTACTCTGGTTTCCATTCACAGGTGTGTAGGTTAGGCGGATTGGCCATACTATAATGTTTTGGGATGTGGAGGCTAGGTGGATTAGCCACAAAAAATGTAGGGTTACACGGATAGGTAGGGGAGTGGGTCTGGGTAGGATGCTCTTTGGAGGGTCAGTGTGGGCTTGATGGGCTGAATGGCCTGCTTCCATATGGTAGAGATTCTATGAACATAAGCAAATACCTACTGATGTTCCTGGATTTCAAAATTATTCATTTTTCATTTCTACAAAATTGGAAAGGACTTGCCTTTTTGCTGACATTGTAAGCAGGTAACATTCCTGAAAAATTGAATTCAGCTTTGGTTGGAGATATTGATTACAAAGTTTTGTTTTGAGGCCACGTCAGTTTATTTGATAAGTTGAATACAAGAGGGTAACCCACTAATAAAAACCTGGTGTTAGGCCGCCTGAATGTCGATTTTCTGTGTGCATATAAGACTGAGAAACATCCAAGGACTTGGAAGGACATCAAGAAAAATACTTTTGATCACAGAAATACTGAAAATACAAAGTCACCATGGAATGGCAAACGCTGCTTGCACTTATATGGACTTGTAAAGCCCAATTTGAGTTTGAAAACTTAAGGCATTGCAAAATTGATGCTGTACATGGATATTCAGAAAATTGGTGCAGAGAATCTAATGTAGCATGACTTAAATTTTGCTGAACTCAGACCATTCTCATACACTGTCATTTTTAAAAAGAAAACTAATTTATATGTTATATATATAGATACACACACACACACAGGTTTGCGCAAAAATCCCCATATTTTAAAATATTGGACCAAAATTCTGGACTTTTCAAACACTTTTACAAGTAAAAGGGCAGCTGGGTTTAGCTCTGGGAAAAGTACACAGACACAGAACCATTGTTCAGCCTGAAATTCCAATTTACACCTCCACTGGAGAGAACAATCAACCAGAACTAATACTCTCGACTGAAACTAACTTTTACACTTCAAGCAACGCAGCCCAGACATTCAACTTCAATCAAAATCCATTTACACATACTCTTAACTGTAGGGAGGCCAACTGACTTCAAAAAGAGCACCAGGAGCATAGTGGCAAGCGCAGGTAAGAGGCCCACAATTAGTGTAATTGCAGGCCCCGAGTTCCCATAAAAGGGCAATTCCTGCAGCTAGGTCCAGAAGAGGGATTCCAGAGGCCTATCTCCCCGAGAGCAATCCCCCAGCATCTATTCCCTAGGAGACATTCCAAACAGCAATCCCCAGAAGAATTCCAATAGCTAATTCCAGCAGCCATTTCCAAGAGCTATCTCCGGAAGGGGGATTCTGAAGCAATTCCAAAATCTACTGACAAAGGCCTTTTCCGAGCCAAGGGAACCAACTGTAGCTGACAACGACCAACAGGTATAAGAACTGACAACCCCCGAAAACTACCCAGCTAACTGACACCACAAGGACTCAGGCACATCCTGAGATGACAACTGGCTCACAAAACTACCAGAAAGTAAGGAAAACCAAGTACTCACCCAAAAACTCCAAAATGTGTCCAATCACATGAGCGAACTCAACCCAGACTGAAGACCTACAGTCTGAGGTCTTCATTGAGGCACTGGATACGGCAAGCAGGAACAGCCATCTGCACTTCAAAATCGTGTTTTTCCTCAGTGGTGATCTTAAACTCCCGAGACCTCGAAGTTTCCAACCTAGCTAGCAAGGAGGGAAAGGTGGGTAGTGACAGTGCAGGGAACCTCAAGAGTAGAAAGCCTAATTAGTTTCTGTGATTAAAACTGCTATTTAGCCACTAATAGTGTTTAACCGGTGTTTAACTGAATAGTGTCCTATTACTGTCCTCTATATAGTTCGTACCATTTATTACATTTGCCTTTATTTCTTGTATTATACTTACCTTTTCTTTTTAATACATGGAGAGATTTTTTGCCCTGAAACACTAGTCTACTTCCTTCTTCATTTCATGATCCCTAAATAATTCCAGTGTCCAGAACCAGGGATCTAAGAGTGATTTGAACCATCTAAAAATCAGCAAATTGCTGAATGCAAACCAGAACCCAACACACCTGAAAGGTAGAGCAGTGCTCTGATGGAGTACATCAAAATATTACTATTGCTTACTCTCAGAAGAGTATGCCAGTTCAATTTCAGTGATTTGTGGGACATGCTGAAGAGATGTCCTCCAGAAATATCATGATTGCAGAGGCATATCAACAGCTGAATGACAATAACATTGGTGAAAATAATCCAGCAGTAGGCCTTGAACAGAGGGCTTCAATGGACACCTCTCACAAAGCATACTCTTTGCACAGATGAAGGTATGTAAGAGGTAGATACAACTATAAAAAAAAGAATCTACAAAGAATCTCAATGATCATGGTAAGAAACAGTTCATAGTTGTCAATTTTGATGAAGTAAATGGATCAGGAACATTGAATCTTACAACTTCATGGCTAAGTTTCAATCTCATCAATTTAGGTTTCTCTTGACCAGAAACTCAAACATAAATGTAGCTCGTCTGACAGCATTTCTGAGGACATTTATTTCTCCCCACCTGTCACTGTTTCCACAGATGCTGCCTGACCTGCTGAGTTTCACCAGCAATCTCTGTTTTTGTTTCAGATCTCCAGCATCCATAGTTCTTTGTTTTATTTCTCTTTTCCAGATTGTGAGTTTTCTTATCATATCATCCCAAACTCTTTTCATTAACTACCAACCCTATGGCAATACTTGCATCCAATACTAGCTGACTTCTACAACTCACTGTACCTGGATGAACTTGCTACTGCTAGGATATCCCAGAATAGACCAGCAGCCAAAGCTGTAATACCATCTTTAAAAGCCCATTGAATATCAAAACAAGTACCCGATCTATTTGGACCTGTATTACAAGATTCCTGCCAACATGGCAGATATGAAGAAACAGTTGCCTTGCTTAGTAAACAGGGAGGGGGAGATCCTAAGGGAGAGAGCAGATGGTGCTAGGACATCAGGTGCTATCAGCCTGGTCCATGTTTCTTACCTGGACCAGCGTAGTTTCAGATGTCTGGAGGAATGCACAGCAATGTAGAAATATAGACTGGGTCTGCAGCATTTGGTCAGGGAGCCAACAAGAGGGCAAAACATATTTGACTTCATTCTTACCAATCTACTGACTGCAGGTGTATGTGTCCATGACAGAATCAGTAAGAGTGACCACTGTACAGTGCTTGTGGAGACAAAGTCCTGCCTTCACACTAGAATACCCTCCACTGTATTGTGTGGCACTATCACTGAGCTAAATGGGACAGACTTCAACAGATATAGCATCTCAAGACTTGGCATCCATGAGTCACTGTGGGCCATCAACAGGAGCAGAATTGTACTCCAACTGCCCACTCAACCATTGCATCAAGTAAGGTGATCAACCCGGGTTCAAGGAAGAGTTCAGGGGTCATGCCAGGAGCAGCACCAGGCATACCTGAAAATGAGGTATCAACCTATGAAGTTACCAAACAGACTACTGGTGGAAGTGAAAGTGGAAGTGGAATTCCTATAGTGTGGAAACAGGCCCTTCGGCCCAAAAGGTCCACACTGGCCTCTCCAAAGAGTGACCCACCCAAACCCATTCCACTAACCTATTATTACTCCTGACTAATGCACCTAACCTCCACATCCCTGAACACTACAGGCGATTTAGCATGGCCAATTCACCCAACCTGCACATCTTTGGATTGTGGGAGGAAACCAGAGCACCCAGAGGAAACCCACGCAGTTACGGGGAGAATGTGTAAACACCACACAGACAGTTGCCAAGGCTGGAATTGTATGTGAAATGGAATAAGCAGCAAGTGATAGACAGAGCTAAGCAATCCCACAACCAGCATATCAGATCTAAACTCTGCAATCCTGTAGAAAATGGTGGTAGACAATTAAATAACTCAGTGGAGGAGGAGGCTTCACAACTATCACCATCCTCAATGATGGAAGAGACCAGCACATAAGTGCAAAAGATAAGGCTGAAGCATTTTGTAACAATCTTCAATCAGAAGCATTGAATAGATGATCCATCTTGACTTTTCCACTGGTCACCAGAATTATAGATACCAGCCTTCAGCCAATTCGATTCACTCCACGTGATATCAAGAAATGGTTAGAGACACTGGATACAATCAACGGGTACAGGCTCTGATAACATTCCTGCAATAGTAATGAAGATTTGTGCTCCCTTAGCCAAGCTGTTCCAGTACAGTTATAACACTGGCATTTACGCACTAATGTGGAAAATCGCCCAGGTATATCCTGTACGTAAAAAGCAGAACAAATCCAACCCAGCCAATTATTGCCCCATCACTACTCTCGATCATCAGTAAAGTGATGGAAGGGGTCAACAATAGTGCTATCAAGCAGCAGCTGCTCAGCAACAACCTGCTCAGTGATGCCCAGTTTGCCTTTCACCAGGGGCACTCAACTACTGATCTCATTACAGCCTAGATTCAAATATGGACAAAAGAGCTAAATTCCAGAGGTGAGGTGACAACGCTCCATTTGAATGAGTGTGGCATCAAGGAGCTCTACCAAAACTGGAATCAATGGGAATCGGGGGGCAAGCCCTCTGCTGGCTGAAGTCATACCTGGCACACAAGAAGTTGGTTGTGGTTGTTGGAATTCAGTCACCTCAGCTCCAGAACATCTCTGCATGAGTTCCTCAGGGTAGTAAAAAATAGGAGAAAGTGAGGACTGCAGATTCTGGAGATCAGAGCTGAAAAATGTATAGCTGGAAATGCGCAGCAGGTCAGGCAGCATCCAAGGAGCAGGAGAATCGATGTTTCGGGCATAAGCCCTTCTTCCGCCGCCTTCACCTGTGCACCCAACACGCGGCGAGACATCGAACAATTCTTCCGCCGCCTTCGCCTCTGCGCCTACCTCTTCAACCAGGACCCTCTGACGACCCCTTCTCCCACCTCCAACACACCCCATCCACCTGGACACCCCGTGCTGGCCTCTTACCCGCCCTCGATCTCTTCATAGCCAACTGCTGCCGCG
This sequence comes from Chiloscyllium plagiosum, assembly GCF_037043375.1. Taxonomy (NCBI): domain Eukaryota; kingdom Metazoa; phylum Chordata; class Chondrichthyes; order Orectolobiformes; family Hemiscylliidae; genus Chiloscyllium; species Chiloscyllium plagiosum. The sequence continues at coordinate 66,620,061 of NW_028270144.1, forward strand.
ACATTGACCGCCTCAACCTGTCCATCCCTCTCACCCACTCCAACCTCTCACCCTCGCAACGTGCAGCCCTCCACTCCCTCTGCTCCAACCCCAACCTCACTATCAAACCAGCAGACAAGGGAGGAGCTGAGGTAGTTCGGCGCATCGATCTTTACATTGCTGAGGCTAAACGCCAGCTCGCAGGCACCTCCTCCTACTGCCCCCTTGACCATGACCCCACCTCCCACCACCAAGCCATCATCTCCCAGACAATCCATAACCTCATCATCTCAGGGGATCTCCCATCCACCGCCTCCAATCTCAAAGTCCCACAACCCCGCACCGCCCGTTTCTACCTCCTGCCCAAAATCCACAAACCTGACTGCCCCGGCTGACCCATTGTCTCAGCCTGCTCCTGCCCCGCCGAACTCATCTCTGCATACCTCGACACGGTCCTGTCCCCCTTAGTCCAAGAACTCCCTACCTACGTTTGGGACACCACCCATACCCTGCACCTCCTCCATGATTTTTGCTTCCCCAGCCCCCAACGCCTTATCTTCACCATGGACATCCAGTCCTTATACACCTCCATCCCCCATCACGAAGGACTCAAAGCCCTCTGCTTCTTTCTTTCCCACTGTACCAACCAGTACCCTTCCACTGACACCCTCCTTCGACTGACTGAACTGGTCCTCACTCTGAACAAATTCTCCTTCCAATCCTCCCACTTCCTCCAAACCAAAGGAGTAGCCATGGGCACCTGCATGGGCCCCAGCTATGCCTGCCTCTTCGTCGGATATGTGGAACAGGCCATCTTCCGCAGCTACCCTGGCACCACCTCCCACCTTTTCCTCCGCTACATCAATGACTGTATCGGCGCTACCTCATGCTCCCATGAGGAGGTTGAACAGTTCATCCACTTTACCAACACCTTCCACTCCCACCTCAAATTTACCTGGACCGTCTCAGACTCCTCCCTCCCCTTCCTAGACCTCTCCATTTCTATCTCGGGCGACCAAATCAACACGGACATTTACGATAAACCGACCGACTCCCATAGCTACCTAGATTACACCTCCTTCCACCCTGCCCCCTGTAAAAACGCCATCCCATATTCCCAATTCCTTCGTCTCCGCTGCATCTGTTCCCAGAAGGACCAATTCTAATACCGAACAACCCAGATGGCCTCCTTCTTCAAAGAAATGCAAAACTTGTGCCCCCACCTCCCCCCTCACTTCACTCCAAGGCCCTAAGGGATCTTTCCATATCCATCACAAATTCACCTGCACCTCCACACACATCATTTACTGCACCCGCTGCACCCGATGTGGCCTCCTCTACATTGGGGAGACAGGCCGCCTACTTGCAGAATGTTTCAGAGAACACCTCTGGGACACCCGCACCAACCAACCCAATCACCTCGTGGCGGAACACTTTAACTCCCCCTCCCACTCCGCAAAGGACATGCAGGTCCTTGTCCTCCATCGCCAGACCATGGCAACACGACGCCTGGAGGAAGAGCGCCTCATCTTCCGCCTAGGAGCTCTCCAACCACAAGGGATGAATGTAGATTTCTCCAGCTTCCTCATTTCCCCTCCCTCCACCTTATCTCAGTCCCAACCCTCGGACTCAGCACCACCTTCTTGACCTGTAATCTTCTTCCCGACCTCTCCGCCCCCACCCCCTCTCCGGCCTTTCACCCTCACCTTAACCTCCTTCCACCTACCACATTCCCAACTCCCCTCCCTAAAGTCCCTCCTCCCTACCTTTTATCTTAGCCTGCTTGGCACACCCTCCTCATTCCTGAAGAAGGGCTTCTCCTGCTCCTTGGATGCTGCCTGACCTGCTGCGCTTTTCCAGCAACACATTTTTCAGCTTCCTCAGGGTAGTGTCCTAGGCCCAACTGTCTTCAACTGCTTCATCAATGACCTTCCCTCCACCATAAGGTCTGAAGTGGGGATGTTCACCGATGATTGCACAATGTTCAGCATCATTTCCAATTCCTCAGAAACTGAAGCAGTCCATGTTCAAATGCAACAAGATCTGGACAATATCCATGTTTCAAGTGGCAAGTAACATCAGTGCCACACAAATGCTAGGCTATGTCCATCACAATAAGAGACAATCTAACCACTGCCCCTTGACATTTAGTGGTGTTATGATCATTGAATCGCCCGCTATCAACATCCGGGGGGGTCATCATTGACCAGAAACTCAACTGGACTCACCACATAAACACAATGGCTACAAAAGCAGATCAGAGGCTCGGAATACTCCAGAGATTAATTCACCTCCTGACTCCCCAAAGCCTGTCCACCATCTACAAGGCACAAGTTAAGTGTATGATGGAATACTCCCCACTTGCCTGGATAGGTGAAGATCCAACAACACTCAAGATGTTTGACACCATCCAGGACAAACAGCCAACTTGATTGACACAGCATCCACAAGCATCTACTCCCTCCACCAGCAACGTTCTGTGCATCAGGGTGTACTATCTATAAGATGCACTGCAGAAATTCACCAAAGGTCCTCAGACAGCACCTTCCAAACATATAATCACTTCCATCTAGAAGGACAAGGGAACACCACCACATTCAAGTTCCCCTCCAAGCCAATAACCATTCTGACTGGGAAATACATTGCCACACCTTCACCATCACCGGGTCAAAATCTTTGAGTTCTCTCTCTGATGGCATTTTGGGTCAACCTACTATCTGCAGCAGTTTAAGAAGGCAGCACACCACCTCCTTCTCAAGGCAATTAGGGACAGGCAATAAATGCTGACCAGCTAGCAATGCCCATCTTCCACAAAAATGAGTTAAAGCAAAGCTTAATGATTTCCTCCCCACTGCCAGGCTAATTGCCAGTATCTTCTCTCTGCTACCTCACACTCACTCTATCTCTGCAACTGTACCAACCTCCCACCAAGACACATGCTCTACCACTCTGACCATTGTCTGAAGCATCTCCCTTCACTTGCTGTTACCCACCACAATCTTTCACATCAATAACTCTACCTGTCCTCTGTGCTGCCTACTCATTTGCTTAGCAGATTTCCCTACTTGCTTCAGCACTTCATCCTGATGAAGGGTTGAGCCCGAATTGTTGACTCTCTTGCTTCTCAGATGCTGCCTGACCTGCTGTGCTTTTTCCAGAACCACACTTTATCAACTCTGTTCATCCAGAAACTCAGGTAATGTTCTAGGGGCCCAGGTTTGAATCCTACCATGGCAGATCCTGGCATTTGAATTCAAAAAAATATCTGGAATTAAGAGTCTAATGATGACCATGAATCCATTGTCGATTGTCAAAAAAAACCCATCTAGTTCACTAATGTCTTTTATAAGGAAACTGCCACCATTACCTGGCCTGGCTTACATGTGACTCCAAACCCATAGCAATGTGATTGATTCTTAACTACCCTTTGGGTAATTAGGGGTGCACAATAAATGCAGGCCAAGCCAGTGATGCCCTCATCTTGGAAATGAATATAAAAATACTATGCCGCCAATGTTGACATCATTTGCAAACTCACTCACCATGCCTCTGTTATTTTCATCCAAATAATTTATATAAATGACAAATAAAACTGGACCCCTACCAATCCCTATGGAACAGAGCTGGTCACAGGCCTCCAGCCCAATAAATAACCCTCCACTACCACACTCTGCTTCTTATCATCAAGCCTATTTTGTATCCAATTGGCAAATTCACCCTGATTCCAACCTGATCTAAGTTTACTAATTAGTCTACCATGCAGAACCTTGTCAAATGCTTTGCTGAAGCCCAAGTTGATAATGTTTGCCGCTCTGTCCTTAACAATCTTTTTGGTTACTTAATTAAAAAACTCAATCAATTTTGTGGGACATGATTCTCCTCGCACAAAATAATGCAGACTATCCCTAATCCTTCCTTGCCTCTCCAAATGCATGTAAATCCTATCTTTCAAAATAACATCCAACAATTTATCATTGATGCCAGACTCACAGGTCTATAATTTCCAGGCTTCTAATTACATCTTTTCTTAAACAATGCAGCAACATTAGCCACCCTCCAATTCGCTGGTACTTCACCTGTGTTTATAGATGATACAAATATTGCTGATGGAAGCACCACAATTTCCTCCCTAACTTCCAACAATCTCCTGGGATACACTTGATCAGGTGCTGGAGATTTATCAAACTTTATGTTTTCTAAGACCTCCGGCATTTCCTCTTCTGTAATGTGAAATATTTTCAAAATATCAATATTTCCCTGAGTTCTCTAGCCTCCATTGCTTTCTCAACAGAAAAAAGCTGATATGAAATATTCATTTAATATCTTTCCCATCTCTGAAGGTTCAACACAAAGACAACCTCATTGATCTTTAAGAAATTTTACTCTCTCTTTATTTGCTCTCTCGTTCTTAATGTATTTGTAGAATCTTTTAGGATTTTCTTTAATTGTATTGGCCAAGGCTTTCTCGGCTTTCTTCTTTGCCTTTCTGATTTCTTTCTTAAGAAAACCCTGGCCAAGATTCTTCATACTCTTCAAGGGATTCAGTTGATCCCAGTTGTCTATATCTAATATGCTGACACTACTCCTTCAACAAGGTTATGTTATCCCTGGCTTTTCTTTCAGGGAGGTCATAAAAGACACAGCTTCCAAAAAGTCTACGTGTGAAGGGTTTTACAGCCAGATTGATTATAGATACTGCCTCAGACAAAAGGCTTTCAAGATTTAAAAAAAACCTTGTACAAGGAAAGGGGAGTGGCCAGTTCTGCCAGCTCAGCTGTTCTCTGGTTTGGTTTAGTTTTTGGTAGTTTGCCTATTCACTGAAAGTAGTCAAGCAGTTGTTAAGCTGCTGGACCCAAGAGAAACAGGTCCATGTGAAACCCCTGTCTCTCTGACTTCTCTCTTGTACAACCCTGTGTTTGATTTTACCTTTTGTGCCAAGGGGTGTTTATGGGAATTGTTGCAAGTATTTGGAACAGCATCATTAAGTTGGGGTGATGTGTTGGGCTTTCAGATAGGTTAAGTTATTCAGTATCCTGTTATCTTTTGTTTGTTTGGTAATCTTGTAAATAAATTGTTTTGTTTCAAACTATGTGGTTTGACCAACTGCCTCACTCCTGGAATATACTCACACCTGCTTAAAACAACCAGCAAAGTTAGGGTCTGGGCTACTTTCTTGAACTGTTTTGAGGGGATCTGGCCTGGCCCATAACACTAATGTATAATTCTTCTTTGTTCAATCGTACTGGTTGTGAAAGTCAATGAGTGGGTTCACCTTTGTGGGCATTTTAAACAAACGGTACGATTTTTGTAGCTGGATAAGCACCAAATCCTCACATAGAGGATTTGTACATAAAGCTGGCAGAGAGCTGTTCTTTATGAAACTGGATGTGAGACATTGCGTACTTGCAGTTGTAGTTAGATGAGGATTTGCAGAAGTATGCTACAATCAATACCCATAAAGTATACACAATTGTACGAGACTACCATTTTGGGTATCATCAGGTTGTGCAGACGATGGTGAACATTTTACAAGATCAACCCCAGATTGCCATTTATCTAAATGATGTGCTAATACTAGGAAAGATCAATAAGGGGCAGTTAGAGTACTTAGTCATAGTCCTTAGTCGATTCTTTCAGGTGAGCATACAGCTTAAAAGGGAAAAATCTGTGTTCCAGGCACTTCAAATGACCAGCTTGGGCTTCAGAGTTACAAGAATGGGTTACACCCATTGGAAAATAAAGAGAGGGTGATCAAAGGTGCCCTGGCTCCCATGTCTGCATTAGAGCTTATATCTTTCCTAGTCTAGTGAACTATTATAGAAACTTTATGTCTAATCTGGCCTCGTTCCTGGTACCTTTACATCAGCTCTTAAGAAAAGGGTAGCCTTAGAAATAGCCACAGAAATAGTCAAGCCATAGTCTTCAGGGATGTGAAGAAACAGCTATCATCCTCTAAGGTGTTGGCATATATGATCCCAAATGAGATCTGTTGTTGACATGTGATTAGTCATGTGAAAGCACCAGATTAGTATTAGCTCATGGGGGGGCCCAATGGCGAGGAACACCCAATAGCATATGCATCCAGGACTTTAGCTAATGCAGTGCCAATTTAATTTGGAACAATATTCAGGAGGCCAAGTACCAAATGTGGATGCATTGAGTGATGCCCCATTGGCAGATACAGTATAGCTGGTAACACCACTGGAAGAGTACACAACAGTTTTAAAGTTTCTAGACACACTTCCAGTCACAAAGTTAAAAGCCACACAATAACAGGTTATAGTCCAACAGGGTTACTTGGAAGCACTAGCTTTCGGAGCGCTGCCCCTTCATCAGGTGGTTTTTACATTACATTACATTACAGTGTGGAAACAGGCCCTTCGGCCCAACAAGTCCACACCGACCCGCCGAAGCGCAACCCACCCATACCCCTACATTTACCCCTTATTACCTAACACTACGGGCAATTTAGCATGGCCAATTCACCTGACCTGCACATCTTTGGACTGTGGGAGGAAACTGGAGCACCCGGAGGAAACCCACGCAGACACGGGGAGAACGTGCAAACTCCACACAGTCAGTCGCCTGAGTCGGGAATTGAACCCGGGTCTCTGGCGCTGTGAGGCAGTAGTGCTAACCACTGAGCCACCGTGCCGCCCATATGGTTGTGGAGTATAAGATTGTAAGATGCACAATTTTTGGAAAAGTTTACAGTGTGATGAAACTGAAATGATATATTGAAAAAGACCTGGATTGTTTGTTAAGTCTCTCATCTTTTAGAATGATCATGTTGGTTTCAGTACTTACATATATAAATCCCAGAGCTATTTTTTAAAGTTACATTCCCAAGTGAACTTTAACAATAGGTGCCATGTCAATTCAGATAATGCATCTAAGGTGTGAGGTGCCTTGTGTGGAGCTGTCTGTGCCCCAATGTTTAGACTAATTCTATTCCTAAAGAAGGGATTTACAGACTCTTACATGGATTCATGCAGCTTTTGAGCAAAGTAAAATGCAATTCTGCAAGTACAAATTCACCCCACAAACCTATAGGTGCATGTGTGTGTGTGTGTAGGAGTGTCTGTATAGTGCAATGGGGTCACCTGTAGTGTGACATGAACCCAAAGTCCCAAGGTTGAGGCCATCCCCAAGGATACCGAACTTGGCTATCAGCCAACATTGCCTATCTCATACGCTGCAAGCAAGGATGCCCTGAGGCATGGGACATTAGCGAGATGAAGCAGAGGCTATGATAACAGATGAATGAACACCACACAACAATCAGCAGACAGGAGTATTCCCTCCCAGTCGGAGAACCCTTCAGCTATCCAGGACATTTGACCTCGGACCTTCGGCGCGCGCGCGCACACACACACACACACCTTCTCTCATATGCTCACACATACACTCCCACACTCACACGTACACGCATCCTCTCACACACTTATACCCCTTTACACTCACACTCTCACTTATACACATACACCCTCTCTCTCACGGACAAACATACCCCTCTCCTGCACACACGTCAGATTCTGTAAATCCCTTTTTTATCTAAAAGATGAGAGACTTAATAAACAATCCAGTTCTTTTTCAATATCAAATTTCAATTGCATTGCATTGTAAACTTTTGTTATAAATTCTGTGTCTTATGATCTTATACTCCACAACCACCTGATGAAGGAGCAGCGCTCTGAAAGCTGGTGCTTCCAAATAAACCTGTTGGACTATAACCTGGTGTTGTGTGATTTTTAACTTTGTACACCCAATCCAACACCAGCGCCTCCAAATCTTGACAATATCAGACTCTGAACACAAAAAGATCCAGTCCTGGCAAAATTGAAACAGCTGATGGTGGTGGGGGATCATTACAAGCTGAATTGAAATCTTTTTAGACCTGGAGAGACCAGATCACCAGTAGAGGATAGCATTTTTTTATGGCAAGCAAGAATGATTGTCCTGAGTAAAGGACGCCGCCAGTTACTGGCTGAACTCCATCAGCACCATCCAGGGGTTTCTAAAATGAAGAAGTTGGTGAAAAGTTAAGTCTGGTGGCCTGGATTGAGTACAGACATAACAGTGTTGGTGGGGCAGTACCTAGAGTGCCAACAATAACACAAATTACTGCCAGCAGCTCTCTCACATTCATGGGAATGGCCGGATAAACCATGGACTCAGTTACACGTCGACTGTGCAGGTACTTTCATGGGCTCAATGCTCTTAGTCATTGTGGGCACCCACTCAAACTGGCTAAACCTGCATAAAGTTCATTATCAATATCGGGGCAACAGTAGAGAAATTGTGCATGTTTTTTGCAATACATGGATTCCCGAAAGTGTTTGTCACAGATAACAGGATATCAGTTACAAGGAGGGAATTTGAGTATTTCCTAAAGTCAAACAGTATTCAGCTCCATACCATCCACCATCCAATGGGCTGACAGAAAGATCAGTCCTAGCTTTGAAGGCAGGGTTAAAGAAGCAGCCTGCAGCTTCACTAGATACCAATATGTGCAGGTTCCTATTTGATTATAGGACCACCCCTCGTACAGCTACAGGGATAGCTCCAGCAGAGTTGCTAATGGGGAGAAAATTCCACATCAAGTTAAATCTGACCTTCGTAGACCAGGGAGGGGGGAGGGTGAAATGGCATTAGGAGTACCAATGCTGAACACAAGACTCCACTAAGCAAGAGACAGTTTACTTCAGGGGATGAAGCTGAATGAAAGAACCGTGGGAATGATCCTGCATTGGCAGGAGGAGCTACAGATAAAAGAACTAGCTTATATCCTCAGACTCAGAGGAGATGGGATGCAGTGATTGTAATGAGGTTGGCCAGATGGATCTCATTGTATATGAGATCCTTGATTAGAGCTATTAACATGGTCCAATCTGGGAGCCCTGGCTGACAGATATAAACAGGAGTGTCCACTGCCCTTTGATGGGAAGGGCAGTGTTTGTCACTGGCCACTCGGGTGTTTTCCTATCTTCCTGGTGGAATTTGAATAAAGATTCGTGCACCTTGTGTCTCTCACTGTGTCTCACACCTGCGCAAACACACCATGGGTGCTGGGGATAAAATAAGCACTACCGCACTTAGGTGGTAGTGTGGGGGTTAAAATAAAAAAAGAAAAATTTTTTTAAAAAAATAAATAAATAAACAGGAGTGTCAGACATCCTGTTCACTCTGAGACCTGGACCTAAGGGAGCTGGATCAGTGTCAAGGACTCTTCATGTGGAAATAAAAGGTGACTTGGTGGTGGGGTCCTGGTCTTTTTGGAATTATTTCACATCCAGCAATCATCCCATTATGTCAATCCAATGGTCGAACACCATGCATCTTTATCTCATGCAGCAGCCTCTTGTGTGGTACCTTGTTGAAGGCCTTTCAGAAATCTAGGGAGACCACATCGATTGGGCCTCCATTGTCCACCTTGCTCATAATGTATTCATAGCATTCGAAAAGATTGGTCAAGCGTGACCTGTCCTTCATAAATCTATACTGTGTCTGCCCAACGGGACAATATCTATTCAGATGCCTTGCATGTTCCTTACTACAGACGGAAAGCTAACCCCTCTATAATTCCCCATCTTTTGTCCACCTCCCTTTTTAAACAGTTGTGTCACATTTGCTGTTTTCCAATCTGCTGGAACTGCTCCAGAGCCCAGCGAATTTTGGAAAATTACCACAAGTGCACTTGCTATTTCTTTTAGTACATTGAGATGCAATCCATCAGGGCCAGGAGACTTAGCTCCATTAGCTTGCCCAATACCTCTTCTGTAATAATGATTGTTTCCAGGTCCTCACCTACCTTTGTCTCTTTGTCAATTACTAGTGTATTATTAGTGTCCTCCACTGTGAAGACCGATACAAAATAGCTGCTCAAAGCCTCAGCCAGTTCATCATATCCCATGACTAAATGCCCCTTCTCATCCTCTGAAGACCAATATTTACTTCAACCACTCTTTGTTTTACATATTTGTAGAAACGTTTGCAATCTGTCTTTATATTCTGCGCTAGTTTTTTTTCCTCACATTCTATCTTACTTTACTTCCAATCTCTTTTTGTGGCTTTCTTGTTAGCCTTTAAAGTTTCCCCAATCTTCTGGTTTTCTGCTGTTCTTGGCCACGTTGTATGCCTTCTCTTCAATTTAATAGCCTCCCTTATTTCCTGAGACACCCATGGCAGATTACCCCTTTTCTTACAGTCCTTCCTTTTCACCAAAATATATTTCTGCTGAGCACTTTGAAAAATTGCTTTGAAATTCCTTCACTGCTCATCAACTGTTCCACCATAAAACCTTGGTTTCCAGTCTACTTTAGCCAAGTCCTCCCTCACTCTATTGCAGTTCCATTTTTTCAAGCACGGGATTCTGGTATTTGATTTTATCTTTCCAACCTCCATCTGCATTTTCTAAATTCAACCATGCTATGATTGCTCCTTCCAAGAGAATCCCAAAATATGAGGTCATTAGTTATTCCTGTTTCATTACACAGGACCAAATCTAAAGATAGCTTGCTCCCTCGTCGGTTCCTTTACATATGGTTCCAGAAAACAGTCATGGATACACACAACAAAACCCTCCTCAAGGCTACCCTGACCGAGCTGGTTTGGCTTAGTGACATGTGGACTAAAATCCCCCATCGTAACAGCTGTACTATTTTTACAGGCATTAGTTATTGCTTTATTTACTGCCAGCCCATTATGATATTATTTGGTGGCTTATAGACTACGCCTATCATTGATTTCTTTTTCTTAGAATTTCTCATTTCCAACTGAAAGGATTCAATCATATTCTCCATAGAACCTCCATCATCACTGCCCTGATGTTGTCCTTGAATATCAGGGCTACAGCATCACCCTTACCTTCCTGTCTGTTCTTCCAAATAGACTGATACCCCTGGATATTTAACTCCCAATTGTGACCATCCTGTAACCTTGTCTCCATAATAGATACCAAATCATTTTCATTCTTGATGATTTGTGCCATGAACCCATCAGCCTTGTTACAAATGCTATGAGCTTTCAGGTAAAGTGCCCTTATGTGAGCTTTCCACCCCTCATGATTTCCAACATCTCCAATAATATCTCCTGAGTTATCCTTTCTTTTTACTTCTTTCACAGTCTGTCTTGAACTTAAACTCTCTTGCACACAAGCTAACCTGCTGCTTACCATTTTACTTCTCAGCATACTGCCGTTTTCCCTTTCCCTTCCCCCAACTCACTGGTTTAAAGTCCCAGTGACCACTTCATTTATCCTTTTCACTAGAACACTGGTACCAGGTCAGTTCAGGTAGACACCGTCCCATTGGTACAGATCCCCCCAGGTACAAAACTGATGCCAAAGTCCCATGAAATGGAACCCCTCTTTCCCCCACCACACCCTCAGCCATGTTTACTTCTCTAATTTTCTTACCTCTAAGCCAATTTGCATGTTGCTTTGGCAGTAATCCAGAGATTATCAGCCTTGAGGACTTGTTCCTTAATTTTGTTCCGAGTGCTTGATAATCCTCAAAAATGTGCTCCTTCCTAGCCTTGCCTATGTTGTTTGCCCAGTGCGGATCACAACAACTGGATCCTACCCTTCCCGCTCTCATATCCTGTCAAGCTGATCGGAGATGTCTTGCACCCTGGCATCAGGCAGACAACACACCATGTGGGACTCCTGATCCGGCTTGCAAAGGATACTATCGATCCCCCTAATTATAGAATCCCCTATAACTACCACTTGTCTTTTTGCTCCCCTCTCTTGAATGGTCTTCTGCACCATGGTGCCGTTGTCAGCTGGCTCATCCTGCTAGCAGTCCTTTTCCTCATCCAGACAAGGAACAAGTATCCCATACTTGTTGGATAAGGTCAAGAGCTGAGGCTACTCCATTCCTGAACTCAGGATCCCCCACCTGCCTCACTTGCAGTCACACCATGTTGTCCCTGATCACTAACTGAATTTGAATTATTTAATCTACCAGGCGTGACTGCCTCCTGAAACAAAGCGTCCAGGTAACTCTCCCCCTCCTGGATATGCCACAGTGTTTGAAGCTCAGATTCCAGATCATCAAATCTGAGCCGGAGATCCTCCAGCAACTAACACTTGCTGCAGATGTGGTCACTGCCATTCACAAAGGGATCAGCCAGCTCCCACATCATACAGCTGCAGCACCTCACCTGCCCAGCCATCTCTACTTAGTTAATTACTTTATTAATTTAGAGTTAATTAACTTCTAATGCTTCTTTGCTCTGCCCATGTTTAGCCACTGTCCAAATACATCAGTTCAGTCACCTTCCTGGAACACAAGTTGACCGCTCCCGCTGAAAATGGAGGCCGCTGACTCTCAAGTTAAGTCCTTTTCGAGAGAAATTTACCTTCCCACCAGTTCCCTGCTCCTCACACTCACTGCTCCCGAAAATAGAGGATGCCACACCCCCACATAGGAACGACTGGCTCTTACTCAACTTGTTGTTTTATAACACCCCACAGTTACCTTAGATACAACTTTGCCCCCCCAAAACCAGGACCACTACCTCCCCTTGCACAAAGCACAGAAAAAAAAACTAACAGTCTTAAAATCTGATTCTATTACTGTGTCTTCCTAGAAGCCCTAAAATGTGGAAATAGGCCATTCGGCCCAACAGTTCTAGACTGACTCTCCGGATAGCAGGCCAAACTCAACCCCCTACCTTATCCCTGTAAGCCTGCATTCCCTACGACTAATCCACTTAACCGACGTATCCCTGGACACTGGGCAGTTTAGCCAATCCACCAAACCTGAACATCTTTGGACTATCGGAGGCAGACACACAGACCCGGGTAGAATATGCAAACTCCACACAGGAAATTGCTGGAGGCTGGAATTGTACCAGAGTCACTGGTGCTGTGAGGCAAGAGTACTAACCACTGAGCCATCGTGTTCGGCCCGACCAATCAACACAGTGCCTTATGCTACAAAGTCCCAAGTCACAGGCCTTAAACAAGAGTTGCCCAAATCCCAAAGGCAAGTCACTGGCAGATGATACAGGTTGCAGTCTGGAAATAATAACATTGGAAGATCCCAGGCTCCAAACAGTTCAAGGCTAAAGACACTAGCGTACAGTCACCAACAAATAAGAGTTCAGGCCCTAAGTTGTTATCGTCCAGACCTGCAGAAATACCTGTGAGTGCCCCCCATGACTGAGATTCCCACCACTGTTGTTCTCCCGTTCTTTCTGATCCCCACATTGTGTAACTGAGCTCTGGCTGCACCCCCAGAGGAGCAGTCACTCTCTCTGTTTTCCAACACAGGAAATCGCTTCCTGAGTGAGATGCACCATGGGGCTTTCCTGAATCTTCGACTACCACTGACTGGTGATCAGTGTCAGTCAGAAACACTTCAGCTGCCAGTCAGAAACACTTCAGCTGCCAGGTGACCACACCGAAGCTCTAAAGCCCCATTCTGAAGCTGATCAAACCAGTACTACATCCTGCAGACGTGGTCAGGGAAGGTGAGTGCAGACCCCGAGCCTTGCCCTCTCTCCATCCGCTGCCCTGGGGAGGGATGACCCCAATGGTCCAGCAGTCACTACTCCCAGAATGGGAGTGTATTTATGTGACACGTGCTGGTACAACAACACTGCTGCAGTTTATTTAACGTGAAACAGAATCTTTATTTATAAGAACATTAAATATTTACAATATGTACAAATATAACTGAGAGATAGGTCTATTGATTTTATCAACTGCACACTCTGGATGAGTGTACAAAGTTGTATACTTTTGGATCAGTTTCTAAGAAAGGGTATGTATCTGGAGGAGATCAATTCTTCCTATAATGTCCACGATCTGGAGAAGATCAATGCTGAGACAATGTTGAGGTTCCAGAGAGAGCATTTGCTGAGGACCTGACAGAGATCAGATGCTGTTAAAGATGGGAAGACCATAAGATGATGCAGAGACGATCCGTTGGTGTGACAGAAACATTGATGTTGAGAAGGTCTGTTTGTTTATTGACAGCGAGGATCGGGATCTGGAGCACAATAGTTGGTATGAGAAGACAAGGGTCTGGGCCATATTCTGAACCTGATGTGCTGAGGTCTCATTTGGGGACTATGCAGCAGCAACTGCAAATTAATCCTTTACACCAGGAGGTCCATTGGGTGATCCGGAAGCGATGGGTCTGCTTGGTGAGGAATGCTGCTAAGGCCGCTGCTTGATCGCGGTGATGGTCCTGGTTGGAACTGAAGGATACACAGTCCGAGATGTAGGAACTCACCATGTCGGGGTAATCGTCAACGAGTTGACGTGAAATACGTTTCAGGAAGCTTCGGTAACTCCAGCCTGGTGCCTCGAGATACCTCTCAGCTAAGGAGCAAGCCTTTGTGGATCCAGTGGCTGAGAAAATCATCTGCAGTGCTGCACTACAACACTGGATGGTTTTCTCACTTTTAGTATCCAGGTGCAACAGCAAGGACACGATGTTGGTGTGGAGCTGTCGCTGGAAATCACTGGACTCTCCAAACGTGGCCAATATTTCCAACGTTTGGAGAGCTTCCACAGAGACTTGCTCACTTCCTGCCCCAAACAGTGGCTGTATCCTGGAGAGGATTGCATTTAAAAAGGGCCTGATTGTTTCTGCTGGTGCTTCAAGGATGTTTTTCTGAAGGCAAGACAACACCGCAAGGGTGAATACATCGCTGTTCTCTGGATTGCCCAACATGCTCACCAAGACATCGGTCACACTCCAACACCGCTGCCTTGCACCAAAATCGATGTTATTTAAAGCTCTGATGCAGAGCAACTGGCTAACGGGTGAGGAGTCGTACCAGCAGAGGTATCGTATTAAGCTGTTAATGACCATGTCTGTGAGACCCAGTTCGGAAAGGCAAGGAGCTTTCAGGAGTTCCCCAAAGAAGATGATTATTGGAACAGCCTGACAGTCCTGGATCCGAAGGATTTGGGAAACCAGACGATGTACGGTGTTAAACAAATCATCACCTGCAGATGCTGTCATTGCCTGGGCCAGCAGAACAACCCCCTGATCAAATCCAACCCCTCGTAGCTGTTGCCATCCTCCTACCATCACCATCTGGTCTGAGATGTCACTTTGACCAATTAGATCAAACAAGGCCTTGAGTGACCTCACACACCTTTCATTCAGTGACCTACTTGTATCAGCATCAAACCCAGCGGTGAAACCTCTCTGCTGTGACTGAATATCTGTATCACTGGGCAGAGAGAAACTCATTCCGCTGGTGAGTGATATAAGTAAGCCACTGAAAATGTGTGGGAACAATGGCCTCACCACGTCTGCCATCTTGGGCTGAGTCAGTATCTCATATAAGCCGTGGATGGCAGTCAGCGAGACGTTGGCCGAGTACATGCTCCCACGGACGGGGCAGCTTTTTCCCTCCAGTGAGTACACGAGATGTTTGATCGTACTCACTGGACAGGCTCTATCCTCAGCTGCTGCTTTCCACACATCCCGGATGAACTTGTCTCCTGGGGGGCGACAGAGCAGGAGCTGGGACATAGCTGCTGCTGAGTGTTGTGAGGTCAGAGCAGTCATCCCTCGTAGGACACGCCCTTTCACCTCCTGGTGAGGGATGATCTCCAAATGAAGCCCCAGCACATGCAGGATCTCTGAGACCCGGTCCTGAAGTTGTTTTCGCTCTTGCAGGAAGAGGTTTTCCAATAGCAACGACGCGACCCGGGCACAGCTGGGATTTTGGTCTGACAGACTGCCACAGACCATGAGAAGCAGGTTGTCCAGCTGACAGCGCGGCAGGCTTTGGCAAATCAGCTCCATCACCTGATGACACTTCTCAAACTGAGCTCCTTCATCAGGGTCCGTCAGGTCTTCCGGAAGCGTCTTCAGAAACACCAGACGCTCTTGATATTGTTGTAGACTGGCTCCATCAGCCACTAAGTACATGGACAGGATGGTACTGACCGCGCTGAGGGCCATCTGTTGCACAGCTTGGGAACCGTCAGCACAACGTGGAAGCAGTCCTCCAAGCAGCGTGCCCACAAGATTCTCCAGCACTTCCCTGCTGTCATCAAACCTCCGGGAAAACACCACGAGCATCTCCGAGATGATGTGTACAGCAGTCTCCCGCTGATTGTCTTCCATCGAAAAGATCCCCTCCTCAATCTTCTGGATGATTTCGTCCTTGTCTTCAGTCTCAGCAATGATCTTCTCCATAGCCACACAAAAGACACCAATAACAGGCTTCATCTTTGAGTCGGCTTGTGAAAATCCTCCGATTCTGTTCTTGAACTCTGTCTTCAATCTTTCCCTCAAGTTGGGATGTTACCAATTCAGTTGACCAGAGCAGTTTGCTTGATCTCCTCTCTCAGCGTCTCTCCAGCACAAGTGCACAGATCGCTTCAGTTTGTTGTGTTTTGTATGACCCTGTGATAATGTGTTGTCATGGTTCTCATTGTGATGACAGCGGCCGTCGGTTGTAATGGGGTCCTGAGCTCCCAGTGGGTGTCGTGTGCTGGGATTTTCAAAAACAAACATCCCATGAGGAGTCACAGAGATTATGACACAGAGTGTGGGCTCATTTCACAGAATCATAGAGCCAATCAGCACGGAATCAGTTCCTTCAGTGCATCCAGGTCATGGCGAAAATAATCCCAAACTAACCCAGGCCAAGCTGCCTGTCCCTGGTCTATATCCCTCCAAATATTTCAGATTCCCGTACTTCTCAAAATATCACTTTTATACACAAGAACTGAAAATGCATCAAAATAATATCATACGATTGAAATAACATAACACAGAAATCTAGAAGTAAACCTCGAAATAAGCCTGAAACTCAGGAGAAATTGCAAGATCCGTGTTACCCTCAGTCCATCATTATTCCAAATTTTTTTTGTTTTCAACATCCCTCAACACAGGTGTCATTCCTGTTGAAAGCCATCGCTGGTACATTCTATTATCTGGGAGAACCCTTTCTCTCCCAAATTCCCTTCACTGAGGAACTCTTCCTGTTCCATCACCTGGGAAATCTTTAATCAGAGCAATGTCCATTGTAGCACATGGCAGCTCTGTGGAAGCTGGTCATTTTTTTTCACAATATCTTGGATTTGAGTTCGATAATTTCTTCTTGATCATATCCTGAATCTGTGCAGTTCGTTTGGAAACTGTTGAGTCAGATGAAGCTCATCTTCATTTTGCGCAAGGAAACCTTCGTTCTCAAACTGTTGAACTACTTGTGCTGAAGTATGTAATTGTTTAAATTTGACTTATTGAGTGAGTTGGACATTTTCATTGGCCCTGTGTGGGTGATATCCTGGTGAATTAGATATTTCACATCCTCAATCATGTTACTCCAGGCTTACTGCTTATTTAATCTTTCATCTGTCAATGGAATAACACTTCTTCTTTGGAAGATGAAGGATTAAGATCTTCCTCTTGAAGTTGATCTTGGGTCAACTCATCACCTGGCATTCAAGTCAAACTGTTGCAATAATTTGTTCACCACATTGCTTTACTATCTGAATCACTTCAGTTCCAGATTCATTGATGGGTTCATGTGGGTTGCCCTGGAAATTTATTCTTTTCTCAACTGGATTTTAGATTCACAGAGACACAGAGCTGTCGAGCATGGCAATAGTCCCTTCGGTACAACTCGTCCATACCGACAAGCTAACTCAAATTAATCTGCTCCCATTTGCCAGCATTTGGCACATATCCCTCTAAACGCTTCCTATTCATAGTCCTATCTAGAATCCTTTTACATGTTGTAATTATACCAGCCTCCAACAATTTCTTTGGCAGGTCGTTGCCTGAAAACCCTGTGCCTGAAAACGTTGCCCCTCACTTCCCTTTTGAATATTTCCTTGCTTGCCTTAAACCTAAGTCTTTAGGTTTTGAACTCCCATACCCTGGGGAAAAGACCTTGCCGACTCACCCTATTCATGCTCCACATGATTTTATAAACTCCCATAATTTCACTCCATTCAGCCTCTCCCGAAAGCTCAAACTCTCTAACCCTTTCACAACATCCTTTATGTAACAGGGAGACCAGAATTGAATGTAGTGATCCAAAAGTGGCCTCACCAATGTCCTGTACAGCCGCGACATGATCAAAGCAGTGGATCCAGCACCAATCCTTTAGGCACACTGTTGGTGACAGGCCTCCTGTCTGACAAGCAACCTTCCACACTTTTAAAGTAAAGGGATAAACAATGAAATAAAACCAAGACCGCGAAACTGCCCCGATCAGACCCACCCGGGACACGGACTGATCCGGGTAAAACACACAGCAAAGCCCACTCTGGTCTAACAAGCCAGAAAATAAAACTGCCTTGACTTTGTTAAACATAAATAATGATCTGGTCACTCTGAGGAGATACAAAAATAAAAAAACTGATAAAAAGTGGCTCTCCCATGATTCTGTCTGCAATTCCCTCTTTTGGGCAGGGACAATGAGGGACCAAAGTAAAAAATAAACTCAAACAAAATCAAAGAAAACAAATGAATAAACTGTTGTGAAGGTGGATAGACTAAGTGTAGACTGTGAGGCAGGAAGATAGAATGTGGTGTTTATAAAATTGTAAAGTTGTAAAATGGAGAAAGCATGGCGTGGTCCCTTTAAAAGATTGTTTTTATGCTTAGAGTTAAAATGGATGTCTGTGAGCAGCTTGAACATTTGTCAGAACACAGAGATCCTGAACTGAAGCATTTTGTATCGAAACGGCAGAACAGGTGGAAGATTCTTTATCCGAACATCCAAAAAAAGAAAAGCTCTGAAATCCAAGTTTTTTATGTAAAGTTTTTTTCTCATTAACAAGGTCATTTGGAGAGCAAACACTTAACCCAAATCAACACCCACTCAATGTGTGTCATTCAGATGCGACGTGGGATGGTATGGCCAAGCACTGACAGGCCGAGGGTTTCTCTGTGAACGCCCAAGTCAACACCGACTTGATGAGTGTCTCTCACATGTGACATTAGGGGGGGTCGTGGCCAAGTATGTTCTTAGTTAGAGGTCTGCTTCTCCAGTAAGAGTTTAATGGTGAAATTTTAAAAAATGTCACTATTGTGAAAATCAAAAATTTGAATTCTGAAAAACAGCTGGTCCCGAGCATTTCGGAGAAAAGATCTTCTATTTGTAACGTTAGTAAAACCTGCTGCCTGGGACTGCTAATACAGCAAGGTTTGCATGTCGCAAATCAATTTGAATGGAGCCGTTAGTAACCAAAAACTTGTTAAATTTAAATCGGATGGTTTTGACAACACAGGCCCAATCCTATTGTAAGAAATATTGATATTGTCATCAAGGATATAAAAGAGGGGGCAGTTGGACAATGACCCCAGAGCTACCTGCCATCAGCCAGAGCTAACAGCCCTCAGCTCGAGAGATAGAGACTGGCTCTCACAGTCATCGGTATTTCCTGACAGAGGAACGACAAAGAAGGCATTTCTGACAGAAGAATTGGAGGAAAAGCCATTCCTGACAGGAGACTGACGGAGGAGGCACTGAACATTCCACAAGACATGGAACCTGACTGTAATTTCTAGAGACCAAATTCTATTTCTTGTATTGTATGAGTGGGACATTGGACAACATTCCATTAGAATCTTGTTTTATTTGGTGATAGTTCATAGTTAGAAGGGATTTATTTCGTTTGCTAATAGTTTTGTTTATTTATCTAACTCTAAGAGAACACATTAACTGTTACTTGTTGATATTAAAGGGAATATCGGGGATTTGTTTTATTTAACCACAAGAAGTTGCTGAAAGGCAGGTTACACCACTTTTCACACCCTTTTTACAGATTAGATGGTGAGGTACTCCTTTTGGGTATTTTGCTTTGAGTTCTCCAGGGTGGTTAACATCCCCTTAATAACAGATCGGTAGCTCGGGTGCAGCATTTGGTCGTATCTGGAGGGATCTGGACAGATTTGAACAGACGTAGGGTATGAAAGGTCCCAGCAGATTCAAACAAACTTTGTGACTAGCGTCCTAAGTCTTTAAATAAAACATCAGTGACAATTGGAAAATCTGTTTAATTTCAGTTGCCTGTTGTGGGGTAAATGGAAAGTGGGGAAATGGGTCTTAACATTACGGAAGAGGTTCTGGGGGCAAAGATGCTTTCCAAATTTGCCGAGCAAGTTTTGAAAGACAGAAAATGGTGCCAGTTTAGAATGAGCAAACAGGCCAAAAGTGGGTTTAACGAAGGATAGTAAGAAAACTGAAATTGTAAGGGAGTTAACCAAGCATTTAGCTATGGCTAACACTGTAGGTATATAACTTTAAGTGCAATGGAGTTAGAAAAAAAAATTACAAATGAGAGAATTGGAGTCAGAAAGTGAAAAAGAGAGAGAGAGCAGAAAGGGGTCTGAAACAGATTGAATTACGGTTACAAGCAGAGGAACGGGAAATTGAAAGAGGAAAGAAGATTTCCAGCAGAGGAAAAAGAGAAAGAGAGAGAAGAAAGGGATAAAGAGAGAGAATTTGATCTACAGAAGTTGGCAATTAGACAGGAAAGTTGACATAATAGGATGCATGTGAAGGTAGAAGATAGGTTTAGTGAGGAGGATAGTGATAATGAGTAAACCCAGGTAGCCAAGGGCTTGGTCGGGATATCTTCAAACATGTCAATACTTGATCAAAATTCGATGAAAAGGATGTGGAAGCCTTTTTTGTTTCTCTTTGAGAAATTGGCTCAACAGGATGGACTGACCAGAAACTGCGTGGATAAGATTAATTCAGACCATATTAAGGAGGCAGGGTTACTGAGGTGCTTGCAGCTCTGTCAGAGGTGGTGTCAGGAGAATAGGAAGAAGTGAAAAAGGCTATTTAGAGTGCCTACAAATTGATGTCAGAAGCATACAGACAATGGTTCAGAAATGTACAAATGGAAGCAGGTCAGACTTAAATCGAGTTTGAAAGAATTAAACAGAGCAACCTAGCTAGATAGATGAGATCATTAAAGATAGGAAAGGTATATGAAGCTCTTAGAGATATTATTCTGCTAGAGGAGTTAAAAAACTCACTTCCAGAAGTGATAAAGAACTCATGTTGGGAAACAAGACGTTAAAACAGCCAGCGGAGCCCCAGTGGATGGTGAGTGAATACAAATTAGTGTGTAATTCGAAATGTAGCTTCTGACAGTAATTTCTTTCCATAAGGGATAGAAATTGAGAAAGAGAGAGATCCTTCAATGAAAACCAAATGGAGATCACACTTTGAACAGATTATTACAAGTTGAAAAAAAACCCCAGGGGGATGGAAATGAGGTACAAAATCTTCGGTGTTTTTGCAGCAAAACACTGGGACATACAAGGTCACAGTGCCGGTGGTTTAAGAAAGGGACTTGGAAAAAGAATGGGGGAAAAGAGGTTAAACCAGTGGGATTAGTTAAGGCAGTGAAGGAAATCCCAAGAGCAGTCGAGGAGCTGAAGGAGAGTAAGATACTGCTTGATCTTTTCAAAGAGTTCACCTGCGGCAGTAAGGTTTACTCAGGTAGATCAGGGGAATAGGGAAAAAAAAATGAGAGTTAAGGGAGCTCGTGTGTTTCTAATAGTGAGAGACCTTAAAGACCACGTTGACGGCTTACTGTCAGGATGACCCAAATGATTAGGATAAAGATATCCCATTTTTTATTGTTTACTACCAGAGATGGTAGAAATGAAACGACTCAGTTTGCTCCTTTTGAATTGATGTTCAGACACAAAGTGTGAGGGCCTTTAAAGGTAATTATGGAAAAGTTGACAGGTCTGAAGTCAGAGATCTCACAATTGGATTATGTATCAGAGGCGAGAGACAGATTAAACAGAGTAGTTGAATTAGCTTGACAACATTTGAGGATGACACAGCACCTAGGAGAAGATAAGAAATCTCAAGTACACACGTTTGACCCTGGGGATAAAGGTTGGGGCCATAAACAATGGTGGGAGATACCTTCAAAGTGATGTTCAATGGTCCTTCTAAGATTGAGGTGAAGTTGATTCAGGTAGATTATCTGGTAATGATGCCAGATGGAGAAAAAAAATATTGGGTCTGTCATGTGAAGATACTGAAACAGTACTATGACAAGGAGAGTGAATTTGCAAAACAGGTATTAGTTACTGCCACTCAGAGTAGGAATCAATCCAGAGGATTTGGATTTTGAATGTTCCCCAAAGCAAATTGAATAATGAGAAAGTCCTGAAGGAATGGGATAAGGAAGTGAGCAATCTGACTCCCGAATGGTGAACTGAATTGAAAGATTCGTTACAGAGTTGTGAGCACCTGTGTAGAAATAGAATGGGGACTACTAATACTTTAGTATATGAGGTTGATGAAAGGAATGCTGCTCTGATAAAACAGCACCCATACCAGAGTAATCCTTTCAAAGCTCCGCAGGTTCAGAATGAAGTGGAAGTAATGCTCCAGGAAGAATTCATGGAGACAAGTCAAAGCGAGTGAAGTTTGCCAATCGTATTGGTTCTGAAGTCTGGGGGTACTCAATGATTCTGCATAGATTATCAGAAGGACAATGCTATGACTAAATCTGATTCGGAGATGCCGGTGTACAAATCACACAACACCACGTTATAGTCCAACAGGTTTAATTGGAAGCACCAGCTTTCAGAGCGCCGCTTCTTCATCAGGACCACCATGTCAAATGTTTTGAAACCCCTCAAAATTATCAAAGGCCCAAGCAATATAGATGTTGGAGCTGTGTTGTTACGGCACAATGATTGTGCAATTGAAACACCAAATCAATTATTTTTAAACAAAAATCAATATCCACCAGAAAAAATATTCCACTGGTGGAAAAGAGTTATTGAGTCTGGTAATGACCTCACAACATTTTAATGTTCACGTTGCAAACAATGCATCAGAGATGATGGTGTATACCAATTACAATCCTTTGACATTCCTGGAAAGATTTGATGACAAGAGCATCAGACTATTTCATTGGAGTCTCATGTTACAAGTGTTTAAGTTTCAGATTGTATACGTTGTGTGTCATGAAAATATTATTGCGATGCTTTATCCAGAGTTAAAAAGAAAAATGTTTGTATGAGACAGAAACAGTAGGGTTCTATATATATATATATATACATATACACAGGAATTAGTATAAAGCGTAACTGGAGATTAATGAGCTACGGATCTGGTGATATAATGGAGTTAAGTGTACAAAAAAGATAGAAGCCATTTTTTCGCAATGATGGCTTATTTTTCCTGAATGGTGAAGGTGTTGCAAAGTTGGTTACAATGATTGGAGATTGGGGTGGGGGTGTCAAGAGGTTAGAATTTGGTGTTTGTAAAATTATAAAATGGGGAAAGCATTACGTGATGTATTTAACAGTTGATGCTTTTTCTATGGTTAGAGATTTGAATGCAGTATGTAGAAAGCATGAAATGAAACATTTGTATCAAAAGGCCGTACAATAAGGTGGTCAAGCAGCAATTTTTACCTGGACAACAGTCTTTTGAATCTCATCAATCAATTTGAACCAGGCATTTAGATACCAGCAATCCATTAAGTTTAAATCTGGCGGTTTTGACAACATAGGACTACTGTAAAAAATATTAATATGTCAACAAGGTTCTAAAAGGGGGCAGTTGGACAAAGAACCCAGAGTTAATTGCCATCCGCTAGAGCTAAGAGCCCTTAGCTCTAGAGAGAGAAATTGGTGCTCTCAGTCATCTATGTATTAGAAAAAGCACCATCTAAATTCCTGACAGAAGGACGACTGAAGACGTTCCTGACAGATCAACAGACGAGGCACCGACCATTCTGGAAGATACGTAACCTGGCTGGAATTTTGAGAGACAAAATTCAAGTTTTGTTATACGAGTGAAACTTCTATTTATTGGAACAGCACAGTATTATAATCTTGTTTAATTCAGGAATAGCTCGTAGATAAAAGGGAATTATTTGATTTGTTAATAGTTTTGTTAATTTGTTCACTAATTGAGTTGTATAAATAAATTATTACTTGCTAATTTTAAAGTGAGTGTCAGAGGTTTAGTTTAGTTAACAACTAGAAGTTGCTGAAAGGCAGATGACACCACTTTTCACACCCTTTTTAAGATTAAAGGGCGAGGTGCTCCTCTGAGTTTTTGGTTTCAGTTCTCAATGGGGAGTCAACCTCCGCTGTGTAAGATCTGCCAGCACCAGAGCAGCCGCACCTGACATCACCACCCATCCCCTAATGATACCCCCTCAGACCCTCCTGCTGGGTAGAGATATCTCATTTATGGATGCCATTGGGATGGATGGAGACTCTCTGCTGGGGAGGTCATCCACGAGGAAGATGAAGCACATTCACGTGATATACTGATATTTTTTCCTATCTGGCATCTTTAGCAGATAATTCACCTGACTTCATTTCTTTTCAATCTGATAAGGACTACTAAACCTTCCTTTGAAGGGATTTCCCATCACTGGTAACAGCATTACTTTATCCTCACGGGCAACTGTACAAATTTGAAATTTCTTACCTATTTCTTTCTTCATTAGGTGCTGAGCCACCTTGCAACATTATCGAGCAAATACACCTACTCTGTTTAATCTGTCTCTCACCTCTGATACATAATCCAACGGAGAAATCTCGGGCTTCAGACCTATCAATTTTTCCTGAATTAATTTTGAAGGACCTCATACTTTGTGTCTGAACATCACTTCAAATGGAACAAACTGAGTCAACTTATTTGAAGCATCTCTCTTGGTAAACAACATAAATGGGATAACTTTATCCCAATCATTTGAGTAATCCTGACAACAAGCCCTCAACATGGTCTTTAGGTGCTGATGCCCCATTTCCAATCCTCCCTGAGATTCAGGATGGTACACACTTGATGTAATGTGTTGAATGCAGAAACTATGACATCCTTACATAATTTGATAGTAAAATTGGCCTGACTGAATCACGGAGTAATTCACAATGACTAAAGAAAGCAAGCATCTCCTCCAAAACCTTTTGCGCCTTGACATTCCGTAATGGAATTGCCTCCAGCAACCTAGTAGACAATCCATTCTGGTTAGCAAATACTGGTCCCCACTTTTGGTTTTCATGAGGGGACCATTATAATCATTTATAATCCATGTAAAATATTCTTGAAAAGCGAGAATTGACAACAAAGGTATTGGTTTTATTCCTGCCTATGGTTTTTCTACCATCTGAAATGTCTGAAAGGTGCAGCAAAATTCAACCACATCTTTCTGTAATCCAGGCCAATAAAAAAGCTTCTGTATCTTAGCCTGAGTGTTCCTCACTCCTGGATCAACTCCGACAGGTAATATGTATACTACATGCAAAACTTCTGGTCTCTACTCTACCAGCAACACAATCTAGTGAACTTGCACCCATATCTCATTTGCACTACCCTGCCAAGGTCTCCATGTCTGCCTTGAGATTTTATCCTTAAGATAATACCATTCTGGAATACACTCTGATTCTTTTTCCAAACGGGCTTCATGACATAAATCCTTTACCATCTCATCCTTTTGTTGTAACTCCATTAATCTTTCAGAACTAAACAACCCACCGTAATCCTCTAACTTGCTTAGCTTTTTCCTTGACCATCTCATCAGAGTGTCAGCTAACTGGACCTCAACTCCTTGGTCTTTCTCTTTTCCCTTTCTTGTTTCAACTTATGTCTATAGGTTTGTGTCAACAGGCCAAAAAAATGCCAGGTACTTTT
The DNA here is from genome assembly GCF_037043375.1 of Chiloscyllium plagiosum. Taxonomy (NCBI): domain Eukaryota; kingdom Metazoa; phylum Chordata; class Chondrichthyes; order Orectolobiformes; family Hemiscylliidae; genus Chiloscyllium; species Chiloscyllium plagiosum. The sequence continues at coordinate 66,645,672 of NW_028270144.1, forward strand.
CTTTTAACTCCTCAGTTCCCTGGTTTTCTTTTGGTTTCTCCACTCCAGTACACTGGGCTTCACTCCCAGCTGTGATCCAGTGATATCATTCCCAAGAATTAACTGGATTCCTGGAATAGCCAATTTTCCCGTCACTCCCACTATCACTTCCCCAATCTTGACTGGACTTTCTAACCTTATCGTACACAGGGGAATACCACTCCTCTCTCTATTTATTCTATAGATTATCACACTCTCAGACAATATTTCAGAAGGATTGCAAATATTTTCATCTCTCACTATTAGAGACACACTAGTTCTCATATCTCTTCATATATTTTTTTTTACTTATTCTCCCTTTTCTACCTGAGTAAAACTTACTCACAAAGGTGAAATCTTTGAAAAGGTCAAGCCGGTGACTAGGCTGTGCACTCTCCTTCACCTCCTCGACGTCTCAAGATTTCCTTCATTGCCTTAAGTAATCTGACTGGTTTAAAGAACACTCTTTTATCACATTCTTCTTCCCAGTGCCTTTCTGAAACCACTGGCACTGTGACTTTGTGTGTCTCACATTATTGCTATGAAAGCACTTGAGACCTCTTTTCTATCCTATTGGGTTTCTTTTTTCCACATGTGGTAAACTGTTTCTAGTGTGATCTACTTTTTGCTTTTCATTGAAGGATTCCCCACTTTCCCAATTTCTAACCCTCATGGAATGAAATTGCTGTCAGAAGCGAGATTTCGAACTGCGGACTAACGCTTATTCATTTACCATCTCGTCAGCTCTTCTGGGTGTTTTAAATTTCTGTTCCTCAGCGTGAGCTCTTATCAATTCTGGAAATGAGTTTTTACACTCCTTCAGCAAAATAATATCTCTAAGAGCCTCATACATCATTTCTATCTTTAATGCTTTCATTCATCTATTGAGGTTGGTCTGTTTAATCCTTTCAAACTCAATGTAAATCCAATGTCGTTCCTTTCTTACATTTCTGAACCGTTGTCTATCTACTTCTGATACCAGTTCATAGGCACTCAAAATAGACTTTATTTCCTTCTTCATATTCTCCTGACACCCACTCTGACAGTGCTGTCAACAATTCACTAGCCCTACCGACCAACTTTGTTTGGATCAACAAAATCCATATGGTCGCTTGCCACCTCATTTATTTAGCCACTTTCTCAAATGAGATGAAAAGGGTTTTTATGTCCTTCTTATCAAATTTATGCAATACTTGGATATATTTAAACAGGTCCCCACCAGGCCATTGGCTATGGTGGTTTACCTCATTATCACTATGCTCCCCACTAAAATTATCTTCCACCTTCATCTCCATCCTTTTGAGGCAACATTCCTGTCTAATCATCAACTTCTGAAATTCAAACTCTCTTTTTCCCTTCCTTCTGCTCAGGCCTTCCTCTCCTTTCTTTTTCCTCAGCTTTTAACTAATTCAAACTGTTTCAGTTCCCTTTCTAACTCCAATTGGCTTATTTGCAATTTAATTGTTTCTAACACCACTGCACTTGACTGTTAGTCTGATACACTTAAATGCATGGCTAACTCCGTTACAATTTCAGCTTTTTTGTTATCCCTCATTAAACCCAATTTTAGTCTATTTGCTGATTCTACAAGGGTCACCTTTCTCTGTCTTTCTAATTTGTCTTGGCAAATTTGAGAAGCGTCTTTGCCCCAAAACCTCTTTAGCAATGCTCAGACCCATTTCCCCACTTTCAATTTAACCAACAAGCAACCAATATTGAACAGATTTTCCACTTCTCACTTCCATTTAAAAACCTAGAACACTAACCCACAAGTCTGTTTCAACTTGCTGGGATTTTTCCTAACCAAGATCTGTACAAATCTGTCCAGATCCTGGATTCAAGCCCCCAATCTGTTAGAAAGCAGAGGTTGACCCCTCTCTGAGATGTAAAACCAAAACACACACAGAGGACCATCATACCCTGTAATCTGTAAAGAGTGTTTAACAGATGTAACCCACCTTTCAGCAACTTTAGTGGTTAAATAAATCCCTGACTCTCAATCTAAAATCAACAAGTAACAACTTATTTATCTCACTCGAACAGGAAACAAATAAATTCTTAACTAATTATTCCCGAATTAAACAAAATTCTAATGGTTTGCTGTTCCAATTAATAGAAGCCTCATAGATAGAATTTGGTCTCTCAAAATTACAGCCAGGTTCCAGATGTTGTGCCTCCTCTGATGTTCTTCTGTCAGGAACATCTTCTTTGTTATCCTTCTGTCAGGAACATCTTCTTTGTTATCCTTCTGTCAGGAACGTCTTCTCCATCATTGGTTCCGTTATTATTTCGAAGGTGCTTTCTCTAAGACATAGAGGAGGCTGTGAGAGCCAACGATTTTCTCTTGAAAGCTGAGGGCTCTGAGCTCTGGTGAATGGACGTTGTCTCTGGAGTCTTTATCTGACTGCCCTTTCATTTATACTCTTGATGACATATCAATATTTCTTACAATACGATTGTTCCTCTGTTGTCAAAACTTTCAGATTCAAAATTAATAGATTTTTCGTATCAAAGTGCCTGGTTCAAATTGATTGGCTAAATTCAAAAGTCTGTTGTCTTGGTAAATCCTGCTGCTTTCCCTGCAAACTGTACAGCCTTTCCATATAAATGTTTCAGTTCAGGCTCTATGTACTGCATTGAAATTGTTATGCAGAAAAAGCATAATCTTTTCTGGATGTTATCTTCCTAGATTTGCAAAAGGCCTTTGATAAGGTGCCTCACGGGAGGCTGAGGAAGGTGAGGACCCATGATGATCGAGGTGAGCTACTGGCATGGATTGAGGATTGGCTGTCTGACAGTCTGAGTTGGGATAAAAGCATCTTTTTCAAAATGGTAGCTGGTGACAAGTGGTATCCTGCAAGGTTCAGTGTTGGGCCGCAGCTGTTCACTTTATAAATAAATGATCTGGATGAAGTAACGGGGGGCATTATGCCCCATTTCGAATACTGTGTCCAGTTTTGAGCACCACACCTCCGCGTGTCCAGAGGAGATTCACACAGATGATCCCTGGAATGGTAGTCCTAACATATGATGAACAGCTGAGGATCCTGGGATTGTCTTCGTTAGCATTCAGGAGGTTGAGGGGAGATCTAATAGAAACATGCAAGCATGGCTTAGAAAGGGTGGAGACTGGAAAATTGTTTCCCTCAGGCGAGGAGACTTGAACTCGTGGGCACATCCTTAGAATTAGAGAGGTTCAATTTAAAATAGAAATGAAGAGACATTTCTTCAGCCAGAGAATGGTGGACTGTGGAATTCACTGCCACGGAGCGCAGTGGAGGCTGGGACATTAAATACCTTCAAGGCAGAGATTGATAAATTCTTTATCTTGCAAGGAATTAAGGGATACGGGGAGAGTGTGGGTTGGTGGCGTTGAAATGCCCATCAGCCATGATGAAATGATGGAGTGGACTCGATGGGCTGAATAGCCTTAATTCCACTCCTATTTCTCATGGTCTTATGGTCTTATCTTTTAAAGGCACCATGTAAAAGTCCAGGCTCCAGGAACTGACATTTCAAGAAAATAGCTGGTCAGAAATAGAGGCCAGAAAGTGTCTCCCAACAACAGCAGCCAGTCTGAATTACATGTCCCTCCAGGCAGGCAGACTGCAGTGCACGAGGCTCCAGGTTCCAAACAGCAGCTACTCTCTGGTGCAGTTGGCGTTATTACAGCAATCTTAACTCACCAAGAAAAAATGCAGTACACCAGGCTCCCAAAGGCAGCAGCAGTGAAGCATCCCAAGCTCCATTCCCTCCACAGCACTCGAGGCTCCAGGCTTTAGGCCTAAACTAGCTCCAGCTGTTCTGAGTTACAGCAGGGGTTGCCACTCCAGCTTCCACATTCCAGTGACAGCAGCAGCAGACTGCAGTCTCCTAATACACTGCCCTCTACAGGGAAAATAACCCTCCCTCTCCACTCTCTTTCTCTTGCCATCGAGCCAGTTCTGTTGCCAAATTCTCCCTGTATTCAATGTGATCAACCTTGCTAACCAGCCTGCCATATGGAACCTTGTTGAATGCCTCACTGAAGTCCATATACAACACATCCTCTGCTCTGCCTTCATCAGCCCACTTCGTTATTGCTTCAAAAAACTCAATCAAGTTAATGAGACATTATTTCCAATGTACAACACAATGTAGACTGCTGAATGAGTGCTATTTATTGAAGTACATTTCCCTTAAGATCCCCTCAAACAACTTGCCCACCTCTGATGTCAGTCTCATCAGTCTATAGTTCCGTGGCTTTTCCTTCCACCTTTTTTAAACAGTGGCACCACTGTAGTCAACCTCCAGTCTTCCGGTACCGCGTCTGTGACTATCAATGATACAAATATTTCAGCAAGAGGCTCAGCAATCACTTCTCTAGCTTCCCACAGAGTTCAAGGGGACACTGATCAGGTCCCAGGGATCAATCCACCTTTATGCATTTTATGAAATCCAGCACCTCCTCCACATCTTTTGAGTCCATGTTTGATGTTATTTCTCTGTTATTCAAAGAGATGATCTGCAGATAGAGAACTGGAAGATAAAAGATAAACAAAATTAAGGAGAATAAAATTGATTACAGGTTAAAGAGGTTACACAATTTGAAAATAGTGAATTTTGGATAATGTATGCAAATAGATTAACTGAGAGAAAAACACAGATGTTGACAGTTTGAGCAGATCATTCCACTCAAAAGACCAAGGGACATGACGTAGATGACAAAAATGTGATCTTAGACTTGGTTATTGGGTAAGGGCTGGGGTTGTGACCCTTGCCTTGGCCATAATAAGAGCAGTCATGAAGGAAACACAATTTGTAGAAGAGGCAAATGAGAGGATCCATCAACGGACTAAACATACCAAAACAATTAGAACTCGTGCTCCAAGGCAAATGAGGTGTTGGAGATGTAATGTTCAAGTACATCCATGGGTGAGAATATATTGCATATGAGTTGAGTGTGTGGTGCTGGAAAAGCAGAACAGGTCAAGCAGCATCCGAGGACCAGGAAAATCAACATTTTGGAGGGGAGGGTGGAGCCGACGGGTGGGAAGGAAGATGGACAGGTAGAACAGGTCATGAGGGTGGTGCCGAGCTAGAAGGTTGAAACTGGGATAAGGTGGGAGGAGCGGAAATTCATGGACCTCCCCATCTCCATCAATGGTGATCGACTCAACGCTGATATTTTCTACAAACCCACCGACTCCCACAATTACCTGGATTACACCTTCTCCCACTCTGCCTCCTGTAAAAATGATATCCTTTATTCCCAAATCCTCCGCCGCATCTGCTCCCAGGAAGACCAGTTCCACCATAGAACGCACCTGTTGGCCTCCTTCATTAAAGACTGTAACTTTCCCTTGACAACATAGTGGAAGATGCTCTCCAATGCATCTCATCCACGTCTGACATCTCTGCCCTCAAATCCCACTCCTCTAAATGCAACAACTACAGAATACCCCTGGTCCTCACTTTCCATTCCCCACCAACCTCTGTATACATCGCATCATCCTCTGCCATTTCCGCCACCTACAAATGGACCCCACCACCAGGGATATATTTCCCTCCCCACCCTTATCCACCTTTCCATAAAGACAATTCTCTCCGTGACTAGCTCGTCAGGTCCACGCTCCCCAGCAAGCCACGCTCCCCTCCCGACACATTCCCCTGCCTCCGCAGGAATTGCAAAACCCAAACCTCACCTCCCCCTCACCTCTGTCCAAGGCCCCAAAGGACCCTTCCACTTCCATCAAAATTTCACCTTCACTTTCACATATGTCATTTACTGAATCCATTGCCCCCGATGTAGTCTCGTCTACATTGGGGAGACTGACAGCCGACTCGCAGAGTGCTTCAGAGACCATCTCCAGGACACCCGCACAAACCAAGCCCTTTTGCCAAACACTTTAACTCCCCCTCCCACTCTGCCAAGGACATGTAGGTCCCGAGGTCTCCTCCATTGCCACTCCGTTACCACCCGACGCCGAAGGAAGAACACCTATTCTTCCACCTCGGGACTCTCCAACTCTATGGCATCAATGTGGATTTCACCAGTTTCCTCGTTTCCCCTCCCTCCCACCTTCTCCCAATTCCAACCTTCCAGCTCAGCACTGTCCAACTTCCTTCTCACCCATCCACTCCACCCTCCCCTCCAACCTATTACGTTTATCCACACCTCCATCCATCTATCACACTCAGCTACCTTCCCCCCGGCCCCATCCCCCTCCCACCACTGAAGCTCCGAGCCTTATTCCTGATTAAGGGACTTTTGCCCGAAACATCGATTTTCCAGCTCCTCGGATGCTGCCTGTCCTGCTGTGCTTTTCCAGCTCCACACTCTCAACTCTAATCTCCATTATCTGCAGTCCTCACTTTTGCCAATATTACAAACAGCTGTAATATTGGTCTTGCGTGCTCTGGTAATTGAAATATTCAGCTTGTATCAGTTCAGAAGATGGCAAAATAAAATTATATGTAGATTGAAAGATGAGGCTTGAATGAACCTGAAGGGCTGATTGTTATTATAAAAGGGATTGTATGAATTAAGTAGTTAGATCTTTTTGGTATTTTAACTAATTATATTCATAAATAATGTGGAATTAATGCATAGACTGTTGATTATGATCTCAAGAATGGTTCACAGAATGAAAGGAAAATGGTGATCCTAAGACAGATATCTTTGGATCGAGAGGGTGGAGATGTTGGCCAGGGGTTGCTCTCACATAAAAGCAGCAAGCTGGTGAACGGAAGTTACCCGAGCACCAGCCACTGGCTCCAAGGGTGACATAAGGTGCAAGTCCTTATTTGGAGGAAGAACAATGGGGTAGTCTGAAAGGTGCCCACAGTGGAAAGACAACAGCTCCCAGATGAGCAATGAACTTAGAAGAACAAGACACCACAGTTGGGGATGATTAGGCCAAAGGATAAAAATGCAGGATTCAATGTGCCATCAGCAAAAACCTTGGAGAGCAGACTTGACGATTTTGTGGGTCCCACATTTTTAAATGTGAAGAGGACTTTAAGACCTGGAAGAAATTGTCTGACTAGCATGAGCTTCTGTTTATGTCATAGATTCATGCAGCATGGTCCAACCAGTCTATGCCGAATAGAATCCCAAACTAAACTAATCCCTCCTGCCTGCGATTCTTGGGTATTTGCTGTTATTTTTGTTCACTGTTCAGGAAACATCAAGGTCTGTGATGTGCAATTGAATTTTCACCTTGCATGAATTATATGCCTGCTGTTCACCTTTTCCTAACCAAATGGTGTAAATTGTATGTTTGTTTTAACTAAACTAACAAAGGTATTGATTAGAGTCATAGAGATGTACAGCATGGAAACAGACCCTTCGGTTCAACTCGTCCATGCTGACCAGATATCCTAACCTAATCTCAATCCATTTGCCAGCACTTGGCCCATATCCCTCTAAACCCTTCTTATTCATATACCCAGCAGATGCCTATAAAAAGTTGTAATTTTACCAACCTCCATCACTTCTTCTGGCAGCTCATTCCATGCACCCACAACCCTCTGTGTGAAAATGTTGCTCCTCAGATCCCTTTTAAACTTTTCCCCTCTCACCCTAAAGCTTTCCCTCTAGTTTTGGACTCCCGCGCCCCAGGGAAAAGACCTTGTCTTTTTACCCTATCCATGCCCTCATGATTTTATAAACCTTTATAAGATCAATCCTCAGCCTCTGACGCTCCAGGGAAAACAGCTTCAGCCTATTCAGTCTCTCCCTGTAGCTCAAATCTAATTAGTTATCCACTTGTACTGTTGTCTAGGGCAGTAACCAGGCAACACTTCTTCAGTGCTTTGAGCATTCCCACCTTTCGGGCAGTATGTTCCAGATACCCACCAGTCTTAGGATGATAAATATTTCCTCAAATCCCGATGAAAACCTCTGCTGATAAACCTCTCCTGTCCACGTTTTAAGAATTCTGCCACCTCTGTGCCTTTTACATTTTCTGTGTCCCAGATAATGTTGGGGTAATTGAAATCCCAACTCTTATGACCTTATTAGTTTTACATTTCTTTGAGATGTGCTTACATACTCGTCTCCCCATCTCTCTCTGACTATTTGGGGTAAATAAGACACCGCACCCAACGCGATTACCCCATTTTTATGATTAAATTCTACCCAGACGGCCTGATCCGAGGTGCCTTCTAAGATATCATCACTCCCTATTGTAGTAAGTGATGCCTTGGTCAATATTGCAACACTGCCTCTGTTACATACTGCCTTCTGGCCTGAAGCTTCTATACCATGGAAGAGGCTCTCCATGATGCTGGTCTGTTTTACTGCCACTTCCACCTCTGTGCTCACTTCTACAACCAGGAATTCCCATGCCCCACCTATCCCCTCGCCCACCTCCAGTGTTCATCCTCCACTTGGACCCCTTCCTCTTGCCTCTTACCTGCCCTCAATCTCTTCACTGCAAACTATCAGTGTAACGTTGGCTGTTGCAATTTCTCTGCTCCTCTCACCCATTCTCCCTGATCCCTTCTGAAATGGCACCACTTCGCTCTCTCAGGTCCATTTTCATATTTGTCATCATACCCGCTAGCAGGGGTGGTGCCCTTGTAATCTGGCATGTTGATCTTTACCTTGAAGGTGCTTAACGCCAACTCTCCAACACGTTTTCCAACCTCTCCCTGAACCATGACCCCACATCCCAACATCAAGGCATTGTTGCCAGCAGTGTCCCTGTGAGTGCCCCTCATGACTGAGATTCCCACCACTATTGTTCTCCAGCTCTTTCTGATTCCCACATTGTGCAGCTGAGCTCTGGCTGCACTCCCCAGAGGAGCCGTCACTCTCTCTGTTTTCCAACACAGAAAATCGCTTCCTGAGTGAGATGCACCATGGGGCTTTCCTGAATCTCTGATACCACTGACTGGTGATCAGTGTCAGTCAGAAACACTTCAGCTGCCAGGTGACCACACCCAAGCTCTAAAGCCCCATTCTGAAGCTGATCAAACCATACTACATCCTGCAGACGTGGTCAGGGAAGGTGAGTGCAGACCCCGAGCCTTGCCCTCTCTCCATCCGCTGCCCTGGGGAGAGATGACCCCAATGATCCAGCAGTCACTACTCCCAGAATGGAAGTGCATTTATGTGACACGTGCTGGTACAACAGCACTCCTGCAGTTTATTTAACGTGAAACAGAATCTTTATTTACAGCAACATGGATGAGCGCAAACAGAATTGTTAAAAGTTGTATGTTTTTGGACCAGTTTCTAATAAAAGGTTAGTATCTGGAGGAGATCAATTCACTATAATGTCCACGATCTGGAGGAGGTCAATGTTGACACAAAACTGAGGATTCAGAGAGATCACTTGCTGTTAAAATTTGAGGATCTGACAGAGATCAGATAATGTTAAAGATGTGAAGGCCATCAGATGTTGTGATGTAGCAAAGTTGGTGTGACAGAAACATTGATGTTGAGAAGGTCTGTTTGTTTATTGACGGTGAGGATCGGGATGTGGAGCACAATAGTTGGTATGAGAAGACAAGGGTCTGGGCCATATTCCGAACCTGATGTGCTGAGGTCTCATTTGGGGACTATGCAGCAGCAACTGCAAATTAATCTTTTGCACCAGGACGTCCATTGGGTGATCCGGAAGCGATGGGTCTGCTTGGTGAGGAATGCTGCTAAGGCCGTTGCTTGATCGCGGTGATGGTCCTGGTTGGAACTGAAGGATACACAGTCCGAAATGTAGCAACTCACCATGTCGGGGTAATCGTCAACGAGTTGACGAGAAATACGTTTCAGGACGTTTCAGTAACTCCAGCCTGGTGCCTCGAAACACCTCTCTGTTAAGGAGCGGCATAGTGGCTCAGTGGTTAGCACTGCTGCCTCACAGCGCCAGATCCCAGGTTTGATTCCAGTCTTGGGTGACTGTCTGTGTGGAGTTTGCACATTCCTCTTGTGTCTGTGTGGGTTTCCTCCAGGTGCTCCGCTTTCCTCCCACAGTCCAAAGATGTGCAGGTCAGGTGAATTGGCCATGTTAAATTGCTCATAGTGTGAGGTGCATTAGACAATAGACAGACAATAGACAATAGACAATAGGTACAGGAGTAGGCCATTCAGCCCTTCTAGCCTGCACCGCCATTCAATATGATCATGGCTGATCATTCCTAATCAGTATCCTCTTCCTGCCTTATCTCCATAACCCTTGATTCCACTATCTTTGAGAGCTCTATCCAACTCTTTCTTAAATGAATCCAGAGACTGGGCCTCCACTGTCCTCTGGGGCAGAGCATTCCACACAGCCACCACTCTCTGGGTGAAGAGGTTTCTCCTCATCTCTGTCCTAAATGGTCTACCCCATATTTTTAAGCTGTGTCCTCTGGTTCGGCACTCACCCATCAGCAGAAACATGTTTCCTGTTGCCAGAGTGTCCAATCCTTTCATGATCTTATATGTCTCAATCAGATCCCCTCTTAGTCTTCTAAACTCAAGGGTATACAAGCCCAGTCGCTTCAGTCTTTCATTGTAAGGTAATCCCACCATTCCAGGAATTGACCTCGTGAACCTACGCTGCACTCCCTCAATAGCCAGAATGTCTTTCCTCAAATCTGGAGACCAGAACTGCACACAGTACTCCAGGTGTGGTCTCACCAGGGCCCTGTACAGCTGCAGAAGCACCTCTTTGCTTCTATACTCAATTCCTCTTGTTATGAAGGCCAGCATGCTATTAACCTTCTTCACTACCTGCTGTACCTGCATGCTTGCCTTCATTGACTGGTGTACAAGAACACCCAGATCTCTCCGTACTGCCCCTTTACCTAAATTGATTCCATTGAGGTAGTAATCTGCCTTCCTGTTCTTGCCACCAAAGTGGTTAACCATACATTTATCCACATTAAACTGCATCTGCCCACTCATCTAACTTGTCCAGGTCACCCTGTAATCTCCTAACATCCTCATCACATTTCACCCTGTCACCCAGCTTTGTATCATTAGCAAATTTGCTAATGTTATTGCTGATACCATCTTCTATATCATTAACATATATTGTAAAAAGCTGTGGTCCCAGCACAGATCCCTGCGGTACCCCACTGGTCACTGTCTGCCATTCCGAAATGGAGCCGTTTATCACTACCTTTTGTTTCCTATCAGCCAACCAATTTTCAATCCAATCTAGTACTTTGCCCCCAATACCATGCACCCTAATTTTACTCACTAACCTCCTGTGTGGGACTTTATCAAAAGCTTTCTGAAAGTCCAGGTACACTACATTAGTCAGAGGGAAATGGGTCTGGTAAATTACTCTTCAGAGGGTCAGTGTGGACTGGTTGGGCTGAAGGGCCTGTTTCTACACTGTTGGGAATCTAATCTAAATCTGGAAATAAGCCTGAATCTCACGAGAAGCTGCAAGATCCATGTTACCCTCAGTCCACCATTTTCAAACTTTTTTCTGTTTTCAACATCCCTCAACATCGGTGTCATTCCTGTTGAAAGCCATCATTGGTACATTCCGTTTTCTGGGAGAACACTTGCTCTCCCAAACTCTCTTCACTGAGGAACTCTTCCTGTTACATCATCTGCAGAATCTTTAATCAGAGCAACATCCATTGTCACATGTGGCAGCTCTGTGCAAGCTGGTAGTTTCTTTTTCGCAATATCTTGGATTTCTGAGTTAGCTCATTTCTTCTTGACCATTTCCTGAATCTGTGCCATGGTTTGGAGATGCTGGTGTTGGACTGGGGTGTACAATGTTAAAACCTGGATTTTTAACTCTGAATCTGTGCAGTTTGATTTGGAAACTTTTGAGTCATATGAAGCTCAGCTTCATTTTGTGTCAGGTAACCTTAATTCTCAAACTGTTGAATTAGCTGTGCTGAAGTATGTAATTGCTTTAATTTGCTTTATTGAGTGAGTTGGACATTTTCATTGGCCCTGTGTGGGTGATATCCTGGTGAATTAGATATTTTCACATCCTCAATCATGTTACTCCAGTCTTACTGCTTATTTAGTCTTACCTCTGTCAATGGGAATGACAATTCATTTTTTTGGAGATGAAGGATTTAGATCTTCCACTTGTACTTGGGTTATCTCATCACCTGACATTAAAGTCAAATCTCCTGTACTAATTTGTTCCCCATATTGCTTTACTGTCTGAATAACATCAGTTATTCATCCATGAGCTCAAGTTGGTTGTACTGGAAATTTATTCTTTCCTCATCTGCATTTTAGAGTCATAGAGCTGCAGAGTGTGGCAATAGCCTCTTTGGTACACCTTGTCCATGCCGATCAGATATCCTAAACTAATCCAGTCCCATTTGCTTGCATTTGGCTCATATTCCTTTTAACCCTTCCTATTCATATACCAATCCAGAATGACTTTCACCTTGGTTATGGAGAGAGATAGGTGCGCACAACAAGGTAGATTTTATAATTGGGGGAAGGGAAATTACGATGCTGTAAGGCAGGATTTGAGGAGCATATATTGGGAGCATAGGCTGTCAGGGAAGGATGTGGTGGAAATGTGGAACTTTTTCAAAGAGCAGATACGACGTGTCCATGATATGTATGTACCTATCAGGCAGGAAAGAAATGGTCGTGTGAGGGAGCTTTGGTTGACGAGAGAGGTTGAATGTCTGGTAAAGAGGAAGAAGGTGGCTTACATAAGGTTGAGGAAACAGGATTCAGACAGAGCAGTGGAGGGATACAGGATAGCCAGAAGGGACCTGAAGAAAGGGATTAGGAGAGCTAAGAGAGGGCATGAAAAATCGTTGGCGGATAGGATCAAGGATAACCCCAAGGCATTTTATGCGCATGTGAGAAACCTGAGAATGACGAGAACGAGGGTAGGTCCGATCAAGGACAGTAGTGGGAGACTGTGTATTGAGTCGGAAGAGATAGGAGAGGTCTTGAACAAGTACTTCTCTTCAGTATTTACGAACGAGAGGGACCATATTGTAGAAGAGGAGAGTGTGAAATGGACTAGTAAGCTAGAAGAGATACCTGTTAGGAAGGAAGATGTTTTGGACATTTTGAACAACTTGAGGATAGACAAGTCCCCCGGGCCTGACGGGATATATCCTAGGATTATGTGGGAAGCATAGAGGAAATTGCAGTACCGTTGGCAATGATCTTCTCGTCTTCACTGGCAACGGGGGTGGTACCAGGGGACTGGAGAGTAGCGAATGTTGTGCCCCTGTTCAAAAAAGGGAATAGGGATAACCCCGGGAATTACAGGCCTGTTAGTCTTACTTCTGTGGTAGGCAAAGTAATGGAAAGGGTACTGAGGGATAGGATTTATGAGTATCTGGAAAGACACTGCTTGATTAGGGACAGCCAGCACGGATTTGTGAAGGGTAGGTCTTGCCTTACAAGTCTTATTGAATTCTTCGAGGAGGTGACCAAGCATGTGGATGAGGGTAGAGCAGTGGATGTAGTGTACATGGATTTTAGTAAGGCATTTGATAAGGTTCCCCATGGTAGGCTTATGCGGAAAGTCAGGAGGCATGGGATAGAGGGAAATTTGGCCAATTGGATAGAAAACTGGCTAACCGGTCGAAGGCAGAGAGTGGTGGTGGATGGTAAATATTCAGCCTGGAGCCCAGTTACAAGTGGAGTTCCGCAGGGATCAGTTCTGGGTCCTCTGCTGTTTGTAATTTTTATTAATGACTTAGATGAGGGAGTCGAAGGGTGGGTCAGTAAATTTGCAGATGATACGAAGATAGGTGGAGTTGTGGACAGTGAGGAGGGCTGTTGTCGGCTGCAGAGGGACTTAGATATGATGCAGAGCTGGGCTGAGGAGTGGCAGATGGAGTTCAACCCTGCCAAGTGTGAGGTTGTCCATTTTGGAAGAACAAATAAGAATGCGGAATACAGGGTTAATGGTAGGGTTCTTAGTCAGGTGGAGGAACAGAGGGATCTTGGGGTCTATGTACATAGATCTTTGAAGGTTGCCACTCAGGTGGATAGAGTTTGTAAGAAGGCCTATGGAGTATTATCATTCATTAGCAGAGGGATTGAATTCAAGAGTCGTGAAGTGATGTTGCAGCTGTACAGGACTTTGGTTAGGCCACAGTTGGAGCACTGTGTGCAGTTCTGGTCGCCTCACTTTAGGAAAGATGTGGAAGCTTTGGAGAGGGTGCAGAGAAGATTTACCAGGATGTTGCCTGGAATGGAGAGGAAGTCGTACGAGGATAGGTTGAGAGTTCTCGGCCTTTTCTCGTTGGAACGGCGAAGGAAGAGGGGTGACTTGATAGAGGTTTATAAGATGATCAGAGGAATAGATAGAGTAGACAGTCAGAAACTTTTTCCCCGGGTACAACAGAGTGTTACAAGGGGACATAAATTTAAGGTGAAGGGTGGAAGGTATAGGGGAGATGTCAGGGGTGGGTTCTTTACCCAGAGAGTGGTGGGGGCATGGAATGCGCTGCCCGTGGGAGTGGTAGAGTCGGAATCATTGGCGACCTTTAAGCGGCATTTGGATAGGTACATGGATGGGTACTTAATCTAGGTTAGAAGTTCGGCACAACATCGTGGGCCGAAGGGCCTGTTCTGTGCTGTATTGTTCTATGTTCTATGTTCTATGTTGTAATTGTACCAGTCTCCACCACTTGCTTTGGCAGCTCATTCTGTGCAGGCACCTCTCTGTGCGTGAAAAAGTTGCCCTTCACGTCCCTTTTGAATATGTCCTCTCTTGCCTTAAACCTATATCTTCAGTGAGTTTTGAGATGATTTGTAGCTCAGATTTGTCGCTCCCTGAGAAAAGGAACAGGAAGTGACTTCACCACAGGAAATAACATCACCAAAGGAAATTACATCACCAACCCAAAGAAACCCAAACATATAAATAGAAAGCAGGAAGTTTCAGCATTGCTTCACATGAAGTCCACTGAAGATGTTACCTAGTAAGGTAATGACACGTCTGGAAATGAACCTTTCACCTATGTCTTCAGTTTGAACTCCCCTACTCTGGGGAAAAGACCTTGGCTATTTACCCTATTCATGCCCCTCAATGATTTTATAAACTTCTATAATTTCACCCTTCGGCCTCCAACATTCTGGGGAAAATAGCCCAGTCCATTCAATCTCTCCCTAAAGCTTCAAACCCTCCAACCTGGACAACATCCACATAAGTCGAAGATTGTGCTGCTGGAAAAGCACAGCCAGTCAGGCAGCATCTGAGGAGCAGGAGGATAAACATTTTGAGCATCAACCCTTCATCAGGAATGAGGTTTGTAGCCCAAGGGGGTTGAGAGATAAGTTGGAGAGGGAGTGGGGCCAGTGGGAAGGTAGTTGGAAATGCGATAGGTGGATGAAGGTACGGGCTGATGGTGATAGTCAGAGAGGAGGGTGAAGTGGATAGGTGGGAAGGAAGATGGACAGGTCTGACAGTTCAAGAGAGCGGTGCCAAGTTGGAAGGTTGGATCTGGGATGAGGTAGGGTGAGGGTTTATGAGGAAACTCGTGAAATCCACATTGATCCCCTCCCACACCTTATCCTAAATCCAACCCTGCAACTTGGAACCATTCTCTTGAACTCTCCTACCTGTCCATCTCCCTTTCCACTTATCCGCTCTACCCTCCTCTCCTATCTATCACCTTCACCCCACCTTCATCTATCTATCGCACCTCCTTCCCCCAGACCCACCCCCCTCCTATTTATCTCTCAGCCCCCTTGGGTTACAAGCCGTTCAAAAGTGCACCGGGAGGATATCCCTGAGATGACTCAGACATTATGGGAAAGAGTCGGCGGTGCACAGCACAATGTGAAATTCCGGACGGATGGTGATAAGTTTGTCCAGAAGGTCACTGCACGCTTGAGCTGCCTCGAGTGTACATGAGGTGTGGGGGCTGAATGCCTTGTCCATCAGACTCTGGATGGCTCGGGGCACGAACCAGAGGGGGACTGACACCCTCGCAGTCAATCTTGTCGGTGTTAGCCAGTCCACTCCTCTGCCATCCAGTGGATCCCCGACTCTGGTCATCCCTGTAACCCGAGCTCTCTCCTCCCCCAGCCAGCGCAAACCATGTTCAGGAATCTGTTCCTGAGCTGGGCTCCCTGATGAGAACCAGCACTCCCCCTTGTCTGTCAGTTGGAGGAGTTTACATTGAGTGTGGTGCTGCTCCTGCTTAGTCTGAAGGAGGCCTGCCTGAGACAGGTTTGCCTGACTCAGAAGGCAGTCACGGAGGGCTCATTCATGGTTGAGCATGAGAGTGCTGCTTACTGGGTGTTCTGGTTAGTGGAGGGTGTGGGATGTTATGCCTGCAAGAAGGTGGGATACCTCCAGAGGAACTGCTCTGCCTCGAAGGCCACTGTCAACAGCTGAGTGACTGCATTTGGCATCATCATCCCTTCCCTCGTGACGCCCCCCCCATCAGGAGAGAGCTACCTCACTTACAGACGCCAGTGAAGTGGGAGGAGGGTGTCTACAAGAGAGGAAAACACAGAGGAAGGCCAGGCATTTCCGGGTGGCCTCCCAGGAGAATTCCCCAGGTGACCTTGAGGCCATTGGCTCCCCAGCCTGGGAAGGGATCCCTTGCAAAGGTTACAGTCCCTGGTCCGTCAGGAAGGTGTGAGATTTGGAGCCCAGCCTGGGGCCCGTCAATGACAAAAGCTGCGAGAGCAGGTAGCGCCTCTGATTTCCCCTGGTCTCTGCATGCTTCAAAACCCGTAAGGGACAAGGAAAAATGGAGGATGTTTGAGGGGGAGAGGAGGCATCAGGACAGTGGAAGGATGGAGGTGTCTCTTGTTCCCGCATCCTCCTGAAAAAGGCGCCATTCCTTGGGGTTGGAGAAGGAGGGAGAGTCCAATACTAATACATCCCCCACCGCCTGCCCGGGAATGAGGGAGCACCATCCCCCAGAAAACCCTTTCCCTTCTCACAAGGGGAAGGGGTCACAAAGCCGCCTTTGCAGTTCACCGGAACTGGACCAGGCACTTTGGACTGAGGTGGGCGTGGCCACTGAGGTCTTGTCAATGCCACAAGAACTGGAGGTCCTCGAGGTGCTGCCTACACTGGCTGGGGATTGTGGTTGGGATCGTTACCCTGAGAGCACCCTGGATGGTAGCGATAAAGGAGCAGGCCTCCTCACTTCCTCCTTGGCCTTTATGTTGAGTACTTCTTAACTGGGGATCTATTCCTAGACACGGAGGGTGATCTGGCACTGGGAGTGGAGCAGGTTCCCATGGGGGCCACCACTTTAGTCAATGGCATAATCCTCGACTTGGAGGTTCCTACTAAGACTCCACTGCTGTAGCCCCAGGGGATGGGGACAAGGTGGGGTGTCTCTGACCAGTGACCCTGCGCCACCCCCTGCACTCAATGTGGACAAGAGATCAGAGGTCGGAGGTGACGACCTGGAAGAGGACTGGGCATTCGTTGTGAGCGCTGCCTAGGTAGACGAGATTGAGAATGACGTGGTGCCCGTGGACGGGGTCACCCTTATCCCCATCGGGAAACTCCAAGACGTTTTGCAAGTAGTGCTTGCTCACCGAGACAGAGTCTGGTTGGCTATGGACAAGTGGAATTCTGTACTGCTTCGGGTCATGTCTGCCCGGCAGTTATTAGCGGCCCCGGTAATGAAAAAGAACACAAAGTGGTAATGGCAGAGATTCCTTTGCAGCATCCTCCGGGAGTGAAAGGGAAAAAGAGTCCCTCTGCTTGCTCAGTAAGTTGGGTTTCATTGTTTTAACTGGTGGTGGTGGCATGTACTTCTAGTTATGCCATCATCCATAGCTGACCTCAATGTCAATGGTAGTGAGATGGCTCAATTCAGATTTTGCATCCTCTCCATCTTCAGGAAACAAAAGTACACAGTGAGCCTCCTGCAAGAATCCCATACCATTTCAGGAGATTAAGCTATGTAACTCCTGGAGTGGCGACGAAGGGTCTTCATGAGTCACCTGGTCTCTGGTGGGATGGCTACCTTATTGGTCCCCTTTTCTCAGCTGGAAATCTTGAGGGTCAAGCAGCTCTATCTGCTCCAATTCACAGTTTGTTTCGAAGGTTTGGTATTTCACTTCACGTGCGTTGGATGGGGCCTGAGCAGACATACTTCGTTGAGGAAGTGTCTACTCTTTTTAGCTAACAAACTCATCTCTCTCTGGGGAGATTTCACTTGTACCCTTGAGAGACAGAATCGTGGCAGTACCTAGAAGAGCTCAGCATTGGTGAGGAAATTGAGAGACTCGGTTAAGACCTTTGACCTGATTGACATCTGGCAAATCTCCATCCTGATTCCTTACTCTTCACCTTTGCAAGGCCTAAGGTTGGAGTAACCAGAATTGACCGCCTCTACATTTCCAGAGCATACGCCTTCTGTGTTCTGAATGCCTCGATGCGGCAAGTGCCATTTTCTGACCACAACCTGGTCTGGGCAGAGCACGTTCTGTTCAATGCTCGCGGGGAGGTGTTATGAAGTTGAAGATGTGTACTGTACCTTTAAGAGAGAGAGAATGCTATTTTGCATTGAGAGCTTACAAGCACCTGTCATATGACTAACTAGCAGTCACAGAGTGTATTGAAAAATTGAAAATATGTAACATTTGGCTGTGGAATAGATGCCTGAGTTGGTTGGTGTTTTGACAACAATTTGAATTCAATCAATTGGTTTATATCATGCCCTAGGATACTAAAACCAAATTGAGTTTAATTTTTTTGTTTATGCCAACCTTGAACCAATGAGATGATCTGATGTTTGGGGTATAAAAAAGCAGGCATTTTGAAAGTCAAAGAGAGTAATTGCCATCAAGAAAGACTGCAATTCAAAAACACTCTCTATCAAAGGTACCTTTTTCATACAAAGCTTATTTGCAGTAAAAGGCAGAAGATCACCCAGGGAGATTCTTAGCTGAAAGAAGAAAGACACCAGAGATGACAGCTGTTGCATGGTTTTGAAATTAAGTTGTTGTAATTTTAATATGTTTTCCTATTGGAACAATATATTGTTATAGAGTTGGAGGCAGATAATAAACAATTGAGAGAAAAAAGGGCTCACAGTTGTGAATAGTTGTTGTTTATTGTTCAATTTTAGAGTTAAAGAATAAATTGATACTATTTTCTTTAAACAGGGGAACTTAGGAGTTCTCTGTCACTCATATTTTTACAGATCACAAGATGAGGTGAGTTTTTCTGGGCGTGTGGTTTAATTAACAGAAAAGTCACCACTCTGTCATAACAGAGGTCAGAATACTTGCTCTTTAACAACCTGCAGCTTGAGGACCTGTGGTTGTAGGACTGTTTACATCACTTCTGGACCAGCTTGAGAAGAAAGTGGGGTGGGGGGCTTCCTCACCTTTAGGCTATGGTAGGATTTGGGTAAGACTCACGTCAATGTTTTCTGTCAGTGGCATACATGGGGGTCGACGAAGAGGCAGAGGTCCAGAATCAAGGGATTGGAGAAAGAAGTGGAGTCACATCTCGGTCAGTCCGATATGGACCCTGCCCTGCAGGAGGTGTTCAAAGAGGAGAAGGCTGTGCCCTGGGATATACATGAGATCACAGGTCCAGTTCTTTAGGATCCCAACCGCGGCTGCTTCTACTCACTGGAAAAAAGGCACAGGGTCCATCTGCAGTTCCTTGTGCTGCTAGCCAACGATGGATCCCTCGGATCAGATGTGGAGGGCATCAGGGCCCAAGTGAGGGACTATTGTAAAGCCTTCTTCTTTCCGAATCTAAGCACCAAGGAAGCTGGCAACATCTGGTGGGAGGACCTGCTGTAGGTCAGCCCTGAGGTGCCGAGAGGCTCGATGCTCCTCTGGGCTTTGAGGAGCTCTGAGTTTGACCGTCTCTAGGGGCAAGCTTCAAAGCCGGATGGGCTGACTGAGGAGTTCTTCAGGACATTGTGGGAACGACTATGTACAGGTCCTGGATGAATGTATCGGAACTGAAGAGATGCCCCATTCTTGGCACAGGGCCATCATCACTCTGTTGCTGAAGAACGAGGATATCCGGTTGGCAAAGAATTGGCATCTTTCCTCAGTGCAGACTACAACATCTTTGCCAGGGCACCTTTGACTTGCCTTGGCACCATGCTGGACCACATAGTCCACCTAGAACAGTCCTACACTGTCCTGGGCCAGTGCACCCATGACAATATCCACATTGCCCAGGAGTGATCCATTATCCCAGAGGGCTGGCCTGTCGAGCTACTTTCTCTCCCTTTCTCTCCCTTGATCAGGAAAAGGTGTTCAATGGAGTGGGTCAAAAGTATCTGTTCAGGTCCCTGTGAGCTTTTGGGTTTAGGACTTTGTTGCCCAGAGTCAATTTCGGTACGCCGCCGCGGAGTACCTAATGAAGGCTAACGGGTCCCTGACAGCGCCCCAGTGCTTTGGGAGAGGTATCATGGCTGGCCCTTGTCTGGCCAGTTTCATTCTCTCTGCGTGGAGCCATTCCTGTGCCTCTTAAGTAAGTGGCTTTCAGGTTCGGCTCTGTGTGGGTCAGGGCTGGAGGTGGTTTTGTCTGTGATGACGTGATGATGTGCTCCTTGAGTTCACAGACCCGGCTGACCTGTGGAGGGTGCGCAAGTGCGAGGAGGTCTCCTTTACGGAGTCCTCCGCAAGGATAAACTGGAGCAAGTGTTCTAGACTTCTGGTCAGTCTCTGGGAGATGTACTCCCTGCCAGAGGAGCTCTGGTGTTTCACATGGAGCACCACTCACCTCCTCTACCTGGGAGTCTGTCTTTGCCCTGCTGAGGCATCCTGACTGGTGAATTAGCATGAATTGGGGACCAAGATGGCCACTGGCCTCGTACGCTGGACCGGACTACTCCGAGTGTTGTCCTCCAGGGTGCGATTGCTGGTCACAAACCAGCTGGTGGCCATCATATTGTGGTACCTGCTGCTCACCTTTTGGTCTCACCCACTGGCTTTCTCACCACCGTCCAGTAAAAACTCATCGAGTTCCTGTGGAGACAAGAGACAGCACTGGGTCACTTCTGTGGTTCTGAGTCTCCCGCTTGAAGAGGGTAGTCAGACGTTGGTGTGACACTGCACCCAGGTAACGATGTTCCACCTTTAGACACTGTAGCAATCGTCTATGTCAAGCCTCCTCCAAGGTAGTGTGCCCTGATGATCTATTTTTTCTGTGTGGCCTCCGTTACAACATGCAGTTCCTGATAATGGATTGGTCGTTGCTCTGAGTCTTCTTCCAGTAATTGCCTGGGCTTCTATCTGGACCTGATCACTCCCATACATTGCCTCTTCAGGGAAAGCAATCCACCATCACCACTTTCTGTCTCTGACCTTTGAGCCAGTTCTGTATCCAAATGACTAGTTCTCCCTCTATTCTATGTGATCTAACCTTGCTAACCAGTCCAGAATGTGGAACCTTGTCAAACACCTTGCTGAAGTCCATATAGATCACGTTCACTGCTCTGCTTCATCAGTCTTCTTTATTACTTCTTCAACCAACACAATCATGTTAGTGAGACACAATTTCCCCGCACAAAGCCATATTGACTATTCCTAATCAGTCCTTACCTTTCCAAATACATCTAAATCCCAGACCCTCAGGATTCCCTCTAACAACTTGCCCACTAGTAATGTCAGGCCCACCGGTCTATGGTTCCCTGGCTTTTCCTTATCATCTTTTTTTAAATAGTGGCACCACATTAGCCAACCTCCAAGCTTCTCGTACCACACCGGTGGCTATTGATGGTACAACTATCTCAGTAAATGTCCCAGCAATCATTTCCCTAGTTTTCCACAAAGTTCTCAGGTACAACTGATCAGATCCTGGCATTTTATCCACCTTTATGAGTTTTAAAATGTCTAGCACCTCATCCTCTGTAATATGGACATTTTTCAAGATGTTGCTATTTATTTCCCCAAGATCTCCAGCTTTCATATCCTTCTCCACAGTAAACACTGTTACAAAATACTCGTTTAGTATCTGTCCCATGTCCTGCTGTTCTGCACAAAAGCTGCCTTGCTGGTGTTTAAGGGGACCTATTCACTCCCAAGTTACCCTTTTGTCTTTAATGTATTTGTGGAATCCCTTTGGATTCTCATCAATCATATTTGTCAAAGCTATCTCATGTCCCCTTTTTGCCCTCCTGATTTCTCCCTTAAGTATACTCCTACTGCCTTTAAACTCTTCTAAGGATTCACTCGATCCCTGCTGTCTATATCTGACGTTCTTCCTTCCTTTTCTCAACCAAAACCTCAATTTCTCTAGTCATCTAGCATTCCCTACACCTACCAGCCCTGTCCTTCATCTGATCAGGAACATCCTGTTTCTGGCCTGTAGTTATCTCATTTTGGAAGATTTCCCATTTTCCAGCTGCCCATTTGCCTGCGAACATCTGCCCAATCAGCTTTTGAACATTCTTGCCTAATACTATCAAAATTTGTGTCCTTACAATTTAGACCTTTAACATTTAGATCCAGTCTATCTTTTTCAAACAATATTTTGAAACTAATAGAATTATGATCACTGACCCCAAAATGTTCTCCCACTGACACCTCAGTCACCTGCCCTGCCTTATTTCCCAAGAGTAGGTTAGGTTTTGCTCCTTCTCTAGTAGGTACATCCACCTACTGAATAAGAAAATTTTCTTGTGTACACACTTAACAAATTCCTCTCCATCTAAGCCCTTAACATAATAGCAGTCCCAGTCTATGTTTGGAAAGTTAGAATCCCCTACCACGACCACACTACTATCCTTACAGATAATGGAGATCTCCTTACAAATTGCATCTTAATTTCCTGCTGAGTATTGAGAGGTCTATAATACAATCCCAATTAGGTGGTTATCCCTTTATGATTTCTCAGTTCGACCCAAATATCCTCTCTGGATATATTCCGAGGAATATCGTCCCTAAGTACAGCCATAATGTTATGTCTAATAAAAACACCACTCCCCCTCCTCACTTGCCCCCTTTTTGTCCTTCCTATAGCAAACATAGCCTGGAACATTTAGCTGCCAGCCCTGTCCATCCCTGAGCCCCGTTTCTGCAATTGCTATGATATCCTAGGTCTTTGTTGCCAACCATGTCCTGATTCATCTGCCTTATCTGTTAGGCCTCTTGCATTGAAATAAGTGCAGTTTAATTCATCAGTCCTATCTCATTTTCTGCTTGGTTCCTACCTGCCCTGACTGTTTCATCTATTCATTTTCCTGACTATACCAAAATCAGCCTGATCTGTTTTCTCAATATCTCCCTCGGCTGCCACCACTTCCCCCCACACCCCTACCCCAGCCCCGCTACCCAGTCCCCACCCTAAATAGTTTAACTTCTCTGGAGCAGCTCCAACAAATCCAGTACAGAGGAACCTCGGTTATCCGAATATCAATTGTCCGAATATCAGATTATCTGAAGGAGATCTCAAGGTCCCGATAGAAACATTACATCAAAGATGTGTTTCCATCACTAATTTCGACTTTTGTTAGCAGTGATTAAAAGTGAATTTGGCTTACTGAACTGCTGCCGAGAACAATCTTGGATGTCAATGGGAACCCAGACACTGTCTCCAAATGACTGACCTACTGCCCGCTCGCTCTCCTCCCATACTCTTTCCCTGGAGTTCTACACAGAAGTGTACCCTAAACCCCCATTCCCCAGATAATCTTTCCAAGATTTTCCTGTATGTGTGTATACGCGCGCATGCAAAAGGCAGCAGCAGCAGTCTTGTTGTTGGTGTCCAATCCGACTGCCCCAGAGAGGGGGGAGGTGCGGATGGGAGGGCGCATGAGGGACGGGTGGGGGGAGAAGTGGGGGTGGATGATGGGGCACATGGGAGGTGGTCACATAGGGGCGGAGGAAGGGGAGGTGATGTTGGACGGGTTTTGGGGAGTGGAGGAAGGGGGCGGTGTTGGACAGGTTTGGGGGGTAGACAGGAAAGCAGTTTTGGATGGGATTGGGCAGGGGTAGGGGCGGGTGGGGGGCTTGTGTGCGATGTGCTGCTGCCTCGTCTCCTGAACAGGGAGCGGACTCTGAGCTCCAGAGGAGAGGCTTTGAATCAATTAACCAAATAATCAATTTTCTGAACGAAATAGTTCCCACCCATCTCATTCGGATAATCAAGGTTCCTCCGTATATGAGACCCTTCGAATTCAGGTCCCTCTTATACAGTCACTTCTACCCGGAAGAGATCCAATGATCCAAAAATGTGAATTCTTCTCTTTTACCCCAGATCCTCAACCACACGTTCATCTGCTCTATCTTTCTATTCCTACCTTCACTACCTCATGGCACTGGGAGTGATCCAGATATACTATTCTTGATGTCTAGTTTTTACCTTCCTTCCTAACTTCCTATATTCTTGCCTCAGAACTGTTTTTTCTCATCTTATGTCGGTAATTTCAATGTGTGCAACAACCTCCTCCTGGTCCCTCACTCTTTTGAGAATATTTTACATCCTTTCTGACATATCCTTGATCCTGGCACGAGGAAGGCTACGCACCATTCTGATATCTCGTTGTCAACTGCAGAAACATCTGTCTGTGCCTCTGACTAGAGAATCTCCTCTCACAATCGATCGCTTGGAATCTGGCATGCCCCGCATTACATTAGAGCCCATTTCAGAACCAGAAACCTGGCTGTCACTGCTACATTTCCTGAGACTCCATCACTCCTTATATTTTCCAAAACAGCATACTTATTTGAGGTGGGGATAGCCACTGAAGACTCCTGCACTACTTGCCTACCTCTCCTACCTGTCCTGGAGGTAACCCATCTACTTGACTTTATCTGTGGTTTTTCTACCTTCCTGCAACTACCATCCATTACATCCCCCAGTAGCTGTAAATTCTTCTTTGTCTCAAACTGCTGCTCCAACCAATCCATGCGATCTGATTGGATTCACAAGTAAACACAATTCCTGCAGACAAAATAATTATTAACATGGAAATTCTCCCTAATCTCCCACATCTGACGGGAAGCTCACATCACTTTACTAAAGGCCGTCTTTGTACCTCAACAATCAACAGACCCAGAAAATAGTCTAGTCTTCCTGCTCTAAAAACACTGCTCTAGGATAACTTAGTTGGAGACAAAAAAAACCCTGCAGATACTTGAATCCGAGATAGAGAAGCAGGAGGCTGGAAGAACACAACAAGCCTGGCAGCAACGGGAGGTGGTGAAGTCAATGTTTTGGGTATTACCCTTCTTCAGGACTGAGTGTGGGTGTAACGGGAGCTGCAGATAAAGGGAATAGGAGGGAAGGGTGGTGAGGTGGGAATAGGTGAACACACGTAATGGGTATGACTTGGTTGGTTGATGGGAGGGATGAATCAGGTTAGTGGCTAGAAGGAAGGATCGATGGGAGGAATGAAAGGAAGGGGGAGGAACTGAGTAGGGAGTTGGGGAATAGGAAGGGAGGTTACTTGAAATTAGAGGACCCAATGTTGAGTCCTCCAGGCTGTAGGCCTGCCCAGGCTGAAGATCAGGTATTATTCCTCTAATTTGTGATCTGATTCATTGTCGCAATAGAGGAAGCTGAGGATGGTCATGTCAGAAAGGGAGTGGGAAAGGGTATTAAAATGGGTGATCACTGAGGGTCAGGATAACTTAGTAACTGTGTTATATGTTTTTGTTTCTTTATTAACCATTATTAATTCTCCAGTCTCAATTTCCATACAATCAATACTCACTTCTTTAAAAAAAAGAAACTCTTGCTATCTGGTTTTATATTTCTGGAAGCTTCTAGTATTCAATTTTTTCTCCTTCTTATTACTTTTCTCATTAGACTACTCCTTTTTGCTCTGCCGAGTGCTATGAAATGCCTCCTGCCCTTCGACAATTTTTTTTCAATGTTAGGTAGTATCTTTAATATTTCTCAATAACCATGGATGTGCATCCATGTCACTGAGTTCTTTTTAGTCTTTGTAATGCATCTATTTTGTGTTTTCTTTATAATTCACAAATCTTGGAACTTTGATCTTTGATTTGGCTTCCAACCTTTGCAAGAGGACTGCATGTGTCACCAGGCCAGAATAAAGCTCTTTTTAAAGATTCGCATGACTTTGTCTTTGTTTCATATATTCTATATTCAATATATGTTTGTGTATTTTACTGTATTGGGTTTGACATTCCCTGTAAAAACAAAATTCACCTTATTATTTATAATTCTGTATAGCCCCAAAGTATTGAATCTCTGATTCATAGCAATCAAAGTAAAATAATCTATTGCAACCATGCCGGTGTTGGACTAGGGTGTACAAAGTTTAAAAAATCACACAACACCAGGTTATAGTCCAACAGGTTTAATTGGACGTACTAGCTTTCAGAGTGCTGCTCCTTCATCAGGTGGTTGTGGAACAGAATAGTAAGACACAATGCCTTGCAGTTAACCAAGTGGGTAAAAGAGGAGTACAATTGATCAGAGACCTAAAAGGGGAGGCAATCGGCATGATTGAGCTCTTAAATTTACAGGTGATGGTGACTGAAGAAGGAACTCTGGCACTCGAAGGCTTCAAAATTAATAAGGAAAATTGTTCACTAGGTTTGTTCTGGGATGGTAGATCTGTTCTATGAAGAGATTTTGGGCCTCTATTCTCTAGAAGTTTGAAGAATGAGAGGTGATCTCATTGAATCCTACACATTCACTTGAAGGGGTAGACAGGTAGATGCAGGTAAGGTGGTTCCCCTGGTTGGGAAGTCTCAAACCAGGAGGTACAGTTTAAAAATAGACGAAATGCCATTTAGATCCAAGATGAGAAGAAATTATTATACCAGAAGGTTGTGAACTTTTGATATTCTTTGATTTAAGCTTTATTGTCATGAGTACTCAAGTACAGAAGTACAGGAGTACAGTGAAAAGTGTACAGTGTCACCACACACGATGCCATCTTCAGTATAAAGGTACCTAGGTACAAAAATTAGGTACAATTAGTAACATAGAGAAACAAAGTTAAAAGTATTACTATTGTTCTTAGTATAAGTAGAAAAATAAAGAAATAGTTGACATTACAGTCTTTCCTAATATTAAATGGAAAAACAAAGGAATAAATGTACAAGTTCAATAATTTTTCTTAAGTGAGTTCCCTGCAAGCACTTGGTCTCTCTCACTTTGGCCCACTCTCCGGGAAACCTCGGGCTTCCTCCTCTTGATGCTGCAGATGCTGGGGGACCTCCCTCACTAACACTCCAGGCTCCGTCTAACTATGTTCAGTTCAGGCCAACAGCCATTTCCACACACAGGACCTCCAGCTGATACCACTTGGGACCCACAACCACTGTCACACTCCCCACTATGCTATTGTCATTGCTGCCTCTCTTTCCCGAATTCCAGAAGGTATGTTTAAAAAAAAAGGTGGGAAGGAGAGGGAAGAAATTCTTGATCATAGAGAACTGTGGAGGATAACCTTTGAATATACGTAAGGTAGACATTGATAGAATTTGAATTATCAATGATGCACAGGACCGTTTTTTTTTTCATTCATTGGATGTGGGCCTCACTGGCTAGACCAACATTGATTGCCCATTCCTAATTGCCCAGAGGGCAGTTAAGACATGCTGTAGGTCTGGAGTCACATGTAGGCCATCCGGATGGAATGAGTAAAAGGCATTGAAGTATTCGATCGACCATGATCATATTGAATGGCAAGACAGGCTGAACAGTTTATCCCAGTTCCTGTGTAATTGGCAGTCTTTATTTAAATGTAAGGGGTTGCTGATTTTATACCAAGGTGTGGAGAGCTTTATTCTCATTCAGGATCATGATTATTTTTGAAGTCTTCTGTAAAAGGTGGTGAAAGCAGTGTCCTTGAACATTTTTTGTTGAGAGGTAAATTTTGGAAAGGCAAAGGTCTAGTAGGTTATCTAGCATAGGCAGGAATACGAAATAATCAGATTAGCCATTGAATGACAACATAGGACTAAAGATTCTGAGAGGCCAACTTCCATGTTTATATGTTCATATACTGCAGAAGGTTAGGAAGATTTTGAATGTAGATAGCAACTTAGACCATTCATATGATTTGTTATATATTATCCAATGTTTACTCCTAACTTAGCTAATATATTCAATCCACTATATAAATTGACCAAGAAGGGAATATTTTGGTCTGTGAACTCTCAGAGAATACTTGAACGAGTGAAGAAAGCACTGATTAGTGAAGCCATGATCTCTAGAAACAGTCTAATGAGCCATGCCTCACTAGTAAGTATTGTATTAGCTCACATAATGAAATAGTATATGGAGATGACTCTAGCTTCTTCTTCATGCACATGAACTGTGTCTGAATATTACTCCTAATTTGAGAAAGAGACATTTTCAACCATATATGGTGTTACTAGTTGCTACAATGCCTTAAGAAATTCACTTCACCAGCAATTCCTGATCATTGCATTTCTTTCAAAAAAGGGAGTACCATCCTTAATGACAGAACAGCATATTTAAAATTCATTCATGGATATGGGTGTCACTGATTGGCCAGCATTTATTGACAATTCCCTGTTGCTCTTGAGGAGATGTGGTGAGCTGGTTTCTTGAACCACTGCAGTCCCTGTGTTGTAGGTAGACCCACACTGTCATTAGGGAGGGAATGCCAGCATTTCAACCTAGTGACAAGGAAGGGACAGTCATACATTCCCATGTCAATATGGTGAATGGCTTGGAGGAGAACTTGCAGTTGGTGATAGTCCCATGTGTCTGCTGACCTTGTCCTTGGAGATGAAAGTGTCATGGGTTTGAGCTGTCTAATGATTTTCAGTGAATTTCTCTAATGCATCTTGTGGACGGTACACACTACTGCTACTGAGCAACAGTGGAGGGGCTGGATGTTTGTGGATGTTGTGCTAATTAAGCAGGCATTGTCCTGGATGATGTCAAGCTTCTTGACTGTTGTTGGAGCTACAATCATCCAGGTAAGTGAGGTGTATTCCAACACACTCCTGACTTGTGATAGTGACCAAGTCTCTGAAGGTCAGGAGGTGAATTATTCAATATAACAAGATTCTTGGTTCAGAGATGTGCATTGATGTTGATGACTCATCAATTCAACTTTTCACATCATAAGTCAGCAAATGATGCTAATGTGAAAATTGATTTTATTCTAGCCACTGAGTTACCTGTGAGTTACTTTCCACATACAAATGACATGCCAACATTTGGCACTCAGTAAAGTGTTCAATTGTGTCACAAATGGCTGGACTCAACAACATGATGACGACAAATTACAGGAATATTTCGCATATAGAAATCAACTGAGTGTCAAACAAGGTTGTCTCTTTTGACATTTAACAATCATAATTCTGCCAAGCTTTAGAAGGAGATTGTTGGAGGAAATTCATCAAGAGCACAAAAGGATTAAATTTATCAAAACAGCAGCATGTAAATGTTTTTAAAACTCATAATGTAGAGAGAGATACTGAAGGTGAAATGTTGAGAATTGTGTCTCTGAATGAATTAACAAAGATTCCTTTCATATCAAGGTCAAACAAAAGAAAGCTGAGATGTGTCAATTTCTTTGAAGTGTAAGGGAAAGAACACGTTAATTTGGTTCATTGCTGGAGAAAGAGAATAAGTTAATGCCCAATACATAAAGTGACAAAAGTTGAGATATTAAGAAGTTGCCTTGCAGTTCACGGATTACCAGATGTGTTGGGATCAGATAACTGTCCACATTTCACACGAGAGTAATTTCCAATATTTTTGAATAAAAGTAAAAATACCATCATATCATGGAGCATTGAATGATGCTGCAGAAAGTGGTGCACAGATGATAAAGAAGTATTTGCTGTATCACTGAATGACACTATGTTACAATGCAGAAGGAGACCATTCAGTCCATCATGTCTGCACTAGCTTTTTGAGTGAGCACTTCACCTGAAGCTATTATCCTGCATTTGCCCCCTAATTCAACCTTTGCAGAAAGGATAGAACCCCCACCCCCCCCCCAACCCGACACCCCGTCCGCACCTTCTGCTCCACTAATCACCAGATACAATGCATTATCCTCCACCGTTTCTGCCACCGACAATCAGACCCCACCACTAGAGATATCTTTCCCTCCTCACCCTTATCAGCATTCCGTAGAGACCATTCCCTCTGCAACTCCCTTGTCATGTCCACAAGCTTACCAACCCACCCTCCACTCTTGGCACCTTCCCCTGCCACCGCAAGACTTGTAAAACCTACGCCTACACCTTTCCCCTCACCTCCATCCAAAGCCCCAAAGGATCCTTCTACATCTGGCAGAGATTTTCCTGCACATCCAAACATCTCATCTACTGTGTCTGTTGCTCTCAATGTGGTCTCCTTTACATCAGGGAGACAGAACACCAACTCACAGAACGCTTCAGGGAACATCTCTGGGACATATGTACCAAATAACCCCACTGCCATGTGGCCAACCACTTCAACAACCCTCCCACTCCCCCAAGGAGATACCAGTTCAGTCAGTTGAAGGAAGGTGTCAGTGGAAGGGTACTGGTTGGTACGGCGGGAAAGGAAGAAGCAGAGGGCTTTGAGTCCTTCGTGATGGAGGATGGAGGTGTACAGGGACTGGATGTCCATGGTGAAGATAAGGCATTGGGGACTGGGGAAGTGAAAATCATGAAGGAGGTGGAGGGCGTGGGTGGTGTCCATGAAGGAGGTGGAGGGCGTGGGCCTCCTCACCGCCAAATGCAAGCTACCCTACGCCTGGACGAAGACTCCTCATCTTCCACCTTCGGACCCTTCAACTACATGGCATCAATATCGACTTCACTAGTTTTCAAATCTCCCCTCCCCCCACCTTATCCCAAATCCAACCTTCCAACTCGGCACTGCCCTCTTGAAGTGTCCTACCTGTCCATCTTCCTTCCTGTCTGGCTGCTTCCCCCTCCCCCTCCGACCTATCACCATCACCCTCTACTTCCACCTATCTATTGCCTTCTCAGCTAACTTCCCCCCAGCCCCACTCCCACCCTCCTATTTATCTCTCAGTCCCTGCCCCTCCCCTGATGAAGGGCTTATGCCCAAAACATTGATTCTCTTGCTCCAAGGATGCTACCTAACCTGCTGTGCTTTTCCAGTACCACACATTTTGACTCTGATCTCCAAATCTGCAGTCCTCACTTTCTCCTTTTTAGATAACAGTTCAATTCTGTTTTTAATGTTTCAGTTGAGCCTGGCTCCATCACAGTCTTTAATAGTGCATTCCAGAACTTAACATGCCATTTAAAAAGGTGTTTTTATGTCACATTTGCTTCTTTTACCAATAGCTTTAAATCAGTGAGCTCATTCTTGATTCTTTCACAAACATATATAGATTCTCCCTATCAACTCTGTTCAAATCTCTCATGATTTTGTTATTTCAATCAAATCTTCTCTTTTCTCTGAAGAAATCAGTTCCAACTTTTTTGATCTATGTTCAGTACAAATCCCTGGAACCAATTACATGAATCTTTTCTGCATTGTCTCTGATAACATCACATCCTTCCAAAAGGGTATGCCTAATATTCCTGCAGATGCCAAACTGGTGTCTGACACAAGCTCAATAATCTCTCTGCTGTTCTACTCTATGCCCCATTGATGAAGCCTAAGATGCTGTGTGATTTATTAATTACTCTCTCAACCTATCCTGCTATCTTCAATGACTTATGCACAGATATATGCACACCACCCACGCCCTCCACCTCCTTCATGGACACCACCCACGCCCTCCACCTCCTTCATGATTTTCACTTCCCCAGTCCCCAACGCCTTATCTTCACCATGGACATCCAGTCCCTGTACACCTCCATCCTCCATCACGAAGGACTCAAAGCCCTCTGCTTCTTCCTTTCCCGCCGTACCAACCAGTACCCTTCCACTGACACCTTCCTTCAACTGACTGAACTGGTCCTCACCCTGAACAACTTCTCTTTCCAATCCTCCCACTTCCTCCAAACCAAAGGAGTAGCCATGGGCATCCGCATGGGCCCCAGCTATGCCTGCCTCTTTGTAGGATATGTGGAACAGTCCATCTTCCGCAGCTACACTGGCCCCACCCCCCACCTTTTCCTCCACTACATCGATGACTGTATCGGCGCTGCCTCGTGCCCCCACGAGGAGATTGAACAGTTCATCCACTTTACCAACACCTTCCTCCACTCCGACCTCAAATTCACCTGGACCGTCTCAGACTCCTCCCTCCCCTTCCTAGACCTTTTCATTTCTATCACGGGTGACCGAATCAATATGGACATTTACTATAAACCGACCGACTCCCACAGCTACCTCGACTACACCTCGTCCCACCCTGCCCCCTGTAAAAACGCCATCCCATATTCCCAATTCCTTCGTCTCCGCCACATCTGCTCCCAGGAGGACCAGTTCCAATACCGTACAACCCAGATGGCCTCTTTTTCAAAGACCGCAATTTCCCCTCAGACGTGATCGACGATGCCCTCCACCGCATCTCCTCCACTTCCCGCTCCTCCGCCTTTGAGCCCCGCCCCTCCAATCACCACCAGGTCAGAACCCCACTGGTCCTCACCTACCACCCCACCAACCTGTATATACATCGTATCATCCGTCGTCATTTCCGCCACCTCCAAACGGACCCCATCACCAACGATATATTTCCCTCCCCTCCCCTATCAGCATTCCGAAAAGACCACTCCCTCTGTGACTCCCTCATCAGGTCCACACCCCCCACCAACCCAACCTCCACTCCTGGCACCTTTCCCTGCAACCGCAAGAAATGCAAAACTTGCGCCCACACCTCCCCCCTTACTTCCCACTGAGGCCCCAAGGGATCCTTCCATATCTGCCACAAATTCACCTGCACCTCCACACCCATCATTTACTGCATCCGCTGCACCCGATGTGGCCTCCTATATATTGGGGAGACAGGCCGCCTACTTGCGGAATGTTTCAGAGAACACCTCTGGGACACCCGGACCAACCAACCCAACCACCCTGTGGCTCAACACTTCAACTCCCCCTCCCACTCCACCAAGGACATGCAGGTCCTTGGACTCCTCCATCGCCAGACCATAGCAACACAACGGCTGGAGGAAGAGCGCCTCATCTTCCGCCTAGGAACCCTCCAACCACAAGGGATGAACTCAGACTTCTCCAGTTTCCTCATTTCACCTCCAACCACCTTGTCTCAGTCAAATCCCTCGAACTCAGCACCGCCTTCCTAACCTGCAATCTTCTTCTTGACCTCTCCACCCCCACCCCCATCTCCGGCCTATCACCCTCACCTTGACCTCCTTCCACCTATCACATTTCCAACACCCCTCCGCCAAGTCCCTCTTCCCAACCTTTTATCTTAGCCTGCTGGACACACTTTCCTCATTCCTGAAGAAGGACTCATGCCCAAAACATCGATTCTCCTGTTCCTTGGATGCTGCCTGACCTGCTGCGCTTTTCCAGCAACACATTTTCAGCTATGCACAGATATAGCCAGATACACCTGTTCCTGCATCCGCAGTAGAATTGTTCCCTTTAGTTTATATTGTTTCTTCATGTTCTTTCTAGCAAAATGAATCATTTTGCAATGAACTTAATTTTCATCCTCTACCTCTTCCAACAACTTGTCAATTTGTTTTTGAAGTTTTACACTGTTTTCCTCACAAACTACAATGTTTTAATGATTTGTATCATCTTCAAATTCATAAATGTTGCCCTTCACATCAAGATCTAGATCATTAATATATATCAAAAAAAGCAAGGGTCTCAACATTGACAAATTTTGAAGACAAATCATCTGTTACAAAGAGAATGTTTAAGGATCTAATAATATGTTAACCATCATGACACACAAAGTGTTTTTTTGGAGACCACTAAATCCATCGATCAAGGTCAAATGAACAAAATGCACTTCACTCACAAGACCATGTGTTTCTCCTCGATGATGACAATACCATTTATCATCAAATATAAACAGAAATAGAAAATATGAGCAGGAATAGACCATTTGGCCCTTTTGATCCTGCTCTATCATCCATTATGATCATGACTCATAGTCCAACTCAATAGCCTATTCTGCTCTTCCCCCATATCCCTTTAGCTCCAAGTGTAATATCCAACTTCTTTTTGAAATTAGGCAATGTTTTGGCCTCAACTGCTTTTTGTGGTAGTGAATTCTACAGGCTCATCACTCTCTGAGAGAAGAACATTCTCCTCTTGTCAATCCTAAACAGTTTACCCCATTTCTTTAGAAGGTGACCCCTGGTTCTGAACTCCCCAAATCA
This sequence comes from Chiloscyllium plagiosum, assembly GCF_037043375.1. Lineage (NCBI taxonomy): Eukaryota > Metazoa > Chordata > Chondrichthyes > Orectolobiformes > Hemiscylliidae > Chiloscyllium > Chiloscyllium plagiosum. The sequence continues at coordinate 66,679,759 of NW_028270144.1, forward strand.
TTGAGAACATCCTTCCTGCATCAAACCTATCTGGTCCTCTTTGAATTTTATAGGTTTCTATGACATCCTCCCTCAGTCTTCTGAAATCCAGTGAATACAATCCTAACCGATTCAACCTCTTCTTATACTTCAACTGCTGCTGCTGTCCCATGAATCAGTCCAGTAAATATTCCCTGCACTCCCTCGATAGCAAGAATGGCCTTCCTCAGATAAGAAGACCAAAACTGCTCACAGTATTTAAATTGTGATCTCACCAAGACCCTACATAATTCCTATTCCTATACCTATCCCTATTCCAGTACTTGAATCCTTTCATTATAAATGCCAATATGCCATTTGCCTTCTTCAACACCTGCTCCACCTGAGTGTTTACTTTGGTAACTAGTACATAAGGACACTGAGGCCTTGTTACACATTCTCCTCTCTCAATTTATCGTCTTTCAGATCATTATTCATCCATTATGTTTTTGTTCCTATAGTGAATAACCTCACATTTATACACATTTTACAGAATGTATTTGTGCACTCACTCAGCTTGTTCAAACCACAATGAAGCATCTCTGCATTCTTCACACAGCTCACCCTTGCAGCCAACATTATGTCATATTCTTCACTGGGAAGAACGTCTCTAGTAATTTCACAATCATAGATGCACAGTGGCAGCTACCAGTCTTCAGGTTATCCCTTTGCTAGAATCTATGGGTGAGTGCCATCATTGAGAAAGTTGCAACAAGCATTCAAACAAATTTAGAACAGCAATGCTTGCAGCCCTTAGGGTGTTCCAGCTGAAGACTTCAAAGCTGGGCGCTTTTGTCCACATTAAGATCTCTATCAATTTGTGAGGAATAAGGATTTCACTTCCCTCTCAGTTTCAGGAATATGACAATCATAGCTATGTTCCAGAAAGGAGAAAAATCAAGCTGTGTCAATGATCAAAGTATTTTTCTCTTCTCCAAAGCAGGATTGGTCTCATTTTACTGAGTCACCTACCTCCTTGAGGTAGGTTGAGGGAATTCTTCCAGAGATATAGTGTGGCTTTCCACCAGAACCTCTGACATAGTCTTTGTGCAGACAAACCAAACTAAATGTCAAGAACAACACTTAAAACTCCCCATTGCATTCATTGATCTGACAAGGGCAATTGAATTAATCCAACATGAGGTTTTCTGGATTCTACTCCAGAGACTTTGATGTCAAACAAGTTTCTTTACAATCCTGCAGCTGCTTCATGCTGATGTGAATGAAGCTTTCTTGAGTGGATGATCTGAAGCAGACTACTTCCAGATCCAGACTGACTTCAAGTAAGGCTGTGATGGCCCCTGTGCTAGTTAAATTCTGATAGTGAATATTCACTTCATCAAAGACCAATTGCCTTTTTGGTTTGATAATTAAATATAATTTAGATGGGATGGGGGCAGCGGGATGTAAAAGAGATAGGGACATTGTATTCTTGACAAAGGAAACCATACAGCAGAAATTAGGGAGGATGGCCCAAAAGAGTCTTCAAATCAAAAGGGCTGAATATAGCTTAGAAATAAAAATGGCCAATTATTTTGGTGAGTTTATACTGTAAACTTCCAACATTCAGAGGGAGATGGATGAGCAGATACGACAAATGACAAAAAGGTATGAGAGAAATAGAGTTATATTTGTCTGGGATTTCAACTTTACTAACATTAACTGGGATCACCATGCTGCAGAAGGATGAGGTAGGGTGGGATTTTTAAAGTATATTCAGGAGAGCTTTGCTGTTCCAGTACACAGGTAGTCCTACTACAGATGGGGCAGTACTCAAACTTACCCCATGGAATGAAACTGGTCAAGAGGTTAAACTCTCACTGGGAAAACAGTGGGCCCAATCAAATAGTTGAAGTTGCCGTGGGCGAGCATTTTAAGGATAGTGATCGTAACTCTTCAGGTTTCAAAGTAAGTATGGAAAGGAATAAGGAGAATGCAGATGGTAAATTTCAAAAATGGAGCAAGGCCAATCATTAGACAGAATGTGGCAAACATAGACTGGGAAAAGCTAAAAATAGTACAGTGAGAATTCAGGGCCAGAGTTTTCCTCTAAGAGTGAAGGACAAGAGCAACAAGGGTAGGGAACCTGTTTGTCGAGGGATATTGAGAGTTTGATAAAAAAGAAAAGTGTATATTAGTTACAGCACATTAAAAACAGGGAGGCTCTTCAAAAGTATAGAGAGTGTAGGGGGGTGTTTAAAAAGGAAAATTAGAAGGCAGCACTGAAATATCTTTGGCAGCTAGGATTAACAGAAACACTAAAGCACTTTGTAAATACATTAAGAGTAAAAGGATTACCAGGGACAGAGTGGAGCTTATCAGAGAGCAATGGGGGAATCTGTGTATGGAGCCAGAAGATGTGGGTGAGCTCTTAAATGAACAATTCTTCTCTGTATTCACAGAAAAGACATATACTGCAATTTCATTTGGGATGGTGAGATTCAAGAGCATGTTAAGATTAATGGGGGGGGGGGGGGGGGGGGCGGGGGGGGCACATTAGAAGTTTTGGAGGGCATAAAGATGCAGAAATCACCATTGTCTGATGAGATGTATCCCAAGCTGCTATAGAAGGCTTAGGAGGAGATTGCTGTGTCCCTGGCGGATATACTTAATAATTCGCTGGTCACTAGTGAAGTACTAGATGACTGGAGGATTGCTAATGTGATTCCTTTGTTCAAGAAATTAAAAATCACACAACACCAGGTTACAGCCCAACAGGTTTATTTGGAAGCACTAGCTTTCAGAGCACTGCTCCTTCATCAGGTGATTGTGGAGAATAAGATTGTAAGGCACAGAATTTATAGCACAAGTTTACAATGTAATATAACTAAAAATACATATTGGAAAAGACCCTGATTGTTTGTTAAGTCTCTCATCTTTTAGAATTACCATGTTGGTTTCAGTTCTTCATATGTAAATCACAAAACCTTTTCTAAAAGTTACATTCTCAAGAGCATTTTAGCAGTTGGTGTCATGTCGGCCAAGATAAGGTATTGAAGGTGTTAACTCCCTTTGAGGCTGCCTGTGCTACCGTGGTCAGACTGATTCTAATCTAAAAAATGGATTTACAGAATCTTACACGGATTCATGCAGTTTTTGAGCAAAGTAAAATGTAATTCTGCAAGTACAGATTCACCCCACAAACATATATGTGTATGTGTGCATGTGAGTGTGTGTTGGGGGTGGGGGGTTTATGAGTGTCTGAGAAACTGTGTGCATGTGTGTGAGTGTGTGAAAAAGGGGTTTAAGTCTGTGAGAGGGTGTGTGTAGGAGTGCATGTGTCAGTGTATGAGAGAGGATCTGAGTGTGTGTGTATGTGTGTGTGTGTAGTGCAATGGGGTCACCTGTAGTGTGACATGAACCCAAGGTCCCAGTTGAGGCCATCCCCATGTTCAAGAAGGGCAGCAGGCACAGACCAGGTAATTACAGACCAGTTAATCTGATGTCAGTGGGTGGGAAATGTTTGGAAAAAGTTTTGAAGGATATAGACTCTAATGTTTAATGCAATGTCTGAGCTGAGATGTCACTTTCTTTATAAAACCTTCAGTTATCTTGAGAATGTGAATTGAAAGAAGTTCTGGGATTTACGTATTAATGAACCAAAACCTGCAACCCATTCTAAAAGATGAAAAACTTAACAGCAATCTCGGTTTGTTCAATATATCATATTAGTTGCTATAAATTTTGTGTCCTATGATCCTGCTCCACAGCTACGTAATGAAGGAGCAGTGGTCTGAAAGTAAATGCTTCCAAATGAACCTGTTAGATTACAACCTGGTGTTGTCATTTTTAACTTATCCCATTACCCACATATGCTGGAATATGTTCAGGACTTCCCAGGCCTCTCTCAAAAGGCCAATATCAATGAGGAGATTGAACATCAAAGCTCTCTATAAATTACAATAGGGAGTGTGTGACAATGGTTATCTCTGCAAGTCAACAAAAGCTCTTTTTGATCGAGGAGTCAACACACTCATCTGCTGTTGTGAGGCCGAGACTGAATATTAGAGAGCGTGAGACAGTAAGTCAGCCACAGCTTAACCACATTTTCTGGATTCAATGAGAGGACCCTCAAACAGATGCTAGCACCCTTCCTGAAAACATACTCCCAACCATCAGACACCCCATAACTGTGGAACCCAGCAGTGGGGAAATGGTTGAGTTGAGTGCCTCTGAGAACCATTCCTTCCCCATCTTTGTTGTCAAATCTTCTACTTGCCCCATGACTCCAACCCCACAAAACCCTCTGTTCATCATTTTACTCTGGCCTTGGTGAATAGTCCTGGACTTCCAATGGGTTTAATTCCCATCCATTGCCTCCTGGAGGCATTACTGAGCGATGGAGTTCTCGGAAGGTGATATTTCTCTTCTCAGTAATACTAACCTTCTGAAAAGCCCTTTGATAGCATGTTAGTTGCTTGATTGGTTCATAATTCAGCAAGGCACCCTCTAAGGAGATAATGTAAGATTCTGACCATCTCCTTGTCATCTCCATGAAAATCACCTCAGCAGTTTTTTTTTCTGTACAACTCATTGAAAATTTTGCTTTTGTTCCTTTTTAGATAGTGGACATTTTACTTTTAAATCTGTATTATTTAATGTCAATGTTGCGTTTCTAAAATAAATAATGGGCAGACTTTCTGTGGAGAGACAATCTCACACAGATTGCTTGCTGCTACAGATTGGCACTGTGACCCTTCTATTTCATAAAAAGGGGTAGCTCTGCATTTCTGAGAGGAGATTCTAATCAATGCTTCTTCACTAATGCCGAGCCATAATCTAATTCTGACAGTTCTTTAGTAGTGCAGAATTGACATGAAGAAGACAAATCACACCCCCTTTTCACAATAGTCAGCTTTTGTATCCTGAAATTTAAAAATCCTGATAGTCTCTTTGACAGCTGCTATTTTACTTAATTTCATCAGAAACCTCCAAATTTTCCAATTTAAACTGAAACTTTCAATGGGTTCCAGGCATAGAGGACTGGCCCAGCAGGATCTTCAATATCCTGGGAATTTCCTTTGGAGTGTGTTATGTTGGGGTTTCCACAGGGCTCGCATGTGTATCTTCCATCTACAATTAAATAGCCACTGTCAGGCCATTGGTAAATCTGGGACATGGTTTTTGCCAATATTTCTTCTCAAGACCTGACTTGTTATCACTGATTAAAATCCTCTGAAATATACACAGCTTGTCATTTAATTAACTTCACTAAACTGACCATTGCTTTAAGATCATTCTTTATTTAATAGTTCAGTGATTATTGCATCTAAATTGACTTCAAGTTCCTTATTAACAAGCAAAAGTTAAAGGTTGCTGTTACTACAATAAACTGGGAAATCTATAATATTAGCCAATTGCAGGACAATATGATTATCCTGTTCCTAATCCTGCTCAAACGGCTGCATATATTGAGCAATAGCAATTTAGCAACATAGTATTGACATTTAGAAAGAGCTTTTGACACCAATACTCCCTGCCCTCCACCACCATTCCTTCGACCCTGAATCAAAGTCAGCCTCCTATATCTCCCACATCCTTGAGAGACCTGTAATATTTTCTCTCCACTCATTATCTAAACACTGTATACCTTTGAGCTATAGACTTTATATTAAATATACATTCTGATTTAATCCATGTTTCTCATATGCACATCCCATTGTAATTCCTTAGTGTCATGACAGCTTCCAATTTTGGCATTTGATTTTTAATGCTTTGAGCATTATGTACAGAAATCTCATTAGGTTGAACCTTGGGATATTTAAGCTGTTTCAAGGAAGATTTCGCTCTACGACATCAAACAAGATTCTTTTTTCCACTATCATCCCAACTCTGCCTCATTTACAATCTACCATGATCCTATGGTACCACACTTGCCCAGTGGTGGCTGGATTCTACCACTTGTTGTTGCCCGAAAAGCCCACTACTCCCACAATATCCAAGAATAAACCATCATTCCTGGTGTTGGCGCCATCTTTTAAAGGCCATTGCACACATCATAGAATGTTAGAATTCCTGCATTGTGGAAGCAGGTTATTCGGCCCATCAAATCGACATTGACCCTCCAAATGAATTCCACCCAGACCTACCTCCCGAAACCATTCCTGTAATCTTGCATTTCCCATGGCCAATCCAACAAGCCAGCACAACCTTGAACACTATGGAGCAGTTTAGCATGGCAAATCCACCCTACCTGCACATCTTTGGACAATGGGAGGAAACCGAAGCACCCGGAGGAAACACGAGCAGACACAGGGAGAAGGTGCAAACTCCACACAGACAGTCACCTGAGGTGGGAATTGAACCCAGTGGCAGTGGCATGAGGTGGGAATTGAACCCAGTCGCTAGTGGCATGAGGGAGCAGTGCTAATCACTGAGCCTGCCATGTGACATGGACAAGTCCTGACAATTTAGAGTCACCCTGAACAATTTGTGGCATTCGCCCTTGACTTGGTAGAGTATAGGAAATTAGTGTTCTCTTTTAGGGACAAGGACCTGGTGGATTGAGTGATGCAGAAGAGGGCAGTCCTCTTCCCCAGGACTAATAGAGAAGGTCATGACAGCTGTCCCTGGCAGCAACTTTCTTCATGCAGGTGCCGATGCATGGCTTCCAGTTCCTAAAGCTGCTGTCAGCACAAAACTCAATATATCCTTGTCCTTCAGTTGTTCCAGAGAAAATGGCTGCTGACTTTGCCACTGTTACCTTTGCTTCAGGGGATCTTGCCTAGCGAAAGGTGGCGGTCTGATCTAATATCATTATGTCAACAAGATTGGATATTTTGTCAAGATGTACTCACCTGGTACTGATGCATATAAAATCAATCTCATTCAGATTGTCATCATCTGTATACCTCCATGTCATTTTGAGGATGTCCTTGAGTATGAAGAAGGCTTATCCAATGCTGAACCCACGGATGATGCAATACACCAGCAGACATTCACTGATTGAGCATGAATGCTGACTTATCGGGCCTGAATGTACTGTTCAGTTCTCAGCAATTGTCATCAAGCTTTGCATTGACATCACTGACCAGAAGCTTCTCAGGATTGGCCAGTTCACCCACAGGAAATTGTGACAGAAAGATATCTCAGACTGGCACTACATATATTCGGCATCCCAGCCAAGTGCCCAACCAGAGTAGCAATAGAATAGACACCACCTAATGAAAAAAAGATGATGGAGACCTGACAAGAAGATCTGGAAAAGCGCATTGAGGGAGGACCTTCAAGATTGGGTAATCATGTGGGATGGAGTGAAAAAAATTGCAACGATTTGGGGCATGTCCTGTACAGGTCAGAAGAAACTAAGTCTAAGTCTGCAAGCAGGGTTGAAGCAAGTTACAGAGATAGAAAGGGGTGAGGCCATGGAAATATCTGAAAATAAAGATGAAGTACAAATTTAGCTGGACTTTATACTCCAGCAAACATACTTCCACATTAATCCAATATTAGATTTCCGACAGTGTGGAAACAGATCCTTCGGCCCAACAAGTCCACACTGGCCCTCCAAAGAGTAACCCACCCATACCATTTCCCTCTGACTAATGCACCTAACACTCTGGATGATTTAGCATGGCCAGTTCACATGACCTGCACATCTTTGGACTGTGGGAGGAAACCGGCGCAAACCCACGCAGACACAGGGAGAATATGCAAACTCCACACAGACAGTGACCTGAGGCTGGAATCAAACCCAGGTCTCTGGCACTGTGAGGCAGCAGTGCTAACCACTGAGCCACCGTGTCACCCCATATGCTGCATATTAACCACTTCTATTTCAAAGTCCAGTGCTTATAGATAGGGAACACTTATTCTGATCAAAGCCTTCTTCTTGGTGTCCTGTATTGTTACCTATTGTGCAGCATGTGAAATAATGCAACTATTTTCTTCATCCTTCTCCTTGTAAAGACCTGAAAACAGTTAAACAGTTTCAAGCGAAGAAATGTCTAAAAGATCTCTAGCAGCAGGTGGCTCTGTTCAGAGAGAGTGCAGAGCTGGTAACCTGAATAGTTGTTTCAGGTATTTCAACACCAGTTGGGGACAATGAAGGAGGGCACTAAGTTGGGCAACTGGAGCAGTTTAAACATACCCTCCCTGGAGCAAAGGATTTCCTTGGGGCTTGAGCCATTATGGTAAGAAAGATCAGACAGAGAACAGTTTTACTCAATGACATACAAATCATAGGCTTAATTCCTTATAAATACCATGCCTCTTGAGTTTTGAGAAGATTTGTAGCTCAGGTTGAGGTTTCAAATGTAGGTTTTCTGCTGAGCTGGAAGGTTCATTTCCAGACGTTTCATTACCATACTAGGTAACATCTTCAGTGGGCCTCGGGCAAAGCAATGCTGAAAATTCCTGCTTTCTATCTATATGTTTGGGTTTCTTTGGGTTGGTGATGTCATTTCCTGTGGTGATGTTATTTTATGTGGTGAAGTCACTTCCTGTTCCTTTTCTCAGGGGGTGGTAGATGGGGTCTAACTTAATGTGTTTGTTGATACAGTTCCGGGTGGAATGCCATGCTTCTAGGAATTCTCATGCATGTCTTTGTTTGGCTTGTCCTGAGATGGATGTATTATCCTAGTCGAAGTGGTGTCCTTCCTCATCCATATGTGAGGATACTAGTGAGAGAGGGTCATGTCTTTTTGTGGCTAGTTGGTGTTCATGTATCCTGGTGGCTAGTTTTCTGCGAGTTTGTACAATGTAGTTTTTGTTACAGTCCTTGTAAATGACATTAGTTTTGCTCGTTGTCTGCTTAGGGTCTTTCAAGTTCATTAGCTGCTGTTTTAGTGTGTTGGTGGGTTTGTGGGCTACCATGATGCCAAGGGGTCCGAGTAGTCTGGCAGTCATTTCCGAGATGTCTTTGATGTAGGGGAGAGTGGCTAGGATTTCTGGATGTGTTTTGTCTGCTTGTTTGGGTTTTTTGCTGAGAAATTGGTGGACTATATTCATTGGGTACCCTCTTTGCACCCTCTCCAAAGCCTCTGTATCTTTCCTATAATAGGGCAACCAGAACTGGACACAATATTCCAAGTGTGGTCTCACCAGGGACTTGTAGAGCTGGAGCAAAACCTCCCGGCTCTTAAACTCCCTGTCTTTAATGCTATATTCAGCATTTGAGTTCGACTTTCCAAAATGCATCAATTCGCATTTATCTAGGTTGAATTCTATCTGCCATTCCTCAGCCCAGCTTTGCGTTCTGTCTAGCCATGCTGCAGCCTGCAATACCCTCAATACTATCGACAACACCTCCAACTTTGTGTCATCTGCAGATTTACTAATCCACCCCTCAACCTCCTCATCCAAGTCATTTATAAAAACTACAAAGAGCAGAGGTTCAAGAACAGAGCCCTGCGAGACCCCACTCAACACTGACCTCCAGGCAGAATACTTTCCATCTACAACCACTCTCTGCCTTCTGTCAGCCAACCAATTCTGAATCCAGGGAGCCAAATCTCCCTGTATCCCATACTTCCTGACTTTATGAATGAGCCTACCATGGGGAACCTTATCAAATGCCTTGCTGAAGTCCACTGCTCGACCTTCATTGACCTGTCTTGTCACTTCCTTGAAGAACTCAATAAGATTTGTGAGGCATGACCTGCCCCTCTCAAAGCCATGCTGACTGCCTTTAATCACACTATGCTTTTCCAAATAGTCATAAATCCTATCCCTCAGAATTCGTTCCAAAGCTTTGCTGACCACAGACGTAAGACTGACTTGTCTGTAATTGATAGGGATTTCCCTATTACCCTTCTTGATAAGAGGAACAACATTCGCCTCCTTCCCATCCTCTGGCACAACTCCCATAGAGAGTGAGGAAGCAACAATCTTTGCCAGTAGCTTAGCAACCTCTTTTCTCGCTTCCCAGAGCAGCCTTGGTTAAATCTGGTCTGGCCTTGGGGATTTATCAATCTTAATGTTTGCCAAAATTCCCAGCACATCAACTTCATCAATCTTGATCTGGTCAAACCTGTTTCCCAGCTCCTCAAAGTTCTGATTCACAACAAGGTCCCTTTCCTTAGTGAAGACCAAAGCGAAAAACTCACTTAGGGCTTCCCTTCCCTTATCTGCTCAGACTCCATGCACAAGTTCCCTAAGCTATCCCTTTCTTCATGATATTTATTCAAATCTTATGTTACGCCTTTTATAACTCACCATAGAACAACATTTACTCATAGCACCCATTGCTTAGTGTCAGCCTAGGTATAAATGTTCATTAGCATGTGATCCCTCTGCTCATGAACACTTAACATGTAAACAGCTGACTGACCAAATCACAGTTCTAGCTGTAGCAGTGATGTCCTTGAGGCTTGTGAACGTATTTCCTTTCTTAAGCTGATCCCTTGACGTATAAGAGAATGCTTTAAATTGGGTTATGCAATTAAGTTATCATTCTCACGTTGGGTATGTAGGGAAACCTTCATGTGGGCATGGCCTGCAGGAGGTGTCTCTAGATGTGGGCCAACAATGGGTGTGATCTCTGTACCTTAGCAGGGCAAGAAGGAGCCATTCACAAATACCCAAGCAGCTATTGACAAGGTCACTGCCTTGGTGACGTGTGTGTGTGTGTGTGTGTGTGGGGGGGGGAGGCTGTTCTGCCCAATAATTATATTTGTAGTTGAAACCTTTCTTCCTTCATAACTCCACCCGCCTACTGCCCAATCTTGAGTTTACCATTGAATCTCTATAGCGTGGAAACACGCCATTTGGCCCAACAATATATTGATCTACCTCACCGCTGGTAACACTTCAACCTATAAATACAAATTGGTAAAATAAAAGGCCTTATGTTGCACTATAAGTGAAATTTACAAAAATATCAAAATGACTTACACCGTGTAGCAATGTTTAAACCTTGGCAATTATTATGCAAGTTCCGTTACAATGCCATTCTATCATTATCTCTAACTCTACATGTTCTGATTTGGAGATGCCGGTGTTGGACTGGGGTGTACAAAGTTAAAAATCACACAACACCAGATTATAGTCCAACAGGTTTAATTGGAAGCACACTTGCTTTCGGAGCGACGCTCCTTCATCAGGTGATAGTGGAGGGCTCAATCCTAACCCACAGAATTTATAGCAAAAATTTACAGTGTGATGTAACTGAAATTATACATTAAAAAATTGATTGTCTGTTCAGACAATCAATTTTTCAATGTATAATTTCAGTTACATCACACTGTAAATTTTTGCTATAAATTCTGTGGGTTAGGATTGAGCCCTCCACTATCACCTGATGATGGAGCGTCGCTCCGAAAGCAAGTGTGCTTCCAATTAAACCTGTTGGACTATAACCTGGTGTTGTGTGATTTTTAACTTTCTACATGTTCTGCTATCTAATGTAACCTTTAGAGATTTTTTGTTCATTTTTTGACATTTTTTGTTCAACACAGAGATTTGTCCAGATAGACTTTTTTTTCCCCCAATTGAGCAATACATTCCCACCACAGATCTCCTAAAACCCCAAGTATCCTCAATGTCTTTTGTGATCTTCCAATAATAGATTCAATCCAAGCTTGGAGTTTCCTACATATTTGAAGCGATGCTTCCTACTGAGGTTTTCCAGAAGCATTCCAGTAATGAAGAAGTACAGCTTTGGATAGAATTTAGAAGCTGCAGTTGTTCTTCCTACAGCACAAGTCGAAGAGGAGATTTGAGAGCGGTGTTGAAAATCATGGATGATGTAAAATCATAGAATCATACAGCGCAGAACAGGTCTTTCAGCCCATCAAGTCTGTACTTACAAGTGAGAAACACATAAACTTCAACCTAATCCCATTTACCAGCACCTGGCCCGTAGCCTTGATTTTTATGATGTGACAAGTGCTTATCCATCTACTTTTTAAAGGAGGTCAGGCAACCTCCCTCAGACAATGCATTCCAGACCATCACTACCTCCTGGGTAAAAAAATCTTTTCCTCATATCTCCTCTAAACCACTTTCCCCTCACTTTGAACCTGTGTTCCCTCATGACTGACTCTTCAACAAAAGAGAACTGCTGCTCCTTATCCAATCTGTCCATGCCCTTCATAATCTTGTACACCTCAAACAGATTGCCTCTCAGTCTTCTCTGCTCGAACAAAAACAATCCAAGCTAAACCAACCTTCCCTCAATTTTCCATCCTAGGCAGCATCCCAATGCATCTCTTCTGCGCTCCCTCCAATGCAATCACATCCTTCCTATACTGTGGCAACCAGAACTGCACAGAGTACTTTTACTGTGGTCTCTCTAATGTTCTATATAACTCCAACATGACTTCCTTGCTTTTGTAATCTATACCTCAATTGATAAAGGCAAGTGTCCCATATACCTTTTTCATCACCCTATCAACATGCCATTCTACCTTTAGAGATCTACAGACATACACAACAAGGTCCCTTTGTTCCTCAGAACTTCCTAGCGTCATGCATTCATTGAATGTTTTCTTGTCAAATTATTCCTTGCAAAGTGTATGATCTTGCACTTTTCAGGATGATTTCCATCTGCTACTTATCTGCCCATATGACCATCCCGTTTATATCTCCTTGTAGTCCAAGACACTTAACCTCACTGTTGATCACCCAACCAACCTTTGCATCATCCGCAAATTTTCTAAACCGACCTTCCCAAAAAGTTATCTATGTCATTTAAATAAATGACAAATAATTGGGGATCCAGCACAGATCCCTGTGGTATGACGTTAAACGCCGGTTTCCAACAGCAGTCTGCTGGGGTAAATGAGGATAGTTTGGGTTTTGTTTGGTTGAAGAGTCAATAACCAGAGGACACATATTTTGGGTGTTGGCAAAGAAACAGAAAGGCAACATAAATAAAAAACATTTTATGCATCAAGTAGTTAGATTTGGAAGACACTTTCTGTGTGGGTGGTGAAAACTGGTTCATGCCACACCGTCAAAAGGAAATTATATAAATACTTAAGAGATAAAAGAGTAGGGGCAGATAAGGGAAGAGACAGGGTGTGGGACCAATTTTTAAAAGCACTGATGTAGGCTTGAAGGGCTGAACGGTCTGATTTTATGTTGTACTGTTTTATGATTTGCCATTTTGCTTATTTGTACTTTTATTCATTTGACTTCTGCATTATATTTGGTCTGACTGCTGAATGTGCTGGAAAGAAGAGACCTATTTGATTTAAAACATTAACTCTGTTACTCCTGCACAGAAACTGCCAGGCCAGTTGAGTATTTCCAGCACTTTCTCAGCTTTAGTTTACCAGTATGGACTGTGTTTACAAGCTAGACCTAATTGGCGTGATCTGTATAAAGATTTTAATAAATGCATATTTGGAGCTTTTAAGAAAACACAACAAAAGGATGACAACGTTTCTCCAGGATTTCTACAATGTAGTGCATTTGCTTCAGAAAAAATGACAAACGTAATGAGAAGAAAGAAACTTGACATTCAGCCTCGGATCTTCGGGTGACCATCCTCCAAGGTGGACTTCGGGGCAGGCAGCAGAGAAAAGTGGCCAAGCAAAGGCTGATAGCTAAGTTCGGTACCCATGGGGAGGGCCTTAACCGGGACCTTAGGTTCATGTCACATTACAGGTGACCACCATTGCACTATACACACACACAGATACCCCTACACACACACACTCTCACACACACACAGACACTCCTATACACACATGCACATGGACACACACGCAGACGCGCACACAGACACCCACACACACCCTTACAGACACACACACTCCCACACTCACACATGCACCCCCTCACAGACTTAAGACACTCTGCACTCACTACACACATATACACTTTCTCACACTCACAACCCCCAACCTAGACAGACACACACACACAGACAGACAAAGACCCACATGCACACATATATTTTGTGTGGTGAATTTGTACTTGCAGAGTTACATTGTACTTTGCTCAAAAACTGCATGCATTCATGTAGAACTGGGAGCTCAAAAACTGCATGAATTTTTGTAAAACTCCGTTATCTCACTTTTTAGATTAGAATCAATCTAAACATCATGGCATAGACAGAACACAGGGGGCTAACACCTTCAACATATTGTCTAGCTATCACCATTGATAACAGCTAACCCGAGAATGCAACTTTTTAAAAAAAAGCTTTTGTAATTTACACATGAAAGAAGTGAAACTGTCACTGTATTCTAACAGATGAAAGATTTATCAGACAATCAATTTTTCAATGTATAACTTCAGTTACATCACACTGTAAATTTTTGGTATAAATTCTGTGGGATTGAGCCCTCCACTACCATCTGATGAAGGAGCGTCGCTCCGAAAGCTAGTGTGCTTCCAATTAAACCTGTTGGACTATAACCTGGTGTTGTGTGATTTTTAACTTTGAACTTTGAAGAAAGTCTCCGAACCAATATAATTTATTTTCTGTTTTTATGGTATCCAAATGGTTTTACATCAGTTGATAATTTTACAACAATGATATAAATATTTGAAGATCAGGAAAATTGACAGAGTACTCAAAAGATTAATAATATAATGTTTTTTGAGAAAGGGATGGCAGAAATTTAAAATAACATAATATGTTCATTAGAGATTATATTACCCAAGGTAATATAAAATAGTTGAATTGTGAAGGGGAGTTAATATCATAGTTTGGAACATTTGGTCAGAATTCTGTGCAAACAGTTGAGCAAAAAGATTTCCCAGAAATATCAAGGAAAGACTGAATGTCCTGAAGAGAGCAGGAAAGGACCTATACTACGCTAACTTTTAGCAAAGCATCATCGAGAACAATCTGCTTAATAAATCACCAAGGAAGAGGCTATTTATGAGAAGCTGTGGTAATAAAATGAAACAATGATTGCATGCATGGCAACACAATATATTTAAATGCTTATAGCATGAAACTACTTTTCAACAGATGTCTCATCACGCTTATGCAGTTCACTTGTGCAACTAATTGTGCATCAAAGAAACTAGAAAACCTGACATGAAAAATACAAAGATTTTATCTAATGTTTATGCTGAAAGCAAGGTCTCAATTTTGGTTAAAGTCATGCAACAGAAACTGAAGAGGTGTTGGAAAGTGGTGGGAGAGTCAAGTGGAATACAATGCGACAATTAAAACATGGCAAATAGAAACCAGGACACTTTGATCCTGCTGCCTTCCTCTCAATGTCTCTTATTAATGGGGGCATAATTATGCAAATCAGGCCTAATACATCAGGTCCCTGAAATAACTCCACAGAGGCCAGGATCTCATCACCAAGTCACTACTTATTTACATGTGGAGAGTCCTTGACACTGATCCATCTCCCTCAGAGCCAACCTCAGAGTGAACAGAATGTCTGACACTCCTGTTTATATCCATCAGCCAGGACTCACTGATCGCGTGAGATTAAGAATCCCCTCCCCCCAATCAGACCACTCATATTCAATGGAGTCTACCTGGCTGACCTCATTACAATGACTACACCTCTCCCCCTCTGAATCTGAGGACTGGCATAGTATTGGCTCATAAGGGGCTAGTTGAGGCTTTGGGGTAGTATTAGCTTCTCTTAAAACCATAGGCTGGTTCTTTTCTGTAGCTCCTCTTGGGGTATTTTAGCACTGGTTCAGGTTCCCCTAACAATGCCTCTGAGACCGGTGGTGTGTAACACCCAGTGGCTCATTGCTTGCATCCAGAGGGCCTTGGATGAAATTCATTCTCTTCTGCAGTCGGCAAAGACATCCATCGTGTCCATCCTAGATTCTGAGGTATCTTCAACACTTGACAGGGAGAGAGAACCTATGGGTACTGAATCAGTTGGAAATATTATCTAGGAGCCAGGCACGTTTTGTTCCTGCACTGTTGGTGAGCTTGCAGCTTCCATATGGTCCAAGGGATTGTTCAAGACTGCTGCACCCACCCGAACTTTAAACGTCACTGTACCTGAACTCGCATCGACCATGCCTCTTACCCATGCTGGGCCATTCCCATGGTTCTACAACAAACTTCATCCCCTGAAGTAAACTGCCTCTCTCTCTTGTCTTATGTCTGGCATTGGTCCTCCTGATGCCATTTCACCCTGCCCCCTTCCAGATCTAGGAAGACCAGATTTAACCTGGTGCAGAGTCTTCTCCCCATTAGTAACTCTTCTTTCTCTGTAGTTGCATGAAGGGTGTTCCTATAATCAAATAGGAGCTGGGACAGTTTGGTATCTTGTGAAACTGTAGACTGTTTCTTAAGCCTGTCTTCAAAGTTTGGACTGCTCTTTCTGTCACTTCTTGGATGATGGACAGTCTAGAGCTGTCCGTATATGCTGAATACCATTTGGCTTCAGGAAATATTTAAATTCCCTGCTGATAAATGATGGCCCGTTATCTGTGATCAACATTCCGGGAGTTCATGCATAGCAAAAGAAGCATGGAGTTTTTCTACCATCATCCCCGTGTTTGATGATCCAATAACTTTGAATCAGCATCCACAATGACTAAGAACATTGAGCCCATGAAAGGACTTGCACAGTTGATGCATAACCTAATCTATATTCAACCCAGCTATCACCACAAATATGGGGAGCTACTGGTGATAATTTTTGCCTCGTTGGCACTCTGGGCACTGACCCACCAATGTGGTTATGCCTGCATCCAACCTTGGCCATCATACAAAACTCTTCATCGACATCACCCCATTGGAAACCCCTGGTTGAGCCTATTGGAGTTCAAAGCTGAAACTTTATTGCTGGAACAGCACAGCAGGTCAGGCAGCATCTAGGGAACAGAAGATTCGACGTTTCGGGCACATGCCCTTCTTCAGGCCTGAAGAAGGGCATGTGCCCGAAACGTCGAATCTTCTGTTCCCTAGATGCTGCCTGACCTGCTGTGCTGTTCCAGCAATAAAGTTTCAGCTTTGATCTCCAGCGTCTGCAGACCTTACTTTCTCCTATTGGAGTTCAGTCAGTATCTAGTTGTGTCTTTTGCTCAGGACAATCTCTCTTGCTTCCCATAATAATATGCCAGCCTCTGGTCTGGTGATCTGGTCTCTCTGGGTCCAAAAGCTTTTAATTCTGTTTGTAATGGCCCTTTGATTCCCCCCAATCACCACTAGCTGTTTTAGTTTTGCCAGGATTGGATCTTCCTGTGTCCAAAGTCTGATGTTGTCAGCTGTGACTTCAAGAGTGCCCAGAAAATTTAAAATCATTACGGACCCTCTCGGTGGTAGTACCACTGGTGGTGTATCTGCCAATACGATTCAGGTCAACGCATCTGCATTTGCTACTTGGCCTCCCGCACAGTGTTCTAACTTGTGATTTTATGCATTTAATATTAGAGCTCACCACTGAATTCAGCCTGAAGCAATGGGCGGCACTGCCTTGTCCTCCTTAAATAAAATTAGCAGGAGTTTGTGGTCCGTTATTATGATAAATTTACACCCGGAAAGTTATTGGTGGAACTTCCTGACTCCAAAATTGACTGCCAAACCTTCATTCTCTGTCTGGGTATATTTATGCTCTGCATTAGCCAAAGTCTTGGATGTATATGCTATTAGACATTCCTTTCCATTGGGCTCCCTATGAGCTAATATTACCCCAATGTCTCAACGGGATCTCAATCAGATCTCTTTTGGAATCATAGTGTGCCAGCATCTTAGAGGATGATAGCTGTTTCTTCACTTCCTTGAAGGCTATGGCTTGTCTAGACCACTATTTCCAACGCTGACCCTTTTTTAAGAGTTGATGCAAAAGTGCCAGGATGGAGGCCAGATTATGCATGCATTGTCCATAATAATTCATCAGCCCCAAAGATATACATTCCAATACTGACATCAGAGCCGGGGAACCTTTGATTACCCTCATTTTATCTTCCAACAGATGTAACCAGTCATGTTGACTCTGTAGCTCGTGTAGGACTCTTGAGGTGCCTGGAACACATATTTTTCCCTTCTAACGTGTATGCCCCCCTGGGAAAAATGTGCAAGGACTATGTCCAAGTGCTCTAAATGCTAATTCTTGATCTTCCCTGTTATTAGCCAGTCATCTAAATAAATGACAACATAGGGTCGACCTTGTAAAACATTCTTCATCTACTGAAAAATTGCACAGGTTGACGACACCCCAAATGGCAGTCTTGTATATTGGTACAATCCCTAATGGGTATTAATTGTATCAAACTTCTGGGACTCCTCAGTTAACCACAATTGCAGGTAAGCATAGCTTATGTCCAGCTCCTTGCCAGCTTTGCTTTATGTGAAAATTGAGTATTTATCCTGCTGTGAAAAGTGGTTTACTGTTTGTTTCAATCCCTATAAAGGCAAACCAATCCATTGGGCTTCACAACCAGTATGACCAGAATGCTGCCCATTCCCCATCTATGCTGGTTCGATGATGCCTCCGCATTCCAGGCTCCTGATTTCTGTATCTATTTTTCGCATAAGGCCAATGGCATTGGACGGGCTTGCAAAATCATGGAATTACTTCCTGGTCAACATGCAAAGTGGCTTTGACTTCTTTGGTATTCCCACACCTTGCTGAAAAACATCCATGTATTTCATTTGGACTTCACTCAGGCAGCCACTTTCTAATTTAAAAGTTGAGCCAACCTAAGTGAATCTTTCTCAAAAAATTTGGCTCCATTGAGCTGGCACCTAAGCCTGTTACTACAATCAGTGGTAACTGAACCAGCCACTTCCCATAAGAGATCAGAACTGGAATTGTGCCCTTAATCTGTAAAGGTTCCTTGGTATAGGTTCTCAGTGTAGCTGAGATCTTTCACAAAGATAAGTTTTGGAGTCTGGACTGAATTTTGTTAAAGACTGGTTCTACGATCACTGAAATGGATGTGATGGTATTGACCTTCATTAGAACTGGGTGACCATTTAACCAGATGCTTATTTTGATTGGTTGTGATTTGAATGTTGCCAAACATTTAACTGTTCCAAACAAGATGTTGGTGAAATTTCAGGGGGTGCATTCTCCTGGATACCAGCCTATGAGTTCTCTTACTCCATTTTGATCTAGTGGGACTCTTTTGCTCTCTCTCTCGAGCCTGCATACTGGCAGCAACTGCAAAGACTTGTCAAAGCAGATACTGAAAAACTTTTCTCCATTTGGCCGAGCCTTAGCTTTATTTTGGAGTTTTGCTGTGGGCTGACCTAGAGTCTCTCTGTTCAGGATATGCCTTCAGTGATGCTATGCAATTGCCTTCACTCAAGTGGTGTTCCCCAAGCTCTGTCAGCCTGGCAAGGGTGTCAGCCTGGCGAGGGTGTCAGCCTGGTGAGGGTGTCCACTTCCATCAAAATACCCAGTAAACCATATGCTCCGCTAGCAGCATTTTCCAATGATAAAGCCAGATATAGTGTCTGTATGAAATCCAGTTGGGCTTCAGCTAGTAGGTGCTTTTACATAGTTCATTAATCTCACATATCAAGCAGTCTCTCAGCATCTCATTAAGGGTTAAACCAAAGTGACATGCCTCTGCCAGTCAACTTAACCTAGTCAAAAATCCTGATAAGACTTCCCCGGTTCTCAAATTGGAGATTAACAGCCCCAGTGAGGGAATTCATATTATATGAGGTCGGCCTGTCTGACCTCATTACAGTCACAACAGTCCCAAACTGCAATTTCAACCTGAAGGTTTAACATTTGGTTTTGGGCAGGTATTAAGAAGAGTTGGTGCATTTTCAATTTCTCCATTAGATAAATCGTTTGGTAGTTGAGTCCTGGGCTGCAAAAGTTTAAGAAGATAAGTTTTAAAGCTCTATTTGGGATTTTGGTTGGGCCCGAAGTCCCCTTATAAACCTCAAATAGAAACTTGATCAGGTCTCCTGACCTCCAACAGATCCTTCACCTCAGCCAACCACATGCCTTGACGATAGCCAGAGCATTTCCTGAATCTTTGTCAACAGCCTTTCCCCCACCATCACCTGCATTCTGTTTGGAAGCCTCTCCCCCACCACCATCACTGTATTCTGTTTGGAAGCTTCCAGTCCCCACACACATGGGTCATGTTGTCAACACTTTTTGCCACATAAACACTGCATTGCATTAAGATTGATGAGCCATCCATTTCCATTACCTGTTTCCCCATACTCTTGCCACACAATCTTGCCCTCACCCAACACCAATGAAAACTAAGGCACAAGATTCAGGTGTGCTGACTTCACTAAAGCTTTCCCTGAGGCTCAAAACAAGTTCATGAACTGCTGCTTAAAATTAGCCTTTTAGCAAACTAGGATGTTGCTCATGCAAGCTGTGCAATGATAGGTGCAGCATTATCTTGGAGGAGAAAGTGAGGTCTGCAGATGCTGGAGATCAGGAATTTTTTTTTGTTGGGGTTGCAACGGAGGGAGTGGAGGGCTGTGCGTTCCAAGGGTGAGAGGTTGGAGTGGGTGAGAGGGATGGGGGAGTTCAGGTGGCGGTTAATATTGTGGTGGCAGTTGGCTATGAAGAGGTCGAGGGCAGGTAGGAGGCCAGCACGGGGTGTCCAGGTGGATGGGGTGTGTTGGAGGCGTGAGAAGGGGTCGTCAGAGGGTGGGCGAGAGTCTTGGTTGAAGAAGTAGGCACGGAGGCGAAGGCGGCGGAAGAATTGTTCGATGTCTCGCTGTGTGTTGAACTCATTAATCCGAGAGCGTAGGGGAATGTAGGTGAGGCCTCTGCTGAGGACTGATCTTTCATCCTCAGAGAGGGGTAGGTCTGGAGGGATGGTGAAAACACGGCAGGGCTGGGAGCTAGGACCAGCCCTGCCGTGTCCTGAAGAAGGGCTTATGCCCGAAACGTCGATTCTCCTGTTCCCTGGATGCTGCCTGACCTGCTGCGCTTTTCCAGCAACACATTTTCAGCAGCATTATCTTGATCAGTGTTGACTTAAAATCCTTAATTGGTAAGCCTGTATCTCTGGGAAACTGGCATGGTTGGTGTGAGAGAATTACACTAAAACTATTCTTTGGCAAGAGAGCTTCCATCTCTATGTGGATAAACCTTTTCTAAAGCCACTTCAAAAGAAATTTAAACTGGATAATTTTGGTGACACTGCTGGTTTATATCTCCTGTGATTCATTTCTCTGATTTGGAGCAATTTTCAGATAATCAAAAATTTGTTACTGAAGTTGGAATACTGTTTTACAAAGGTCAGGCTTTAATGTGCATACATAAGAGGTCAAGTTCATTTTTTTAAAAAAAACTGTCATTTTCTCCACTCTACGGGTTATCAGTAGTTGGAATATTCAGATGTACCTATTCCTATAAACTGCAAACAGTTGTTGAATAAGACCTGAAATCTTGAAAGGGTAACATTTTAATGGGTAACTAAATATTTTATGAACCGAAGTCTCAATCTATAATAGATACAAACTGAGGGAGTGGGAGTGGCAGATGCATTTATAAAGAATAAACACACAATGTTGACACACCTCTCCTTTCAAGGTAATTAATTTCAGGAAAGCAAACACATTTTAATTGTCAATATTGATAAGTAGCAAAAGAAAGTTGATAAAAGATTATCAATGATCTGAAGTAAACATTTCTCAGTTGACATCATTTCAGGATGTCTTGAGGCAATACTCACAGCAAAACACAAAAATGCAAAAAGATTATTAATTATTGTCTGTTTGCTTCTGCCTGTTGAGTGCAAGGCTGTAAGCCTTTCGACCAAATTCTTAGCAAAATATATGCTGTTTTATTTTTAGTACTCAAACCTATGTAACACACAATAATAACCTGCCACCATAAGCCAAACAACATCTATTTTGAACAAAAGCAATCATTCAGCAATAAATCATGACAAAAATGTTGTCTCAGAAATTAGACTTGAGCCTAAAACAGACAAAAAAGGGATTTCTTTGCTCATCAGTCCTTGGCAACTTAAAGCCTTATCCAAAGTTGCTCCTGGACGTCATTTTTACTAACAGCTAAGTTACAGATGGTATCATCATAGTGATATTAAGTGACATTTGCTCAGCAGTAACCTGCTCACTGACACTCTTTTTGGCACATCTCTGATTCACTTGCAACATGTTTCTGCACTTCAATATTACACCTCTGAGCACAACAGCAACTGTCATTTAATGCTGCAACAAGGGGACTTCACTCAAGAACATACACCCAGCTCTTGGACAGGACTAGGTTGGATCTCGGGCCTGTTCAATACATCTCTTTGTGCTCACTATCTGATGCCTGGATGTTCACAGCATTGACTTACATTCATTTTGTTTTGATTAGGGACTTGCAGTGCTGCTGCATTACTATGTCACTTAGCTCAGACACAAAGCCAGGACATTTGTCATAGTAGTCAGCAGTCTTCAATCAAGTCTAGAGAGATCCCCTTTAGTCAGGGGATACTGGTCCAAGAAATGAAAGGCAGCCTGCGATACTGGTCCAGGAGCTTACACACAATCAGCCATCCGAGATGATAAGAGTTAGGATCGTCTCCTGATAAGGAATAAGAAATATCAGGCAGCCCACACAAATCATGACTCTTGGTGCCCCGTCGCAAGCTGTTTTCCACTTGGAATGAGAGAGATGCTTGTGTTAGGGAACGACAGCAAGCTAGGGAAATGTTGGAGCAGTGGCCCAATAAATTAATGCTAGTATTAGTACAATAGAGAGGTATGACCTAAGTTCAGAAAACCAGGCTGTGGTAACAGTTTCGGGAGAGAAGAGAGATGAGAAAGACAAGAAGGTGCCTGTTGGAGTGATGTACAGACTACCTAACAGTCACCACGTGGTAGGGTGGAGCATAAAAGAAGAAATAAGGGGAACTTGTCAGAAAGGTACAATGATAATCATGGGGATTTTAATCCACATATAGACTTAAAAAGACAGATGGCCAAAAGTTGACTAAATGGGGAATAGGTGGAATGTTTTCAGGTTACTTCTGGAACAGGATGTTTTGGAGCTGACTAGAGAGTAGGCTATACTAAACTTGTTCTGGCACAATGATCACGACAAATTAATGATTTCATTGTGAAGGCATAACTGTTAGTAGCAGCCATAGAGTCATAGAGTCATAGAGATGGACAGCATGGAAACAGACTCTTCGGTCCAACTCAACCATGCCAACCAGATATCCCAACCCAATCTAGTCCCACCTGCCAGCACCTGGCCCATATCCCTCCAAATCCTTCCTATTCATATACTCATCCAAATGCCTCTTAAATGTTGCAAATGTACCAGCCTCCACCACATCCTCTGGCAGCTCATTCCACACACATACCACCCTCTGCGTTATATCTTTCCGCTCTCACCCTAAACCTTTGCCCTCTAGTTCTGGACTCCCTGATCCCAGGGAAAAGACTTTGCCTATTTATCCTATCAATGCCCCTCATAATTTTGTAAACCTCTATAAGGTCATCCCTCAGCCTCTGACTCTCCAGGGAAAACAGCCCCAGCCTGTTCAACCTCTCCCTGTAGCTCAGATCCTCCAACCCTGGCAACATCCTTGTAAATCTTTTCTGAACCCTTTCAAGTTTCACAACATCTTTCCGATAGGAAGGAGACCAGAATTGCACGCAATATTCCAACAGTGGCCTACATGATTGAATTAAACATTCATTTTGAGGGAGAAAGGAATGATCTCCCTCAATGATAATCGTGTGGGCGGCACGGTGGCACAGTGGTTAGCACTGCTGCCTCACAGCGCCAGAGACCCGGGTTTCAATTCCCGCCTCAGGCGACTGACTGTGTGGAGTTTGCACGTTCTCCCCGCGTCTGTGTGGGTTTCCTCCGGGTGCTCCGGTTTCCTCCCACAGTCACAAAGATGTGCAGGGCCAGGTGAATTGGCCATACTAAATTGCCCGTAGTGTTAGGTAAGGGGTAAATGTAGGGGTATGGGTGGGTTTCGCTTCGGCGGGTTGGTGTGGACTTGTTGGGCCGAAGGGCCTGTTTCCACACTGTAATGTAATCTAATCTAAAATCTAATGTAATCTAATCTAATGAAATCTAAAAATCTAATCTAATCTCAAGAGGACATGAAATAGATCGGCAAATTGTTTTAAAGAATAGATTAAAAGAGATGCAGTGACAGACATTTAAGGTTATATTTCAGAATACACAGAATAAATCACTCCAAGAAATAAGAAAAATTCTACGGGATAGGCCTTCCATCCAGGAGTAACATGACGGGTTAAAGATAATATCAGACTTAAAGAAAAAGCATATAGTTGTATAAAGACAAGTTGCAGTTGAGAAGATTGGAAGGGATAATTGATTTTGTAGACCTCTGTAAGGTCACCCATGCCCCAGTGAGAAAGGTCCCAGTCTATCCAGTCTCTCCTTATAATTCAAACCCTCCATTCATGACAAAATCCTGGTTAACTTTTTCTGAACCCTCTTCAATTTAATAATATCCTTTTTGTACCAGGGCTACTAGAACTGGACACAGTGCTCCAAACGTGGCCTAACCAACGTCCTGTGCAAACTCAACATGATGTCTCAACTTCTATACTCAATGATCTGAGCAATGAAGGCAAGAGTGCTCAACACCTTCTTAACATCTAAAGGATCTCTCTGGTTGACAATACTACCCAGGGCCTTACCATTAAATATACAAGTCCTGCCCTTGTTTTTAACCAAAATGCAATATTTTAAATTGATCAAAATTGAAATCCATCTGCCACACCTCAGCACATTTACCCACTTGATCCCTTTGTCATCTTAGATAACCTTCTGCACTGTCATTTATACCACCAATTTTGGTGTCATCCGCAACCTTACTAAACATTCTTCCTAAATGAAAATTACTAAATAATCAGGGGTTAAAAAAGGAGAGATAAATACAATAACTATCACTAGAGCAAGTTAATGGGACTAAAGACCAACGGGTCCTCTGGACCTGATGAGATGCACCCTTGGATGTTAAAAAAAGTAGCTACAGAGATAGTGAAAGTGCTGGTAATAATCTTCTTTGGGGCTGAAAAGTCCCAGAAAATTAGAAAACTGTATTGCTACTTTATTTAACAAGGGAAAGAGGCAAACAGTACAGATAATTAAAGGCCAGTTTGCTTAATTTCTGCTGTTGGGAAAATGTTAGAGACTATTATAAAGATTGCAAGAGCAGAGCATTTAGAAATACATAATATGATCAAGCAGAGTCAACTGGCTCCATGAAGGGAAATCATGCCTGATCAATTTATTAGAATGCATTGTGGAGCTGGATCTTTTCATACTTCCCGTGAGAAATGACTGACTAATTTCATTTACCTAGAGTAAATGTTAATTTTGCTCAGACTGGCTTTTGTCTATTCGATTCCAGTTTGATAAATCTTGGCCAACTTGGTTAACTGATCCATGTGGCCGTTTTAAGTCAGTGTCTTGCTCACTTTCTAAAATCTGCTTCGGTCCTGAAAGTCTCAGGCATTAAATAGGCCAATGGAATTCAAATAATCCATATTTTATATCTTTGCGACAATGGGTAGTAAAGTTTGGATGACTTGAAGTTGACGTAGAACAGAAAATGTAAAGCTGGCCAGGAGTGCATTAGAATTGGCAAATACTGAAGTGACAAAGAGATGGATAGCAACAATTGCAGTGAAGTAGGATGAACTCAGACATGGTTCCAGAACAATAGGAGCGCTTAAGGATAAAAGAAATCATGTGCAGACCACATACAGTACAATAAATAAACAGTGAGCCATGGATCAGTGTAATATCTTTGATACAGAGTCATACATAATCGAGCTGTCCACGTGGAAACAAACCTTTTGGTCCAACTCACCCATGCCAACCAGATATTCTAAATTAATCTAGTCTCATTTGCCATAATTTGGTCCATGTGCCTCTAAACCATTTCTATTCATATATCCATCTAGATGACATCTAAATGTTGTAATTGTACCAGCTGCCATCACTTCCTCTGGCAGCTCATTCCATATATGCACTACCTCTGCATGAAAAGGTTGCCCCTTAGGTCCCTTTTAAATCTTGCCCCTCTCATCCTGAAACTATGCCTTCTAGTTTTGGTCTCCCCTTCCCTGGGATAAAGATGTTTGCTATTCACCATATCCATGTCCTTCATGATATTATAAACTTCTATACCATCACTCCACAGCCTCTGACATTTCAGGGAAAATAGCCCCATATTGTTCAGCCTCACCCTATTGTTCAAACCTCCCAACCCTGACAGCATCATTGTAAATCCTTTTTGAACCCTTTCAAGTTTCACAACATCCTTTCTGGAGCAGGGAGACCAGAATTGAATGCAGTGTTCCAAAAGTGCCCTAATCAAAGTCCTGTACAGTCACAATATGATCTCCTAATTCCTATACTCAATGCATTGACAAATAAAGAAAAGCATGCCAAATGCCTTCTTCATTGTCTGCCTGTGACTCCACTTTCAAATAAATGTGAATGTGCACTCCAAGGTCTCTTTGTTCAGTGACACCCCCCAGGACCTTACCATTTAGTATATAGGTCCTGCCCTTTCCAAAATGCAGCACCTCACCTTTATCTAACTTAAAATCCAGCTACTACTCATCAGCCCATTGGCCCATCTAATCAAGGTCCCATTACAACCTGAAGTAACCTTCTTGACTGCCCACTACACCACCAATGTTGATGTTACCTGCAAAATTACGAACCATACTTCCTATGTTCACATCCAAACCATTTACACAAATGACAAAAAGTAGTGGACCCAGCACCAATCATTGTGGCACACCACTGGTCACAGACCTCCAGTCTCAAAAGCAATGTTCTCCCACCATCCTTTGTCTCCTACCTTGGAGCTAGTTCTGTATCTAAATAGTTAAGTCTCCCTATATTTCATATGATCTAACCTTGCTAACCAGTCTACCAAATGGACCTTGTTGAATGCCTTTCTAAAGTCCATATAGATTACAAGAGCCGCTCTGCTTTCATCAATCCTCTTAGTTACTTCTTCAAAAAATTTAATTTAGTTATTGAGACAAAATTTCCCATGTACAAAAACATGTTGACTGTCCCTAATCAGTTCTTGCTTTCACGAATACAGGTGAATACTGTCCTCAGGATCCCTCCAACAACTTGCCCACCACTTATGCCAACTCATCGGTCTATAGTTCCTTGGCTTTTCCTTACCACCTTCCTTCAAGAGTGGTTAGCCAAACATTAGCCAAACTCCAGTCCTCCGGCACCTCACCTGAGGCTATTGATGATACAAATGTCTCAGCAAGGAGCCCAGCAATACTTCTGTAGTGTCCCACAAGTTCTAGGGTACACCAGATCAGGTCCTGGGGATTTATTCACCTTTATGCCTAATGTACCTTCCCCTCTGTAATATGGGCATTTTTCAAGATGTCACTATTTATTTCCTCAAGTTCTCTAACTTCCAAAAATTCTCCACAGTAAACCCTGATGTAAAATACTCAATTAGTATCACCCCCATCTCCTACGGCTCCACCTGTAGGCCACCTTGCTGATCTTTGAGGGGCCCTATTCTCTCCCTAGTTACCCATTTGTCCTTAATGCATTTGTAAAATCACTTTAGATTGTCTTGAACCCTATTTGCCAAAGCTATCTCATGTCTCCTTTCTTCCCTCCTGATTTCCTTCTTAGGTATTCTCCTACTGCCATTATACTCTTCTTTTTCACTTGGTTTCTCCAGTCTGTATCTTACTTATGCTTCTTTCTTTTTCTTGACCAAAACCTCAATTTCTCTAGTTATCCAGCATTCCCTACTCCTACCACCCTTGTCCTGCACCCAAACAGGAACATACTGTTTCTGGACTTTTGTTTTCTCATTTTTGAAGGCTTCCCACTTTTCAGTTGTCCCTTCACCTGCAAATGTTTGCCCCCAATCAACTTTTGAAAGTTCTTGCCTAATACCGTCAAAATTCACTGAAACTAATTTAGAGGCTTTATTTTTAGATCCAGTCTATCCTTTTCCTTCACTATTTTGAAACTAATAGAATTATGGTCACCGGCCCCAAAGTGCTCCGTTACTGACACGTCAGTCACCTGCCCTGCCTTCTTTCCCAAAAGTAGGTCAAGTTTGGCTCCTTCTCTAGTAGATACATCTACATTCTGAATCAGAAGATTATGTTGAACACACTTAACAAATTCCTTTCCATCTGAGGCCTTATCACTATGGCAGTCCCAATCTATGTTTGAAAAGTTAAAATCCTCTACCACTACCACTGTATTAATCTTACCAATAATCGACATAGGCTAACAAATTTGCTTCTCAATTTCCTGCTGATTACTGGGTGGCCTACAGTACAATCCCGATAAGGTGAACATCCCATTCTTACTTCTCAGTTCCATTCAAATAACTTCCCTGGAAGTATTCCCAGGAATATCCTCCCTAAGTACAGCTATAAAGTTATCCCAAATCAAAAACATCACTCCCCTCCTCTCTTTCCCCCCTTTCTATCTGTACTTTGGCATCTATACCTCGAACATTAAGCTGCCAGTCCTATCCATCCTTGAGCTATCTTTCTGGAATCACTTTGAGATCCCAGTCCCATGTTCCCAACCATGCCCTGAGTTTGTCTGCCTTATCTGTTAGGCTTCTTGCATTCAAATAAATACCTCATTCTCAGCTTTGTTCCTGCCTGCCTTGACTTGCTCCTTTGCCCAATTGCACCAGTCTCAGACTGATCTCTTTCCTCACCATCTCCCTGGATACACACCCTGTGCTACTTTAAATCCTCCTGAGAGACTCTAAACAAAATCTGCCGAACAGTATATCAGTCCCTTTCGAGTTCCAATGTGTACAATGATCTCCTGGTGGTCCCTCTTCCCTTTGAGAATATTCTGCACCCTCCCTGGGATATCCTTAATCCTGGTACCAGGGAGGCAACACACCATTCTTATATCTTGTTGTCGGCTGCAGAAACATCTGTCTGTGCTTCTGACTAAAGAGTCCCCTATCACAACTGATCACTTGGAACCCAATATACCCCTCATTACATTAAAGCAGTCTTAGTATTAGAAACCTGGCTGTTTGTGCTACATTCCCCTGAGAGTCCATCACCCCCTTCATTTTCCAGAACAGCATATTTGTTTGAGATGGGGATAGCCACAGGAGAATCCCGCACTTCCTGCCCAGTGTGAAAGCAGGCCATTTAGCCCATCATGTCCATACTGACACTCTGAAGAATATTTCTTTCAGACACACATTCATATCCTATAATCCTGCATTTTCTATGGCTAATCCACCTAACCTGCTCAACCTTAGAGACTATGGATAATTTAGCATGGCCAATCCACCTAACCTGCACATCTTTGGACTGTGGAAGGAAAAACAGAGCACCCAGCAAAAACCCGCTCAGACATGGGGAGAATGTGCAAACGCCTCACAGACTGTTGCCTGAGGACAGAATCAAACTCAGGTTCCTGGTGCTGTGAGGCAGCAGCACTAACCACTGAGTTAACATGCTGCCCTCTCAGCATGTGTGAGTACCTGTGTCTCAGCAAGCTTAGGCTTATCACATGTCATTGATGATATCTGCAGCCTTCTGGAAACTGATCCATTTTATTCAAACAAGTGGCTATACATTTAGTGTTTGTTTGACAGGATGTCCTTCAGTGGAAATCATCATCCTCTTTCTCGACCCTTAGATTTCTGCCTTTCGCCAAGGTTGTGTTCTCTCTTTCCATGTAAGGAGAAAAAAAACATATTGAAATTACTGTTCATAATTGCTTGTGTCGACAGGAGGGTAGGACAGATTTTATGAAGGTGACTGCAAGGCACACGTAACCAGGCAATAGGCTAAAAGTGAGTGTAAGCATTGGTTGTTACATTGAGATTGTGACATGCCTACAGGGAGGAGTGAGTGGAGCTGTACGGTGTGTTAATGTTATTGTAATATGATATGATATGATATAGAACATAGAACATAGAACAATACAGTTCAATACAAGCCCTTCGGCCCTAGATGTTGTGCCGACCTGGGAAACCAATCTGAAGCCCATCTAACCTACACTACTCCATTATCATCCATATATTTATCCAGTAAGCATATAAATGCCCACAAGGTTGGTGAGTCTATTACTGTTGCAGACAGAGCAGTCCATGCCCCTACTACTGTGGGCGGCACGGTGGCACAGTGGTTAGCACTGCTGCCTCACAGCGCCAGAGACCCGGGTTCAATTCCCGACTCAGGCGACTGACTGTGTGGAGTTTGCACATTCTCCCCGTGTCTGCGTGGGTTTCCTCCGGGTGCTTCGGTTTCCTCCCACAGTCCAAAGATGTGCGGGTCAGGTGAATTGGCCATGCTAAATTGCCTGTAGTGTTAGGTTAAAGGGGTAAATGTAGGGGTATGGGTGGGTTATGCTTCGGCGGGTCGGTGTGGACTTGTTGGGCCGAAGGGCCTGTTTCCACACTGTAAGTAATCTAATCTACTGTCTGAGTAAAGAACCTATCTCTGACATTTGTCTGATGTGACATGAACTGATATGATATGATATGATATGATATGATATGATATGAATGCAGCCTTATAGGGCCATATCTTAAACTACTGTCAATAATTAGGTGAAGGTGAGGACTGCAGATGCTGGAGAATAGAGTTGAGAGAGTGTGGTGCTCGAAAAGCACAGCAGTTCAGGCAGCATCTGAGCAGCAGGAGAGTCGGTGTTTCGAGCAAAAGCTAATGCTCCTCGAGTGCTGTCTGACCTGTTGTGCTTTTCCAGCACCACACTCTCGACTACTTTCAATAATTGCCTACCTTGACACATTGATGTATTAATACAAAAACTTGTAGGGCAGTTGGAAGTAGTAGTGACACAAGCAAGATATATTATACTAAGTTCCTAGTAAATCTTACTTGTAAATAGATTTGTTTTTAAAAGAAAGAACCCACATTATTGCTTTACCAATTTGTATGTGTCATTGAAACATTTGTATCAATGGTGAAAAAGTCAGTGTTTGGAACTTGGCACTTAAAAATATTACGACTCTGACTTGCCACTGCCATCAATGCCTGTGTGGTTGGAGAGGTTGTCATCTTCCCTCAGGTGCAGTAGCAGAACTTCCTGCTAAGATTTACAGTCTTAGGAAGCAGCTTTCTTAAGCATCCTTTCTATTCCTCTGGTTGGTGCAGCCTCACAAATACAAGTATTGGTGGACTCTTGTAATCCATCTCCTTTAGTTAGAAAGCTTTCCTTTGACAAAATGCAAACATCATCCTACCTCAGCTCTCTAAATGTTTGAGGATCCCAGAGGCAGGATGACAAATAGTTTGCTGTGCTAAGTGTTGTATTATGTCTTGCAGTGTATATGTGATATATCTTTGAAGGATATATTCATGATGTCATTTTTGTATCATGGCATGTGACCTAATGGTATAAGGTATCAATGTCTATCTTGCTACATTCTGTACTGATGCAGCAAGACAGTTCATCTGAATTGCTTAGCTTGAGTGCAGATACATAAAAGCCTTTGATTGTAGCCTACATCTGTAAATACCAGGCGCTGTAATAATGGTTAATTGAATTCTTTAGTACGACATGACCTGCATTTCATCCTAATGTTATGAGAACTAACAAAAGTTTAACAGCAGGATAGTTGCTGATCATGAGCTATTAGGCAGTAAGGAGCTCAGTTTTTATACGTTACCTCGAGGTGTCCTTGCTACAAGAACCATGCGATCAGGCTCTTCGCTGAATCACAGCTAGTGAAGCAAATCACTCATGTTTCTAGCCAAATATGTGTATACTGGACTTGGGTTTTTTTTTGATGCCATAATATTTAATGAAAATAATCAGCCAGACCTGAATGTCGAGCATTTGAGGTGCCTCCATTTGTCTAGTGTCACATTAAGAATGAATTACAGGAATTGAGGTCCTTCAATATGGTACAATCATGCCATTTTGGAGAATAGGAGCCTTCACCAGTATCAATATTCTAAGGAAACAAAATACATACATGTATCTGTATATGTGACTATAATCATAACAATGTGTTGCCACAGAATACATCTGGTGGATCCTTCCAAAACCACAAGGATAGGGAAAGCTGTGGAGTAACTATATCATCATAGCTAGAGAATTGTTTCCTCAAAGCACAAGAGAAACAGCCAGTAAGGGAAAAGGTTAAAAATAGACTTTGGTATACACAAACTGAATACAGTCATAGAGTCATAGAGGTCTCCAGCATGGAAACTGACCCTTCAGTCCAACACGTCCATGCCGACCAGATCTCCCAACCCAATCTAGTCCCACCTGCCAGCACCCAGCCCATATCCCTCCAAACCCTTCCTAATCATATACCCATCAAAATGCTTTTTAAATGTCGCAATTGTACCAGCCTCCTCCACTTCGTCTGGCAGCTCATTCCATACACATACCACCCTCTGTGTGAAAACGTTGCCACTTAGGTCTCTTTTATATCTTTCCCTTCTCACCCTAAACCTATGCCCTCTAGTTCTGGACTCCCCGACCCCAGGGAAAAGACTTTGTCTATTTACCCTATCCACACCCCTCATAATTTTGCAAACCTCTATAAGGTCACCCCTCAGCCTCTGACGCTCCAGGGAAAACAGCCCCAGCCTGTTCAGCCCCTCCCTATAGTTCTCCCTATAGCTATAAATCTTCCAACCCTGGCAACATCCTTGTAATCTTTCCTGAACCCTTTCACGTTTCACAACATCTTTTCAATAGGAAGGAGACCAGAATTGCACGCAATATTCCAACAGTGCACGCCTAACCAACATCCTGTACAGCCGCAACATGACCTCCCAACTCCTGTACTCAATACTCTGACCAATAAAAGAAAGCATACCAAACACCTCCTTCACTATCCTATCTACCTGCGACTCCACTTTCAAGGAGCTATGAACCTGCACTCCAAGGTCTCTTTGTTCAGCAACAATCTCTAGGACCTTACCATTATGTATATACATCCTGCTAAGATTTCCTTTCCCAAAATGCAGCACCTCGCACTTATCTGAATTAAACCCCCTCTGCCACTTCTTGGCCCATTGGGCCATCTGATCAAGATCCTGTTGTATTCTGAGGTAACCCTCTTCACTGTCCACTACACCTTCAATTTTGGTGTCATTTGCAAACTTACTAACTGTACCTCTTCTGCTCGCTTCCAAATCATTTATGTAAATGACAAAAAGTAGAGGATCCAGCACCGATCCTTGTAGCACTCCACTGGTCACAGGCCTCCGGTCTGAAAAACAACCCTCCACCATCACCCTCTGTCTTCTACCTTTGAGCCAGTTCTGTATCCAAATGGCTAGATCTCCCTGTATTCCATGAGATCTAACCTTGCTAATCAGTCTCCCATGGGGAACCTTGTCGAACGCCTTACTGAAGTCCATTTAGATCACATCTACTGCTCTGCCCTCATCAATCCGCTCTGTTACTTCTTCAAAAAACTCAATCAAGTTTGTGAGACATGATTTCCCATGCACAAAGCCATGTTGACTATCCTTAAACAGTCCTTGCCTTTCCAAATACATGTACATCCTGTCCCTCAGCATTCCTTCCAACAACTTGTCCACCACTGACATCAGACTCACTGGTCTATAGTTCCCTGGCTTGTCCTTACTACCCTTCATAAAAAGTGGCACCACGTTAGCTAACCTCCAGTCTTCTGGCACCTCGCCTGTGACTATCAATGCCACAAATATCTCAGCAAGAGGCCCAGCAATCACTTCTCTAGCTTCCCACAGAGTTCTAGGGAACACCTGATCAGATCTGGGTGATTTATCCACCTTTATGCATTTCAAGGCATCCAGCACCTCCTCCTCTGTAATATGGACATTTTACAAGGTGTCATCATCTATTTCGCTACTTTCTATGTTTTCCATATCTTTTTCCGCAGTAAATATTGATGCAAAATACTCGTTTAGTATCTTTCCCATTTTCTGCGGCTCCACACAAAGGCCACCTTGCTGATCTTTGAGGGACCCTATTCTCTCCCTAGTTACCCTTTTGTTCTTAATGTATTTGTAAAAACCCTTTGGATTCTCCTTAACTCTATTTGCCAAAGCTATTTCATGTCCCCTTTTTGACCTCCTGATTTCCCTCTTAAGTATACTCCTACTGTCTTTATACTCTTCTAAGGATTCACTCGATCTATCCTGTTTATACCTTACATATGCTTCCTTCGTTTTCTTATCCAAACCCTCAATTTCCTTTGTCATCCAGCATTCTCTATACCTACCAGCCTTTCCTTTCACCCTCACAGGAATATACTTTCTCTTGATTCTCGTTATCTCATTTCTGAAGGCTTCCCATTTTCCACCTGTCCCTTTTCCTGCGAACATCTGCCCCCAATCAGCTTTTGAAAGTTCTTGCCTAATACTATCAAAATTGGCCTTTCTTCAATTTCAAACTTCAACTTTTAGATCTGGTCTATCCTTTTCCATCACTATTTTAAATTTAATAGAATTATGGTCACTGACCCCAAAGTGCTCCCCCACTGATATCTCAGTCACCTGCCCTGCCTTATTTCCCAAGAGTAGTTCAAGGTTTGCACCTTCTCTAGTAGGTACATCCACATACTGAATCAGAAAATTGTCTTGTACACACTCTCCATCTAAGCTCTTAACACTATGGCAGTCCCAGTCTATGTTTGGAAAGTTAAAATCCCCTCCCTTAACCACCCTATTATTCTTACAGATAGCTGAGATCTCCTTATAAGTTTGTTTC
Source organism: Chiloscyllium plagiosum (assembly GCF_037043375.1). Taxonomy (NCBI): domain Eukaryota; kingdom Metazoa; phylum Chordata; class Chondrichthyes; order Orectolobiformes; family Hemiscylliidae; genus Chiloscyllium; species Chiloscyllium plagiosum. Next base: position 66,714,285 of record NW_028270144.1, read on the forward strand.
TCAATTCCCCTCTGACTATTAGGGGGTCCATAATACAATCCCAATAAGGTGATCATCCCTTTCCTATTTCGCAGTTCCCACCAAATAACTTCCCTAGATGCATTTTCAGGAATATCCTCCCTCAGCACAGCTGTAATGCTATCCCTTATCAAAAATGCAACTCCCGCTCCTCTCTTGCCTCCCTTTCTATCCTGTTAGGCTTCAATATTAAAACCCATTTCCTTTTGTGCCTGTTGATAGGGATCATGGATATTAATTTTCAGTGAAGGGAGCATAAATCTGTGTTATATGGATGAAAACACTGGAAAAGCAGATTTTAATGTAAACAACAACACCATAAGGATTTCATTCCAAAACTGAAACAAAGTTTCCACCGCCTTAAGTAGGATCTTTCTCCACCTTTGTATCTGTATCTGGGAAACTGCATGGAAATGTACAGGGATGTATTATTGCAGATCTTCAGCTCATTCTCCTTCTAATAATGTTTCAGTTACAGTCAAACAATATCAGTTGCCTCTTGTTAAAGTCTATTGTACTATCCTGCATTACATTTTAAATTATAATAATACATCAGGAGGAACATCATTGGAGGGAGGCTGTGGGTTGTATTGTCTTATTGCCTTGTGATTTCTGTGTGGTATTCCTTGCAAGTTAATCTGAGCTGAGCGTACCATGGTTGTTGTAGTAGCTGTTGACTAGGTCAGGGGCAGCCCTGTCGGCTGGTGATGGCAGCAGTGAAAGAGTGAGGAAGCATTTCTGTATCCAGGGTTCCTTGAGAACGGAGCAGCATTCGTGACAGGTCCTTTTCAAGAGAAGACTGGCAGCAGTTGAAGAAGTAGACAAGCTGGAGGCTGGACGAGCACAGACAACCAGGCAGCATCAGGAGGTGGAGATGTCAATGTTTTGGGTGTAACCCTTCTTCTGGACTGGAGGTGGGGATAGAGGATTTTGCAAATAAAGAGGAAGGAGTGAAGGATTATGGGTGGGGAGAGGGGAAGAGTGTTGAAGTGGTGATAGGTGAATACAGTTGGTAGGTGCAACCTGGTAGGTCTATAGGAGGAATGAATCCAGTTTCTCGCCGAAAGGAAGTTTAATCAGAGAAATGGAAAGGGGGAGGTGATGCTGGAAAGGGAGTTAGAGGTTGGGTGAGAAGATAATTTGAAATTGGAGAGCTCAGTGTTGAGTCCTCTGGGCTTTAGGCTGCCTAGGCTGGAGATGAGGTGTTATTCCTTCAATTTGTGATCTGATTCACGATGGCAATGGAGGAAAGGGAAGTGAAATGGAATTTGGCGGTGACTGGGAAGGCAGGCTTGCCCTTGCAAGCCCAGCTGAGATGCTCAACGAAACATGCCCTGAGTTTACGTTTGGTCTCCCTGATGTAGAGAAGACCACATCGGGGGCACCTGATACAGTAAACTAAGTTGGAGGAGAGGCAGGTGAACCTCTGTTTGACCTGGAAGGACTGTTTGAGACACTGGATGAAGGTGGGGATGGTGGTGTGTTGGCAAATTTTGCATCTTTTCCGGTTTTTAGGGGAATGTACCGGGTTGGGAAGAATGGCACGAACCAAAGTGCGGTGAAGGGAATGGTCCTTGTGGAAGGCAGAGAGGGGTGGAGAGGGGAAGATATTCTTGGTGGTGGGGTCTAGTTGGAGTTGGGAGAAGTGTTTGAGGATGATAGGTTGGATGTGTAGACTGGTGGGGTGGTACGGGAGGACAAGGGGTCTCTGTCTTTATTGTGTTTGGATTTCATTAAATGTAGGTCCAAATTTACAGGGTTTAAAATGTACCTGAAGGCCTTGAGGGATACAATTGTTGTGAAGACAGTTCAACAGCTCACTGCCATCTTAACCAGGGAGATAGGTAAATGTGGACTAAAAATATGTATAGCCAATGTCACATGCATCCCATGAACAAATAAAAAGGTGCATGTTTTTCTTCACTGTTACGTAACTTTTTTTCTCCTTTTTTACATAAGTTGCCAATGATATAAAGAGTCACTGAACTGGAACCTACACGTATCCAATATGCTTTTTCTTAAATTACTTGCAATTCTGTGGCTTGCTGATTGTAACTACAAAGTTAATATAATTATGTAATTTTATCATTCCAGACCCTCATCTCTGAGTGCACATTTACCCAATGTTTCCAGGAGGTGGAATTGACCCTTAGGCTTAAGATCATTGGCATTCCTTTCTCAGGTTCTTTTTCTATATTCCTTTTGTCAATGGAGTGTTCTCAAAGAATTGTGTCCCTTCATACAGGAAATTGTTCCAAGTCAGTCTCTTCTGGACGAGGTTCTCCCACATTGACACCTCTGTTGCATTTCTTGAGAGAAGTCATCAGTGAATCTTTGGAATGTTTCCTTTGTCCTCCTCTCATTTGGCAAGCCTTCTGTCATTTGTGCAAAGATGATCTGCTTGGACAGTCACTACTCAGGCATCCAAAGTACATGCTTTTGGATAATTATGTCCTCAGTGCTGGTGCTATTAGTTATGTCAGTATACCTGTGCTTCCAGTAGATGTACAGACTCCATCTTAAACAGCATTGATATACTTAGAGTCATAGAGTCATAGAGATGTACAGCACGGAAGCAGACCCTTCGGTCCAACCCGTCCATGCCGACCAGATATCCCAACCCAATCTAGTCCCACCTGCCAGCACTCGGCCCACATCCCTCCAAACCCTTCCCATTCATATGAGGTGGCATCCATACTTAGATCAGGTTTGGCACCATATGGAAGAACCATAATGATGACTACCTTGTGTACAAGAATATTAGTATCACCACAAATGTTGCGGTCGTCACCTTAGACCTTTCACCCTTAGATGTTTGAAGATGGTGCTCGCAGATTGGATCCGACAGTGAATCTTTACATCAATGTAAGCCTTAGATGAGAGATAGTTTCCCATCTAGGAGAAAGGTTCTGCATTTGGGAGGAGTTCTCTGTTGATCTTAATGGAGGATTGGACCAGACTTGCATAGTTGTGTTAAAGATGGATTAAAGGGTGGGAAAGATGATACATCCCTGCTTGACGCTTATCTTCAACACAAAGCATTCAGTCATATTTCCATTGGTGAGAACAGTTGCCAGCATCTAGAGTGGGAGGAGGTGGACAATGTTGGTGAATTTCTCTGGCCATCTGGCTTTTCACAGGGTCTTCCATAACACTTTACAAATGAGTCAAAAGCCTTGGTCAGATTGATTAAGACTATGTAGAATAGTTGATGTTGCTTCTGTCATTTCTATTGGCATTTCTGAGCAGTAAAAACCATGTCAACAGTTCCATGGTTTGGTCAGAAGCCACACTGGCTTTCAGGAATGATTTCCTCAGGGTCTGAATTAAAAAAGTTATTATTTTTTTCAGACTGGAGGCCTGTGACCAGTGGTGTGCCACGAGGATCGTTGCTGGGTCCACTGCTTTTAGTCATTTGTATAAATGATTTGGATGTGAACATAGGAGGTGTAGTTAGTAAGTTTGCAGATGACACCAAAATTGAAGGTGTAGTGGACAATGAAGAAGGTTAGCTCAGATTACAAAAGGATCTTGAGCAGATGGGTCAATGGGCTGAGGAGTGGCAGATGGAGTTTAATTTAGATAAATGTGAGGTGGTGCGTTTTGGAAAGGCAAATCAGAGCAGGACTTACACACATAATGGTGACGTCCTTGGGTGTGTTGCTGAATAAAGAGAGCTTGGAATGCAGGTTCTTAATTCCTTGAAAGTGGAGTCACAGGTTGATAGGATAGTGAAGAAGGCATTTGTTATGCTTTCCTTTATTGGTCAGTGCATCGAGTATCGGAGTTGGGAGGTCATATTGCGGCTATACAGGACATTGATTAGGCCACCGTCCTATCAGAAGGATGTTGTGAAACTTGAAAGGGCTCAGAAAAGATTTACAAAGATGTTGCCAGGTTTGGAAGATTTGAGCTACAGGGAGAGGCTGAATAGGCTGGGGCTGTTTTCCCTGGAGCATGGGAGGCTAATGAGTGACCTTATAGAGGTTTATAAAATCATGAGGGACATGGATAGGATAAATAGACAAAGTCTTCTCCCTGGGGTGTGTGAGTCCAAAACTAGAGGCCATAGGTTTAGGGTGAGAGGGGAAAGATATAAAAGGGACCTAACAGGTAACTTTTTCACACAGAGGGCGGTTTGTATATGAAATGAGTGGCCAGAGGAAGTGGTGGAGGCTGGTACAATTTAACAGGCATCTGGATGGGTATATGAATAGGAAGGGTTTAGAAAGATATGGACCAACCTAGATTAGGTTGGGGATATTTGGTCAGCATGGATGAGTTGGACCGCAGGGTCTGTTTCTATGGTTTACATTCTCTATGAATCTGTGGCTGGGAAGAGACACTTAGCGAGGATTTAGGTGATGATCTTCCCAGTAATGGAGAGCAGGGAAATTCCTCAGTAGTCCCAAAGTCCACTTTGCCCCCCTTTTTGAATGTAACTTATGAAGATTTGCCTTCACTTCCATATATAATCCTTTGCTTCTGTGGCTGGAGGAGCAAGTGTGGCTAGGAATCCTACAGCAAGTAACTCACCTCCCAACTCTCCAAAGTCTGTCCAGCATCTGCAAGGCACAAGTTAAAAATGCAATGAAATACTCCCCATTTGCCTGGATGAATGCAGCTCCAACAACACTCAACAAATTTAATACTATCCAGGACAAAGAAATCCAGGCTTGATTGGCACTACATCCACAAGCAATCATTCTCTCTATCACCGATGCTCAGTAACGGAAGTGTGTGCTGATATATAAGATGCACTGCAGAAATTCACCAAGCTCCTTAGACAGCACCTCTCCATATTTAGAATAAGGAAAGCATCTCTGATGGGATCACTACTATCTGCAAATTTCTCCCTAAGCCACTCACCATCCAGACTTTAAAATATATATACAACAAGGAAACAGACCTTTCGATCCAACCAATCCCTGCCAACCATAATCCCAAACTAAACTAGTCCCACGTGCCTGCACTTAGCCCATTTCTCTCCAAACATTTCCTACTCATGTACTTACCTAAATGTCTTTTAAACATTGTAACTGTACCCACATCCACCACTTTCTTTGGAAGTTCATTCCATACACAAACCACTCTCTGAGTAAAAGAATTGCCCCTTGTGTTTTTCCTAAATCTTTTTCCTATCACCCTAACGATATGCCAACTAGCCTTGAAATTCCCCATCATATGGAAAAGACACCTGTCATTCAACTTATCTATACAACTCATTTTTAAATAGATTTCCATAAGGTCACCTCCTATACTTCAATAAAACAAGTCCTGGCCTATCCAACCTCTCCTTCTAACTCAAACCCTCCATTCCAGGCAATATCCTGGTAAATCTCTTCTGAACATCCTCCAGCTTAATAATATCCTTCCTATAACAGGGAGACCAAAACTGGTCACACTACTCAAACTGAGTCCTTGAATTCCCTCTGTAATGGCTTTGTGGATGTACCTACATCCGACATAGACTGCAACAGTTGAAGAAGACAGCTCACTAACACCTTCTCAAGGGCAACTAGAGATTGGCAATAGATGTTGGCCTAGCCTTCACCAATCGTAGCCCATGAATTATTTTTTTAAAAATTAAAATTAAAATTAGTTTCTATTTCTAATTGAAGGTTCTCTATATGTGCACACCTGTCAACACATTTCATTCTAGAGAACAAACCTGCAAAGGTTAATTGAAGTTAAATATTGTTTTGAAAAAAGAAATGTTTTTGATATAGTTTCTTTGAGCATCATGGTTCTGAAGAAAGCAAATTGCAAGTTATGCTCAACTTGACATTGTGCTCGGAGACGGATCAATTAATGACCTCATATGGTTTGTTACCCTCAGTAGCAGTGACCATAGTATATTCGAATTCTGCATTTAGTTGAAGACTAGTAATTTAAACTTACTAAGGGCAGTTAATAGGGCTAAAAGCTTGTTGAAATGAATTAGCTAATTAGGTAAAGGAACATCTCAACAGAGAAACAGTGACAGATATTAAGGGAATATTTCAGAATACTTTCCTATGAGAAGGAAGAAATTAAAAGGAGGACCCACCAATTATGGTTGGCTAAAAAGTTAAAGATAATATTAAACTTTAAGAAACAGTATAGAGCCATGCAAAGATCGATGGCATTTCAGGGGATTGGGCAGAATATTGGATTTATAAGAAAAGAAAATCTGAGAATAAGAAAAAGCTAGCCAGAAGTATAAAAACAGCTAGTGGCAATTTCTGTAAACAGTTTAAAAAGAAGAATGAACAAAGTGCATATGAAATCCCAACATCTGAATTAGAGGTTGAAGTAGGCTATTAAGGTCTTCCAGCTGCTCTGCAATTCCAGGCTGGATCGGCTGGAACAGGGGAAATGAGCTTGTGGCGCAGATCGAAATTGTCAGGTATGATGTAGTCGGCATCACGGAGACATGGCTGCAAGGGGATTGGGATTGAGAGCTAAATATTCAAGGATATACATCCTGTCATAAAGATAGGTAGGTGGGCAGAGTGGGTGCGGTTGCCCTATTAGTAAGAAATGAAATGAAATTAATAGCAAGAAATGAAGTAGGGTCAGATGGTATTGAATTGTGGGTAGAATTGAAGAACTTCAAAAGTGAAAAAATAACTCATAGTTGGAGTTATGTGCAGGCCTCCAAACAGTAATCAAGAGCTGGGGCACAAAATACACCGGGAGATAAAAAAAGATGTGCAGGCAAGGCAAAGCTACAGTGATCCTGGGGTATTTCAAAATGCAGGTGGACTGGGAAAATCGGGTTGGTAGTGGATTGCAAGGAAAGGTATTTGTAGAATGTCTATGAGATGGCTTTTTGGAGCAGCTTGTGGTGAAGCCCACTACGGAACAGGGAATACTGGATTTAGCTTTGTGCAATGAGGCAGACTTGATAAGGGAGCTTAAGGCGAAGGAACTCTAAGGAGGCAGGGATCATAATATGAATGAATTTACTATGCAGTTTGAGATGGAGAAGATAGAATCAGAGGTAATGGTATTACAGTTGAACAAAGGCAACTACAGAGGAATGAGGAAGGATTTGGGTAGAATTGACTGGGAGAAGAGCCTAGCAGTAATGACAGTGGAACAGCAACAGCAGGGGTTTCTGGGAGTAATTCAAGAGACACAGCAAAGATTCATCCTGAGGAAAAATAAGCATAGTACAGGGAGGATGAGGCAACTATGGCTGACCAGGGAAGTCAGGGATAGCATAAAAGCAAAAGAGAAAGCATGTAATGTTGTGAAGGACAGTGGGAAACCAGAGGATTGGGAAGCTTACAAAGACCAACAGAGGGCAACAAAACAAAAGGAGGGAGAAAATTAACTATGAAGGTAAGCAAGCCAATAGTATAAAGGAAGACTGTAAGAGATTATTTAGATATATAAAGGGCAAAAGAGAGGCAAGAGTGGACATTGGGCCGCTGGAAAATGGTGTTGGAGACATAGTAGTGGGGAACAAGGAAATGGCTGAAGAACTGAATAATTACTTCATGTCATGGTGGAAGATACGAGTAATATCCCAAACATTCAAGAGAGTGAGTGGGCAGAGCTGAGTATGATGGCCATCGCAAGGAGAAGGTGCTAGAAAAACTGAATGGCCTGAAGGTACATAGATCACCTGGACTAGATGGACTACACCCCAGTTTTCCAAGGGAGAGAACTAGAGAGATAACGGAGGCGTTAGTGTTGATCTTTCAGGAATCACTAGAATCAGGGAGGTCGCACAGGACTGGAAAATTACAAATGTGAAACCCCTGTTTAAATAGGGAGTTAGGCAAAAGACAGAAATTTAGACCGATTAACCTAACCTCGGTCGTGGTTAGATCCTGGAATCCATTATGAAGGATGAGATTTCTGAATACTTGGAAGTGTATGGTAAAATCAGACAAAGTCAGTATGGTTTCACCAAGGGGAGGTCATGCATGACAAATCTGCAAGAATTCTTTGAGGAAGCAATGAGCAGGCTAGACCAAGGATAGCCAATGGATGTTATCTGTCTGGACTTCAAGAAGACCGTTGGCAAGGCGCCACACAGGAGGCTACTGAGTAAGATAAGGGCCTGTGGTGTTAGCGTCAAGGTGGCTAGCATGGATAGAAGCTTGGCTGTCTGGCAGAAAGCAGAGAGTAAGGGTCCTTATCAGGATGGCAGCTGGTGACAAGTGGTGTTCTCCAAGGCTCAGTGATGTGAACATAATTTTTTACTTTATACATTAATGATCTGGATGAAGGAACTGAGGGCATACTGGCTAAAATGACAGATGTTACAAAGATAGGTAGAGAAATAGGTAGCATTGAGGAGGCAGGGAGGCTGCAGAAGGATTTGAGGAGAAAGTGAGGTCTGCAGATGCTGGAGATCAGAGCTGGAAATGTGTTGCTGGAAAAGCGCAGCAGGTCAGGCAGCATTCAGGGAACAGGAGAATCGACGTTTCGGGCATAAGCCCTTCTTCAGGAATGGGGAAAGTTTGTCCAGCAGGCTAAGATAAAAGGTAGGGAGGAGGGACTTGGGAGAGGGGCGTCGGAAATGTGATAGGTGGAAAGAGGTCAAGGTGAGGGTGATAGGTCAGACTGGGGTGGGGGCGGAGAGGTCGGGAAGAAGATCTCAGGTTAGGAAGGCGGTGCTGAATTTGATGGATTTGGACAGTTTAAGAGAGTGGACAAAGAAGTGGCAGGTGGAGTACAATGCTGGTAAGTGTGAGATCATGCACTGTGGTGGGAAGAATAGAGGCATGGACTATTTTCTAAATGAGAAAAAATTCAGACGTCTGAAGTGCAAAGAGATTTGGGAGTTCTAGTCCAGGATTCTCTCAAGGTAAACTTGTAGATTGAGTCAGTAATTAGGAAGGCAAACACAATGATGGCATTTATTTTGAGAGGACTTGAATATAAAAACAGGGATGTACTTCTTAGGCTCTATAAGGCTCTGGTCAGACAATATTTGGAGTATTGTGAACAGTTTAGGGCCCCATAACTCAGGAAGGATGAACTGGCCCTGGAGCGTGTTCACAGGAGGTTCATGCGAATGCTCCCAGGAATGCAAAGCTTAACATATGGGGAACATTTGAGGACTCTGGGTTTACACTCGATGGATTTTGGAAGGGTGAGGTGGGGAGCTAATTGAAACTTACAAAATACTGAATGGCCTGGACAGAGTAGATGTTGTGAAGTTGTTTCCATTGGTCTGAGAGACTAGGACCCAAGGGCATAGTCTTAGAGTAAAAGGAAGACCTTTACCCTAGGTCTATGTAGATAGGGAGAAACTTCTTTAGCCAGAGAGTGATGAGTCGATGGAATTAATTGCCACAGAAGGTTGTGGAGGCCAGGTCATTGAGTATATTTAAGGCATAGATGGACAGGATCTTGAGTATCAAGGGGATCAAGGGTTATAGGGAGAATGGGGTTGAGAAACTTACCAACCATCATTGAATGGCAGAGCGGACTCAATGGGCTGACTGGCCTAATTTCTGCTCCTATGTTTATGGTCTTACGGTCTTATTCAAAAAGATTATACCACATTTATTTGTGTTCTGAATTTCACATTCTCATTTATGTGTGACAACCTTTGATTCTCTTACTTAACAAGATTAGATCTACCTCTACCTTAAACAATTCAATGACCTTACCTCCGCTGCTTTCTGAGCATTACAAATATAGAAAGTGAGTCTTAGGAATTAATAAGGGAAATTAAGGAGATGGAAGATGATTTTAAGAGGTATTTTGAATCAGTTTTCACAGTGGCAGGCAAAGCCCAGAAATATTTTCAAATCAGAAAATGGAAGGGAGAGAGGAAAGATAATGATAATGAGCAAATTGTTGGAACTAAGGCCTGGTAAGTACTCAGGTCCTGATAGACTTCATCCCCATGTCTTAAAATGTTGATGAATGTTGTGGTTCTGTTCACTGAGCTGGAAGTTTTTGTTGCAAACGTTTCGTCCCCTGGCTAGGCGACATCATCAATGCTTGGGAGCCTCCTGCGAAGCGCTTCTTTGATGTTTCCTCCGGTGTTTATAGTGGTCTGTCCCTGCCGCTTCCGGTTGTCAGTTTCAGCTGTCCGCTGTAGTGGTTGGTATAATTGGGTCCAGGTCGATGTGTTTGTTGATGGAGTTTGTGGATGAATGCCATGCCTCTAGGAATTCCCTGGCTGTTCTCTGTCTGGCTTGCCCTATGATAGTAGTGTTGTCCCAGTCAAATTCATGTTGCTTGTTGTCTGCGTGTGTGGCTACTAAGGATAGCTGGTCGTGTCGTTTCGTGGCTAGTTGATGTTCATGTATGCGGATTGTTAGCTGTCTTCCTGTTTGTCCTATATAGTGTTTTGTGCAGTCCTTGCATGGTATTTTGTACACTACATTAGTTTTGCTCATGTTGGGTATCGGGTCCTTCGTTCTGGTGAGTTGTTGTCTGAGCGTGGCTGTTGGTTTGTGTGCCGTTGTGAGTCCTAGGGGTCGCAGTAGTCTGGCTGTCAGTTCTGAGGTGCTCCTGATGTATGGTAGTGTGGCTATCCTTTTGGTTGTGGTATGTCCTCGTTCCATGGTCTTTCTCTTAGGCATCTGTTGATGAAGTTGCGCGGGTATCCGTTTTTGGCGAATACCTTGTATAGGTGTTCCTCTTCTTCTTTTTGCAGTTCTGGAGTACTGCAGTGTGTTGTGGCCCTTTTGAATAGTGTCCTGATGCAGCTTCGTTTGTGTGTGTTGGGGTGGTTACTTTCATAGTTTAGGACTTGGTCTGTGTGTGTGGCTTTCCTGTATACCTTAGTGGTGAATTCTCCGTCTGGTGTTCTCTGTACCATCACGTCTAGGAATGGGAGTTGGTTGTCCTTTTCTTCTTCTCTCATGAATCGGATTCCTGTGAGTGTACCACTAAGGTACACAGGAAAGCCACACACACAGACCAAGTCCTAAACTATGAAAGTAACCACCCCAACACACACAAACGAAGCTGCATCAGGACACTATTCAAAAGGGCCACAACACACTGCAGTACACCAGAACTGCAAAAAGAAGAAAAGGAACACCTATACATGGTATTCGCCAAAAACGGATACGCGCGCAACTTCATCAACAGATGCCTAAGAGAAAGACCACGGAACGAGGACATACCACAACCAAAAGGACTAGCCACACTACCATATATCAGGAGCATCTCAGAACTGACAGCCAGACTACTGCGACCCCTAGGACTCATAACGGCACACAAACCAACAGCCACGCTCAGACAACAACTCACCAGAACGAAGGACCCGATACCCAACATGAGCAAAACTAATGTAGTGTACAAAATACCATGCAAGGACTGCACAAAACACTACATAGGACAAACAGGAAGACAGCTAACAATCCGCATACATGAACATCAACTAGCCACGAAACGCCACGACCAGCTATCCTTAGTAGCCACACACACAGACAATAAGCAACATGAATTCGACTGGGACAACACTACTATCATAGGGCAAGCCAGACAGAGAACAGCCAGGGAATTCCTAGAGGCATGGCATTCATCCACAAACTCCATCAACAAACACATCGACCTGGACCCAATTATACCAACCACTACAGCGGACAGCTGAAACTGACAACTGGAAGCGGCAGGGACAGACCACTATAAACACCGGAGGAAACATCAAAGAAGCGCTTCGCAGGAGGCTCCCAAGCACTGATGATGTCGCCTAGCCAGGGGATGAAATGTTTGCAACAAAAACTTCCAGCTCGGTGAACAGAACCACAACAACGAGCACCCGAGCTACAAATCTTCGCACAAACTTTGAATGTTTATGAATGGTTGATGCCTTTGTTTCAATTTTCAAAAATTCCCTCAATTTGGGGAATATTCCATTTGAATGGAAAACAGTGAATGTAATTCCTTTGCTCAAAAATGGAGGGAATAAGAAATCAGGCAAGTACAAGCCACATAGCTTAATATCTGTTGTGAAACTTAGAGCCTATACATTATAATACAGCAATTGAAAAGTTCAAATTTGTCATTCAGAGTCAACATGGTTCAGATGAGCCATGGCCTCAGGGAATAGTGGAGCTGGCTTGAAGGGTCAAGTAGCTAAATTCTTCTCTTAACTGAAATATTCATGAGTAAACATCCCTGTGCTTGGAATGAACCTTTCACCATTAGAAGTGGTGAGCTTGGAGATTGGAATTGAAACAGATTAGAATGCAGAGTAGCCAAGCTCACTACCTTCCCCCATTACCAGAAATAGAAAGGCCATTGGTCTGACCCATCCTATTTGAGGGTCCTCAATGTCCAATTTAGGACCATTTACAAATCCCAGACTGCTGCCACTGAGAATAACTCCATTACCAGCAGGCCAATTACCATGCTGCATTTCAGTTACTACCCTCTATGCAGCTTGTAACCTTGACAGAGCAGTGTACTTGGAGGTTGCAGGGATGGGGGCTAATGCTCGTGACCAATCCCAATCAGTACCTAACTGAGGGAGCAGACATCTGGCAGCATTACCTGTTGGGAGTCACTCCTACTCTTGTTTTTGACTCTCCATCCCCCTTTCCCTGCAAATTTCAATCCAAGATCTTCTCACTATTTGACTTTGTCCTGAGTCTCCAGAGTTGTGCATCCACCAGCAGCCATGTTCCTGTTGTGTGGCTGAACACAAGACTTCTGGCCCCTGATTGACTGATAGCTCTTGCTGGCTGGCATTTCTGCCAGGAAGGAATCTTGATACCAGGGGAAGGGCACTATCTGATTGACATGCAATTTGACAGGCCTTCCCTGAAGAGGCAATGTGGGTTTCTCACTGGCTCTCCATCCAACAAACAAGATACCTGATGTGTTAACAAGGTTCTGCCTCAGGCCACAGAACTTTGGATAAACAATATGTTGTAAAATTAGCAGCCTTGGTGTATCATTCTAAGTAAGTATATCAAAAAAACATATTGCTGATTATCAGTTTAATGGAATGAAGACTTGAAACTGAAATCCATTGCAGATGTGAAGAATAATTCTTTGGTACTTGTTAAATATATAGTATGGGTGCAAAATTTAACTTGAAAAGGTTAAATTATTTTCATATTATTCTTTATCAACATAAATATGAGAAGGACGTCAAGTAACAACTTCAATGATAAGCATGACATAATTCTCTGAAATAAACAGTGTTTACACCTGCTTGTCCAGTTATTTAATGTTCAACAGCCTGTACAACATGTTTTTCTCTTGTGTTATGAAACAATGTTCCTTTTATTGCTTATTAATTTTTTTTGCAAAATTCAAAGAAATCCATTAGCTGTCACGGTTGGTGCTCTTTACAGGGATAGATCAATATTAACATCCACCTTGATATAACCAAAGCATTGAACAGGACAATTTAAAGTGCAGATTTATTCCCTGCCTTTGAATCTGGTTAGGAGTTTCAAACAGTTCGATGACATGTTCAACAGTAGAAAGACAAGGGGATATAGAGAAGTAACTAAGGAAGCTGAAGACATTGACGGGGCAAACTACGGTAATTTGTCAACTTTATTGATTCCTTCTGTTTAACAGATAAATGTGCTGGACTCTGTTATCATTAACTGCTGCTTTCAAATTGCTTTCACTGATAACACAGGAGCTCATTTGTCTTAACCTAGATTCTCCATACAAAAAACTACAAAGTCTGAAATCAATCTTGCAGCAGTATCCCACTGTTCACCTGATTGATTTAAGCGAACTGAAGGCATGACCTATACAACTTCCACACAGCTAATGCTTCTACATCCTTGCCCGCACTACACCATGGAAACATCGAAAGCTCTAAAGTTTATTTTAAGAGAAATGAACATTGATTTTTCAAGTCTCCTTTTCTCTACATATACATTTTGTGCTAATCATGACAAACTCCTCAACAGCCATCAGTCATGTCACCTTTTACTGCAAAGTTCATTCAGCTTCAAGGCATGAGTCTCAAAGTAAAAGTACTGCCTGTAAAATGATGAGAATAAACTAAATGAATGGGCCAAAATTTATCATCAAAATATCAATAATGCGCACACCATCATTAACATGGAAATAGCTTAATAATTAATTCTTTAAAAATTATTCATTCATGGGTTGTGGTCATTGCTGGCAGGGTCAGCAAATTACTTATAAAGAAAGGACACCCTGTGAGTTATCAGTTGCTACAAATTGTTGGATAATTTGACACAGTGTTATTAACTGCATAAAAATGGAAGCACCCTCCAGTAACTTCCAGGAAATGTTTGAGTTGTGTGCTACTTGCCAATAAAATTTGCGCAGCAAACTAAAACTTTTGTATGTTGTTAACAGAACAACTCAAGCCCAGAAAGGGAAGTTTTATTCCTATCGGTAGTAACTGTTCAGAGAAATGTTTAAATTTGAAAAGACTAACAATGTATAAGGCTCATGAAAGGCCATGGGGATTACAGTTGCAATTGTCTAACTCCCAGTGAATGTGATGCTGATATTGCGATCTGCTTTTTACATGATGGTGACATAAACCCCAGGACAAAATGGCCTGTTGCCCTCTTGGCAGGGGTCTAAACGTATGTATGGCATAAGTTGAAACTAGCCTTTTCTTCCTGAAAGCCACTTGAACCTCTTGATTTCAAAGCGCTGCATTTGGCAATACTATTTCCAAAAGTGTTTCAGGGATGGACTAACAATGGAACAGCAGAACAGAGACAGAAGTCTCAGGTTGCTCTGACATAGTGTGGAAACTTTAGTCTAGGAGCTGGAAATGAAAAATAAATCAATGTTTTCTCTTAGCTCCAGGCCTGCAGGCATACATTGCAAAGGGAAATGGAAGCAGGTTGCTGTGGAAGCTGGAATCTGCTGCAATGCCTCACATAGTGAAAAGTTCAATGATGAAACAAGCGTGATCAAAGGCAGTGAACACATCTTCAAACGTTATCAACCAGCTATCTCCACCACCCGTTCACACGCTGCTCAATCCAACATTCCCTCATTAATTAATCAACAGTCAATTCTCATGTTTTCCATTCAGATAGTCCAACTCATCTTCACACACATATTGATGCTGCAAGCCTCAAACAGGCATCTCACAGCTTTCACATACTTCTTGTCATTCAGCAATGATAGGCATGGGACCCAAACTCAGTGCAACACACTCACTAACACTCTTACTTTTCTCTCTTTGGCAAGAGAGACTGGCACATCTCAGCAGGCAGCAGAAAATACTGAGGTGGACAGGCTCACTACATCCTGAATCTTTTGGAGGAGATGGCACTGTGAATGATTGAATCAACAATGATACAGGCTATTGCAACCAGCAGTATTAAGAATATCCAAAGACGATGTGCTCGAAGGAAGAGGTACAGTCTCAACCATGCTGCAGTCAGTTTTCCAGTAGATTACTAGAAATTATACAACGGCAGCTCAGGGGAATGTGACTGGTTCTGGTATACACCAGTTTGCTCTTCTTTCTCAGGATGACAGTAATCATGCCCTCAACAATGTTATCTCTATTTGTGCCCTTTCAGCTGTCTGTGCGCCAGACTGTGAACAGATTGCTGATACCCATGTTCATGTAGAACTGTCCAAAGCTGGGTTTTCAGGACTAAGAGCTGGTTAAGGGCATCCTGCTACGACATACGACATTGGTAGTCTCTCTCACTAAAAGTGTGCAGCATTCCATCTCCCATTCTGCAAACATTGACACAACACAATGTAGGAACACAAAGCCCATAAAGACACTTTTGAGGCAAGTACTAAAGGAATGCACAAGGAAAACCTCTGTATGCTCTGGTATGCTTCAGTGATCAGTGTTGTGACTGCAATTCTTCACAATTTACGTAGATGATTTGGAGTTGGGGATAACGTGTAATGTGTCAATGTTTGCAGTTAACACTGAGATGAGTGGCAAAGCAATGTGTGCAGAGAACTGTGAAACTTTGCAGAGGAACATAAATACTTGAAGTGGGCAAAGGTCTGGCCGATGGAATACAATATTAATAAATGTGAAGTCATCCATTTTGGTAGGAGTACAGTAAAAAGGATTATGACTTGAATGGTTGAAGGTTGCAGCATGCTGCTATGCAGAGGGACCTGGGTCTCCTTGTGCATGAATTACCGAAGTTTGGTCTGTAGGTACAACAGGTAATTTGGAAGGCAAATGGAATTTTGCCTTTCATTGCTAAAGAGATTGAGTTTAAAAGCAGGGAAGTTATGTTGCAGCTGTACAAGGTGCTGGTGAAGCCACACCTGGAATATTGTGTGCAGTTTTGGTCTGCTTATTTGAGAAGGGATGTACTGGAACTGGACGGGGTGCAAAGGAGAGGTTCATGAGGTTGATTCTGAAGTTGAGGGGGTTGGCTAATGAGGAGATACTGAGTAGTCTGGGATTATATTCACTGGTATTTGGAAGAAAGTGGGGGAGGTGATCTAATAGAAACATAAAATTATGAAGGGAATTGATAAGACAGATGTAGAGAGGATGTTTCCACGGCAGGTGAAACCAAGACCAGAGGGCATAGGCTCAAGATTAGAGGGAGCAGATTTCGGACTGAATTGAGAAGGAACTTCTTCACCTCGAGGGTTGTTAATCTGTGGAATTCCTTGTCCAGTGAAGTAATTGACACTACTTCAGTCAAGGATTTTAAGGCAAAGAGAGATTTCTGTTTCAACAATAAAGGAATTAAGGGATATGGTGAGAGCATGGGTAAGTGGAACTCAAGGTCATTTTATCTGATGTCTCCCTCTTTGTTCTGTCTGAGCTCCTTCTCCACCACCTCCGCCAGCCTGGGTGGGTAAAGTTGAATGTCATGTCACGACTGCTCAGTCACAAGGAGGCCCGCTTGAGACGTGGTTATTCCTGCTGGTTATAAGGGTTTGTCTGCCTGACCCGGGAGGTGGTCCCGGAGGGCACCTTCCTTTGAGTGCTGCTTACTGGGTGTTCTAGTTGATGGAGCCTGTGTTATGTCATGCCTGCAAGGAGGTGAGGCACATCCGGAGGAACTGCCTTGCCTCAGAGACCAGTGTAGATGCAAAGTTTAGATTGGGATGCAGGAAGTCAGAATTTGATGTTTGTAAAATGGGGAAAGCATTCTGTGGTCCCATTAAAAGATGATGCTTTTTTGTGCCTCGAGATTTAAAGCAGTACATAGAGAGCCCAAGCAGAAGCATTTGCATTGAAAGTCATATCATTAGCAAAGCAAGCATCAGTTATTACCAAGATAGGTCTTTTGAATTTAGCGACTTGATTTGAAAGAGGTACTTTGATACTAAAGACCGATTAAATGGAAATCTGATGGTTTTGACAACATACGACCACTTCTATTGTAAAGGATATCAATATATTTATCAAGGACATAAAAGAATGGGCAGTCAGATAAAGACTTCAGAGATTACAGCCGTCTGCCAGAGCTAAGAGCTCTCAGCTCGCACGCTCTCTCTCTCTCGCTCTCTCGCTCTCTCTCTCTCTCTCCCTCTCTTTCTCTCTCTAGAGTGAGAGAGAGAGTGGGAGAAAAATTGGCTCTCACAATCATCATGTGTTAGAGAAACAAGCTTCAAAATAACAGAATTTTAAAAAAACAGGGAAGATGTTCCTGACAGAAGAACGACGCAGGAGGCACAGAATAATTCTGTAAGACACTTAACCTGGCAGTAATTTTGAGAGACTAAATTCTGTTTTTGTTGGATGAATGAGCCTTATGTTTATTAGAAAAGCAAACCATTAGAATCTTGTTTTTTTTAGGAAAATTAGTCGTTGGAAGGGATGTATTTGGTTTGTTAATAGTTTAGCTAATTTGTTCACTGTTAGAGTTAGTTAAATAAATTGTTACTTGTTGATTTTAATGTGAGTATCAGGGATTTATTTTATTGAAACACTGGAAGTTGTTGAAAGGCAGGTTACATCAGTTTTCATACATTTTTTTACACATTAAAGTATGTGGTGCACCTCTTAGTGTTTTGGTTTTAGGTCTCAGAAACTTCTGCTTTACAACAGACTGGTGACTCGAGTCCAGGATCTGGACAGATTTTTTTCCAGATTTAGGATACAAAAGGTTCCAGAAGATTTAAACAGACCTCTGGACTAAGGTCCTAGATCTTAAAATAAAATGCAAGTCAGAACTGGAATATCTGTTTAATTTTGGTTGCTTGTTGTTGGTTAAATTGAAAATGGGGAAATGGCTCAGAGCATTGCAAAAGGCGTTCGGGGCAAAGATGCTTCTCAAATATGCAAAGAAAGTTTAGAAAAATCAGAAAAAGGTGACACTTGTAGAATGAGCAAAGAAGCTGAAATTGGGTTTAATGAGGAATAATTAAAAAGCTGAAATTGTAACGGAGTTAGCCATCCATTTAAGTATTCCAGACAAACAGAGTTTAGATCAGAGTGGTGCTGGAAACGACAGCAGGTCAGGCAGCATCCACGGAGCAGGAAAATCGATGTTTTGGGCAAAAGCCCTACAGTCAAGTACAGTGGAGTTAGAGAAAATTAAACTGCAAGTATGACAATTCAAGTTAGAAAGGGAACTGAAACATTATGACTTACAGTTAAAAGTTGAGGAAACAGAGCAGGCGGGGAAGGGCCTTGCAGAAGGAAGGAAAAAGAGAGAGAGAAATCTACAAAAGTTTACAATTAGACAGGAAAGTTGGTTCAAAAGGATAGAGATGAAGGTAGGTTTAGTGAGGAGGACGGTGATGAGCTAAATCACTGTAGCCAAAGGCCGGGTGCGGACTTATTTAAATATATCTAAGCATTACCTCCATATGATGAGAAGGATACAGAAGCCTTTTTCATCTCATTTGAGAAAATGTCTAAACAATTAAAGTGGCCAGTAACCATGCGGATTTTGTTGATCCAAACAAAGTTAGTGAATTGTGTCCAGTGCTGTCAGAGTCGGTGTCAGGATATATGAAGAAGTAAAGAAGTCTATGTCGAGTGCCTAACAATTGGTACCAGAAGGGTACAGACAATGGTTCAGAAATGTAAGAAATGTACAATGTCAGACTTTTAGTGAGTTTGAAAGAATTAAACAGAGCAATTTCAATAGGTCATTGAGAAAAGTAAAAATAGAAAAGATGTGAGGCTCTAAAAGATGTATTCTGCTGGAGAAGTTTAAAAAGTCACTTCCAGAATTGATGACAACTCATGTTGAGGAACAGTAAGTTAAAACAGCAAGAAGAGCTGAAGAGATGGTAGATGAATATGCAAATATACATAAATCGAAATCCAGCTTCTGACAGCAATTTTGTTCCGTGAGGGATAGAAATTGGGAAAGAGGGAGATCCTACAATAAAAAACAACTGGGAACAGTTTACCACGATGAATAAAGAAACCCAAGAGGGTGGAAAAGGGTGAAAGACCTCAGGTCTTTTTCCTGCAATAAAATGAGACACAAGGTCACAGTGCTGGTGGTTTAAGAAAGGCACTGGGAAGAAGAATGTGGTTACGAGTGGGATTTAAACTAGTCAGATTAGTTAAGGCAGTGAAGGAAATCTCAAGAGAAGTTGAGGAGCTGAAGGAGAGTGCACAGCCTAGTCACAGGCTGGATAGTAAGATAGTGCTCGATCTTTTCAAAGAGGTCGCCTGTGTGGGTAAGGTTTACTCAGGTAGATTACGGGGAATAGATAATAAACACAAAATATTGTGAGGTATGGAAATAGTCTGTGTCTAATAATGAGAGATGAAAATAATGGCAATCCTTCTGAAATATTGTCTGAGTGTATGGTAATCTGTGGAATAAATGGAAAGATGAGGAGTGGTATTCCCCTGTGTAAGATAAGTTAGACAGTCCAATCAAGATTGGGGAAGTAATAGTGGGAGTGACGGGAAAATTGGCTATTCCAGGAATCCAGTTAATCCTTGGAAATGATATAGCCGGATCACAGCTGGGAATTGGCCCATTGTAGTGGAATGGAGAAACCAAAAGAAAACCAGGGAACTGAGGAGTTAAAAGAAAAGATGAAGGTTATGATGTCGAGTCAGCTGACACTCTGATTAGGTAGTAAAGGAAAAACCTGAGCAGGTAGAGGATCAGGCAGAGGTGTTTAGTTCTGAAAGATCAATGGAGCTAGAACAAAAATATGAGACAATAAAGGTTATTATCATAAAGCCTATTCGGAAAAAGAATCAGTGTATTTCAGAAAGCTATTATCTTAAGGATAAAATCTTAAGGTGGAAATGGAGACCTTGGCAGATTAGCACAGATGAGGTGTGTGAAGTTCACCAGATAAGTTGCTGGTAGAATACAGATAGGAAGTACACAAATTGCCTGGAGTAGGTCATCCAGAAGTGAGGAAGACTCGGGCTAAGATGTAGAAACACGTTTATTGGTCTAGATTACATAAAGATGTGGTTGAAGTTTGCCGTACCTTTTATACATGTCAGATGGCAAGAAAACCACAGGCAGTGATGAAACCAGAACCTTTGGTGCCACTTCTCATTTGAAGAACCTTTTGCATGAATTATAATCGTGTAGACCCCCCCCCCCCCTCCTTTAAACCACAGGTGGGAACCAGAATTTCCTAACCATAATGGATGAGTCCACTAGGTTTCTGGAAGCAATTCCATTCTGAAATTTCAAGGCAAAAATGTTGTAGAAGAGTTCTTTGCCCATTATAGATTACTCAGAGATTCAGTCAGACCAAGGGTCCAATCTTTCTGCCATATTATTGAAGGAGGTCATGGATAGTTTATGCATCAAATGCAGACCATGGTGAATCTCTAGTATCATTGGAAAAATAGCATCAGCACGGTGGCACAGTGGTTAGCACTGCTGCCTCACAGCGCCAGAGACCCGGGTTCAATTCCCGCTGACTGTGTGGAGTTTGCATGTTCTCCCTGTGTCTGCGTGGGTTTCCTCCGGGTGCTCTAGTTTCCTCCCACCGTCCAAAGATGTGCAGGTCAGGTGAATTGGCCATGCTAAATTGCCCGTAGTGTTAGGTAAGGGGTAAATGTAAGGGTGTGGGTGGGTTACGCTTCGGCGGGTCGGTGTGGACTTGTTGGGCCGAAGGGCCTGTTTCCACACTGTAATGTAAAGACCATGTTGAGGGTTTATTGCCAGGATTAACCAAACAATTGGGTTAAATGTATCCCCTTTATATTACTTGCTACTCGAGATTCTCCAAATGAATCAACTGTGTTTACTCCATTTGGATTGATATTCGGACAAAGTAAGACAACCTTTAAAATTAAGGAAAAGCTGATAATTAAGGAAAAGTCAGAGATCTTACAGTTGGATTATGTATCTGAGGTCAGAGACAGATTAAACAGAGTAGGTGAATTAGCTGGACAATATTTGAAGGTGATATGTCGCTTATTGAACAAAGAAGCAGATAAGAAATCTAATAGTTGTATGTTTGCCTGTGAGGATGAAGTACAGATGCTGGAACCAATGGCAGGAGATCCCTTCAAAACAAGGTTTAGTGATGCGTGCCAGATTGAGAAGTAGTTAAGTCAGGGGAGTTATCTGGTAAAAGTGTCAGGAAGGAAACAAAATTATTGGGTATATCATGTGAACATGCAGAAACAACACTATGACAGGGTAAGGGAGCTAGAAAAACAGGTATTAGCTAATGCCACTCAGTGAGGAATCAAATCCAGGTGATTTGGATTTTGATGTGCCTCAGAATAAACTGAATAATGACGAAGTTGTCAAGTAATGGGATAAGGCAGTGAGCTTTCTGTCCCAGGAACAGAGAACTGAATTGAAATATTTGTTACAGTCCTTGAGAACAAATGTAGAAATAGAATGGGGGGGTCTCATGCCATAGTACATGAGGTTGACATAGAGAATGCTGTTCTGATAAAACAACACCCCTCCAACTTAATCCTCTCAGAGGAGCCCAGGTTTAGAAGGAAGTGGAAAAGATGTTCCGAGAAGACTCGATGGAGATAAGTCAAAGTGAGTGGACTTCACTGATTGTGTTGGTTCCGAAGTCTGGTGGTACTCAATGATTTTGCATAGATTATCAGAAGGTCAACACTAGGACTAAATTTGATTCACACCCAATTGCAACGCTGGAGTATTGTGTGGAAAACATAAGACAAGCCACTTAAATCATAAAGTGGGACTTTCTTCACGATTCCGGGCAATTACCATTGCTAGACAGAGCAAAAGTAGTTTCTGCTTTTGGAGCCCCAAATGGGATTTTTCAATTTAAAGTGATGCCCTTTGGAATGAAAAATGCACCAGCCACTTTTCTAAGGCTTCTGAACAGAGTTGAAGCAGGATGAAGATTAGATTCCCTACATTGTGTGAACAGGCCCTTTGACCCAACAGGTCCACACCGACCCTCCGAAGAGTAACCCACCCAAACCCCTTTTCCCTCTGTCTAATGCACCTAATTGACAATTTAAGCATGTCCAAGTCATCTAACCTGTACATCTTTGGACTGTGAGAGGAAACCGGAGCACCTGGAGGAAACCCGCTCAGACAAGTGCAAACTCCACACAGACAGTCACCCAAGCTTGGAATCGAACCCAGGACCTTGATGCTGTGAGGCAACAGTGCTATCAACTGAGCCACTGTGCCGTCAATGGCAGGAAAGACAGTGGAACAGCAATGGTGGGAGTTTCAGGTAGTAATTCAGTAGACACAGCAAGGATTCATCCTGCGGAAAAAGAAGCACAGTACAGGGAGGATGTGGCAAACATGGCTAACTAGTGTTATGGACTAAGCCAGACCACTCAAAACATGCTTAAGCAGACAGCTCAGACCATAACTTAGTAATTTGTTTCAGTAAGTGTACAGGGATAATTACCCAGATTAAGTTAGCTAGGTTGACGTCTAGATTTTAAAACAGACAAAAGCTTATTCACAAAATTGCACAATGAAACACAAAGAACAGAATAGAGAATTCTTACAGAACTCAGCCTATCCAACTAGAATAAATTATGTTGTTCTGAATATACACAACAGTCCCAGAAAGCAAACTCCCTTTAAAAACTAGTATAAATGGAACACATGCTTACAGGTTGAAGTTAAAGGGCAGAAAGAGAGAGAGAGTGCTTCCACTCAGTTCCCTGTTGAACTTTTCACCAGGTCTGACTGAACTAAAACTGCTCAGCTGAGCTGGAGAGCTGACCACTCCCCTTTCATTATACAGATCACTTCTAAAACATGACCATTTTGCCTGAAGTCTGATCTGTTTACATATAAACAAAAGGCCTCTCAAATCCTTTTCACCTCTGTACCAAACCAGTCTGTTCAGAGCCTGGCCCAGTTTATTGCCCCTCTAGGGAAAAAAGTCAAGGGTAGAGTCTTCTTGACCTAAGGAACTGCTTTCAGGAAAAAAAGAGACGAACTTTGTGACATTCGGAAAATCATGGTCAGCATAACAGCAAACGAGAAAACAGAAAATGTGGTGAAAGGCAGTGGGAAACCAGAGGATTGGGAAGCTTACAAAGATCAACAGAGGGCATCAAGAAAACAATAAGAAGGGAGAAGATTAAATATGAGGGTAAGCTCGCCAGTAATATAAAGGAAGGCTGAGTATAAAGGACTGCTGGAAAATGATGTTGAAATTTAGTAGTGGGGAACAAGGAAATGGCTGAGCAACTGAATAATTATATCACGTCAATCTTCACGGTGGAATACACGAGTAATATCCCAAACATTCAAAAGAGTGAGGGGAAAGAGCTGAGTATGATGGCCATCATCAAGAGAAGGTGCTCGAAAAACTGAATGGCCTGAAGGTGGATAAATCACCTGGACCAGATGGACTGCACCCCAGAGTTCTAAGGGTGATACCAAATAAGATAGTGGAGGCGTTAGTGACGATCTTTCAGGAATCACTGGAATCAAGAAGGTGCCAGAGGAGAAGACAGAAAATTAGCCTAACCTCCATTGGGGATAAAATCCTGGAATCAATTGTGAAGGATGAGATTTCTGAATACTTGGAATTGTATGGTAAAATAGGGCAAAATCAGCATCACTTCATAACAACGGGAGGTCATGCCTTACAAATGTATGAGAATTCTTTGAGGAAGTAATGAGCAGGTTAGACCAAGGAGAGCCAATGGATGTTATCTACCTGGACTTCACGAAGGTCTTTGACAAATGCCACACAGAAGGCAACTGAGGAAGAGAAGGGCCCATGGTGTTAGAGGCAAGGTGACAGCATAGATGGGAGCTTGGCTATCTGGCAGAAAACACAGTGAGGAGAAAAGGATCCTTCTCAGGATGGCAGCTGGTGACAGTTGGTGTTCCCCAAGGCTCAGTGATGAGAACACAATTTTTCACTTTATACATTAATGATCTGGATGAAGGAACTGAGGGCATACTGGATAAATTTGCAGATGATACAAAGTTAGGTACAGGTAGCATTGAGGAGATGGAGAGGCTGTAGAAAGATTTGGACAGATTAGGAGAGTGGGCAAAGAAGTGGCAGATGAGGTACAATGTGGAAAAGTGAGAGGTCATGCACTTTGGTAGGAAGAATAGAGGCATGGACTATTTTCTAAATGGGGAGAAATTTCAGAAGTCTGATGTGCAAAGAGACTTGGGAGTTTTAGTCTTGGATTTTCTCAAGGTAAACTTGTAGGTTGAGTCAGTAGTTAGGAAGGCAAATGCAATGACAACATTTATTTTGTGAGGACTCGAAAATAAAAACAAGGATGTACTTCTGATGCTCTATAAAGCTCTGATTAGACCACGTTTGAAGTTTTAGATCCCATTTCTCAGGAAGGATATTGGCCCTGGAGCATGTTCAGAGGACATTTATGAGAATAGTTGTAGGAATGAAAAGCATAACATCTGAGGAACGTTTGAGGACTCTGGGTTTAAACTCAATGGAGTTCAGAAGGATGAGGGGGATATCTAATTGAAACATGCAGAATACTGAATGGCCGAGACAGAGTAGATGTCGGGAAAGTGTTTCCATTCATAAGAGACAGTAGATGTTGAGAGCATACCCCGAGGCTAAAGGAGATAAAGAGAAACTTATTCAGCCAGAGAATAAGTGAATCTATGGAATTCATTTCCATAAAAGGCTGTGGAGGCAAGGTCATTGAATAAATTTAAGACTGAGATAGATAGGTTCTTGAGTATCAAGGAGATCAAAGGTTATGGGAGAAAGTGGGAGAATGGGGTTGAGAATCGTATCAGACATGAGTGAATGGTGGAGCAGACTCAATGGGCTGAATGGCCTAATTCCTGGTCTTAGTCTTATGGTCTAATTGTGTCACCTACATGGATGACTTGATGATCTTTAGCCATTTGTGGAAAGATCACATGGAGCATTTGGTAGAGCTCTTTGAGAGACTAAGGAAGGCAAAGTTGGTCATAATCAGAGCTTGGAGTGTCCAGCATTGACTGCATCTCCATTTCCAGGGCATATGCCTCCATTGTTCTGAAGTCCTCCATGCAGCAAGTGCCGTTTTCTGATCACAACCTGGTCTGAGCAGAGCACGGTCCATTTAGCACCGGAGTGAGGATCGTGTACTTGCACTTTAACAAGCTGCTGCAGGATGACAAGTAGTTCTGGAACTCGCTACATCACTTCTGGACTGGATGGAGAAGGAAGCAAGGAAGCTTCCCCACCTTGAGGCTAAGGTGAGATGTGGATAAGACTCACGTCAATGTCTTCTGTCAGCAGTGGACATGAGGGTCAACAAAGAGGCAGAAATCCAGAATCAAGGGGTTGGAGAAGGAGGTGGGCCAATTTTAGTCAGCCCACTGTAGGTGTACGAAGAGAAGAAGGTATGCTCCAAGATTTGGATGCCGTTGAGTACCGGGATGCATACGTTCCTTTGGGATCTCAACCGTGATGGCTCCTCCTTTTACTCACTGGTAAAAAGACACAGGTTCTGCCTGCAGCTCTTTGTGCTGCTGGCTGATGATGGATCCCTCATCTCAGATCTGGAAAGCATCAGGGCATGAGTGTTGTCCTACACAATGTGATTGTGAGTCATAAACCAGTTGGTTGCTGCCATGTTGTGGTACTAGCTGGTCAGTTTGGTCCCTCCTCGCTTTCTCACTAATGTCCAGGAAAAACTCACTGAGTTTTTCTGGGACAACAGACAGCGCTGAGTCACTGCTGTGGTTCTGAGTCTCCCGCTTGAGGAGGGTGGTCAGCCGCTGGTGTGACATTGCACCCAGGTAAAGACTCCCCAACCTTCAGACTCTGTACTGATACCTTTACATTGATTCTCATGACGTATTTCTTCCATCAAGTGCACGACCTCCGTTCCAGCATGCAATTCCTGTTTGTGGATTGGTCCCAGTCTCAGGTCATCTTTCAGGGATTGTCTGGTTTCTATCTGAACTTGATCACAGTCTGGGACACATTCAGCTCGAGTCGGAGCTTTTCCCCCTGTGAGAGAGCTGGCTCTCATCAGGGAGCCCTGCTCAGGAACAGGTTTCTGAACACGGTTTGTGCTGGCTGGGGGAGGAGAGAGCTCAGGTTACAGGGATGACCAGAGTCGGGGACTCACTGGATGGCAGAGGAGTGGACTGGATAACACCGACAAGGTTGACTGCAAGGGTGTCGGTCCCCCTCTGGTTCGTGCACCGAGCCATCCAGAGTCTGATGGACAAGGCATTCTGCCCCCAAACCTCATGTACACTTGAGGCTGCTCAAGCGTGTAGTGACCTTCTGGACAAACTGATCACCATCTGTCCGGAATTTCACATTGTACTGTACACAGCCGACTCTCTGAGATATCCTCCTGGTGCCCTTTTGAACAGCACGGTGGTGTTATTTATATGGGTTCATACTGTACACTCTCCACTGATGTACTTTCACCCACCACCCGGATGTGCCTTGGTGTAATGTTTCACCCTCCGGTGGCAGAGTTCTCCAATGGAGGGCCGTCTACGAAGGTGTCCTCTCCTCTTACATCGGGGATCTGGGGTGGAGAATGCTCCATGCAGCAATCTTGGTGAATGAGTAATTTTACCTGGCGCCAGACCACGTGCATGTTCTGTGGCCTGGAGGAGATGGTGCATCTGTTTCCAGCACCTTTTTATCTCTTTGAAGGGGCTGTTGTTAAAAGTTGCTTGCACTTCAGCCCCACACTCCTGATCTATGAGAACTCGGTGGGGGAGGGGTAGACAAGTCTGAATTTTCTCATGGCTTTGCTCCTGGGCCTGGCCAAGATCACCATCAACAGGCAGCAGGCTGAAGGGGAGCTCATTGTTCCAGATTGTGTGCCCCTCTTTCCCAGTTACATCCATGCTCATGTGTCCCTGGAGAGGGAGCACACAGTGCTCACCAGCGCAGTCGAGGCCTTTGAGACTGCTGGGCACCGTGAGGGCTGAAGTGCATTATCAGCGTGGATAATGATATTCTCATTTAGTTCATTGTCTCTGTCGTATCAGTTTACATTTAGCCCATTCAGTTTGTGTTTATTTTCAGTTTGGTGCCCCAGGAAGAGGGCTGTTTTATTTTCCCTTGGATTTTCAACCATCGTTGTCCCTGTCCTGGGAGTGTTCATTAGGGATGGGGCAGAGAGGATTTATTTACTTAGTTGTTTAATTGTTTGTTTAATTATTTGTCGTCTTTGATTTTGCTTGAGTTTATTTTTACTTTGGTTCCTTGTTGTCCATGCCCCAAAAGAGGTCGATAAGGACCATCAAGGTAGAGACTTTTTTTTGCTTGTTCATCTTTTGTTTTCTCTCCCTATAGTAATAGCACTTTTGGTTTTGTTTAACAGAGTCAGGGCAACTTTATTTTCAGTTTTGAAATTGCAGAGTGGGCTTTGATCTATGTTTCACCCTGTGCTGTCCCTGTCCTGGGAATGTCTGATCAGGACAGTATCGCAGCTCTTGTTTTTTTCTATTTACATTGTCCAGTGAAAATATATGGGAACAAATAACAAATAAGAAAGGAAAGGTCACTTTGATGGGATTGTACAATAGGCTCCCCAACAGTAAGAGAGAAATTGAGAAACAAACATGTAGGGAGATCTCCAATACACACAAGGACAATAAGGTTGTTAATGATGGGGGATTTTAATTTTCCAAACATTGACTGAAGTTATCATTATATTAAAAGTTTGGATGGTGAAAAATTTGTCAAATATGTTTAAGAAAATTTTCTTTCTCAATATGTGGATGGTCCTACTCGAGAAGGAGCAAAACGAGACCTTCCTTTGGGTAATAAGGCAGGACAGGTTACTGAAGTAAAGCCAGGGGAAAACTTTGAGTCTAGTCATCAGAGTTCAGTTATGAAATGGTTATGAACAAGGATAAGCCTTCCATAAAAAATCAAAATTTTTAACTGAAATAAGGCAAATTTTAATGCTATGTGATTAAACACTTTCAAAAGATGACTGTTTTCAGGAAAAAAGGATATCTGGCGGGTGGGAGGCATTCAAGAGTGTGATGACAAGTTCAGAGGCATTTTTTTCCTGTTCGAGTGAAGGGTAAGGCTGCGAAGAGTATGGTACAATGGATGAATAAAGATGTTGAGGTTCTTGTCAAAAATAAAAGGGAACCTTATTTGAAATGCAGACAACTTGGTTCAGTTGAATCTCTTAATCAATATAAAGATTGTAGGGGAATTCTTAAGAGAGAAATTAGGAAGGCAAAGAGAGGATTTGAGTTAGCATTGGCAGATAAGGTTAAAGATAATCCAAAGCGATTCTACAAATGCATTAAGAGCAAGAGGGCAACTAGAGAGTGGGTATGGCCTCTTAAAGGAGGTGGGAAAGAAACTAAATGAATATTTTACGTCAATTTTTACTGTGGAGAAAGAAACGGTGTCTAGAGAATGTAAGGAAATAAACTTGAATGTTTTAAAAACAGTTCACATTAAAGACAAAGAAATTTGGGAGGTCTTAGAGAAAATAAAGGTGGGACCTAATCAAATGTATTCCAGAACATTGTGGAAAGTAAGGGAGGAACTTATGAGTCCTCTTGCGGAAATATTTGCATCATCTATAACAATGGGTGAGATGTCTGTTGACTGGAGGGTGACTAGTATCTTTGTTCAAGAAAGATTGTCGGAAGAAAGCAGGGAACTATAGACCTGTGAGGCTGACTTTGGTTGTGGTAAATTGTTGGAGGTGATTATCAAAGATAGGGTTGGTGGACATTTAGAGAGGCATAAATTGAGTAAAGATAGACAGCATGGTTATGTGTGAGGAAAAACATGTCTCACAACATGAATGAGTTTTTTTTGAGGAAGGTGGTTTATTACAGCGGAGTAGACAATATTTATTTGGATTTTAGTAAAGTCTTTGACAAGCTTCCACATGGTAAACTAATGGGATTCAGGGTGAGCTTGCCAATTAGATATATAATTGGCTTAATGGCAGGAGCTGAAAATGTGTTGCTGGAACAGCGCAGCAGGTCAGGCAGCATCCAGGGAACAGGAGAATCGATGTTTCAGGCATAAGCCCTTCTTCAGGCAGGAGACAAAGTAAATGGTGAAGGTTGCTTTTTAAACATTAAGTTTCTGAAATTATAATTTACCCAGACTCTTTCCTCAATCCAAACACAATGCTCTAATTTGAAGATTGAGCAGATAAGTTACATCTTAATTTTATTTCTCCAATTAATTTTAATCAGCTGTTGTCAATTCCAAGAGGTAATTTTTAATCAAGCTATGAGAGTGAAATTCGAAATGAATATTTTGTCACAGTTTTTACTTTACACAACCATCCAAAGTTCCTTAAAAGGACGATACATTGACACAGGCACACACTACAGTTTCAAATCACCACAAGTTCCCAAAATACAAATTAAAGTCAAAGTATTACTAGATCTTGAGACAAAACATACAAATTACAAAAGTGAACATATAACAACCGACAAATGCAAATGCCTACAAACCAAAACACAGAATTAACACTTCATGGAGGGACTATGGGCATTCACATTAGCATCCAGACAAGAAAGATTTATTACCTTGGTCAAACACAAAAGTTAGTGTCTCTTTCTCTCTTTGCAAGACTTCGTAAGTAGAGCGAGAAGAACACAGCAACTTCACGTTCTAAGAAAAGATTGAAGGGTGATATTTCATTTTCTGTCTTCTCTTCACCAGTGACCACTCCACCTCCATTCTTGTTTTGATAGAAATGTTCCCTTGAGATCGTTTGCTATCACAATGTTACATTCATGGGATGTACCCTGGTAAATTAAATTTTCTGCAAACGTGGTGAGACTTGTGTTAGCATTTGCCCCTCTGGTACGGCTTGTCTCTGCAGGAGCCATTGGTGCAGAAGGGGCTGGGTTCTCTGCTTTTCTCTCAAAAGGGGGTGGGGAGTTATATTCCTGTTTATCTTCCTCACTGCACTGAGTAGATCCACATACTAAACTTCCCCCAATCTATATCTCCATCAATTTCCTTCCTATTCTCGGTCCAAATGCCCACATGTAGGAATCCTCTGAGAACCTCAAGAATGGTTTATTGCACACGTCTTAGAGTCATAGAGATGTACAGCATGGGAACAGACCATTTAGTCCAACTCATCCATGTCGACCAAATGTCCCAACCCAATCTAGTCCCACCTGCCAGCACCCGGCCCATATCCCTCCAAACCCTTCCAATTCATATGCCATTCCAGATGCCTTTTATATGTTGCAATTATACGAGCCTCCATCACTTCTTCTGGCAGCTCATTCCATACACATACCACCCTCTGCATGAAACAGTTGCCCCTGAGGTCTCGTTTATATCTTTACCTTCTCACCCTAAACCTACGCCCTCTAGTTCTGGACTCCCCGACCCCAGGGAAAAGACTTTCTCTATTTATCCTATCCATGCCCTTCATGATTTTATAAACTTCTATAATGTAACCCCTCAGCCTCTATCACTCCAGGGAAAACTGCCCCAGTCTAATCATATTATCCCTATAGATCAAATTCTCTAACCCTGGCAACATCCTTGTAAAACTTTTCTGAACCCTTTCAAGTTTCACAAAATCTTTACAATATGAAGGAGACCTAGAATTGCATGCAATATTCCAACAGTGGCCTAACCAATGTTCTGTACAGCCACAACATGACCCCCCAACTCCTGTACTCAATACTCTGACAAATAAAGGAAAGCATACCAAATACCTTCACTATCCCATCTACCTGTGACTCCACTTTGAAGGAGCTATGAAACTGCACTCCAAGATCACTTTGTTCAGCAGCACTCCCTCGGACCTTCTCATTAATATATAAGTCCTACTAAGATTTGCTTTCCCAAAATGCAGCACCTCACATTTATCTAAATTAAACTCCATCTGACACTTCTCAGCCCATTCGCCTATTTGATCAAGATCCCGTTGTAATTTGAGGTAACCTTGTTCGCTATCCGCTATACTACTAATTTTGGGGTCATCTGCAAACTTACTAACTGTACCTCTTATGCTCACATCAAATCATTTATATAAATGATGAAAAGTAGTGGACCTAGCACCAATCTTTGAGGCACTCCACTGGTCACAGGCCTCCAGTCTGAAAAGCATCCCTCTACCACCATCCTCTGTCTTCTACCTTTGAGCCAGTTCTGTATCCAAATTGCTGGTTCACTCTGTATTCCATGAGATCTAACCTTGCTAACCAGTCTCCCATGTGGAGCCTGACTGAAGCTCAAATAGATCACATCTACCACTCTGCCCTCATCAATCATCTTTGTTATTTCTTCAAAAAACTCAATCAAGTTTGTGAGACATGATTTCCCACACACAAAGCCACGTTGACTATCCCTAATCAGTCCTTGCTTTTCCAAATACATGTACATCCTGTCCCTCAGGATTCCTTCCATCAACTTGCCCACCACCGATGTCAGGCTCACTGGTCTATAAGGATGTGTTTCTGACTGACACTGATCACCAGTCAGTGGTAGTCAGAGATTCCAGAAAGCCCCATGGTGCACCTCAATTAGGAAGCGATTTTCTGTGTTGGAAAACAGTGAGAGTGACAGTTCCTCTGGGGAGTGCAGCCAGAGTTCAACTGCACAAGGTGGGGATCAGAAAGAGCGGGAGAACAATAGTGGTGGGAATCTCAGTCATGATGGGCACTCACAGTGACATTGCTGGCAATGATGCCTTGATGTTGGGAGCTGGGGTCATGGTTCAGGAAGAGGTGGAAAGAGATGTTGGCGAGTTGGCATTTAGCCCCATCAAGGTAAAGATCAACTTGCCAGGCTACAAGGGCACCACCCCTGCCAGCTGGTATAATGATAAATTTCCTGAGAGAGAGAAGTGGTGCCATTTCAAAAGGGAACAGGGAGAATGGGTGAGAGGAGCAGAGAAATTGCAACAGCCAATGTTACACCGACAGTTTGCAGTGAAGAGATTGAGGGCAGGTAAGAGGCAAGAGGAAGGGATCCAAGTAGAAGATGAACACTGGAGGTGGGTGAGGGGATAGGTGGGGCATGGGAATTCCTGGTTGGAGAAGTGAGCACAGAGGTGGAAGTGGCTGTAAAACAGACCAGCATCATGGAGAGCCTCTTCCATGGTATAGAAGCTTCAGGCCAGAAGGCAGTGTTGCAATATTGATCAAGGCATCACTTAGTGCAATAGGGAGTGATGAGATCTTGGAAGGCACCTCAGATCAGGCCATCTGGGCAAATATTAATCATAAAAATGGGGCAATTGCATTGTGGGTGGTGTCTAATGTACCCCAAATAGTCAGAGAGAGATGGGAGACTGGTATGTAAGCAATCTCACAGAAGTGTAAAACACATAGGGTCATAAGAGTCGGAGATTTCAATTACCCCAACATTATCTGGGACACAGAAATGTAAAAGGCACAGAGGTGGCAGAATTCTTAAAACGTGGACAGGAGAGGTTTATCAGCAGGGGTTTCATCGGGATTTGAGGAAATATATATCATCCTAAGGATGGTGGGTATCTGGAACTCACTGCCTGAAAGGTGGGAATGCTCAAAGCATTGAAGAAGTGTTGTCCGGTTACTGCCCTAGACAACAGTCATTGGCTCAGCACTAGTGTATAATCAATCCGATTTGAGCTACAGGGAGAGACTGAATAGACGAGGGTTGTTTTCCCTGGAGCATCAGAGGCTGAGTGACCTTATAAAGGTTTATAAAATCATGAAGGGCATGGATAAAAAGACAAGTTCTTTTCCCTGGGGTGCAGGAGTCCAAAACAAGAGGGAAAGCTTTAGGGTGAGAGGGGAAAAATTTCAAAAGGACCTGAGGAGCAACATTTTCACACAGAGGGTTGTGGATGCATGGATTGAGCTGCCAGAAGAAGTGATGGAGGCTGGTACAATTACAACTTTTTATAGGCATCTGTTGGGTATATGAATAGGAAGGGTTTAGAGGGATATGGGCCAAGTGCTGGCAAATGGATTGAGATTAGGTTAGGATATCTGGTCAGCATGGACGAGTTGAATCGAAGGGTCTGTTTCCATGCTATACATCTCTATGACTCTAATCAATACCTTTGTTAGCTTAGTTAAAACAAACATACAATTTACACCATTTGGTTAGGAAAAGGTGAACAGCAGGCATACAATTCATACAAGGTGAAAATTCAAGTGCACACTCACAGACCTTGATGTTTCCTGAACAGTGAACAAAAATAACAGCAAATACCCAAGAATCGCAGGCAGGAGGGATTAGTTTAGTTTGGGATTCTATTCGGCATAGACTGGTTGGACCATGCTGCATGAATCTATGACATAAACAGAAGCTCATGCTAGTCAGACAATTTCTTCCAGGTCTTAAAGTCCTCTTCACAGTTAAAAATGTGGGACCCACAAAATCGTCAAGTCTGCTCTCCAAGGTTTTTGCTGATGGCACATTGAATCCTGCATTTTTATCCTTTGGCCTAATCATCCCCAACTGTGGTGTCTTGTTCTTCTAGGTTCATTACTCATCTGGGAGCTGTTGTCTTTCCACTGTGGGCACCTTTCAGACTATCCCATTATTCTTCCTCCAAATAAGGACTTGCACCTTATGTCACCCTCGGATCCAGTGGCTGGTGCTCGGGTAACTTCCGTTCACCAGCTTGCTGGTTTTATGTGAGAGCAACCCCTGGCCAACATCTCCACCCTCTCGATCCAAAGATATCTGTCTTAGGATCACCATTTTCCTTTCATTCTGTGAACCATTCTTGAGATCATAATCAACAGTCTATGCATTCATTCCACATTATTTATGAATATAATTAGTTAAAATACCAAAAAGATCTAACTAATTAATTCATACAATCCCTTTTATAATAACAATCAGCCCTTCAGGTTCATTCCTGCCTTATCTTTCAATCTGCATATAATTTTATTTTGCCATCTTCTGAACTGATACATGCTGAATATTTCAATTACTGGAGCACGCAAGACCAATATTACAGCTGTTTGCAATATTGGCAAAAGTGAGGACTGCAGATAATGGGGGGGCGGGGGGATGTTGCTGGGGGGAAGTTAGCTGAGCGTGATAGATGGATGGAGGTGAGGATAAACGTAATACGTTGGAGGGGAGGGTGGAGCGGATGGGTGCGAAGGAAGTTGGACAGTACTGAGCTGGAAGGTTGGAACTCGGAGAAGGTGGGAGGGAGGGGAAACGAGGAAACTGGTGAAATCCACATAGATGCCATAGGTTGGAGGGTCCCAAGGTGGAAGATGAGGCGTTCTTCCTCCGGCGTCAGGTGGTAACGGCGTGGCAATGGAGGAGGCCTAGGACCTACATGTTCTTGGCAGAGTGGGAGGGGGAGTTAAAGAGTTCGGCAAAAGGGCGGTGGGTTTGGTTTGTGCGGTTGTCCTGGAGATGTTCTCTGAAGCACTCTGCGAGTCGGCTGTCAGTCTCCCCAATGTAGATGAGACTACATCGGGAGCAATGGATTCAGTAAATGACATATGTGAAAGTGCAGGTGAAATTTTGATGGATGTGGAAGGGTCCTTTGGGGCCTTGGACAGAGGTGAGGGGGAGGTGAGGTTTGGGTTTTCAATTCCTGCGGAGGCAGGGGAAGGTGTCGGGAGGGGTGCGTGGCTTCTTGGGGAGCGTGGACCTGACGAGCTAGTCACGGAGGGAATTGTCTTTATGGAAAGGTGGGAAACATATCTCTGGTGGTGGGGTCCACTTGTAGGTGGCGGAAGTGGCAGAGGATGATGCAATGTATTCAGAGGTTGGAGGGGAATGGAAAGTGAGGACCAGGGGGATTCTGTAGTTGTTGCATTTAGAGGAGTGGGATTTGAGGGCAGAGATGTCAGACGTGGATGAGATGCATTGGAGAGCCTCTTCCACTATGTTGTCAAGGGAAAGTCACAGTCTTTAATGAAGGAGGATAACTGGTGTGTTCTATGGTGGAACTGGTCCTCCTGGGAGCAGATGCGGTGGAGGATTTGGGAATAAAGGATATCATTTTTACAGGAGGCAGAGTGGGAGAAGGTGTAATCCAGTGGGAGTCGGTGGGTTTGTAGAAAATATCAGCGTTGAGTCGGTCACCATTGATGGAGATGGGGAGGTCCATGAATTTCCGCTCCTCCCACCTGATCCCAGTTTCAACCTTCTAGCTCGGCTCCACCTTCATGACCTGTTTTACCTGTCCATCTTCCTTCCCACCCATCGGCTCCACCTTCCCCTCCAAAATGTTGATTTTCCTGGTCCTCGGATGCTGCTTGACCTGTTCTGCTTTTCCAGCACCACACACTCAACTCATATGCAATATATTCTCACCCATGGATGTACTTGAACATTACATCTCCAACACCTCATTTGCCTTGGAGCACGGGTTCTAATTGTTTTGGTATGTTTAGTCCGTTGATGGTTCCTCTCATTTGCCTCTTCTACAAATTGTGTTTCCTTCATGACTGCTCTTATTATGGCCAAGGCAAGGGTCACAACCCCAACCCTTACCCAATAACCAAGTCTAAGATCACATTTTTGTCATCTAAGTCATGTCCCTTGGTCTTTTGAGTGGAATGATCTGCTCAAACTGTCAACATCTGTGTTTTTCTCTCAGTTAATCTATTTGCATACATTATCCAAAATTCACTATTTTCAAATTGTGTAACCTCTTTAACCTGTAATCAATTTTATTCTCCTTAATTTTGTTTATCTTTTATCTTCCAGTTCTCTATCTGCAGATCATCTCTTTGAATAACAGAGAAATAACATCATACATGGACACAAAAGATGTGGAGGAGGTGTTGGATTTCATAAAATGCATAAAGGTGGATTGATCCCTGGGACCTGATCAGTGTCCCCTTGAACTCTGTGGGAAGCTAGAGAAGTGATTGCTGAGCCTCTTGCTGAAATATTTGTATCATTGATAGTCACAGACGCGGTACCGGTGGACTGGAGGTTGGCTACAGTGGTGCCACTGTTTAAAAAAGGTGGAAGGAAAAGCCACGCAACTATGGACTGATGAGACTGACATCAGAGGTGGGCAAGTTGTTTGAGGGGATCTTAAGGGAAATGTACTTCAATAAATAGCACTCATTCAGCAGTCTACATTGTGTTGTACATTGGAAATCATGTCTCATTAACTTGATTGAGTTTTTTGAAGCAATAACGAAGTGGGCTGATGAAGGCAGAGCAGAGGATGTGATGTTTATGGACTTCAGTGAAGCATTCAACAAGGTTCCATATGGCAGGCCGGGTTAGCAAGGTTGGATCACATTGAATACAGGGAGAATTGGCTACAGAACTGGCTCGATGGCAAGAGAAAGAGAGTGGAGAGGGAGGGTTTTATTCCCTGTAGAGGGCAGTGTATTAGGAGGCTGCACTCTGTTGCTGTGATTGGAATGTGGAAGTTGGAGTGGCAACACCTGCTGTAACTGAGAGCAGCTGGAGCTGGTTTCGGCCTAAAGCCTGGAGCCTCGAGTGCTGTGGAGGGAATGGAGCTTGGGATTCTTCACTGCTGCTGCCTTTGGGAGCCTGGTGTACTGCATTTCTTCTTGGTGAGTTAGGACTGCTGTAATAATGCCAACTGCACCAGAGTGTAGCTGCTGTTTGGGACCTGGAGCCTCGTGCACTGCAGTCTGCCTGCCTGGAGGGACACGTAATTCAGACTGGCTGCTGTTGCTGCTGCTTGGAGACACTTTCTGGCCTCTATTTCTGACCAGCCATTTTCTTGAAATGTCAGTTCCTGGAGCCTGGACTTTTGCATGGTGCCTTTAAAAGATACGACCATAAGACCATGAGAAATAGGAGTGGAAGTAAGGCTATTCAGCCCATCGAGTCCACTCCACCATTCAATCATGGCTGATGGGCATTTCAACGCCACCTACCCACACTCTCCCCGTATCCCTTAATTCCTTGCAAGATTAAGAATTCATCAATCTCTGCCTTGAAGGTATTTAATGTCCCAGCCTCAGCTGCGCTCCGTGGCAGTGAATTCCACGGCCCACCACTCTCTGGCTGAAGAAATGTCTCTTCATTTCTATTTTAAATTGACCCTCTCTAATTCTATGGATGTGCCCACGAGTTCTAGTCTCCCTGGCTGAGGGAAACAATTTTCCAGTCTCCACCCTTTCCAAGCCATGCTTGTAAGTTTCTATTAGATCTCCCCTCAACCTCCTGAACGCTAACGAATACAATCCCAGGATCCTCAGCTGTTCATCATATGTTAGGACTACCATTTGAGGGATCATCTGTGTGAATCTCCACTGGACACGCGGAAGTGTGGTGCCCAAAACTGGACACCGTATTCTAAATGGGGCATAACCAGAACTTTATAAAGTCTCAGTAGCACATCACTGCTTTTACATTCCAACCCTCTTGAAATAAATGACAACATTACATTTGCTTTCTTAATCATGGACTCAACCTGCAAGTCAACCTTAAGACAATCTTGTACTAGCATTCCCAGATCCCTTCGTACTTTGGATTTGTGAATTTTCTCACCATTTATAAAATAATCCATGCCTGTGTTCTTTTATCCAAAGTGCAAGACCTCGCATTTGCTCACATTGAATCTCATCAGCCTTTCTTGGACAATTCTCCTCAACTATCTAAATCTTTCTGCAGTCTCCCCACCTCCGCAGGACTCCCTGCCTGTCCACCTAACTTCGTATCATTGGTGAACTTTGCCAGAATGCCCCCTGTCTCTTCATCCACATCATTTATTTATAAAGTGAACAGCTGCGGCCCCAACACTGAACCCTGCAGGATACCACTTGTCACCAGCTGCCATTTTGAAAAAGATGCTTTTATCCAAACTCTCTGCCTTTTGTCAGACAGCCAATCCTCAATCCATGCCAGTAGCTCACCTCGATCATCATGGGTCCTCACCTTCCTCAGCCTCCCTTGAGGCACCTTATCAAAGGCCTTTTGCAAATCTAGGTAGATAACATCCAGAAAATATTATGCTTTTTCTGCACTTAACGATTTCAATGCAGTACATAGAGCCTAAACTGAAACATTTGTATGGAAAGGCTGTACAGTTTGCAGGGAAAGCAGCAGGATTTACCAAGACAACAGACTTTTGAATTTAGCCAATCAATTTGAACCAGGCACTTCGATACGAAAAATCTATTAATTTTGAATCTGAAAGTTTTGACAACAGAGGAACAATCGTATTGTAAGAAATATTGATATGTCATCAAGAGTATAATTGAAAGGGCAGTCAGATAAAGACTCCAGAGACAACATCCATTCACCAGAGCTCAGAGCCCTCAGCTTTCAAGAGAAAATCGTTGGCTCTCACAGCCTCCTCTATGTCTTAGAGAAAGCACCTTCGAAATAATAACGGTACCAATGATGGAGAAGACGTTCCTGACAGAAGGATAACAAAGAAGATGTTCCTGACAGAAGAACATCAGAGGAGGCACAGCATCTGGAACCTGGCTGTAATTTTGAGAGACCAAATTCTATCTATGAGGCTTCTATTAATTGGAACAGCAAACCATTAGAATTTTGTTTAATTCGGGAATAATTAGTTAAGAATTTATTTGTTTCATGTTCGAGTGAGATAAATAAGTTGTTACTTGTTGATTTTATGTTGAGAGTCAGGGATTTATTTAACCACTAAAGTTGCTGAAAGGTGGGTTACATCTATTAAACACTCTTTACAGATTACAGGGTATGAAGGTCCTCTGTGTGTGTTTTGGTTTTAGATCTCAGAGAGGGGTCAACCTCTGCTTTTTAACATATTGGGGGCTTGAATCCAGGATCTGGACAGATTTGTCCAGATTTTGGTTTCGAAAGATCCCAGCAAGTTGAATCAGACTTGTGGGTTAGTGTTCTAGGTTTTTAAATGGAAGTGAGAAGTGGAAAATCTGTTCAATATTGGTTGCTTGTTGGTTAAATTGAAAGTGGGGAAATGGCTCTGACCATTGCGAAAGAGGTTTTGGGGGAAAGACGCTTCTCAAATTTGCCAAGACAACTTAGAAGACAGAAAAAGGTGACCCTTGTAGAATCAGCAAATAGACTAAAATTGGGTTTAATGAGGGATAACAAAAAAGCTGAAATTGTAACGGAGTTAGCCATGCATTTAAGTATATCAGACTAACAGTCAAGTGCAGTGGTGTTAGAAACAATTAAATTGCCAAATAAGCCAATTGGAGTTAGAAAGGGAACTGAAACAGTTTGAATTAGTTAAAAGCTGAGGAAAAAGAAAGGAGAGGAAGGCCTGAGCAGAAGGATGGGAAAAAGAGAGCTTGAATTTCAGAAGTTGACAATTAGACAGGAATGTTGCCTCAAAAGGATGGAGATGAAGGTAGAAGATAATTTTAGTGAGGAGTATAGTGATAATAAGGTAAACCACCATAGCCAATAAGGTAAACCACAATAGCCAAATATATCCAAGCATTGCACAAATTTGATAAGAAGGACATAAAAACACTTTTCATCTCATTTGAGAAAGTGGCTAAATAAATGAGGTGTCAAGCGACCATATGGATTTTGTTGATCCAAACAAAGTTGGTAGGTAGGTCTAGTGAATTGTTGACAGCACTGTCAGAGTGGGTGTCAGGAGGATATGAAGAAGGAAATAAAGTCTATTTTGTGTGCCTATGAACTGGTATCAGAAGTAGATAGACAACGGTTCAGAAATGTAAGAAAGGAACGACATTGGATTTACATTGAGTCTGAAAGGATTAAACAGACCAACCTCAATAGATGAATGAAAGCATTAAAGATAGAAAAGATGTATGAGGCTCTTGAGATATTATTTTGCTGAAGGAGTGTAAGAACGCATTTCCAGAATTGATACGAGCTCACGCTGAGGAACAGAAATTTAAAACACCCAGAAGAGCTGACGAGATGGTAAATGAATAAGCGTTAGTCCGCAGTTCGAAATCTAGCTTCTGACAGCAATTTCATTCCATGAGGGATAGAAATTGGGAAAGTGGGGAATCCTTCAATGAAAAGCAAAAAGTAGACCACACTAGAAATAGTTTACCACATGTGGAAAAAAGAAACCCAATAGGATAGAAAAGAGGTCTCAAGTGCTTTCACAGCAATAATGTGAGACACACAAAGTCACAGTGCCAGTGGTTTCAGAAAGGCACTGGGAAGAAGAATGTGATAAAAGAGCAGGATTTAAACCAGCCGGATTAGTTAAGGCAATGAAGGAAATCTTGAGACGTCGAGGAGGTGAAGGAGAGGGTACAGCCTAGTCACCGGCTTGATCTTTTCAAAGACTTCACCTTTGTGAGTAAGTTTTACTCAGGTCGAACAGGGGGAATAAGTTTAAAAAAAAATTGAGATATGAGAACTAATGCATCTCTAATAGTGAGAGATGAAAAAAATTGCAATCCTTCTGAAATATTGTCTGAGAGTGTGATAATCTATAGAATAAATAGAGAGAGGAGTGGTATTCCCCTGTGTAAG
This sequence comes from Chiloscyllium plagiosum, assembly GCF_037043375.1. Classification (NCBI taxonomy): domain Eukaryota; kingdom Metazoa; phylum Chordata; class Chondrichthyes; order Orectolobiformes; family Hemiscylliidae; genus Chiloscyllium; species Chiloscyllium plagiosum. The sequence continues at coordinate 66,754,902 of NW_028270144.1, forward strand.
ATAAGGTTAGAAAGTCCAGTCACGATTGGGGAAGCAACTGTGGGAGTGACGGGAAAATTGGCTATTCCAGGAATCCAGTTAACTCTTGGGAATGATATCACTGGATCACAGCTGGGAGTGAGGCCTAGTGTACTCGAGTGGAGAAACCAAAAGAAAACCAGGGAACTGAGGAGTTAAAAGAAAATTTTTTCTGGCCTGGTGACACAAACCTATCGACATAAGTTGAAACAAGAAGGGGAAAAGAGATAGACCAAGGAGTTGTGGTCCAGTTAGCTGACACTCTGATGAGATGGTCAAGGAAAAAGCTCAGCAAGTTAGAGGATTAGGGTGGGTTGTTTAGTTCTGAAAGATCAATGGAGTTACAACAAAAGGATGAGATAGTAAAGGATTTATGTCATGAAGTCTGTTTGGAAACAGAATCAGAGTGTGTTCCAGAATGGTATTACCTTAAGGATAAAATCAAGGCAGACATGGAGACCTTGACTGGGTAGTGCAAATGAGAAATGGGTGCAAGTTCACCAGATTGTGTTGTTGGCAGAGTACAGACCGGAAGTATTGCAGGTAGTACACAAATTACCTGTCGGAGTTGATCCAGGAGTGAGGAACATTCAGGCTAAGATACAGAAGCTTTTTTATTGGCCTGGATTACAGAAAGGTGTGGTTGAATTTTGCTGCACCTTTCAGACATTTCAGATGGTAGAAAAAACATAGGTAGTGATAAAACCAGTGCCTTTGTTGTCAACACTCGCTTTTCAAGAATATTTTACATGGATTATAAATGATTATGTTGGTCTCTTCATTAAAACCAGAAGTGGGAACCAGTATTTGCTAACCAGAATGGATTGTCTACTAGGTTGCTGGAGGCAATTCCATTACGGAATGTCAAGGCAAAAAAGGTTATGGAGGAGATGCTTGCTTTCTTTAGTCATTGTGAATTACTCTGCGATTCAGTCAGACCAATTTTACTATCAAATTATGTAAGGATGTCTTAGATAGTTTCTGCATTCAACACATTACATCAAGTGTGTACCATCCTGAATCTCAGGGAGGATTGGAAATGGGGCATCAGCACCTAAAGACCATGTTGAGGGCATATTGTCAGGATTACTCAAGTGATTGGGTTAAAGTTATCCCATTTATGTTATTTACTATGAGAGATGCTACAAATGAATTGACTCAGTTTGTTCCATTTGAATTGATGTTCAGACAGAAAGTATGAGGTCCTTTAAAATTAATTAAGGAAACATTGATAGGTCTGAAGCCCGAGATTTCTCAGTTGGATTATGTATCAGAGGTGAGAGACAGATTAAACAGAGTAGGTGTATTTGCTAGATAATATTGCAAGGTGGCACAGCACCTAATGAAGAAAGAAATAGGTAAGAAATTTCAAATTTGTACATTTGCCCGTGAGGATAGAGTAATGCTGTTACCAGTGATGGGAAATCAGATGCTGGAGATCAGAGCTGAAAATGTGTTGCTGGAAAAGCGCAGCAGGTCAGGCAGCATCCAAGGAGCAGGAGAATCGATGTTTCGGGCATGAGCCCTTCTTCAGGAATCAGGACCAGTTCAGTCAGTTGAAGAAGGGTGTCAGTGGAAGGGTACTAGTTCGTACGGTGGGAAAGGAAGAAGCGGAGGGCTTTGAGTCCTCCGTTATGGGGGATGGAGGTGTACAGCGACTGGATGTCCATGGTGAAGATAAGGCATTGGGGACCAGGGAAGCGAAAATCATGGAGGAGGTGGAGGGCGTAGGTGGTGTCCCAAACGTAGGTGGGGAGTTCTTGTACTAAGGGGGACAGGACCGTGTTGAGGTATGCAGAGATGAGTTCGGTGGGGCAGGAGCAGGCTGAGACAATGGGTCGGCCGGGGCAGTCAGGTTTGTGGATTTTGGGCAGGAGGTAGAAACGGCGGTGCGGGCTTGTGGGACTATGAGGTTGGAGACGGTGGTTGGGAGATCCCCTGAGGTGATGAGGTTATGGATGGTCTAGGAGATGATGGTTTGTTGGTGGGAGGTGGGGTCATGGTCAAGGGGGCAGTAGGAGGAGGTGTCCGTGAGCTGGCGTTTAGCCTCGGCGGTGTAAAGGTCGGCGCCAAACTACTACCGCGCCTCCCTTGTCTGCCGGTTTGATAGTGAGGTTGGGGTTGGAATGGAGGGAGTGGAGGGCTGCACATTCCGAGGGTGAGAGGTTGGAGTGGGTGAGAGGGGTGGAGAGGTTGAGGCGGTTAATGTCGCGGCAGCAATTGGCTATGAAGAGATCGAGGGCAAGTACGAGGCCAACACAGGGTGTCCAGGTGGATGGGGTGTGTTGGAGGCGGGAGAAGGAGTCGTCAGAGGGTAGGCGAGAATCTTGGTTGAAGAAGTAGGTGCGGAGGCGAAGGCGGCGGAAGAATTGTTCAATGTCTCGCCGCGTGTTGAACTCATTAATCCGAGAGCATAGGGGAGTGAAGGTAAGGCCTCCGTCGAGGACTGATCTTTCATCCTCAGAAAGGGGTAGTTCTGTAGAGATGGTGAAAACATGGCAGGGCAGGGAGCTAGGACCTGGTGTGGGGCTGGAGCGGGGAGTGGTGGCGGGGTTAGGCGTGGGGCCGGGGACGGAGATCGGGGCGGGGGTGGTTTTTTCGGCGTGGGGGCGGGGTTAGTCGTGGGGCGGGGACGGAGATCAGGGCAGGGGTGGTGCTCGGCGTGGGGGCGGGGTTAAGCGTGTGAACGGAGATCGACGTGGGGGTGGGTTAGGCATGCAGACGGAGATCGGCGTGAGGGCGGAGACGCATGCGGTGTGGTTGTTGTGCAGGTGGGTGTCACTGGGGGCGGAAGTGGCTGCGGCGATGGCAGAAACGGTGTTGTTTCCGATAGCCGTGCACCCTGCAGAGGCCGCGAATCTGTCGGGGATGGTCTTCCTAGCGATCGTGGAGCCAGTTGTCTGGGCGGCGATCGCTGAGGCTGTATGGTCGGTGGGGACGGAAGTGACGTCATGGTTCGCAGCGGCGGTTGCTGTCGCGGGCGCTGCAGCGGCCGCGTGGTTAATGGTGCCCGAGTGATTTCGGAGGCCGATGGAAGATTCTGGAACAGTTGAGGAACCCAGAGTGTGGGGGTAAGTACATGAAAGTTTTTGATACTTACTGTCTTTAATTTCCGATATGGCTAGGAAGAACTGTTTGTTTAGTGTATGGATTCTTCTGTGGATGAAGAACAGTAGAGGTCCTTTGCAGGTCTGTGAGAGTGTTGTCCTGAGCTGGGGTAGGGCTAATTGCAGGGAATGTAGGTAGCGGAGCATGGCTGCAAGCGTGGAGCGGAGGATCCGGAGGGAGGTCTGTTGCTGGAGGCTTCAGATTTGTTGTGGGTACTGGTTGTCCTGGTTGGGTCCAAATTTTGTTGGTCTGAACGTAGTCTGGAGTACGTGCGGGGTCATCGGTTCCGTAGGCAGGTGCTGAGGAAGGAGATGTGGCTGTGGGAGCGAGTCTGTTTGAGGATGTGGCTGAAGAGCTTCTGTGCAGAGGAGATGACCTGGGGTGTGCAGTGAGAGAGGGACTCACTGAAATCCTTGTAGAGGGAGGAGGACAGCTTCTTCAAGGAAGGCATCGTTGCAAGAGGATTCGCAGTAGATTATAATCTTCTAGGAGAAAGTGAGGACTGCAGATGCTGGAGATCAGAGCTGAAAATATGATGCTGGAAAAGCGCAGCAGATTCCTGAAGAAGGGTTCATGCCCGAAACATTGATTCTCCTGTTCCTTGGATGCTGCCTGACCTGCTGCACTTTTCCTGCAACACATGTTCAGTGCTGGTATCTAAATGCCTGGTTCAAATTGATTGATGAGATTCAAAAGACTGTTATCCAGGTAAAAATTGCTGCTTGACCACCTTATTGTACGGCCTTTTGATACAAATGTTTCATTTCATGCTTTCTACATACTGCATTCAAATCTCTAACCACAGAAAAAGCATCAACTTTTAAATACATCACATAATGCTTTCCCGGTTTTACAATTTTACAAGCACCAAATTCTAACCTCTTGCCACCCCCCCCCCCCCCCCCCAACACTCCCCCACTCCAATCTACAATCATTGTAACCAACTTTGCAACACCTTCGCTATGAAGGAAAAATAAGCCATCATTACGAAAAAATGGCTTCTATCTTTTTTGTAAACTTAACTCCATTATATCCACAGATCTGTAACCCGACTGTTTCTGTCTCATACAAACATTTTTCTTTTTAACTCTGGATAAAGCATCGCAATAATATTTTCTTGACACACAATGTATACAATCTGTAACTTAAACACTTGTAACATGAGACTCCAATGAAATAGTCTGATGCTCTTGTCATCAAATCTTTCCAGGAATGTCAAAGAATTGTAATTGGTATACACAATCATCTCTGATGCATTGTTTGCAACGTGAACATTAAAATGTTGAGAGGCCATTACCAGACTCAATAACTCTTTTCCAACGGTGGAATATTTTTTCTGGTGGATGTTGATTTTTGTTTAAAAATAATTGATTTGGCGTTTCAATTCCACAATCATTGTCCTGTAACAACACAGCTCCAACACCTAAATTGCTTAGTCCTATGGTAATTTTGAAGGGTTTGAAAACATTTGACATGGTGGTCCTGATGGAGGAGCGGCGCTCCGAAAGCTAGTGCTTCCAATTAAACCTGTTGGACTATAATGTAGTGTTGTGTGATTTGTACACTGGCATCTCCGAATCAGATTTAGTCATAACATTGTCCTTCTGATAATCTATGCAGAATCATTGAGTACCCCCAGACTTCAGAACCAACACGATTGGCAAACTTCACTCGCTTTGACTTGTCTCCATGAATTCTTCCTGGAGCATTACTTCCACTTCATTCTGAACCTGCGGAGCTTTGAAAGGATTACTCTGGTATGGGTGCTGTTTTATCAGAGCAGCATTCCTTTCATCAACCTCATATACTAAAGTATTAGTAGTCCCCATTCTATTTCTGCATAGGTGTTCACAACTCTGAAACAAATCTTTCAATTCAGTTCACAGTTCAGGAGTCAGATTGCTCACTTCCTTATCCAATTCCTTGAGGACTTTCTCATTATTCATTTTGCTCTGGGGAACATTCAAAATCCAAATCCTCTGGATTGATTCCAACTCTGAGTGGCAGTAACTAATACCTGTTTTGCAAGTTCACTCTCCTTGTCATAGTATTGTTTAAGTATCTTCACATGACGTACCCAATATTTTTTTCTCTATCAGTCATCATTACCAGATAATCTACCTGAATCAACTTCACCTCAATCTTAGAGCGACCATTGAACATCGCTTTGAAGGTATCTCCCACCATTGTTAATGGCCCAGCGTGGCCATAAACGTACATAAACGTATGTACTTGAGATTTCTTATCTTCTTCTAGTTGCTGTGTCATCCTCAAATGTTGTCAAGCTAATTCAACTACTCTGTTTAATCTGTCTCTCGCCTCTGATACATAATCCAATTGTGAGATCTCTGACTTCAACTTTTCCATAATTACCTTGAAAGGCCCTCACACTTTGTGTCTGAACCTCAATTCAAAAGGAGCAAACTGAGTCGTTTCATTTCTACCATCTCTGGTAGTAAACAATAAAAAATGGGATATCTTTATCCCAATCATTTGGGTCATCCTGACAGTAAGCCGTCAACGTGGTCTTTAAGGTCTCTCACTATTAGAAACACACAAGCTCCCTTAACTCTCAATGTTTTTTCCCTATTCCCCGATCTACCTGAGTAAACCTTACTGCCGCAGGTGAAGTCTTTGAAAAGATCGAGCACTATCTTACTCTCCTTCAGCTCCTCGACTTCTCTTGGGATTTCCTTCACTGCCTAAACTAATCCCAAGAGAAGTCAAGGAGCTGAAGGAGAGTAAGATAGTGCTCGATCTTTTCAAAGACTTCACCTGCGGTTTAATTTCTTTTCCCCCATTCTTTTTCCAAGTGCCTTTCTTAAACCACCGGCACTGTGACCTTGTATGTCCCAGCGTTTTGCTGCAAAAACACCGAAGGTTTTGTACTTCATTTCCACCCTCTTGGGGTTTTTTTTGCTCTTGTAATAATCTGTTCAAAGTGTGATCTCCATTTGGTTTTCATTGAAGGATCTCTCTCTTTCTCAATTTCTATCCCTTATGGAAGGAAATTACTGTCAGAAGCTACATTTCGAATTACACACTAATTTGTATTCACTCACCATCCACTGGGGCTCCGCTGGCTGTTTTAACGTCTTGTTTTCCAACATGAGTTCTTTATCACTTCTGGAAGTGAGTTTTTGAACTCCTTCAGCAGAATAATATCTCCAAGAGCTTCATATACCTTTCCTATCTTTATGATCTCATCTATCTAGCTAGGTTGCTCTGTTTAATTCTTTCAAACTCGATTTAAGTCTGACCTGCTTCCATTTGTACATTTCTGAACCATTGTCTGTATGCTTCTGATATCAATTTGTAGGCACTCTAAATAGCCTTTTTCACTTCTTCCTATTCTCCTGACACCACCTCTGACAGCGCTGCAAACACCTCAGTAACCCTGCCTCCTTAATATGGTCTGAATTAATCTTATCCACGCAGTTTCTGGTCAGTCCATCTGTTGAGCCAATTTCTCAAAAGGAAACAAAAAAGCCTTCCACATCCTTTTCATCGAATTTTGATCAAGTATTGACATGTTTGAAGATATCCCGACCAAGCCTTTGGCTACCTGGGTTTACTCATTATCACTATCCTCCTCACTAAGGTAAAAACAATGACTGCAGATGCTGGAAACCAGATTCTGGATCAGTGGTGCTGGAAGAGCACAGCAATTCAGGCAGCATCCGAGGACAGGCACTGTCCTCGGATGCTGCCTGAATTGCTGTGCTCTTCCAGCACCACTGATCCAGAATCCTCCTCACTAAGCCTATCTTTTACCTTCACATGCATCCTATTATGTCAACTTTCCTGTCTAATTGCCAACTTCTGTCGATCAAATTCTCTCTCTTTATCCCTTTCTTCTCTCTCTTTCTCTTTTTCCTCTGCTGGGAATCTTCTTTCCTCTTTCCATTTCCCGTTCCTCTGCATGTAACCGTAATTCAATCTGTTTCAGACTCCTTTCTGCTCTCTCTCTCTTTTTCACTTTCTGACTCCAATTCTCTCATTTGTAATTTTTTTTTCTGACTCCATTGCACTTAAAGTTATATACCTACAACTTTAGGCATAGCTAAATGCTTGGTTAACTCCCTTACAATTTCAGCTTTCTAACTATCCTTCGTTAAACCCACTTTTGGCCTGTTTGCTCATTCTAAACGGGCACCATTTTCTGTCTTTCTAAACTTCCTTGGCAAATTTGGAAAGCATCTTTGCCCCCAGAACCTCTTCCGTAATGTTAAGACCCATTTCCCCACTTTCCATTTACCCCACAACAGGCAACTGAAATTAAACAGATTTTCCAATTGTCACTAATGTTTTATTTAAAGACCGAGGACGCTAGTCACGAAGTTTGTTTGAATCTGCTGGGACCTTTCATACAGATCTGTTCAAATCTGTCCAGATCCCTCCAGATATGTCCCAATGCTGAACCCGAGCTGCCGATCTGTTAGTAAGGGGAGGTGAACCACCCTGGAGAACTCAAAGCAAAATACCCAAAAGGAGCACCTCACTTTCTAATCTGTAAAAAGGGTGTGAAAAGTGGTGTAAACCTGCTTTTCAGCAATTTCTTGTAGTTAAATAAAACAAATCCCCAATATTTCCTTTAATATCAACAAGTAACAGTTAATGTGTTCTCTTAGAGTTAGATAAATAAACAAAACTATTAGCAAACGAAATAAATCCTTCTAACTATGAACTATCACCAAATAAAACAAGATTCCAATGGAATGTTGTCCAATGTCCCACTCATACAATACAAGAAATAGAAGTTGGTCTCAAGAAATTACAGTCAGGTTCCATGTCTTGTGGAATGTTCAGTGCCTCCTCCGTCGGCCTCCAGTCAGGAATGGCTTTTCCTCCAATCCTTCTGTCAGAAATGCCTTCTTTGTCGTTCCTTTGTCAGGAATTATCGATGACTGTGAGAGCCAGTCTCTCTCTCTCTCTCGAGCTGAGGGCTGTTAGCTCTGGCTGATGGCAGGTAGCTCTGGTGTCATTATCCAACTGTCCCCTCTTTTATATCCTTGATGACAATATCAATATTTCTTACAATAGGATTGGGCCTGTGTTGTCAAAACCATCCGATTTAAATTCAACAGGTTTTTGGTTACTAACAGCTCCATTCAAATTGATTTGCGAAATGAAAACCTTGCTGTATTAGCAGGCCCAGGCAGCAGGTTTTACTAACGTTACAAATAGAAGATCCTTTCTCCGAAATGCTCGGGACCAGCTGTTTTTCAGAATTCAAAATTTTTTGATTTTCACAATAGTGACATTTTTAAAAATTTCACCATTAAACTCTTACTGGAGAAGCAGACTTCTAACTAAGAAACATGCTTGGCCACGACCCCGCTAATGTCACATGTGAGAGACAATCATCAAGTCGGTGTTAACTTGGGCATTCATAGAGAAACCCTCGGCCTGTCAGTGCTTGGCCATACCATCCCACGTCGCATCTGAATGACACACATTGAGTGGGTGTCGACTTGGGTTAAGTGTTTGCTCTCCAAATGACCTTGTTAATGAGAAAAAAACTTTACATAAAAAACTTCGGATTTCGGAGCTTTTCTTTTTTTGGATGTTCGGATAAAGAATCTTCCACCTGTTCTGCCGTTTCGATACAAAATGCTTCAGTTCAGGATCTCTGTGTTCTGACAAATATTCAAGCTGCTCACAGACATCCATTTTAACTCTAAGCATAAAAACAATCTTTTAAAGGGACCACGCCATGCTTTCTCCATTTTACAACTTTACAATTTAATAAACACCACATTCTATCTTCCTGCCTCACAGTCTACACTTAGTCTATCCACCTTCACAACAGTTTATTCATTTGTTTTCTTTGATTTTGTTTGAGTTTATTTTTTACTTTGGTCCCTCATTGTCCCTGCCCAAAAGGGGGAATTGCAGACAGAATCATGGGAGAGCCACTTTTTATTTGTTTATTTATTTTTGTATCTCCTCAGAGTGACCAGATTATTATTTATGTTTAACAAAGTCAAGGCAGTTTTATTTTCTGGCCTGTTAGACCAGAGTGGACTTTGCTGTGTGTTTTACCCGGATCTGTCCGTGTCCCGGGTGGGTCTGATCGGGGCAGTGTCGCGGCCTTGGTTTTATTTCATTGTTTATCCCTTTACTTTAAAAGTGTGGAAGGTTGCTTGTCAGACAGGAGGCCTGTCACCAACAGTGTGCACTTTTGGATCACTACATTCAATTCTGGTCTCCCTGTTACATGAAGGATGTTGTGAAAGGGTTAGAGAGTTTGAGCTTTCGGGAGAGGCTGAATGGACTGGGGCTATTTTCCCCAAGGTGTTGGAGGCCAAGGAGTGAAATTATGGAAGTTTATAAAATCATGTGGAGCATGAATAGGGTGAGTCGGCAAGGTCTTTTCCCCAGGGTATGGGAGTTCAAAACCTAAACACATAGGTTTAAGGCAAGCAAGGAAATATTCAAAAGGGAAGTGAGGGGCAACATTTTCAGGCACAGGGTGGTCCGTGCACCCAACGAGCTGCCAAAGAAATTGTTGCAGGCTGATATAACGACAACATGCAAAAGGATTCTGGATAGGACTATGAATAGGAAGCGTTTAGAGGGATATGTGCCAAATGCTGGCAAATGGGAGCAGATTAATGTGAGTTAGCTGGTCGGTATGGACGAGTTGTACCGAAGGGACTATTGCCATGCTCGACAGCTCTGTGTCTCTGTGAATCTAAAATGCAGTTGAGAAAAGAATAAATTTCCAGGGCAAACCACATGAACTCATAATGAATCTGGAACTGAAGTGATTCAGAAAGTAAAACAATGTGGTGAACAAATTATTGCAACAGTTTGACTTGAATGACAGGTGATGAGTTGACCCAAGATCAACTTCAAGAGGAAGATCTTAATCCTTCATCTTCCAAAGAAGAAGTGTTATTCCCATTGACAGAGGTAAGACTAAATAAGCAGTAAGCCTGGAGTAACATGATTGAGGATGTGAAATATCTAATTCACCAGGATATCACCCACACAGGGCCAATGAAAATGTCCAACTCACTCAATAAGTCAAATTTAAGCAATTACATACTTCAGCACAAGTAGTTCAACAGTTTGAGAACTAAGATTTGCTTGCGCAAAATGAAGATGAGTTTCATCTGACTCAACAGTTTCCAAACAAACTGCACAGATTCAGGATATGATCAAGAAGAAATGATTGAACTCAAATCCAAGATATTGTGAAAAAAAAATGACCATCTTCCACAGAGCTGTCATGTGCTACAATGGACGTTGCTCTGATTAAAGATTCCCCAGATGATGGAACAGGAAGAGTTCCTCAGTGAAGGGAATTTGGGAGAGAAAGGGTTCTCCCAGATAACAGAATGTACCAACGATGCCTTTCAACAGGAATGACACCTATGTTGAGGGATGTTGAAAACAAAAAAAATTTGGAATAATGGTGGACTGAGGGTAACACGGATCTTGCAATTTCTCCTGAGTTTCAGGCTTATTTCGAGATTTACTTCTAGATTTCTGTGTTATGTTATTTCAACCGTATGATATTATTTTGATGCATTTTCAGTTCTTGTGTATAAAAGTGATATTTTGAGAAGTACGGGAATCTAAAATATTTGGAAGGATATAGACCAGGGACAGGCAGCTTGGCCTGGGTTAGTTTGGGATTATTTTCGCCATGACCTGGATGCACTGAAGGAACTGATTCCGTGCTGATTGGCTCTATGATTCTGTGACATGAGCCCACACTCTGTCATAATCTCTGTGACTCCTCACGGGATGTTTGTTTTTGAAATTCCCAGCACACGACACCCACTGGGAGCTCAGGACCCCATTACAACTGACGGCCGCTGTCATCACAATGAGAACCATGACAACACATCATTGCAGGGTCATATAAAACACAACAAACTGAAGCGATCTGTGCACTTGTGCTGGAGAGACGCCGAGAGAGGAGATCAAGCAAACTGCTCTGGTCAACTGAATTGGTAACATCCCAACTCGAGGGAAAGATTGAAGACAGAGTTCAAGAACAGAATCGAAGGATTTTCACAAGCCGACTCAAAGATGAAGCCCGTTATTGGTGTCTTTTGTGTGGCTATGGAGAAGATCATTGCTGAGACTGAAGACAAGGACGAAATCATCCAGAAGATTGAGGAGGGGATCTTTTCGATGGAAGACAATCAGCGGGAGACCGCTGTACACATCATCTCGGAGATGCTCGTGGTGTTTTCCCGGAGGTTTGATGACAGCAGGGAAGTGCTGGAGAATCTTGTGGGCACGCTACTTGGAGGACTGCTTCCACGTTGTGCTGACGGTTCCCAAGCTGTGCAACAGATGGCCCTCAGCGCGGTCAGTACCATCCTGTCCATGTACTTAGTGGCTGATGGAGCCAGCCTACAACAATATCAAGAACGTCTGGTGTTTCTGAAGACGCTTCCGGAAGACCTGACGGACCCGGATGAAGGAGCTCAGTTTGAGAAGTGTCATCAGGTGATGGAGCTGATTTGCCAAAGCCTGCCGCGCTGTCAGCTGGACAACCTGCTTCTCATGGTCTGTGGCAGTCTGTCAGACAAAAATCCCAGCTGTGCCCGAGTCGCGTCCTTGCTATTGGAAAACCTCTTCCTGCAAGAGCGAAAACAACTTCAGGACCGGGTCTCAGAGATCCTGCATGTGCTGGGGCTTCATTTGGAGATCATTCCTCACCAGGAGGTGAAAGGGCGTGTCCTACGAGGGATGACTGCTCTGACCTCACAACACTCAGCAGCAGCTATGTCCCAGCTCCTGCTCTGTCGCCCCACAGGGGACAAGTTCATCCGGGATGTGTGGAAAGCAGCAGCTGAGGATAGAGCCTGTCCAGTGAGTACGATCAAACATCTCGTGTACTCACTGGAGGGAAAAAGCTGCCCCGTCCGTGGGAGCATGTACTCGGCCAACGTCTCGCTGACTGCCATCCACGGCTTATATGAGATACTGACTCAGCCCAGGATGGCAGACGTGGTGAGGCCATTGTTCCCACACATTTTCAGTGGCTTACTTATATCACTCACCAGCGGAATGAGTTTCTCTCTGCCCAGTGATACAGATATTCAGTCACAGCAGAGAGGATTCACCGCTGGGTTTGATGCTGATATAAGTAGGTCACTGAATGAAAGGTGTGTGAGGTCACTCATGGCCTTGTTTGATCTAATTGGTCAAAGTGACATCTCAGACCAGATGGTGATGGTAGGAGGATGGCAACAGCTACGAGGGGTTGGATTTGATCAGGGGGTTGTTCTGCTGGCCCAGGCAATGACAGCATCTGCAGGTGATGATTTGTTTAAGACCGTACATCGTCTGGTTTCCCAAATCCTTCGGATCCAGGACTGTCAGGCTGTTCCAATAATCATCTTCTTTGGGGAACTCCTGAAAGCTCCTTGCCTTTCCGAACTGGGTCTCACAGACATGGTCATTAACAGCTTAATACGATACCTCTGCTGGTACGACTCCTCACCCGTTAGCCAGTTGCTCTGCATCAGAGCTTTAAATAACATCGATTTTGGTGCAAGGCAGCGGTGTTGGAGTGTGACCGATGTCTTGGTGAGCCTGTTGGGCAATCCAGAGAACAGCGATGTATTCACCCTTGCGGTGTTGTCTTGCCTTCAGAAAAACATTCTTGAAGCACCAGCAGAAACAATCAGACCCTTTTTAAATGCAATCCTCTCCAGGATACAGCCACTGTTTGGGGCAGGAAGTGAGCAAGTCTCTGTGGAAGCTCTCCAAATGTTGGAAACATTGGCCACGTTTGGAGAGTCCAGTGATTTCCAGCGACAGCTCCACACCAACATCGTGACCTTGCTGTTGCACCTGGATACTAAAAGTGAGAAAACCATCCAGTGTTGTAGTGCAGCACTGCAGATGATTTTCTCAGCCACTGGATCCACAAAGGCTTGCTCCTTAGCTGAGAGGTATCTCGAGGCACCAGGCTGGAGTTACCGAAGCTTCCTGAAACGTATTTCACGTCAACTCGTTGACGATTACCCCGACATGGTGAGTTCCTACATTTCGGACTGTGTATCCTTCAGTTCCAACCAGGACCATCACCGCGATCAAGCAGCGGCCTTAGCAGCATTCCTCACCAAGCAGACCCATCGCTTCCGGCTCACCCAATGGACCTCCTGGTGTAAAAGATTAATTTGCAGTTGCTGCTGCATAGTCCCCAAATGAGACCTCAGCACATCAGGTTCGGAATATGGCCCAGACCCTTGTCTTCTCATACCAACTGTTGTGCTCCAGATCCCGATCCTCACCGTCAATAAACAAACAGACCTTCTCAACATCAATGTTTCTGTCACACCAACAGATCGTCTCTGCATCATATTATGGTCTTCCCATCTTTAACAGCATCTGATCTCTGTCAGGTCCTCAGCAAATGCTCAACATTGTCTCAGCATTGATCTTCTCCAGATCGTGGACATTATAGGAAGAATTGATCTCCTCCAGATACATACCTTTTCTGAGAAACTGATCCAAAAGTATACAACTTTGTACACTCATCCAGAGTGTGCAGTTCATAAAATCAATAGATCTATATCTCAGTTATATTTGTACATATTGTAAATATTTAATGTTCTTGTAAATAAAGATTCCGTTTCACTTTAAATAAACTGCAACAGTGTTGTTGTACCAGCACGTGTCACATAAATGCACTCCCATTCTGGGAGTAGTGACTGCTGGACCATTGGGGTCATCTCTCCCCAGGGCAGCGGATGGAGAGAGGGCAAGGCTCGGGGTCTGCACTCACTTTCCCTGACCACGTCTGCAGGATGTAGTACTGGTTTGATCAGCTTCAGAATGGGGCTTTAGAGCTTGGGTGTGGTCCCCTGGCAGCTGAAGTGTTTCTGACTGACACTGATCACCAGTCAGTGGTAGTCAAAGATTCAGGAAAGCCCCATGGTGCATCTCACTCAGGAAGCGATTTCCTGTGTTGGAAAACAGAGAGAGTGACGGCTCCTCTGGGGGTGCAGCCAGAGCTCAGTTACACAATGTGGGGATCAGAAAGAATGGGAGAACAACAGTGGTGGGGATCTCAGTCATGGGGGGCACTCACAGGTATTTCTGCAGGTCTGGACGATAACAACTTAGGGCCTGAACTCTTATTTGTTGGTGACTGTACGCCAGTGTCTTTAGCCTGGAACTGTTTGGAGCCTGGGATCTTCCAATGCTACTACTATTTCCAGACTGCAACCTGTATCATCTGCCAGTGACTTGCCTTTGGGATTTGGGCAACTCTTGTTTAAGGTCTGTGACTTGGGACTTTGTAGCCTAAGGCACTGTGTTGATTGGTAGGGCCGAACACGATGGCTCAGTGGTTAGTACTCTTGCCTCACAGCACCAGTGACTCTGGTACAATTCCAGCCTCCAGCAATTTCCTGTGTGGAGTTTGCATATTCTACCCGGGTCTGTGTGTCTGCCTCCGATAGTCCAAAGATGTTCAGGTTTGGTGGATTGGCTAAACTGCCCAGTGTCCAGGGATACGTCGGTTAAGTGGATTAGTCGTAGGGAATGCAGGCTTACAGGGATAAGGTAGGGGGTTGAGTTTGGCCTGCTATCCGGAGAGTCAGTCTAGAACTGTTGGGCCGAATGGCCTATTTCCACATTTTAGGGCTTCTAGGAAGACTCAGTATTAGAATCAGATTTTAAGAGTTTTAGTTTTTTTCTGTGCTTTGTGCAAGGGGAGGTAGTGGTCCTGGTTTTGGGGGTGGGGCGAAGGTGTATCTAAGGAAACTGTGGGGTGTTATAAAACAACAAGTTGAGTAAGAGCCAGTCATTCCTATGTGGGGGTGTGGCATCCTCCATTTTCGGGAGCAGTGAGAGTGAGGAGCAGGGAACTGGTGGGAAGGTAAATTTCCCTCGAAAAGGACTTAACTTGAGAGTCAGCAGCCTCCATCTTCAGCAGGAGCGGTCAACTTGTGCTCCAGGGAGGTGAGTGAATTGATATATTTGGACAGCGGCTAAACGTGGGCAGAGCAAAGAAGCATTAGAAGTTAATTAACTAAATTAATAAAGTAATTAATAAAGTAGAGATGGCTGAGCAGGTGAGGTGCTGCAGCTGTATGATGTGGGAGCTGGCTGATCCCTTTGTGAATGGCAGTGACCACATCTGCAGCAAGTGTTAGTTGTTGGAGGATCTCCGGCTCAGAGTTGATGATTTGGATTCTGAACTTCAAACACTGTGGCATATCCAGGAGGGGGAGAGTTACCTGGACACTTTGTTTCAGGAGCCTGTCACACCTGGTAGATTAAATAATTCAAATTCAGTTAGTGATCAGGGACGACATGGTGTGACTGCGAGTGAGGCAGTTGGGGGATCCTGAGTTCAGGAATGGAGTAGCCTCAGCTCTTGACCTTATCCAATAAGTATGGGATACTTGTTCCTTGTCTGGATGAGGAAAAGGACTGCTCGCAGGATGAGCCAGCTGACAACGGCACCATGGTGTAGAAGACCATTCAAGAGACGGGAGCAAAAAGACAAGTGGTAGTTATAGGGGATTCTATAATTAGGGGGATCGATAGTTTCCTTTGCAAGCCGGATCAGGAGTCCCACATGGTGTGTTGTCTGCCTGATGCCAGGATGCAAGACATCTCCGATCAGCTTGAAAGGATATTGGAGTGGGAAGGGGAGGATCCAGTTGTTGTGATCCGCACTGGGACAAACAACGTCGGCAAGGCTAGGAAGGAGCACATTTTTGAGGAATATCAAGCACTCGGAACAAAATTAAGGAACAAGCCCTCAAGGCTGATAATCTCTGGATTAGTGCCAAAGCAACATGCAAATTGGCTTAGAGGTAAGAAAATTAAAGAAGTAAACATGGCTGAGGGTGTGGTGGGGGAAAGAGGGGTTCCATTTCATGGGACTTTGGCATCAGTTTTGGACCTGGGGGGATCTGTACCAATGGGACGGTGTCTACCTGAACTGACCTGGTACCAGTGTTCTAGTGAAAAGGATAAATGAAGTGGTCACTGGGACTTTAAACCAATGAGTTGGGGGAAGGGAAAGTGAAAACGGCAGTATGCTGATAAGTAAAATGGTAAGCAGCAGGTTCGCTTGTGCGCAAGAGGGTTTAACTTCAAGACAGACTGTGAAAGAAGTAAAAAGAAAGGATAACTCAGGAGATATTATTGGAGATGTTGGAAATCATGAGGGGTGGAAAGCTCACATAAGGGCACTTTACCTGAAAGCTCATAGCATTTGTAACAAGGCTGATGGGTTCATGGCACAAATCATCATGAATGAAAATGATTTGGTAGCTATTATGGAGACAAGGTTACAGGATGGTCACAATTGGGAGTTAAATATCCAGGGGTATCAGACGATTTGGAAGAACAGACAGGAAGGTAAGGGAGATGCTGTGGACCTGATATTCAGGGTGGTGATGATATAGGTTCTACAGAGAATATGATTGAATCCTTTCAGTTGGAAATGAGAAATTCTAAGGAAAAAAAATCAATGATAGGCGTAGTCTATAAGCCACCAAATAATATCATAATGGGCTGGCAGTAAATAAAGCAATAACTAATGCCTGTAAAAATAGTACAGCTGTTTCAATGGGGGTTTTTAGTCCACATGACAATTAGCCAAACCAGCTCGGTCAGGGTAGCCTTGAGGAGGGTTTTGTTGTGTGTATCCATGACTGTTTTCTAGAACAGTATATAAAGGAACCAACGAGGGAGCAAGCTATCTTTAGATTTGGTCCTGTGTAATGAGACAGGAATAACTAATGACCTCATATTTTGGGATTCTCTTGGAAGGAGCAATCATAGCATGGTTGAATTTAGAAAATGCAGATGGAGGTTGTAAAGATAAAATCAAATACCAGGGTCCCGTGCTTGAAAAAATGGAACTGCAATAGAGTGAGGGAGGACTTGGCTAAAGTAGACTGGAAACCAAGGTTTTATGGTGGAACAGTTGATGAGCAGTGAAGGAATTTCAAAGCAATTTTTCAAAGTGCTCAGCAGAAATATATTTTGGTGAAAAGGAGGGACTGTAAGAAAAGGGGTAATCTGCCATGGGTGTCTCGGGAAATAAGGGAGGCTATCAAATTGAAGAGAAGGCATACAACATGGCCAAGAACAGCAGAAAACCAGAAGATTGGAAAACTTTAAAGGCTAACAAGAAAGCCACGAAAAGAGATTGGAAGAAAAGTAAGATAGAATGTGAGGAAAAAAAATCTAGCACAGAATATGAAGACAGATTGCAAACGTTTCTACAAATATGTAAAACAAAGAGTGGTTGAAGTAAATATTGGTCTTCAGAGGATGAGAAGGGGCATTTAGTCATGGGATATGATGAACTGGCTGAGGCTTTGAGCAGCTATTTTGTATCGGTCTTCACAGTGGAGGACAATAATAATATACTCGTAATTGACAAAGAGACAAAGGTAGGTGAGGACCTGGAAACAATCATTATTACAGAAGAGGTATTGGGCAAGCTAATGGAGCTAAGTCTCCTGGCCCTGATGGATTGCATCTCAATGTACTAAAAGAAATAGCAAGTGCACTTGGTAATTTTCCAAAATTCGCTGGGCTCTGGAGCAGTTCCAGCAGATTGGAAAACAGCAAATGTGACACAACTGTTTAAAAAGGGAGGTGGACAAAAGATGGGGAATTATAGAGGGGTTAGCTTTGCCTCTGTAGTAAGGAACATGCAAGGCATCTAAATAGATATTGTCCCGTTGGGCAGACACAGCATAGATTTATGAAGGAGAGGTCACGCATAACCAATCTTTTCGAATGCTTTGAATACATTATGAGCAAGGTGGACAATGGAGGCCCAATCGATGTGGTCTCCCTCGATTTCTGAAAGGCCTTCAACAAGGTACCACACAAGAGGCTGCTGCATGAGATAAAGATGCATGGTGTTCGAGGTAAAGTATTAGCATGGACAGAGGATTGGTTGACTAATAGGAAGCAATGAGTGGGGATAAATGAGTGCTATTGGTATGCTTCAGTGATCAGTGTTGTTAACGCAATTCTTCACAATTTACGTAGATGATTTGGAGTTGGGGATAACGTGTAATGTGTCAATGTTTGCAGTTAACACTGAGATGAGTGGCAAAGCAATGTGTGCAGAGAACTGTGAAACTTTGCAGAGGAACATAAATACTTGAAGTGGGCAAAGGTCTGGCCGATGGAATACAATATTAATAAATGTGAAGTCATCCATTTTGGTAGGAGTACAGTAAAAAGGATTATGACTTGAATGGTTGAAGGTTGCAGCATGCTGCTATGCAGAGGGACCTGGGTCTCCTTGTGCATGAATTACCGAAGTTTGGTCTGTAGGTACAACAGGTAATTTGGAAGGCAAATGGAATTTTGCCTTTCATTGCTAAAGAGATTGAGTTTAAAAGCATGGAAGTTATGTTGCAGCTGTACAAGGTGCTGGTGAAGCCACACCTGGAATATTGTGTGCAGTTTTGGTCTGCTTATTTGAGAAGGGATGTACTGGAACTGGATGGGGTGCAGAGGAGAGGTTCATGAGGTTGATTCTGAAGTTGAGGGGGTTGGCTAATGAGGAGATACTGAGTAGTCTGGGATTATATTCACTGGTATTTGGAAGAAAGTGGGGGAGGTGATCTAATAGAAACATATAAAATTATGAAGGGAATTGATAAGACAGATGTAGAGAGGATGTTTCCACGGCAGGTGAAACCAAGACCAGAGGGCATAGGCTCAAGATTAGAGGGAGCAGATTTCGGACTGAATTGAGAAGGAACTTCTTCACCTCCAGGGTTGTTAATCTGTGGAATTCCTTGTCCAGTGAAGTAATTGACACTACTTCAGTCAAGGATTTTAAGGCAAAGAGAGATTTTTGTTTCAACAATAAAGGAATTAAGGGATATGGTGAGAGCATGGGTCAGTGGAACTCAAGGTTATTTTATCTAATGTCTCCCTCTTTGTTCTGTCTGAGCTCCTTCTCCACCACCTCCGCCAGCCCGGGTGGGTAAAGTTGAATGTCATGTCACGATTGCTCAGTCTCAAGGAGGCCCGCTTGAGACGTGGTTATTCCTGCTGGTTATAAGGGTTTGTCTGCCTGACCCGGGAGGTGGTCCGGGAGGGCACCTTCCTTTGAGTGCTGCTTACTGGGTGTTCTAGTTGATGGAGCCTGTGTTATGTCATGCCTGCAAGGAGGTGAGGCACATCCGGAGGAACTGCCTTGCCTCAGAGACCGGTGTAGATGCAAAGTTTAGATTGGGATGCAGGAAGTCAGAATTTGATGTTTGTAAAATGGGGAAAGCATTCTGTGGTCCCATTAAAAGATGATGCTTTTTTGTGCCTAGAGATTTAAAGAAGTACATAGAGAGCCCAAGCAGAAGCATTTGCATTGAAAGTCATATCATTAGCAAAGCAAGCATCAGTTATTACCAAGATAAGTCTTTTGAATTTAGCGACTTGATTTGATAAAGGTACTTTGATACTAAAGACCGATTAAATGTAAATCTGATGGTTTTGACAACATAGGACCACTTCTATTATAAAGGATATCAATATATTTATCAAGGACATAAAAGAATGGGCAGTCAGATAAAGACTTCAGAGATTACAGCCATCTGCCAGAGCTAAGAGCTCTCAGCTCGCACGCTCTCTCTCTCTCTCTCTCTCGCTCTCTCTCTCGCTCTCTCTCTCGCTCTCTCTCTCTCTCTCTCTCTCTCTCTCTCTCTCTCGCTCTCTCTCTTTCTTTCTCTCTCTAGAGTGAGAGAGAGAGAGAAAAACTGGCTCTCACAATCATCATGTGTTCGAGAAACAAGCTTCAAAATAACAGAATTTAAAAAAAACAGGGAAGATGTTCCTGACAGAAGAACGACGCAGGAGGCACAGAATAATTCTGTAAGACACTTAACCTGGCAGTAATTTCGAGAGACTAAATTCTGTTTTTGTTGGATGAGTGAGCCTTATGTTTATTAGAAAAGCAAACCATTAGAATCTTGTTTTATTTGGGAAAATTAGTCGTTGGAAGGGATGTATTTGGTTTGTTAATAGTTCAGCTAATTTGTTCACTGTTAGAGTTAGTTAAATAAATTGTTACTTGTTGATTTTAATGTGAGTGTCAGGGATTTATTTTATTGAAACACTGGAATTTGTTGAAAGGCAGGTTACATCAGTTTTCATACATTTTTTTACACATTAAAGTATGTTGTGCACCTTTTAGTGTTTTGGTTTTAGTTCTCAGAAAGGGGTCAACTTCTGCATTACAACAGACTGATGACTCTAGTCCAGGATCTAGACAGATTTTTTTCCAAATTTAGGATACAAAAGGTCCCAGCAGATTTGAACAGACCTCTGGACTAAGGTCCTAGATCTTAAAATAAAACGCAAGTCAGAACTGGAAAATCTGTTTAATTTTGGTTGCTTGTTGTTGGTTAAATTGAAAATGGGGAAATGGCTCAGAGCATTGCAAAAGGGGTTCAGGGGCAAAGATGCTTCTCAAATTTGCCAAGAAAGTTTCGAAAAATCAGAAAAAGTTGACACTTGTAGAATGAGCAAAGAAGCTGAAATTGGGTTTAATGAGGAATAATTAGAAAGCTGAAATTGTAATGGAGTTAGCGATGCATTTAAGTATTCCAGACAAACAGAGTTTAGATCAGAGTGGTGCTGGAAACGACAGCAGGTCAGGCAGCAACAACGGAGCAGGAAAATCGATGTTTTGGGCTAAAGCCCTACAGTCAAGTACAGTGGAATTCGAGAAAATTAAACTGCAAGTAAGACAATTTGAGTTAGAAAGGGAACTAAAACATTATGACTTACAGTTAAAAGTTGAGTAAACAGAGCAGGCGGGGAATGGCCTTGCAGAAGGAAGGAAAAAGAGAGAGAGAAATCTACAAAAGTTTACAATTAGACAGGAAAGTTGGTTCAAAAGGATAGAGATGAAGGTAGGTTTAGTGAGGAGGACGGTGATGAGCTAAATCACTGTAGCCAAAGGCCGGGTGCGGACTTATTTAAATATATCTAAGCATTACCTCCATATGATGAGAAGGATACAGAAGCCTTTTTCATCTCAATTGAGAAAATGTCTAAACAATTAAAGTGGCCAGTAACCATGTGGGCTTTGTTGATCCAAACAAAGTTAGTGAATTGTGTACAGTGCTGTCAGAGTAGGTGTCAGGATATATGAAGAAGTAAAGAAGTCTATGTCGAGTGCCTAACAATTGGTACCAGAAGGGTACAGACAATGGTTCAGAAATGTAAGAAATGTACAATGTCAGACTTTTAGTGAGTTTGAAAGAATTAAACAGAGCAATTTCAATAGGTAGTTGAGAAAAGTAAAAATTGAAAAGATGTGAGGCTCTAAAAGATGTATTCTGCTGGAGAAGTTTAAAAAGTCACTTCCAGAATTGATGACAACTCATGTTGAGGAACAGTAAGTTAAAACAGCAAGAAGAGCTGAAGAGATGGTAGATGAATATGCAAATAAACATAAATCGAAATCCAGCTTCTGTCAGCAATTTTGTTCCGTGAGGGATAGAAATTGTGAAAGAGGGAGACCCTCCAATAAAAAAACAACTGGGAACAGTTTACCACGATGAATAAAGAAACCCAAGAGGGTGGAAAAGAGGTGAAAGACCTCAGGTTTTTTTCCTGTAATAAGATGAGACACAAGGTCACAGTGCTGGTGGTTTAAGAAAGGCACTGGGAAGAAGAATGTGGTTACGAGTGGGATTTAAACTAGTCAGATTAGTTTGGGCAGTGAAGGAAATCTCAAGGGAAGTTGAGGAGCTGAAGGAGAGTGCACAGCCTAGTCACAGGCTGGATAGTAAGATAGTGCTTGATCTTTTCAAAGAGGTCGCCTGTGTGGGTAAGGTTTACTCAGGTAGTTTAGGGGGAATAGATAATAAACATAAAATATTGTGAGGTATGGAAATAATCTGTCTAATAATGAGAGATGAAAATAATGGCAATCCTTCTGAAATATTGTCTGAGTGTATGGTAATCTGTGGAATAAATGGAAAGATGAGGAGTGGTATTCCCCTGTGTAAGATAAGGTTAGAAAGTCCAATCAAGATTGGGGAAGTAATAGTGGGAGTGACGGGAAAATTGGCTATTCCAGGAATCCAGTGAATCCTTGGAAATGATATAGCCGGATCACAGCTGGGAATTGGCCCATTGTAGTGGAATGGAGAAACCAAAAGAAAACCAGGGAACTGAGGAGTTAAAAGAAAAGATGAAGGTTATGATGTCGAGTCAGCTGACACTCTGATTAGGTAGTAAAGGAAAAACCTGAGCAGGTAGAGGATCAGGCAGAGGTGTTTAGTTCTGAAAGATCAATGGAGTTAGAACAAAAATATGAGACAATAAAGGTTATTATCATAAAGCCTTCTCGGAAAAAGAATCAGTGTATTTCAGAAAGCTATTATCTTAAGGATAAAATCTTAAGGTGGAAATGGAGACCTTGGCAGATTAGCACAGATGAGGTGTGTGAAGTTCACCAGATACATTGCTGGTAGAATACAGATAGGAAGTACACAAATTGCCTGGAGTATATCATGTAGAAGTGAGGAAGACTCGGGTTAAGATGTCGAAACATGTTTATTGGTCTAGATTACATAAAGATGTGGTTGAAGTTTGCCATAACTTTCCTACATGTCAGATGGCAAGAAAACCACAGGCAGTGATGAAACCAGAACCTTTGGTGCCACTTCTCATTTGAAGAACCTTTTGCATGAATTATAATCGTGTAGACCACACCCCCCCCCACCCCCCTCCTTAAAACCAGAGGTGGGAACCAGAATTTCCTAACCATAATGGATGTGTCCACTAGGTTTCTGGAAGCAATTCCATTCTGGAATTTCAAGGCAAAAATGTTGTAGAAGAGTTGCTTGCTTTCTTTACCCATTATAGATTACTCAGAGATTCAGTCAGACCAAGGGCCCAATCTCACTGCCAAATTATTGAAGGCGGTCATGGATAGTTTATGCATCAAATGCGGACCATGGTGAATCTCTGGTATCCTTGGAAAAATAGCATCAGCACCTAAAGACCATGTTGAGGGTTTATTGCCAGGATTAACCAAACAACTGGTTTAAATGTATCCCCTTTATATTACTTGCAACTCGAGATTCTCCAAATGAATCAACTGTGTTTACTCCATTTGGATTGATATTTGGACAAAGTAAGACAACCTTTAAAATTAAGGAAAAGCTGATAATTAAGGAAAAGTCAGAGATCTTACAGTTGGATTATGTATCTGAGGTCAGAGACAGATTAAACAGAGTAGGTGAATTAGCTGGACAATATTTGAAGGTGATATGTCGCTTATTGAACAAAGAAGCAGATAAGAAATCTAATAGTTGTATGTTTGCCTGTGAGGATGAAGTATCGGTGCTGTTACCAATGGCGGGAGATCCCTTCAAAGCAAGGTTTAGTGATGCGTGCCAGATTGAGAAGTAGTTAAGTCAGGGGAGTTATCTGGTAAAGGTGCCAGGTAGGAAACAAAATTATTGAGTATATCATGTGAACATGCAGAAACAACACTATGACAGGGTAAGGGAGCTAGAAAAACAGGTATTAGCTACTGCCACTCAGAGTGAGGAAGAAAATCCAGATGATTTAGATTTTGATGTGCCTCAAAATGAACTGAATAATAACAAAGTCATCAAGTAATGGGATAAGGCAGTGAGCTTTCTGTCCCAGGAACAGAGAACTGAATTGAAATATTTGTTACAGTCCTTGAGAACCAATGTAGAAATAGAATGGGGAGGTGTAATGCCATAGTACATGAGGTTGACATAGAGAATGCTGTTCCGATAAAACAACACCCCTACAAGCTTAATCCTCTCAAAGCAGCCCAGGGTTAGAAGGAAGTGCAAGCGATGTTCCAAGAAGACTTGATAGAGATAAGTCAAAGTGAGTGGACTTCACTGATTGTGTTGGTTCCGAAGTCTGGTGGTACTCAATGATTTTGCATAGATTATCAGAAGGTCAACACTAGGACTAAATTTGATTCACACCCAATTGCAACGCTGGAGCATTGTGTGGAAAACATAAGACAAGCCACTGAAATCATAAAGTGGGACTTGCTTCACGGTTCCTGGCAATTACCATTGCTGGACAGAGCAAAAGTAGTTTCTGCTTTTGGAGCCCCAAATGGGATTTTTCAATTTAAAGTGATGCCCTTTGGAATGAAAAATGCACCAGCCACTTTTCTAAGGCTTCTGAACAGAGTTGATGCAGGATGAAGATTAGATTCCCTACATTGTGTGAACAGGCCCTTTGACCCAACAGGTCCACACCGACCCTCCGAAGAGTAACCCACCCAAACCCCTTTTCCCTCTGATTAATGCACCTAATTGACAATATAAGCACGGCCAAGTCATTTAACCTGCACATCTTTGGACTGTGGGAGGAAACCGGAGCACGTGGAGGAAACCAACTCAGACACATGCAAACTCCACACAGTCTCCCAAGCTTGGAATCGAACCTGGGACGCTGGCTCTGTGAGGCAACAGTGCTAGCCACTGAGCCACTGTGCCGCCCCCAGCAGGAAAGACAGTGGAACAGCAATGGTAGGAGTTTCAGGCAGTAATTCAGTCGACACAGCAAAGGTTCGTCCTGAGGAAAAAGAAGCACAGTACAGGGAGGATATGGCAACCATGGCTAACTAGTGTTATGGACTAAGCCAGACCACTCAAAACATGCTTAAGCAGAGAGCTCAGACCATAACTTAGTAATTTGTTTCAGTAAGTGTACAGGGATAATTACCCGGATTAAGTTAGCTAGGTTGAGTACTAGATTTTAAAACAGACAAAAGGTTATTCACAAAGTTACACAATGAAACACAAAGAATAGAATAGAGAACCCTGACAGAACTCAGCCTATCCAACTGGAATAAATTATGTTGTTCTGAATATACACAACAGTCCCAAAAAGCAAACTCCCTTTTTAAAAACCAGAATAAATGGAACACATGCTTACAGGTTGAAGTTAAAGGGCAGAAAGAGAGAGAGCTTCCACTCAGCTTCCTGTTGAACTTTTCACCAGGTCTGACTGAACGAAAACTGCTCAGTTCAGCTGAGCTGACCACTCCCCTTTCATTATACAGATCACTTCTAAAACATGACCACTTTGCCTGAAGTCTCATCTGTTTACATATAAACAAAAAGCCTCTCAAATCCTTTTCATCTCTTTACCAAACCAGTCTGATCAGAGCCTGGCCCAGTTTATCGCCCCTCTAGGGAAAAAAGTCAAGGGTAGAGTCCTCTTGACCTATGGAAGAGCTTTCATGAAAAAAAGGGACGAGCTTTGTGACATTCGGAAAGTCATGGACAGCTTAACAGCAAATGAGAAAACAGATAATGTGGTGAAGGGCAGTGGGAAACCAGAGGATTGGGAAGCTTACAAAGATCAACAGAGGGCATCAAGAAAACAATAAAAAGGGAGAAGATTAAATGTGAGGGTAAGCTGGCCAGTAATATAAAGGAAGGCTGAGAGTTTCTTCAGATAGATAAAGGGCAAAAGAGAGGCAAAAGTGGACATTGGACTACAGGAAAATGATGTTGAAATTTAGTAGTGGGGAACAAGGAAATGGCTGAGCATCTGAATAATTATATCACATCAATCTTCACTGTGGGAGAGACGAGAAATATCCCAAACATTCAAAAGAGTGAGGGGAAAGAGCTGAGTATAATGGCCATCATCAAGAGAAGGTGCTAGAAAAACTGAATGGCCTGAAGGTGGATAAATCACCTGGACCAGATGGACTGCACCCCAGAGTTCTAAGGGCGATACCTAATAAGATAGTGGAGGCGTTAGTGACGATCTTTCAGGAATCACCGGAATCAAGAAGGTGCCAGAGGAGAAGACAGAAAATTAGCCTAACCTCCGTTGGGGATAAAATCCTGGAATCAATTGTGAAGGATGAGATTTCTGAATACTTGGAAGTGTATCGTAAAATAGGGCAAAATCAGCATCACTTCATAACAACAGGAGGTCATGCCTTACAAATATATGAGAATTCTTTGAGGAAGTAATAAGCAGGTTAGACCAAGGAAAGCCAACGGATGTTATCTACCTGATCTTCAAGAAGGTCTTTGACAAGATGCCACACAGAAGGCTACTGAGTAAGAGAAGGGCCCATGGTGTCAGAGGCAAGGTGCGAGCATGGATGGAAGCTTGGCTCTCTGGCAGAAAAAAGAGTGAGGAGAAAAGGGTCCTTCTCAGGATGGCAGCTGGTGACAGTTGGTGTTCCCCAAGGCACAGTGATGAGAACACAATTTTTCACTTTATACATTAATGATCTGGATGAAGGAACTGAGAGCATACTGGATAAATTTGCAGATGATACAAAGTTAGGTAGAGGGACAGATAACATTGAAGAGATGGAAAGGCTGTAGAAAGATTTGGACAGATTAGGAGAGTGGGCAAAGAAGTGGCAGATGAGGTACAATGTGGAAAAGTGGGTGGTGATGTACTTTGGTAGGAAGAATAGAGGCATGGACTATTTTCTAAATGGGGAGAGAATTCAGAAGTCTGAAGTGCAAAGAGAATTGGGAGTTTTAGTCTTGGATTTTCTCAAGGTAAACTTGTAGTTGAGTCAGGAGTTAGGAAGGCAAATGCAATGACAACATTTATTTTGAGAGGACTTGAAAATAAAAACAAGGATGTACTTCTGATGCTCTATAAAGCTCTGGTCAGACCACATTTGAGTACTGTGTACAGTTTTAGGTCCCATTTCTCAGGAAGGATACTGGCCCTGGAGTATGTTCAGAGGACATTTATGAGAATAGTTCTAGGAATGAAAAGCATAACATCTGAGGAACGTTTGAGGACTTTGGGTTTAAACTCAGTGGAGTTCAGAAGGATGAGGGGGATATCTAATTGAAACATGCAGAATACTGAATGGCCTAGACAGAGTAGATGTCGGGAAAATGTTTCCATTCATAAGAGACACTAGATGTTGAGGGCATACCCCTAGGCTAAAGGGAAGACCTTTTAGAACGGAGATAAAGAGAAACTTCTTCAGCCAGAGAATGGTGAATCTATGGAATTCATTGCCATAAAAGGCTGTGGAGGCAAGGTCATTGAATTAATTTAAGACTGAGATAGATAGGTTCTTGAGTATCAAGGAGATTAAAGGTTATGGGAGAAAGTGGGAGGATGGTGTTGAGAATCGTATCAGACATGAGTGAATGGTGGAGCAGACTCAATGGGCTGAATGGCCTAATTCCTGGTCTTAGGTCTTATGGTCTAATTGTGTCACCTACATGGATGACTTGATGATCTTTCGCCATTTGTGGAAAGATCACATGGAGCATTTGGCAGAGCTCTTTGAGAGACTAAGGAAGGCAAAGTTGGTCATAATCAGAGCTTGGAGTGTCCAGCATTGACTGCATCTCCATTTCCAGGGCATATGCCTCCTGTGTTCTGAAGGCCTCCATGCAGCAAGTGCAGTTTTCTGATCACAACCTGGTCTGAGCAGAGCACGGTCCATTTAGCACCGGAGTGAGGACCGTGTACTTGCACTTTAACAAGCTGCTGCAAGATGACAAGTAGTTCCGGGACTCGTTACATCACTTCTGGACTGGATGGAGAAGGAAGCAGGGAGGCTTTGGATCTCATTGAGTACCGGGATGCATAGGTGAGATTACGGGTGTGGATCCTTCAGGATCTCAACCGTGGTGGCTCCTCCTTCTGCTCACTGTTAAAAATACACAGGGTCTGCCAGCAGCTCTTTGTGCCGCTGATTGATGATGAATCCCTCGTCTCAGATCTGGAAAGCATCAGGGCATGAGTGTTGTCCTACATAATGTGATTGAGAGTCACAAACCAATTGGTGGCAGCCATGTTGTGGTACTGGCTGGTCAGTTTGGTCCTGGCTTCCTCACCACCATCCAGTAAAAACTCACTGGGTTTTTCTGGGACAAGAGACAGCGCTGAGTCACTGCTGTGGTTCTGAGTCTCCCACTTGAGGAGGGTGGTCAGCTGCTGGTGTGACATTGCACCCAGGTAACGATGTTCCACCTTCAGACCCTGTAGTGATACCTTTACATTGAGTCTCATGACAAATTTCTTCCATCAAGTGCACGACCTCTGTTCCAACAGGCAATTCCTGTTCGTGGATTGGTCCCAGTCTCAGGTCACCTTTAGGGATTGTCTGGTTTCTATCTGAACCTGATCACTGTCTGGGACACATTCAGCTCGAGTCGGAGCTTTTCCCCCTGTGAGAGAGCTGGCTCTCATCAGGGAGCCCAGCTCAGGAGCAGGTTTCTGAACATGGTTTGCGCTGGCTGGGGGAGGAGAGAGCTTGGGTTACAGGGATGACCAGAGTCGGGGACCCACTGGATGGCAGAGGAGTGGACTGGCTGACACTGACACATTGACTGCGAGGGTGTCGGTCCCCCTCTGATTCGTGCCCCGAGCCATCCAGAGTCTGATGGACAAGGCATTCAGCCCCCACACCTCACGTACACTCGAGGCAGCTCAGGCGTGCAGTGACCTTCCGGACAAACTGATCTGTCCAGAATTTCACATTATACCGTACACAGCCGACTCTCCCCTGTGACATGGGTGCTCCACAGGCTGAGTCATCTCAGAGATATCCACCCGGTGGACTTTTGAACAGCACGGTGGTATTATTTGTACATACACTCTCCACTGTTGTGCTTTCACCCACCACCTGGAGGTGCCTTGGTGTAATGTTTCACCTTCCAGTGGCAGAGTTCTCCAATGGAGGGCCGTCTACGAAGGTGTCCTCTCCTCTTACATCGGGGATCTGGGGTGGAGAATGCTACACGCAGTAATCTTGGTGAATGAGTAATTTTACCAGGCACCAGACCATGTACATGTTCTGTGGCCTGGAGGAGATGGTGCATCTGTTTCCAGCACCTTTTTATCTCTTTGAAGGGGCTGTTGTTAAAAGTTGCTTGCACTTCAGCCCCACACTCCTGATCTAGGAGAACTCGGTGGGGGAGGGGTAGACAAGTCTGAATTTTCTCATGGCTTTGCTCCTGGGCCTGGCCAAGATCACCATCAACAGGCAGCAGGCTGAAGGGGAGCTCATTGTTCCAGATTGTGTGCCCCTCTTTCCCAGTTACATCCATGCTCACGTGTCCCTGGAGAGGGAGCACACCGTGCTCACCAGCGCAGTCGAGGCCTTTGAGACTGCTGGGCACCGTGAGGGCTGAAGTGCATTATCAGCGTGGATAATGATATTCTCATTTAGTTCATTGTCTCTGTCGTATCAGTTTACATTTAGCCCATTCAGTTTGTGTTTATTTTCAGTTTGGTGCCCCAGGAAGAGGGCTGTTTTATTTTCCCTTGGATTTTCAACCATCGTTCTCCCTGTCCTGGGAGTGTTCTTTTGGGATGGGGCAGAGAGGATTTATTTACTTAGTTGTTTAGTTGTTTGTTTAATTATTTGTTTTCTTTGATTTTGCTTGAGTTTATTTTTACTTTGGCCCCTTGTTGTCCATGCCCCAAAAAAGGTCGATGAGGACCATCAAGGTAGAGCCTTTGTTTTTGCTTGTTCA
The DNA here is from genome assembly GCF_037043375.1 of Chiloscyllium plagiosum. Classification (NCBI taxonomy): domain Eukaryota; kingdom Metazoa; phylum Chordata; class Chondrichthyes; order Orectolobiformes; family Hemiscylliidae; genus Chiloscyllium; species Chiloscyllium plagiosum. The sequence continues at coordinate 66,784,508 of NW_028270144.1, forward strand.
TCTTTTGTTTTCTCTCCCTATAGTAATAGCACTTATGATTTTGTTTTACAGAGTCAGGGCAACTTTATTTTCAGTTTTGAAATTGCAGAGTGGGCTTTGATCTACGTGTCACCCGGTGCTGTCCCTGTCCTGGGAATGTCTGATCAGGACAGTATCGCAGCTCTTGGTTTTTTCTATTTACATCGTCCAGTGAAAATATATGGGAACGAATAACAAATAAGAAAGGGAAGGTCACTTTGATGGGATTGTACAATAGGCTCCCCAACAGTAGGAGAGAAATTGAGAAACAAATATGTAGGGAGATCTCCAAGACACACAAGGTCAATAAGGCTGTTAATGATGGGGGATTTTAATTTTCCAAACATTGACTGGAGTTATCATTATATTAAAAGTTTGGATGGTGAAACATTTGTCAAACATGTTTAAGAAAATTTTCTTTCTCAATATGTGGATGGTCCTACTCGAGAAGGAGCAAAACGAGACCTTCCTTTGGGTAATAAGGCAGGACAGGTAACTGAAGTAAAGCCAGGGGAACACTTTGAGTCGAGTCATCAGAGTTCAGTTATGAAATGGTTATGAACAAGGACAAGCCTTACATAAAAAAATCAAAATTTTTAACTGAAATAAGGCAAATTTTAATGCTATGTGATTAAGCACTTTCAAAAGATGATTGGAGTCGACTGTTTTCGAGAAAAAGGATATCTGGCGGGTGGGAGGCTTTCAAGAGTGTGATGACGAGTTCAGAGGCATTTTATTCCTATTCGAGTGAAGGGTAAGGCTGCTAAGAGTATCGTACAATGGATGAATAAAGATGTTGAGGTTCTTGTCAAAAATAAGAGGGAACCTTATTTGAAATGCAGACAACTTGGTTCAGTTGAATCTCTTAATCAATATAAAGATTGTAGGGGCATTCTTAAAAGAGAAATTAGGAAGGCAAAGAGGGGATTTGAGTTAGCATTGGCAGATAAGGTTAAGGATAATCCAAAGCGATTCTACAAATGCATTAAGAGCAAGTGGGCAACTAGAGAGTGGGTATGGCCTCTTAAAGGAGGTCATCGGTGTTGAACAGCTGGAGATGGGAAAGATACTAAATGAATATTATATGTCAGTTTTTACTGTAGAGAAAGAAATTGAGTTTCGAGGATGAGGGGAAATAAACTTGAATGTTTTAAAAACAGTTCACATTAAAGACAAAGAAATTTGGGAGGTCTCAGAGAAAATAAAGGTGGGACTTAATCAAATGTATTCCAGAACATTGTGGAAAGTAAGGGAGGAACTTATGAGACTCTTGCGGAAATATTTGCATCATCTATAACAATGGGTGAGATGTCTGTTGACTGGAGGGTGGCAAGCATTGTACCTTTGTTCAAGAAAGATTGTCGGGAGAAAGCAGGGGACTATAGACCTGTGAGGCTGACTTTGGTTGTGGTAAATTGTTGGAGGTGATTATCAAAGATAGGGTTTGTGGACTTTTAGAGAGGCATGAATTGAGTAAGGATAGTCAGCATGGATATGTGTTAGGAAAATCATGTCTCACAACATGAATGAGTTTTTTTTTAGGAAGGTGGTTGAATACAGAATAGTAGACATTATTTATTTGGATTTTAGTAAAGTCTTTGACAAGCTTCCACATGGTAAACTAATGGGATTCAGGGTGAGCTTGCCAATTAGATATATAATTGGCTTAATGGCAGGAGACAAAGTAAATGGTGAAGGTTGCTTTTTAAACATAACATTTCTGAAATGATAATTTACACAAACTCTTTCCTCAAACCAAACTCAATGCTCTAATTTGAAGATAGAACAGATAAGTTACATCTTAATTTTATTTCTTCAATTAATTTTAATCAGCTGTTGTCAATTCCAAGAGGTAATTTTTAATCAAGCTATGAGAGTGAAATTCGAAATGAATATTTTGTCACAGTTTTTCCTTTACACAACCATCCAAAGTTCCTTAAAAGGACAATACATTAACTATACATTTTGCACACTGACACAGGCACATACTACACTTTCAAATCACCACAAGTTCCCAAAATACAAACTAAACTCAAAGTATTACTAGAGCTTGAGACAAAACATACAAATTACAAAAGTGAACATATAACAACCGACAAATGCAGATGCCTACAAACCAAAACACAGAATTAACACTTAATGGAGGGACTGTGGGCATTCACAATAGCATCCAGACAAGAAAGATTTATTACCTTGGTCAAACACAAAAGTTAGTGTCTCTTTCTCTCTTTGCAAGACTTCGTAAGTAGAGCGAGAAGAACACAGCAACTTCACGTTCTAAGGAAAGATTGAAGGGTGATATTTCATTTTCTGTCTTCTCTTCACCAGTAACCACTCCACCTCCATTCTTGTTTTGATAGAAATGTTCCCTTGAGATCGTTTGCTATCACAATGTTACATTCATGGGATGTACCCTGGTAAATTAAATTTTCTGCAAACGTGGTGAGATTTGTGTCAGCATTTGCCCCTCTGGTACGGCTTGTCTCTGCAGGAGCCATTGGCGCAGAAGGGGCTGGGTTCTCTGCTTTTCTCTCGAAAGGGGGTGGGGAGTTATATTCCTGTTTATCTTCCTCACTGCACTGAGTAGATCCACATGCTAAACTTCCCCCAATCTATACCTCCATCAATTTCCTTCCTATTCTCGGTCCAAATGCCCACATGTAGGAATCCTCGGAGAACCTCAAGAATGGTTTATTGCACACGTCTTAGAGTCATAGAGATGTACAGCATGGAAACAGACCATTCAGTCCAACTCATCCATGTCGACCAAATGTCCTAACCCAATTGAGTCCCACCTGCCAGCACCCGGCCCATATCCCTCCAAACCCATCCAATTCATATGCCATTCCAGATGCCTTTTATATGTTGCAATTATACGAGCCTCCATCACTTCTTCTGGCAGCTCATTCCATACACGTACCACCCTCTGCATGAAAAAGTTGTCCCTGAGGTCTCCTTTATATCTTTACCTTCTCACCCTAAACCTACGCCCTCTAGTTCTGGACTCCCCGACCCCAGGGAAAAGACTTTCTCTATTTATCCTATCCATGCCCTTCATGATTTTATAAACCTCTTTCATGTAACCCCCTCAGCCTCTATCACTCCAGGGAAAACTGCCCCAGCCTAATCATACTCTCCCTATAGATCAAATTCTCTAACCCTGGCAACATGCTTGTAAAACTTTTCTGAACCCTTTCAAGTTTCACAAAATCTTTACAATATGAAGGAGACCAGAATTGCATGCAATATTCCAACAGTGGCCTAACCAATGTTCTGTACAGCCACAACATGACCTCCCAACTCCTGTACTCAATACTCTGACAAATAAAGGAAAGCAGACCAAATACCTTCACTATCCCATCTACCTGTGACTCCACTTTGAAGGAGCTATGAACCTGCACTCCAAGATCTCTTTGTTCAGCAGCACTCCCTCGAACCTTCTCATTAATGGATAAGTCCTGCTAAGATTTGCTTTCCCAAAATGCAGCACCTCACATTTATCTAAATTAAACTCCATCTGACACTTCTCAGCCCATTCGCCGATTTGATCAAGATCCCGTTGTAATTTGAGGTAACCTTGTTCGCTATCTGCTACACTACTAATTTTGGTGTCATCTGCAAACTTACTAACTATACCTCTTATGCTCACATCAAATCATTTATATAAATGATGAAAAGTAGTGGACCTAGCACCAATCTTTGTGGCACTCCACTGGTCACAGGCCTCCAGTCTGAAAAGCATCCCTCCACCACCGTCCTCTGTCTTCTACCTTTGAGCCAGTTCTGTATCCAAATTGCTGGTTCACTCTGTATTCCATGAGATCTAACCTTGCTAACCAGTCTCCCATGTGGAGCCTTACTGAAGCTCATATAGATCACATCTACCGCTCTGCCCTCATCAGTCATCTTTGTTATTTCTTCAAAAAACTCAATCAAGTTTGTGAGACATGATTTCCCACGCACAAAGCTATGTTGACTATCCCTAATCAGTCCTTGCTTTTCCAAATACATGTACATCTTGTCCCTCAGGATTCCTTCCATCAACTTGCCCACCACCGATGTCAGGCTCACTGGTCTATAAGGAAGTGTTTCTGACTGACACTGATCACCAGTCAGTGGTAGTCAGAGATTCCGGAAAGCCCCATGGTGCACCTCAATTAGGAAGCGATTTTCTGTGTTGGAAAACAGTGAGAGTGACAGTTCCTCTGGGGAGTGCAGCCAGAGTTCAACTGCACAAGGTGGGGATCAGAAAGAGCGGGAGAACAATAGTGGTGGGAATCTCAGTCATGATGGGCACTCACAGTGACATTGCTGGCAACGATGCCTTGATGTTGGGAGATGGGGTCATGGTTCAGGAAGAGGTGGAAAGAGGTGTTGGCGAGTTGGCATTTAGCCCCATCAAGGTAAAGATCAACTTGCCAGGCTACAAGGGCACCACCCCTGCCAGCTGGTATAATGATAAATTTCCTGAGAGAGAGAAGTGGTGCCATTTCAAAAGGGAACAGGGAGAATGGGTGAGAGGAGCAGAGAAATTGCAACAGCCAACGTTACACCGACAGTTTGCAGTGAAGAGATTGAGGGCAGGTAAGAGGCAAGAGGAAAGGGTCCAAGTAGAAGATGAACACTGGAGGTGGGTGAGGGGATAGGTGGGGCATGGGAATTCCTGGTTGGAGAAGTGAGCACAGAGGTGGAAGTGGCTGTAAAACAGACCAGCATCATGGAGAGCCTCTTCCATGGTATAGAAGCTTCAGGCCAGAAGGCAGTGTTGCAATATTGATCAAGGCATCACTTAGTGCAATAGGGAGTGATGAGATCTTGGAAGGCACCTCAGATCAGGCCATCTGGGCAAATATTAATCATAAAAATGGGGCAATCGCATTGTGGGTGGTGTCAGAGAGAGATGGGGAGACTGGTATGTAAGCAATCTCTCAGAAGTGTAAAACACATCCGGTTGTAAGAGTCGGAGATTTCAATTACCCCAACATTATCTGGGACACAGAAATGTAAAAGGCACAGAGGTGGCAGAATTCTTAAAACGTGGACTGGAGAGGTTTATCAGCAGGGGTTTTCATCGGGATTTGAGGAAATATATATCATCCTAAGGATGGTGGGTATCTGGAACTCACTGCCTGAAAGGTGGGAATGCTCAAAGCATTAAAGAAGTGTTGTCCGGTTACTGCCCTAGACAACAGTCATTGGCTCAGCACTAGTGTATAATCAATCCGATTTGAGCTACAGGGAGAGACTGAATAGACTGGGGTTGTTTTCCCTGGAGCATCAGAGGCTGAGTGACTTTACAAAGGTTTATAAAATCATGAAGAGCATGGATAAAAGGACAAGGTCTTTTCCCTGGGGGTGCAGGAGTCAAAAACTGGAGGGAAAGCTTTAGGGTGAGAGGGGAAAAATTTGAAAGGGACCTGAGGAGCAACTTTTTCACACACAGGGTTGTGGGTGCATGGAATGAGCTGCCAGAAGAAGTGATGGAGGCTGGTACAATTACAACTTTTTATAGGCATCTGTTGGGTATATGAATAGGAAGGGTTTAGAGGGATATGGGCCAAGTGCTGGCAAATGGATTGAGATTAGGTTAGGATATCTGGTCAGCATGGACGAGTTGAATCGAAGGGTCTGTTTCCATGCTATACATCTCTATGACTCTAATCAATACCTTTGTTAGCTTAGTTAAAAGAAACATACAATTTACACCATTTGGTTAGGAAAAGGTGAACAGCAGGCATACAATTCATACAAGGTGAAAATTCAAGTGCACATTCACAGACCTTGATGTTTCCTGAACAGTGAACAAAAATAACAGCAAATACCCAAGAATCGCAGGCAGGAGGGATTAGTTTAGTTTGGGATTCTATTCGGCATAGACTGGTTGGACCATGCTGCATGAATCTATGACATAAACAGAAGCTCATGCTAGTCAGACAATTTCTTCCAGGTCTTAAAGTCCTCTTCACATTTAAAAATGTGGGACCCCCAAAATCGTCAAGTCTGCTCTCCAAGGTTTTTGCTGATGGCACATTGAATCCTGCATTTTTATCCTTTGGCCTAATCATCCCCAACTGTGGTGTCTTGTTCTCCTAAGTTCATTGCTCATCTGGGAGCTGTTGTCTTTCCACTGTGGGCACCTTTCAGACTATCCCATTATTCTTCCTCCAAATAAGGACTTGCACCTTATGTCACCCTCAGAGCCAGTGGCTGGTGCTCGGGTAACTTCCGTTCACCAGCTTGCTGGTTTTATGTGAGAGCAACCCCTGGCCAACATCTCCACCCTCTCGATCCAAAGATATCTGTCTTAGGATCACCATTTTCCTTTCATTCTGTGAACCATTCTTGAGATCATAATGAACAGTCTATGCGTTAATTCCACATTATTTATGAATATAATTAGTTAAAATACCAAAAAGATCTAACTACTTAATTCATACAATCCCTTTTATAATAACAATCAGCCCTTCAGGTTCATTCCTGCCTTATCTTTCAATCTGCATATAATTTTATTTTGCCATCTTCTGAACTGATACATGCTGAATATTTCAATTACTGGAGCACGCAAGACCAATATTCCAGCTGTTTGCAATATTCGCACAAGTGAGGACTGCAGATAATGGCGATTAGAGTTGAGAGTGTGGAGCTGGAAAAGCACAGCAGGTCAGACAGCATCCGAGGAGCTGGAAAATCGATGTTTCGGGCAAAAGCCCTTCATCAGGAATGAGGCTCAGAGCCTCGGTGGTGGGAGGGGGATGGGGCCGGGGGGAAGTTAGCTGAGCGTGATAGATGGATGGAGGTGAGGATAAACGTAATAGGTTGGAGGGGAGGGTGGAGCAGATGGGTGAGAAGGAAGTTGGACAATGCTGAGCTGGAAGGTTGGAATTGGGAGAAGGTGGGAGGGAGGGGAAGCGAGGAAACTGGTGAAATCCACATTGATGCCATAGAGTTGGAGGGTCCCAAGGTGGAAGATGAGGCATTCTTCCTCCAGCGTCGGGTGGTAACGGAGTGGCAATGGAGGAGGCTGAGGACCTACATGTTCTTGGCAGAGTGGGAGGGGAGTCAAAGTGTTCGGCAAAAGGGCGGTGGGTTTGGTTTGTGCGGGTGTCCTGGAGATGTTCTCTGAAGCACTCTGCGAGTCGGCTGTCAGTCTCCCCAATGTAGACGAGACTACATCGGGAGCAATGGATTCAGTAAATGACATATGTGAAAGTGCAGGTGAAATTTTGATGGATGTGGAAGGGTCCTTTGGGGCCTTGGACAGAGGTGAGGGGGGAGGTGAGGTTTGGGTTTTGCAATTCCTGCGGAGGCAGGGGAAGGTGTCGGGAGGGGTGCGTGGCTTGTTGGGGAGCGTGGACCTGACGAGCTAGTCACGGAGGGAATTGTCTTTATGGAAAGGTGGGAAATATATCCCTGGTGGTGGGGTCCATTTGTAGATGGCGGAAGTGGCAGAGGATGATGCAATGTATACAGAGGATGGTTGGGAATGGAAAGTGAGGACCGGGGGATTCTGTAGTTGTTGAATTTAGAGGAGTGGGATTTGAGGGCAGAGATGTCAGACGTGGATGAGATGCATTGGAGAGCATCTTCCACTATGTTGTCAAGGGGAAGTTACAGTCTTTAATGAAAGAGGACAACTGGTGTGTTCTATGGTGGAACTGGTCCTCCTGGGAGCAGATGCGGCGGAGGATTTGGGAATAAAGGATATCATTTTTACAGGAGGCAGAGTGGGAGAAGGTGTAATCCAGGTAATTGTGGGAGTCGGTGGGTTTGTAGAAAATATCAGCGTTGAGTCGGTCACCATTGATGGAGATGGGGAGGTCCATGAATTTCCGCTCCTCCCACCTTATCCCAGTTTCAACCTTCTAGCTCGGCACCACCCTCATGACCTGTTCTACCTGTCCATCTTCCTTCCCACCCGTCGGCTCCACCCTCCCCTCCAAAATGTTGATTATCCTGGACCTCGGATGCTGCTTGACCTGTTCTGCTTTTCCAGCACCACACGCTCAACTCATATGCAATATATTCTCACCCATGGATGTACTTGAACATTACATCTCCAACACCTCATTTGCCTTGGAGCACGAGTTCTAATTGTTTTGGTATGTTTAGTCCGTTGATGGATCCTCTCATTTGCCTCTTCTACAAATTGTGTTTCCTTCATGACTGCTCTTATTATGGCCAAGGCAAGGGTCACAACCCCAACCCTTACCCAATAACCAAGTCTAAGATCACATTTTTGTCATCTACGTCACGTTCCTTCGTCTTTTGAGTGGAATGATCTGCTCAAACTGTCAACATCTGTGTTTTTCTCTCAGTTAATCTATTTGCATACATTATCCAAAATTCACTATTTTCAAATTGTGTAACCTCTTTAACCTGTAATCAATTTTATTCTCCTTAATTTTGTTTATCTTTTATCTTCCAGTTCTCTATCTGCAGATCATCTCTTTGAATAACAGAGAAATAACATCATACATGGACTCAAAAGATGTGGAGGAGGTGCTGGATTTCGTAAAATGCATAAAGGTGGATTGATCCCTGGGACCTGATCAGTGTCCCCTTGATCTCTGTGGGAAACTTGAGAAGTGATTGCTGAGCCTCTTGCTGAAATATTTGTATCATTGATAGTCACAGACGCGGTACCGGAAGACGCGGTGCCACTGTTTAAAAATGTGGAAGGAGAAGCCACGGAACTATGGACTGATGAGACTGACATCAGAGGTGGGCAAGTTGTTTGAGGGGATCTTAAGGGAAATGTACTTCAATAGATAGCACTCATTCAGCAGTCTACATTGTGTTGTACATTGGAAATCATGTCTCATTAACTTGATTGAGTTTTTTGAAGCAATAACGAAGTGGGCTGATGAAGGCAGAGCAGAGGATGTGATGTGTATGGACTTCAGTGAAGCGTTCAACAAGGTTCCATATGGCAGGCCGGGTTAGCAAGGTTGGATCACATTGATTACAGGGAGAATTTGGCTACAGAACTGGCTCGATGGCAAGAGAAAGAGAGTGGAGAGGGAGGGTTATTTTCCCTGTAGAGGGCAGTGTATTAGGAGGCTGCACTCTGCTGCTGCTGCGTGATTGGAATGTGGAAGCTGGAGTGGCAACATCTGCTGTAACTGAGAGCAGCTGGAGCTGGTTTCGGCCTAAAGCCTGGAGCCTCGAGTGCTGTGGAGGGAATGGAGCTTGGGATTCTTCACTGCTGCTGCCTTTGGGAGCCTGGTGTACTGCATTTCTTCTTGGTGAGTTAGGACTGCTGTAATAATGCCAACTGCACCAGAGAGTAGCTGCTGTTTGGGACCTGGAGCCTCGTGCACTGCAGTCTGCCTGCCTGGAGGGACACGTAATTCAGACTGGCTGCTGTTGCTGCTGCTGCTGCTGCTTGGAGACACTTTCTGGCCTCTATTTCTGACCAGCCATTTTCTTGAAATGTCAGTTCCTGGAGCCTGGACTTTTGCATGGTGCCTTTAAAAGATAAGACCATAAGACCATGAGAAATAGGAGTGGAACTAAGGCTATTCAGCCCATCGGGTTGACTCCACTATTTAATCATGGCTGATGGGCATTTCAACACCACCTACCCACACTCGCCCCGTATCCCTTAATTCCTTGCAAGATTAAATATTTATCAATCTCTGCCTTGAAGGTATTTAATGTCCCAGCCTCCGCTGCGCTCAGTGGCAGTGAATTCCATGGCCCACCACTCTCTGGCTGAAGAAATGTCTCTTCATTTCTATTTTAAATTGACCCTCTCTAATTCTAAGGATGTGCCCACGAGTTCAAGTCTCCCTGGCTGAGGGAAACAATTTTCCAGTCTCCACCCTTTCTAAGCCATACTTGTATGTTTCTATTAGATCTCCCCTCAACCTCCTGAATGCTAACGAATACAATCCCAGTATTCTCAGCTGTTCATCATATGTTAGGACTACCATTCCAGGGATCATCTGTGTGAATCTCCTCTGGACACGCGGATGTGTGGTGCTCAAAACTGGACACAGTATTCTAAATGGGGCATAATGCCCCCCGTTATTTCATCCAGATCATTTATTTATAAAGTGAACAGCTGCGGCCCCAACACTGAACCTTGCAGGATACCACTTGTCACCAGCTGCCATTTTGAAAAAGATGCTTTTCTCCCAACTCAGACTGTCAGACAGCCAATCCTCAATCCATGCCAGTAGCTCACCTCGATCATCATGGGTCCTCACCTTCCTCAGCCTCCCGTGAGGCACCTTATCAACGGCCTTTTGCAAATCTAGGAAGATAACATCCAGAAAAGATTATGCTTTTTCTGCACTTAACGATTTCAATGCAGTACATTGAGCCTGAACTGAAACATTTGTATGGAAAGGCTGTACTGTTTGCAGGGAAAGCAGCAGGATTTACCAAGACAACAGACTTTTGAATTTAGCCAATCAATTTGAACCAGGCACTTCGATACGAAAAATCTATTAATTTTGAATCTGAAAGTTTTGACAACAGAGGAACAATCGTATTGTAAGAAATATTGATATGTCATCAAGAGTATAAATGAAAGGGCAGTCAGATAAAGACTCCAGAGACAATCTCCATTCACCAGAGCTCAGAGCCCTCAGCTTTCAAGAGAAAATCGTTGGCTCTCACAGCCTCCTCTATGTCTTAGAGAAAGCACCTTCGAAATAATAATGGTACCAATGATGGAGAAGACGTTCCTGACAGAAGGATAACAAAGAAGATGTTCCTGACAGAAGGATAACAAAGAAGATGTTCCTGACAGAAGAACATCAGAGGAGGCACAACATCTGGAACCTGGCTGTAATTTTGAGAGACCAAATTCTATCTATGAGGCTTCTATTAATTGGAACAGCAAACCTTTAGAATTTTGTTTAATTCGGGAATAATTAGTTAAGAATTTATTTGTTTCCTGTTCGAGTGAGATAAATAAGATGTTACTTGTTGATTTTATGTTGAGAGTCAGGGATTTATTTAACCACTAAAGTTGCTGAAAGGTGGGTTACATCTGTTAAACACTCTTTACAGATTACAGGGTATGATGGTCCTCTGTGTGTGTTTTGGTTTTAGATCTCAGAGAGGGGTCAACCTCTGCTTTCTAACAGATTGGGGGCTTGAATCCAGGATCTGGAAAGATTTGGACAGAGTTTGGTTATGAAAGATCCCAGCAAGTTGAATCATACTTGTGGGTTAGTGTTCTAGGTTTTTAAATGGAAGTGAGAAGTGGAAAATCTGTTCAATATTGGTTGCTTGATGGTTAAATTGAAAGTGGGGAAATGGGTCTGAGCATTGCTAAAGAGGTTTTGGGGCAAAGACGCTTCTCAAATTTGCCAAGACAAATTAGAAAGACAGATAAAGGTGACCCTTGTAGAATCAGCAAATAGGCTAAAATTGGGTTTAATGAGGGATAACAAAAAAGCTGAAATTGTAACGGAGTTAGCCATGCATTTAAGTATATCAGACTAACAGTCAAGTGCAGTGGTGTTAGAAACAATTAAATTGCAAATAAGCCAATTGGAGTTAGAAAGGGAACTGAAACAGTTTGAATTAGTTAAAAGCTGAGGAAAAAGAAAGGAGAGGAAGGCCTGAGCAGAAGGAAGGGAAAAAGAGAGCTTGAATTTCAGAAGTTGACAATTAGACAGGAATGTTGCCTCAAAAGGATGGAGATGATGGTGGAAGATAATTTTAGTGAGGAGTATAGTGATAATGAGGTAAACCACCATAGCCAATGGCCTGGTGGGGACCTGTATAAATATATCCAAGCATTGCATAAATTTGTTAAGAAGGACATAAAAACCCTTTTCATCTCATTTGAGAAAGTGGCTAAATAAATGAGGTGTCAAGCGACCATATGGATTTTGTTGATCCAAACAAAGTTGGTAGGTAGGGCTAGTGAATTGTTGACAGCACTGTCAGAGTGGGTGTCAGGAGGATATGAAGAAGGAAATAAAGTCTATTTTGAGTGCCTATGAACTGGTATCAGAAGTAGATAGACAACGGTTCAGAAATGTAAGAAAGGAACGACATTGGATTTACATTGAGTCTGAAAGGATTAAACATACCAACCTCAATAGATGAATGAAAGCATTAAAGATAGAAAAGATGTATGAGGCTCTTGAGATATTATTTTGCTGAAGGAGTGTAAGAACTCAATTCCAGAATTGATAAGAGCTCACGCTGAGGAACAGAAATTTAAAACACCCAGAAGAGCTGACGAGATGGTAAATGAATAAGCGTTAGTCCGCAGTTCGAAATCTAGCTTCTGACAGCAATTTCATTCCATGAGGGTTAGAAATTGGGAAAGTGGGGAATCCTTCAATGAAAAGCAAAAAATAGATCACACTAGAAACAGTTTACCACATGTGGAAAAAAGAAACCCAATAGGATAGAAAAGAGGTCTCAAGTGCTTTCACAGCAATAATGTGAGACACACAAAGTCACAGTGCCAGTGGTTTCAGAAAGGCACTGGGAAGAAGAATGTGATAAAAGAGTGTTCTTTAAACCAGTCGGACTACTTAAGGCAATGAAGGAAATCTTGAGATGTCGAGGAGGTGAAGGAGAGGGCACAGCCTAGTCACCGGCTTTACCTTTTCAAAGATTTCACCTTTGTGAGTAAGTTTTACTCGGATAGAAAAGAGAGAACAAGTAAAAAAAATATATACTAAGAGATATGAGAACTAGTGTGTCTCTAATAGTGAGAGATGAAAATATTTGCAATCCTTTTGAAATATTGTCTGAGAGTGTGATAATCTATAGAATGAATAGAGAGAGGAGTGGTATTCCCCTGTGTACGATAAGGTTAGAAAGTCCAGTCAAGATTGGGGAAGTGATAGTGGGAGTGACGGGAAAATTGGCTATTCCAGGAATCCAGTTAATCCTTGGAAATGATATCACTGGATCACAGCTGGGAGTGAGGCCTAGTGTACTGGAGTGGAGAAACCAAAAGAAAACCAGGGAACTGAGGAGTTAAAAGAAAAGTACCAAGCATTTTTTTGGCCTGGTGACACAAACCCATCGACATAAGTTGAAACAAGAAGGGGAAAAGAGAAAGACCAAGGAGTTGAGGTCCAGTTAGCTGACACTCTGATGAGATGGTCAAGGAAAAAGCTAAGCAAGTTAGAGGATTAGGGTTGGTTGTTTAGTTCTGAAAGATTAATGGAGTTACAACAAAAGGATGAGATGGTAAAGGATTTATGTCATGAAGCCTGTTTGGACAAAGAATCAGAGTGTATTCCAGAATGGTATTATCTTAAGGATAAAATCTCAAGGCAGACATGAAGACCTTGGCAGGGTAGTGCAAATGAGAAATGGGTGCAAGTTCACCAGATTGTGTTGCTGGTAGAGTAGAGACCAGAAGTTTTGCAGGTAGTACACATATTACCTGTCGGAGTTGATCCAGGAGTGAGGAACACTCAGGCTAAGATACAGAAGCTTTTTTATTGGCCTGGGTTACAGAAAGATGTGGTTGAATTTTGCTGCACCTTTCAGACATTTCAGATGGTAGAAAAACCATAGGCAGGAATAAAACCAATACCTTTGTTGTCAATTCTCGCTTTTCAAGAATATTTTACATGGATTATAAATGATTATAATGGTCCCCTCATGAAAACCAAAAGTGGGAACCAGTATTTGCTAACCAGAATGGATTGTCTACTAGGTTGCTGGAGGCAATTCCATTACGGAATGTCAAGGCGCAAAAGGTTTTGGAGGAGATGCTTGCTTTCTTTAGTCATTGTGAATTACTCTGCGATTCAGTCAGGCCAATTTTACTATCAAATTATGTAAGGATGTCATAGTTTCTGCATTCAACACATTACATCAAGTGTGTACCATCCTGAATCTCAGGGAGGATTGGAAATGGGGCATCAGCACCTAAAGACCATGTTGAGGGCTTGTTGTCAGGATTACTCAAATGATTGGGTTAAAGTTATCCCATTTATGTTGTTTACCAAGAGAGATGCTTCAAATGAATTGACTCAGTTTGTTCCATTTGAATTGATGTTCAGACACAAAGTATGAGGTCCTTTAAAATTAATTAAGGAAAAATTGATAGGTCTGAAGCCCGAGATTTCTCCGTTGGATTATGTATCAGAGGTGAGAGACAGATTAAACAGAGTAGGTGTATTTGCTCGATAATGTTGCAAGGTGGCACAGCACCTAATGAAGAAAGAAATAGGTAAGAAATTTCAAATTTGTACAGTTGCCTGTGAGGATAAAATAATGCTGTTACCAGTGATGGGAAATCCCTTCAAAGGAAGGTTTAGTAGTTCTTACCAGATTGAAAAGAAATGAAGTCAGGTGAATTATCTGCTAAAGATGCCAGATAGGAAAAAATATCAGTATATCACGTGAATGTGCTTCATTTTCCTCGTGGATGACCACCCCAACAGAGAGTCTCCATCCATCCCAATGGCATCCATAAATGAGATATCTCTACCCAGCAGGAGGGTCTGAGGGGGTATCATTAGGGGATGGGTGGTGATGTCAGGTGCGGCTGCTCTGTTGCTGGCAGATCTTACACAGCGGAGGTTGACTCCCCATTGAGAACTGAAACCAAAAACTCAGAGGAGCACCTCACCCTTGAATCTTAAAAAGGGTGTGAAAAATGGTGTCATCTGCCTTTCAGCAACTTCTAGTGGTTAACTAAACTAAACCTCTGACACTCACTTTAAAACTAGCAAGTAATAATTTATTTATACAACTCGAACAGTGAACAAATTAACAAAACTATTAACAGATCAAATAATTCCCTTTTATCTACTAGCTATTCCTGAATAAAACAAGATTATAATACTGTGCTGTTCCAATAAATAGAAGTTTCACTCGTATAACAAAACTTGAATTTTGTCTCTCAAAATTCCAGCCAGGTTACGTATCTTCCAGAATGGTCGGTGCCTCGTCTGTTGATCTGTCAGGAACGTCTTCAGTCGTCCTTCTGTCAGGAATTAAATGGTGCTTTCTCTAATACATAGATGACTGAGAGCACCAATTTATCTCTCTAGAGCTGAGGGCTCTTAGCTCTAGTGGATGGCAATTAACTCTGGGTTCTTTGTCCAACTGCCCCCTTTTAGAACCAAGTGTGTACCATCCTGAATCTCAGGGAGGATTGGAAATGGGGCATCAGCACCTAAAGACCATGTTGAGGGCATATTGTCAGGATTACTCAAGTGATTGGGTTAAAGTTATCCCATTTATGTTATTTACTGTGAGAGATGCTACAAATGAATTGACACAGTTTGTTCCATTTGAATTGATGTTCAGACACAAAGTATGAGGTCCTTTAAAATTAATTAAGGAAAAATTGATAGGTCTGAAGCCCGAGATTTCTCCGTTGGATTATGTATCAGAGGTGAGAGACAGATTAAACAGAGTAGGTGTATTTGCTAGATAATATTGCAAGGTGGCACAGCACCTAATGAAGAAAGAAATAGGTAAGAAATTTCAAATTTGTACATTTGCCCGTGAGGATAGAGTAATGCTGTTACCAGTGATGGGAAATCCCTTCAAAGGAAGGTTTAGTAGTCCTTATCAGATTGAAAAGAAATGAATCTTCTAGGAGAAACTGAGGACTGCAGATGCTGGAGATCAGAGCTGAAAATGTGTTGCTGGAAAAGCGCAGCAGGTCAGGCAGCATCCAAGGAGCAGGAGAATCGACGTTTCGGGCCCTTCTTCAGGAATCAGGACCAGTTCAGTCAGTTGAAGAAGGGTGTCAGTGGAAGGGTACTAGTTGGTACGGCGGGAAAGGAAGAAGCGGAGGGCTTTGAGTCCTCCGTGATGGGGGATGGAGGTGTACAGCAACTGGATGTCCATGGTGAAGATAAGGCGTTGGGGACCAGGGAATCGAAAATCATGGAGGAGGTGGAGGGCGTGGGTGGTGTCCCAAACGTAGGTGGGGAGTTCTTGTACTAAGGGGGACAGGACCATGTCGAGGTATGCAGAGATGAGTTCGGTGGGGCAGGAGCAGGCTGAGACAATGGGTCGGCCGGGGCAGTCAGGTTTGTGGATATTGGGCAGGAGGTAGAAACGGGCGGTGCGGGCTTGTGGGACTATGAGGTTGGAGACGGTGGATGGGAGATCCCCTGAGGTTATGGATGGTCTAGGAGATGATGGTTTGGTGGTGGGAGGTGGGGTCATGGTCAAGGGGGCAGTAGGAGGAGGTGTCCGTGAGCTGGCATTTAGCCTCAGCGGTGTAAAGGTCGGTGCGCCAAACTACAACCGCGCCTCCCTTATCTGCCGGTTTGATAGTGAGGTTGGGGTTGGAAAGGAGGGAGTGGAGAGCTGCACGTTCCGAGGGTGAGAGGTTGGAGTGGGTGAGAGGGGTGGAGAGGTTGAGGCGGTCAATGTCGTGGCAGCAGTTGGCTATGAAGAGATCGAGGGCAGGTAAGAGGCCAACTCAGGGTGTCCAGGTGGATGGGGTGTGTTGGAGGCAGGAGAAGGGGTCGTCAGAGGGTAGGCGAGAATCTTGGTTGAAGAAGTAGGTGCGGAGGCGAAGGCGGTGGAAGAATTGTTCGATGTCTCGCCGCGTGTTGAACTCATTAATCCGAGAGCGTAGGGGAATGAAGGTGAGGCCTCTGTCGAGGACTGATCTTTCATCCTCAGAAAGGGGTAGTTCTGTAGAGATGGTGAAAACATGGCAGGGCAGGGAGCTAGGACCTGGTGTGGGGCTGGAGCGGGGAGTGGTGGCGGGGTTAGGCGTGGGGCCGGGGACGGAGATCGGGGCAGGGGTGGTGTTCGGCGTGGGGGCGGGGTTAGGCATGTGAACGGAGATCGACGTGGGGGTGGGGTTAGGCGTGCGGACGGAGATCGGAGTGGGGGCGGAGACGCATGCGGTGTGGTTGTTGTGCAGGTGGGTGTCACTGGGGGTGGAAGTGACTGTGGCGATGGCAACCCAGGGGGCAGAAGTGGCTGTGGCGATGGCAGAAACGGTGTTGTTTCCGATAGCCGTGCACCCTGCAGAGGCCGCGAATCTGTCGGTGATGGTCTTCCTGGCGATCGTGGAGGCGGTTGTCTGGGCGGCGATCACTGAGACTGCATGGTCGGTGGGGGCAGAAGTGACGTCATGGTTCGCAGCGGCGGTTGCTGTCGCGGGCGCTGCAGCTGCCGCGTGGTTAATGGTGCCCGAGTGATTTCGGAGGCCGATGGAAGATTCTGGAACAGTTGAGGAACCCAGAGTGTGGGGGTAAGTACATGAAAGTTTTTGGTACTTACTGTCTTTAATTTCCGATATGGCTAGGAAGAACTGTTTGTTTAGTGTATGGATTCCTCTGTGGATGAAGAACAGTAGAGGTCCTTTGCAGGTCTGTGAGAGTGTTGTCCTGAGCTGGGGTGGGTCGAGTTGCAGGGAATGTAGGTAGCGGAGCATGGCTGCAAGCGTGGAGCCGAGGATCCGGAGGGAGGTCTGTTGCTGGAGGCTTCAGATTTGTTGTGGGTACTGGTTGTCCTGGTTGGGTCCAAATTTTGTTGGTCTGAACGTAGTCTGGAGTACGTGCGGGGTCAGTCGGTTCCGTAGGCAGGTGCTGAGGAAGGAGATGTGGCTGTGGTAGGGAGTCTGTTTGAGGATGTGGCTGAAGAGCTTCTGTGCAGAGGAGATGACCTGGGGTGTGCAGTGAGAGAGGGACTCACTGAAATCCTTGTAGAGGGAGGAGGACAGCTTCTTCAAGGAAGGCATCGTTGCAAGAGGATTCGCAGTAGATTAAAATCTTCTAGGAGAAAGTGAGGACTGCAGATGCTGGAGATCAGAGCTGAAAATGTGATGCTGGAAAAGCGCAGCAGGTTCCTGAAGAAAGGTTCATGCCTGAAACGTTGATTCTCCTGATCCTTGGATGCTGCCTGACCTGCTGCGCTTTTCCAGCAACACATTTTCAGTGCTGGTATCTAAATGCCTGGTTCAAACTGATTGATGAAATTCAAAAGACTGTTGTCCAGGTAAAAATTGCTGCCTGACCGCCTTTTGATACAAATGTTTCATTTCATGCTTTCTACATACTGCATTTAAATCTCTAACCACAGAAAAAGCATCAACTTTTAAATACATCACGTAATGCTTCCCCCATTTTACAATTTTACAAACGTCAAACTCTAACCTCTTGACACCCCCCCCCCCCCCCCCCCCACCCCCCACTCCCCCACTCCAATCTGCAATCATTGTAACCAACTTTGCAACACCTTTGCCATTAAGGAAAAAATAAGCCATCATTACGAAAAAAATGGCTTCTATCTTTTTTGTAAACTTAACTCCATTACATTACCAGATCCGTAGCTCATTAATCTAGAGTTACACTTTATACTAATTCCTATATATATATAGAACCCTACTGTTTCTGTCTCATACAAACATTTTTCTTTTTAACTCTGGATAAAGCATCGCAATTATATTTTCATGACACACAATGTATACAATCTGTAACTTAAACACTTGTAACATGAGACTCCAATGAAATAGTCTGATGCTCTTGTCATCAAATCTTTCCAGGAATGTCAAAGGATTGTAATTGGTATACACAATCATCTCTGATGCATTGTTTGCAACGTGAACATTAAAATGTTGAGAGGCCATTACCAGACTCAATAACTCTTTTCCAACGGTGGAATATTTTTTCTGGTGGATATTGATTTTTGTTTAAAAATAATTGATTTGGCGTTTCAATTCCACAATCATTGTCCTGTAACAACACAGCTCCAACACCTAAATTGCTTAGTCCTATGGTAATTTTGAAGGGTTTCAAAACATTTGACATGGTGGTCCTGATGGAGGAGCGGCGCTCCGAAAGCTAGTGCTTCCAATTCAACCTGTTGGACTATGGTGGTGTTGTGTGATTTGTACACTGGCATCTCCGAATCAGATTTAGTCATAGCATTGTCCTTCTGATAATCTATGCAGAATCATTGAGTACCCCCAGACTTCAGAACCAACACGATTGGCAAACTTTGACTTGTCTCCATGAATTCTTCCTGGAGCATTACTTCCACTTCATTCTGAACCTGCGGAGCTTTGAAAGGATTACTCTGGTATGGGTGCTGTTTTATCAGAGCAGAATTCCTTTCATCAACCTCATATACTAAAGTATTGGTAGTCCCCATTCTATTTCTGCATAGTTGTTCACAACTCTGAAACGAATCTTTCAATTCAGTTCACAGTTCAGGAGTCAGATTGCTCACTTCCTTATCCCATTCCTTGAGGACTTTCTCATTATTCATTTTGCTCTGGGGCACATTCAAAATACAAATCCTCTGGATTGATTCCTACTCTGAGTGGCAGTAACTAATAGCTGTTTTGCAAGTTCACTCTCCTTGTCATAGTATTGTTTAAGTATCTTCACATGACGTACCCAATATTTCTTTCTCTATCAGTCATCATTACCAGATAATCTACCTGAATCAACTTCACCTCAATCTTAGAGCGACCATTGAACATCGCTTTGAAGGTATCTCCCACCATTGTTAATGGCCCAGCGTGGCCATAAACGTACATAAACGTATGTACTTGAGATTTCTTATCTTCTTCTAGTTGCGGTGTCATCCTCAAATGTTGTCAAGCTAATTCAACTACTCTGTTTAATCTGTCTCTCGCCTCTGATACATAATCCAATTGTGAGATCTCTGACTTCAACTTTTCCATAATTACCTTGAAAGGCCCTCACACTTTGTGTCTGAACCTCAATTCAAAAGGAGCAAACTGAGTCGTTTCATTTCTACCATCTCTGGTAGTAAACAATAAAAAATGGGATATCTTTATCCCAATCATTTGGGTCATCCTGACAGTAAGCCGTCAACGTGGTCTTTAAGGTCTCTCACTATTAGAAACACACAAGCTCCCTTAACTCTCAATGTTTTTTCCCTATTCCCCGATCTACCTGAGTAAACCTTACTGCCGCAGGTGAAGTCTTTGAAAAGATCGAGCACTATCTTACTCTCCTTCAGCTCCTCGACTTCTCTTGGGATTTCCTTCACTGCCTTAACTAATCCCACTGGTTTAACCTCTTTTCCCCCATTCTTTTTCCAAGTGCCTTTCTTAAACCACCGGCACTGTGACCTTGTATGTCCCAGTGTTTTGCTGCAAAAACACCGAAGGTTTTGTACCTCATTTCCACCCTCTTGGGGTTTTTTTTGCTCTTGTAATAATCTGTTCAAAGTGTGATCTCCATTTGGTTTTCATTGAAGGATCTCTCTCTTTCTCAATTTCTATCCCTTATGGAAGGAAATTACTGTCAGAAGCTACATTTCGAATTACACACTAATTTGTATTCACTCACCATCCACTGGGGCTCCGCTGGCTGTTTTAACGTCTTGTTTTCCAACATGAGTTCTTTATCACTTCTGGAAGTGAGTTTTTGAACTCCTTCAGCAGAATAATATCTCCAAGAGCTTCATATACCTTTCCTATCTTTATGATCTCATCTATCTAGCTAGGTTGCTCTGTTTAATTCTTTCAAACTCGATTTAAGTCTGACCTGCTTCCATTTGTACATTTCTGAACCATTGTCTGTATGCTTCTGATATCAATTTGTAGGCACTCTAAATAGCCTTTTTCACTTCTTCCTATTCTCCTGACACCACCTCTGACAGCGCTGCAAACACCTCAGTAACCCTGCCTCCTTAATATGGTCTGAATTAATCTTATCCACGCAGATTCTGGTCAGTCCATCTGTTGAGCCAATTTCTCAAAAGGAAACAAAAAAGTCTTCCACATCCTTTTCATTGAATTTTGATCAAGTATTGACATGTTTGAAGATATCCCGACCAAGCCTTTGGCTACCTGGGTTTACTCATTATCACTATCCTCCTCACTAAGCCTATCTTCTCCCTTCACATGCATCCTATCATGTCAACTTTCCAGTCTAATTGCCAACTTCTGTTGATCAAATTCTCTCTCTTTATCCCTTTCTTCTCTCTCTTTCTCCCTTTCTTCTCTCTCTTTCTCTTTTTCCTCTGCTGGGAATCTTCTTTCCTCTTTCCATTTCCCGTTCCTCTGCATGTAACCGTAATTCAATCTGTTTCAGACTCCTTTCTGCTCTCTCTCTTTTTCACTTTCTGACTCCAATTCTCTCATTTGTAATTTTTTTTTCTGACTCCATTGCACTTAAAGTTATATACCTGCAACTTTAGGCATAGCTAAATGCTTGGTTAACTCCCTTACAATTTCAGCTTTCTATCTATCATTCGTTAAACCCACTTTTGGCCTGTTTGCTCATTCTAAACGGGCACCATTTTCTGTCTTTCTAAACTTCCTTGGCAAATTTGGAAAGCATCTTTGCCCCCAGAGCCTCTTCCGTAATGTTAAGACCCATTTCCCCACTTTCCATTTACCCCACAACAGGCAACTGAAATTAAACAGATTTTCCAATTGTCACTAATGTTTTGTTTAAAGACCGAGGACGCTAGTCACGAAGTTTGTTTGAATCTGCTGGGACCTTTCATACCCTACATCTGTTCAAATCTGTCCAGATCCCTCCAGATATGTCCCAATGCTGAACCCGAGCTGCCGATCTGTTATTAAGGGGAGGTCAACCACCCTGGAGAACTCAAAGCAAAATACCCAAAAGGAGCACCTCACTTTCTAATCTGTAAAAAGGGTGTGAAAAGTGGTGTAAACCTGCTTTTCAGCAATTTCTTGTAGTTAAATAAAATAAATCCCCGATATTCCCTTTAATATCAACAAGTAACAGTTAATGTGTTCTCTTAGAGTTAGATAAATAAACAAAACTATTAGCAAACTAAATAAATCCCTTCTAACTATGAACTATCACCAAATAAAACAAGATTCCAATGGAATGTTGTCCAATGTCCCACTCATACAATACAAGAAATAGAAGTTGGTCTCTAGAAATTACAGTCAGGTTCCATGTCTTGTGGAATGTTCAGTGCCTCCTCCGTCGGCCTCCAGTCAGGAATGGCTTTTCCTCCAATTCTTCTGTCAGAAATGCCTTCTTTGTCGTTCCTTTGTCAGGAATTATCGATGACTGTGAGAGCCAGTCTCTCTCTCTCTCTCGAACTGAGGGCTGTTAGCTCTGGCTGATGGCAGGTAGCTCTGGTGTCATTATCCAACTGTCCCCTCTTTTATATCCTTGATGACAATATCAATATTTCTTACAATAGGATTGGGCCTGTGTTGTCAAAACCATCCGATTTAAATTCAACAGGTTTTTGGTTACTAACAGCTCCATTCAAATTGATTTGCGAAATGAAAACCTTGCTGTATTAGCAGGCCCAGGCAGCAGGTTTTACTAACGTTACAAATAGAAGATCCTTTCTCCGAAATGCTTGGGACCAGCTGTTTTTCAGAATTCAAAATTTTTTGATTTTCACAATAGTGACATTTTTTAAAATTTCACCATTAAACTCTTACTGGAGAAGCAGACTTCTAACTAAGAACATGCTTGGCCACGACCCCGCTAATGTCACATGTGAGAGACAATCATCAAGTAGGTGTTGACTTGGGCATTCATAGAGAAACCCTCAGCCTGTCAGTGCTTGGCCATACCATCCCACGTCGCATCTGAATGACACACATTGAGTGGGTGTCGACTTGGGTTAAGTGTTTGCTCTCCAAATGACCTTGTTAATGAGAAAAAAACTTTACATAAAAAACTTCGGATTTCGGAGCTTTTCTTTTTTTGGATGTTCGGATAAAGAATCTTCCACCTGTTCTGCCGTTTCGATACAAATGCTTCAGTTCAGGATCTCTGTGTTCTGACAAATATTCAAGCTGCTCACAGACATCCATTTTAACTCTAAGCATAAAAACAATCTTTTAAAGGGACCACGCCATGCTTTCTCCATTTTACAACTTTACAATTTAATAAACACCACATTCTATCTTCCTGCCTCACAGTCTACACTTAGTCTATCCACCTTCACAACAGTTTATTCATTTGTTTTCTTTGATTTTGTTTGAGTTTATTTTTTACTTTGGTCCCTCATTGTCCCTGCCCAAAAGGGGGAATTGCAGACAGAATCATGGGAGAGCCACTTTTTATTTGTTTATTTATTTTTGTATCTCCTCAGAGTGACCAGATTATTATTTATGTTTAACAAAGTCAAGGCAGTTTTATTTTCTGGCCTGTTAGACCAGAGTGGACTTTGCTGTGTGTTTTACCCGGATCTGTCCGTGTCCCGGGTGGGTCTGATCGGGGCAGTGTCGCGGCCTTGGTTTTATTTCATTGTTTATCCCTTTACTTTAAAAGTGTGGAAGGTTGCTTGTCAGACAGGAGGCCTGTCACCAACAGTGTGCACTTTTGGATCACTACATTCAATTCTGGTCTCCCTGTTACATGAAGGATGTTGTGAAAGGGTTAGAGAGTTTGAGCTTTCGGGAGAGGCTGAATGGACTGGGGCTATTTTCCCCAAGGTGTTGGAGGCCAAGGAGTGAAATTATGGAAGTTTATAAAATCATGTGGAGCATGAATAGGGTGAGTCGGCAAGGTCTTTTCCCCAGGGTATGGGAGTTCAAAACCTAAACACATAGGTTTAAGGCAAGCAAGGAAATATTCAAAAGGGAAGTGAGGGGCAATGTTTTCAGGCACAGGGTGGTCCGTGCACCCAACGAGCTGCCAAAGAAATTGTTGCAGGCTGATATAACGACAACATGCAAAAGGATTCTGGATAGGACTATGAATAGGAAGCGTTTAGAGGGATATGTGCCAAATGCTGGCAAATGGGAGCAGATTAATTTGAGTTAGCTGGTCGGTATGGACGAGTTGTACTGAAGGGACGATTGCCATGCTCGACAGCTCTGTGTCTCTGTGAATCTAAAATGCAGTTGAGAAAAGAATAAATTTCCAGGGCAAACCACATGAACTCATAATGAATCTGGAACTGAAGTGATTCAGATAGTAAAACAATGTGGTGAACAAATTATTGCAACAGTTTGACTTGAATGACAGGTGATGAGTTGACCCAAGATCAACTTCAAGAGGAAGATCTTAATCCTTCATCTTCCAAAGAAGAAGTGTTATTCCCATTGACAGAGGTAAGACTAAATAAGCAGTAAGCCTGGAGTAACATGATTGAGGATGTGAAATATCTAATTCACCAGGATATCACCCACACAGGGCCAATGAAAATGTCCAACTCACTCAATAAGTCAAATTTAAGCAATTACATACTTCAGCACAAGTAGTTCAACAGTTTGAGAACCAAGATTTGCTTGCGCAAAATGAAGATGAGCTTCATCTGACTCAACAGTTTCCAAACAAACTGCACAGATTCAGGATATGATCAAGAAGAAATGATTGAACTCAAATTCAAGATATTGTGAAAAAAAAATGACCATCTTCCACAGAGCTGCCATGTGCTACAATGGACATTGCTCTGATTAAAGATTCCCCAGGTGATGGAACAGGAAGAGTTCCTCAGTGAAGGGAATTTGAGAGAGAAAGGGTTCTCCCAGATAACAGAATGTACCAACGATGCCTTTCAACAGGAATGACACCTATGTTGAGGGATGTTGAAAACAAAAAAAATTTGGAATAATGGTGGACTGAGGGTAACACGGATCTTGGAATTTCTCCTGAGTTTCAGGCTTATTTCGATATTTACTTCTAGATTTCTGTGTTATGTTATTTCAACCGTATGATATTATTTTGATGCATTTTCAGTTCTTGTGTATAAAAGTGATATTTTGAGAAGTACGGGAATCTAAAATATTTGGAGGGATATAGACCAGGGACAGGCAGCTTGGCCTGGGTTAGTTTGGGATTATTTTCGCCATGACCTGGATGCACTGAAGGAACTGATTCCGTGCTGATTGGCTCTATGATTCTGTGACATGAGCCCACACTCTGTGTCATAATCTCTGTGACTCCTCACGGGATGTTTTTTTTGAAATTCCCAGCACACGACACCCACTGGTAGCTCAGGACCCCATTACAACTGACGGCCGCTGTCATCACAATGAGAACCATGACAACACATCATTGCAGGGTCATATAAAACACAATAAACTGAAGCGATCTGTGCACTTGTGCTGGAGAGACGCCGAGAGAGGAGATCAAGCAAACTGCTCTGGTCAACTGAATTGGTAACATCCCAACTCGAGGGAAAGATTGAAGACAGAGTTCAAGAACAGAATCAAAGGATTTTCACAAGCCGACTCAAAGATGAAGCCTGTTATTGGTGTCTTTTGTGTGGCTATGGAGAAGATCATTGCTGAGACTGAAGACAAGGACGAAATCATCCAGAAGATTGAGGAGGGGATCTTTTCGATGGAAAACAATCAGCGGGAGACCGCTGTACACATCATCTCGGAGATGCTCGTGGTGTTTTCCCGGAGGTTTGATGACAGCAGGGAAGTGCTGGAGAATCTTGTGGGCACGCTGCTTGGAGGACTGCTTCCACGTTGTGCTGACGGTTCCCAAGCTGTGCAACAGATGGCCCTCAGCGGGGTCAGTACCATCCTGTCCATGTACTTAGTGGCTGATGGAGCCAGCCTACAACAATATCAAGAACGTCTGGTGTTTCTGAAGACGCTTCCGGAAGACCTGACGGACCCGGATGAAGGAGCTCAGTTTGAGAAGTGTCATCAGGTGATGGAGCTGATTTGCCAAAGCCTGCCGCGCTGTCAGCTGGACAACCTGCTTCTCATGGTCTGTGGCAGTCTGTCAGACCAAAATCCCAGCTGTGCCCGAGTCGCGTCCTTGCTATTGGAAAACCTCTTCCTGCAAGAGCGAAAACAACTTCAGGACCGGGTCTCAGAGATCCTGCATGTGCTGGGGCTTCATTTGGAGATCATTCCTCACCAGGAGGTGAAAGGGCGTGTCCTACGAGGGATGACTGCTCTGACCTCACAACACTCAGCAGCAGCTATGTCCCAGCTCCTGCTCTGTCGCCCCCCAGGGGACAAGTTCATCCGGGATGTGTGGAAAGCAGCAGCTGAGGATAGAGCCTGTCCAGTGAGTACGATCAAACATCTCGTGTACTCACTGGAGGGAAAAAGCTGCCCCGTCCGTGGGAGCATGTACTCGGCCAACGTCTCGCTGACTGCCATCCACGGCTTATATGAGATACTGACTCAGCCCAGGATGGCAGACGTGGTGAGGACATTGTTCCCACACATTTTCAGTGGCTTACTTATATCACTCACCAGCGGAATGAGTTTCTCTCTGCCCAGTGATACAGATATTCAGTCACAGCAGAGAGGATTCACCGCTGGGTTTGATGCTGATATAAGTAGGTCACTGAATGAAAGGTGTGTGAGGTCACTCATGGCCTTGTTTGATCTAATTGGTCAAAGTGACATCTCAGACCAGATGGTGATGGTAGGAGGATGGCAACAGCTACGAGGGGTTGGATTTGATCAGGGGGTTGTTCTGCTGGCCCAGGCAATGACAGCATCTGCAGGTGATGATTTGTTTAAGACCGTACATCGTCTGGTTTCCCAAATCCTTCGGATCCAGGACTGTCAGGCTGTTCCAATAATCATCTTCTTTGGGGAACTCCTGAAAGCTCCTTGCCTTTCCGAACTGGGTCTCACAGACATGGTCATTAACAGCTTAATACGATACCTCTGCTGGTACGACTCCTCACCCATTAGCCAGTTGCTCTGCATCAGAGCTTTAAGTAACATCGATTTTGGTGCAAGGCAGCGGTGTTGGAGTGTGACCGATGTCTTGGTGAGCCTGTTGGGCAATCCAGAGAACAGCGATGTATTCACCCTTGCGGTGTTGTCTTGCCTTCAGAAAAACATCCTGGAGGCACCAGCAGAAACAATCAGGCCCTTTTTAAATGCAATCCTCTCCAGGATACAGCCACTGTTTGGGGCAGGAAGTGAGCAAGTCTCTGTGGAAGCTCTCCAAATGTTGGAAATATTGGCCACGTTTGGAGAGTCCAGTGATTTCCAGCGACAGCTCCACACCAACATCGTGTCCTTGCTGTTGCACCTGGATACTAAAAGTGAGAAAACCATCCAGTGTTGCAGTGCAGCACTGCAGATGATTTTCTCAGCCACCGGATCCACAAAGGCTTGCTCCTTAGCTGAGAGGTATCTCGAGGCACCAGGCTGGAGTTACCGAAGCTTCCTGAAACGTATTTCACGTCAACTCGTTGACGATTACCCCGACATGGTGAGTTCCTACATTTCGGACTGTGTATCCTTCAGTTCCAACCAGGACCATCACCGCGATCAAGCAGCGGCCTTAGCAGCATTCCTCACCAAGCAGACCCATCGCTTCCGGATCACCCAATGGACCTCCTGGTGTAAAAGATTAATTTGCAGTTGCTGCTGCATAGTCCCCAAATGAGACCTCAGCACATCAGGTTCGGAATATTGCCCAGACCCTTGTCTTCTCATACCAACTGTTGTGCTCCAGATCCCGATCCTCACCGTCAATAAACAAACAGACCTTCTCAACATCAATGTTTCTGTCACACCAACGGATCGTCTCTGCATCATCTTATGGTCTGCCCATCTTTAACAGCATCTGATCTCTGTCAGGTCCTCAGCAAGTGCTCTCTCTGGAACCTCAACATTGTCTCAGCATTGATCTTCTCCAGATCGTGGACATTA
Organism: Chiloscyllium plagiosum; assembly: GCF_037043375.1. NCBI lineage: Eukaryota > Metazoa > Chordata > Chondrichthyes > Orectolobiformes > Hemiscylliidae > Chiloscyllium > Chiloscyllium plagiosum. Next base: position 66,812,022 of record NW_028270144.1, read on the forward strand.
TAGGAAGAATTGATCTCCTCCAGATACATACCTTTTCTGAGAAACTGAACCAAAAGTATACAACTTTGTACACTCATCCAGAGTGTGCAGTTCATAAAATCAATAGACCTATCTCTCAGTTATATTTGTACATATTGTAAATATTTAATGTTCTTGTAAATAAAGATTCCGTTTCACTTTAAATAAACTGCAACAGTGTTGTTGTACCAGCACGTGTCACATAAATGCACTCCCATTCTGGGAGTAGTGACTGCTGGACCATTGGGGTCATCTCTCCCCAGGGCAGCGGATGGAGAGAGGGCAAGGCTCGGGGTCTGCACTCACCTTCCCTGACCACGTCTGCAGGATGTAGTACTGGTTTGATCAGCTTCAGAATGGGGCTTTAGAGCTTGGGTGTGGTCCCCTGGCAGCTGAAGTGTTTCTGACTGACACTGATCACCAGTCAGTGGTAGTCAAAGATTCAGGAAAGCCCCATGGTGCATCTCACTCAGAGAGAGTGACGGCTCCTCTGGGGGTGCAGCCAGAGCTCAGTTACACAATGTGGGGATCAGAAAGAGCGGGAGAACAACAGTGGTGGGGATCTCAGTCATGGGGGGCACTCACAGATATTTCTGCAGGTCTGGACGATAACAACTTAGGGCCTGAACTCTTATTTGTTGGTGATTGTACGCCAGTGTCTTTAGCCTGGAACTGTTTGGAGCCTGGGATCTTCCAATGCTACTATTTCCAGACTGCAACCTGTATCATCTGCCAGTGACTTGCCTTTGGGATTTGGGCAACTCTTGTTTAAGGTCTGTGACTTGGGACTTACACCAGCCTAAGGCACTGTGTTGATTGGTAGGGCCGAACACGATGGCTCAGTGGTTAGTACTCTTGCCTCACAGCACCAGTGACTCTGGTACAATTCCAGCCTCCAGCAATTTCCTGTGTGGAGTTTGCATATTCTACCCGGGTCTGTGTGTCTGCCTCCGATAGTCCAAAGATGTTCAGGTTTGGTGGATTGGCTAAACTGCCCAGTGTCCATGGATACGTCAGTTAAGTGGATTAGTCGTAGGGAATGCAGGCTTCCAGGGATAAGGTAGGGGGTTGAGTTTGGCCTGCTATCCGGAGAGTCAGTCTAGAACTGTTGGGCCGAAAGGCCTATTTCCACATTTTAGGGCTTCTAGGAAGACTCAGTATTAGAATCAGATTTTAAGAGTTTTAGTTTTTTTCTTTGCTTTGTGCAAGGGGAGGTAGTGGTCCTGGTTTTGGGGGGGGGGGGGGGGGGGCGGGGGTGGGGGGCGAGGCGAAGGTGTATCTAAGGTAACTGTGGGGTGTTATAAAACAACAAGTTGAGTAAGAGCCAGTCATTCCTATGTGGGGGTGTGGCATCCTCCATTTTCGGGAGCAGTGAGAGTGAGGAGCAGGGAACTGGTGGGAAGGTAAATTTCCCTCGAAAAGGACTTAACTTGAGAGTCAGCAGCCTCCATCTTCAGCAGGAGCGGTCAACTTGTGCTCCAGGGAGGTGAGTGAATTGATATATTTGGACAGCGGCTAAACGTGGGCAGAGCAAAGAAGCATTAGAAGTTAATTAACTCTAAATTAATAAAGTAATTAACTAAGTATAGATGGCTGGGCAGGTGAGGTGCTGCAGCTGTATGATGTGGGAGCTGGCTGATCCCTTTGTGAATGGCAGTGACCACATCTGCAGAAAGTGTTAGTTGTTGGAGGATCTCCGGCTCAGAGTTGATGATTTGGATTCTGAACTTCAAACACTGTGGCATATCCAGGAGGGGGAGAGTTACCTGGACGCTTTGTTTCAGGAGCCTGTCACACCTGGAAGATTAAATAATTCAAATTCAGTTAGTGATCAGGGACAACATGGTGTGACTGCGAGTGAGGCAGTTGGGGGATCCTGAGTTCAGGAATGGAGTAGCCTCAGCTCTTGACCTTATCCAATAAGTATGGGATACTTGTTCCTTGTCTGGATGAGGAAAAGGACTGCTAGCAGGATGAGCCAGCTGACAACGGCACCATGGTACAGAAGACCATTCAAGAGAGGGGAGCAAAAAGACAAGTGGTAGTTATAGGGGATTCTATAATTAGGGGGATCGATAGTATCCTTTGCAAGCCGGATCAGGAGTCCCACATGGTGTGTTGTCTGCCTGATGCCAGGATGCAAGACATCTCCGATCAGCTTGAAAGGATATTGGAGTGGGAAGGGGAGGATCCAGTTGTTGTGATCCGCACTAGGACAAACAACGTCGGCAAGGCTAGGAAGGAGCACATTTTTGAGGATTATCAAGCACTCGGAACAAAATTAAGGAACAAGCCCTCAAGGCTGATAATCTCTGGATTAGTGCCAAAGCAACATGCAAATTGGCTTAGAGGTAAGAAAATTAAAGAAGTAAACGTGGCTGAGGATGTGGTGGGGGAAAGAGGGGTTCCATTTCATGGGACTTTGGCATCAGTTTTGGACCTGGGGGGATCTGTACCAATGGGACGCTGTCTACCTGAACTGACCTGGTACCTGTGTTCTAGTGAAAAGGATAAATGAAGTGGTCACTGGGACTTTAAACCAGTGAGTTGGGGGAAGGGAAAGGGAAAACGGCAGTATGCTGATAAGTAAAATGGTAAGCAGCAGGTTCGCTTGTGCGCAAGAGGGTTTAACTTCAAGACAGACTGTGAAAGAAGTAAAAAGAAAGGATAACTCAGGAGATATTATTGGAGATGTTGGAAATCATGAGGGGTGGAAAGCTCACATAAGGGCACTTTACCTGAAAGCTCATAGCATTTGTAACAAGGCTGATGGGTTCATGGCACAAATCATCATGAATGAAAATGATTTGGTAGCTATTATGGAGACATGGTTACAGGATGGTCACAATTGGGAGTTAAATTTCAAGGGGTATCAGACGATTTGGAAGAACAGACAGGAAGGTAAGGGAGATGCTGTAGACCTGATATTCAGGGTGGTGATGATATAGGTTCTACGGAGAATATGATTGAATCCTTTCAGTTGGAAATGAGAAATTCTAAGGAAAAAAATCAATGATAGGCGTAGTCTATAAGCCACCAAATAATATCATAATGGGCTGGCAGTAAATAAAGCAATAACTAATGCCTGTAAAAATAGTACAGCTGTTTCAATGGGGGTTTTTAGTCCACATGACAATTAGCCAAACCAGCTCGGTCAGGGTAGCCTTGAGGAGGGTTTTGTTGTGTGTATCCATGACTGTTTTCTAGAACAGTATATAAAGGAACCAACGAGGGAGCAAGCTATCTTTAGATTTGGTCCTGTGTAATGAGACAGGAATAACTAATGACCTCATATTTTGGGATTCTCTTGGAAGGAGCAATCATAGCATGGTTGAATTTAGAAAATGCAGATGGAGGTTGTAAAGATAAAATCAAATACCAGGGTCCCGTGCTTGAAAAAATGGAACTGCAATAGAGTGAGGGAGGACTTGGCTAAAGTAGACTGGAAACCAAGGTTTTATGGTGGAACAGTTGATGAGCAGTGAAGGAATTTCAAAGCAATTTTTCAAAGTGCTCAGCAGAAATATATTTTGGTGAAAAGGAAGGACTGTAAGAAAAGGGGTAATCTGCCATGGGTGTCTCGGGAAATAAGGGAGGCTATCAAATTGAAGAGAAGGCATACAACATAGCCAAGAACAGCAGAAAACCAGAAGATTGGAAAACTTTAAAGGCTAACAAGAAAGCCACGAAAAGAGATTGGAAGAAAAGTAAGCTAGAATGTGAGGAAAAAAAAATCTAGCACAGAATATGAAGACAGATTGCAAACGTTTCTACAAATATATAAAACAAAGAGTGGTTGAAGTAAATATTGGTCTTCAGAGGATGAGAAGGGGCATTTAGTCATGGGATATGATGAACTGGCTGAGGCTTTGAGCAGCTATTTTGTATCGGTCTTCACAGTGGAGGACACTAATAATATACTAGTAATTGACAAAGAGACAAAGGTAGGTGAGGACCTGGAAACAATCATTATTACAGAAGAGGTATTGGGCAAGCTAATGGAGCTAAGTCTCCTGGCCCTGATGGATTGCATCTCAATGTACTAAAAGAAATAGCAAGTGCACTTGGTAATTTTCCAAAATTCGCTGGGCTCTGGAGCAGTTCCAGCAGATTGGAAAACAGCAAATGTGACACAACTGTTTAAAAAGGGAGGTGGACAAAAGATGGGGAATTATAGAGGGGTTAGCTTTGCCTCTGTAGTAAGGAACATGCAAGGCATCTAAATAGATATTGTCCCGTTGGGCAGACACAGCATAGATTTATGAAGGACAGGTCACGCATAACCAATCTTTTCGAATGCTATGAATACATTATGAGCAAGGTGGACAATGGAGGCCCAATCGATGTGGTCTCCCTCGATTTCTGAATGGCCTTCAACAAGGTACCACACAAGAGGCTGCTGCATGAGATAAAGATGCATGGTGTTCGAGGTAAAGTATTAGCATGGACAGAGGATTGGTTGACTAATAGGAAGCAATGAGTGGGGATAAATGAGTGCTATTGGTATGCTTCAGTGATCAGTGTTGTTAACTCAATTCTTCACAATTTACGTAGATGATTTGGAGTTGGGGATAACGTGTAATGTGTCAATGTTTGCAGTGAACACTGAGATGAGTGGCAAAGCAATGTGTGCAGAGAACTGTGAAACTTTGCAGAGGAACATAAATACTTGAAGTGGGCAAAGGTCTGGCCGATGGAATACAATATTAATAAATGTGAAGTCATCCATTTTGGTAGGAGTACAGTAAAAAGGAGTATTACTTGAATGGTTGAAGGTTGCAGCATGCTGCTATGCAGAGGGACCTGGGTCTCCTTGTGCATGAATTACCGAAGTTTGGTCTGTAGGTACAACAGGTAATTTGGAAGGCAAATGGAATTTTGCCTTTCATTGCTAAAGAGATTGAGTTTAAAAGCATGGAAGTTATGTTGCAGCTGTACAAGGTGTTGGTGAAGCCACACCTGGAATATTGTGTGCAGTTTTGGTCTGCTTATTTGAGAAGGGATGTACTGGAACTGGACGGGGTGCAGAGGAGAGGTTCATGAGGTTGATTCTGAAGTTGAGGGGGTTGGCTAATGAGGAGATACTGAGTAGTCTGGGATTATATTCACTGGTATTCGGAAGAAAGTGGGGGAGGTCATCTAATAGAAACATATAAAATTATGAAGGGAATTGATAAGACAGATGTAGAGAGGATGTTTCCACGGCAGGTGAAACCAAGACCAGAGGGCATAGGCTCAAGATTAGAGGGAGCAGATTTCGGACTGAATTGAGAAGGAACTTCTTCACCTCCAGGGTTGTTAATCTGTGGAATTCCTTGTCCAGTGAAGTAATTGACACTACTTCAGTCAAGGATTTTAAGGCAAAGAGAGATTTTTGTTTCAACAATAAAGGAATTAAGGGATATGGTGAGAGCATGGGTAAGTGGAACTCAAGGTTATTTTATCTAATGTCTCCCTCTTTGTTCTGTCTGAGCTCCTTCTCCACCACCTCCGCCAGCCCGGGTGGGTAAAGTTGAATGTCATGTCACGATTGCTCAGTCTCAAGGAGGCCCGCTTGAGACGTGGTTATTCCTGCTGGTTATAAGGGTTTGTCTGCCTGACCCGGGAGGTGGTCCCGGAGGGCACCTTCCTTTGAGTGCTGCTTACTGGGTGTTCTAGTTGATGGAGCCTGTGTTATGTCACGCCTGCAAGGAGGTGAGGCACATCCGGAGGAACTGCCTTGCATCAGAGACCGGTGTAGATGCAAAGTTTAGATTGGGATGCAGGAAGTCAGAATTTGATGTTTGTAAAATGGGGAAAGCATTCTGTGGTCCCATTAAAAGATGATGCTTTTTTGTGCCGAGAGATTTAAAGCAGTACATAGAGAGCCCAAGCAGAAGCATTTGCATTGAAAGTCATATCATTAGCAAAGCAAGCATCAGTTATTACCAAGATAAGTCTTTTGAATTTAGCGACTTGATTTGATAAAGGTACTTTGATACTAAAGACCGATTAAATGTAAATCTGATGGTTTTGACAACATAGGACCACTTCTATTATAAAGGATATCAATATATTTACCAAGGACATAAAAGAATGGGCAGTCAGATAAAGACTTCAGAGATTACAGCCATCTGCCAGAGCTAAGAGCTCTCAGCTCGCACGCTCTCTCTCTCTCGCTCTCTCTCTCTCGCTCTCTCTCTCTCTCTCTCTCTTTTTCTCTCTCTAGAGTGAGAGAGAGAGAGAAAAACTGGCTCTCACAATCATCATGTGTTCGAGAAACAAGCTTCAAAATAACAGAATTTAAAAAAAACAGGGAAGATGTTCCTGACAGAAGAACGACGCAGGAGGCACAGAATAATTCTGTAAGACACTTAACCTGGCAGTAATTTCGAGAGACTAAATTCTGTTTTTGTTGGATGAGTGAGCCTTATGTTTATTAGAAAAGCAAACCATTAGAATCTTGTTTTATTTGGGAAAATTAGTCGTTGGAAGGGATGTATTTGGTTTGTTAATAGTTCAGCTAATTTGTTCACTGTTAGAGTTAGTTAAATAAATTGTTACTTGTTGATTTTAATGTGAGTGTCAGGGATTTATTTTATTGAAACACTGGAAATTGTTGAAAGGCAGGTTACATCAGTTTTCATACATTTTTTTACACATTAAAGTATGTTGTGCACCTTTTAGTGTTTTGGTTTTAGTTCTCAGAAAGGGGTCAACTTCTGCTTTACAACAGACTGATGACTCTAGTCCAGGATCTAGACAGATTTTTTTCCAAATTTAGGATACAAAAGGTCCCAGCAGATTTGAACAGACCTCTGGACTAAGGTCCTAGATCTTAAAATAAAATGCAAGTCAGAACTGGAAAATCTGTTTAATTTTGGTTGCTTGTTGTTGGTTAAATTGAAAATGGGGAAATGGCTCAGAGCATTGCAAAAGGGGTTCAGGGGCAAAGATGCTTCTCAAATTTGCCAAGAAAGTTTAGAAAAGTCAGAAAAAGTTGACACTTGTAGAATGAGCAAAGAAGCTGAAATTGGGTTTAATGAGGAATAATTAGAAAGCTGAAATTGTAACGGAGTTAGCGATGCATTTAAGTATTCCAGACAAACAGAGTTTAGATCAGAGTGGTGCTGGAAACGACAGCAGGTCAGGCAGCATCCACGGAGCAGGAAAATCGATGTTTTGGGCTAAAGCCCTACAGTCAAGTACAGTGGAATTCGAGAAAATTAAACTGCAAGTAAGACAATTCGAGTTAGAAAGGGAACTAAAACATTATGACTTACAGTTAAAAGTTGAGGAAACAGAGCAGGCGGGGAAGGGCCTTGCAGAAGGAAGGAAAAAGAGAGAGAGAAATCTACAAAAGTTAACAATTAGACAGGAAAGTTGGTTCAAAAGGATAGAGATGAAGGTAGGTTTAGTGAGGAGGACGGTGATGAGCTAAATCACTGTAGCCAAAGGCCGGGTGCAGACTTATTTAAATATATCTAAGCATTACCTACATATGATGAGAAGGATACAGAAGCCTTTTTCATCTCAATTGAGAAAATGTCTAAACAATTAAAGTGGCCAGTAACCATGTGGGTTTTGTTGATCCAAACAAAGTTAGTGAATTGTGTACAGTGCTGTCAGAGTCGGTGTCAGGATATATGAAGAAGTAAAGAAGTCTATGTCGAGTGCCTAACAATTGGTACCAGAAGGGTACAGACAATGGTTCAGAAATGTAAGAAATGTACAATGTCAGACTTTTAGTGAGTTTGAAAGAATTAAACAGAGCAATTTCAATAGGTAGTTGAGACAAGTAAAAATAGAAAAGATGTGAGGCTCTAAAAGATGTATTCTGCTGGAGAAGTTTAAAAAGTCACTTCCAGAATTGATGACAACTCATGTTGAGGAACAGTAAGTGAAAACAGCAAGAAGAGCTGAAGAGATGGTAGATGAATATGCAAATATACATAAATCGAAATCCAGCTTCTGACAGCAATTTTGTTCCGTGAGGGATAGAAATTGTGAAAGAGGGAGACCCTCCAATAAAAAAACAACTGGGAACAGTCTACCACGATGAATAAAGAAAATCAAGAGGGTGGAAAAGAGGTGAAAGACCTCAGGTTTTTTTCCTGCAATAAGATGAGACACAAGGTCACAGTGCTGGTGGTTTAAGAAAGGCACTGGGAAGAAGAATGTGGTTACGAGTGGGATTTAAACTAGTCAGATTAGTTAGGGCAGTGAAGGAAATCTCAAGGGAAGTTGAGGAGCTGAAGGAGAGTGCACAGCCTAGTCACAGGCTGGATAGTAAGATAGTGCTTGATCTTTTCAAAGAGGTCGCCTGTGTGGGTAAGGTTTACTCAGGTAGATTAGGGGGAATAGATAATAAACACAAAATATTGTGAGGTATGGAAATAGTCTGTCTCTAATAATGAGAGATGAAAATAATGGCAATCCTTCTGAAATATTGTCTGAGTGTATGGTAATCTGTGGAATAAATGGAAAGATGAGAAGTGGTATTCCCCTGTGTAAGATAAGGTTAGAAAGTCCAATCAAGATTGGGGAAGTGATAGTGGGAGAAAGTGAGGACTGCAGATGCTGGAGATCAAAGTTGAAACTTTATTGCTGGAACAGCACAGCAGGTCAGGCAGCATCCAGGGAACAGGAGATTCGACGTTTCGGGCACAGGCCCTTCTTCAGGAATGATTCCTGAAGAAGGGCCTGTGCCCGAAACGTCGAATCTCCTGTTCCCTGGATGCTGCCTGACCTGCTGTGCTGTTCCAGCAATAAAGTTTCAGAAGTGATAGTGGGAGTGACGGGAAAATTGGCTATTCCAGGAATCCAGTTAATCCTTGGAAATGATATAGCCGGATCACAGCTGGGAATTGGCCCATTGTAGTGGTTCAGAAATGTAAGAAATGTGCCATGTCAGACTTTTAGTGAGTTTGAAAGAATTAAACAGAGCAATTTCAATAGGTAGTTGAGACAAGTAAAAATAGAAAAGATGTGAGGCATCTCACATGTGAGGCATGTGAGAAACCAAAAGAAAACCAGGGAACTGAGGAGTTAAAAGAAAAGATGAAGGTTATGATGTCGAGTCAGCTGACACTCTGATTAGGTAGTAAAGGAAAAACCTGAGCAGGTAGAGGATCAGGCAGAGGTGTTTAGTTCTGAAAGATCAATGGAGTTAGAACAAAAATATGAGACAATAAAGGTTATTATCATAAAGCCTTCTCGGAAAAAGAATCAGTGTATTTCAGAAAGCTATTATCTTAAGGATAAAATCTTAAGGTGGAAATGGAGACCTTGGCAGATTAGCACAGATGAGGTGTGTGAAGTTCACCAGATACATTGCTGGTAGAATACAGATAGGAAGTACACAAATTGCCTGGAGTATATCATGTAGAAGTGAGGAAGACTCGGGCTAAGATGTCGAAACATGTTTATTGGTCTAGATTACATAAAGATGTGGTTGAAGTTTGCCATAACTTTCCTACATGTCAGATGGCAAGAAAACCACAGGCATTGATGCAACTAGAACCTTTGGTGCCACTTCTCATTTGAAGAACCTTTTGCATGAATTATAATCGTGTAGACCACCCCCCCTCCTTAAAACCAGAGGTGGGAACCAGAATTTCCTAACCATAATGGATGTGTCCACTAGGTTTCTGGAAGCAATTCCATTCTGGAATTTCAAGGCAAGAATGTTGTAGAAGAGTTGCTTGCTTTCTTTACCCATTATAGATTACTCAGAGATTCAGTCAGACCAAGGGCCCAATCTCACTGCCAAATTATTGAAGGCGGTCATGGATAGTTTATGCATCAAATGCGGACCATGGTGAATCTCTGGTATCCTTGGAAAAATAGCATCAGCACCTAAAGACCATGTTGAGGGTTTATTGCCAGGATTAACCAAACAATTGGGTTAAATGTATCCCCTTTATATTACTTGCTACTCGAGATTCTCCAAATGAATCAACTGTGTTTACTCCATTTGGATTGATATTTGGACAAAGTAAGACAACCTTTAAAATTAAGGAAAAGCTGATAATTAAGGAAAAGTCAGAGATCTTACAGTTGGATTATGTATCTGAGGTCAGAGACAGATTAAACACAGTAGGTGAATTAGCTGGACAATATTTGAAGGTGATATGTCGCTTATTGAACAAAGAAGCAGATAAGAAATCTAATAGTTGTATGTTTGCCTGTGAGGATGAAGTACCGGTGCTGTTACCAATGTCAGGAGATCCCTTCAAAGCAAGGTTTAGTGATGCGTGCCAGATTGAGAAGTAGTTAAGTCAGGGGAGTTATCTGGTAAAGGTGCCAGGTAGGAAACAAAATTATTGGGTATATCATGTGAACATGCAGAAACAATACTATGACAGGGTAAGGGAGCTAGAAAAACAGGTATTAGCTACTGCCACTCAGAGTGAGGAATCAAATCCAGATGATTTAGATTTTGATGTGCCTCAAAATGAACTGAATAATAACAAAGTCATCAAGTAATGGGATAAGGCAGTGAGCTTTCTGTCCCAGGAACAGAGAACTGAATTGCAATATTTGTTACAGTCCTTGAGAACCAATGTAGAAATAGAATGGGGAGGTGTAATGCCATAGTACATGAGGTTGACATAGAGAATGCTGTTCCGATAAAACAACACCCCTACAAGCTTAATCCTCTCAAAGCAGCCCAGGGTTAGAAGGAAGTGGAAGCGATGTTCCAAGAAGACTTGATAGAGATAAGTCAAAGTGAGTGGACTTCACTGATTGTGTTGGTTCCGAAGTCTGGTGGTACTCAATGATTTTGCATAGATTATCAGAAGGTCAACACTAGGACTAAATTTGATTCACACCCAATTGCAACGCTGGAGCATTGTGTGGAAAACATAAGACAAGCCACTGAAATCATAAAGTGGGACTTGCTTCACGGTTCCTGGCAATTACCATTGCTGGACAGAGCAAAAGTAGTTTCTGCTTTTGGAGCCCCAAATGGGCTTTTTCAATTTAAAATGATGCCCTTTGGAATGAATAATGCACCAGCCACTTTTCTAAGGCTTCTGAACAGAGTTGATGCAGGATGAAGATTAGATTCCCTACATTGTGTGAACAGGCCCTTTGACCCAACAGGTCCACACCGACCCTCCGAAGAGTAACCCACCCAAACCCCTTTTCCCTCTGATTAATGCACCTAATTGACAATATAAGCACGGCCAAGTCATTTAACCTGCACATCTTTGGACTGTGGGAGGAAACCGGAGCACGTGGAGGAAACCAACTCAGACACATGCAAACTCCACACAGATAGTCTCCCAAGCTTGGAATCGAACCTGGGACGCTGGCTCTGTGAGGCAACAGTGCTAGCCACTGAGCCACTGTGCCGCCCCTGGCAGGAAAGACAGTGGAACAGCAATGGTAGGAGTTTCAGGTAGTAATTCAGTAGACACAGCAAAGGTTCGTCCTGAGGAAAAAGAAGCACAGTACAGGGAGGATGTGGCAACCATGGCTAACTAGTGTTATGGACTAAGCCAGACCACTCAAAACATGCTTAAGCAGAGAGCTCAGACCATAACTTAGTAATTTGTTTCAGTAAGTGTACAGGGATAATTACCTGGATTAAGTTAGCTAGGTTGAGTACTAGATTTTAAAACAGACAAAAAGTTATTCACAAAGTTACACAATGAAACACAAAGAATAGAATAGAGAACCCTGACAGAACTCAGCCTATCCAACTGGAATAAATTATGTTGTTCTGAATATACACAACAGTCCCAAAAAGCAAACTCCCTTTTAAAAACCAGTATAAATGGAACACATGCTTCCAGGTTGAAGTTAAAGGGCAGAAAGAGAGAGAGCTTCCACTCAGCTCCCTGTTGAACTTTTCACCAGGTCTGACTGAACTAAAACTGCTCAGCTCAGCTGGAGAGCTGACCACTCCCCTTTTATTATACAGATCACTTCTAAAACATGACCACTTTGCTTGAAGTCTCATCTGTTTACATATAAACAAAAAGCCTCTCCAATCCTTTTCATCTCTGTACCAAACCAGTCTGATCAGAGCCTGGCCCAGTTTATTGCCCCTCCAGGGAAAAAAGTCAAGGTAGAGTCCTCTTGACCTGAGGAACAGCTTTCAGGAAAAAAAGGGACGAGCTTTGTGACATTCGGAAAGTCATGGACAGCTTAACAGCAAATGAGAAAACAGATAATGTGGTGAAGGGCAGAAGATTGGGAAGTTTACAAAGATCAACAGAGGGCATCAAGAAAACAATAAAAAGGGAGAAGATTAAATGTGAGGGTAAGCTAGCCAGTAATATAAAGGAAGGCTGAGAGTTTCTTCAGATAGATAAAGGGCAAAAGAGAGGCAAAAGTGGACATTGGACTACAGGAAAATGATGTTGAAATTTAGTAGTGGGGAACAAGGAAATGGCTGAGCATCTGAATAATTATATCACATCAATCTTCACTGTGGGAGAGACGAGTAATATCCCAAACATTCAAAAGAGTGAGGGGAAAGAGCTGAGTAGAATGGCCAACATCAAGAGAAGGTGCTAGAAAAACTGAATGGCCTGAAGGTGGATAAATCACCTGGACCAGATGGACTGCACCCCAGAGTTCTAAGGGCGATACCTAATAAGATAGTGGAGGCGTTAGTGACGATCTTTCAGGAATCACCGGAATCAAAAAGGTGCCAGAGGAGAAGACAGAAAATTAGCCTAACCTCCGTTGGGGATAAAACCCTGGAATCAATTGTGAAGGATGAGATTTCTGAATACTTGGAAGTGTATCGTAAAATAGGGTAAAATCAGCATCACTTCATAACAACAGGAGGTCATGCCTTACAAATGTATGAGAATTCTTTGAGGAAGTAATAAGCAGGTTAGACCAAGGAAAGCCAATGGATGTTATCTACCTGAACTTCAAGAAGGTCTTTGACAAGATGCCACACAGAAGGCTACTGAGTAAGAGAAGGGCCCATGGTGTCAGAGGCAAGGTGCGAGCATGGATGGAAGCTTGGCTGTCTGGCAGAAAAAAGAGTGAGGAGAAAAGGGTCCTTCTCAGGATGGCAGCTGGTGACAGTTGGTGTTCCCCAAGGCTCAGTGATGAGAACACAATTTTTCACTTTATACATTAATGATCTGGATGAAGGAACTGAAAGCATACTGAATAAATTTGCAGATGATACAAAGTTAGGTAGAGGGACAGATAACATTGAAGAGATGGAGAGGCTGTAGAAAGATTTGGACAGATTAGGAGAGTGGGCAAAGAAGTGGCAGATGAGGTACAATGTGGAAAAGTGGGTGGTGATGTACTTTGGTAGGAAGAATAGAGGCATGGACTATTTTCTAAATGGGGAGAGAATTCAGAAGTCTGAAGTGCAAAGAGAATTGGGAGTTTTAGTCTTGGATTTTCTCAAGGTAAACTTGTAGTTGAGTCAGGAGTTAGGAAGGCAAATGCAATGACAACATTTATTTTGAGAGGACTTGAAAATAAAAACAAGGATGTAATTCTGATGCTCTATAAAGCTCTGGTCAGACCACATTTGAGTACTGTGTCCAGTTTTAGGTCCCATTTCTCAGGAAGGATACTGGCCCTGGAGTATGTTCAGAGGACATTTATGAGAATAGTTCGAGGAATGAAAAGCATAACATCTGAGGAACGTTTGAGGACTTTGGGTTTAAACTCAGTGGAGTTCAGAAGGATGAGGGGGATATCTAATTGAAACATGCAGAATACTGAATGGCCTAGACAGAGTAGATGTCGGGAAAATGTTTCCATTCATAAGAGACACTAGATGTTGAGGGCATACCCCTAGGCTAAAGGGAAGACCTTTTAGAACGGAGATAAAGAGAAACTTCTTCAGCCAGAGAATGGTGAATCTATGGAATTCATTGCTATAAAAGGCTGTGGAGGCAAGGTCATTGAATAAATTTAAGACTGAGATAGATAGGTTCTTGAGTATCAAGGAGATTAAAGGTTATGGGAGAAAGTGGGAGGATGGTGTTGAGAATCGTATCAGACATGAGTGAATGGTGGAGCAGACTCAATGGGCTGAATGGCCTAATTCCTGGTCTTAGGTCTTATGGTCTAATTGTGTCACCTACATGGATGACTTGATGATCTTTCGCCATTTGTGGAAAGATCACATGGAGCATTTGGCAGAGCTCTTTGAGAGAGTAAGGAAGGCAAAGTTGATCATAATCAGAGCTTGGAGTGTCCAGCATTGACTGCATCTCCATTTCCAGGGCATATGCCTCCTGTGTTCTGAAGTCCTCCATGCAGCAAGTGCAGTTTTCTGATCACAACCTGGTCTGAGCAGAGCACGGTCCATTTAGCACCGGAGTGAGGACCGTGTACTTGCACTTTAACAAGCTGCTGCAAGATGACAAGTAGTTCCGGGACTCGTTACATCACTTCTGGACTGGATGGAGAAGGAAGCAGGGAGGCTTTGGATCTCATTGAGTACCGGGATGCATAGGTGAGATTACGGGTGTGGATCCTTCAGGATCTCAACCGTGGTGGCTCCTCCTTCTGCTCACTGTTAAAAATACACAGGGTCTGCCAGCAGCTCTTTGTGCCGCTGATTGATGATGAATCCCTCGTCTCAGATCTGGAAAGTATCAGGGCATGAGTGTTGTCCTACATAATGTGATTGCGAGTCACAAACCAATTGGTGGCAGCCAAGTTGTGGTACTGGCTGGTCAGTTTGGTCCTGGCTTCCTCACCACCATCCAGTAAAAACTCACTGGGTTTTTCTGGGACAAGAGACAGTGCTGAGTCACTGCTGTCTCCCACTTGAAGAGGGTGGTCAGCCGCTGGTGTGACATTGCACCCAGGTAACGATGTTCCACCTTCAGACCCTGTAGTGATACCTTTACATTGAGTCTCATGACAAATTTCTTCCATCAAGTGCACAACCTCTGTTCCAACAGGCAATTCCTGTTCGTGGATTGGTCCCAGTCTCAGGTCACCTTTAGGGATTGTCTGGTTTCTATCTGAACCTGATCACTGTCTGGGACACATTCAGCTCGAGTCGGAGCTTTTCCCCCTGAGAGAGAGCTGGCTCTCATCAGGGAGCCCTGCTCAGGAACAGGTTTCTGAACATGGTTTGCTCTGGCTGGGTGAGGAGAGAGCTTGGGTTACAGGGATGACCAGAGTCGGGGACCCACTGGATGGCAGAGGAGTGGACTGGCTGACACTGACAAGATTGACTGCGAGGGTGTCGGTCCCCCTCTGGTTCGTGCCCCGAGCCATCCAGAGTCTGATGGACAAGGCATTCAGCCCCCACACCTCGCGTACACTCGAGGCAGCTCAGGCGTGCAGTGACCTTCCGGACAAACTGATCTGTCCAGAATTTCACATTATACCGTACACAGCCGACTCTCCCCTGTGACATGGGTGCTCCACAGTCTGAGTCATCTCAGAGATATCCTCCCGGTGCACTTTTGAACAGCACGGTGGTATTATTTGTACATACAATCTCCACTGTTGTGCTTTCACCCACCACCTGGAGGTGCCTTGGTGTAATGTTTCACCCTCCGGTGGCAGAGTTCTCCAATGGAGGGCCGTCTACGAAGGTGTCCTCTCCTCTTACATCGGGGATCTGGGGTGGAGAATGCTCCACGCAGTAATCTTGGTGAATGAGTAATTTTACCAGGCACCAGACCACGTGCATGTTCTGTGGCCTGGAGGAGATGGTGCATCTCTTTCCAGCACCTTTTTATCTCTTTGAAGGGGCTGTTGTTAAAGTTGCTTGCACTTCAGCCCCACACTCCTGATCTATGAGAACTCCGTGGGGGAGGGGTAGACAAGTCTGAATTTTCTCATGGCTTTGCTCCTGGGCCTGGCCAAGATCACCATCAACAGGCAGCAGGCTGAAGGGGAGCTCATTGTTCCAGATTGTGTGCCCCTCTTTCCCAGTTACATCCATGCTCATGTGTCCCTGGAGAGGGAGCACACAGTGCTCACCAGCGCAGTCGAGGCCTTTGAGACTGCTGGGCACCGTGAGGGCTGAAGTGCATTATCAGCGTGGATAATGATATTCTCATTTAGTTCATTGTCTCTGTCGTATCAGTTTACATTTAGCCCATTCAGTTTGTGTTTATTTTCAGTTTGGTGCCCCAGGAAGAGGGCTGTTTTATTTTCCCTTGGATTTTCAACCATCGTTGTCCCTGTCCTGGGAGTGTTCATTAGGGATGGGGCAGAAAGGATTTATTTACTTAGTTGTTTAATTGTTTGTTTAATTATTTGTTTTCTTTGATTTTGCTTGAGTTTATTTTTACTTTGGCCCCTTGTTGTCCATGCCCCAAAAAAGGTCGATGAGGACCATCAAGGTAGAGCCTTTGTTTTTGCTTGTTCATCTTTTGTTTTCTCTCCCTATAGTAATAGCACTTATGATTTTGTTTTACAGTGTCAGGGCAACTTTATTTTCAGTTTTGAAATTGCAGAGTGGGCTTTGATCTATGTGTCACCCGGTGCTGTCCCTGTCCTGGGAATGTCTGATCAGGACAGTATCGCAGCTCTTGGTTTTTTCTATTTACATCGTCCAGTGAAAATATATGGGAACGAATAACAAATAAGAAAGGAAAGGTCACTTTGATGGGATTGTACAATAGGCTCCCCAACAGTAAGAGAGAAATTGAGAAACAAATATGTAGGGAGATCTCCAATACACACAACGTCAATAAGGCTGTTAATGATGGGGGATTTTAATTTTCCAAACATTGACTGGAGTTATCGTTATATTAAAAGTTTGGATGGTGAAAAATTTGTCAAATATGTTTAAGAAAATTTTCTTTCTCAATATGTGGATGGTCCTACTCGAGAAGGAGCAAAACGAGACCTTCCTTTGGGTAATAAGGCAGGACAGGTTACTGAAGTAAAGCCAGGGGAACACTTTGAGTCGGGTCATCAGAGTTCAGTTATGAAATGGTTATGAACAAGGACAAGCCTTACATAAAAAAATCAAAATTTTTAACTGAAATAAGGCAAATTTTAATGCTATGTGATTAAGCACTTTCAAAAGATGATTGGAGTCGACTGTTTTCGGGAAAAAGGATATCTGGCGGGTGGGAGGCATTCAAGAGTGTGATGACGAGTTCAGAGGCATTTTATTCCTATTCGAGTGAAGGGTAAGGCTGCTAAGAGTATCGTACAATGGATGAATAAAGATGTTGAGGTTCTTGTCAAAAATAAGAGGGAACCTTATTTGAAATGCAGACAACTTGGTTCAGTTGAATCTCTTAATCAATATAAAGATTGTAGGGGCATTCTTAAAAGGGAAATTAGGAAGGCAAAGAGGGGATTTGAGTTAGCATTGGCAAATAAGGTTAAGGATAATCCAAAGCGATTCTACAAATGCATTAAGAGCAAGAGGGCAACTAGAGAGTGGGTATGGCCTCTTAAAGGATGTCATCTGTGTTGAACTGCGGGAGATGGGAAAGAAACTAAATGAATATTTTACGTCAATTTTTATTGTGGAGAAAGAAACGCTGTCTAGAGAATGTAGGGAAATAAACTTGAATGTTTTAAAAACAGTTCACATTAAAGACAAAGAAATTTGGGAGGTCTTAGAGAAAATAAAGGTGGGACTTAATCAAATGTATTCCAGAACATTGTGGAAAGTAAGGGAGGAACTTATGAGACTCTTGCGGAAATATTTGCATCATCTATAACAATGGGTGAGATGTCTGTTGACTGGAGGGTAGCAAGCATTGTACCTTTGTTCAAGAAAGATTGTCGGGAGAACGCAGGGAACTATAGACCTGTGAGGCTGACTTTGTTGTGGAAATTGTTGGAGGTGATTATCAAAGATAGGGTTTGTGGACATTTAGAGAGGCATAAATTGAGTAAGGATAGTCAGCATGGATATGTGTTAGGAAAATCATGTCTCACAACATGAATGAGTTTTTTTTTTAGGAAGGTGGTTGATTACAGAATAGTAGACATTATTTATTTGGATTTTAGTAAAGTCTTTGACAAGCTTCCACATGGTAAACTAATGGGATTCAGGGTGAGCTTGCCAATTAGATATATAATTGGCTTAATGGCAGGAAACAAAGTAAATGGTGAAGGTTGCTTTTTAAACATAACATTTCTGAAATGATAATTTACACAAACTCTTTCCTCAAACCAAACTCAATGCTCTAATTTGAAGATAGAACAGATAAGTTACATCTTAATTTTATTTCTTCAATTAATTTTAATCAGCTGTTGTCAATTCCAAGAGGTAATTTTTAATCAAGCTATGAGAGTGAAATTCGAAATGAATATTTTGTCACAGTTTTTCCTTTACACAACCATCCAAAGTTCCTTAAAAGGACAATACATTAACTATACATTTTGCACACTGACACAGGCACACACTACACTTTCAAATCACCACAAGTTCCCAAAATACAAACTAAACTCAAAGTATTATTAGAGCTTGAGACAAAACATACAAATTACAAAAGTGAACATATAACAACCGACAAATGCAGATGCCTACAAACCAAAACACAGAATTAACACTTAATGGAGGGACTGTGGGCATTCACATTAGCATCCAGACAAGAAAGATTTATTACCTTGGTCAAACACAAAAGTTAGTGTCTCTTTCTCTCTTTGCAAGACTTCGTAAGTAGAGCAAGAAGAACACAGCAACTTCACGTTCTAAGGAAAGATTGAAGGGTGATATTTCATTTTCTGTCTTCTCTTCACCAGTGACCACTCCACCTCCATTCTTGTTTTGATAGAAATGTTCCCTTGAGATCGTTTGCTGTCACAATGTTACATTCATGGGATGTACCCTGGTAAATTAAATTTTCTGCAAACGTGGTGAGACTTGTGTCAGCGTTTGCCCCTCTGGTACGGCTTGTCTCTGCAGGAGCCATTGGTGCAGAAGGGGCTGGGTTCTCTGCTTTTCTCTCGAAAGGGGGTGGGGAGTTATATTCCTGTTTATCTTCCTCACTGCACTGAGTAGATCCACATACTAAATTTCCCCCAATCTATATCTCCATCAATTTCCTTCCTATTCTCGGTCCAAAAGCCCACATGTAGGAATCCTCTGAGAACCTCAAGAATGGTTTATTGCACACGTCTTAGAGTCATAGAGATGTACAGCATGGAAACAGACCATTCAGTCCAACTCATCCATGTCGACCAAATGTCCCAACCCAATTGAGTCCCACCTGCCAGCACCCGGCCCATATCCCTCCAAACCCTTCCAATTCATATGCCATTCCAGATGCCTTTTATATGTTGCAATTATACGAGCCTCCATCACTTCTTCTGGCAGCTCATTCCATACACGTACCACCCTCTGCATGAAAAAGTTGTCCCTGAGGTCTCCTTTATATCTTTACCTTCTCACCCTAAACCTACGCCCTCTAGTTCTGGACTCCCCGACCCCAGGGAAAAGACTTTCTCTATTTATCCTATTCGTGCCCTTCATGATTTTATAAACCTCTATAATGTAACCCCCTCAGCCTCTATCACTCCAGGGAAAACTGCCCCAGCCTAATCATACTCTCCCTATAGATCAAATTCTCTAACCCTGGCAACATGCTTGTAAAACTTTTCTGAACCCTTTCAAGTTTCACAAAATCTTTACAATATGAAGGAGACCAGAATTGCATGCAATATTCCAACAGTGGCCTAACCAATGTTCTGTACAGCCACAACATGACCTCCCAACTCCTTTACTCAATACTCTGACAAATAAAGGAAAGCATACCAAATACCTTCACTATCCCATCTACCTGCGACTCCACTTTGAAGGAGCTATGAACCTGCACTCCAAGATCTCTTTGTTCAGCAGCACTCCCTCGAACCTTCTCATTAAGGGATAAGTCCTGCTAAGATTTGCTTTCCCAAAATGCAGCACCTCACATTTATCTAAATTAAACTCCATCTGACACTTCTCAGCCCATTCGCCTATTTGATCAAGATCCCGTTGTAATTTGAGGTAACCTTGTTCGCTATCTGCTAATTTTGGTGTCATCTGCAAACTTACGAACTATACCTCTTATGCTCACATCAAATCATTTATATAAATGATGAAAAGTAGTGGACCTAGCACCAATCTTTGTGGCACTCCACTGGTCCCAGGCCTCCAGTCTGAAAAGCATCCCTCCACCACCATCCTCTGTCTTCTACCTTTGAGCCAGTTCTGTATCCAAATTGCTGGTTCACTCTGTATTCCATGAGATCTAACCTTGCTAACCAGTCTCCCATGTGGAGCCTTACTGAAGCTCATATAGATCACATCTACCGCTCTGCCCTCATCAATCATCTTTGTTATTTCTTCAAAAAACTCAATCAAGTTTGTGAGACATGATTTCCCACGCACAAAACTATGTTGACTATCCCTAATCAGTCCTTGCTTTTCCAAATACATGTACATCTTGTCCCTCAGGATTCCTTCCATCAACTTGCCCACCACCGATGTCAGGCTCACTGGTCTATAAGGAAGTGTTTCTGACTGACACTGATCACCAGTCAGTGGTAGTCAGAGATTCCGGAAAGCCCCATGGTGCACCTCAATTAGGAAGCGATTTTCTGTGTTGGAAAACAGTGAGAGTGACAGTTCCTCTGGGGAGTGCAGCCAGAGTTCAACTGCACAAGGTGGGGATCAGAAAGAGCGGGAGAACAATAGTGGTGGGAATCTCAATCATGATGGGCACTCACAGTGACATTGCTGGCAACGATGCCTTGATGTTGGGAGATGGGGTCATGGTTCAGGAAGAGGTGGAAAGAAGTGTTGGCATTTAGCCCCTTCAAGGTAAAGATCAACTTGCCAGGCTACAAGGGCACCACCCCTGCCAGCTGGTATAATGATAAATTTCCTGAGAGAGAGAAGTGGTGCCATTTCAAAAGGGAACAGGGAGAATGGGTGAGAGGAGCAGAGAAATTGCAACAGCCAACGTTACACCGACAGTTTGCAGTGAAGAGATTGAGGGCAGGTAAGAGGCAAGAGGAAGGGGTCCAAGTAGAAGATGAACACTGGAGGTGGGTGAGGGGATAGGTGTGGCATGGGAATTCCTGGTTGGAGAAGTGAGCACAGAGGTGGAAGTGGCTGTAAAACAGACCAGCATCATGGAGAGCCTCTTCCATGGGAAAGAAGCTTCAGGCCAGAAGGCAGTGTTGCAATATTGATCAAGGCATCACTTAGTGCAATAGGGAGTGATGAGATCTTGGAAGGCACCTCAGATCAGGCCATCTGGGCAAATATTAATCATAAAAATGGGGCAATCGCATTGTGGGTGGTGTCAGAGAGAGATGGGGAGACTGGTATGAAAGCAATCTCACAGAAGTGTAAAACACATAGGGTTATAAGAGTCGGAGATTTCAATTACCCCAACATTATCTGGGACACAGAAATGTAAAAGGCACAGAGGTGGCATAATTCTTAAAACGTGGACTGGAGAGGTTTATCAGCAGGGGTTTTCATCGGGATTTGAGGTAATATATATCATCCTAAGGATGGTGGGTATCTGGAACTCACTGCCTGAAAGGTGGGAATGCTCAAAGCATTGAAGAAGTGTTGTCCGGTTACTGCCCTAGACAACAGTCATTGGCTCAGCACTAGTGTATAATCAATCCGATTTGAGCTACAGGGAGAGACTGAATAGACTGGGGTTGTTTTCCCTGGAGCATCAGAGGCTGAGTGACCTTATAAAGGTTTATAAAATCATGAAGAGATGGATAAAAGGACAAGGTCTTTTCCCTGGGGTGCAGGAGTCAAAAACTGGAGGGAAAGCTTTAGGGTGAGAGGGGATAAATTTGAAAGGGACCTGAGGAGCAACTTTTTCACACAGAGGGTTGTGGGTGCATGGAATGAGCTGCCAGAAGAAGTGATGGAGGCTGGTACAATTACAACTTTTTATAGGCATCTGTTGGGTATATGAATAGGAAGGGTTTAGAGGGATATGGGCCAAGTGCTGGCAAATGGATTGAGATTAGGTTAGGATATCTGGTCAGCATGGACGAGTTGAATCGAAGGGTCTGTTTCCATGCTGTACATCTCTATGACTCTAATCAATACCTTTGTTAGCTTAGTTAAAAGAAACATACAATTTACACCATTTGGTTAGGAAAAGGTGAACAGCAGGCATACAATTCATGCAAGGTGAAAATTCAAGTGCACACTCACAGACCTTGATGTTTCCTGAACAGTGAACAAAAATAACAGCAAATACCCAAGAATCGCAGGCAGGAGGGATTAGTTTAGTTTGGGATTCTATTCGGCATAGACTGGTTGGACCATGCTGCATGAATCTATGACATAAACAGAAGCTCATGCTAGTCAGACAATTTCTTCCAGGTCTTAAAGTCCTCTTCACATTTAAAAATGTGGGACCCACAAAATCGTCAAGTCTGCTCTCCAAGGTTTTTGCTGATGGCACATTGAATCCTGCATTTTTATCCTTTGGCCTGATCATCCCCAACTGTGGTGTCTTGTTCTTCTAAGTTCATTGCTCATCTGGGAGCTGTTGTCTTTCCACTGTGGGCACCTTTCAGACTATCCCATTATTCTTCCTCCAAATAAGGACTTGCACCTTATGTCACCCTCTGAGCCAGTGGCTGGTGCTCGGGTAACTTCCGTTCACCAGCTTGCTGGTTTTATGTGAGAGCAACCCCTGGCCAACATCTCCACCCTCTCGATCCAAAGATATCTGTCTTAGGATCACCATTTTCCTTTCATTCTGTGAACCATTCTTGAGATCATAATCAACAGTCTATGCATTAATTTCACATTATTTATGAATATAATTAGTTAAAATACCAAAAAGATCTAACTACTTAATTCATACAATCCCTTTTATAATAACAATCAGCCCTTCAGGTTCATTCCTGCCTTATCTTTCAATCTGCATATAATTTTATTTTGCCATCTTCTGAACTGATACATGCTGAATATTTCAATTACTGGAGCACGCAAGACCAATATTACAGCTGTTTGCAATATTCGCACAAGTGAGGACTGCAGGTAATGGCGATGAGAGTTGAGAGTGTGGAGCTGGAAAAGCACAGCAGGACAGGCAGCATCCGGGGAGCTGGAAAATCGATGTTTCGGGCAAAAGCCCTTCATCAGGAATGAGGCTCAGAGCCTCGGTGGTGGGAGGGGGATGGGGCCGGGGGGAAGTTAGCTGAGCGTGACAGATGGTTGGAGGTGAGGATAAACGTAATAGGTTGGAGGGGAGGGTGGAGCAGATCGGTGAGAAGGAAGTTGGACAGTGCTGAGCTGGAAGGTTGGAACTCGGAGAAGGTGGGAGGGAGGGGAAGCGAGGAAACTGGTGAAATCCACATTGATGCCATAGGGTTGGAGGGTCCCAAGGTGGAAGATGAGGCATTCTTCCTCCAGCGCGGGTGGTAACGGAGTGGCAATGGAGGAGGCCGAGGACCTACATGTTCTTGGCAGAGTGGGAGGGGAGTCAAAGTGTTCGGCAAAAGGGCGGTGGGTTTGGTTTGTGCGGGTGTCCTGGAGATGTTCTCTGAAGCACTCTGCGAGTCGGCTGTCAGTCTCCCCAATGTAGACGAGACTACATCGGGAGCAATGGATTCAGTAAATGACATATGTGAAAGTGCAGGTGAAATTTTGATGGATGTGGAAGGGTCCTTTGGGGCCTTGGACAGAGGTGAGGGGGGAGGTGAGGTTTGGGTTTTGCAATTCCTGCGGAGGCAGGGGAAGGTGTCGGGAGGGGTGCGTGGCTTGTTGGGGAGCGTGGACCTGACGAGCTAGTCACGGAGGGAATTGTCTTTATGGAAAGGTGGGAAATATATCCCTGGTGGTGGGGTCCATTTGTAGGTGGCGGAAGTGGCAGAGGATGATGCGATGTATACAGAGGTTGGTGGGGAATGGAAAGTGAGGACCAGGGGAATTCTGTAGTTGTTGCATTTAGAGGAGTGGGATTTGAGGGCAGAGATGTCAGACGTGGATGAGATGCATTGGAGAGCATCTTCCACTATGTTGTCAAGGGGAAGTTACAGTCTTTAATGAAGGAGGCCAACAGGTGCGTTCTATTGTGGAACTGGTCTTCCTGGGAGCAGATGCGGCGGAGGATTTGGGAATAAAGGATATCATTTACAGGAGGCAGAGTGGGAGAAGGTGTAATCCAGGTAATTGTGGGAGTCGGTGGGTTTGTAGAAAATATCAGCATTGAGTCGGTCACCATTGATGGAGATGGGGAGGTCCATGAATTTCCCCTCCTCCCACCTTATCCCAGTTTCAACCTTCTAGCTCGGCTCCACCCTCATGACCTGTTCTACCTGTCCATCTTCCTTCCCACCCATCGGCTCCACCCTCCCCTCCAAAATGTTGATTATCCTGGTCCTCGGATGCTGCTTGACCTGTTCTGCTTTTCCAGCACCACACGCTCAACTCATATGCAATATATTCTCACCCATGGATGTACTTGAACATTACATCTCCAACACCTCATTTGCCTTGGAGCACGAGTTCTAATTGTTTTGGTATGTTTAGTCTGTTGATGGATCCTCTCCTTTGCCTCTTCTACAAATTGTGCTTCCTTCATGACTGCTCTTATTATGGCCAAGGCAAGGGTCACACCCCCAGCCCTTGCCCAATAACCAAGTCTAAGATCACATTTTTGTCATCTACGTCACGTCCCTTCGTCTTTTGAGTGGAATGATCTGCTCAAACTGTCAACATCTGTGTTTTTCTCTCAGTTAATCTATTTGCATACATTATCCAAAATTCACTATTTTCAAATTGTGTAACCTCTTTAACCTGTAATCAATTTTATTCTCCTTAATTTTGTTTATCTTTTATCTTCCAGTTCTCTATCTGCAGATCATCTCTTTGAATAACAGAGAAATAATATCATACATGGACTCAAAAGATGTGGAGGAGGTGCTGGATTTCGTAAAATGCATAAAGGTGGATTGATCCCTGGGACTTGATCAGTGTCCCCTTGATCTCTGTGGGAAGCTTGAGAAGTGATTGCTGAGCCTCTTGCTGAAATATTTGTATCATTGATAGTCACAGACGCGGTACCGGAAGACTGGAGGTTGGCTACAGTGGTGCCACTGTTTAAAAAGGTGGAAGGAAAAGCCACGGAACTATGGACTGATGAGACTGACATCAGAGGTGGGCAAGTTGTTTGAGGGGATCTTAAGGGAAATGTACTTCAATAGATAGCACTCATTCAGCAGTCTACATTGTGTTGTACATTGGAAATCATGTCTCATTAACTTGATTGAGTTTTTTGAAGCAATAACGAAGTGGGCTGATGAAGGCAGAGCAGAGGATGTGATGTGTATGGACTTCAGTGAAGCATTACATTACATTACATTACAGTGTGGAAACAGGCCCTTCGGCCCAACAAGTCCACACCGACCCGCCGAAGCGAAACCCACCCATACCCCTACATTTACCCCTTACCTAACACTACGGGCAATTTAGCATGGCCAATTCACCTGACCCTGCACATCTTTTGGACTGTGGGAGGAAACCGGAGCACCCGGAGGAAACCCACGCAGACACGGGGAGAACGTGCAAACTCCACACAATCAGTCGCCTGAGGCGGGAATTGAACACGGGTCTCAGGCGCTGTGAGGCAGCAGTGCTAACCACTGTGCCACCGTGCCGCCCATCAACAAGGTTCCATATGGCAGGCCGGGTTAGTAAGGTTGGATCACATTGAATACAGGGAGAATTTGGCTACAGAACTGGCTCGATGGCAAGAGAAAGAGAGTGGAGAGGGAGGGTTATTTTCCCTGTAGAGGGCAGTGTATTAGGAGGCTGCACTCTGCTGCTGCTGCGTGATTGGAATGTGGAAGCTGGAGTGGCAACATCTGCTGTAACTGAGAGCAGCTGGAGCCTGGAGCCTCGAGTGCTGTGGAGGGAATGGAGCTTGGGATTCTTCACTGCTGCTGCCTTTGGGAGCCTGGTCTACTGCATTTCTTCTTGGTGAGTTAGGACTGCTGTAATAATGCCAACTGCACCAGAGAGTAGCTGCTGTTTGGGACCTGGAGCCTCGTGCACTGCAGTCTGCCTGCCAGGAGGGACACGTAATTCAGACTGGCTGCTGTTGCTGCTGCTGCTGCTGCTGCTGCTTGGAGACACTTTCTGGCCTCTATTTCTGACCAGCCATTTTCTTGAAATGTCAGTTCCTGGAGCCTGGACTTTTGCATGGTGCCTTTAAAAGATAAGACCATAAGACCATGAGAAATAGGAGTGGAACTAAGGCTATTCAGCCCATCAAGTTGACTCCACCATTTAATCATGGCTGATGGGCATTTCAACACCACCTACCCACACTCTCTCCGTATCCCTTAATTCCTTGCAAGATTAAGTATTTATCAATCTCTGCCTTGAAGGTATTTAATGTCCCAGCCTCCGCTGCGCTCAGTGGCAGTGAATTCCACGGCCCACCACTCTCTGGCTGAAGAAATGTCTCTTCATTTCTATTTTAAATTGACCCTCTCTAATTCTAAGGATGTGCCCACGAGTTCAAGTCTCCTCGCCTGAGGGAAACAATTTTCCAGTCTCCACCCTTTCTAAGCCATGCTTGTATGTTTCTATTAGATCTCCCCTCAACCTCCTGAATGCTAACGAATACAATCCCAGTATTCTCAGCTGTTCATCATATGTTAGGACTACCATTCCAGGGATCATCTGTGTGAATCTCCTCTGGACACGCGGAGGTGTGGTGCTCAAAACTGGACACAGTATTCTAAATGGGGCATAATGCCCCCCGTTATTTCATCCAGATCATTTATTTATAAAGTGAACAGCTGCGGCCCCAACACTGAACCTTGCAGGATACCACTTGTCACCAGCTGCCATTTTGAAAAAGATGCTTTTATCCCAACTCAGACTGTCAGACAGCCAATCCTCAATCCATGCCAGTAGCTCACCTCGATCATCATGGGCCCTCACCTTACTCAGCTTCCCGTGAGGCACCTTATCAAAGGCCTTTTGCAAATCTAGGAAGATAACATCCAGAAAAGATTATGCTTTTTCTGCACTTAACGATTTTAATGCAGTACATAGAGCCTGAACTGAAACATTTATATGGAAAGGCTGTACTGTTTGCGGGAAAGCAGCAGGATTTACGAAGACAACAGACTTTTGAATTTAGCCAATCAATTTGAACCAGGCACTTCGATAAGAAAAATCTATTAATTTTGAATCTGAACGTTTTGACAACAGAGGAACAATCGTATTGTAAGAAATATTGATATGTCATCAAGAGTATAAATGAAAGGGCAGTCAGATAAAGACTCCAGAGCCAATGTCCATTCACCAGAGCTCAGAGCCCTCAGCTTTCAAGAGAAAATCGTTGGCTCTCACAGCCTCCTCTATGTCTTAGAGAAAGCACCTTCGAAATAATAATGGTACCAATGATGGAGAAGACGTTCCTGACAGAAGGATAACAAAGAAGATGTTCCTGACAGAAGGATAACAAAGAAGATGTTCCTGACAGAAGAACAACAGAGGAGGCACAACATCTGGAATCTGGCTGTAATTTTGAGAGACCAAATTCTATCTATGAGGCTTCTATTAATTGGAACAGCAAACCATTAGAATTTTGTTTAATTCGGGAATAATTAGTTAAGAATTTATTTGTTTCCTGTTCGAGTGAGATAAATAAGATGTTACTTGTTGATTTTATGTTGAGAGTCAGGGATTTATTTAACCACTAAAGTTGCTGAAAGGTGGGTTACATCTGTTAAACACTCTTTACAGATTACAGGGTATGATGGTCCTCTGTGTGTGTTTTGGTTTTAGATCTCAGAGAGGGGTCAACCTCTGCTTTCTAACAGATTGGGGGCTTGAATCCAGGATCTGGAAAGATTTGGACAGAGTTTGGTTATGAAAGATCCCAGCAAGTTGAAACAGACTTGTGGGTTAGTGTTCTAGGTTTTTAAATGGAAGTGAGAAGTGGAAAATCTGTTCAATATTGGTTGCTTGTTGGTTAAATTGAAAGTGGGGAAATGGCTCTGAGTATTGCTAAAGAGGTTTTGGGGCAAAGACGCTTCTCAAATTTGCCAAGACAAATTAGAAAGACAGAAAAAGGTGACCCTTGTAGAATCAGCAAATAGGCTAAAATTGGGTTTAATGAGGGATAACAAAAAAGCTGAAATTGTAACGGAGTTAGCCATGCATTTAAGTATATCAGACTAACAGTCAAGTGCAGTGGTGTTAGAAACAATTAAATTGCAAATAAGCCAATTGGAGTTAGAAAGGGAACTGAAACAGTTTGAATTAGTTAAAAGCTGAGGAAAAAGAAAGGAGAGGAAGGCCTGAGCAGAAGGAAGGGAAAAAGAGAGCTTGAATTTAAGAAGTTGACAATTAGACAGGAATGTTGCCTCAAAAGGATGGAGATGATGGTGGAAGATAATTTTAGTGAGGAGCATAGTGATAATGAGGTAAACCACCATAGCCAATGGCCTGTTGGGGACCTGTTTAAATATATCCAAGCATTGCATAAATTTGTGAAGAAGGACATAAAAACACTTTTCATCTCATTTGAGAAAGTGGCTAAATGAATGAGGTGTCAAGCGACCATATGGATTTTGTTGATCCAAACAAAGTTGGTAGGTAGGGCTAGTGAATTGTTGACAGCACTGTCAGAGTGGGTGTCAGGAGGATATGAAGAAGGAAATAAAGTCTATTTTGAGTGCCTATGAACTGGTATCAGAAGTAGATAGACAACGGTTCAGAAATGTAAGAAAGGAACGACATTGGATTTACATTGAGTCTGAAAGGATTAAACAGACCAACCTCAATAGATGAATGAAAGCATTAAAGATAGAAAAGATGTATGAGGCTCTTGAGATATTATTTTGCTGAAGGAGTGTAAGAACTCAATTCCAGAATTGATAAGAGCTCACGCTGAGGAACAGAAATTTAAAACACCCAGAAGAGCTGACGAGATGGTAAATGAATAAGCGTTAGTCCGCAGTTCGAAATCTAGCTTCTGACAGCAATTTCATTCCATGAGGGATAGAAATTGGGAAAGTGGGGAATCCTTCAATGAAAAGCAAAAAATAGATCACACTAGAAACAGTTTACCACATGTGTAAAAAAGAAACCCAATAGGATAGAAAAGAGGTCTCAAGTGCTTTCACAGCAATAATGTGAGACACACAAAGTCACAGTGCCAGTGGTTTCAGAAAGGCACTGGGAAGAAGAATGTGATAAAAGAGTGTTGTTTAAACCAGTCGGATTAGTTCAGGCAATGAAGGAAATCTTGAGACGTCGAGGAGGTGAAGGAGAGGGCACAGCCTAGCCACCGGCTTGACCTTTTCAAAGATTTCACCTTTGTGAGTAAGTTTTACTCGGATAGAAAAGAGAGAACAAGTAAAAAAAATATATATTAAGAGATATGAGAACTAGTGTGTCTCTAATAGTGAGAGATGAAAATATTTGCAATCCTTTTGAAATATTGTCTGAGAGTGTGGTAATCTATAGAATAAATAGAGAGAGGAGTGGTATTCCCCTGTATAAGATAAGGTTAGAAAGTCCAGTCAAGATTGGGGAAGTGATAGTGGGAGTGACGGGAAAATTGGCTGTTCCAGGAATCCAGTTAATTCTTGGGAATGATATCACTGGATCACAGCTGGGAGTGAGGCCTAGTGTACTGGATTGGAGAAATCAAAAGAAAACCAGGGAACTGAGGAGTTAAAAGAAAAGTACCGAGCATTTTTTTGGCCTGGTGACACAAACCCATAGACATAAGTTGAAACAAGAAGGGGAAAAGAGAAAGACCAAGGAGTTGAGGTCCAGTTAGCTGACACTCTGATGAGATGGTCAAGGAAAAAGCTAAGCAAGTTAGAGGATTAGGGTTGGTTGTTTAGTTCTGAAAGATTAATGGAGTTACAACAAAAGGATGAGATGGTAAAGGATTTATGTCATGAAGCCTGTTTGGACAAAGAATCAGAGTGTATTCCAGAATGGTATTATCTTAAGGATAAAATCTCAAGGCAGACATGGAGACCTTGGCAGGGTAGTGCAAATGAGAAATGGGTGCAAGTTCACCAGATTGTGTTGCTGGTAGAGTAGAGACCAGAAGTTTTGCATGTAGTACACATATTACCTGTCGGAGTTGATCCAGGAGTGAGGAACATTCAGGCTAAGAGACAGAAGCTTTTTTATTGGCCTGGATTACAGAAAGATGTGGTTGAATTTTGCTGCACCTTTCAGACATTTCAGATGGTAGAAAAACCATAGGCAGGAATAAAACCAATACCTTTGTTGTCAATTCTCGCTTTTCAAGAATATTTTACATGGATTATAAATGATTATAATGGTCCCCTCATGTCAACCAAAAGTGGGAACCAGTATTTGCTAACCAGAATGGATTGTCTACTAGGTTGCTGGAGGCAATTCCATTACGACCTGTCAAGGCGCAAAAGGTTTTGGAGGAGATGCTTGCTTTCTTTAGTCATTGTGAATTACTCTGCGATTCAGTCAGGCCAATTTTACTATCAAATTATGTAAGGATGTCATAGTTTCTGCATTCAACACATTACATCAAGTGTGTACCATCCTGAATCTCAGGGAGGATCAGCACCTAAAGACCATGTTGAGGGCTTGTTGTCAGGATTACTCAAATGATTGGGATAAAGTTATCCCATTTATGTTGTTTACCAAGAGAGATGCTTCAAATGAATTGACTCAGTTTGTTCCATTTGAAGTGATGTTCAGACACAAAGTATGAGGTCCTTTAAAATTAATTAAGGAAAAATTGATAGGTCTGAAGCCCAAGATTTCTCCGTTGGATTATGTATCAGAGGTGAGAGACAGATTAAACAGAGTAGGTGTATTTGCTCGATAATGTTGCAAGGTGGCACAGCACCTAATGAAGAAAGAAATAGGTAAGAAATTTCAAATTTGTACAGTTGCCCGTGAGGATAAAATAATGCTGTTACCAGTGATGGGAAATCCCTTCAAAGGAAGGTTTAGTAGTTCTTACCAGATTGAAAAGAAATGAAGTCAGGTGAATTATCTGCTAAAGATGCCAGATAGGAAAAAATATCAGTATGTCACGTGAATGTGCTTCATCTTCCTCGTGGATGACCTCCCCAGCAGAGAGTCTCCATCCATCCCAATGGCATCCATAAATGAGATATCTCTACCCAGCAGGAGGGTCTGAGGGGGTATCGTTAGGGGATGGGTGGTGATGTCAGGTGCGGCTGCTCTGGTGCTGGCAGATCTTACACAGCGGAGGTTGACTCCCCATTGAGAACTGAAACCAAAAACTCAGAGGAGCACCTCACCCTTGAATCTTAAAAAGGGTGTGAAAAATGGTGTCATCTGCCTTTCAGCAACTTCTAGTGGTTAACTAAACTAAACCTCTGACACTCACTTTAAAACTAGCAAGTAATAATTTATTTATACAACTCGAACAGTGAACAAATTAACAAAACTATTAACAGATCAAATAATTCCCTTTTATCTACTAGCTATTCCTGAATAAAACAAGATTATAATACTGTGCTGTTCCAATAAATAGAAGTTTCACTCGTATAACAAAACTTGAATTTTGTCTCTCAAAATTCCAGCCAGGTTACGTATCTTCCAGAATGGTCGGTGCCTCGTCTGTTGATCTGTCAGGAACGTCTTCAGTCGTCCTTCTGTCAGGAATTAAATGGTGCTTTCTCTAATACATAGATGACTGAGAGCACCAAGTTATCTCTCTAGAGCTGAGGGCTCTTAGCTCTAGCGGATGTCAATTAACTCTGGGTTCTTTGTCCAACTGCCCCCTTTTAGAACCAAGTGTGTACCATCCTGAATCTCAGGGAGGATTGGAAATGGGGCATCAGCACCTAAAGACCATGTTGAGGGCATATTGTCAGGATTACTCAAGTGATTGGGTTAAAGTTATCCCATTTATGTTATTTACTGTGAGAGATGCTACAATTGAATTGACTCAGTTTGTTCCATTTGAATTGATGTTCAGACAGAAAGTATGAGGTCCTTTAAAATTAATTAAGGAAAAATTGATAGGTCTGAAGCCCGAGATTTCTCAGTTGGATTATGTATCAGAGGTGAGAGACAGATTAAACAGAGTAGGTGTATTTGCAAGATAATATTGCAAGGTGGCACAGCACCTAATGAAGAAAGAAATAGGTAAGAAATTTCAAATTTGTACATTTGCCCGTGAGGATAGAGTAATGCTGTTACCAGTGATGGGAAATCCCTTCAAAGGAAGGTTTAGTAGTCCTTATCAGATTGAAAAGAAATGAATCTTCTAGGAGAAACTGAGGACTGCAGATGCTGGAGATCAGAGCTGAAAATGTGTTGCTGGAAAAGCGCAGCAGGTCAGGCAGCATCCAAGGAGCAGGAGAATTGACGTTTCGGGCATGAGCCCTTCTTCAGGAATCAGGACCAGTTCAGTCAGTTGAAGAAGGGTGTCAGTGGAAGGGTACTAGTTGGTACGGCGGGAAAGGAAGAAGCGGAGGGCTTTGAGTCCTCCGTGATGGGGGATGGAAGTGTACAGCAACTGGATGTCCATGGTGAAGATAAGGCGTTGGGGACCAGGGAATCGAAAATCATGGAGGTGGTGGAGGGCGTGGGTGGTGTCCCAAACGTAGGTGGGGAGTTCTTGTACTAAGGGGGACAGGACCGTGTCGAGGTATGCAGAGATGAGTTCGGTGGGGCAGGAGCAGGCTGAGACAATGGGTCGGCCGGGGCAGTCAGGTTTGTGGATTTTGGGCAGGACGTAGAAATGGGCGGTGCGGGCTTGTGGGACTATGAGGTTGGAGACGGTGGATGGGAGATCCCCTGAGGTGATGAGGTTATGGATGGTCTAGGAGATGATGGTTTGGTGGTGGGAGGTGGGGTCATGGTCAAGGGGGCAGTAGGAGGAGGTGTCCGTGAGCTGGCATTTAGCCTCAGCGGTGTAAAGGTCGGTGCGCCAAACTACTACCGCGCCTCCCTTGTCTGTCGGTTTGATAGTGAGGTTGGGGTTGGAACGGAGGGAGTGGAGGGCTGCACGTTCCGAGGGTGAGAGGTTGGAGTGGGTGAGAGGGGTGGAGAGGTTGAGGCGGTCAATGTCGTGGCAGCAGTTGGCTATGAAGAGATCGAGGGCAGGTAAGAGGCCAACTCAGGGTGTCCAGGTGGATGGGGTGTGTTGGAGGCAGGAGAAGGGGTCGTCAGAGAGTAGGCGAGAATCTTGGTTGAAGAAGTAGGTGCGGAGGCGAAGGCGGTGGAAGAATTGTTCGATGTCTCGCCGCGTGTTGAACTCATTAATCCGAGAGCGTAGGGGAATGAAGGTGAGGCCTCTGTCGAGGACTGATCTTTTATCCTCAGAAAGGGGTAGTTCTGTAGAGATGGTGAAAACATGGCAGGGCAGGGAGCTAGGACCTGGTGTGGGGCTGGAGCTGGGAGTGGTGGCGGGGTTAGGCGTGGGGCCGGGGACGGAGATCGGGGCAGGGGTGGTGTTCGGCGTGGGGGCGGGGTTAGGCGTGGGGCCGGGGACGGAGATCGGGGCAGGGGTGGTGTTCGGCGTGGGGGCGGGGTTAAGCGTGTGAACGGAGATCGATGTGGGGGTGGGGTTAGGCATGCAGACGGAGATCGGAGTGGGGCGGAGACGCATGCGGTGTGGTTGTTGTGCAGGTGGGTGTCACTGGGGGCGGAAGTGGCTGCGGCGATGGCAGAAACGGTGTTGTTTCCGATAGCCGTGCACCCTGCAGAGGCCGCGAATCTGTCGGTGATGGTCTTCCTGGCGATTGTGGAGGCGGTTGTCTGGGCAGCGATCACTGAGACTGCATGGTCGGTGGGGGCAGAAGTGACGTCATGGTTCGCAGCGGCGGTTGCTGTCGCGGGCGCTGCAGCTGCCCCGTGGTTAATGGTGCCCGAGTGATTTCGGAGGCCGATGGAAGATTCTGGAACAGTTGAGGAACCCAGAGTGTGGGGGTAAGTACATGAAAGTTTTTGATACTTACTGTCTTTAATTTCCGATATGGCTAGGAAGAACTGTTTAGTGTATGGATTCTTCTGTGGATGAAGAACAGTAGAGGTCCTTTACAGGTCTGTGAGAGTGTTGTCCTGAGCTGGGGTAGGGCTAATTGCAGGGAATGTAGGTAGCGGAGCATGGCTGCAAGCGTGGAGCGGAGGATCTGGAGGGAGGTCTGTTGCTGGAGGCTTCAGATTTGTTGTGGGTACTGGTTGTCCTGGTTGGGTCCAAATTTTGTTGGTCTGAACGTAGTCTGGAGTACGTGCGGGGTCAGTCGGTTCCGTAGGCAGGTGCTGAGGAAGGAGATGTGGCTGTGGTAGGGAGTCTGTTTGAGGATGTGGCTGAAGAGCTTCTGTGCAGAGGAGATGACCTGGGGTGTGCAGTGAGAGAGGGACTCACTGAAATCCTTGTAGAGGGAGGAGGACAGCTTCTTCAAGGAAGGCATCGTTGCAAGAGGATTCACAGTAGATTAAAATCTTCTAGGAGAAAGTGAGGACTGCAGATGCTGGAGATCAGAGCTGAAAATGTGATGCTGGAAAAGCGCAGCAGGTTCCTGAAGAAAGGTTCATGCCCGAAACGTTGATTCTCCTGTTCCTTGGATGCTGCCTGACCTGCTGCGCTTTTCCAGCAACACATTTTCAGTGCTGGTATCTAAATGCCTGGTTCAAACTGATTGATGAAATTCAAAAGACTGTTGTCCAGGTAAAAATTGCTGCTTGACCACCTTATTGTACGGCCTTTTGATACAAATGTTTCATTTCATGCTTTCTACATACTGCATTTAAATCTCTAACCACAGAAAAAGCATCAACTTTTAAATACATCACGTAATGCTTTCCCCATTTTACAATTTTACAAACATCAAACTCTAACCTCTTGACACCCTCCCCCTCACTCCCCCACTCCAATCTGCAATCATTGTAACCAACTTTGCAACACCTTTGCCATTAAGGAAAAATAAGCCATCATTACGAAAAAAATGGCTTCTATCTTTTTTGTAAACTTAACTCCATGACATTACCAGATCCGTAGCTCATGAATCTAGAGTTACACTTTATACTAATTCCTATATATATATAGAACCCTACTGTTTCTGTCTCATACAAACATTTTTCTTTTTAACTCTGGATAAAGCATCGCAATAATATTTTCATGACACACAATGTATACAATCTGTAACTTAAACACTTGTAACATGAGACTCCAATGAAATAGTCTGATGCTCTTGTCATCAAATCTTTCCAGGAATGTCAAAGAATTGTAATTGGTATACACAATCATCTCTGATGCATTGTTTGCAACGTGAACATTAAAATGTTGAGAGGCCATTACCAGACTCAATAACTCTTTTCCAACGGTGGAATATTTTTTCTGGTGGATATTGATTTTTGTTTAAAAATAATTGATTTGGCGTTTCAATTCCACAATCATTGTCCTGTAACAACACAGCTCCAACACCTAAATTGCTTAGTCCGATGGTAATTTTGAAGGGTTTCAAAACATTTGACATGGTGGTCCTGATGGAGGAGCGGCGCTCCGAAAGCTAGTGCTTCCAATTCAACCTGTTGGACTATGGTGGTGTTGTGTGATTTGTACACTGGCATCTCCGAATCAGATTTAGTCATAGCATTGTCCTTCTGATAATCTATGCAGAATCATTGAGTACCCCCAGACTTCAGAACCAACACGATTGGCAAACTTCACTCGCTTTGACTTGTCTCCATGAATTCTTCCTGGAGCATTACTTCCACTTCATTCTGAACCTGCGGAGCTTTGAAAGGATTACTCTGGTATGGGTGCTGTTTTATCAGAGCAGAACTCCTTTCATCAACCTCATATACTAAAGTATTGGTAGTCCCCATTCTATTTCTGCATAGTTGTTCACAACTCTGAAACGAATCTTTCAATTCAGTTCACAGTTCAGGAGTCAGATTGCTCACTTCCTTATCCCATTCCTTGAGGACTTTCTCATTATTCATTTTGCTCTGGGGCACATTCAAAATCCAAATCCTCTGGATTGATTCCTACTCTGAGTGGCAGTAACTAATAGCTGTTTTGCAAGTTCACTCTCCTTGTCATAGTATTGTTTAAGTATCTTCACATGACGTACCCAATATTTTTTTCTCTATCAGTCATCATTACCAGATAATCTACCTGAATCAACTTCACCTCAATCTTAGAGCCACCATTGAACATCGCTTTGAAGGTATCTCCCAACATTGTTAATGGCCCAGCGTGGCCATAGACGTACATAAACGTATGTACTTGAGATTTCTTATCTTCTTCTAGGTGCTGTGTCATCCTCAAATGTTGTCAAGCTAATTCAACTACTCTGTTTAATCTGTCTCTCGCCTCTGATACATAATCCAATTGTGAGATCTCTGACTTCAACTTTTCCATAATTACCTTGAAAGGCCCTCACACTTTGTGTCTGAACCTCAATTCAAAAGGAGCAAACTGAGTCGTTTCATTTCTACCATCTCTGGTAGTAAACAATAAAAAATGGGATATCTTTATCCCAATCATTTGGGTCATCCTGACAGTAAGCCGTCAACGTGGTCTTTAAGGTCTCTCACTATTAGAAACACACAAGCTCCCTTAACTCTCAATGTTTTTTCCCTATTCCCCGATCTACCTGAGTAAACCTTACTGCCGCAGGTGAAGTCTTTGAAAAGATCGAGCACTATCTTACTCTCCTTCAGCTCCTCGACTTCTCTTGGGATTTCCTTCACTGCCTAAACTAATCCCAAGAGAAGTCGAGGAGCTGAAGGAGAGTAAGATAGTGCTCGATCTTTTCAAAGACTTCACCTGCGGTTTAACTTCTTTTCCCCCATTCTTTTTCCAAGTGCCTTTCTTAAACCACCGGCACTGTGACCTTGTATGTCCCAGTGTTTTGCTGCAAAAACACCGAAGGTTTTCTACCTCATTTCCACCCTCTTGGGGTTTTTTTTGCTCTTGTAATAATCTGTTCAAAGTGTGATCTCCATTTGGTTTTCATTGAAGGATCTCTCTCTTTCTCAATTTCTATCCCTTATGGAAGGAAATTACTGTCAGAAGCTACATTTCGAATTACACACTAATTTGTATTCACTCACCATCCACTGGGGCTCCGCTGGCTGTTTTAACGTCTTGTTTTCCAACATGAGTTCTTTATCACTTCTGGAAGTGAGTTTTTGAACTCCTTCAGCAGAATAATATCTCCAAGAGCTTCATATACCTTTCCTATCTTTATGATCTCATCTATCTAGCTAGGTTGCTCTGTTTAATTCTTTCAAACTCGATTTAAGTCTGACCTGCTTCCATTTGTACATTTCTGAACCATTGTCTGTATGCTTCTGATATCAATTTGTAGGCACTCTAAATAGCCTTTTTCACTTCTTCCTATTCTCCTGACACCACCTCTGACAGCGCTGCAAACACCTCAGTAACCCTGCCTCCTTAATATGGTCTGAATTAATCTTATCCACGCAGTTTCTGGTCAGTCCATCTGTTGAGCCAATTTCTCAAAAGGAAACAAAAAAGTCTTCCACATCCTTTTCATTGAATTTTGATCAAGTATTGACATGTTTGAAGATATCCTGACCAAGCCTTTGGCTACCTGGGTTTACTCATTATCACTATCCTCCTCACTAAGCCTATCTTCTACCTTCACATGCATCCTATTATGTCAACTTTCCTGTCTAATTGCCAACTTCTGTCGATCAAATTCTCTCTCTTTATCCCTTTCTTCTCTCTCTTTCTCCCTTTCTTCTCTCTCTTTCTCTTTTTCCTCTGCTGGGAATCTTCTTTCCTCTTTCCATTTCCCGTTCCTCTGCATGTAACCGTAATTCAATCTGTTTCAGACTCCTTTCTGCTCTCTCTCTCTTTTTCACTTTCTGACTCCAATTCTCTCATTTGTAATTTTTTTTTCTGACTCCATTGCACTTAAAGTTATATACCTACAACTTTAGGCATAGCTAAATGCTTGGTTAACTCCCTTACAATTTCAGCTTTCTAACTATCATTCGTTAAACCCACTTTTGGCCTGTTTGCTCATTCTAAACGGGCACCATTTTCTGTCTTTCTAAACTTCCTTGGCAAATTTGGAAAGCATCTTTGCCCCCAGAGCCTCTTCCGTAATGTTAAGACCCATTTCCCCACTTTCCATTTACCCCACAACAGGCAACTGAAATTAAACAGATTTTCCAATTGTCACTAATGTTTTATTTAAAGACCGAGGACGCTAGTCACGAAGTTTGTTTGAATCTGCTGGGACCTTTCATACCCTACATCTGTTCAAATCTGTCCAGATCCCTCCAGATATGTCCCAATGCTGAACCCGAGCTGCCGATCTGTTATTAAGGGGAGGTCAACCACCCTGGAGAACTCAAAGCAAAATACCCAAAAGGAGCACCTCACTTTCTAATCTGTAAAAAGGGTGTGAAAAGTGGTGTAAACCTGCCTTTCAGCAACTTCTTGTAGTTAAATAAAATAAATCCCCGATATTCCCTTTAATATCAACAAGTAACAGTTAATGTGTTCTCTTAGAGTTAGATAAATAAACAAAACTATTAGCAAACGAAATAAATCCCTTCTAACTATGAACTATCACCAAATAAAACAAGATTCCAATGGAATGTTGTCCAATGTCCCACTCATACAATACAAGAAATAGAATTTGGTCTCTAGAAATTACAGTCAGGTTCCATGTCTTGTGGAATGTTCAGTGCCTCCTCCGTCGGCCTCCAGTCAGGAATGGCTTTTCCTCCAATTCTTCTGTCAGAAATGCCTTCTTTGTCGTTCCTTTGTCAGGAATTATCGATGACTGTGAGAGCCAGTCTCTCTCTCTCTCTCGAGCTGAAGGCTGTTAGCTCTGGCTGATGGCAGGTAGCTCTGGTGTCATTATCCAACTGTCCCCTCTTTTATATCCTTGATGACAATATCAATATTTCTTACAATAGGATTGGGCCTGTGTTGTCAAAACCATCCGATTTAAATTCAACAGGTTTTTGGTTACTAACAGCTCCATTCAAATTGATTTGCGAAATGAAAACCTTGCTGTATTAGCAGGCCCAGGCAGCAGGTTTTACTAACGTTACAAGTAGAAGATCCTTTCTCCGAAATGCTTGGGACCAGCTGTTTTTCAGAATTCAAAATTTTTTGATTTTCACAATAGTGACATTTTTTAAACTTTCACCATTAAACTCTTACTGGAGAAGCAGACTTCTAACTAAGAACATGCTTGGCCACGACCCCGCTAATGTCACATGTGAGAGACAATCATCAAGTAGGTGTTGACTTGGGCATTCATAGAGAAACCCTCAGCCTGTCAGTGCTTGGCCATACCATCCCACGTCGCATCTGAATGACACACATTGAGTGGGTGTCAACTTGGGTTAAGTGTTTGCTCTCCAAATGACCTTGTTAATGAGAAAAAAACTTTACATAAAAAACTTCGGATTTCGGAGCTTTTCTTTTTTTGGATGTTCGGATAAAGAATCTTCCACCTGTTCTGCCGTTTCGATACAAAATGCTTCAGTTCAGGATCTCTTTGTTCTGACAAATGTTCAAGCTGCTCACAGACATCCATTTTAACTCTTAAGCATAAAAACAATCTTTTAAAGGGACCACGCCATGCTTTCTCCATTTTACAACTTTACAATGAAAAAAACACCACATTCTATCTTCCTGCCTCACAGTCTACACTTAGTCTATCCACCTTCACAACAGTTTATTCATTTGTTTTCTTTGATTTTGTTTGAGTTTATTTTTTACTTTGGTCCCTCATTGTCCCTGCCCAAAAGGGGGAATTGCAGACAGAATCATGGGAGAGCCACTTTTTATTTGTTTATTTATTTTTGTATCTCCTCAGAGTGACCAGATTATTATTTATGTTTAACAAAGTCAAGGC
Source organism: Chiloscyllium plagiosum (assembly GCF_037043375.1). Classification (NCBI taxonomy): domain Eukaryota; kingdom Metazoa; phylum Chordata; class Chondrichthyes; order Orectolobiformes; family Hemiscylliidae; genus Chiloscyllium; species Chiloscyllium plagiosum. Next base: position 66,851,799 of record NW_028270144.1, read on the forward strand.
AGTTTTATTTTCTGGCCTGTTAGACCAGAGTGGACTTTGCTGTGTGTTTTACCCGGATCTGTCCGTGTCCCGGGTGGGTCTGATCGGGGCAGTGTCGCGGCCTTGGTTTTATTTCATTGTTTATCCCTTTACTTTAAAAGTGTGGAAGGTTGCTTGTCAGACAGGAGGCCTGTCACCAACAGTGTGCACTTTTGGATCACTACATTCAATTCTGGTCTCCCTGTTACATGAAGGATGTTGTGAAAGGGTTAGAGAGTTTGAGCTTTCGGGAGAGGCTGAATGGACTGGGGCTATTTTCCCCAAGGTGTTGGAGGCCAAGGAGTGAAATTATGGAAGTTTATAAAATCATGTGGAGCATGAATAGGGTGAGTCGGCAAGGTCTTTTCCCCAGGGTATGGGAGTTCAAAACCTAAACACATAGGTTTAAGGCAAGCAAGGAAATATTCAAAAGGGAAGTGAGGGGCAACGTTTTCAGGCACAGGGTGGTCCGTGCACCCAACGAGCTGCCAAAGAAATTGTTGGAGGCTGTTATAACGACAACATGCAAAAGGATTCTGGATAGGACTATGAATAGGAAGCGTTTAGAGGGATATGTGCCAAATGCTGGCAAATGGGAGCAGATTAATTTGAGTTAGCTGGTCGGTATGGACGAGTTGTACCGAAGGGACGATTGCCATGCTCGACAGCTCTGTGTCTCTGTGAATCTAAAATGCAGTTGAGAAAAGAATAAATTTCCAGGGCAAAGCACATGAACTCATAATGAATCTGGAACTGAAGTGATTCAGATAGTAAAACAATGTGGTGAACAAATTATTGCAACAGTTTGACTTGAATGACAGGTGATGAGTTGACCCAAGATCAACTTCAAGAGGAAGATCTTAATCCTTCATCTTCCAAAGAAGAAGTGTTATTCCCATTGACAGAGGTAAGACTAAATAAGCAGTAAGCCTGGAGTAACATGATTGAGGATGTGAAATATCTAATTCACCAGCATATCACCCACACAGGGCCAATGAAAATGTCCAACTCACTCAATAAGTCAAATTTAAGCAATTACATACTTCAGCACAAGTAGTTCAACAGTTTGAGAACCAAGATTTGCTTGCGCAAAATGAAGATGAGCTTCATCTGACTCAACAGTTTCCAAACAAACTGCACAGATACAGGATATGATCAAGAAGAAATGATTGAACTCAAATCCAAGATATTGTGAAAAAAAAATGACCATCTTCCACAGAGCTGCCATGTGCTACAATGGACGTTGCTCTGATTAAAGATTCCCCAGATGATGGAACAGGAAGAGTTCCTCAGTGAAGGGAATTTGAGAGAGAAAGGGTTCTCCCAGATAACAGAATGTACCAACGATGCCTTTCAACAGGAATGACACCTATGTTGAGGGATGTTGAAAACAAAAAAAATTTGGAATAATGGTGGACTGAGGGTAACACGGATCTTGCAATTTCTCCTGAGTTTCAGGCTTATTTCGAGATTTACTTCTAGATTTCTGTGTTATGTTATTTCAACCGTATGATATTATTTTGATGCATTTTCAGTTCTTGTGTATAAAAGTGATATTTTGAGAAGTACGGGAATCTAAAATATTTGGAGGGATATAGACCAGGGACAGGCAGCTTGGCCTGGGTGAGTTTGGGATTATTTTCGCCATGACCTGGATGCACTGAAGGAACTGATTCCGTGCTGATTGGCTCTATGATTCTGTGACATGAGCCCACACTCTGTGTCATAATCTCTGTGACTCCTCACGGGATGTTTGTTTTTGAAATTCCCAGCACACGACACCCACTGGGAGCTCAGGACCCCATTACAACTGACGGCCGCTGTCATCACAATGAGAACCATGACAACACATCATCACAGGGTCATACAAAACACAACAAACTGAAGCGATCTGTGCACTTGTGCTGGAGAGACGCCGAGAGAGGAGATCAAGCAAACTGCTCTGGTCAACTGAATTGGTAACATCCCAACTCGAGGGAAAGATTGAAGACAGAGTTCAAGAACAGAATCAAAGGATTTTCACAAGCCGACTCAAAGATGAAGCCTGTTATTGGTGTCTTTTGTGTGGCTATGGAGAAGATCATTGCTGAGACTGAAGACAAGGACGAAATCATCCAGAAGATTGAGGAGGGGATCTTTTCGATGGAAGACAATCAGCGGGAGACCGCTGTACACATCATCTCGGAGATGCTCGTGGTGTTTTCCCGGAGGTTTGATGACAGCAGGGAAGTGCTGGAGAATCTTGTGGGCACGCTGCTTGGAGGACTGCTTCCACGTTGTGCTGACGGTTCCCAAGCTGTGCAACAGATGGCCCTCAGCGCGGTCAGTACCATCCTGTCCATGTACTTAGTGGCTGATGGAGCCAGCCTACAACAATATCAAGAACGTCTGGTGTTTCTGAAGACGCTTCCGGAAGACCTGACGGACCCGGATGAAGGAGCTCAGTTTGAGAAGTGTCATCAGGTGATGGAGCTGATTTGCCAAAGCCTGCCGCGCTGTCAGCTGGACAACCTGCTTCTCATGGTCTGTGGCAGTCTGTCAGACCAAAATCCCAGCTGTGCCCGAGTCGCGTCCTTGCTATTGGAAAACCTCTTCCTGCAAGAGCGAAAACAACTTCAGGACCGGGTCTCAGAGATCCTGCATGTGCTGGGGCTTCATTTGGAGATCATTCCTCACCAGGAGGTGAAAGGGCGTGTCCTACGAGGGATGACTGCTCTGACCTCACAACACTCAGCAGCAGCTATGTCCCAGCTCCTGCTCTGTCGCCCCCCAGGGGACAAGTTCATCCGGGATATGTGGAAAGCAGCAGCTGAGGATAGAGCCTGTCCAGTGAGTACGATCAAACATCTTGTGTACTCACTGGAGGGAAAAAGCTGCCCCGTCCGTGGGAGCATGTACTCGGCCAACGTCTCGCTGACTGCCATCCACGGCTTATATGAGATACTGACTCAGCCCAGGATGGCAGACGTGGTGAGGCCATTGTTCCCACACATTTTCAGTGGCTTACTTATATCACTCACCAGCGGAATGAGTTTCTCTCTGCCCACTGATACAGATATTCAGTCACAGCAGAGAGGATTCACCGCTGGGTTTGATGCTGATATAAGTAGGTCACTGAATGAAAGGTGTGTGAGGTCACTCATGGCCTTGTTTGATCTAATTGGTCAAAGTGACATCTCAGACCAGATGGTGATGGTAGGAGGATGGCAACAGCTACGAGGGGTTGGATTTGATCAGGGGGTTGTTCTGCTGGCCCAGGCAATGACAGCATCTGCAGGTGATGATTTGTTTAAGACCGTACATCGTCTGGTTTCCCAAATCCTTCGGATCCAGGACTGTCAGGCTGTTCCAATAATCATCTTCTTTGGGGAACTCCTGAAAGCTCCTTGCCTTTCCGAACTGGGTCTCACAGACATGGTCATTAACAGCTTAATACGATACCTCTGCTGGTACGACTCCTCACCCGTTAGCCAGTTGCTCTGCATCAGAGCTTTAAGTAACATCGATTTTGGTGCAAGGCAGCGGTGTTGGAGTGTGACCGATGTCTTGGTGAGCCTGTTGGGCAATCCAGAGAACAGCGATGTATTCACCCTTGCGGTGTTGTCTTGCCTTCAGAAAAACATCCTGGAGGCACCAGCAGAAACAATCAGGCCCTTTTTAAATGCAATCCTCTCCAGGATACAGCCACTGTTTGGGGCAGGAAGTGAGCAAGTCTCTGTGGAAGCTCTCCAAATGTTGGAAATATTGGCCATGTTTGGAGAGTCCAGTGATTTCCAGCGACAGCTCCACACCAACATCGTGTCCTTGCTGTTGCACCTGGATACTAAAAGTGAGAAAACCATCCAGTGTTGTAGTGCAGCACTGCAGATGATTTTCTCAGCCACTGGATCCACAAAGGCTTGCTCCTTAGCTGAGAGGTATCTCGAGGCACCAGGCTGGAGTTACCGAAGCTTCCTGAAACGTATTTCACGTCAGCTCGTTGACGATTACCCCGACATGGTGAGTTCCTACATTTCGGACTGTGTATCCTTCAGTTCCAACCAGGACCATCACCGCGATCAAGCAGCGGCCTTAGCAGCATTCCTCACCAAGCAGACCCATCGCTTCCGGATCACCCAATGGACCTCCTGGTGTAAAAGATTAATTTGCAGTTGCTGCTGCATAGTCCCCAAATGAGACCTCAGCACATCAGGTTCAGAATATGGCCCAGACCCTTGTCTTCTCATACCAACTGTTGTGCTCCAGATCCCGATCCTCACCGTCAATAAACAAACAGACCTTCTCAACATCAATGTTTCTGTCACACCAACGGATCGTCTCTGCATCATCTTATGGTCTTCCCATCTTTAACAGCATCTGATCTCTGTCAGGTCCTCAGCAAGTGCTCTCTCTGGAACCTCAACATTGTCTCAGCATTGATCTTCTCCAGATCGTGGACATTATAGGAAGAATTGATCTCCTCCAGATACATACCTTTTCTGAGAAACTGATCCAAAAGTATACAACTTTGTACACTCATCCAGAGTGTGCAGTTCATAAAATCAATAGACCTATCTCTCAGTTATATTTGTACATATTGTAAATATTTAATGTTCTTGTAAATAAAGATTCCGTTTCACTTGAAATAAACTGCAACAGTGTTGTTGTACCAGCACGTGTCACATAAATGCACTCCCATTCTGGGAGTAGTGACTGCTGGACCATTGGGGTCATCTCTCCCCAGGGCAGCGGATGGAGAGAGGGCAAGGCTCGGGGTCTGCACTCACCTTCCCTGACCACGTCTGCAGGATGTAGTACTGGTTTGATCAGCTTCAGAATGGGGCTTTAGAGCTTCGGTGTGGTCACCTGGCAGCTGAAGTGTTTCTGACTGGCAGCTGAAGTGTTTCTGACTGACACTGATCACCAGTCAGTGGTAGTCAAAGATTCAGGAAAGCCCCATGGTGCATCTCACTCAGAGAGAGTGACGGCTCCTCTGGGGGTGCAGCCAGAGCTCAGTTACACAATGTGGGGATCAGAAAGAACGGGAGAACAACAGTGGTGGGGATCTCAGTCCTGGGGGGCACTCACAGGTATTTCTGCAGGTCTGGACGATAACAACTTAGGGCCTGAACTCTTATTTGTTGGTGACTGTACGCCAGTGTCTTTAGCCTGGAACTGTTTGGAGCCTGGGATCTTCCAATGCTACTATTTCCAGACTGCAACCTGTATCATCTGCCAGTGACTTGCCTTTGGGATTTGGGCAACTCTTGTTTAAGGTCTGTGACTTGGGACTTACACCAGCCTAAGGCACTGTGTTGATTGGTAGGGCCGAACACGATGGCTCAGTGGTTAGTACTCTTGCCTCACAGCACCAGTGACTCTGGTACAATTCCAGCCTCCAGCAATTTCCTGTGTGGAGTTTGCATATTCTACCCGGGTCTGTGTGTCTGCCTCCGATAGTCCAAAGATGTTCAGGTTTGGTGGATTGGCTAAACTGCCCAGTGTCCAGGGATACGTCGGTTAAGTGGATTAGTTGTAGGGGATGCAGGCTTACAGGGATAAGGTAGGGGGTTGAGTTTGGCCTGCTATCCGGAGAGTCAGTCTAGAACTGTTGGGCCGAAAGGCCTATTTCCACATTTTAGGGCTTCTCGGAAGACTCAGTACTAGAATCAGATTTTAAGAGTTTTAGTATTTTTGTTTGCTTTGTGCAAGGGGAGGTAGTGGTCCTGGTTTTGGGGGGGGGGGGGGTGGGGGGCGAAGGTGTACCTAAGGTAACTGTGGGGTGTTATAAAACAACAAGTTGAGTAAGAGCCAGTCATTCCTATGTGGGGGTGTGGCATCCTCCATTTTCGGGAGCAGTGAGAGTGAGGAGCAGGGAACTGGTGGGAAGGTAAATTTCCCTCGAAAAGGACTTAACTTGAGAGTCAGCAGCCTCCATCTTCAGCAGGAGCAGTCAACTTGTGCTCCAGGGAGGTGAGTGAATTGATATATTTGGACAGCGGCTAAACGTGGGCAGAGCAAAGAAGCATTAGAAGTTAATTAACTCTAAATTAATAAAGTAATTAATAAAGTAGAGATGGCTGGGCAGGTGAGGTGCTGCAGCTGTATGATGTGGGAGCTGGCTGATCCCGTTGTGAATGGCAGTGACCACATCTGCAGCAAGTGTTAGTTGTTGGAGGATCTCCGGCTCAGAGTTGATGATTTGGATTCTGAACTTCAAACACTGTGGCATATCCAGGAGGGGGAGAGTTACCTGGATGCTTTGTTTCAGGAGCCTGTCACACCTGGTAGATTAAATAATTCAAATTCAGTTAGTGATCAGGGACGACATGGTGTGACTGCGAGTGAGGCAGTTGGGGGATCCTGAGTTCAGGAATGGAGTAGCCTCAGCTCTTGACCTTATCCAACAAGTATGGGATACTTGTTCCTTGTCTGGATGAGGAAAAGGACTGCTCGCAGGATGAGCCAGCTGACAACGGCACCATGGTGTAGAAGACCATTCAAGAGAGGGGAGCAAAAAGACAAGTGGTAGTTATAGGGGATTCTATAATTAGGGGGATCGATAGTATCCTTTGCAAGCCGGATCAGGAGTCCCACATGGTGTGTTGTCTGCCTGATGCCAGGATGCAAGACATCTCCGATCAGCTTGAAAGGATATTGGAGTGGGAAGGGGAGGATCCAGTTGTTGTGATCCGCACTGGGACAAACAACGTCGGCAAGGCTAGGAAGGAGCACATTTTTGAGGATTATCAAGCACTCGGAACAAAATTAAGGAACAAGCCCTCAAGGCTGATAATCTCTGGATTAGTGCCAAAGCAACATGCAAATTGGCTTAGAGGTAAGAAAATTAAAGAAGTAAACATGGCTGAGGGTGTGGTGGGGGAAAGAGGGGTTCCATTTCATGGGACTTTGGCATCAGTTTTGGACCTGGGGGGATCTGTACCAATGGGACGGTGTCTACCTGAACTGACCTGGTACCAGTGTTCTAGTGAAAAGGATAAATGAAGTGGTCACTGGGACTTTAAACCAGTGAGTTGGGGGAAGGGAAAGTGAAAACGGCAGTATGCTGATAAGTAAAATGGTAAGCAGCAGGTTCGCTTGTGCGCAAGAGGGTTTAACTTCAAGACAGACTGTGAAAGAAGTAAAAAGAAAGGATAACTCAGGAGATATTATTGGAGATGTTGGAAATCATGAGGGGTGGAAAGCTCACATAAGGGCACTTTACCTGAAAGCTCATAGCATTTGTAACAAGGCTGATGGGTTCATGGCACAAATCATCATGAATGAAAATGATTTGGTAGCTATTATGGAGACAAGGTTACAGGATGGTCACAATTGGGAGTTAAATATCCAGGGGTATCAGACGATTTGGAAGAACAGACAGGAAGGTAAGGGAGATGCTGTAGACCTGATATTCAGGGTGGTGATGATATAGGTTCTACGGAGAATATGATTGAATCCTTTCAGTTGGAAATGAGAAATTCTAAGGAAAAAAAATCAATGATAGGCATAGTCTATAAGCCACCAAATAATATCATAATGGGCTGGCAGTAAATAAAGCAATAACTAATGCCTGTAAAAATAGTACAGCTGTTTCAATGGGGGTTTTTAGTCCACATGACAATTAGCCAAACCAGCTCGGTCAGGGTAGCCTTGAGGAGGGTTTTGTTGTGTGTATCCATGACTGTTTTCTAGAACAGTATATAAAGGAACCAACGAGGGAGCAAGCTATCTTTAGATTTGGTCCTGTGTAATGAGACAGGAATAACTAATGACCTCATATTTTGGGATTCTCTTGGAAGGAGCAATCATAGCATGGTTGAATTTAGAAAATGCAGATGGAGGTTGTAAAGATAAAATCAAATACCAGGGTCCCGTGCTTGAAAAAATGGAACTGCAATAGAGTGAGGGAGGACTTGGCTAAAGTAGACTGGAAACCAAGGTTTTATGGTGGAACAGTTGATGAGCAGTGAAGGAATTTCAAAGCAATTTTTCAAAGTGCTCAGCAGAAATATATTTTGGTGAAAAGGAGGGACTGTAAGAAAAGGGGTAATCTGCCATGGGTGTCTCGGGAAATAAGGGAGGCTATCAAATTGAAGAGAAGGCATACAACATGGCCAAGAACAGCAGAAAACCAGAAGATTGGAAAACTTTAAAGGCTAACAAGAAAGCCACGAAAAGAGATTGGAAGAAAAGTAAGATAGAATGTGAGGAAAAAAAAATCTAGCACAGAATATGAAGACAGATTGCAAACGTTTCTACAAATATGTAAAACAAAGAGTGGTTGAAGTAAATATTGGTCTTCATAGGATGAGAAGGGGCATTTAGTCATGGGATATGATGAACTGGCTGAGGCTTTGAGCAGCTATTTTGTATCGGTCTTCACAGTGGAGGACAATAATAATATACTAGTAATTGACAAAGAGACAAAGGTAGGTGAGGACCTGGAAACAATCATTATTACAGAAGTGGTATTGGGCAAGCTAATGGAGCTAAGTCTCCTGGCCCTGATGGATTGCATCTCAATGGACTAAAAGAAATAGCAAGTGCACTTGGTAATTTTCCAAAATTCGCTGGGCTCTGGAGCAATTCCAGCAGATTGGAAAACAGCAATTGTGACACAACTGTTTAAAAAGGGAGGTGGACAAAAGATGGGGAATTATAGAGGGGTTAGCTTTGCCTCTGTAGTAAGGAACATGCAAGGCATCTAAATAGATATTGTCCCGTTGGGCAGACACAGCATAGATTTATGAAGGAGAGGTCACGCATAACCAATCTTTTCGAATGCTTTGAGTACATTATGAGCAAGGTGGACAATGGAGGCCCAATCGATGTGGTCTCCCTTGATTTCTGAAAGGCCTTCAACAAGGTACCACACAAGAGGCTGCTGCATGAGATAAAGATGCATGGTGTTCGAGGTAAAGTATTAGCATGGACAGAGGATTGGTTGACGAATAGGAAGCAATGAGTGGGGATAAATGAGTGCTATTGGTATGCTTCAGTGATCAGTGTTGTTAACGCAATTCTTCACAATTTACGTAGGTGATTTGGAGTTGGGGATAACGTGTAATGTGTCAATGTTTGCAGTTAACACTGAGATGAGTGGCAAAGCAATGTGTGCAGAGAACTGTGAAACTTTGCAGAGGAACATAAATACTTGAAGTGGGCAAAGGTCTGGCCGATGGAATACAATATTAATAAATGTGAAGTCATCCATTTTGGTAGGAGTACAGTAAAAAGGAGTATGACTTGAATGGTTGAAGGTTGCAGCATGCTGCTATGCAGAGGGACCTGGGTCTCCTTGTGCATGAATTACCGAAGTTTGGTCTGTAGGTACAACAGGTAATTTGGAAGGCAAATGGAATTTTGCCTTTCATTGCTAAAGAGATTGAGTTTAAAAGCATGGAAGTTATGTTGCAGCTGTACAAGGTGCTGGTGAAGCCACACCTGGAATATTGTGTGCAGTTTTGGTCTGCTTATTTGAGAAGGGATGTACTGGAACTGGACGGGGTGCAGAGGAGAGGTTCATGAGGTTGATTCTGAAGTTGAGGGGGTTGGCTAATGAGGAGATACTGAGTAGTCTGGGATTATATTCACTGGTATTTGGAAGAAAGTGGGGGAGGTGATCTAATAGAAACATATAAAATTATGAAGGGAATTGATAAGACAGATGTAGAGAGGATGTTTCCACGGCAGGTGAAACCAAGACCAGAGGGCATAGGCTCAAGATTAGAGGGAGCAGATTTCGGACTGAATTGAGAAGGAACTTCTTCACCTCCAGGGTTGTTAATCTGTGGAATTCCTTGTCCAGTGAAGTAATTGACACTACTTCAGTCAAGGATTTTAAGGCAAAGAGAGATTTTTGTTTCAACAATAAAGGAATTAAGGGATATCGTGAGAGCATGGGTAAGTGGAACTCAAGGTTATTTTATCTAATGTCTCCCTCTTTGTTCTGTCTGAGCTCCTTCTCCACCACCTCCGCCAGCCCGGGTGGGTAAAGTTGAATGTCATGTCACGATTGCTCAGTCTCAAGGAGGCCCGCTTGAGACGTGGTTATTCCTGCTGGTTATAAGGGTTTGTCTGCCTGACCCGGGAGGTGGTCCGGGAGGGCACCTTCCTTTGAGTGCTGCTTACTGGGTGTTCTAGTTGATGGAGCCTGTGTTATGTCATGCCTGCAAGGAGGTGAGGCACATCCGGAGGAACTGCCTTGCCTCAGAGACCGGTGTAGATGCAAAGTTTAGATTGGGATGCAGGAAGTCAGAATTTGATGTTTGTAAAATGGGGAAAGCATTCTGTGGTCCCATTAAAAGATGATGCTTTTTTGTGCCTAGAGATTTAAAGCAGTACATAGAGAGCCCAAGCAGAAGCATTTGCATTGAAAGTCATATCATTAGCAAAGCAAGCATCAGTTATTACCAAGATAAGTCTTTTGAATTTAGCGACTTGATTTGATAAAGGTACTTTGATACTAAAGACCGATTAAATGTAAATCTGATGGTTTTGACAACATAGGACCACTTCTATTATAAAGGATATCAATATATTTATCAAGGACATAAAAGAATGGGCAGTCAGATAAAGACTTCAGAGATTACAGCCATCTGCCAGAGCTAAGAGCTCTCAGCTCGCACGCTCTCTCTCTCTCGCTCTCTCTCTCTCGCTCTCTCTCTCTCTCTCTCTCTCTCTTTCTCTCTCTAGAGTGAGAGAGAGAGAGAAAAACTGGCTCTCACAATCATCATGTGTTCGAGAAACAAGCTTCAAAATAACAGAATTTAAAGAAAACAGGGAAGATGTTCCTGACAGAAGAACGACGCAGGAGACACAGAATAATTCTGTAAGACACTTAACCTGGCAGTAATTTCGAGAGACTAAATTCTGTTTTTGTTGGATGAGTGAGCCTTATGTTTATTAGAAAAGCAAACCATTAGAATCTTGTTTTATTTGGGAAAATTAGTCGTTGGAAGGGATGTATTTGGTTTGTTAATAGTTCAGCTAATTTGTTCACTGTTAGAGTTAGTTAAATAAATTGTTACTTGTTGATTTGAATGTGAGTGTCAGGGATTTATTTTATTGAAACACTGGAATTTGTTGAAAGGCAGGTTACATCAGTTTTCATACATTTTTTTACACATTAAAGTATGTGGTGCACCTTTTAGTGTTTTGGTTTTAGTTCTCAGAAAGGGGTCAACTTCTGCTTTACAACAGACTGATGACTCTAGTCCAGGATCTAGACAGATTTTTTTCCAAATTTAGGATTCAAAAGGTCCCAGCAGATTTGAACAGACCTCTGGACTAAGGTCCTAGATCTTAAAATAAAACGCAAGTCAGAACTGGAAAATCTGTTTAATTTTGGTTGCTTGTTGTTGGTTAAATTGAAAATGGGGAAATGGCTCAGAGCATTGCAAAAGGGGTTCAGGAGCAAAGATGCTTCTCAAATTTGCCAAGAAAGTTTAGAAAAATCAGAAAAAGTTGACACTTGTAGAATGAGCAAAGAAGCTGAAATTGGGTTTAATGAGGAATAATTAGAAAGCTGAAATTGTAACGGAGTTAGCGATGCATTTAAGTATTCCAGACAAACAGAGTTTAGATCAGAGTGGTGCTGGAAATGACAGCAGGTCAGGCAGCATCCACGGAGCAGGAAAATCGATGTTTTGGGCTAAAGCCCTACAGTCAAGTACAGTGGAATTCGAGAAAATTAAACTGCAAGTAAGACAATTCGAGTTAGAAAGGGAACTAAAACATTATGACTTACAGTTAAAAGTTGAGGAAACAGAGCAGGCGGGGAAGGGCCTTGCAGAAGGAAGGAAAAAGTGAGAGAGAAATCTACAAAAGTTAACAATTAGACAGGAAAGTTGGTTCAAAAGGATAGAGATGAAGGTAGGTTTAGTGAGGAGGACGGTGATGAGCTAAATCACTGTAGCCAAAGGCCGGGTGCAGACTTATTTAAATATATCTAAGCATTACCTACATATGATGAGAAGGATACAGAAGCCTTTTTCATCTCAATTGAGAAAATGTCTAAACAATTAAAGTGGCCAGTAACCATGTGGGCTTTGTTGATCCAAACAAAGTTAGTGAATTGTGTACAGTGCTGTCAGAGTCGGTGTCAGGATATATGAAGAAGTAAAGAAGTCTATGTCGAGTGCCTAACAAGTGGTACCAGAAGGGTACAGACAATGGTTCAGAAATGTAAGAAATGTACCATGTCAGACTTTTAGTGAGTTTGAAAGAATTAAACAGAGCAATTTCAAGAGGTAGTTGAGAAAAGTAAAAATAGAAAAGATGTGAGGCTCTAAAAGATGTATTCTGCTGGAGAAGTTTAAAAAGTCACTTCCAGAATTGATGACAACTCATGTTGAGGAACAGTAAGTGAAAACAGCAAGAAGAGCTGAAGAGATGGTAGATGAATATGCAAATATACATAAATCGAAATCCAGCTTCTGACAGCAATTTTGTTCCGTGAGGGATAGAAATTGTGAAAGAGGGAGACCCTCCAATAAAAAAACAACTGGGAACAGTCTACCACGATGAATAAAGAAAATCAAGAGGGTGGAAAAGAGGTGAAAGACCTCAGGTTTTTTTCCTGCAATAAGATGAGACACAAGGTCACAGTGCTGGTGGTTTAAGAAAGGCACTGGGAAGAAGAATGTGGTTACGAGTGGGATTTAAACTAGTCAGATTAGTTAGGGCAGTGAAGGAAATCTCAAGGGAAGTTGAGGAGCTGAAGGAGAGTGCACAGCCTAGTCACAGGCTGGATAGTAAGATAGTGCTTGATCTTTTCAAAGAGGTCGCCTGTGTGGGTAAGGTTTACTCAGGTAGTTTAGGGGGAATAGATAATAAACATAAAATATTGTGAGGTATGGAAATAGTCTGTGTCTAATAATGAGAGATGAAAATAATGGCAATCCTTCTGAAATATTGTCTGAGTGTATGGTAATCTGTGGAATAAATGGAAAGATGAGAAGTGGTATTCCCCTGTGTAAGATAAGGTTAGAAAGTCCAATCAAGATTGGGGAAGTGATAGTGGGAGAAAGTGAGGACTGCAGATGCTGGAGATCAAAGTTGAAACTTTATTGCTGGAACAGCACAGCAGGTCAGGCAGCATCCAGGGAACAGGAGATTCGACGTTTCGGGCACAGGCCCTTCTTCAGGAATGATTCCTGAAGAAGGGCCTGTGCCCGAAACGTCGAATCTCCTGTTCCCTGGATGCTGCCTGACCTGCTGTGCTGTTCCAGCAATAAAGTTTCAGAAGTGATAGTGGGAGTGACGGGAAAATTGTCTATTCCAGGAATCCAGTTAATCCTTGGAAATGATATAGCCGGATCACAGCTGGGAATTGGCCCATTGTAGTGGTTCAGAAATGTAAGAAATGTGCCATGTCAGACTTTTAGTGAGTTTGAAAGAATTAAACAGAGCAATTTCAATAGGTAGTTGAGACAAGTAAAAATAGAAAAGATGTGAGGCATCTCACATGCCTCACATGTGAGGCATGTGAGAAACCAAAAGAAAACCAGGGAACTGAGGAGTTAAAAGAAAAGATGAAGGTTATGATGTCGAGTCAGCTGACACTCTGATTAGGTAGTAAAGGAAAAACCTGAGCAGGTAGAGGATCAGGCAGAGGTGTTTAGTTCTGAAAGATCAATGGAGTTAGAACAAAAATATGAGACAATAAAGGTTATTATCATAAAACCTTCTCGGAAAAAGAATCAGTGTATTTCAGAAAGCTATTATCTTAAGGATAAAATCTTAAGGTGGAAATGGAGACCTTGGCAGATTAGCACAGATGAGGTGTGTGAAGTTCACCAGATACATTGCTGGTAGAATACAGATAGGAAGTACACAAATTGCCTGGAGTATATCATGTAGAAGTGAGGAAGACTCGGGCTAAGATGTTGAAACATGTTTATTGGTCTAGATTACATAAAGATGTGGTTGAAGTTTGCCATAACTTTCCTACATGTCAGATGGCAAGAAAACCACAGGCATTGATGCAACCAGAACCTTTGGTGCCACTTCTCATTTGAAGAACCTTTTGCATGAATTATAATCGTGTAGACCCCCCCCCCCCCCCCTCCTTAAAACCAGAGGTGGGAACCAGAATTTCCTAACCATAATGGATGTGTCCACTAGGTTTCTGGAAGCAATTCCATTCTGGAATTTCAAGGCAAAAATGTTGTAGAAGAGTTGCATGCTTTCTTTACCCATTATAGATTACTCAGAGATTCAGTCAGACCAAGGGCCCAATCTCACTGCCAAATTATTGAAGGCGGTCATGGATAGTTTATGCATCAAATGCGGACCATGGTGAATCTCTGGTATCCTTGGAAAAATAGCATCAGCACCTAAAGACCATGTTGAGGGTTTATTGCCAGGATGACCCAAACAATTGGGTTAAATGTATCCCCTTTATATTACTTGCTACTCGAGATTCTCCAAATGAATCAACTGTGTTTACTCCATTTGGATTGATATTTGGACAAAGTAAGACAACCTTTAAAATTAAGGAAAAGCTGATAATTAAGGAAAAGTCAGAGATCTTACAGTTGGATTATGTATCTGAGGTCAGAGACAGATTAAACAGAGTAGGTGAATTAGCTGGACAATATTTGAAGGTGATCTGTCGCTTATTGAACAAAGAAGCAGATAAGAAATCTAATAGTTGTATGTTTGCCTGTGTGGATGAAGTACCGGTGCTGTTACCAATGGCGGGAGATCCCTTCAAAGCAAGGTTTAGTGATGCGTGCCAGATTGAGAAGTAGTTAAGTCAGGGGAGTTATCTGATAAAGGTGCCAGGTAGGAAACAAAATTATTGAGTATATCATGTGAACATGCAGAGACAATACTATGACAGGGTAAGGGAGCTAGAAAAACAGGTATTAGCTACTGCCACTCAGAGTGAGGAAGAAAATCCAGGTGATTTGGATTTTGATGTGCCTCAAAATGAACTGAATAATAACAAAGTCATCAAGTAATGGGATAAGGCAGTGAGCTTTCTGTCCCAGGAACAGAGAACTGAATTGAAATATTTGTTACAGTCCTTGAGAATCAATGTAGAAATAGAATGGGGAGGTGTAATGCCATAGTACATGAGGTTGACATAGAGAATGCTGTTCCGATAAAACAACACCCCTACAAGCTTAATCCTCTCAAAGCAGCCCAGGGTTAGAAGGAAGTGCAAGCGATGTTCCAAGAAGACTTGATAGAGATAAGTCAAAGTAAGTGGAGTTCACTGATTGTGTTGGTTCCGAAGTTTGGTGGTACTCAATGATTTTGCATAGATTATCAGAAGGTCAACACTAGGACTAAATTTGATTCACACCCAATTGCAACACTGGAGTATTGTGTGGAAAACATAAGACAAGCCACTTAAATCATAAAGTGGGACTTGCTTCACGGTTCCTGGCAATTACCATTGTTGGAGAAAGTGAGGTCTGCACACGCTGGAGATCAAAGCTGAAACTTTATTGCTGGAACAGCACAGCAGGTCAGGCAGCATCTAGGGAACAGAAGATTCGACGTTTCGGGCACATGCCCTTCTTCAGGAAGGGCATGTGCCCGAATTACCATTGCTGGACAGAGCAAAAGTAGTTTCTGCTTTTGGAGCCCCAAATGGGATTTTTCAATTTAAAATGATGCCCTTTGGAATGAAAAATGCACCAGCCACTTTTCTAAGGCTTCTGAACAGGGTTGAAGCAGGATGAAGATTAGATTCCCTACAATGTGTGAACAGGCCCTTTGACCCAACAGGTGCACACCGACCCTCCGAAGAGTAACCCACCCAAACCCCTTTTCCCTCTGATTAATGCACCTAATTGACAATATAAGCACGGCCAAGTCATTTAACCTGCACATCTTTGGACTGTGGGAGGAAACCGGAGCACCTGGAGGAAACCAACTCAGACACATGCAAACTCCACACAGACAGTCTCCCAAGCTTGGAATCGAACCTGAGACGCTGGCTCTGTGAGGCAACAGTGCTAGCCACTGAGCCACTGTGCCGCCCCCGGCAGGAAAGACAGTGGAACAGCAATGGTAGGAGTTTCAGGTAGTAATTCAGTAGACACAGCAAAGGTTCGTCCTGAGGAAAAGGAAGCACAGTACAGGGAGGATGTGGCAACCATGGCTAACTAGTGTTATGGACTAAGCCAGACCACTCAAAACATGCTTAAGCAGAGAGCTCAGACCATAACTTAGTAATTTGTTTCAGTAAGTGTACAGAGATAATTACCCGGATTAAGTTAGCTAGGTTGAGTACTAGATTTTAAAACAGACAAAATGTTATTCACAAAGTTACACAATGAAACACAAAGAATAGAATAGAGAACCCTGACAGAACTCAGCCTATCCAACTGGAATAAATTATGTTGTTCTGAATATACACAACAGTCCCAAAAAGCAAACTCCCTTTTAAAAACCAGTATAAATGGAACACATGCTTACAGGTTGATGTTAAAGGGCAGAAAGAGAGAGAGCTTCCACTCAGCTCCCTGTTGAACTTTTCACCAGGTCTGACTGAACTAAAACTGCTCAGCTCAGCTGGAGAGCTGACCACTCCCCTTTCATTATACAGATCACTTCTAAAACATGACCACTTTGCCTGAAGTCTCATCTGTTTACATATAAACAAAAAGCCTCTCAAATCGTTTTCATCTCTTTACCAAACCAGTCTGATCAGAGCCTGGCCCAGTTTATTGCCCCTCTAGGGAAAAAAGTCAAGGTAGAGTCCTCTTGACCTGAGGAACAGCTTTCAGGAAAAAAAGGGACGAGCTTTGTGACATTCGGAAAGTCATGGACAGCTTAACAGCAAATGAGAAAACAGATAATGTGGTGAAGGGCAGTGGGAAACCAGAAGATTGGGAAGTTTACAAAGATCAACAGAGGGCATCAAGAAAACAATAAAAAGGGAGAAGATTAAATGTGAGGGTAAGCTAGCCAGTAATATAAAGGAAGGCTGAGAGTTTCTTCAGATAGATAAAGGGCAAAAGAGAGGCAAAAGTGGACATTGGACTACAGGAAAATGATGTTGAAATTTAGTAGTGGGGAACAAGGAAATGGCTGAGCATCTGAATAATTATATCACATCAATCTTCACTGTGGGAGAGACGAGTAATATCCCAAACATTCAAAAGAGTGAGGGGAAAGAGCTGAGTATGATGGCCATCATCAAGAGAAGGTGCTAGAAAAACTGAATGGCCTGAAGGTGGATAAATCACCTGGACCAGATGGACTGCACCCCAGAGTTCTAAGGGCGATACCTAATAAGATAGTGGAGGCGTTGGTTACAATCTTTCAGGAATCACCGGAATCAAGAAGGTGCCAGAGGAGAAGACAGAAAATTAGCCTAACCTCCGTTGGGGATAAAATCCTGGAATCAATTGTGAAGGATGAGATTTCTGAATACTTGGAAGTGTATCATAAAATAGGGTAAAATCAGCATCACTTCATAACAACAGGAGGTCATGCCTTACAAATGTATGAGAATTCTTTGAGGAAGTAATAAGCAGGTTAGACCAAGGAAAGCCAACGGATGTTATCTACCTGAACTTCAAGAAGGTCTTTGACAAGATGCCACACAGAAGGCTACTGAGTAAGAGAAGGGCCCATGGTGTCAGAGGCAAGGTGCAAGCATGGATGGAAGCTTGGCTGTCTGGCAGAAAAAAGAGCGAGGAGAAAAGGGTCCTTCTCAGGATGGCAGCTGGTGACAGTTGGTGTTCCCCAAGGCTCAGTGATGAGAACACAATTTTTCACTTTATACATTAATGATCTGGATGAAGGAACTGAAAGCATACTGGATAAATTTGCAGATGATACAAAGTTAGTTAGAGGGACAGATAACATTGAAGAGATGGAGAGGCTGTAGAAAGATTTGGACAGATTAGGAGAGTGGGCAAAGAAGTGGCAGATGAGGTACAATGTGGAAAAGTGGGTGGTGATGTACTTTTGTAGGAAGAATAGAGGCATGGACTATTTTCTAAATGGGGAGAGAATTCAGAAGTCTGAAGTGCAAAGTCAATTGGGATTTTTAGTCTTCGATTTTCTCAAGGTAAACTTGTAGTTGAGTCAGGAGTTAGGAAGGCAAATGCAATGACAACATTTATTTTGAGAGGACTTGAAAATAAAAACAAGGATGTACTTCTGATGCTCTATAAAGCTCTGGTCAGACCACATTTGAGTACTGTGTCCAGTTTTAGGTCCCATTTCTCAGGAAGGATACTGGCCCTGGAGTATGTTCAGAGGACATTTATGA
The DNA here is from genome assembly GCF_037043375.1 of Chiloscyllium plagiosum. NCBI lineage: Eukaryota > Metazoa > Chordata > Chondrichthyes > Orectolobiformes > Hemiscylliidae > Chiloscyllium > Chiloscyllium plagiosum. The sequence continues at coordinate 66,870,043 of NW_028270144.1, forward strand.
GAATAGTTCGAGGAATGAAAAGCATAACATCTGAGGAACGTTTGAGGACTTTGGGTTTAAACTCAGTGGAGTTCAGAAGGATGAGGGGGATATCTAATTGAAACATGCAGAATACTGAATGGCCTAGACAGAATAGATGTCGGGAAAATGTTTCCATTCATAAGAGACACTAGATGTTGAGGGCATACCCCTAGGCTAAAGGGAAGACCTTTTAGAACGGAGATAAAGAGAAACTTCTTCAGCCAGAGAATGGTGAATCTATGGAATTCATTGCCATAAAAGGCTGTGGAGGCAAGGTCATTGAATAAATTTAAGACTGAGATAGATAGGTTCTTGAGTATCAAGGAGATTAAAGGTTATGGGAGAAAGTGGGAGGATGGTGTTGAGAATCGTATCAGACATGAGTGAATGGTGGAGCAGACTCAATGGGCTGAATGGCCTAATTCCTGGTCTTAGGTCTTATGGTCTAATTGTGTCACCTACATGGATGACTTGATGATCTTTCGCCATTTGTGGAAAGATCACATGGAGCATTTGGCAGAGCTCTTTGAGAGACGAAGGAAGGCAAAGTTGATCATAATCAGAGCTTGGAGTGTCCAGCATTGACTGCATCTCCATTTCCAGGGCATATGCCTCCTGTGTTCTGAAGTCCTCCATGCAGCAAGTGCAGTTTTCTGATCACAACCTGGTCTGAGCAGAGCACGGTCCATTTAGCACCGGAGTGAGGACCGTGTACTTGCACTTTAACAAGCTGCTGCAAGATGACAAGTAGTTCCGGGACTCGTTACATCACTTCTGGACTGGATGGGGAAGGAAGCAGGGAGGCTTTGGATCTCATTGAGTACCGGGATGGATAGGTGAGATTACGGGTGTGGATCCTTCAGGATCTCAACCGTGGTGGCTCACTGTTAAAAATACATAGGGTTCTGCCAGCAGCTCTTTGTGCCGCTGATTGATGATGAATCCCTCGTCTCAGATCTGGAAAGCATCAGGGCATGAGTGTTGTCCTACATAATGTGATTGTGAGTCACAAACCAATTGGTGGCAGCCAAGTTGTGGTACTGGCTGGTCAGTTTGGTCCTGGCTTCCTCACCACCATCCAGTAAAAACTCACTGGGTTTTTCTGGGACAAGAGACAGCGCTGAGTCACTGCTGTCTCCCACTTGAGGAGGGTGGTCAGCCGCTGGTGTGACATTGCACCCAGGTAACGATGTTCCACCTTCAGACCCTGTAGTGATACCTTTACATTGAGTCTCATGACAAATTTCTTCCATCAAGTGCACAACCTCTGTTCCAACAGGCAATTCCTGTTCGTGGATTGGTCCCAGTCTCAGGTCACCTTTAGGGATTGTCTGGTTTCTATCTGAACCTGATCACTGTCTGGGATACATTCAGCTCGAGTCGGAGCTTTTCACCCTGTGAGAGAGCTGGCTCTCATCAGGGAGCCCTGCTCAGGAACAGGTTTCTGAACATGGTTTGCTCTGGCTGGGGGAGGAGAGAGCTTGGGTTACAGGGATGACCAGAGTCGGGGACCCACTGGATGGCAGAGGAGTGGACTGGCTGACACTGACAAGATTGACTGCGAGGGTGTCGGTCCCCCTCTGGTTCGTGCCCCGAGCCATCCAGAGTCTGATGGACAAGGCATTCAGCCCCCACACCTCGCGTACACTCGAGGCAGCTCAGGCGTGCAGTGACCTTCCGGACAAACTGATCTGTCCAGAATTTCACATTATACCGTACACAGCCGACTTTCCCCTGTGACATGGGTGCTCCACAGTCTGAGTCATCTCAGAGATATCCTCCCGGTGCAAGTTTGAACAGCACGGTGGTATTATTTGTACATACAATCTCCACTGTTGTGCTTTCACCCACCACCTGGAGGTGCCTTGGTGTAATGTTTCACCCTCCGGTGGCAGAGTTCTCCAATGGAGGGCCGTCTACGAAGGTGTCCTCTCCTCTTACATCGGGGATCTGGGGTGGAGAATGCTACACGCAGTAATCTTGGTGAATGAGTAATTTTACCAGGCACCAGACCACGTGCATGTTCTGTGGCCTGGAGGAGATGGTGCATCTCTTTCCAGCACCTTTTTATCTCTTTGAAGGGGCTGTTGTTAAAAGTTGCTTGCACTTCAGCCCCACATTCCTGATATATGAGAACTCGGTGGGGGAGGGGTAGACAAGTCTGAATTTTCTCATGGCTTTGCTCCTGGGCCTGGCCAAGATCACCATCAACAGGCAGCAGGCCTGGAAAGGAAAGATCACTTTGATGGGATTGTACAATAGGCTCCCCAACAGTAAGAGAGAAATTGAGAAAAAAATATGTAGGGAGATCTCCAATACACACAAGGTCAATAAGGCTGTTAATGATGGGGGATTTTAATTTTCCAAACATTGACTGGAGTTATCGTTATATTAAAAGTTTGGATGGTGAAAAATTTGTCAAATATGTTTAAGAAAATTTTCTTTCTCAATATGTGGATGATCCTACTCGAGAAGAAGCAAAACGAGACCTTCCTTTGGGTAATAAGGCAGGACAGGTAACTGAAGTAAAGCCAGGGGAACACTTTGAGTCTAGTCATCAGAGTTCAGTTATGAAATGGTTATGAACAAGGACAAGCCTTCCATAAAAAAATCAAAATTTTTAACTGAAATAAGGCTAATTTTAATGCTATGTGATTAAGCACTTTCAAAAGATGATTGGAGTCGACTGTTTTCGGGAAAAAGGATATCTGGCGGGTGGGAGGCATTCAAGAGTGTGATGACGAGTTCAGAGGCATTTTATTCCTATTCGAGTGAAGGGTAAGGCTGCTAAGAGTATCGTACAATGGATGAATAAAGATGTTGAGGTTCTTGTCAAAAATAAGAGGGAACCTTATTTGAAATGCAGACAACTTGGTTCAGTTGTATCTCTTAATCAATATAAAGATTGTAGGGGCATTCTTAAAAGAGAAATTAGGAAGGCAAAGAGGGGATTTGAGTTAGCATTGGCAAATAAGGTTAAGGATAATCCAAAGCGATTCTACAAATGCATTAAGAGCAAGAGGGCAACTAGAGAGTGGGTATGGCCTCTTAAAGGAGGTCATCGGTGTTGAACTGCGGGAGATGGGAAAGAAACTAAATGAATATTTTACGTCAATTTTTATTGTGGAGAAAGAAACGCTGTCTAGAGAATCTAGGGAAATAAACTTGAATGTTTTAAAAACAGTTCACATTAAAGACAAAGAAATTTGGGAGGTCTTAGAGAAAATAAAGGTGGGACTTAATCAAATGTATTCCAGAACATTGTGGAAAGTAAGGGAGGAACTTATGAGACTCTTGCGGAAATATTTGCATCATCTATAACAATGGGTGAGATGTCTGTTGACTGGAGGGTGGCAAGCATTGTACCTTTGTTCAAGAAAGATTGTCGGGAGAAAGCAGGGAACTATAGACCTGTGAGGCTGACTTTGTTGTGGAAATTGTTGGAGGTGATTATCAAAGATAGGGTTTGTGGACATTTAGAGAGGCATAAATTGAGTAAGGATAGTCAGCATGGATATGTGTTAGGAAAATCATGTCTCACAACATGAATGAGTTTTTTTTTAGGAAGGTGGTTGATTACAGAATAGTAGACATTATTTATTTGGATTTTAGTAAAGTCTTTGACAAGCTTCCACATGGTAAACTAATGGGATTCAGGGTGAGCTTGCCAATTAGATATATAATTGGCTTAATGGCAGGAGACAAAGTAAATGGTGAAGGTTGCTTTTTAAACATAACATTTCTGAAATGATAATTTACACAAACTCTTTCCTCAAACCAAACACAATGCTCTAATTTGAAAATAGAACAGATAAGTTACATCTTAATTTTATTTCTTCAATTAATTTTAATCAGCTGTTGTCAATTCCAAGAGGTAATTTTTAATCAAGCTATGAGAGTGAAATTCGAAATGAATATTTTGTCACAGTTTTTCCTTTACACAACCATCCAAAGTTCCTTAAAAGGACAATACATTAACTATACATTTTGCACACTGACACAGGCACACACTACACTTTCAAATCACCACAAGTTCCCAAAATACAAACTAAACTCAAAGTATTCCTCGAGCTTGAGACAAAACATACAAATTACAAAAGTGAACATATAACAACCGACAAATGCAGATGCCTACAAACCAAAACACAGAATTAACACTTAATGGAGGGACTGTGGGCATTCACATTAGCATCCAGACAAGAAAGATTTATTACCTTGGTCAAACACAAAAGTTAGTGTCTCTTTCTCTCTTTGCAAGACTTCGTAAGTAGAGCGAGAAGAACACAGCAACTTCACGTTCTAAGAAAAGATTGAAGGGTGATATTTCATTTTCTGTCTTCTCTTCACCAGTAACCACTCCACCTCCATTCTTGTTTTGATAGAAATGTTCCCTTGAGATCGTTTGCTATCACAATGTTACATTCATGGGATGTACCCTGGTAAATTAAATTTTCTGCAAACGTGGTGAGACTTGTGTCAGCATTTGCCCCTCTGGTACGGCTTGTCTCTGCAGGAGCCATTGGCGCAGAAGGGGCTGGGTTCTCTGCTTTTCTCTCGAAAGGGGGTGGGGAGTCATATTCCTGTTTATCTTCCTCACTGCACTGAGTAGATCCACATGCTAAACTTCCCCCAATCTATATCTCCATCAATTTCCTTCCTATTCTCGGTCCAAAAGCCCACATGTAGGAATCCTCTGAGAACCTCAAGAATGGTTTATTGCACACGTCTTAGAGTCATAGAGATGTACAGCATGGAAACAGACCATTCAGTCCAACTCATCCATGTCGACCAAATGTCCCAACCCAATTGAGTCCCACCTGCCAGCACCCGGCCCATATCCCTCCAAACCCTTCCAATTCATATGCCATTCCAGATGCCTTTTATATGTTGCAATTATACGAGCCTCCATCACTTCTTCTGGCAGCTCATTCCACCCTCTACATGAAAAAGTTGTCCCTGAGGTCTCCTTTATATCTTTACCTTCTCACCCTAAACCTACACCCTCTAGTTCTGGACTCCCCGACCCCCGGGAAAAGACTTTCTCTATTTATCCTATCCATGCCCTTCATGATTTTATAAACCTCTGTAATGTAACCCCCTCAGCCTCTATCACTCCAGGGAAAACTGCACCAGCCTAATCATACTCTCCCTATAGATCAAATTCTCTAACCCTGGCAACATGCTTGTAAAACTTTTCTGAACCCTTTCAAGTTTCACAAAATCTTTACAATATGAAGGAGACCAGAATTGCATGCAATATTCCAACAGTGGCCTAACCAATGTTCTGTACAGCCACAACATGACCTCCCAACTCCTGTACTCAATACTCTGACAAATAAAGGAAAGCATACCAAATACCTTCACTATCCCATCTACCTGCGACTCCACTTTGAAGGAGCTATGAACCTGCACTCCAAGATCTCTTTGTTCAGCAGCACTCCCTCGAAACTTCTCATTAATGGATAAGTCCTGCTAAGATTTGCTTTCCCAAAATGCAGCACCTCACATTTATCTAAATTAAACTCCATCTGACACTCCTCAGCCCATTCGCCTGTTTGATCAAGATCCCGTTGTAATTTGAGGTAACCTTGTTCGCTATCCGCTACACTACTAATTTTGGTGTCATCTGCAAACTTACTAACTATACCTCTTATGCTCACATCAAATCATTTATATAAATGATGAAAAGTAGTGGACCTAGCACCAATCTTTGTGGCACTCCACTGGTCACAGGCCTCCAGTCTGAAAAGCATCCCTCCACCACCATCCTCTGTCTTCTACCTTTGAGCCAGTTCTGTATCCAAATTGCTGGTTCACTCTGTATTCCATGAGATCTAACCTTGCTAACCAGTCTCCCATGTGGAGCCTTACTGAAGCTCATATAGATCACATCTACCGCTCTGCCCTCATCAATCATCTTTGTTATTTCTTCAAAAAACTCAATCAAGTTTGTGAGACATGATTTCCCACGCACAAAGCTATGTTGACTATCCCTAATCAGTCCTTGCTTTTCCAAATACATGTACATCTTGTCCCTCAGGATTCCTTCCATCAACTTGCCCACCACCGATGTCAGGCTCACTCGTCTATAAGGAAGTGTTTCTGACTGACACTGATCACCAGTCAGTGGTAATCAGAGATTCCGGAAAGCCCCATGGTGCACCTCAATTAGGAAGTGATTTTCTGTGTTGGAAAACAGTGAGAGTGACAGTTCCTCTGGGGAGTGCAGCCAGAGTTCAACTGCACAAGGTGGGGATCAGAAAGAGCGGGAGAACAATAGTGGTGGGAATCTCAATCATGATGGGCACTCACAGTGACATTGCTGGCAACGATGCCTTGATGTTGGGAGATGGGGTCATGGTTCAGGAAGAGGTGGAAAGAGGTGTTGGAGAGTTGGCATTTAGCCCCTTCAAGGTAAAGATCAACTTGCCAGGCTACAAGGGCACCACCCCTGCCAGCTGGTATAATGATAAATTTCCTGAGAGAGAGAAGTGGTGCCATTTCAAAAGGGAACAGGGAGAATGGGTGAGAGGAGCAGAGAAATTGCAACAGCCAACGTTACACCGACAGTTTGCAGTGAAGAGATTGAGGGCAGGTAAGAGGCAAGAGGAAGGGGTCCAAGTAGAAGATGAACACTGGAGGTGAGGGGATAGGTGGGGCATGGGAATTCCTGGTTGGAGAAGTGAGCACAGAGGTGGAAGTGGCTGTAAAACAGACCAGCATCATGGAGAGCCTCTTCCATGGGAAAGAAGCTTCAGGCCAGAAGGCAGTGTTGCAATATTGATCAAGGCATCACTTAGTGCGATAGGGAGTGATGAGATCTTGGAAGGCACCTCAGATCAGGCCATCTGGGCAAATATTAATCATAAAAATGGGGCAATCGCATTGTGGGTGGTGTCAGAGAGAGATGGGGAGACTGGTATGTAAGCAATCTCTCAGAAGTGTAAAACACATATGGTCATAAGAGTCGGAGATTTCAATTACCCCAACATGATCTGGGACACAGAAATGTAAAAGGCACAGAGGTGGCATAATTCTTAAAACGTGGACTGGAGAGGTTTATCAGCAGGGGTTTTCATCGGGATTTGATGAAATATATATCATCCTAAGGATGGTGGGTATCTGGAACTCACTGCCTGAAAGGTGGGAATGCTCAAAGCATTAAAGAAGTGTTGTCCGGTTACTGCCCTAGACAACAGTCATTGGCTCAGCACTAGTGTATAATCAATCCGATTTGAGCGACAGGGAGAGACTGAATAGACTGGGGTTGTTTTCCCTGGAGCATCAGAGGCTGAGTGACTTTGCAAAGGTTTATAAAATCATGAAGAGCATGGATAAAAGGACAAGGTCTTTTCCCTGGGGTGCAGGAGTCAAAAACTGGAGGGAAAGCTTTAGGGTGAGAGGGGAAAAATTTGAAAGGGACCTGAGGAGCAACTTTTTCACATAGAGGGTTGTGGGTGCATGGAATGAGCTGCCAGAAGAAGTGATGGAGGCTGGTACAATTACAACTTTTTATAGGCATCTGTTGGGTATATGAATAGGAAGGGTTTAGAGGGATATGGGCCAAGTGCTGGCAAATGGATTGAGGTTAGGTTAGGATATCTGGTCAGCATGGACGAGTTGAATCGAAGGGTCTGTTTCCATGCTGTACATCTCTATGACTCTAATCAATACCTTTGTTAGCTTAGTTAAAACAAACATACAATTTACACCATTTGGTTAGGAAAAGGTGAACAGCAGGGTGCAAGGTGAAAATTCAAGTGCACACTCACAGACCTTGATGTTTCCTGAACAGTGAACAAAAATAACAGCAAATACCCAAGAATCGCAGGCAGGAGGGATTAGTTTAGTTTGGGATTCTATTCGGCATAGACTGGTTGGACCATGCTGCATGAATCTATGACATAAACAGAAGCTCATGCTAGTCAGACAATTTCTTCCAGGTCTTAAAGTCCTCTTCACATTTAAAAATGTGGGACCCACAAAATCGTCAAGTCTGCTCTCCAAGGTTTTTGCTGATGGCACATTGAATCCTGCATTTTTATCCTTTGGCCTAATCATCCCCAACTGTGGTGTCTTGTTCTTCTAGGTTCATTGCTAATCTGGGAGCTGTTGTCTTTCCACTGTGGGCACCTTTCAGACTATCCCATTATTCTTCCTCCAAATAAGGACTTGTACCTTATGTCACCCTCAGAGCCAGTGGCTGGTGCTCGGGTAACTTCCGTTCACCAGCTTGCTGCTTTTATGTGAGAGCAACCCCTGGCCAACATCTCAACCCTCTCGATCCAAAGATATCTGTCTTAGGATCACCATTTTCCTTTCATTCTGTGAACCATTCTTGAGATCATAATCAACAGTCTATGCATTAATTCCACATTATTTATGAATATAATTAGTTAAAATACCAAAACGATCTAACTACTTAATTCATACAATCCCTTTTATAATAACAATCAGCCCTTCAGGTTCATTCCTGCCTTATCTTTCAATCTGCATATAATTTTATTTTGCCATCTTCTGAACTGATACATGCTGAATATTTCAATTACTGGAGCACGCAAGACCAATATTACAGCTGTTTGCAATATTCGCACAAGTGAGGACTGCAGGTAATGGCGATTAGAGTTGAGAGTGTGGAGCTGGAAAAGCACAGCAGGACAGGCAGCATCCGGGGAGCTGGAAAATCGATGTTTCGGGCAAAAGCCCTTCATCAGGAATGAGGCTCAGAGCCTCGGTGGTGGGAGCGGGATGGGGCCGGGGGGAAGTTAGCTGAGCGTGATCGATGGATGGAGGTGGGGATAAACGTAATAGGTTGGAGGGGAGGGTGGAGCGGATGGGTGAGAAGGAAGTTGGACAGTGCTGAGCTGGAAGGTTGGAACTCGGAGAAGGTGGGAGGGAGGGGAAGCGAGGAAACTGGTGAAATCCACATTGATGCCATAGGGTTGGAGGGTCCCTTGGTGGAAGATGAGGCATTCTTCCTCCAGCGTCGGGTGGTAACGGAGTGGCAATGGAGGAGGCCGAGGACCTACATGTTCTTGGCAGAGTGGGAGGGGAGTGAAAGTGTTCGGCAAAAGGGCGGTGGGTTTGGTTTGTGCGGGTGTCCTGGAGATGTTCTCTGAAGCACTCTGCGAGTCGGCTGTCAGTCTCCCCAATGTAGACGAGACTACATCGGGAGCAATGGATTCAGTAAATGACATATGTGAAAGTGCAGGTGAAATTTTGATGGATGTGGAAGGGTCCTTTGGGGCCTTGGACAGAGGTGAGGGGGAGGTGAGGTTTGGGTTTTGCAATTCCTGCGGAGGCAGGGGAAGGTGTCGGGAGGGGTGCGTGGCTTGTTGGGGAGCGTGGACCTGACGAGCTAGTCACGGAGGGAATTGTCTTTATGGAAAGGTGGGAAATATATCCCTGGTGGTGGGGTCCATTTGTAGGTGGCGGAAGTGGCAGAGGATGATGCGATGTATACAGAGGTTGGTGGGGAATGGAAAGTGAGGACCGGGGGATTCTGTAGTTGTTGCATTTAGAGGAGTGGGATTTGAGGGCAGAGATGTCAGACGTGGATGAGATGCATTGGAGAGCATCTTCCACTTTGTTGTCAAGGGAAAGTTACAGTCTTTAATGAAGGAGGCCAACAGGTGTGTTCAATGGTGGAACTGGTCTTCCTGGGAGCAGATGCGGCGGAGGATTTGGGAATAAAGGATATCATTTTTACAGGAGGCAGAGTGGGAGAAGGTGTAATCCAGGTAATTGTGGGAGTCGGTGGGTTTGTAGAAAATATCAGCGTTGAGTCGGTCACCATTGATGGAGATGGGGAGGTCCATGAATTTCCGCTCCTCCCACCTTATCCCAGTTTCAACCTTCTAGCTCGGCTCCACCCTCATGACCTGTTCTACCTGTCCATCTTCCTTCCCACCCGTCGGCTCCACCCTCCCCTCCAAAATGTTGATTATCCTGCTCCTCCGATGCTGCTTGACCTGTTCTGCTTTTCCAGCACCACACACTCAACTCATATGCAATATATTCTCACCCATGGATGTACTTGAACATTACATCTCCAACACCTCATTTGCCTTGGAGCACGAGTTCTAATTGTTTTGGTATGTTTAGTCTGTTGATGGATCCTCTCCTTTGCCTCTTCTACAAATTGTGTTTCCTTCATGACTGCTCTTATTATGGCCAAGGCAAGGGTCACAACCCCAGCCCTTACCCAATAACCAAGTCTAAGATCACATTTTTGTCATCTACGTCGCGTCCCTTCGTCTTTTGAGTGGAATGATCTGCTCAAACTGTCAACATCTGTGTTTTTCTCTCAGTTAATCTATTTGCATACATTATCCAAAATTCACTATTTTCAAATTGTGTAACCTCTTTAACCTGTAATCAATTTTATTCTCCTTAATTTCGTTTATCTTTTATCTTCCAGTTCTCTATCTGCAGATCATCTCTTTGAATAACAGAGAAATAACATCATACATGGACTCAAAAGATGTGGAGGAGGTGCTGGATTTCGTAAAATGCATAAAGGTGGATTGATCCCTGGGACCTGATCAGTGTCCCCTTGATCTCTGTGGGAAGCTTGAGAAGTGATTGCTGAGCCTTTTGCTGAAATATTTGTATCATTGATGGTCACAGACGCGGTACCGGAAGACTGGAGGTTGGCTACAGTGGTGCCACTGTTTAAAAAGGTGGAAGGAAAAGCCACGGAACTATGGACTGATGAGACTGACATCAGAGGTGGGCAAGTTGTTTGAGGGGATCTTAAGGGAAATGTACTTCAATAGATAGCACTCATTCAGCAGTCTACATTGTGTTGTACATTGGAAATCATGTCTCATGAACTTGATTGAGTTTTTTGAAGCAATAACGAAGTGGGCTGATGAAGGCAGAGCAGAGGATGTGATGTTTATGGACTTCAGTGAAGCGTTCAACAAGGTTCCATATGGCAGGCCGGGTTAGCAAGGTTGGATCACATTGAATACAGGGAGAATTTGGCTACAGAACTGGCTGGATGGCAAGAGAAAGAGAGTGGAGAGGGAGGGTTATTTTCCCTGTAGAGGGCAGTGTATTAGGAGGCTGCACTCTGCTGCTGCTGCGTGATTGGAATGTGGAAGCTGGATTGGCAACATCTGCTGTAACTGAGAGCAGCTGGAGCTGGTTTAGGCCTAAAGCCTGGAGCCTCGAGTGCTGTGGAGGGAATGGAGCTTGGGATTCTTCACTGCTGCTGCCTTTGGGAGCCTGGTGTACTGCATTTCTTCTTGGTGAGTTAGGACTGCTGTAATAATGCCAACAGCGCCAGAGAGTAGCTGCTGTTTGGGACCTGGAGCCTCGTGCACTGCAGTCTGCCTGCCTGAAGGGACACGTAATTCAGACTGGCTGCTGTTGCTGCTGCTTGGAGACACTTTCTGGCCTCTATTTCTGACCAGCCATTTTCTTGAAATGTCAGTTCCTGGAGCCTGGACTTTTGCATGGTGCCTTTAAAAGATAAGACCATAAGACCATGAGAAATAGGAGTGGAACTAAGGCTATTCAGCCCATCGAGTCGACTCCACCATTTAATCATGGCTGATGGGCATTTCAACACCACCTACCCACACTCTCCCCGTATCCCTTAATTCCTTGCAAGATTAAGTATTTATCAATCTCTGCCTTGAAGGTATTTAATGTCCCAGCCTCCACTGCGCTCAGTGGCAGTGAATTCCACGGCCCACCACTCTCTGGCTGAAGAAATGTCTCTTCATTTCTATTTTAAATTGACCCTCTCTAATTCTAAGGATGTGCTCACGAGTTCAAGTCTCCTCGCCTGAGGGAAACAATTTTCCAGTCTCCACCCTTTCTAAGCCATGCTGGTATGTTTCTATTAGATCTCCCCTCAACCTCCTGAATGCTAACGAATACAATCCCAGGATTCTCAGCTGTTCATCATATGTTAGGACTACCATTCCAGGGATCATCTGTGTGAATCTCCTCTGGACACGCGGAGGTGTGGTGCTCAAAACTGGACACAGTATTCTAAATGGGGCATAATGCCCCCATTACTTCATCCAGATCATTTAGTATAAAGTGAACAGCTGCGGCCCCCACACTGAACCTTGCAGGATACCACTTGTCACCAGCTGCCATTTTGAAAAAGATGCTTTTATCCCAACTCAGACTGTCAGACAGCCAATCCTCAATCCATGCCAGTAGCTCACCTCGATCATCATGGGCCTTCACCTTACTCAGCTTCCCGTGAGGCACCTTATCAAAAGCCTTTTGCAAATCTAGGAAGATAACATCCAGAAAAGATTATGCTTTTTCTGCACTTAACGATTTCAATGCAGTACATAGAGCCTGAACGGAAACATTTGTATGGAAAGGCTGTACAGTTTGCAGGGAAAGCAGCAGGATTTACCAAGACAACAGACTTTTGAATTTAGCCAATCAATTTGAACCATGCACTTCGATAAGAAAAATCTATTAATTTTGAATCTGAAAGTTTTGACAACAGAGGAACAATCGTATTGTAAGAAATATTGATATGTTATCAAGAGTATAAATGAAAGGGCAGTCAGATAAAGACTCCAGAGACAATGTCCATTCACCAGAGCTCAGAGCCCTCAGCTTTCAAGAGAAAATCGTTGGCTCTCACAGCCTCCTCTATGTCTTAGAGAAAGCACCTTCGAAATAATAATGGTACCAATGATGGAGAAGACGTTCCGGACAGAAGGATAACAAAGAAGATGTTCCTGACAGAAGGATAACAAAGAAGATTTTCCTGACAGAAGAAAAACAGAGGAGGCACAACATTTGGAACCTGGCTGTAATTTTGAGAGACCAAATTCTATCTATGAGGCTTCTATTAATTGGAACAGCAAACCATTAGAATTTTGTTTAATTCGGGAATAATTAGTTAAGAATTTATTTGTTTCCTGTTCGAGTGAGATAAATAAGATGTTACTTGTTGATTTTATGTTGAGAGTCAGGGATTTATTTAACCACTAAAGTTGCTGAAAGGTGGGTTACATCTGTTAAACACTCTTTACAGATTATAGGGTATGATGGTCCTCTGTGTGTGTTTTGGTTTTAGATCTCAGAGAGGGGTCAACCTCTGCTTTCTAACAGATTGGAGGCTTGAATCCAGGATCTGGACAGATTTGTACAGAGTTTGGTTATGAAAGATCCCAGCAAGTTGAAACAGACTTGTGGGTTAGTGTTCTAGGTTTTTAAATGGAAGTGAGAAGTGGAAAATCTGTTCAATATTGGTTGCTTGTTGGTTAAATTGAAAGTGGGGAAATGGGTCTGAGCATTGCTAAAGAGGTTTTGGGGCAAAGACGCTTCTCAAATTTGCCAAGACAAATTAGAAAGACAGAAAAAGGTGACCCTTGTAGAATCAGCAAATAGGCTAAAATTGGGTTTAATGAGGGATAACAAAAAAGCTGAAATTGTAACGGAGTTAGCCATGCATTTAAGTATATCAGACTAACAGTCAAGTGCAGAGGTGTTAGAAACAATTAAATTGCAAATAAGCCAATTGGAGTTAGAAAGGGAACTGAAACAGTTTGAATTAGTTAAAAGCTGAGGAAAAAGAAAGGAGAGGAAGGCCTGAGCAGAAGGAAGGGAAAAAGAGAGTTTGAATTTCAGAAGTTGACAATTAGACAGGAATGTTGCCTCAAAAGGATGGAGATGAAGGTAGAAGATAATTTTAGTGAGGAGTATAGTGATAATGAGGTAAACCACCATAGCCAATGGCCTGGTGGGGACCTGTTTAAATATATCCAAGCATTGCATAAATTTGATAAGAAGGACATAAAAACCCTTTTCATCTCATTTGAGAAAGTGGCTAAATAAATGAGGTGTCAAGCGACCATATGGATTTTGTTGATCCAAACAAAGTTGGTCGGTAGGGCTAGTGAATTGTTGACAGCACTGTCAGAGTGGGTGTCAGGAGGATATGAAGAAGGAAATAAAGTCTATTTTGAGTGCCTATGAACTGGTATCAGAAGTAGATCGACAACGGTTCAGAAATGTCAGAAAGGAACGACATTGGATTTACATTGAGTCTGAAAGGATTAAACAGACCAACCTCAATAGATGAATGAAAGCATTAACGATAGAAAAGATGTATGAGGCTCTTGAGATATTATTTTGCTGAAGGAGTGTAAGAACTCATTTCCAGAATTGATAAGAGCTCACGCTGAGGAACAGAAATTTAAAACACCCAGAAGAGCTGACGAGATGGTAAATGAATAAGCGTTAGTCCGCAGTTCGAAATCTCGCTTCTGACAGCAATTTCATTCCATGAGGGTTAGAAATTGGGAAAGTGGGGAATCCTTCAATGAAAAGCAAAAAGTAGATCACACGAGAAACAGTTTACCACATGTGTAAAAAAGAAACCCAATAGGATAGAAAAGAGGTCTCAAGTGCTTTCACAGCAATAATGTGAGACACACAAAGTCACAATGCCAGTGGTTTCAGAAAGGCACTGGGAAGAAGAATGTGATGAAAGAGTGTTCTTTAAACCAGCCGGATTAGTTCAGGCAATGAAGGAAATCTTGAGACGTCGAGGAGGTGAAGGAGAGGGCACAGCCTAGCCACCGGCTTGACCTTTTCAAAGATTTCACCTTTGTGAGTAAGTTTTACTCGGATAGAAAAGAGAGAATAAGTAAAAAAAATATATATTAAGAGATATGAGAACTAGTGTGTCTCTAATAGTGAGAGATGAAAATATTTGCAATCCTTCTGAAATATTGTCTGAGAGTGTGGTACTCTATAGAATAAATAGACAGAGGAGTGGTATTCCCCTGTGTAAGATAAGGTTAGAAAGTCCAGTCAAGATTGGGGAAGTGATAGTGGGAGTGACAGGAAAATTGGCTATTCCAGGAATCCAGTTAATTCTTGGGAATGATATCACTGGATCACAGCTGGGAGTGAGGCCCAGTGTACTGGAGTGGAGAAACCAAAAGAAAACCAGGGAACTGAGGAGTTAAAAGAAAAGTACCTGGCATTTTTTTGGCCTGGTGACACAAACCCATAGACATAAGTTGAAACAAGAAGGGGAAAAGAGAAAGACCAAGGAGTTGAGGTCCAGTTAGCTGACACTCTGATGAGATGGTCAAGGAAAAAGCTAAGCAAGTTAGAGGATTAGGGTTGGTTGTTTAGTTCTGAAAGATTAATGGAGTTACAACAAAAGGATGAGATGGTAAAGGATTTATGTCATGAAGCCTGTTTGGACAAAGAATCAGAGTGTATTCCAGAATGGTATTATCTTAAGGATAAAATCTCAAGGCAGACATGGAGACCTTGGCAGGGTAGTGCAAATGAGAAATGGGTGCAAGTTCACCAGATTGTGTTGCTGGTAGAGTAGAGACCAGAAGTTTTGCATGTAGTACACATATTACCTGTCGGAGTTGATCCAGGAGTGAGGAACATTCAGGCTAAGAGACAGAAGCTTTTTTATTGGCCTGGATTACAGAAAGATGTGGTTGAATTTTGCTGCACCTTTCAGACATTTCAGATGGTAGAAAAACCATAGGCAGGAATAAAACCAATACCTTTGTTGTCAATTCTCGCTTTTTAAGAATATTTTACATGGATTATAAATGATTATAATGGTCCCCTCATGTCAACCAAAAGTGGGAACCAGTATTTGCTAACCAGAATGGATTGTCTACTAGGTTGCTGGAGGCAATTCCATTACGGAATGTCAAGGCGCAAAAGGTTTTGGAGGAGATGCTTGCTTTCTTTAGTCATTGTGAATTACTCCGCGATTCAGTCAGGCCAATTTTACTATCAAATTATGTAAGGATGTCATAGTTTCTGCATTCAACACATTACATCAAGTGTGTACCATCCTGAATCTCAGGGAGGATTGGAAATGGGGCATCAGCACCTAAAGACCATGTTGAGGGCATATTGTCAGGATTACTCAAGTGATTGGGTTAAAGTTATCCCATTTATGTTATTTACTGTGAGAGATGCTACAATTGAATTGACTCAGTTTGTTCCATTTGAATTGATGTTCAGACACAAAGTATGAGGTCCTTTAAAATTAATTAAGGAAAAATTGATAGGTCTGAAGCCCGAGATTTCTCCGTTGGATTATGTATCAGAGGTGAGAGACAGATTAAACAGAGTAGGTGTATTTGCTCGATAATGTTGCAAGGTGGCACAGCACCTAATGAAGAAAGAAATAGGTAAGAAATTTCAAATTTGTACAGTTGCCCGTGAGGATAAAATAATGCTGTTACCAGTGATGGGAAATCCCTTCAAAGGAAGGTTTAGTAGTTCTTACCAGATTGAAAAGAAATGAAGTCAGGTGAATTATCTGCTAAAGATGCCAGATAGGAAAAAATATCAGTATGTCACGTGAATGTGCTTCATCTTCCTCGTGGATGACCACCCCAACAGAGAGTCTCCATCCATCCCAATGGCATCCATAAATGAGATATCTCTACCCAGCAGGAGGGTCTGAGGGGATATCGTTAGGGGATGGTTGGTGATGTCAGGTGCGGCTGCTCTGTTGCTGGCAGATCTTACACAGCGGAGGTTGACTCCCCATTGAGAACTGAAACCAAAAACTCAGAGGAGCACCTCACCCTTGAATCTTAAAAAGGGTGTGAAAAATGGTGTCATCTGCCTTTCAGCAACTTCTAGTGGTTAAATGAACTAAACCTCTGACACTCACTTTAAAACTAGCAAGTAATAATTTATTTATACAACTCGAACAGTGAACAAATTAACAAAACTATTAACAGATCAAATAATTCCCTTTTATCTACTAGCTATTCCTGAATAAAACAAGATTATAATACTGTGCTGTTCCAATAAATAGAAGTTTCACTCGTATAACAAAACTTGAATTTTGTCTCTCAAAATTCCAGCCAGGTTACGTATCTTCCAGAATGGTCGGTGCCTCGTCTGTTGATCTGTCAGGAACGTCTTCAGTCGTCCTTCTGTCAGGAATTTAGATGGTGCTTTCTCTAATACATAGATGACTGAGAGCACCAATTTATCTCTCTAGAGCTGAGGGCTCTTAGCTCTAGCGGATGGCAATTAACTCTGGGTTCTTTGTCCAACTGCCCCCTTTTAGAACCAAGTGTGTACCATCCTGAATCTCAGGGAGGATTGGAAATGGGGCATCAGCACCTAAAGACCATGTTGAGGGCATATTGTCAGGATTACTCAAGTGATTGGGTTAAATTTATCCCATTTATGTTATTTACTGTGAGAGATGCTACAAATGAATTGACTCAGTTTGTTCCATTTGAATTGATGTTCAGACACAAAGTATGAGGTCCTTTAAAATTAATTAAGGAAAAATTGATAGGTCTGAAGCCCGAGATTTCTCCGTTGGATTATGTATCAGAGGTGAGAGACAGATTAAACAGAGTAGGTGTATTTGCTAGATAATATTGCAAGGTGGCACAGCACCTAATGAAGAAAGAAATAGGTAAGAAATTTCAAATTTGTACATTTGCCCGTGAGGATAGAGTAATGCTGTTACCAGTGATGGGAAATCCCTTCAAAGGAAGGTTTAGTAGTCCTTATCAGATTGAAAAGAAATGAATCTTCTAGGAGAAACTGAGGACTGGAGATGCTGGAGATCAGATCTGAAAACGTGTTGCTGGAAAAGCGCAGCAGGTCAGGCAGCATCCAAGGAGAAGGAGAATCGACGTTTCGGGCCCTTCTTCAGGAATCAGGACCAGTTCAGTCAGTTGAAGAAGGGTGTCAGTGGAAGGGTACTAGTTGGTACGGCAGGAAAGGAAGAAGCGGAGGGCTTTGAGTCCTCCGTGATGGGGGATGGAGGTGTACAGCAACTGGATGTCCATGGTGAAGATAAGGCGTTGGGGACCAGGGAATCGAAAATCATGGAGGTGGTGGAGGGCATGGGTGGTGTCCCAAACGTAGGTGGGGAGTTCTTGTACTAAGGGGGACAGGACCATGTCGAGGTATGCAGAGATGAGTTCGGTGGGGCAGGAGCAGGCTGAGACAATGGGTCGGCCGGGGCAGTCAGGTTTGTGGATATTGGGCAGGAGGTAGAAACGGGCGGTGCGGGCTTGTGGGACTATGAGGTTGGAGACGGTGGATGGGAGATCCCCTGAGGTTATGGATGGT
Organism: Chiloscyllium plagiosum; assembly: GCF_037043375.1. NCBI lineage: Eukaryota > Metazoa > Chordata > Chondrichthyes > Orectolobiformes > Hemiscylliidae > Chiloscyllium > Chiloscyllium plagiosum. Next base: position 66,888,154 of record NW_028270144.1, read on the forward strand.
CTAGGAGATGATGGTTTGGTGGTGGGAGGTGGGGTCATGGTCAAGGGGGCAGTAGGAGGAGGTGTCCGTGAGCTGGCATTCAGCCTCAGCGGTGTAAAGGTCGGTGCGCCAAACTACTACCGCGCCTCCCTTGTCTGCCGGTTTGATAGTGAGGTTGGGGTTGGAACGGAGGGAGTGGAGGGCTGCACGTTCCGAGGGTGAGAGGTTGGAGTGGGTGAGAGGGGTGGAGAGGTTGAGGCGGTCAATGTCGCGGCAGCAGTTGGCTATGAAGAGATCGAGGGCAGGTAAGAGGCCAACTCAGGGTGTCCAGGTGGATGGGGTGTGTTGGAGGCAGGAGAAGGGGTCGTCAGAGGGTAGGCGAGAATCTTGGTTGAAGAAGTAGGTGCGGAGGCGAAGGCGGTGGAAGAATTGTTCGATGTCTCGCCGCGTGTTGAACTCATTAATCCGAGAGCGTAGGGGAATGAAGGTGAGGCCTCTGTCGAGGACTGATCTTTTATCCTCAGAAAGGGGTAGTTCTGTAGAGATGGTGAAAACATGGCAGGGCAGGGAGGTAGGACCTGGTGTGGGGCTGGAGCTGGGAGTGGTGGCGGGGTTAGGCATGGGGCCGGGGACGGAGATCGGGGCAGGGGTGGTGTTCGGCGTGGGGGCGGGGTTAGGCGTGGGGCGGGGGTGGGGGCGGGGTTAGCCGTGGGGCGGGGAAGGAGATCGGGGCGGGGGTGGTGTTCGGCGTGGGGGTGGGGTAAGGCGTGCGGACGGAGATCGACGTGGGGGTGGGGTAAGGCGTGCGGACGGAGATCGGTGTGGGGGCGGAGACGCATGCGGTGTGGTTGTTGTGCAGGTGGGTGTCACTGGGGGTGGAAGTGGCTGCGGCGATGGCAACCCAGGGGGCAGAAGTGGCTGTGGCGATGGCAGAAACGGTGTTGTTTCCGATAGCCGTGCACCCTGCAGAGGCCGCGAATCTGTCGGGGATGGTCTTCCTGGCGATCGTGGAGGCGGTTGTCTGGGCAGCGATCACTGAGGCTGCATGGTCGGTGGGGGCAGAAGTGACGTCATGGTTCGCAGCGGCGGTTGCTGTCGCGGGCTATGCAGCGGCCGCGTGGTTAATGGTGCCCGAGTGATTTCGGAGGCCAATGGAAGATTCTGGAACAGTTGAGGAACCCAGAGTGTGGGGGTAAGTACATGAAAGTTTTTGATACTTACTGTCTTTAACTTCCGATATGGCTAGGAAGAACTGTTTGTTTCGTGTATGGATTCTTCTGTGGATGAAGAACAGCAGAGGTCCTTTACAGGTCTGTGAGAGTGTTGTCCTGAGCTGGGGTAGGGCTAATTGCAGGGAATGTAGGTAGCGGAGCATGGCTGCAAGCGTGGAGCGGAGGATCTGGAGGGAGGTCTGTTGCTGGAGGCTTCAGATTTGTTGTGGGTACTGGTTGTCCTGGTTGGGTCCAAATTTTGTTGGTCTGAACGTAGTCTGGAGTACGTGCGGGGTCAGTCGGTTCCTTAGGCAGGTGCTGAGGAAGGAGATGTGGCTGTGGTAGCGAGTCTGTTTGAGGATGTGGCTGAAGAGCTTCTGTGCAGAGGAGATGACCTGGGGTGTGCAGTGAGAGAGGGACTCACTGAAATCCTTGTAGAGGGAGGAGGACAGCTTCTTCAAGGAAGGCATCGTTGCAAGAGGATTCGCAGTAGATTAAAATCTTCTAGGAGAAAGTGAGGACTGCAGATGCTGGAGATCAGAGCTGAAAATGTGATGCTGGAAAAGCGCAGCAGGTTCCTGAAGAAAGGTTCATGTCTGAAACGTTGATTCTCCTGTTCCTTGGATGCTGCCTGACCTGCTGCGCTTTTCCAGCAACACATTTTCAGTGCTGGTATCTAAATGCCTGGTTCAAACTGATTGATGAAATTCAAAAGACTGTTGTCCAGGTAAAAATTGCTGCTTGACCACCTTATTGTACGGCCTTTTGATACAAATGTTTCATTTCATGCTTTCTACATACTGCATTTAAATCTCTAACCACAGAAAAAGCATCAACTTTAAAAAAACATCACGTAATGCTTTCCCCATTTTACAATTTTACAAACATCAAACTCTAACCTCTTGACACCCTCCCCCTCACTCCCCCACTCCAATCTACAATCATTGTAACCAACTTTGCAACACCTTCGCCATTAAGGAAAAATAAGCCATCATTACGAAAAAAATGGCTTCTATCTTTTTTGTAAACTTAACTCCATTACATTACCAGATCCGTAGCTCATTAATCTAGAGTTACACTTTATACTAATTCCTATATATATATATATAGAACCCTACTGTTTCTGTCTCATACAAACATTTTTCTTTTTAACTCTGGATAAAGCATCGCAATTATATTTTCATGACACACAATGTATACAATCTGTAACTTAAACACTTGTAACATGAGACTCCAATGAAATAGTCTGATGCTCTTGTCATCAAATCTTTCCAGGAATGTCAAAGGATTGTAATTGGTATACACAATCATCTCTGATGCATTGTTTGCAACGTGAACATTAAAATGTTGTGAGGCCATTACCAGACTCAATAACTCTTTTCCAACGGTGGAATATTTTTTCTGGTGGATATTGATTTTTGTTTAAAAATAATTGATTTGGCGTTTCAATTCCACAATCATTGTCCTGTAACAACACAGCTCCAACACCTAAATTGCTTAGTCCTATGGTAATTTTGAAGGGTTTCAAAACATTTGACATGGTGGTCCTGATGGAGGAGCGGCGCTCCGAAAGCTAGTGCTTCCAATTAAACCTGTTGGACTATAATGTAGTGTTGTGTGATTTGTACACTGGCATCTCCGAATCAGATTTAGTCATAGCATTGTCCTTCTGAGAATCTATGCAGAATCATTGAGTACCCCCAGACTTCAGAACCAACACGATTGGCAAACTTCACTCGCTTTGACTTGTCTCCATGAATTCTTCCTGGAGCATAACTTCCACTTCATTCTGAACCTGCGGAGCTTTGAAAGGATTACTCTGGTATGGGTGCTGTTTTATCAGAGCAGAATACCTTTCATCAACCTCATATACTAAAGTATTAGTAGTCCCCATTCTATTTCTGCATAGGTGTTCACAACTCTGAAACGAATCTTTCAATTCAGTTCACAGTTCAGGAGTCAGATTGCTCACTTCCTTATCCCATTCCTTGAGGACTTTCTCATTATTCATTTTGCTCTGGGGCACATTCAAAATCCAAATCCTCTGGATTGATTCCTACTCTGAGTGGCAGTAACTAATACCTGTTTTGCAAGTTCACTCTCCTTGTCATAGTATTGTTTAAGTATCTTCACATGACGTACCCAATATTTTTTTCTCTATCAGTCATCATTACCAGATAATCTACCTGAATCAACTTCACCTCAATCTTAGAGCCACCATTGAACATCGCTTTGAAGGTATCTCCCACCATTGTTAATGGCCCAGCGTGGCCATAAACGTACATAAACGTATGTACTTGAGATTTCTTATCTTCTTCTAGGTGCTGTGTCATCCTCAAATGTTGTCAAGCTAATTCAACTACTCTGTTTAATCTGTCTCTCGCCTCTGATACATAATCCAATTGTGAGATCTCTGACTTCAACTTTTCCAGAATTACCTTGAAAGGCCCTCACACTTTGTGTCTGAACCTCAATTCAAAAGGAGCAAACTGAGTCGTTTCATTTCTACCATCTCTGGTAGTAAACAATAAAAAATGGGATATCTTTATCCCAATCATTTGGGTCATCCTGACAGTAAGCCGTCAACGTGGTCTTTAAGGTCTCTCACTATTAGAAACACACAAGCTCCCTTAACTCTCAATGTTTTTTCCCTATTCCCCGATCTACCTGAGTAAACCTTACTGCCGCAGGTGAAGTCTTTGAAAAGATCGAGCACTATCTTACTCTCCTTCAGCTCCTCGACTTCTCTTGGGATTTCCTTCACTGCCGAAACTAATCCCACTGGTTCAACTTCTTTTCCCCCATTCTTTTTCCAAGTGCCTTTCTTAAACCACCGGCACTGTGACCTTGTATGTCCCAGCGTTTTGCTGCAAAAACACCGAAGGTTTTGTACTTCATTTCCACCCTCTTGGGGTTTTTTTTGCTCTTGTAATAATCTGTTCAAAGTGTGATCTCCATTTGGTTTTCATTGAAGGATCTCTCTCTTTCTCAATTTCTATCCCTTATGGAAGGAAATTACTGTCAGAAGCTACATTTCGAATTACACACTAATTTGTATTCACTCACCATCCACTGGGGCTCCGCTGGCTGTTTTAACGTCTTGTTTTCCAACATGAGTTCTTTATCACTTCTGGAAGTGAGTTTTTGAACTCCTTCAGCAGAATAATATCTCCAAGAGCTTCATATACCTTTCCTATCTTTATGATCTCATCTATCTAGCTAGGTTGCTCTGTTTAATTCTTTCAAACTCGATTTAAGTCTGACCTGCTTCCATTTGTACATTTCTGAACCATTGTCTGTATGCTTCTGATATCAATTTGTAGGCACTCTAAATAGCCTTTTTCACTTCTTCCTATTCTCCTGACACCACCTCTGACAGCGCTGCAAACACCTCAGTAACCCTGCCTCCTTAATATGGTCTGAATTAATCTTATCCACGCAGTTTCTGGTCAGTCCATCTGTTGAGCCAATTTCTCAAAAGGAAACAAAAAAGTCTTCCACATCCTTTTCATCGAATTTTGATTAAGTATTGACATGTTTGAAGATATCCCGACCAAGCCTTTGGCTACCTGGGTTTAGTGAGAGAAGGGCTAATGCCTGAAACGTCGATTCTCCTGTTCCCTAGATGCTGCCTGACCTGCTGCGCTTTTCCAGCAACACATTTCCTACCTGGGTTTACTCATTATCACTATCCTCCTCACTAAGCCTATCTTCTACCTTCACATGCATCCTATTATGTCAACTTTCCTGTCTAATTGCCAACTTCTGTCGATCAAATTCTCTCTCTTTATCCCTTTCTTCTCTCTCTTTCTCTTTTTCCTCTGCTGGGAATCTTCTTTCCTCTTTCCATTTCCCGTTCCTCTGCATGTAACCGTAATTCAATCTGTTTCAGACTCCTTTCTGCTCTCTCTCTCTTTTTCACTTTCTGACTCCAATTCTCTCATTTGTAATTTTTTTTTCTGACTCCATTGCACTTAAAGTTATATACCTACAACTTTAGGCATAGCTAAATGCTTGGTTAACTCCCTTACAATTTCAGCTTTCTAACTATCCTTCGTTAAACCCACTTTTGGCCTGTTTGCTCATTCTAAACTGGCACCATTTTCTGTCTTTCTAAACTTCCTTGGCAAATTTGGAAAGCATCTTTGCCCCCAGAACCTCTTCCATAATGTTAAGACCCATTTCCCCACTTTCCATTTACCCCACAACAGGCAACTGAAATTAAACAGATTTTCCAATTGTCACTAATGTTTTATTTAAAGACCGAGGACGCTAGTCACGAAGTTTGTTTGAATCTGCTGGGACCTTTCATACCCTACATCTGTTCAAATCTGTCCAGATCCCTCCAGATATGTCCCAATGCTGAACCCGAGCTGCCGATCTGTTATTAAGGGGAGGTCAACCACCCTGGAGAACTCAAAGCAAAATACCCAAAAGGAGCACCTCACTTTCTAATCTGTAAAAAGGGTGTGAAAAGTCGTGTAAACCTGCCTTTCAGCAACTTCTTGTGGTTAAATAAAACAAATCCCCGATATTCCCTTTAATATCAACAAGTAACAGTTAATGTGTTCTCTTAGAGTTAGATAAATAAACAAAACTATTAGCAAACGAAATAAATCCCTTCTATGAACTATCACCAAATAAAACAAGATTCCAATGGAATGTTGTCCAATGTCCCACTCATACAATACAAGAAATAGAATTTGGTCTCAAGAAATTACAGTCAGGTTCCATGTCTTGTGGAAGGTTCAGTGCCTCCTCCGTCGGCCTCCAGTCAGGAATGGCTTTTCCTCCAATTCTTCTGTCAGAAATGCCTTCTTTGTCGTTCCTTTGTCAGGAATTATCGATGACTGTGAGAGCCAGTCTCTCTCTCTCTCGAGCTGAGGGCTGTTAGCTCTGGCTGATGGCAGGTAGCTCTGGTGTCATTATCCAACTGTCCCCTCTTTTATATCCTTGATGACAATATCAATATTTCTTACAATAGGATTGGGCCTGTGTTGTCAAAACCATCCGATTTAAATTCAACAGGTTTTTGGTTACTAACAGCTCCATTCAAATTGATTTGCGAAATGAAAACCTTGCTGTATTAGCAGGCCCAGGCAGCAGGTTTTACTAACGTTACAAATAGAAGATCCTTTCTCCGAAATGCTCGGGACCAGCTGTTTTTCAGAATTCAAAATTTTTTGATTTTCACAATAGTGACATTTTTTAAAATTTCACCATTAAACTCTTACTGGAGAAGCAGACTTCTAACTAAGAACATGCTTGTCCACGACCCCGCTAATGTCACATGTGAGAGACAATCATCAAGTAGGTGTTGACTTGGGCATTCATAGAGAAACCCTCAGCCTGTCAGTGCTTGGCCATACCATCCCACGTCGCATCTGAATGACACACATTGAGTGGGTGTCGACTTGGGTTAAGTGTTTGCTCTCCAAATGACCTTGTTAATGAGAAAAAAACTTTACATAAAAAACTTCGGATTTCGGAGCTTTTCTTTTTTTGGATGTTCGGATAAAGAATCTTCCACCTGTTCTGCCGTTTCGATACAAAATGCTTCAGTTCAGGATCTCTGTGTTCTGACAAATATTCAAGCTGCTCCCAGACATCCATTTTAACTCTAAGCATAAAAACAATCTTTTAAAGGGACCACGCCATGCTTTCTCCATTTTACAACTTTACAATTTTATAAACACCACATTCTATCTTCCTGCCTCACAGTCTACACTTAGTCTATCCACCTTCACAACAGTTTATTCATTCATTGGTTTGTTTGATTTTGTTTGAGTTTATTTTTTACTTTGGTCCCTCATTGTCCCTGCCCAAAAGGGGGAATTGCAGACAGAATCATGGGAGAGCCACTTTTTATTTGTTTATTTATTTTTGTACCTCCTCAGAGTGACCAGATTATTATTTATGTTTAACAAAGTCAAGGCAGTTTTATTTTCTGGCCTGTTAGACCAGAGTGGACTTTGCTGTGTGTTTTACCCGGATCTGTCCGTGTCCCGGGTGGGTCTGATCGGGGCAGTGTCGCGGCCTTGGTTTTATTTCATTGTTTATCCCTTTACTTTAAAAGTGTGGAAGGTTGCTTGTCAGACAGGAGGCTTGTCACTACATTCAATTCTGGTCTCCCTGTTACATGAAGGATGTTGTGAAAGGGTTAGAGAGTTTGAGCTTTCGGGAGAGGCTGAATGGACTGGGGCTATTTTTCCCAAGGTGTTGGAGGCCAAGGAGTGAAATTATGGAAGTTTATAAAATCATGTGGAGCATGAATAGGGTGAGTCGGCAAGGCCTTTTCCCCAGGGTATGGGAGTTCAAAACCTAAACACATAGGTTTAAGGCAAGCAAGGAAATATTCAAAAGGGAAGTGAGGGGCAACGTTTTCAGGCACAGGGTGGTCCGTGCACCCAACGAGCTGCCAAAGAAATTGTTGGAGGCTGGTATAACGACAACATGCAAAAGGATTCTGGATAGGACTATGAATAGGAAGCGTTTAGAGGGATATGTGCCAAATGCTGGCAAATGGGAGCAGATTAATTTGAGTTAGCTGGTCGGTATGGACGAGTTGTACCGAAGGGACTATTGCCATGCTCGACAGCTCTGTGTCTCTGTGAATCTAAAATGCAGTTGAGAAAAGAATAAATTTCCAGGGCAAACCACATGAACTCATAATGAATCTGGAACTGAAGTGATTCAGATAGTAAAGCAATGTGGTGAACAAATTATTGCAACAGTTTGACTTGAATGACAGGTGATGAGTTGACCCAAGATCAACTTCAAGAGGAAGATCTTAATCCTTCATCTTCCAAAGAAGAAGTGTTATTCCCATTGACAGAGGTAAGACTAAATAAGCAGTAAGCCTGGAGTAACATGATTGAGGATGTGAAATATCTAATTCACCAGGATATCACCCACACAGGGCCAATGAAAATGTCCAACTCACTCAATAAGTCAAATTTAAGCAATTACATACTTCAGCACAAGTAGTTCAACAGTTTGAGAACTAAGATTTGCTTGCGCAAAATGAAGATGAGCTTCATCTGACTCAACAGTTTCCAAACAAACTGCACAGATTCAGGATATGATCAAGAAGAAATGATTGAACTCAAATCCAAGATATTGTGAAAAAAAAATGACCATCTTCCACAGAGCTGCCATGTGCTACAATGGACGTTGCTCTGATTAAAGATTCCCCAGATGATGGAACAGGAAGAGTTCCTCAGTGAAGGGAATTTGAGAGAGAAAGGGTTCTCCCAGATAACAGAATGTACCAACGATGCCTTTCAACAGGAATGACACCTATGTTGAGGGATGTTGAAAACAAAAAAAATTTGGAATAATGGTGGACTGAGGGTAACACGGATCTTGGAATTTCTCCTGAGTTTCAGGCTTATTTCGAGATTTACTTCTAGATTTCTGTGTTATGTTATTTCAACCGTATGATATTATTTTGATGCATTTTCAGTTCTTGTGTATAAAAGTGATATTTTGAGAAGTACGGGAATCTAAAATATTTGGAGGGATATAGACCAGGGACAGGCAGCTTGGCCTGGGTTAGTTTGGGATTATTTTCGCCATGACCTGGATGCACTGAAGGAACTGATTCCATGCTGATTGGCTCTATGATTCTGTGACATGAGCCCACACACTGTGTCATAATCTCTGTGACTCCTCACGGGATGTTTGTTTTTGAAATTCCCAGCACACGACACCCACTGGGAGCTCAGGACCCCATTACAACTGACGGCCGCTGTCATCACAATGACAACCATGACAACACATCATTGCAGGGTCATATAAAACACAACAAACTGAAGCGATCTGTGCACTTGTGCTGGAGAGACGCCGAGAGAGGAGATCAAGCAAACTGCTCTGGTCAACTGAATTGGTAACATCCCAACTCGAGGGAAAGATTGAAGACAGAGTTCAAGAACAGAATCGAAGGATTTTCACAAGCAGACTCAAAGATGAAGCCTGTTATTGGTGTCTTTTGTGTGGCTATGGAGAAGATCATTGCTGAGACTGAAGACAAGGACGAAATCATCCAGAAGATTGAGGAGGGGATCTTTTCGGTGGAAGACAATCAGCGGGAGACCGCTGTACACATCATCTCGGAGATGCTCGTGGTGTTTTCCCGGAGGTTTGATGACAGCAGGGAAGTGCTGGAGAATCTTGTGGGCACGCTGCTTGGAGGACTGCTTCCACGTTGTGCTGACGGTTCCCAAGCTGTGCAACAGATGGCCCTCAGCGCGGTCAGTACCATCCTGTCCATGTACTTAGTGGCTGATGGAGCCAGCCTACAACAATATCAAGAACGTCTGGTGTTTCTGAAGACGCTTCCGGAAGACCTGACGGACCCGGATGAAGGAGCTCAGTTTGAGAAGTGTCATCAGGTGATGGAGCTGATTTGCCAAAGCCTGCCGCGCTGTCAGCTGGACAACCTGCTTCTCATGGTCTGTGGCAGTCTGTCAGACCAAAATCCCAGCTGTGCCCGAGTCGCGTCCTTGCTATTGGAAAACCTCTTCCTGCAAGAGCGAAAACAACTTCAGGACCGGGTCTCAGAGATCCTGCATGTGCTGGGGCTTCATTTGGAGATCATTCCTCACCAGGAGGTGAAAGGGCGTGTCCTACGAGGGATGACTGCTCTGACCTCACAACACTCAGCAGCAGCTATGTCCCAGCTCCTGCTCTGTCGCCCCCCAGGGGACAAGTTCATCCGGGATGTGTGGAAAGCAGCAGCTGAGGATAGAGCCTGTCCAGTGAGTACGATCAAACATCTCGTGTACTCACTGGAGGGAAAAAGCTGCCCCGTCCGTGGGAGCATGTACTCGGCCAACGTCTCGCTAACTGCCATCCACGGCTTATATGAGATACTGACTCAGCCCAGGATGGCAGACGTGGTGAGGCCATTGTTCCCACACATTTTCAGTGGCTTACTTATATCACTCACCAGCGGAATGAGTTTCTCTCTGCCCAGTGATACAGATATTCAGTCACAGCAGAGAGGATTCACCGCTGGGTTTGATGCTAATACAAGTAGGTCACTGAATGAAAGGTGTGTGAGGTCACTCATGGCCTTGTTTGATCTAATTGGTCAAAGTGACATCTCAGACCAGATGGTGATGGTAGGAGGATGGCAACAGCTACGAGGGGTTGGATTTGATCAGGGGGTTGTTCTGCTGGCCCAGGCAATGACAGCATCTGCAGGTGATGATTTGTTTAAGACCGTACATCGTCTGGTTTCCCAAATCCTTCGGATCCAGGACTGTCAGGCTGTTCCAATAATCATCTTCTTTGGGGAACTCCTGAAAGCTCCTTGCCTTTCCGAACTGGGTCTCACAGACATGGTCATTAACAGCTTAATACGATACCTCTGCTGGTACGACTCCTCACCCGTTAGCCAGTTGCTCTGCATCAGAGCTTTAAATAACATCGATTTTGGTGCAAGGCAGCGGTGTTGGAGTGTGACCGATGTCTTGGTGAGCATGTTGGGCAATCCAGAGAACAGCGATGTATTCACCCTTGTGGTGTTGTCTTGCCTTCAGAAAAACATCCTTGAAGCACCAGCACAAACAATCAGGCCCTTTTTAAATGCAATCCTCTCCAGGATACAGCCACTGTTTGGGGCAGGAAGTGAGCAAGTCTCTGTGGAAGCTCTCCAAATGTTGGAAATATTGGCCACGTTTGGAGAGTCCAGTGATTTCCAGCGACAGCTCCACACCAACATCGTGTCCTTGCTGTTGCACCTGGATACTGAAAGTGAGAAAACCATCCAGTGTTGTTGTGCAGCACTGCAGATGATTTTCTCAGCCACTGGATCCACAAAGGCTTGCTCCTTAGCTGAGAGGTATCTCGAGGCACCAGGCTGGAGTTACCGAAGCTTCCTGAAACGTATTTCACGTCAGCTCGTTGACGATTACCCCGACATGGTGAGTTCCTACATTTCGGACTGTGTATCCTTCAGTTCCAACCAGGACCATCACCGCGATCAAGCAGCGGCCTTAGCAGCATTCCTCACCAAGCAGACCCATCGCTTCCGGATCACCCAATGGACCTCCTGGTGTAAAAGATTAATTTGCAGTTGCTGCTGCATAGTCCCCAAATGAGACCTCAGCACATCAGGTTCGGAATATGGCCCAGACCCTTGTCTTCTCATACCAACTATTGTGCTCCAGATCCCGATCCTCACCGTCAATAAACAAACAGACCTTCTCAACATCAATGTTTCTGTCACACCAACGGATCGTCTCTGCATCATCTTATGGTCTTCACATCTTTAACAGCATCTGATCTCTGTCAGGTCCTCAGCAATTGCTCTCTCTGGAACCTCAACATTGTCTCAGCATTGATCTTCTCCAGATCGTGGACATTATAGGAAGAATTGATCTCCTCCAGATACATATCTTTTCTGAGAAACTGATCCAAAAGTATACAACTTTGTACACTCATCCAGAGTGTGCAGTTCATAAAATCAATAGACCTATCTCTCAGTTATATTTGTACATATTGTAAATATTTAATGTTCTTGTAAATAAAGATTCCGTTTCACTTTAAATAAACTGCAACAGTGTTGTTGTACCAGCACGTGTCACATAAATGCACTCCCATTCTGGGAGTAGCGACTGCTGGACCATTGGGGTCATCTCTCCCCAGGGCAGCGGATGGAGAGAGGGCAAGGCTCGGGGTCTGCACTCACCTTCCCTGACCACGTCTGCAGGATGTAGTACTGGTTTGATCAGCTTCAGAATGGGGCTTTAGAGCTTGGGTGTGGTCCCCTGGCAGCTGAAGTGTTTCTGACTGACACTGATCACCAGTCAGTGGTAGTCAAAGATTCAGGAAAGCCCCATGGTGCATCTCACTCAGGAAGCGATTTCCTGTGTTGGAAAACAGAGAGAGTGACGGCTCCTCTGGGCGTGCAGCCAGAGCTCAGTTACACAATGTGGGGATCAGAAAGAACGGGAGAACAACAGTGGTGGGAATCTCAGTCATGGGGGGCACTCACAGGTATTTCTGCAGGTCTGGACGATAACAACTTAGGGCCTGAACTCTTATTTGTTGGTGACTATACGCCAGTGTCTTTAGCCTGGAACTGTTTGGAGCCTGGGATCTTCCAATGCTACTATTTCCAGACTGCAACCTGTATCATCTGCCAGTGACTTGCCTTTGGGATTTGGGCAACTCTTGTTTAAGGTCTGTGACTTGGGACTTACACCAGCCTAAGGCACTGTGTTGATTGGTAGGGCCGAACACGATGGCTCAGTGGTTAGTACTCTTGCCTCACAGCACCAGTGACTCTGGTACAATTCCAGCCTCCAGCAATTTCCTGTGTGGAGTTTGCATATTCTACCCGGGTCTGTGTGTCTGCCTCCGATAGTCCAAAGATGTTCAGGTTTGGTGGATTGGCTAAACTGCCCAGTGTCCAGGGATACGTCGGTTAAGTGGATTAGTCGTAGGGAATGCAGGCTTACAGGGATAAGGTAGGGGGTTGAGTTTGGCCTTCTATCCGGAGAGTCAGTCTCGAACTGTTGGGCCGAATGGCCTATTTCCACATTTTAGGGCTTCTAGGAAGACTCCGTATTAGAATCAGATTTTAAGAGTTTTAGTTTTTTTCTGTGCTTTGTGCAAGGGGAGGTAGTGGTCCTGGTTTTGGGGGGGGGGGGGGGGGGGGGGGGGGGCGAAGGTGTATCTAAGGTAACTGTGGGGTATTATAAACAACAAGTTGAGTAAGAACCAGTCATTCCTATGTGGGGGTGTGGCATCCTCCATTTTCGGGAGCAGTGAGTGTGAGGAGCAGGGAACTGGTGGGAAGGTAAATTTCCCTCGAAAAGGACTTAACTTGAGAGTCAGCAGCCTCGATCTTCAGCAGGAGCGGTCAACTTGTGCTCCAGGGAGGTGAGTGAATTGATATATTTGGACAGTGGCTAAACGTGGGCAGAGCAAAGAAGCATTAGAAGTTAATTAACTCTAAATTAAGAAAGTAATTAACTAAGTAGAGATGGCTGGGCAGGTGAGGTGCTGCAGCTGTATGATGTGGGAGCTGGCTGATCCCTTTGTGAATGGCAGTGACCACATCTGCAGCAAGTGTTAGTTGTTGGAGGATCTCCGGCTCAGAGTTGATGATTTGGATTCTGAATTTCAAACACTGTGGCATATCCAGGAGGGGGAGAGTTACCTGGACGCTTTGTTTCAGGAGCCTGTCACACCTGGTAGATTAAATAATTCAAATTCAGTTAGTGATCAGGGACGACATGGTGTGACTGCGAGTGAGGCAGTTGGAGGATCCTGAGTTCAGGAATGGAGTAGCCTCAGCTCTTGACCTTATCCAACAAGTATGGGATACTTGTTCCTTGTCTGGATGAGGAAAAGGACTGCTAGCAGGATGAGCCAGCTGACAACGGCACCATGGTGTAGAAGACCATTCAAGAGGGGGGAGCAAAAAGACAAGTGGTAGTTATAGGGGATTCTATAATTAGGGGGATCGATAGTATCCTTTGCAAGCCGGATCAGGAGTCCCACATGGTGTGTTGTCTGCCTGATGCCAGGATGCAAGACATCTCCGATCAGCTTGAAAGGATATTGGAGTGGGAAGGGGAGGATCCAGTTGTTGTGATCTGCACTGGGACAAACAACGTCGGCAAGGCTAGGAAGGAGCACATTTTTGAGGATTATCAAGCACTCGGAACAAAATTAAGGAACAAGCCCTCAAGGCTGATAATCTCTGGATTAGTGCCAAAGCAACATGCAAATTGGCTTAGAGGTAAGAAAATTAAAGAAGTAAACATGGCTGAGGATGTGGTGGGGGAAAGAGGGGTTCCATTTCATGGGACTTTGGCATCAGTTTTGGACCTGGGGGGATCTGTACCAATGGGACGGTGTCTACCTGAACTGACCTGGTACCAGTGTTCTAGTGAAAAGGATAAATGAAGTGGTCACTGGGACTTTAAACCAGTGAGTTGGGGAAGGGAAAGGGAAAACGGCAGTATGCTGATAAGTAAAATGGTAAGCAGCAGGTTCGCTTGTGCGCAAGAGGGTTTAACTTCAAGACAGACTGTGAAAGAAGTAAAAAGAAAGGATAACTCAGGAGATATTATTGGAGATGTTGGAAATCATGAGGGGTGGAAAGCTCACATGAGGGCACTTTACCTGAAAGCTCATAGCATTTGTAACAAGGCTGATGGGTTCATGGCACAAATCATCATGAATGAAAATGATTTGGTAGCTATTATGGAGACATGGTTACAGGATGGTCACAATTGGGAGTTAAATATCCAGGGGTATCAGACGATTTGGAAGAACAGACAGGAAGGTAAGGGAGATGCTGTAGACCTGATATTCAGGGTGGTGATGATATAGGTTCTGCGGAGAATATGATTGAATCCTTTCAGTTGGAAATGAGAAATTCTAAGGAAAAAAAATCAATGATAGGCGTAGTCTATCAGCCACCAAATAATATCATAATGGGCTGGCAGTAAATAAAGCAATAACTAATGCCTGTAAAAATAGTACAGCTGTTTCAATGGGGGTTTTTAGTCCACATGACAATTAGCCAAACCAGCTCGGTCAGGGTAGCCTTGAGGAGGGTTTTGTTGTGTGTATCCATGACTGTTTTCTAGAACAGTATATAAAGGAACCAACGAGGGAGCAAGCTATCTTTAGGTTTGGTCCTGTGTAATGAGACAGGAATAACTAATGACCTCATATTTTGGGATTCTCTTGGAAGGAGCAATCATAGCATGGTTGAATTTAGAAAATGCAGATGGAGGTTGTAAAGATAAAATCAAATACCAGGGTCCCGTGCTTGAAAAAATGGAACTGCAATAGAGTGAGGGAGGACTTGGCTAAAGTAGACTGGAAACCAAGGTTTTATGGTGGAACAGTTGATGAGCAGTGAAGGAATTTCAAAGCAATTTTTCAAAGTGCTCAGCAGAAATATATTTTGGTGAAAAGGAGGGACTGTAAGAAAAGGGGTAATCTGCCATGGGTGTCTCGGGAAATAAGGGAGGCTATCAAATTGAAGAGAAGGCATACAACATGGCCAAGAACAGCAGAAAACCAGAAGATTGGAAATCTTTAAAGGCTAACAAGAAAGCCACGAAAAGAGATTGGAAGAAAAGTAAGATAGAATGTGAGGAAAAAAAAAACTAGCACAGAATATGAAGACAGATTGCAAACGTTTCTACAAATATGTAAAACAAAGAGTGGTTGAAGTAAATATTGGTCTTCAGAGGATGAGAAGGGGCATTTAGTCATGGGATATGATGAACTGGCTGAGGCTTTGAGCAGCTATTTTGTATCGGTCTTCACAGTGGAGGACACTAATAATATACTAGTAATTGACAAAGAGACAAAGGTAGGTGAGGACCTGGAAACAATCATTATTACAGAAGAGGTATTGGGCAAGCTAATGGAGCTAAGTCTCCTGGCCCTGATGGATTGCATCTCAATGTACTAAAAGAAATAGCAAGTGCACTTGGTAATTTTCCAAAATTCGCTGGGCTCTGGAGCAGTTCCAGCAGATTGGAAAACAACAAATGTGACACAACTGTTTGAAAAGGGAGGTGGACAAAAGATGGGGAATTATAGAGGGGTTAGCTTTGCCTCTGTAGTAAGGAACATGCAAGGCATCTAAATAGATATTGTCCCGTTGGGCAGACACAGCATAGATTTATGAAGGACAGGTCACGCATAACCAATCTTTTCGAATGCTATGAATACATTATGAGCAAGGTGGACAATGGAGGCCCAATCGATGTGGTCTCCCTCGATTTCTGAAAGGCCTTCAACAAGGTACCACACAAGAGGCTGCTGCATGAGATAAAGATGCATGGTGTTCGAGGTAAAGTATTAGCATGGACAGAGGATTGGTTGACTAATAGGAAGCAATGAGTGGGGATAAATGAGTGCTATTGGTATGCTTCAGTGATCAGTGTTGTTAACGCAATTCTTCACAATTTACGTAGATGATTTGGAGTTGGGGATAACGTGTAATGTGTCAATGTTTGCAGTTAACACTGAGATGAGTGGCAAAGCAATGTGTGCAGAGAACTGTGAAACTTTGCAGAGGAACATAAATACTTGAAGTGGGCAAAGGTCTGGCCGATGGAATACAATATTAATAAATGTGAAGTCATCCATTTTGGTAGGAGTACAGTAAAAAGGAGTATTACTTGAATGGTTGAAGGTTGCAGCATGCTGCTATGCAGAGGGACCTGGGTCTCCTTGTGCATGAATTACCGAAGTTTGGTCTGTAGGTACAACAGGTAATTTGGAAGGCAAATGGAATTTTGCCTTTCATTGCTAAAGAGATTGAGTTTAAAAGCATGGAAGTTATGTTGCAGCTGTACAAGATGCTGGTGAAGCCACACCTGGAATATTGTGTGCAGTTTTGGTCTGCTTATTTGAGAAGGGATGTACTGGAACTGGACGGGGTGCAGAGGATAGGTTCATAAGGTTGATTCTGAAGTTGAGGGGGTTGGCTAATGAGGAGATACTGAGTAGTCTGGGATTATATTCACTGGTATTCGGAAGAAAATGGGGGAGGTGATTTAATAGAAACATATAAAATTATGAAGGGAATTGATAAGACAGATGTAGAGAGGATGTTTCCACGGCAGGTGAAACCAAGACCAGAGGGCATAGGCTCAAGATTAGAGGGAGCAGATTTCGGACTGAATTGAGAAGGAACTTCTTCACCTCGAGGGTTGTTAATCTGTGGAATTCCTTGTCCAGTGAAGTAATTGACACTACTTCAGTCAAGGATTTTAAGGCAAAGAGAGATTTTTGTTTCAACAATAAAGGAATTAAGGGATATGGTGAGAGCATGGGTAAGTGGAACTCAAGGTTATTTTATCTAATGTCTCCCTCTTTGTTCTGTCTGAGCTCCTTCTCCACCTCCGCCAGCCCGGGTGGGTAAAGTTGAATGTCATGTCACGATTGCTCAGTCTCAAGGAGGCCCGCTTGAGACGTGGTTATTCCTGCTGGTTATAAGGGTTTGTCTGCCTGACCCGGGAGGTGGTCCCGGAGGGCACCTTCCTTTGAGTGCTGCTTACTGGGTGTTCTAGTTGATGGAGCCTGTGTTATGTCATGCCTGCAAGGAGGTGAGGCACATCCGGAGGAACTACCTTGCCTCAGAGACCGGTGTAGATGCAAAGTTTAGATTGGGATGCAGGAAGTCAGAATTTGATGTTTGTAAAATGGGGAAAGCATTCTGTGGTCCCATTAAAAGATGATGCTTTTTTGTGCCTAGAGATTTAAAGCAGTACATAGAGAGCCCAAGCAGAAGCATTTGCATTGAAAGTCATATCATTAGCAAAGCAAGCATCAGTTATTACCAAGATAAGTCTTTTGAATTTAGCGACTTGTTTTGATAAAGGTACTTTGATACGAAAGACCGATTAAATGTAAATCTGATGGTTTTGACAACATAGGACCACTTCTATTATAAAGGATATCAATATATTTATCAAGGACATAAAAGAATGGGCAGTCAGATAAAGACTTCAGAGATTACAGCCATCTGCCAGAGCTAAGAGCTCTCAGCTCGCACGCTCTCTCTCTCTCGCTCTCTCTCTCTCGCTCTCTCTCTCTCGCTCTCTCTCTCTTTCTCTCTCTAGAGTGAGAGAGAGAGAGAAAAACTGGCTCTCACAATCATCATGTGTTCGAGAAACAAGCTTCAAAATAACAGAATTTAAAAAAAACAGGGAAGATGTTCCTGACAGAAGAACGACGCAGGAGGCACAGAATAATTCTGTAAGACACTTAACCTGGCAGTAATTTCGAGAGACTAAATTCTGTTTTTGTTGGATGAGTGAGCCTTATGTTTATTAGAAAAGCAAACCATTAGAATCTTGTTTTATTTGGGAAAAGTAGTCGTTGGAAGGGATGTATTTGGTTTGTTAATAGTTCAGCTAATTTGTTCACTGTTAGAGTTAGTTAAATAAATTGTTACTTGTTGATTTTAATGTGAGTGTCAGGGATTTATTTTATTGAAACACTGGAAGTAGTTGAAAGGCAGGTTACATCAGTTTTCATACATTTTTTTACACATTAAAGTATGTGGTGCACCTTTTAGTGTTTTGGTTTTAGTTCTCAGAAAGGGGTCAACTTCTGCTTTACAACAGACTGATGACTCTCGTCCAGGATCTAGACAGATTTTTTTCCAACTTTAGGATACAAAAGGTCCCAGCAGATTTGAACAGACCTCTGGACTAAGGTCCTAGATCTTAAAATAAAACGCAAGTCAGAACTGGAAAATCTGTTTAATTTTGGTTGCTTGTTGTTGGTTAAATTGAAAATGGGGAAATGGCTCAGAGCATTGCAAAAGGGGTTCAGGGGCAAAGATGCTTCTCAAATTTGCCAAGAAAGTTTAGAAAAATCAGAAAAAGTTGACACTTGTAGAATGAGCAAAGAAGCTGAAATTGGGTTTAATGAGGAATAATTAGAAAGCTGAAATTGTAACGGAGTTAGCGATGCATTTAAGTATTCCAGACAAACAGAGTTTAGATCAGAGTGGTGCTGGAAACGACAGCAGGTCAGGCAGCATCCACGGAGCAGGAAAATCGATGTTTTGGGCTAAAGCCCTACAGTCAAGTACAGTGGAATTCGAGAAAATTAAACTGCAAGTAAGACAATTCGAGTTAGAAAGGGAACTAAAACATTATGACTTACAGTTAAAAGTTGAGGAAACAGAGCAGGCGGGGAAGGGCCTTGCAGAAGGAAGGAAAAAGAGAGAGAGAAATCTACAAAAGTTAACAATTAGACAGGAAAGTTGGTTCAAAAGGATAGAGATGAAGGTAGGTTTAGTGAGGAGGACGGTGATGAGCTAAATCACTGTAGCCAAAGGCCGGGTGCAGACTTATTTAAATATATCTAAGCATTACCTACATATGATGAGAAGGATACAGAAGCCTTTTTCATCTCAATTGAGAAAATGTCTAAACAATTAAAGTGGCCAGTAACCATGTGGGCTTTGTTGATCCAAACAAAGTTAGTGAATTGTGTACAGTGCTGTCAGAGTAGGTGTCAGGATATATGAAGAAGTAAAGAAGTCTATGTCGAGTGCCTAACAAGTGGTACCAGAAGGGTACAGACAATGGTTCAGAAATGTAAGAAATGTACAATGTCAGACTTTTAGTGAGTTTGAAAGAATTAAACAGAGCAATTTCAATAGGTAGTTGAGAAAAGTAAAAATAGAAAAGATGTGAGGCTCTAAAAGATGTATTCTGCTGGAGAAGTTTAAAAAGTCACTTCCAGAATTGATGACAACTCATGTTGAGGAACAGTAAGTTAAAACAGCAAGAAGAGCTGAAGAGATGGTAGATGAATATGCAAATATACATAAATCAAAATCCAGCTTCTGACAGCAATTTTGTTCCGTGAGGGATAGAAATTGTGAAAGAGGGAGACCCTCCAATAAAAAAACAACTGGGAACAGTTTACCACGATGAATAAAGAAACTCAAGAGGGTGGAAAAGAGGTGAAAGACCTCAGGTTTTTTTCCTGCAATAAGATGAGACACAAGGTCACAGTGCTGGTGGTTTAAGAAAGGCACTGGGAAGAAGAATGTGGTTACGAGTGGGATTTAAACTAGTCAGATTAGTTAGGGCAGTGAAGGAAATCTCAAGGGAAGTTGAGGAGCTGAAGGAGAGTGCACAGCCTAGTCACAGGCTGGATAGTAAGATAGTGCTTGATCTTTTCAAAGAGGTCGCCTGTGTGGGTAAGGTTTACTCAGGTAGTTTAGGGGGAATAGATAATAAACATAAAATATTGTGAGGTATGGAAATAGTCTGTGTCTAATAATGAGAGATGAAAATAATGGCAATCCTTCTGAAATATTGTCTGAGTGTATGGTAATCTGTGGAATAAATGGAAAGATGAGGAGTGGTATTCCCCTGTGTAAGATAAGTTAGAAAGTCCAATCAAGATTGGGGAAGTGATAGTGGGAGTGACGGGAAAATTGGCTATTCCAGGAATCCAGTGAATCCTTGGAAATGATATAGCCGGATCACAGCTGGGAATTGGCCCATTGTAGTGGAATGGAGAAACCAAAAGAAAACCAGGGAACTGAGGAGTTAAAAGAAAAGATGAAGGATATGATGTCGAGTCAGCTGACACTCTGATTAGGGAGTAAAGGAAAAACCTGAGCAGGTAGAGGATCAGGCAGAGGTGTTTAGTTCTGAAAGATCAATGGAGTTAGAACAAAAATATGAGACAATAAAGGTTATTATCATAAAGCCTTCTCGGAAAAAGAATCAGTGTATTTCAGAAAGCTATTATCTTAAGGATAAAATCTTAAGGTGGAATTGGAGACCTTGGCAGATTAGCACAGATGAGGTGTGTGAAGTTCACCAGATACATTGCTGGTAGAATACAGATAGGAAGTACACAAATTGCCTGGAGTATATCATGTAGAAGCGAGGAAGACTCGGGCTAAGATGTCGAAACATGATTATTGGTCTAGATTACATAAAGATGTGGTTGAAGTTTGCCATAACTTTCCTACATGTCAGATGGCAAGAAAACCATAGGCAGTGATGCAACCAGAACCTTTGGTGCCACTTCTCATTTGAAGAACCTTTTGCATGAATTATAATCGTGTAGACCACACCCCCCCCCCCGCCCCCTCCTTAAAACCAGAGGTGGGAACCAGAATTTCCTAACCATAATGGATGTGTCCACTAGGTTTCTGGAAGCAATTCCATTCTGGAATTTCAAGGCAAAAATGTTGTAGAAGAGTTGCTTGCTTTCTTCACCCATTATAGATTACTCAGAGATTCAGTCAGACCAAGGGCCCAATCTCACTGCCAAATTATTGAAGGCGGTCATGGATAGTTTATGCATCAAATGCGGACCATGGTGAATCTCTGGTATCCTTGGAAAAATAGCACCAGCACCTAAAGACCATGTTGAGGGTTTATTGCCAGGATGACCCAAACGATTGGGTTAAATGTATCCCCTTTATATTACTTGCTACTCGAGATTCTCCAAATGAATCAACTGTGTTTACTCCATTTGGATTGATATTTGGACAAAGTAAGACAACCTTTAAAATTAAGGAAAAGCTGATAATTAAGGAAAAGTCAGAGATCTTACAGTTGGATTATGTATCTGAGGTCAGAGACAGATTAAACAGAGTAGGTGAATTAGCTGGACAATATTTGAAGGTGATATGTCGCTTATTGAACAAAGAAGCAGATAAGAAATCTAATAGTTGTATGTTTGCCTGTGAGGATGAAGTATCGGTGCTGTTACCAATGGCGGGAGATCCCTTCAAAGCAAGGTTTAGTGATGCGTGCCAGATTGAGAAGTAGTTAAGTCAGGGGAGTTATCTGGTAAAGGGGCCAGGTAGGAAACAAAATTATTGAGTATATCATGTGAACATGCAGAAACAATACTATGACAGGGTAAGGGAGCTAGAAAAACAGGTATTAGCTACTGCCACTCAGAGTGAGGAATCAAATCCAGGTGATTTGGATTTTGATGTGCCTCAAAATGAACTGAATAATGACAAAGTCATCAAGTAATGGGATAAGGCAGTGAGCTTTCTGTCCCAGGAACAGAGAACTGAATTGCAATATTTGTTACAGTCCTTGAGAACCAATGTAGAAATAGAATGGGGAGGTGTAATGCCATAGTACATGAGGTTGACATAGAGAATGCTGTTCCGATAAAACAACACCCCTACAAGCTTAATCCTCTCAAAGCAGCCCAGGGTTAGAAGGAAGTGGAAGCGATGTTCCAAGAAGACTTGATAGAGATAAGTCAAAGTGAGTGGACTTCACTGATTGTGTTGGTTCCGAAGTCTGGTGGTACTCAATGATTTTGCATAGATTATCAGAAGGTCAACACTAGGACTAAATTTGATTCACACCCAATTGCAACGCTGGAGCATTGTGTGGAAAACATAAGACAAGCCACTGAAATCATAAAGTGGGACTTGCTTCACGGTTCCTGGCAATTACCATTGCTGGACAGAGCAAAAGTAGTTTCTGCTTTTGGAGCCCCAAATGGGATTTTTCAATTTAAAATGATGCCCTTTGGAATGAAAAATGCACCAGCCACTTTTCTAAGGCTTCTGAACAGGGTTGATGCAGGATGAAGATTAGATTCCCTACATTGTGTGAACAGGCCCTTTGACCCAACAGGTCCACACCGACCCTCCGAAGAGTAACCCACCCAAACCCCTTTTCCCTCTGATTAATGCACCTAATTGACAATATAAGCACGGCCAAGTCATTTAACCTGCACATCTTTGGACTGTGGGAGGAAACCGGAGCACCTGGAGGAAACCAACTCAGACACGTGCAAACTCCACACAGACAGTCTCCCAAGCTTGGAATCGAACCTGGGACGCTGGCTCTGTGAGGCAACAGTGCTAGCCACTGAGCCACTGTGCCGCCCCTGGCAGGAAAGACAGTGGAACAGCAATGGTAGGAGTTTCAGGTAGTAATTCAGTAGACACAGCAAAGGTTCGTCCTGAGGAAAAAGAAGCACAGTACAGGGAGGATGTGGCAACCATGGCTAACTAGTGTTATGGACTAAGCCAGACCACTCAAAACATGCTTAAGCAGAGAGCTCAGAACATAACTTAGTAATTTGTTTCAGTAAGTGTACAGGGATAATTACCTGGATTAAGTTAGCTAGGTTGAGTACTAGATTTTAAAACAGACAAAAAGTTATTCACAAAGTTACACAATGAAACACAAAGAATAGAATAGAGAACCCTGACAGAACTCAGCCTATCCAACTGGAATAAATTATGTTGTTCTGAATATACACAACAGTCCCAAAAAGCAAACTCCCTTTTAAAAACCAGTATAAATGGAACACATGCTTACAGGTTGAAGTTAAAGGGCAGAAAGAGAGAGAGCTTCCACTCAGCTCCCTGTTGAACTTTTCACCAGGTCTGACTGAACTAAAACTGCTCAGCTCAGCTGGAGAGCTGACCACTCCCCTTTTATTATACAGATCACTTCTAAAACATGACCACTTTGCCTGAAGTCTCATCTGTTTACATATAAACAAAAAGCCTCTCCAATCCTTTTCATCTCTGTACCAAACCAGTCTGATCAGAGCCTGGCCCAGTTTATTGCCCCTCCAGGGAAAAAAGTCAAGGTAGAGTCCTCTTGACCTGAGGAACAGCTTTCAGAAAAAAAAGGGACGAGCTTTGTGACATTCGGAAAGTCATGGACAGCTTAACAGCAAATGAGAAAACAGATAATGTGGTGAAGGGCAGAAGATTGGGAAGTTTACAAAGATCAACAGAGGGCATCAAGAAAACAATAAAAAGGGAGAAGATTAAATGTAAGGGTAAGCTAGCCAGTAATATAAAGGAAGGCTGAGAGTTTCTTCAGATAGATAAAGGGCAAAAGAGAGGCAAAAGTGGACATTGGACTACAGGAAAATGATGTTGAAATTTAGTAGTGGGGAACAAGGAAATGGCTGAGCATCTGAATAATTATATCACATCAATCTTCACTGTGGGAGAGACGAGTAATATCCCAAACATTCAAAAGAGTGAGGGGAAAGAGCTGAGTAGAATGGCCATCATCAAGAGAAGGTGCTAGAAAAACTGAATGGCCTGAAGGTGGATAAATCACCTGGACCAGATGGACTGCACCCCAGAGTTCTAAGGGCGATACCTAATAAGATAGTGGAGGCGTTAGTGACGATCTTTCAGGAATCACCGGAATCAAAAAGGTGCCAGAGGAGAAGACAGAAAATTAGCCTAACCTCCGTTGGGGATAAAACCCTGGAATCAATTGTGAAGGATGAGATTTCTGAATACTTGGAAGTGTATCGTAAAATAGGGTAAAATCAGCATCACTTCATAACAACAGGAGGTCATGCCTTACAAATGTATGAGAATTCTTTGAGGAAGTAATAAGCAGGTTAGACCAAGGAAAGCCAATGGATGTTATCTACCTGAACTTCAAGAAGATCTTTGACAAGATGCCACACAGAAGGCTACTGAGTAAGAGAAGGGCCCATGGTGTCAGAGGCAAGGTGCGAGCATGGATGGAAGCTTGGCTGTCTGGCAGAAAAAAGAGTGAGGAGAAAAGGGTCCTTCTCAGGATGGCAGCTGGTGACAGTTGGTGTTCCCCAAGGCTCAGTGATGAGAACACAATTTTTCACTTTATACATTAATGATCTGGATGAAGGAACTGAGAGCATACTGGATAAATTTGCAGATGATAAAAAGTTAGGTAGAGGGACAGATAACATTGAAGAGATGGAGAGGCTGTAGAAAGATTTGGACAGATTAGGAGAGTGGGCAAAGAAGTGGCAGATGAGGTACAATGTGGAAAAGTGGGTGGTGATGTACTTTGGTAGGAAGAATAGAGGCATGGACTATTTTCTAAATGGGGAGAGAATTCAGAAGTCTGAAGTGCAAAGAGAATTGGGAGTTTTAGTCTTGGATTTTCTCAAGGTAAACTTGTAGTTGAGTCAGGAGTTAGGAAGGCAAATGCAATGACAACATTTATTTTGAGAGGACTTGAAAATAAAAACAAGGATGTAATTCTGATGCTCTATAAAGCTCTGGTCAGACCACATTTGAGTACTGTGTCCAGTTTTAGGTCCCATTTCTCAGGAAGGATACTGGCCCTGGAGTATGTTCAGAGGACATTTATGAGAATAGTTCGAGGAATGAAAAGCATAACATCTGAGGAACGTTTGAGGACTTTGGGTTTAAACTCAGTGGAGTTCAGAAGGATGAGGGGGATATCTAATTGAAACATGCAGAATACTGAATGGCCTAGACAGAGTAGATGTCGGGAAAATGTTTCCATTCATAAGAGACACTAGATGTTGAGGGCATACCCCTAGGCTAAAGGGAAGACCTTTTAGAACGGAGATAAAGAGAAACTTCTTCAGCCAGAGAATGGTGAATCTATGGAATTCATTGCTATAAAAGGCTGTGGAGGCAAGGTCATTGAATAAATTTAAGACTGAGATAGATAGGTTCTTGAGTATCAAGGAGATTAAAGGTTATGGGAGAAAGTGGGAGGATGGTGTTGAGAATCGTATCAGACATGAGTGAATGGTGGAGCAGACTCAATGGGCTGAATGGCCTAATTCCTGGTCTTAGGTCTTATGGTCTAATTGTGTCACCTACATGGATGACTTGATGATCTTTCGCCATTTGTGGAAAGATCACATGGAGCATTTGGCAGAGCTCTTTGAGAGAGTAAGGAAGGCAAAGTTGGTCATAATCAGAGCTTGGAGTGTCCAGCATTGACTGCATCTCCATTTCCAGGGCATATGCCTCCTGTGTTCTGAAGTCCTCCATGCAGCAAGTGCAGTTTTCTGATCACAACCTGGTCTGAGCAGAGCACGGTCCATTTAGCACCGGAGTGAGGACCGTGTACTTGCACTTTAACAAGCTGCTGCAAGATGACAAGTAGTTCCGGGACTCGTTACATCACTTCTGGACTGGATGGAGAAGGAAGCAGGGAGGCTTTGGATCTCATTGAGTACCGGGATGCATAGGTGAGATTACGGGTGTGGATCCTTCAGGATCTCAACCGTGGTGGCTGCTCCTTCTGCTCACTGTTAAAAATACACAGGGTTCTGCCAGCAGCTCTTTGTGCCGCTGATTGATGATGAATCCCTCGTCTCAGATCTGGAAAGTATCAGGGCATGAGTGTTGTCCTACATAATGTGATTGCGAGTCACAAACCAATTGGTGGCAGCCAAGTTGTGGTACTGGCTGGTCAGTTTGGTCCTGGCTTCCTCACCACCATCCAGTAAAAACTCACTGGGTTTTTCTGGGACAAGAGACAGCGCTGAGTCACTGCTGTCTCCCACTTGAGGAGGGTGGTCAGCCGCTGGTGTGACATTGCACCCAGGTAACGATGTTCCACCTTCAGACCCTGTAGTGATACCTTTACATTGAGTCTCATGACAAATTTCTTCCATCAAGTGCACGACCTCTGTTCCAACAGGCAATTCCTGTTCGTGGATTGGTCCCAGTCTCAGGTCACCTTTAGGGATTGTCTGGTTTCTATCTGAACCTGATCACTGTCTGGGACACATTCAGCTCGAGTCGGAGCTTTTCCCCCTGTGAGAGAGCTGGCTCTCATCAGGGAGCCCTGCTCAGGAACAGGTTTCTGAACATGGTTTGCTCTGGCTGGGTGAGGAGAGAGCTTGGGTTACAGGGATGACCAGAGTCGGGGACCCACTGGATGGCAGAGGAGTGGACTGGCTGACACTGACAAGATTGACTGCGAGGGTGTCGGTCCCCCTCTGGTTCGTGCCCCGAGCCATCCAGAGTCTGATGGACAAGGCATTCAGCCCCCACACCTCGCGTACACTCGAGGCAGCTCAGGCGTGCAGTGACCTTCCGGACAAACTGATCTGTCCAGAATTTCACATTATACCGTACACAGCCGACTCTCCCCTGTGACATGGGTGCTCCACAGTCTGAGTCATCTCTGAGATATCCTCCCGGTGCACTTTTGAACAGCACGGTGGTATTATTTGTACATACAATCTCCACTGTTGTGCTTTCACCCACCACCTGGAGGTGCCTTGGTGTAATGTTTCACCCTCCGGTGGCAGAGTTCTCCAATGGAGGGCCGTCTACGAAGGTGTCCTCTCCTCTTACATTGGGGATCTGGGGTGGAGAATGCTCCACGCAGTAATCTTGGTGAATGAGTAATTTTACCAGGCACCAGACCACGTGCATGTTCTGTGGCCTGGAGGAGATGGTGCATCTCTTTCCAGCACCTTTTTATCTCTTTGAAGGGGCTGTTGTTAAAGTTGCTTGCACTTCAGCCCCACACTCCTGATCTATGAGAACTCCGTGGGGGAGGGGTGGACAAGTCTGAATTTTCTCATGGCTTTGCTCCTGGGCCTGGCCAAGATCACCATCAACAGGCAGCAGGCTGAAGGGGAGCTCATTGTTCCAGATTGTGTGCCCCTCTTTCCCAGTTACATCCATGCTCATGTGTCCCTGGAGAGGGAGCACACAGTGCTCACCAGCGCAGTCGAGGCCTTTGAGACTGCTGGGCACCGTGAGGGCTGAAGTGCATTATCAGCGTGGATAATGATATTCTCATTTAGTTCATTGTCTCTGTCGTATCAGTTTACATTTAGCCCATTCAGTTTGTGTTTATTTTCAGTTTGGTGCCCCAGGAAGAGGGCTGTTTTATTTTCCCTTGGATTTTCAACCATCGTTGTCCCTGTCCTGGGAGTGTTCATTAGGGATGGGGCAGAAAGGATTTATTTACTTAGTTGTTTAATTGTTTGTTTAATTATTTGTTTTCTTTGATTTTGCTTGAGTTTATTTTTACTTTGGCCCCTTGTTGTCCATGCCCCAAAAAAGGTCGATGAGGACCATCAAGGTAGAGCCTTTGTTTTTGCTTGTTCATCTTTTGTTTTCTCTCCCTATAGTAATAGCACTTATGATTTTGTTTTACAGTGTCAGGGCAACTTTATTTTCAGTTTTGAAATTGCAGAGTGGGCTTTGATCTATGTGTCACCCGGTGCTGTCCCTGTCCTGGGAATGTCTGATCAGG
The DNA here is from genome assembly GCF_037043375.1 of Chiloscyllium plagiosum. NCBI lineage: Eukaryota > Metazoa > Chordata > Chondrichthyes > Orectolobiformes > Hemiscylliidae > Chiloscyllium > Chiloscyllium plagiosum. Next base: position 66,915,863 of record NW_028270144.1, read on the forward strand.
ACAGTATCGCAGCTCTTGGTTTTTTCTATTTACATCGTCCAGTGAAAATATATGGGAACGAATAACAAATAAGAAAGGAAAGGTCACTTTGATGGGATTGTACAATAGGCTCCCCAACAGTAAGAGAGAAATTGAGAAACAAATATGTAGGGAGATCTCCAATACACACAACGTCAATAAGGCTGTTAATGATGGGGGATTTTAATTTTCCAAACATTGACAGGAGTTATCGTTATATTAAAAGTTTGGATGGTGAAAAATTTGTCAAATATGTTTAAGAAAATTTTCTTTCTCAATATGTGGATGGTCCTACTCGAGAAGGAGCAAAACGAGACCTTCCTTTGGGTAATAAGGCAGGACAGGTTACTGAAGTAAAGCCAGGGGAACACTTTGAGTCGAGTCATCAGAGTTCAGTTATGAAATGGTTATGAACAAGGACAAGCCTTACATAAAAAAATCAAAATTTTTAACTGAAATAAGGCAAATTTTAATGCTATGTGATTTAGCACTTTCAAAAGATGATTGGAGTCGACTGTTTTCGGGAAAAAGGATATCTGGCGGGTGGGAGGCATTCAAGAGTGTGATGACGAGTTCAGAGGCATTTTATTCCTATTCGAGTGAAGGGTAAGGCTGCTAAGAGTATCGTACAATGGATGAATAAAGATGTTGAGGTTCTTGTCAAAAATAAGAGGGAACCTTATTTGAAATGCAGACAACTTGGTTCAGTTGAATCTCTTAATCAATATAAAGATTGTAGGGGCATTCTTAAAAGAGAAATTAGGAAGGCAAAGAGGGGATTTGAGTTAGCATTGGCAAATAAGGTTAAGGATAATCCAAAGCGATTCTACAAATGCATTAAGAGCAAGAGGGCAACTAGAGAGTGGGGATGGCCTCTTAAAGGATGTCATCTGTGTTGAACTGCGGGATATGGGAAAGAAACTAAATGAATATTTTACGTCAATTTTTATTGTGGAGAAAGAAACGCTGTCTAGAGAATCTAGGGAAATAAACTTGAATGTTTTAAAAACAGTTCACATTAAAGACAAAGAAATTTGGGAGGTCTTAGAGAAAATAAAGGTGGGACTTAATCAAATGTATTCCAGAACATTGTGGAAAGTAAGGGAGGAACTTATGAGACTCTTGCGGAAATATTTGCATCATCTATAACAATGGGTGAGATGTCTGTTGACTGGAGGGTAGCAAGCATTGTACCTTTGTTCAAGAAAGATTGTCGGGAGAACGCAGGGAACTATAGATCTGTGAGGCTGACTTTGTTGTGGAAATTGTTGGAGGTGATTATCAAAGATAGGGTTTGTGGACATTTAGAGAGGCATAAATTGAGTAAGGATAGTCAGCATGGATATGTGTTAGGAAAATCATGTCTCACAACATGAATGAGTTTTTTTTTTAGGAAGGTGGTTGATTACAGAATAGTAGACATTATTTATTTGGATTTTAGTAAAGTCTTTGACAAGCTTCCACATGGTAAACTAATGGGATTCAGGGTGAGCTTGCCAATTAGATATATAATTGGCTTAATGGCAGGAAACAAAGTAAATGGTGAAGGTTGCTTTTTAAACATAACATTTCTGAAATGATAATTTACACAAACTCTTTCCTCAAACCAAACTCAATGCTCTAATTTGAAGATAGAACAGATAAGTTACATCTTAATTTTATTTCTTCAATTAATTTTAATCAGCTGTTGTCAATTCCAAGAGGTAATTTTTAATCAAGCTATGAGAGTGAAATTCGAAATGAATATTTTGTCACAGTTTTTCCTTTACACAACCATCCAAAGTTCCTTAAAAGGACAATACATTAACTATACATTTTGCACACTGACACAGGCACACACTACACTTTCAAATCACCACAAGTTCCCAAAATACAAACTAAACTCAAAGTATTATTAGAGCTTGAGACAAAACATACAAATTACAAAAGTGAACATATAACAACCGACAAATGCAGATGCCTACAAACCAAAACACAGAATTAACACTTAATGGAGGGACTGTGGGCATTCACATTAGCATCCAGACAAGAAAGATTTATTACCTTGGTCAAACACAAAAGTTAGTGTCTCTTTCTCTCTTTGCAAGACTTCGTAAGTAGAGCAAGAAGAACACAGCAACTTCACGTTGGAAGGAAAGATTGAAGGGTGATATTTCATTTTCTGTCTTCTCTTCACCAGTAACCACTCCACCTCCATTCTTGTTTTGATAGAAATGTTCCCTTGAGATCGTTTGCTGTCACAATGTTACATTCATGGGATGTACCCTGGTAAATTAAATTTTCTGCAAACGTGGTGAGACTTGTGTCAGCGTTTGCCCCTCTGGTACGGCTTGTCTCTGCAGGAGCCATTGGCGCAGAAGGGGCTGGGTTCTCTGCTTTTCTCTAGAAAGGGGGTGGGGAGTTATATTCCTGTTTATCTTCCTCACTGCACTGAGTAGATCCACATACTAAATTTCCCCCAATCTATATCTCCATCAATTTCCTTCCTATTCTCGGTCCAAAAGCCCACATGTAGGAATCCTCTGAGAACCTCAAGAATGGTTTATTGCACACGTCTTAGAGTCATAGAGATGTACAGCATGGAAACAGACCATTCAGTCCAACTCATCCATGTCGACCAAATGTCCCAACCCAATTGAGTCCCACCTGCCAGCACCCGGCCCATATCCCTCCAAACCCTTCCAATTCATATGCCATTCCAGATGCCTTTTGTATGTTGCAATTATACGAGCCTCCATCACTTCTTCTGGCAGCTCATTCCATACACGTACCACCCTCTGCATGAAAAGGTTGTCCCTGAGGTCTCCTTTATATCTTTACCTTCTCACCCTAAACCTACGCCCTCTAGTTCTGGACTCCCCAACCCCAGGGAAAAGACTTTCTCTATTTATCCTATTCGTGCCCTTCATGATTTTATAAACCTCTATAATGTAACCCCCTCAGCCTCTATCACTCCAGGGAAAACTGCCCCAGCCTAATCATACTCTCCCTATAGATCAAATTCTCTAACCCTGGCAACATGCTTGTAAAACTTTTCTGAACCCTTTCAAGTTTCACAAAATCTTTACAATATGAAGGAGACCAGAATTGCATGCAATATTCCAACAGTGGCCTAACCAATGTTCTGTACAGCCACAACATGACCTCCCAACTCCTTTACTCAATACTCTGACAAATAAAGGAAAGCATACCAAATACCTTCACTATCCCATCTACCTGCGACTCCACTTTGAAGGAGCTATGAACCTGCACTCCAAGATCTCTTTGTTCAGCAGCACTCCCTCGAACCTTCTCATTAATGGATAAGTCCTGCTAAGATTTGCTTTCCCAAAATGCAGCACCTCACATTTATCTAAATTAAACTCCATCTGACACTTCTCAGCCCATTCGCCTATTTGATCAAGATCCCGTTGTAATTTGAGGTAACCTTGTTCGCTATCTGCTAATTTTGGTGTCATCTGCAAACTTACGAACTATACCTCTTATGCTCACATCAAATCATTTATATAAATGATGAAAAATAGTGGACCTAGCACCAATCTTTGTGGCACTCCACTGGTCCCAGGCCTCCAGTCTGAAAAGCATCCCTCCACCACCATCCTCTGTCTTCTACCTTTGAGCCAGTTCTGTATCCAAATTGCTGGTTCACTCTGTATTCCATGAGATCTAACCTTGCTAACCAGTCTCCCATGTGGAGCCTTACTGAAGCTCATATAGATCACATCTACCGCTCTGCCCTCATCAATCATCTTTGTTATTTCTTCAAAAAACTCAATCAAGTTTGTGAGACATGATTTCCCACGCACAAAACTATGTTGACTATCCCTAATCAGTCCTTGCTTTTCCAAATACATGTACATCTTGTCCCTCAGGATTCCTTCCATCAACTTGCCCACCACCGATGTCAGGCTCACTGGTCTATAAGGAAGTGTTTCTGACTGACACTGATCACCAGTCAGTGGTAGTCAGAGATTCCGGAAAGCCCCATGGTGCACCTCAATTAGGAAGCGATTTTCTGTGTTGGAAAACAGTGAGAGTGACAGTTCCTCTGGGGAGTGCAGCCAGAGTTCAACTGCACAAGGTGGGGATCAGAAAGAGCGGGAGAACAATAGTGGTGGGAATCTCAATCATGATGGGCACTCACAGTGACATTGCTGGCAACGATGCCTTGATGTTGGGAGATGGGGTCATGGTTCAGGAAGAGGTGGAAAGAAGTGTTGGCATTTAGCCCCTTCAAGGTAAAGATCAACTTGCCAGGCTACAAGGGCACCACCCCTGCCAGCTGGTATAATGATAAATTTCCTGAGAGAGAGAAGTGGTGCCATTTCAAAAGGGAACAGGGAGAATGGGTGAGAGGAGCAGAGAAATTGCAACAGCCAACGTTACACCGACAGTTTGCAGTGAAGAGATTGAGGGCAGGTAAGAGGCAAGAGGAAGGGGTCCAAGTAGAAGATGAACACTGGAGGTGGGTAAGGGGATAGGTGTGGCATGGGAATTCCTGGTTGGAGAAGTGAGCACAGAGGTGGAAGTGGCTGTAAAACAGACCAGCATCATGGAGAGCCTCTTCCATGGGAAAGAAGCTTCAGGCCAGAAGGCAGTGTTGCAATATTGATCAAGGCATCACTTAGTGCAACAGGGAGTGATGAGATCTTGGAAGGCACCTCAGATCAGGCCATCTGGGCAAATATTAATCATAAAAATGGGGCAATCGCATTGTGGGTGGTGTCAGAGAGAGATGGGGAGACTGGTATGAAAGCAATCTCACAGAAGTGTAAAACACATAGGGTTATAAGAGTCGGAGATTTCAATTACCCCAACATTATCTGGGACACAGAAATGTAAAAGGCACAGAGGTGGCATAATTCTTAAAACGTGGACTGGAGAGGTTTATCAGCAGGGGTTTTCATCGGGATTTGAGGTAATATATATCATCCTAAGGATGGTGGGTATCTGGAACTCACTGCCTGAAAGGTGGGAATGCTCAAAGCATTGAAGAAGTGTTGTCCGGTTACTGCCCTAGACAACAGTCATTGGCTCAGCACTAGTGTATAATCAATCTGATTTGAGCTACAGGGAGAGACTGAATAGACTGGGGTTGTTTTCCCTGGAGCATCAGAGGCTGAGTGACCTTATAAAGGTTTATAAAATCATGAAGAGATGGATAAAAGGACAAGGTCTTTTCCCTGGGGTGCAGGAGTCAAAAACTGGAGGGAAAGCTTTAGGGTGAGAGGGGATAAATTTGAAAGGGACCTGAGGAGCAACTTTTTCACACAGAGGGTTGTGGGTGCATGGAATGAGCTGCCAGAAGAAGTGATGGAGGCTGGTACAATTACAACTTTTTATAGGCATCTGTTGGGTATATGAATAGGAAGGGTTTAGAGGGATATGGGCCAAGTGCTGGCAAATGGATTGAGATTAGGTTAGGATATCTGGTCAGCATGGACGAGTTGAATCGAAGGGTCTGTTTCCATGCTGTACATCTCTATGACTCTAATCAATACCTTTGTTAGCTTAGTTAAAAGAAACATACAATTTACACCATTTGGTTAGGAAAAGGTGAACAGCAGGCATACAATTCATGCAAGGTGAAAATTCAAGTGCACACTCACAGACCTTGATGTTTCCTGAACAGTGAACAAAAATAACAGCAAATACCCAAGAATCGCAGGCAGGAGGGATTAGTTTAGTTTGGGATTCTATTCGGCATAGACTGGTTGGACCATGCTGCATGAATCTATGACATAAACAGAAGCTCATGCTAGTCAGACAATTTCTTCCAGGTCTTAAAGTCCTCTTCACATTTAAAAATGTGGGACCCACAAAATCGTCAAGTCTGCTCTCCAAGGTTTTTGCTGATGGCACATTGAATCCTGCATTTTTATCCTTTGGCCTGATCATCCCCAACTGTGGTGTCTTGTTCTTCTAAGTTCATTGCTCATCTGGGAGCTGTTGTCTTTCCACTGTGGGCACCTTTCAGACTATCCCATTATTCTTCCTCCAAATAAGGACTTGCACCTTATGTCACCCTCTGAGCCAGTGGCTGGTGCTCGGGTAACTTCCGTTCACCAGCTTGCTGGTTTTATGTGAGAGCAACCCCTGGCCAACATCTCCACCCTCTCGATCCAAAGATATCTGTCTTAGGATCACCATTTTCCTTTCATTCTGTGAACCATTCTTGAGATCATAATCAACAGTCTATGCATTAATTTCACATTATTTATGAATATAATTAGTTAAAATACCAAAAAGATCTAACTACTTAATTCATACAATCCCTTTTATAATAACAATCAGCCCTTCAGGTTCATTCCTGCCTTATCTTTCAATCTGCATATAATTTTATTTTGCCATCTTCTGAACTGATACATGCTGAATATTTCAATTACTGGAGCACGCAAGACCAATATTACAGCTGTTTGCAATATTCGCACAAGTGAGGACTGCAGGTAATGGCGATGAGAGTTGAGAGTGTGGAGCTGGAAAAGCACAGCAGGACAGGCAGCATCCGGGGAGCTGGAAAATCGATGTTTCGGGCAAAAGCCCTTCATCAGGAATGAGGCTCAGAGCCTCGGTGGTGGGAGGGGGATGGGGCCGGGGGGAAGTTAGCTGAGCGTGACAGATGGTTGGAGGTGAGGATAAACGTAATAGGTTGGAGGGGAGGGTGGAGCAGATCGGTGAGAAGGAAGTTGGACAGTGCTGAGCTGGAAGGTTGGAACTCGGAGAAGGTGGGAGGGAGGGGAAGCGAGGAAACTGGTGAAATCCACATTGATGCCATAGGGTTGGAGGGTCCCAAGGTGGAAGATGAGGCATTCTTCCTCCAGCGCGGGTGGTAACGGAGTGGCAATGGAGGAGGCCGAGGACCTACATGTTCTTGGCAGAGTGGGAGGGGAGTCAAAGTGTTCGGCAAAAGGGCGGTGGGTTTGGTTTGTGCGGGTGTCCTGGAGATGTTCTCTGAAGCACTCTGCGAGTCGGCTGTCAGTCTCCCCAATGTAGACGAGACTACATCGGGAGCAATGGATTCAGTAAATGACATATGTGAAAGTGCAGGTGAAATTTTGATGGATGTGGAAGGGTCCTTTGGGGCCTTGGACAGAGGTGAGGGGGGAGGTGAGGTTTGGGTTTTGCAATTCCTGCGGAGGCAGGGGAAGGTGTCGGGAGGGGTGTGTGGCTTGTTGGGGAGCGTGGACCTGACGAGCTAGTCACGGAGGGAATTGTCTTTATGGAAAGGTGGGAAATATATCCCTGGTGGTGGGGTCCATTTGTAGGTGGCGGAAGTGGCAGAGGATGATGCAATGTATACAGAGGATGGTTGGGAATGGAAAGTGAGGACCAGGGGGATTCTGTAGTTGTTGCATTTAGAGGAGTGGGATTTGAGGGCAGAGATATCAGACGTGGATGAGATGCATTGGAGAGCATCTTCCACTATGTTGTCAAGGGAAAGTTACAGTCTTTAATGAAGGAGGACAACTGGTGTGTTCTATGGTGGAACTGGTCCTCCTGGGAGCAGATGCGGCGGAGGATTTGGGAATAAAGGATATCATTTTTACAGGAGGCAGAGTGGGAGAAGGTGTAATCCAGGTAATTGTGGGAGTCGGTGGGTTTGTAGAAAATATCAGCCTTGAGTCGGTCACCATTGATGGAGATGGGGAGGTCCATGAATTTCTGCTCCTCCCACCTTATCCCAGTTTCAACCTTCTAGCTCGGCTCCACCCTCATGACCTGTTCTACCTGTCCATCTTCCTTCCCACCCGTCGGCTCCACCCTCCCCTCCAAAATGTTGATTATCCTGGACCTCGGATGCTGCTTGACCTGTTCTGCTTTTCCAGCACCACACACTCAACTCATATGCAATATATTCTCACCCATGGATGTACTTGAACATTACATCTCTAACACCTCATTTGCCTTGGAGCACGGGTTCTAATTGTTTTGGTATGTTTAGTCTGTTGATGGATCCTCTCCTTTGCCTCTTCTACAAATTGTGTTTCCTTCATGACTGCTCTTATTATGGCCAAGGCAAGGGTCACACCCCCAGCCCTCACCCAATAATCACATTTTTGTCTAAGATCACATTTTTGTCATCTACGTCACGTCCCTTCGTCTTTTGAGTGGAATGATCTGCTCAAACTGTCAACATCTGTGTTTTTCTCTCAGTTAATCTATTTGCATACATTATCCAAAATTCACTATTTTCAAATTGTGTGACCTCTTAAACTGTAATCAATTTTATTCTCCTTAATTTCGTTTATCTTTTATCTTCCAGTTCTCTATCTGCAGATCATCTCTTTGAATAACAGAGAAATAACATCATACATGGACTCAAAAGATGTGGAGGAGGTGCTGGATTTCGTAAAATGCATAAAGGTGGATTGATCCCTGGGACCTGATCAGTGTCCCCTTGATCTCTGTGGGAAGCTTGAGAAGTGATTGCTGAGCCTCTTGCTGAGATATTTGTATCATTGATAGTCACAGACGCGGTACCGGAAGACTGGAGGTTGGCTACAGTGGTGCCACTGTTTAAAAAGGTGGAAGGAAAAGCCACGGAACTATGGACTGATGGGACTGACATCAGAGGTGGGCAAGTTGTTTGAGGGGATCTTAAGGGAAATGTACATCAATAAATAGCACTCATTCAGCAGTCTACATTGTGGTGTACATTGGAAATCATGTCTCATTAACTTGATTGAGTTTTTTGAAGCAATAACGAAGTGGGCTGATGAAGGCAGAGCAGAGGATGTGATGTTTATGGACTTCAGTGAAGCGTTCAACAAGGTTCCATATGGCAGGCCGGGTTAGCAAGGTTGGATCACATTGAATACAGGGAGAATTTGGCTACAGAACTGGCTGGATGGCAAGAGAAAGAGAGTGGAGAGGGAGGGTTATTTTCCCTGTAGAGGGCAGTGTATTAGGAGGCTGCACTCTGCTGCTGCTGCTGTCACTGGAATGTGGAAGCTGGATTGGCAACATCTGCTGTAACTGAGAGCAGCTGGAGCTGGTTTAGGCCTAAAGCCTGGAGCCTCGAGTGCTGTGGAGGGAATGGAGCTTGGGATTCTTCACTGCTGCTGCCTTTGGGAGCCTGGTGTACTGCATTTCTTCTTGGTGAGTTAGGACTGCTGTAATAATGCCAACTGCACCAGAGAGTAGCTGCTGTTTGGGACCTGGAGCCTCGTGCACTGCAGTCTGCCTGCCTGGAGGGACACGTAATTCAGACTGGCTGCTGTTGCTGCTGCTTGGAGACACTTTCTGGCCTCTATTTCTGACCAGCCATTTTCTTGAAATGTCAGTTCCTGGAGCCTGGACATTTGCATGGTGCCTTTAAAAGATAAGACCATAAGACCATGAGAAATAGGAGTGTTACTAAGGCTATTCAGCCCATCGAGTCGACTCCACCATTTAATCATGGCTGATGGGCATTTCAACACCACCTACACACACTCTCCCCGTATCCCTTAATTCCTTGCAAGATTAAGTATTTATCAATCTCTGCCTTGAAGGTATTTAATGTCCCAGCCTCCACTGCGCTCAGTGGCAGTGAATTCCACGGCCCACCACTCTCTGGCTGAAGAAATGTCTCTTCATTTCTATTTTAAATTGAACCTCTCTAATTCTAAGGATGTGCTCACGAGTTCAAGTCTCCTCGCCTGAGGGAAACAATTTTCCAGTCTCCACCCTTTCTAAGCCATGCTTGTATGTTTCTATTAGATCTCCCCTCAACCTCCTGAATGCTAACGAATACAATCCCAGGATTCTCAGCTGTTCATCATATGTTAGGACTACCATTCCAGGGATCATCTGTGTGAATCTCCTCTGGACACGCGGAGGTGTGGTGCTCAAAACTGGACACAGTATTCTAAATGGGGCATAATGCCCCCCGTTACTTCATCCAGATCATTTATTTATAAAGTGAACAGCTGCGGCCCCCACACTGAACCTTGCAGGATACCACTTGTCACCAGCTGCCATTTTGAAAAAGATGCTTTTATCCCAACTCAGACTGTCAGACAGCCAATCCTCAATCCATGCCAGTAGCTCACCTCGATCATCATGGGCCCTCACCTTACTCAGCTTCCCGTGAGGCACCTTATCAAAGGCCTTTTGCAAATCTAGGAAGATAACATCCAGAAAAGATTATGCTTTTTCTGCACTTAACGATTTCAATGCAGTACATAGAGCCTGAACGGAAACATTTGTATGGAAAGGCTGTACTGTTTGCAGGGAAAGCAGCAGGATTTACCAAGACAACAGACTTTTGAATTTAGCCAATCAATTTGAACTAGGCAATTTGATAAGAAAAATCTATTAATTTTGAATCTGAAAGTTTTGACAACAGAGGAACAATCGTATTGTAAGAAATATTGATATGTTATCAAGAGTATAAATGAAAGGGCAGTCAGATAAAGACTCCAGAGACAATGTCCATTCACCAGAGCTCAGAGCCCTCAGCTTTCAAGAGAAAATCGTTGGCTCTCACAGCCTCCTCTATGTCTTAGAGAAAGCACCTTCGAAATAATAATGGTACCAATGATGGAGAAGACGTTCCTGACAGAAGGATAACAAAGAAGATTTTCCTGACAGAAGGATAACAAAGAAGATGTTCCTGACAGAAGAACATCAGAGGAGGCACAACATCTGGAACCTGGCTGTAATTTTGAGAGACCAAATTCTATCTATGAGGCTTCTATTAATTGGAACAGCAAACCATTAGAATTTTGTTTAATTCGGGAATAATTAGTTAAGAATTTATTTGTTTCCTGTTCGAGTGAGATAAATAAGATGTTACTTGTTGATTTTATGTTGAGAGTCAGGGATTTATTTAACCACTAAAGTTGCTGAAAGGTGGGTTACATCTGTTAAACACTCTTTACAGATTACAGGGTATGATGGTCCTCTGTGTGTGTTTTGGTTTTAGATCTCAAAGAGGGGTCAACCTCTGCTTTCTAACAGATTTGGGGCTTGAATCCAGGATCTGGACAGATTTGTACAGAGTTTGGTTATGAAAGATCCCAGCAAGTTGAAACAGACTTGTGGGTTAGTGTTCTAGGTTTTTAAATGGAAGTGAGAAGTGGAAAATCTGTTCAATATTGGTTGCTTGTTGGTTAAATTGAAAGTGGGGAAATGGGTCTGAGCATTGCTAAAGAGGTTTTGGGGCAAAGACGCTTCTCAAATTTGCCAAGACAAATTAGAAAGACAGAGAAAGGTGACCCTTGTAGAATCAGCAAATAGGCTAAAATTGGGTTTAATGAGGGATAACAAAAAAGCTGAAATTGTAACGGAGTTAGCCATGCATTTAAGTATATCAGACTAACAGTCAAGTGCAGTGGTGTTAGAAACAATTAAATTGCAAATAAGCCAATTGGAGTTAGAAAGGGAACTGAAACAGTTTGAATTAGTTAAAAGCTGAGGAAAAAGAAAGGAGAGGAAGGCCTGAGCAGAAGGATGGGAAAAAGAGAGCTTGAATTTCAGAAGTTGACAATTAGACAGGAATGTTGCCTCAAAAGGATGGAGATGAAGGTAGAAGATAATTTTAGTGAGGAGCATAGTGATAATGAGGTAAACCACCATAGCCAATGGCCTGGTGGGGACCTGTATAAATATATCCAAGCATTGCATAAATTTGATAAGAAGGACATAAAAACCCTTTTCATCTCATTTGAGAAAGTGGCTAAATAAATGAGGTGTCAAGCGACCATATGGATTTTGTTGATCCAAACAAAGTTGGTCGGTAGGGCTAGTGAATTGTTGACAGCACTGTCAGAGTGGGTGTCAGGAGGATATGAAGAAAGAAATTAAGTCTATTTTGTGTGCCTATGAACTGGTATCAGAAGTAGATAGACAACGGTTCAGAAATGTCAGAAAGGAACGACATTGGATTTACATTGAGTCTGAAAGGATTAAACAGACCAACCTCAATAGATGAATGAAAGCATTAAAGATAGAAAAGATGTATGAAGCTCTTGAGATATTATTTTGCTGAAGGAGTGTAAGAACTCATTTTCAGAATTGATAAGAGCTCACGCTGAGGAACAGAAATTTAAAACACCCAGAAGAGCTGACGAGATGGTAAATGAATAAGTGTTAGTTCGCAGTTCGAAATCTCGCTTCTCACAGCAATTTCATTCCATGAGGGTTAGAAATTGGGAAAGTGGGGAATCCTTCAATGAAAAGCAAAAAGCAGATCACACTAGAAACAGTTTACCACATGTGGAAAAAAGAAGCCCAATAGGATAGAAAAGAGGTCTCAAGTGCTTTCACAGCAATAATGTGAGACACACAAAGTCACAGTGCCAGTGGTTTCAGAAAGGCACTGGGAAGAAGAATGTGATGAAAGAGTGTTCTTTAAACCAGCCGGATTAGTTCAGGCAATGAAGGAAATCTTGAGACGTCGAGGAGGTGAAGGAGAGGGCACAGCCTAGCCACCGGCTTGACCTTTTCAAAGATTTCACCTTTGTGAGTAAGTTTTACTCGGATAGAAAAGAGAGAATAAGTAAAAAAAATATATATTAAGAGATATGAGAACTAGTGTGTCTCTAATAGTGAGAGATGAAATTATTTGCAATCCTTCTGAAATATTGTCTGAGAGTGTGGTAATCTATAGAATAAATAGAGAGAGGAGTGGTATTCCCCTGTGTAAGATAAGGTTAGAAAGTCCAGTCAAGATTGGGGAAGTGATAGTGGGAGTGACGGGAAAATTGGCTATTCCAGGAATCCAGTTAATTCTTGGGAATGATATCACTGGATCACATCTGGGAGTGAGGCCCAGTGTACTGGAGTGGAGAAACCAAAAGAAAACCAGGGAACTGAGGAGTTAAAAGAAAAGTACCGAGCATTTTTTTGGCCTGGTGACACAAACCCATAGACATAAGTTGAAACAAGAAGGGGAAAAGAGAAAGACCAAGGAGTTGAGGTCCAGTTAGCTGACACTCTGATGAGATGGTCAAGGAAAAAGCTAAGCAAGTTAGAGGATTAGGGTTGGTTGTTTAGTTCTGAAAGATTAATGGAGTTACAACAAAAGGATGAGATGGTAAAGGATTTATGTCATGAAGCCGGTTTGGACAAAGAATCAGAGTGTATTCCAGAATGGTATTATCTTAAGGATAAAATCTCAAGGCAGACATGGAGACCTTGGCAGGGTAGTGCAAATGAGAAATGGGTGCAAGTTCACCAGATTGTGTTGCTGGTAGAGTAGAGACCAGAAGTTTTGCATGTAGTACACATATTACCTGTCGGAGTTGATCCAGGAGTGAGGAACACTCAGGCTAAGATACAGAAGCTTTTTTATTGGCCTGGATTACAGAAAGATGTGGTTGAATTTTGCTGCACCTTTCAGACATTTCAGATGGTAGAAAAACCATAGGCAGGAATAATACCAATACCTTTGTTGTCAATTCTCGCTTTTCAAGAATATTTTACATGGATTATAAATGATTATAATGGTCCCCTCATGAAAACCAAAAGTGGGAACCAGTATTTGCTAACCAGAATGGATTGTCTACTAGGTTGCTGGAGGCAATTCCATTACGGAATGTCAAGGCGCAAAAGGTTTTGGAGGAGATGCTTGCTTTCTTTAGTCATTGTGAATTACTCTGCGATTCAGTCAGGCCAATTTTACTATCAAATTATGTAAGGATGTCATAGTTTCTGCATTCAACACATTACATCAAGTGTGTACCATCCTGAATCTCAGGGAGGATTGGAAATGGGGCATCAGCACCTAAAGACCATGTTGAGGGCATATTGTCAGGATTACTCAAGTGATTGGGTTAAAGTTATCCCATTTATGTTATTTACTGTGAGAGATGCTACAAATGAATTGACTCAGTTTGTTCCATTTGAAGTGATGTTCAGACAGAAAGTATGAGGTCCTTTAAAATTAATTAAGGAAAAATTGATAGGTCTGAAGCCCGAGATTTCTCCGTTGGATTATGTATCAGAGGTGAGAGACAGATTAAACAGAGTAGGTGTATTTGCTAGATAATATTGCAAGGTGGCACAGCACCTAATGAAGAAAGAAATAGGTAAGAAATTTCAAATTTGTACATTTGCCCGTGAGGATAGAGTAATGCTGTTACCAGTGATGGGAAATCCCTTCAAAGGAAGGTTTAGTAGTCCTTATCAGATTGAAAAGAAATGAATCTTCTAGGAGAAACTGAGGACTGCAGATGCTGGAGATCAGATCTGAAAATGTGTTGCTGGAAAAGCGCAGCAGGTCAGGCAGCATCCAAGGAGCAGGAGAATCGACGTTTCGGGCCCTTCTTCAGGAATCAGGACCAGTTCAGTCAGTTGAAGTAGGGTGTCAGTGGAAGGGTACTAGTTGGTACGGCAGGAAAGGAAGAAGCGGAGGGCTTTGAGTCCTCCGTGATGGGGGATGGAGGTGTACAGCAACTGGATGTCCATGGTGAAGATAAGGCGTTGGGGACCAGGGAATCGAAAATCATGGAGGTGGTGGAGGGCTTGGGTGGTGTCCCAAACGTAGGTGGGGAGTTCTTGTACTAAGGGGGACAGGACCATGTCGAGGTATGCAGAGATGAGTTCGGTGGGGCAGGAGCAGGCTGAGACAATGGGTCGGCCGGGGCAGTCAGGTTTGTGGATATTGGGCAGGAGGTAGAAACGGGCGGTGCGGGCTTGTGGGACTATGAGGTTGGAGACGGTGGATGGGAGATCCCCTGAGGTGATGAGGTTATGGATGGTCTAGGAGATGATGGTTTGGTGGTGGGAGGTGGGGTCATGGTCAAGGGGGCAGTAGGAGGCGGTGTCCGTGAGCTGGCATTCAGCCTCAGCGGTGTAAAGGTCGGTGCGCCAAACTACTACCGCGCCTCCCTTGTCTGCCGGTTTGATAGTGAGGTTGGGGTTGGAACGGAGGGAGTGGAGGGCTGCACGTTCCGAGGGTGAGAGGTTGGAGTGGGTGAGAGGGGTGGAGAGGTTGAGGCGGTCAATGTCGTGGCAGCAGTTGGCTATGAAGAGATCGAGGGCAGGTAAGAGGCCAACTCAGGGTGTCCAGGTGGATGGGGTGTGTTGGAGGCAGGAGAAGGGGTCGTCAGAGGGTAGGCGAGAATCTTGGTTGAAGAAGTAGGTGCGGAGGCGAAGGCGGTGGAAGAATTGTTCGATGTCTCGCCGCGTGTTGAACTCATTAATCCGAGAGCGTAGGGGAATGAAGGTGAGGCCTCTGTCGAGGACTGATCTTTCATCCTCAGAGAGGGGGAGTTCTGTAGAGATGGTGAAAACATGGCAGGGCAGGGAGCTAGGACCTGGTGTGGGGCTGGAGCTGGGAGTGGTGGCGGGGTTAGGCGTGGGGCCGGGGACGGAGATCGGGGCAGGGGTGGTGTTCGGCGTGGGGGCGGGGTTAGGCGTGGGGCGGGGGTGGTGTTCGGCGTGGGGGCGGGGTTAGGCGTGTGAACGGAGATCGACGTGGGGGTGGGGTAAGGCGTGCGGACGGAGATTGGAGTGGGGGCGGAGACGCATGCGGTGTGGTTGTTGTGCAGGTGGGTGTCACTGGGGGTGGAAGTGGCTGCGGCGATGGCAACCCAGGGGGCAGAAGTGGCTGTGGCGATGGCAGAAACGGTGTTGTTTCCGATAGCCGTGCACCCTGCAGAGGCCGCGAATCTGTCGGTGATGGTCTTCCTGGCGATCGTGGAGGCAGTTGTCTGGGCAGCGATCACTGAGGCTGCATGGTCGGTTGGGCAGAAGTGACGTCATGGTTCGCAGCGGCGGTTGCTGTTGCGGGCTATGCAGCGGCCGCGTGGTTAATGGTGCCCGAGTGATTTCGGAGGCCGATGGAAGATTCTGGAACAGTTGAGGAACCCAGAGTGTCGGGGTAAGTACATGAAAGTTTTTGATACTTACTGTCTTTAATTTCCGATATGGCTAGGAAGAACTGTTTGTTTCGTGTATGGATTCTTCTGTGTATGAAGAACAGCAGAGGTCCTTTACAGGTCTGTGAGAGTGTTGTCCTGAGCTGGGGTGGGTCGAGTTGCAGGGAATGTAGGTAGCGGAGCATGGCTGCAAGCGTGGAGCGGAGGATCTGGAGGGAGGTCTGTTGCTGGAGGCTTCAGATTTGTTGTGGGTACTGGTTGTCATGGTTGGGTCCAAATTTTGTTGGTCTGAACGTAGTCTGGAGTACGTGCGGGGTCAGTCGGTTCCGTAGGCAGGTGCTGAGGAAGGAGATGTGGCTGTGGTAGCGAGTCTGTTTGAGGATGTGGCTGAAGAGCTTCTGTGCAGAGGAGATGACCTGGGGTGTGCAGTGAGAGAGGGACTCACTGAAATCCTTGTGGAGGGAGGAGGACAGCTTCTTCAAGGAAGGCATCGTTGCAAGAGGATTCACAGTAGATTAAAATCTTCTAGGAGAAAGTGAGGACTGCAGATGCTGGAGATCAGAGCTGAAAATGTGATGCTGGAAAAGCGCAGCAGGTTCCTGAAGAAAGGTTCATGCCTGAAACGTTGATTCTCCTGTTCCTTGGATGCTGCCTGAGCTGCTGCGCTTTTCCAGCAACACATTTCCTACCTGGGTTTACTCATTATCACTATCCTCCTCACTAAGCCTATCTTCTACCTTCACATGCATCCTATTATGTCAACTTTCCTGTCTAATTGCCAACTTCTGTCGATCAAATTCTCTCTCTTTATCCCTTTCTTCTCTCTCTTTCTCTTTTTCCTCTGCTGGGAATCTTCTTTCCTCTTTCCATTTCCCGTTCCTCTGCATGTAACCGTAATTCAATCTGTTTCAGACTCCTTTCTGCTCTCTCTCTCTTTTTCACTTTCTGACTCCAATTCTCTCATTTGTAATTTTTTTTTCTGACTCCATTGCACTTAAAGTTATATACCTACAACTTTAGGCATAGCTAAATGCTTGGTTAACTCCCTTACAATTTCAGCTTTCTAACTATCCTTCGTTAAACCCACTTTTGGCCTGTTTGCTCATTCTAAACTGGCACCATTTTCTGTCTTTCTAAACTTCCTTGGCAAATTTGGAAAGCATCTTTGCTCCCAGAACCTCTTCCATAATGTTAAGACCCATTTCCCCACTTTCCATTTACCCCACAACAGGCAACTGAAATTAAACAGATTTTCCAATTGTCACTAATGTTTTATTTAAAGACCGAGGACGCTAGTCACGAAGTTTGTTTGAATCTGCTGGGACCTTTCATACCCTACATCTGTTCAAATCTGTCCAGATCCCTCCAGATATGTCCCAATGCTGAACCCGAGCTGCCGATCTGTTATTAAGGGGAGGTCAACCACCCTGGAGAACTCAAAGCAAAATACCCAAAAGGAGCACCTCACTTTCTAATCTGTAAAAAGGGTGTGAAAAGTCGTGTAAACCTGCCTTTCAGCAACTTCTTGTGGTTAAATAAAACAAATCCCCGATATTCCCTTTAATATCAACAAGTAACAGTTAATGTGTTCTCTTAGAGTTAGATAAATAAACAAAACTATTAGCAAACGAAATAAATCCCTTCTATGAACTATCACCAAATAAAACAAGATTCCAATGGAATGTTGTCCAATGTCCCACTCATACAATACAAGAAATAGAATTTGGTCTCAAGAAATTACAGTCAGGTTCCATGTCTTGTGGAATGTTCAGTGCCTCCTCCGTCGGCCTCCAGTCAGGAATGGCTTTTCCTCCAATTCTTCTGTCAGAAATGCCTTCTTTGTCGTTCCTTTGTCAGGAATTATCGATGACTGTGAGAGCCAGTCTCTCTCTCTCTCGAGCTGAGGGCTGTTAGCTCTGGCTGATGGCAGGTAGCTCTGGTGTCATTATCCAACTGTCCCCTCTTTTATATCCTTGATGACAATATCAATATTTCTTACAATAGGATTGGGCCTGTGTTGTCAAAACCATCCGATTTAAATTCAACAGGTTTTTGGTTACTAACAGCTCCATTCAAATTGATTTGCGAAATGAAAACCTTGCTGTATTAGCAGGCCCAGGCAGCAGGTTTTACTAACGTTACAAATAGAAGATCCTTTCTCCGAAATGCTCGGGACCAGCTGTTTTTCAGAATTCAAAATTTTTTGATTTTCACAATAGTGACATTTTTTAAAATTTCACCATTAAACTCTTACTGGAGAAGCAGACTTCTAACTAAGAACATGCTTGGCCACGACTCCGCTAATGTCATATGTGAGAGACAATCATCAAGTAGGTGTCGACTTGGGCGTTCATAGAGAAACCCTCGGCCTGTCAGTGCTTGGCCATACCATCCCACGTCACATCTGAATGACACACATTGAGTGGGTGTCGACTTGGGTTAAGTGTTTGCTCTCCAAATGACCTTGTCAATGAGAAAAAAACTTTACATAAAAAACTTCGGATTTCGGAGCTTTTCTTTTTTTGGATGTTCGGATAAAGAATCTTCCACCTGTTCTGCCGTTTCGATACAAAATGCTTCAGTTCAGGATCTCTGTGTTCTGACAAATATTCAAGCTGCTCACAGACATCCATTTTAACTCTAAGCATAAAAACAATCTTTTAAAGGGACCACGCCATGCTTTCTCCATTTTACAACTTTACAATTTTATAAACACCACATTCTATCTTCCTGCCTCACAGTCTACACTTAGTCTATCCACCTTCACAACAGTTTATTCAATTGTTTTCTTTGATTTTGTTTGAGTTTATTTTTTACTTTGGTCCCTCATTGTCCCTGCCCAAAAGGGGGAATTGCAGACAGAATCATGGGAGAGCCACTTTTTATTTGTTTATTTATTTTTGTATCTCCTCAGAGTGACCAGATTATTATTTATGTTTAACAAAGTCAAGGCAGTTTTATTTTCTGGCCTGTTAGACCAGAGTGGACTTTGCTGTGTGTTTTACTCGGATCTGTCCGTGTCCCGGGTGGGTCTGATCGGGGCAGTGTCGCGGCCTTGGTTTTATTTCATTGTTTATCCCTTTACTTTAAAAGTGTGGAAGGTTGCTTGTCAGACAGGAGGCCTGTCACCAACAGTGTGCACTTTTGGATCACTACATTCAATTCTGGTCTCCCTGTTACATGAAGGATGTTGTGAAAGGGTTAGAGAGTTTGAGCTTTCGGGAGAGGCTGAATGGACTGGGGCTATTTTTCCCAAGGTGTTGGAGGCCAAGGAGTGAAATTATGGAAGTTTATAAAATCATGTGGAGCATGAATAGGGTGAGTCGGCAAGGTCTTTTCCCCAGGGTATGGGAGTTCAAAACTTAAACACATAGGTTTAAGGCAAGCAAGGAAATATTCAAAAGGGAAGTGAGGGGCAACGTTTTCAGGCACAGGGTGGTCCGTGCACCCAACGAGCTGCCAAAGAAATTGTTGGAGGCTGGTATAACGACAACATGCAAAAGGATTCTGGATAGGACTATGAATAGGAAGCGTTTAGAGGGATATGTGCCAAATGCTGGCAAATGGGAGCAGATTAATTTGAGTTAGCTTGTCGGTATGGACGAGTTGTACCGAAGGGACTATTGCCATGCTCGACAGCTCTGTGTCTCTGTGAATCTAAAATGCAGTTGAGAAAAGAATAAATTTCCAGGGCAAACCACATGAACTCATAATGAATCTGGAACTGAAGTGATTCAGATAGTAAAACAATGTGGTGAACAAATTATTGCAACAGTTTGACTTGAATGACAGGTGATGAGTTGACCCAAGATCAACTTCAAGAGGAAGATCTTAATCCTTCATCTTCCAAAGAAGAAGTGTTATTCCCATTGACAGAGGTAAGACTAAATAAGCAGTAAGCCTGGAGTAACATGATTGAGGATGTGAAATATCTAATTCACCAGGATATCACCCACACAGGGCCAATGAAAATGTCCAAATCACTCAATAAGTCAAATTTAAGCAATTACATACTTCAGCACAAGTAGTTCAACAGTTTGAGAACTAAGATTTGCTTGCGCAAAATGAAGATGAGCTTCATCTGACTCAACAGTTTCCAAACGAACTGCACAGATTCAGGATATGATCAAGAAAAAATGATTGAACTCAAATCCAAGGTATTGTGAAAAAAAAATGACCATCTTCCACAGAGCTGCCATGTGCTACAATGGACGTTGCTCTGATTAAAGATTCCCCAGATGATGGAACAGGAAGAGTTCCTCAGTGAAGGGAATTTGGGAGAGAAAGGGTTCTCCCAGATAACAGAATGTACCAACGATGCCTTTCAACAGGAATGACACCTATGTTGAGGGATGTTGAAAACAAAAAAAATTTGGAATAATGGTGGACTGAGGGTAACACGGATCTTGGAATTTCTCCTGAGTTTCAGGCTTATTTCGAGATTTACTTCTAGATTTCTGTGTTATGTTATTTCAACCGTATGATATTATTTTGATGCATTTTCAGTTCTTGTGTATAAAAGTGATATTTTGAGAAGTACGGGAATCTAAAATATTTGGAGGGATATAGACCAGGGACAGGCAGCTTGGCCTGGGTTAGTTTGGGATTATTTTCGCCATGACCTGGATGCACTGAAGGAACTGATTCCGTGCTGATTGGCTCTATGATTCTGTGACATGAGCCCACACTCTGTGTCATAATCTCTGTGACTCCTCACGGGATGTTTGTTTTTGAAATTCCCAGCACACGACACCCAGTGGGAGCTCAGGAACCCATTACAACTGACGGCCGCTGTCATCACAATGAGAACCATGACAACACATCATTGCAGGGTCATATAAAACACAACAAACTGAAGCGATCTGTGCACTTGTGCTGGAGAGACGCCGAGAGAGGAGATCAAGCAAACTGCTCTGGTCAACTGAATTGGTAACATCCCAACTCGAGGGAAAGATTGAAGACAGAGTTCAAGAACAGAATCAAAGGATTTTCACAAGCAGACTCAAAGATGAAGCCTGTTATTGGTGTCTTTTGTGTGGCTATGGAGAAGATCATTGCTGAGACTGAAGACAAGGACGAAATCATCCAGAAGATTGAGGAGGGGATCTTTTCGATGGAAGACAATCAGCGGGAGACCGCTGTACACATCATCTCGGAGATGCTCGTGGTGTTTTCCCGGAGGTTTGATGACAGCAGGGAAGTGCTGGAGAATCTTGTGGGCACGCTGCTTGGAGGACTGCTTCCACGTTGTGCTGACGGTTCCCAAGCTGTGCAACAGATGGCCCTCAGCGCGGTCAGTACCATCCTGTCCATGTACTTAGTGGCTGATGGAGCCAGCCTACAACAATATCAAGAACGTCTGGTGTTTCTGAAGACGCTTCCGGAAGACCTGACGGACCCGGATGAAGGAGCTCAGTTTGAGAAGTGTCATCAGGTGATGGAGCTGATTTGCCAAAGCCTGCCGCGCTGTCAGCTGGACAACCTGCTTCTCATGGTCTGTGGCAGTCTGTCAGACCAAAATCCCAGCTGTGCCCGAGTCGCGTCCTTGCTATTGGAAAACCTCTTCCTGCAAGAGCGAAAACAACTTCAGGACCGGGTCTCAGAGATCCTGCATGTGCTGGGGCTTCATTTGGAGATCATTCCTCACCAGGAGGTGAAAGGGCGTGTCCTACGAGGGATGACTGCTCTGACCTCACAACACTCAGCAGCAGCTATGTCCCAGCTCCTGCTCTGTCGCCCCCCAGGGGACAAGTTCATCCGGGATGTGTGGAAAGCAGCAGCTGAGGATAGAGCCTGTCCAGTGAGTACGATCAAACATCTCGTGTACTCACTGGAGGGAAAAAGCTGCCCCGTCCGTGGGAGCATGTACTCGGCCAACGTCTCGCTGACTGCCATCCACGGCTTATATGAGATACTGACTCAGCCCAGGATGGCAGACGTGGTGAGGACATTGTTCCCACACATTTTCAGTGGCTTACTTATATCACTCACCAGCGGAATGAGTTTCTCTCTGCCCAGTGATATCGATATTCAGTCACAGCAGAGAGGTTTCACCGCTGGGTTTGATGCTGATACAAGTAGGTCACTGAATGAAAGGTGTGTGAGTTCACTCAAGGCCCTTTTTGATCTAATTGGTCAAAGTGACATCTCAGACCAGATGGTGATGGTAGGAGGATGGCAACAGCTACGAGGGGTTGGATTTGATCAGGGGGTTGTTCTGCTGGCCCAGGCAATGACAGCATCTGCAGGTGATGATTTGTTTAAGACCGTACATCGTCTGGTTTCCCAAATCCTTCGGATCCAGGACTGTCAGGCTGTTCCAATAATCATCTTCTTTGGGGAACTCCTGAAAGCTCCTTGCCTTTCCGAACTGGGTCTCACAGACATGGTCATTAACAGCTTAATACGATACCTCTGTTGGTACGACTCCTCACCCGTTAGCCAGTTGCTCTGCATCAGAGCTTTAAGTAACATCGATTTTGGTGCAAGGCAGCGGTGTTGGAGTGTGACCGATGTCTTGGTGAGCCTGTTGGGCAATCCAGAGAACAGCGATGTATTCACCCTTGCGGTGTTGTCTTGCCTTCAGAAAAACATCCTGGAGGCACCAGCAGAAACAATCAGGCCCTTTTTAAATGCAATCCTCTCCAGGATACAGCCACTGTTTGGGGCAGGAAGTGAGCAAGTCTCTGTGGAAGCTCTCCAAACGTTGGAAACATTGGCCACGTTTGGAGAGTCCAGTGATTTCCAGCGACAGCTCCACACCAACATCGTGACCTTGCTGTTGCACCTGGATACTAAAAGTGAGAAAACCATCCAGTGTTGTAGTGCAGCACTGCAGATGATTTTCTCAGCCACTGGATCCACAAAGGCTTGCTCCTTAGCTGAGAGGTATCTCGAGGCACCAGGCTGGAGTTACCGAAGCTTCCTGAAACGTATTTCACGTCAGCTCGTTGACGATTACCCCGACATGGTGAGTTCCTACATTTCGGACTGTGTATCCTTCAGTTCCAACCAGGACCATCACCGCGATCAAGCAGCGGCCTTAGCAGCATTCCTCACCAAGCAGACCCATCGCTTCCGGATCACCCAATGGACCTCCTGGTGTAAAAGATTAATTTGCAGTTGCTGCTGCATAGTCCCCAAATGAGTCCTCAGCACATCAGGTTCGGAATATGGCCCAGACCCTTGTCTTCTCATACCAACTATTGTGCTCCAGATCCCGATCCTCACCGTCAATAAACAAACAGACCTTCTCAACATCAATGTTTCTGTCACACCAACGGATCGTCTCTGCATCATCTTATGGTCTTCACATCTTTAACAGCATCTGATCTCTGTCAGGTCCTCAGCAATTGCTCTCTCTGGAACCTCAACATTGTCTCAGCATTGATCTTCTCCAGATCGTGGACATTATAGGAAGAATTGATCTCCTCCAGATACATACCTTTTCTGAGAAACTGATCCAAAAGTATACAACTTTGTACACTCATCCAGAGTGTGCAGTTCATAAAATCAATAGACCTATCTCTCAGTTATATTTGTACATATTGTAAATATTTAATGTTCTTGTAAATAAAGATTCCGTTTCACTTTAAATAAACTGCAACAGTGTTGTTGTACCAGCACGTGTCACATAAATGCACTCCCATTCTGGGAGTAGCGACTGCTGGACCATTGGGGTCATCTCTCCCCAGGGCAGCGGATGGAGAGAGGGCAAGGCTCGGGGTCTGCACTCACCTTCCCTGACCACGTCTGCAGGATGTAGTACTGGTTTGATCAGCTTCAGAATGGGGCTTTAGAGCTTGGGTGTGGTCCCCTGGCAGCTGAAGTGTTTCTGACTGACACTGATCACCAGTCAGTGGTAGTCAAAGATTCAGGAAAGCCCCATGGTGCATCTCACTCAGGAAGCGATTTCCTGTGTTGGAAAACAGAGAGAGTGACGGCTCCTCTGGGCGTGCAGCCAGAGCTCAGTTACACAATGTGGGGATCAGAAAGAACGGGAGAACAACAGTGGTGGGAATCTCAGTCATGGGGGGCACTCACAGGTATTTCTGCAGGTCTGGACGATAACAACTTAGGGCCTGAACTCTTATTTGTTGGTGACTGTACGCCAGTGTCTTTAGCCTGGAACTGTTTGGAGCCTGGGATCTTCCAATGCTACTATTTCCAGACTGCAACCTGTATCATCTGCCAGTGACTTGCCTTTGGGATTTGGGCAACTCTTGTTTAAGGTCTGTGACTTGGGACTTACACCAGCCTAAGGCACTGTGTTGATTGGTAGGGCCGAACACGATGGCTCAGTGGTTAGTACTCTTGCCTCACAGCACCAGTGACTCTGGTACAATTCCAGCCTCCAGCAATTTCCTGTGTGGAGTTTGCATATTCTACCCGGGTCTGTGTGTCTGCCTCCGATAGTCCAAAGATGTTCAGGTTTGGTGGATTGGCTAAACTGCCCAGTGTCCAGGGATACGTCGGTTAAGTGGATTAGTCGTAGGGAATGCAGGCTTACAGGGATAAGGTAGGGGGTTGAGTTTGGCCTTCTATCCGGAGAGTCAGTCTCGAACTGTTGGGCCGAATGGCCTATTTCCACATTTTAGGGCTTCTAGGAAGACTCCGTATTAGAATCAGATTTTAAGAGTTTTAGTTTTTTTCTGTGCTTTGTGCAAGGGGAGGTAGTGGTCCTGGTTTTGGGGGGGGGGGGGGGGGCGAAGGTGTATCTAAGGTAACTGTGGGGTATTATAAACAACAAGTTGAGTAAGAACCAGTCATTCCTATGTGGGGGTGTGGCATCCTCCATTTTCGGGAGCAGTGAGTGTGAGGAGCAGGGAACTGGTGGGAAGGTAAATTTCCCTCGAAAAGGACTTAACTTGAGAGTCAGCAGCCTCCATCTTCAGCAGGAGCGGTCAACTTGTGCTCCAGGGAGGTGAGTGAATTGATATATTTGGACAGCGGCTAAACGTGGGCAGAGCAAAGAAGCATTAGAAGTTAATTAACTCTAAATTAAGAAAGTAATTAACTAAGTAGAGATGGCTGGGCAGGTGAGGTGCTGCAGCTGTATGATGTGGGAGCTGGCTGATCCCTTTGTGAACGGCAGTGACCATATCTGCAGCAAGTGTTAGTTGTTGGAGGATCTCCGGCTCAGAGTTGATGATTTGGATTCTGAACTTCAAACACTGTGGCATATCCAGGAGGGGGAGAGTTACCTGGACGCTTTGTTTCAGGAGCCTGTCACACCTGGTAGATTAAATAATTCAAATTCAGTTAGTGATCAGGGACGACATGGTGTGACTGCGAGTGAGGCAGTTGGAGGATCCTGAGTTCAGGAATGGAGTAGCCTCAGCTCTTGACCTTATCCAACAAGTATGGGATACTTGTTCCTTGTCTGGATGAGGAAAAGGACTGCTAGCAGGATGAGCCAGCTGACAACGGCACCATGGTGAGAAGACCATTCAAGAGAGGGGAGCAAAAAGACAAGTGGTAGTTATAGGGGATTCTATAATTCGGGGGATCGATAGTATCCTTTGCAAGCCGGATCAGGAGTCCCACATGGTGTGTTGTCTGCCTGATGCCAGGGTGCAAGACATCTCCGATCAGCTTGAAAGGATATTGGAGTGGGAAGGGGAGGATCCAGTTGTTGTGATCCGCACTGGGACAAACAATGTCGGCAAGGCTAGGAAGGAGCACATTTTTGAGGATTATCAAGCACTCGGAACAAAATTAAGGAACAAGCCCTCAAGGCTGATAATCTCTGGATTAGTGCCAAAGCAACATGCAAATTGGCTTAGAGGTAAGAAAATTAAAGAAGTAAACATGGCTGAGGATGTGGTGGGGGAAAGAGGGGTTCCATTTCATGGGACTTTGGCATCAGTTTTGGACCTGGGGGGATCTGTACCAATGGGACGGTGTCTACCTGAACTGACCTGGTACCAGTGTTCTAGTGAAAAGGATAAATGAAGTGGTCACTGGGACTTTAAACCAGTGAGTTGGGGGAAGGGAAAGGGAAAACGGCAGTATGCTGATATGTAAAATGGTAAGCAGCAGGTTAGCTTGTGCGCAAGAGGGTTTAACTTCAAGACAGACTGTGAAAGAAGTAAAAAGAAAGGATAACTCAGGAGATATTATTGGAGATATTGGAAATCATGAGGGGTGGAAAGCTCACATAAGGGCACTTTACCTGAAAGCTCATAGCATTTGTAACAAGGCTGATGGGTTCATGGCACAAATCATCATGAATGAAAATGATTTGGTAGCTATTATGGAGACATGGTTACAGGATGGTCACAATTGGGAGTTAAATATCCAGGGGTATCAGACGATTTGGAAGAACAGACAGGAAGGTAAGGGAGATGCTGTAGACCTGATATTCAGGGTGGTGATGATATAGGTTCTACGGAGAATATGATTGAATCCTTTCAGTTGGAAATGAGAAATTCTAAGGAAAAAAAATCAATGATAGGCGTAGTCTATAAGCCACCAAATAATATCATAATGGGCTGGAGTAAATAAAGCAATAACTAATGCCTGTAAAAATAGAACAGCTGTTTAAATGGGGGTTTTTAGTCCACATGACAATTAGCCAAACCAGCTCGGTCAGGGTAGCCTTGAGGAGGGTTTTGTTGTGTGTATCCATGACTGTTTTCTAGAACAGTATATAAAGGAACCAACGAGGGAGCAAGCTATCTTTAGATTTGGTCCTGTGTAATGAGATAGGAATAACTAATGACCTCATATTTTGGGATTCTCTTGGAAGGAGCAATCATAGCATGGTTGAATTTAGAAAATGCAGATGGAGGTTGTAAAGATAAAATCAAATACCAGGGTTCCGTGCTTGAAAAAATGGAACTGCAATAGAGTGAGGGAGGACTTGGCTAAAGTAGACTGGAAACCAAGGTTTTATGGTGGAACAGTTGATGAGCAGTGAAGGAATTTCAAAGCAATTTTTCAAAGTGCTCAGCAGAAATATATTTTGGTGAAAAGGAAGGACTGTAAGAAAAGGGTTAATCTGCCATGGGTGTCTCGGGAAATAAGGGAGGCTATCAAATTGAAGAGAAGGCATACAACATGGCCAATAACAGCAGAAAACCAGAAGATTGGAAAACTTTAAAGGCTAACAAGAAAGCCACGAAAAGAGATTGGAAGAAAAGTAAGATAGAAGGTGAGGGAAAAAAAAACTAGCACAGAATATGAAGACAGATTGCAAACGTTTCTACAAATATGTAAAACAAAGAGTGGTTGAAGTAAATATTGGTCTTCAGAGGATGAGAAGGGGCATTTAGTCATGGGATATGATGAACTGGCTGAGGCTTTGAGCAGCTATTTTGTATCGGTCTTCACAGTGGAGGAAACTAATAATATACTAGTAATTGACAAAGAGACAAAGGTAGGTGAGGACCTGGAAACAATCATTATTACAGAAGAGGTATTGGGCAAGCTAAAGGAGCTAGGTCTCCTGGCCCTGATGGATTGCATCTCAATGTACTAAAAGAAATAGCAAGTGCACTTGGTAATTTTCCAAAATTCGCTGGGCTCTGGAGCAGTTCCAGCAGATTGGAAAACTGCAAATGTGACACAACTGTTTAAAAAGGGAGGTGGACAAAAGATGGGGAATTATAGAGGGGTTAGCTTTGCCTCTGTAGTAAGGAACATGCAAGGCATCTAAATAGATATTGTCCCGTTGGGCAGACACAGCATAGATTTATGAAGGACAGGTCACGCATAACCAATCTTTTCGAATGCTATGAATACATTATGAGCAAGGTGGACAATGGAGGCCCACTCAATGTGGTCTCCCTCGATTTCTGAAAGGCCTTCAACAAGGTACCACACAAGAGGCTGCTGCATGAGATAAAGATGCATGGTGTTCGAGGTAAAGTATTAGCATGGACAGAGGATTGGTTGACTAATAGGAAGCAATGAGTGGGGATAAATGAGTGCTATTGGTATGCTTCAGTGATCAGTGTTGTTA
Source organism: Chiloscyllium plagiosum (assembly GCF_037043375.1). Taxonomy (NCBI): domain Eukaryota; kingdom Metazoa; phylum Chordata; class Chondrichthyes; order Orectolobiformes; family Hemiscylliidae; genus Chiloscyllium; species Chiloscyllium plagiosum. The sequence goes on from NW_028270144.1 coordinate 66,943,655, forward strand.
ACTCAATTCTTCACAATTTACGTAGATGATTTGGAGTTGGGGATAACGTGTAATGTGTCAATGTTTGCAGTTAACACTGAGATGAGTGGCAAAGCAATGTGTGCAGAGAACTGTGAAACTTTGCAGAGGAACATAAATACTTGAAGTGGGCAAAGGTCTGGCCGATGGAATACAATATTAATAAATGTGAAGTCATCCATTTTGGTAGGAGTACAGTAAAAAGGATTATGACTTGAATGGTTGAAGGTTGCAGCATGCTGCTATGCAGAGGGACCTGGGTCTCCTTGTGCATGAATTACCGAAGTTTGGTCTGTAGGTACAACAGGTAATTTGGAAGGCAAATGGAATTTTGCCTTTCATTGCTAAAGAGATTGAGTTTAAAAGCATGGAAGTTATGTTGCAGCTGTACAAGGTGCTGGTGAAGCCACACCTGGAATATTGTGTGCAGTTTTGGTCTGCTTATTTGAGAAGGGATGTACTGGAACTGGACGGGGTGCAGAGGAGAGGTTCATGAGGTTGATTCTGAAGTTGAGGGGGTTGGCTAATGAGGAGATACTGAGTAGTCTGGGATTATATTCACTGGTATTCAGAAGAAAGTGGGGGAGGTGATCTAATAGAAACATATAAAATTATGAAGGGAATTGATAAGACAGATGTAGAGAGGATGGTTCCACGGCAGGTGAAACCAAGACCAGAGGGCATAGGCTCAAGATTAGAGGGAGCAGATTTCGGACTGAATTGAGAAGGAACTTCTTCACCTCCAGGGTTGTTAATCTGTGGAATTCCTTGTCCAGTGAAGTAATTGACACTACTTCAGTCAAGGATTTTAAGGCAAAGAGAGATTTTTGTTTCAACAATAAAGGAATTAAGGGATATGGTGAGAGCATGGGTAAGTGGAACTCAAGGTCATTTTATCTAATGTCTCCCTCTTTGTTCTGTCTGAGCTCCTTCTCCACCACCTCCGCCAGCCCGGGTGGGTAAAGTTGAATGTCATGTCACGATTGCTCAGTCTCAAGGAGGCCCGCTTGAGACGTGGTTATTCCTGCTGGTTATAAGGGTTTGTCTGCCTGACCCGGGAGGTGGTCCGGGAGGGCACCTTCCTTTGAGTGCTGCTTACTGGGTGTTCTAGTTGATGGAGCCTGTGTTATGTCATGCCTGCAAGGAGGTGAGGCACATCCGGAGGAACTGCCTTGCCTCAGAGACCGGTGTAGATGCAAAGTTTAGATTGGGATGCAGGAATTCAGAATTTGATGTTTGTAAAATGGGGAAAGCATTCTGTGGTCCCATTAAAAGATGATGCTTTTTTGTGCCTAGAGATTTAAAGCAGTACATAGAGAGCCCAAGCAGAAGCATTTGCATTGAAAGTCATATCATTAGCAAAGCAAGCATCAGTTATTACCAAGATAAGTCTTTTGAATTTAGCGACTTGATTTGATAAAGGTACTTTGATACTAAAGACCGATTAAATGTAAATCTGATGGTTTTGACAACATAGGACCACTTCTATTATAAAGGATATCAATATATTTATCAAGGACATAAAAGAATGGGCAGTCAGATAAAGACTTCAGAGATTACAGCCATCTGCCAGAGCTAAGAGCTCTTAGCTCGCGCGCTCTCTATCTCTCGCTCTCTCTCTCGCTCTCTCTCTCTCTCTCTCTATTTCTCTCTCTAGAGTGAGAGAGAGAGAGAAAAACTGGCTCTCACAATCATCATGTGTTTGAGAAACAAGCTTCAAAATAACAGAATTTAAAAAAAACAGGGAAGATGTTCCTGACAGAAGAACGACGCAGGAGGCACAGAATAATTCTGTAAGACACTTAACCTGGCAGTAATTTCGAGAGACTAAATTCTGTTTTTGTTGGATGAGTGAGCCTTATGTTTATTAGAAAAGCAAACCATTAGAATCTTGTTTTATTTGGGAAAATTAGTCGTTGGAAGGGATGTATTTGGTTTGTTCATAGTTCAGCTAATTTGTTCACTGTTAGAGTTAGTTAAATAAATTGTTACTTGTTGATTTTAATGTGAGTGTCAGGGATTTATTTTATTGAAACACTGGAATTTGTTGAAAGGCAGGTTACATCAGTTTTCATACATTTTTTTACACATTAAAGTATGTGGTGCACCTTTTAGTGTTTTGGTTTTAGTTCTCAGAAAGGGGTCAACTTCTGCTTTACAACAGACTGATGACTCTAGTCCAGGATCTAGACAGATTTTTTTCCAAATTTAGGATACAAAAGGTCCCAGCAGATTTGAACAGACCTCTGGACTAAGGTCCTAGATCTTAAAATAAAACGCAAGTCAGAACTGGAAAATCTGTTTAATTTTGGTTGCTTGTTGTTGGTTAAATTGAAAATGGGGAAATGGCTCAGAGCATTGCAAAAGGGGTTCAGGGGCAAAGATGCTTCTCAAATTTGCCAAGAAAGTTTAGAAAAATCAGAAAAAGGTGACACTTGTAGAATGAGCAAAGAAGCTGAAATTGGGTTTAATGAGGAATAATTAGAAAGCTGAAATTGTAACGGAGTTAGCGATGCATTTAAGTATTCCAGACAAACAGAGTTTAGATCAGAGTGGTGCTGGAAATGACAGCAGGTCAGGCAGCATCCACGGAGCAGGAAAATCGATGTTTTGGGCTAAAGCCCTACAGTCAAGTACAGTGGAATTCGAGAAAATTAAACTGCAAGTAAGACAATTCGAGTTAGAAAGGGAACTAAAACATTATGACTTACAGTTAAAAGTTGAGGAAACAGAGCAGGCGGGGAAGGGCCTTGCAGAAGGAAGGAAAAAGAGAGAGAGAAATCTACAAAAGTTAACAATTAGACAGGAAAGTTGGTTCAAAAGGATAGAGATGAAGGTAGGTTTAGTGAGGAGGACGGTGATGAGCTAAATCACTGTAGCCAAAGGCCGGGTGCAGACTTATTTAAATATATCTAAGCATTACCTACATATGATGAGAAGGATACAGAAGCCTTTTTCATCTCAATTGAGAAAATGTCTAAACAATTAAAGTGGCCAGTAACCATGTGGGTTTTGTTGATCCAAACAAAGTTAGTGAATTGTGTCCAGTGCTGTCAGAGTCGGTGTCAGGATATATGAAGAAGTAAAGAAGTCTATGTCGAGTGCCTAACAATTGGTACCAGAAGGGTACAGACAATGGTTCAGAAATGTAAGAAATGTACAATGTCAGACTTTTAGTGAGTTTGAAAGAATTAAACAGAGCAATTTCAATAGGTAGTTGAAAAAAGTAAAAATAGAAAAGATGTGAGGCTCTAAAAGATGTATTCTGCTGGAGAAGTTTAAAAAGTCACTTCCAGAATTGATGACAACTCATGTTGAGGAACAGTAAGTTAAAACAGCAAGAAGAGCTGAAGAGATGGTAGATGAATATGCAAATATACATAAATCGAAATCCAGCTTCTGACAGCAATTTTGTTCCGTGAGGGATAGAAATTGTGAAAGAGGGAGACCCTCCAAAAAAAAAACAAGGAACAGTTTACCACGATGAATAAAGAAACTCAAGAGGGTGGAAAAGAGGTGAAAGACCTCAGGTTTTTTTCCTGCAATAAGATGAGACACAAGGTCACAGTGCTGGTGGTTTAAGAAAGGCACTGGGAAGAAGAATGTGGTTACGAGTGGGATTTAAACTAGTCAGATTAGTTAAGGCAGTGAAGGAAATCTCAAGGGAAGTTGAGGAGCTGAAGGAGAGTGCACAGCCTAGTCACAGGCTGGATAGTAAGATAGTGCTTGATCTTTTCAAAGAGGTCGCCTGTGTGGGTAAGGTTTACTCAGGTAGATTAGGGGGAATAGATAATAAACATAAAATATTGTGAGGTATGGAGATAGTCTGTCTCTAATAATGAGAGATGAAAATAATGGCAATCCTTCTGAAATATTGTCTGAGTGTATGGTAATCTGTGGAATAAATGGAAAGATGAGGAGTGGTATTCCCCTGTGTAAGATAAGGTTAGAAAGTCCAATCAAGATTGGGGAAGTGATAGTGGGAGTGACGGGAAAATTGGCTATTCCAGGAATCCAGTTAATCCTTGGAAATGATATAGCCGGATCACAGCTGGGAATTGGCCCATTGTAGTGGAATGGAGAAACCAAAAGAAAACCAGGGAACTGAGGAGTTAAAAGAAAAGATGAAGGATATGAGGTTGAGTCAGCTGACACTCTGATTAGGTAGTAAAGGAAAAACCTGAGCAGGTAGAGGATCAGGCAGAGGTGTTTAGTTCTGAAAGATCAATGGAGTTAGAACAAAAATATGAGACAATAAAAGTTATTATCATAAAGCCTTCTCGGAAAAAGAATCAGTGTATTTCAGAAAGCTATTATCTTAAGGATAAAATCTTAAGGTGGAAATGGAGACCTTGGCAGATTAGCACAGATGAGGTGTGTGAAGTTCACCAGATACATTGCTGGTAGAATACAGATAGGAAGTACACAAATTGCCTGGAGTATATCATGTAGAAGTGAGGAAGACTCGGGCTAAGATGTCGAAACATGATTATTGGTCTAGATTACATAAAGATGTGGTTGAAGTTTGCCATAACTTTCCTACACGTCAGATGGCAAGAAAACCACAGGCAGTGATGAAACCAGAACCTTTGGTGCCACTTCTCATTTGAAGAACCTTTTGCATGAATTATAATCGTGTAGACCACCCCCCCCCCCCTCCTTAAAACCAGAGGTGGAAACCAGAATTTCCTAACCATAATGTGTCCACTAGGTTTCTGGAAGCAATTCCATTCTGGAATTTCAAGGCAAAAATGTTGTAGAAGAGTTGCTTGCTTTCTTTACCCATTATAGATTACTCAGAAATTCAGTCAGACCAAGGGCCCAATCTCACTGCCAAATTATTGAAGGCGGTCATGGATAGTTTATGCATCAAATGCAGACCATGGTGAATCTCTGGTATCGTTGGAAAAATAGCATCAGCACCTAAAGACCATGTTGAGGGTTTATTGCCAGGATGACCCAAACGATTGGGTTAAATGTATCCCCTTTATATTACTTGCTACTCGAGATTCCCGAAATGAATCAACTGTGTTTACTCCATTTGGATTGATATTTGGACAAAGTAAGACAACCTTTAAAATTAAGGAAAAGCTGATAATTAAGGAAAAGTCAGAGATCTTACAGTTGGATTATGTATCTGAGGTCAGAGACAGATTAAACAGAGTAGGTGAATTAGCTGGACAATATTTGAAGGTGATATGTCGCTTATTGAACAAAGAAGCAGATAAGAAATCTAATAGTTGTATGTTTGCCTGTGAGGATGAAGTATCGGTGCTGTTACCAATGGCGGGAGATCCCTTCAAAGCAAGGTTTAGTGATGCGTGCCAGATTGAGAAGTAGTTAAGTCAGGGGAGTTATCTGATAAAGGTGCCAGGTAGGAAACAAAATTATTGAGTATATCATGTGAACATGCAGAGACAATACTATGACAGGGTAAGGGAGCTAGAAAAACAGGTATTAGCTACTGCCACTCAGAGTGAGGAAGAAAATCCAGGTGATTTGGATTTTGATGTGCCTCAAAATGAACTGAATAATAACAAAGTCATCAAGTAATGGGATAAGGCAGTGAGCTTTCTGTCCCAGGAACAGAGAACTGAATTGAAATATTTGTTACAGTCCTTGAGAATCAATGTAGAAATAGAATGGGGAGGTGTAATGCCATAGAACATGAGGTTGACATAGAGAATGCTGTTCAGATAAAACAACACCCCTACAAGCTTAATCCTCTCAAAGCAGCCCAGGGTTAGCAGGAAGTGGAAGCGATGTTCCAAGAAGACTTGATAGAGATAAGTCAAAGTGAGTGGAGTTCACTGATTGTGTTGGTTCCGAAGTCTGGTGGTACTCAATGATTTTGCATAGATTATCAGAAGGTCAACACTAGGACTAAATTTGATTCACACCCAATTGCAACGCTGGAGTATTGTGTGGAAAACATAAGACAAGCCACTTAAATCATAAAGTGGGACTTGCTTCACGGTTCCTGGCAATTACCATTGCTGGACAGAGCAAAAGTAGTTTCTGTTTTTGGAGCCCCAAATGGGATTTTTCAATTTAAAATGATGCCCTTTGGAATGAAAAATGCACCAGCCACTTTTCTAAGGCTTCTGAACAGGGTTGATGCAGGATGAAGATTAGATTCCCTACATTGTGTGAACAGGCCCTTTGACCCAACAGGTCCACACCGACCCTCCGAAGAGTAACCCACCCAAACCCCTTTTCCCTCTGATTAATGCACCTAATTGACAATATAAGCACGGCCAAGTCATTTAACCTGCACATCTTTGGACTGTGGGAGGAAACCGGAGCACCTGGAGGAAACCAACTCAGACACGTGCAAACTCCACACAGACAGTCTCCCAAGCTTGGAATCGAACCTGGGACGCTGGCTCTGTGAGGCAACAGTGCTAGCCACTGAGCCACTGTACCGCCCCCGGCAGGAAAGACAGTGGAACAGCAATGGTAGGAGTTTCAGGTAGTAATTCAGTAGACACAGCAAAGGTTCGTCCTGAGGAAAAAGAAGCACAGTACAGGGAGGATGTGGCAACCATGGCTAACTAGTGTTATGGACTAAGCCAGACCACTCAAAACATGCTTAAGCAGAGAGCTCAGACCATAACTTAGTAATTTGTTTCAGTAAGTGTACAGGGATAATTACCCGGATTAAGTTAGCTAGGTTGAGTACTAGATTTTAAAACAGACAAAAAGTTATTCACAAAGTTACACAATGAAACACAAAGAATAGAATAGAGAACCCTGACAGAACTCAGCCTATCCAACTGGAATAAATTATGTTGTTCTGAATATACACAACAGTCCCAAAAAGCAAACTCCCTTTTAAAAACCAGTATAAATGGAACACATGCTTACAGGTTGAAGTTAAAGGGCAGAAAGAGAGAGAGCTTCCACTCAGCTCCCTGCTGAACTTTTCACCAGGTCTGACTGAACTAAAACTGCTCAGCTCAGCTGGAGAGCTGACCACTCCCCTTTCATTATACAGATCACTTCTAAAACATGACCACTTTGCCTGAAGTCTCATCTGTTTACATATAAACAAAAAGCCTCTCAAATCCTTTTCATCTCTTTACCAAACCAGTCTGATCAGAGCCTGGCCCAGTTTATTGCCCCTCTAGGGAAAAAAGTCAAGGGTAGAGTCCTCTTGACCTGAGGAACAGCTTTCAGGAAAAAAAGGGACGAGCTTTGTGACATTCGGAAAGTCATGGACAGCTTAACAGCAAATGAGAAAACAGATAATGTGGTGAAGGGCAGTGGGAAACCAGAAGATTGGGAAGTTTACAAAGATCAACAGAGGGCATCAAGAAAACAATAAAAAGGTAGAAGATTAAATGTGAGGGTAAGCTAGCCAGTAATATAAAGGAAGGCTGAGAGTTTCTTCAGATAGATAAAGGGCAAAAGAGAGGCAAAAGTGGACATTGGACTACAGGAAAATGATGTTGAAATTTAGTAGTGGGGAACAAGGAAATGGCTGAGCATCTGAATAATTCTATCACATCAATCTTCACTGTGGGAGAGACGAGCAATATCCCAAACATTCAAAAGAGTGAGGGGAAAGAGCTGAGTATAATGGCCATCATCAAGAGAAGGTGCTAGAAAAACTGAATGGCCTGAAGGTGGATAAATCACCTGGACCAGATGGACTGCACCCCAGAGTTCTAAGGGCGATACCTAATAAGATAGTGGAGGCGTTAGTGGCGATCTTTCAGGAATCACCGGAATCAAGAAGGTGCCAGAGGAGAAGACAGAAAATTAGCCTAACCTCGGTTGGGGATAAAATCCTGGAATCAATTGTGAAGGATGAGATTTCTGAATACTTGGAAGTGTATCGTAAAATAGGGTAAAATCAGCATCACTTCATAACAACAGGAGGTCATGCCTTACAAATGTATGAGAATTCTTTGAGGAAGTAATAAGCAGGTTAGACCAAGGAGAGCCAATGGATGTTATCTACCTGAACTTTAAGAAGGTCTTTGACAAGATGCCACACAGAAGGCTACTGAGTAAGAGAAGGGCCCATGGTGTCAGAGGCAAGGTGCGAGCATGGATGGAAGCTTGGCTGTCTGGCAGAAAAAAGAGTGAGGAGAAAAGGGTCCTTCTCAGGATGGCAGCTGGTGACAGTTGGTTTTCCCCAAGGCTCAGTGATGAGAACACAATTTTTCACTTTATACATTAATGATCTGGATGAAGGAACTGAAAGCATACTGGATAAATTTGCAGATGATACAAAGTTAGGTAGAGGGACAGATAACATTGAAGAGATGGAGAGGCTGTAGAAAGATTTGGACAGATTAGGAGAGTGGGCAAAGAAGTGGCAGATGAGGTACAATGTGGAAAAGTGGGTGGTGATGTACTTTGGTAGGAAGAATAGAGGCATGGACTATTTTCTAAATGGGGAGAGAATTCAGAAGTCTGAAGTGCAAAGAGAATTGGGAGTTTTAGTCTTCGATTTTCTCAAGGTAAACTTGTAGTTGAGTCAGGAGTTAGGAAGGCAAATGCAATGACAACATTTATTTTGAGAGGACTTGAAAATAAAAACAAGGATGTAATTCTGATGCTCTATAAAGCTCTGGTCAGACCGCATTTGAGTACTGTGTCCAGTTTTAGGTCCCATTTCTCAGGAAGGATACTGGCCCTGGAGTATGTTCAGAGGACATTTATGAGAATAGTTCGAGGAATGAAAAGCATAACATCTGAGGAACGTTTGAGGACTTTGGGTTTAAACTCAGTGGAGTTCAGAAGGATGAGGGGGATATCTAATTGAAACATGCAGAATACTGAATGGCCTAGACAGAGTAGATGTCGGGAAAATGTTTCCATTCATAAGAGACACTAGATGTTGAGGGCATACCCCTAGGCTAAAGGGAAGACTTTTTAGAACGGAGATAAAGAGAAACTTCTTCAGCCAGAGAATGGTGAATCTATGGAGGCAAGGTCATTGAATACATTTAAGACTGAGATAGATAGGTTCTTGAGTATCAAGGAGATTAAAGGTTATGGGAGAAAGTGGGAGGATGGTGTTGAGAATCGTATCAGACATGAGTGAATGGTGGAGCAGACTCAATGGGCTGAATGGCCTAATTCCTGGTCTTAGGTCTTATGGTCTAATTGTGTCACCTACATGGATGACTTGATGATCTTTCGCCATTTGTGGAAAGATCACATGAAGCATTTGGCAGAGCTCTTTGAGAGAGTAAGGAAGGCAAAGTTGGTCATAATCAGAGCTTGGAGTGTCCAGCATTGACTGCATCTCCATTTCCAGGGCATATGCCTCCTGTGTTCTGAAGTCCTCCATGCAGCAAGTGCAGTTTTCTGATCACAACCTGGTCTGAGCAGAGCACGGTCACTTTAGCACCGGCGTGAGGACCGTGTGCTTGCACTTTAACAAGCTGCTGCAAGATGACAAGTAGTTCCGGGACTCGTTACATCACTTCTGGACTGGATGGAGAAGGAAGCAGGGAGGCTTTGGATCTCATTGAGTACCGGGATGCATAGGTGAGATTACGGGTGTGGATCCTTCAGGATCTCAACCGTGGTGGCTCCTCCTTCTGCTCACAGTTAAAAATACACAGGGTTCTGCCAGCAGCTCTTTGTGCCGCTGATTGATGATGAATCCCTCGTCTCAGATCTGGAAAGCATCAGGGCATGAGTGTTGTCCTACATAATGTGATTGCGAGTCACAAACCAATTGGTGGCAGCCAAGTTGTGGTACTGGCTGGTCAGTTTGGTCCTGGCTTCCTCACCACCATCCAGTAAAAACTCACTGGGTTTTTCTGGGACAAGAGACAGCGCTGAGTCACTGTTGTCTCCCACTTGAGGAGGGTGGTCAGCCGCTGGTGTGACATTGCACCCAGGTAACGATGTTCCACCTTCAGACCCTGGAGTGATACCTTTACATTGAGTCTCATGACAAATTTCTTCCATCAAGTGCACAACCTCTGTTCCAACAGGCAATTCCTGTTTGTGGATTGGTCCCAGTCTCAGGTCACCTTTAGGGATTGTCTGGTTTCTATCTGAACCTGATCACTGTCTGGGACACATTCAGCTCGAGTCGGAGCTTTTCCCCCTGTGAGAGAGCTGGCTCTCACCAGGTTTCTGAACATGGTTTGCTCTGGCTGGGGGAGGAGAGAGCTTGGGTTACAGGGATGACCAGAGTCGGGGACCCACTGGATGGCAGAGGAGTGGACTGGCTGACACTGACAAGATTGTCTGCGAGGGTGTCGGTCCCCCTCTGGTTCGTGCCCCGAGCCATCCAGAGTCTGATGGACAAGGCATTCAGCCCCCACACCTCACGTACACTCGAGGCAGCTCAGGCGTGCAGTGACCTTCCGGACAAACTGATCTGTCCAGAATTTCACATTATACCGTACACAGCCGACTCTCCCCTGTGACATGGGTGCTCCACAGTCTGAGTCATCTCAGAGATATCCTCCCGGTGCACTTTTGATTATTTGTACATACAATCTCTACTGTTTGTGCTTTCACCCACCACCTGGAGGTGCCTTGGTGTAATGTTTCACCCTCCGGTGGCAGAGTTCTCCAATGGAGGGCCGTCTACGAAGGTGTCCTCTCCTCTTACATCGGGGATCTGGGGTGGAGAATGCTACACGCAGTAATCTTGGTGAATGAGTAATTTTTTCAGGCACCAGACCACGTGCATGTTCTGTGGCCTGGAGGAGATGGTGCATCTCTTTCCAGCACCTTTTTATCTCTTTGAAGGGGCTGTTGTTAAAAGTTGCTTGCACTTCAGCCCCACACTCCTGATCTATGAGAACTCGGTGGGGGAGGGGTAGACAAGTCTGAATTTACTCATGGCTTTGCTCCTGGGCCTGGCCAAGATCACCATCAACAGGCAGCAGGCTGAAGGGGAGCTCATTGTTGCAGATTGTGTGCCCCTCTTTCCCAGTTACATCCATGCTCACGTGTCCCTGGAGAGGGAGCACACAGTGCTCACCAGCGCAGTCGAGGCCTTTGAGACTGCTGGGCACCGTGAGGGCTGAAGTGCATTATCAGCGTGGATAATGATATTCTAATTTAGTTCATTGTCTCTGTCGTATCAGTTTACATTTAGCCCATTCAGTTTGTGTTTATTTTCAGTTTGGTGCCCCAGGAAGAGGGCTGTTTTATTTTCCCTTGGATTTTCAACCATCGTTGTCCCTGTCCTGGGAGTGTTCATTAGGGATGGGGCAGAAAGGATTTATTTACTTAGTTGTTTAATTGTTTGTTTAATTATTTGTTTTCTTTGATTTTGCTTGAGTTTATTTTTACTTTGGCCCCTTGTTGTCCATGCCCCAAAAAAGGTCGATGAGGACCATCAAGGTAGAGCCTTTGTTTTTGCTTGTTCATCTTTTGTTTTCTCTCCCTATAGTAATAGCACTTATGATTTTGTTTTACAGTGTCAGGGCAACTTTATTTTCAGTTTTGAAATTGCAGAGTGGGCTTTGATCTATGTGTCACCCGGTGCTGTCCCTGTCCTGGGAATGTCTGATCAGGATAGTATCGCAGCTCTTGGTTTTTTCTATTTACATCGTCCAGTGAAAATATATGGGAACGAATAACAAATAAGAAAGGAAAGGTCACTTTGATGGGATTGTACAATAGGCTCCCCAACAGTAAGAGAGAAATTGAGAAAAAAATATGTAGGGAGATCTCCAATACACACAAGGTCAATAAGGCTGTTAATGATGGGGGATTTTAATTTTCCAAACATTGACTGGAGTTATCGTTATATTAAAAGTTTGGATGGTGAAAAATTTGTCAAATATGTTTAAGAAAATTTTCTTTCTCAATATGTGGATGGTCCTACTCGAGAAGAAGCAAAACGAGACCTTCCTTTGGGTAATAAGGCAGGACAGGTAACTGAAGTAAAGCCAGGGGAACACTTTGAGTCGAGTCATCAGAGTTCAGTTATGAAATGGTTATGAACAAGGACAAGCCTTCCATAAAAAAATCAAAATTTTTAACTGAAATAAGGCAAATTTTAATGCTATGTGATTAAGCACTTTCAAAAGATGATTGGAGTCGACTGTTTTCGGGAAAAAGGATATCTGGCGGGTGGGAGGCATTCAAGAGTGTGATGACGAGTTCAGAGGCATTTTATTCCTATTCGAGTGAAGGGTAAGGCTGCTAAGAGTATCGTACAATGGATGAATAAACATGTTGAGGTTCTTGTCAAAAATAAGAGGGAACCTTATTTGAAATGCAGACAACTTGGTTCAGTTGTATCTCTTAATCAATATAAAGATTGTAGGGGCATTCTTAAAAGAGAAATTAGGAAGGCAAAGAGGGGATTTGAGTTAGCATTGGCAGTTAAGGTTAAGGATAATCCAAAGCGATTCTACAAATGCATTAAGAGCAAGAGGGCAACTAGAGAGTGGGTATGGCCTCTTAAAGGAGGTCATCTGTGTTGAACTGCAGGAGATGGGAAAGAAACTAAATGAATATTTTACGTCAATTTTTATTGTGGAGAAAGAAACGCTGTCTAGAGAATGTAGGGAAATAAACTTGAATGTTTTAAAAACAGTTCACATTAAAGACAAAGAAATTTGGGAGGTCTTAGAGAAAATAAAGATGGGACTTAATCAAATGTATTCCAGAACATTGTGGAAAGTAAGGGAGGAACTTATGAGACTCTTGCGGAAATATTTGCATCATCTATAACAATAGGTGAGATGTCTGTTGACTGGAGGGTGGCAAGCATTGTACCTTTGTTCAAGAAAGATTGTCGGGAGAAAGCAGGGAACTATAGATCTGTGAGGCTGACTTTGTTGTGGAAATTGTTGGAGGTGATTATCAAAGATAGGGTTTGTGGACTTTTAGAGAGGCATAAATTGAGTAAGGATAGTCAGCATGGATATGTGTTAGGAAAATCATGTCTCACAACATGAATGAGTTTTTTTTTAGGAAGGTGGTTGATTACAGAATAGTAGACATTATTTATTTGGATTTTAGTAAAGTCTTTGACAAGCTTCCACATGGTAAACTAATGGGATTCAGGGTGAGCTTGCCAATTAGATATATAATTGGCTTAATGGCAGGAAACAAAGTAAATGGTGAAGGTTGCTTTTTAAACATAACATTTCTGAAATGATAATTTACACAAACTCTTTCCTCAAACCAAACTCAATGCTCTAATTTGAAGATAGAACAGATAAGTTACATCTTAATTTTATTTCTTCAATTAATTTTAATCAGCTGTTGTCAATTCCAAGAGGTAATTTTTAATCAAGCTATGAGAGTGAAATTCGAAATGAATATTTTGTCACAGTTTTTCCTTTACACAACTATCCAAAGTTCCTTAAAAGGACAATACATTAACTATACATTTTGCACACTGACACAGGCACACACTACACTTTCAAATCACCACAAGTTCCCAAAATACAAACTAAACTCAAAGTATTACTAGAGCTTGAGACAAAACATACAAATTACAAAAGTGAACATATAACAACCGACAAATGCAGATGCCTACAAACCAAAACACAGAATTAACACTTAATGGAGGGACTGTGGGCATTCACATTATCATCCAGACAAGAAAGATTTATTATCTTGGTCAAACACAAAAGTTAGTGTCTCTTTCTCTCTTTGCAAGACTTCGTAAGTAGAGCGAGAAGAACACAGCAACTTCACGTTCTAAGGAAAGATTGAAGGGTGATATTTCATTTTCTGTCTTCTCTTCACCAGTAACCACTCCACCTCCATTCTTGTTTTGATAGAAATGTTCCCTTGAGATCGTTTGCTATCACAATGTTACATTCATGGGATGTACCCTGGTAAATTAAATTTTCTGCAAACGTGGTGAGACTTGTGTCAGCATTTGCCCCTCTGGTACGGCTTGTCTCTGCAGGAGCCATTGGCGCAGAAGGGGCTGGGTTCTCTGCTTTTCTCTCGAAAGGGGGTGGGGAGTTATATTCCTGTTTATCTTCCTCACTGCACTGAGTAGATCCACATGCTAAACTTCCCCCAATCTATATCTCCATCAATTTCCTTCCTATTCTCGGTCCAAAAGCCCACATGTAGGAATCCTCTGAGAACCTCAAGAATGGTTTATTGCACACGTCTTAGAGTCATAGAGATGTACAGCATGGAAACAGACCATTCAGTCCAACTCATCCATGTTGACCAAATGTCCCAACCCAATTGAGTCCCACCTGCCAGCACCCGGCCCATATCCCTCCAAACCCTTCCAATTCATATGCCATTCCAGATGCCTTTTATATGTTGCAATTATACGAGCCTCCATCACTTCTTCTGGCAGCTCATTCCATACACGTACCACCCTCTGCATGAAAAAGTTGTCCCTGAGGTCTCCTTTATATCTTTACCTTCTCACCCTAAACCTACGCCCTCTAGTTCTGGACTCCCCGACCCCAGGGAAAAGACTTTCTCTATTTATCCTATCCATGCCCTTCATGATTTTATAAACCTCTATAATGTAACCCCCTCAGCCTCTATCACTCCAGGGAAAACTGCCCCAGCCTAATCATACTCTCCCTATAGATCAAATTCTCTAACCCTGGCAACATGCTTGTAAAACTTTTCTGAACCCTTTCAAGTTTCACAAAATCTTTACAATATGAAGGAGACCAGAATTGCATGCAATATTCCAACAGTGGCCTAACCAATGTTCGTACAGCCACAACATGACCTCCCAACTCCTGTACTCAATACTCTGACAAATAAAGGAAAGCATACCAAATACCTTCACTATCCCATCTACCTGCGACTCCACTTTGAAGGAGCTATGAACCTGCACTCCAAGATCTCTTTGTTCAGCAGCACTCCCTCGAACCTTCTCATTAATGGATAAGTCCTGCTAAGATTTGCTTTCCCAAAATGCAGCACCTCACATTTATCTAAATTAAACTCCATCTGACTCTCCTCAGCCCATTCGCCTATTTGATCAAGATCCCGTTGTAATTTGAGGTAACCTTGTTCGCTATCTGCTACACTACTAATTTTGGTGTCATCTGCAAACTTACTAACTATACCTCTTATGCTCACATCAAATCATTTATATAAATGATGAAAAGTAGTGGACCTAGCACCAATCTTTGTGGCACTCCACTGGTCACAGGCCTCCAGTCTGAAAAGCATCCCTCCACCACCATCCTCTGTCTTCTACCTTTGAGCCAGTTCTGTATCCAAATTGCTGGTTCACTCTGTATTCCATGAGATCTAACCTTGCTAACCAGTCTCCCATGTGGAGCCTTACTGAAGCTCATATAGATCACATCTACCGCTCTGCCCTCATCAATCATCTTTGTTATTTCTTCAAAAAACTCAATCAAGTTTGTGAGACATGATTTCCCACGCACAAAGCTATGTTGACTATCCCTAATCAGTCCTTGCTTTTCCAAATACATGTACATCTTGTCCCTCAGGATTCCTTCCATCAACTTGCCCACCACCGATGTCAGGCTCACTGGTCTATAAGGAAGTGTTTCTGACTGACACTGATCACCAGTCAGTGGTAGTCAGAGATTCCGGAAAGCCCCATGGTGCACCTCAATT
Organism: Chiloscyllium plagiosum; assembly: GCF_037043375.1. NCBI lineage: Eukaryota > Metazoa > Chordata > Chondrichthyes > Orectolobiformes > Hemiscylliidae > Chiloscyllium > Chiloscyllium plagiosum. The sequence continues at coordinate 66,959,204 of NW_028270144.1, forward strand.
AGGAAGCGATTGTCTGTGTTGGAAAACAGTGAGAGTGACAGTTCCTCTGGGGAGTGCAGCCAGAGTTCAACTGCACAAGGTGGGGATCAGAAAGAGCGGGAGAACAATAGTGGTGGGAATCTCAATCATGACGGGCACTCACAGTGACATTGCTGGCAACGATGCCTTGATGTTGGGAGATGGCGTCATGGTTCAGGAAGAGATGGAAAGAGGTGTTGGAGAGTTGGCATTTAGCCCCTTCAAGGTAAAGATCAACTTGCCAGGCTACAAGGGCACCACCCCTGCCAGCTGGTATAATGATAAATTTCCTGAGAGAGAGAAGTGGTGCCATTTCAAAAGGGAACAGGGAGAATGGGTGAGAGGAGCAGAGAAATTGCAACAGCCAACGTTACACCGACAGTTTGCAGTGAAGAGATTGAGGGCAGGAAAGTGGCAAGAGGAAGGGGTCCAAGTAGAAGATGAACACTGGAGGTGAGGGGATAGGTGGGGCATGGGAATTCCTGGTTGGAGAAGTGAGCACAGAGGTGGAAGTGGCTGTAAAACAGACCAGCATCATGGAGAGCCTCTTCCATGGGAAAGAAGCTTCAGGCCAGAAGGCAGTGTTGCAATATTGATCAAGGCATCACTTAGTGCGATAGGGAGTGATGAGATCTTGGAAGGCACCTCAGATCAGGCCATCTGGGCAAATATTAATCATAAAAATGGGGCAATCGCATTGTGGGTGGTGTCAGAGAGAGATGGGGAGACTGGTATGTAAGCAATCTCTCAGAAGTGTAAAACACATATGGTCATAAGAGTCGGAGATTTCAATTACCCCAACATGATCTGGGACACAGAAATGTAAAAGGCACAGAGGTGGCATAATTCTTAAAACGTGGACTGGAGAGGTTTATCAGCAGGGGTTTTCATCGGGATTTGAGGAAATATATATCATCCTAAGGATGGTGGGTATCTGGAACTCACTGCCTGAAAGGTGGGAATGCTCAAAGCATTAAAGAAGTGTTGTCCGGTTACTGCCCTAGACAACAGTCATTGGCTCAGCACTAGTGTATAATCAATCCGATTTGAGCGACAGGGAGAGACTGAATAGACTGGGGTTGTTTTCCCTGGAGCATCAGAGGCTGAGTCACCTTATAAAGGTATATAAAATCATGAAGAGCATGGATAAAAGGACAAGGTCTTTTCCCTGGGGTGCAGGAGTCAAAAACTGGAGGGAAAGCTTTAGGGTGAGAGGGGAAAAATTTGAAAGGGACCTGAGGAGCAACTTTTTCACACAGAGGGTTGTGGGTGCATGGAATGAGCTGCCAGAAGAAGTGATGGAGGCTGGTACAATTACAACTTTTTATAGGCATCTGTTGGGTATATGAATAGGAAGGGTTTAGAGGGATATGGGCCAAGTGCTGGCAAATGGATTGAGGTTAGGTTAGGATATCTGGTCAGCATGGACGAGTTGAATCGAAGGGTCTGTTTCCATGCTATACATCTCTATGACTCTAATCAATACCTTTGTTAGCTTAGTTAAAACAAACATACAATTTACACCATTTGGTTAGGAAAAGGTGAGCAGCAGGCATACAATTCATGCAAGGTGAAAATTCAAGTGCACACTCACAGACCTTGATGTTTCCTGAACAGTGAACAAAAATAACAGCAAATACCCAAGAATCGCAGGCAGGAGGGATTAGTTTAGTTTGGGATTCTATTCGGCATAGACTGGTTGGACCATGCTGCATGAATCTATGACATAAACAGAAGCTCATGCTAGTCAGACAATTTCTTCCAGGTCTTAAAGTCCTATTCACATTTAAAAATGTGGGACCCACAAAATCGTCAAGTCTGCTCTCCAAGGTTTTTGCTGATGGCACATTGAATCCTGCATTTTTATCCTTTGGCCTGATCATCCCCAACTGTGGTGTCTTGTTCTTCTAGGTTCATTGCTCATCTGGGAGCTGTTGTCTTTCCACTGTGGGCACCTTTCAGACTATCCCATTATTCTTCCTCCAAATAAGGACTTGCACCTTATGTCACCCTCAGAGCCAGTGGCTGGTGCTCGGGTAACTTCCGTTCACCAGCTTGCTGCTTTTATGTGAGAGCAACCCCTGGCCAACGTCTCCACCCTCTCGATCCAAAGATATCTGTCTTAGGATCACCATTTTCCTTTCATTCTGTGAACCATAATCAACCGTCTATGCATTAATTCCACATTATTTATGAATATAATTAGTTAAAATACCAAAAAGATCTAACTACTTAATTCATACAATCCCTTTTATAATAACAATCAGCCCTTCAGGTTCATTCCTGCCTTATCTTTCAATCTGCATATAATTTTATTTTGCCATCTTCTGAACTGATACATGCTGAATATTTCAATTACTGGAGCACGCAAGACCAATATTACAGCTGTTTGCAATATTCGCACAAGTGAGGACTGCAGGTAATGGCGATTAGAGTTGAGAGTGTGGAGCTGGAAAAGCACAGCAGGTCAGGCAGCATCCGGGGAGCTGGAAAATCGATGTTTCGGGCAAAAGCCCTTCATCAGGAATGAGGCTCAGAGCCTTGGTGGTGGGAGGGGGATGGGGCCGGGGGGAAGTTAGCTGAGCGTGATAGATGGATGGAGGTGAGGATAAATGTAATAGTTTGGAGGGGAGGGTGGAGCGGATGGGTGAGAAGGAAGTTGGACAGTGCTGAGCTGGAAGGTTGGAACTCGGAGAAGGTGGGAGGGAGGGGAAGCGAGGAAACTGGTGAAATCCACATTGATGCCATAGGGTTGGAGGGTCCCAAGGTGGAAGATGAGGCATTCTTCCTCCAGCGTCGGGTGGTAACGGAGTGGCAATGGAGGAGGCCGAGGACCTACATGTTCTTGGCAGAGTGGGAGGGGAGTGAAAGTGTTCGGCAAAAGGGCGGTGGGTTTGGTTTGTGCGGGTGTCCTGGAGATGTTCTCTGAAGCACTCTGCGAGTCGGCTGTCAGTCTCCCTAATGTAGACGAGACTACATCGGGAGCAATGGATTCAGTAAATGACATATGTGAAAGTGCAGGTGAAATTTTGATGGATGTGGAAGGGTCCTTTGGGGCCTTGGACAGAGGTGAGGGGGAGGTGAGGTTTGGGTTTTGCAATTCCTGCGGAGGCAGGGGAAGGTGTCGGGAGGGGTGCGTGGCTTGTTGGGGAGCGTGGACCTGACGAGCTAGTCACGGAGGGAATTGTCTTTATGGAAAGGTAGGAAATATATCCCTGATGGTGGGGTCCATTTGTAGGTGGCGGAAGTGGCAGAGGATGATGCGATGTATACAGAGGTTGGTGGGGAATGGAAAGTGAGGACCAGGGGAATTCTGTAGTTGTTGCATTTAGAGGAGTGGGATTTGAGGGCAGAGATGTCAGACGTGGATGAGATGCATTGGAGAGCATCTTCCACTTTGTTGTCAAGGGGAAGTTACAGTCTTTAATGAAGGAGGCCAACAGGTGCGTTCTATGGTGGAACTGGTCTTCCTGGGAGCAGATGCGGCGGAGGATTTGGGAATAAAGGATATCATTTTTACAGGAGGCAGAGTGGGAGAAGGTGTAATCCAGGTAATTGTGGGAGTCGGTGGGTTTGTAGAAAATATCAGCATTGAGTCGGTCACCATTGATGGAGATGGGGAGGTCCATGAATTTCCCCTCCTCCCACCTTATCCCAGTTTCAACCTTCTAGCTCGGCTCCACCCTCATGACCTGTTCTACCTGTCCATCTTCCTTCCCACCCATCGGCTCCACCCTCCCCTCCAAAATGTTGATTATCCTGGTCCTCGGATGCTGCTTGACCTGTTCTGCTTTTCCAGCACCACACGCTCAACTCATATGCAATATATTCTCACCCATGGATGTACTTGAACATTACATCTCCAACACCTCATTTGCCTTGGAGCACGAGTTCTAATTGTTTTGGTATGTTTAGTCTGTTGATGGATCCTCTCCTTTGCCTCTTCTACAAATTGTGCTTCCTTCATGACTGCTCTTATTATGGCCAAGGCAAGGGTCACACCCCCAGCCCTTACCCAATAACCAAGTCTAAGATCACATTTTTGTCATCTACGTCACGTCCCTTCGTCTTTTGAGTGGAATGATCTGCTCAAACTGTCAACATCTGTGTTTTTCTCTCAGTTAATCTATTTGCATACATTATCCAAAATTCACTATTTTCAAATTGTGTAACCTCTTTAACCTGTAATCAATTTTATTCTCCTTAATTTTGTTTATCTTTTATCTTCCAGTTCTCTATCTGCAGATCATCTCTTTGAATAACAGAGAAATAATATCATACATGGACTCAAAAGATGTGGAGGAGGTGCTGGATTTCGTAAAATGCATAAAGGTGGATTGATCCCTGGGACTTGATCAGTGTCCCCTTGATCTCTGTGGGAAGCTTGAGAAGTGATTGCTGAGCCTCTTGCTGAAATATTTGTATCATTGATAGTCACAGACGCGGTACCGGAAGACTGGAGGTTGGCTACAGTGGTGCCACTGTTTAAAAAGGTGGAAGGAAAAGCCACGGAACTATGGACTGATGAGACTGACATCAGAGGTGGGCAAGTTGTTTGAGGGGATCTTAAGGGAAATGTACTTCAATAGATAGCACTCATTCAGCAGTCTACATTGTGTTGTACATTGGAAATCATGTCTCATTAACTTGATTGAGTTTTTTGAAGCAATAACGAAGTGGGCTGATGAAGGCAGAGCAGAGGATGTGATGTGTATGGACTTCAGTGAAGCATTACATTACATTACATTACAGTGTGGAAACAGGCCCTTCGGCCCAACAAGTCCACACCGACCCGCCGAAGCGAAACCCACCCATACCCCTACATTTACCCCTTACCTAACACTACGGGCAATTTAGCATGGCCAATTCACCTGACCCTGCACATCTTTTGGACTGTGGGAGGAAACCGGAGCACCCGGAGGAAACCCACGCAGACACGGGGAGAACGTGCAAACTCCACACAATCAGTCGCCTGAGGCGGGAATTGAACCCGGGTCTCAGGCGCTGTGAGGCAGCAGTGCTAACCACTGTGCCACCGTGCCGCCCATCAACAAGGTTCCATATGGCAGGCCGGGTTAGTAAGGTTGGATCACATTGAATACAGGGAGAATTTGGCTACAGAACTGGCTCGATGGCAAGAGAAAGAGAGTGGAGAGGGAGGGTTATTTTCCCTGTAGAGGGCAGTGTATTAGGAGGCTGCACTCTGCTGCTGCTGCGTGATTGGAATGTGGAAGCTGGAGTGGCAACATCTGCTGTAACTGAGAGCAGCTGGAGCCTGGAGCCTCGAGTGCTGTGGAGGGAATGGAGCTTGGGATTCTTCACTGCTGCTGCCTTTGGGAGCCTGGTGTACTGCATTTCTTCTTGGTGAGTTAGGACTGCTGTAATAATGCCAACTGCACCAGAGAGTAGCTGCTGTTTGGGACCTGGAGCCTCGTGCACTGCAATCTGCCTGCCAGGAGGGACACGTAATTCAGACTGGCTGCTGTTGCTGCTGCTGCTGCTGCTGCTGCTGCTTGGAGACACTTTCTGGCCTCTATTTCTGACCAGCCATTTTCTTGAAATGTCAGTTCCTGGAGCCTGGACTTTTGCATGGTGCCTTTAAAAGATAAGACCATAAGACCATGAGAAATAGGAGTGGAACTAAGGCTATTCAGCCCATCGAGTTGACTCCACCATTTAATCATGGCTGATGGGCATTTCAACACCACCTACCCACACTCTCTCCGTATCCCTTAATTCCTTGCAAGATTAAGTATTTATCAATCTCTGCCTTGAAGGTATTTAATGTCCCAGCCTCCGCTGCGCTCAGTGGCAGTGAATTCCATGGCCCACCATTTTCTGGCTGAAGAAATGTCTCTTCATTTCTATTTTAAATTGACCCTCTCTAATTCTAAGGATGTGCCCACGAGTTCAAGTCTCCTCGCCTGAGGGAAACAATTTTCCAGTCTCCACCCTTTCTAAGCCATGCTTGTATGTTTCTATTAGATCTCCCCTCAACCTCCTGAATGCTAACGAATACAATCCCAGTATTCTCAGCTGTTCATCATATGTTAGGACTACCATTCCAGGGATCATCTGTGTGAATCTCCTCTGGACACGCGGAGGTGTGGTGCTCAAAACTGGACACAGTATTCTAAATGGGGTATAATGCCCCCCGTTATTTCATCCAGATCATTTATTTATAAAGTGAACAGCTGCGGCCCCAACACTGAACCTTGCAGGATACCACTTGTCACCAGCTGCCATTTTGAAAAAGATGCTTTTATCCCAACTAAGACTGTCAGACAGCCAATCCTCAATCCATGCCAGTAGCTCACCTCGATCATCATGGGCCCTCACCTTACTCAGCTTCCCGTGAGGCACCTTATCAAAGGCCTTTTGCAAATCTAGGAAGATAACATCCAGAAAAGATTATGCTTTTTCTGCACTTAACGATTTTAATGCAGTACATAGAGCCTGAACTGAAACATTTATATGGAAAGGCTGTACTGTTTGCGGGAAAGCAGCAGGATTTACGAAGACAACAGACTTTTGAATTTAGCCAATCAATTTGAACCAGGCACTTCGATAAGAAAAATCTATTAATTTTGAATCTGAACGTTTTGACAACAGAGGAACAATCGTATTGTAAGAAATATTGATATGTCATCAAGAGTATAAATGAAAGGGCAGTCAGATAAAGACTCCAGAGCCAATGTCCATTCACCAGAGCTCAGAGCCCTCAGCTTTCAAGAGAAAATCGTTGGCTCTCACAGCCTCCTCTATGTCTTAGAGAAAGCACCTTCGAAATAATAATGGTACCAATGTTGGAGAAGACGTTCCTGACAGAAGGATAACAAAGAAGATGTTCCTGACAGAAGGATAACAAAGAAGATGTTCCTGACAGAAGAACAACAGAGGAGGCACAACATCTGGAATCTGGCTGTAATTTTGAGAGACCAAATTCTATCTATGAGGCTTCTATTAATTGGAACAGCAAACCATTAGAATTTTGTTTAATTCGGGAATAATTAGTTAAGAATTTATTTGTTTCCTGTTCGAGTGAGATAAATAAGATGTTACTTGTTGATTTTATGTTGAGAGTCAGGGATTTATTTAACCACTAAAGTTGCTGAAAGGTGGGTTACATCTGTTAAACACTCTTTACAGATTACAGGGTATGATGGTCCTCTGTGTGTGTTTTGGTTTTAGATCTCAGAGAGGGGTCAACCTCTGCTTTCTAACAGATTGGGGGCTTGAATCCAGGATCTGGAAAGATTTGGACAGAGTTTGGTTATGAAAGATCCCAGCAAGTTGAATCATACTTGTGGGTTAGTGTTCTAGGTTTTTAAATGGAAGTGAGAAGTGGAAAATCTGTTCAATATTGGTTGCTTGTTGGTTAAATTGAAAGTGGGGAAATGGCTCTGAGTATTGCTAAAGAGGTTTTGGGGCAAAGACGCTTCTCAAATTTGCCAAGACAAATTAGAAAGACAGAAAAAGGTGACCCTTGTAGAATCAGCAAATAGGCTAAAATTGGGTTTAATGAGGGATAACAAAAAAGCTGAAATTGTAACGGAGTTAGCCATGCATTTAAGTATATCAGACTAACAGTCAAGTGCAGTGGTGTTAGAAACAATTAAATTGCAAATAAGCCAATTGGAGTTAGAAAGGGAACTGAAACAGTTTGAATTAGTTAAAAGCTGAGGAAAAAGAAAGGAGAGGAAGGCCTGAGCAGAAGGAAGGGAAAAAGAGAGCTTGAATTTAAGAAGTTGACAATTAGACAGGAATGTTGCCTCAAAAGGATGGAGATGATGGTGGAAGATAATTTTAGTGAGGAGCATAGTGATAATGAGGTAAACCACCATAGCCAATGGCCTGTTGGGGACCTGTTTAAATATATCCAAGCATTGCATAAATTTGTGAAGAAGGACATAAAAACACTTTTCATCTCATTTGAGAAAGTGGCTAAATGAATGAGGTGTCAAGCGACCATATGGATTTTGTTGATCCAAACAAAGTTGGTAGGTAGGGCTAGTGAATTGTTGACAGCACTGTCAGAGTGGGTGTCAGGAGGATATGAAGAAGGAAATAAAGTCTATTTTGAGTGCCTATGAACTGGTATCAGAAGTAGATAGACAACGGTTCAGAAATGTAAGAAAGGAACGACATTGGATTTACATTGAGTCTGAAAGGATTAAACAGACCAACCTCAATAGATGAATGAAAGCATTAAAGATAGAAAAGATGTATGAGGCTCTTGAGATATTATTTTGCTGAAGGAGTGTAAGAACTCAATTCCAGAATTGATAAGAGCTCACGCTGAGGAACAGAAATTTAAAACACCCAGAAGAGCTGACGAGATGGTAAATGAATAAGCGTTAGTCCGCAGTTCGAAATCTAGCTTCTGACAGCAATTTCATTCCATGAGGGATAGAAATTGGGAAAGTGGGGAATCCTTCAATGAAAAGCAAAAAATAGATCACACTAGAAACAGTTTACCACATGTGTAAAAAAGAAACCCAATAGGATAGAAAAGAGGTCTCAAGTGCTTTCACAGCAATAATGTGAGACACACAAAGTCACAGTGCCAGTGGTTTCAGAAAGGCACTGGGAAGAAGAATGTGATAAAAGAGTGTTGTTTAAACCAGTCGGATTAGTTCAGGCAATGAAGGAAATCTTGAGACGTCGAGGAGGTGAAGGAGAGGGCACAGCCTAGTCACCGGCTTGACCTTTTCAAAGATTTCACCTTTGTGAGTAAGTTTTACTCGGATAGAAAAGAGAGAACAAGTAAAAAAAATATATATTAAGAGATATGAGAACTAGTGTGTCTCTAATAGTGAGAGATGAAAATATTTGCAATCCTTTTGAAATATTGTCTGAGAGTGTGGTAATCTATAGAATAAATAGAGAGAGGAGTGGTATTCCCCTGTATAAGATAAGGTTAGAAAGTCCAGTCAAGATTGGGGAAGTGATAGTGGGAGTGACGGGAAAATTGGCTGTTCCAGGAATCCAGTTAATTCTTGGGAATGATATCACTGGATCACAGCTGGGAGTGAGGCCTAGTGTACTGGATTGGAGAAATCAAAAGAAAACCAGGGAACTGAGGAGTTAAAAGAAAAGTACCGAGCATTTTTTTGGCCTGGTGACACAAACCCATAGACATAAGTTGAAACAAGAAGGGGAAAAGAGAAAGACCAAGGAGTTGAGGTCCAGTTAGCTGACACTCTGATGAGATGGTCAAGGAAAAAGCTAAGCAAGTTAGAGGATTAGGGTTGGTTGTTTAGTTCTGAAAGATTAATGGAGTTACAACAAAAGGATGAGATGGTAAAGGATTTATGTCATGAAGCCTGTTTGGACAAAGAATCAGAGTGTATTCCAGAATGGTATTATCTTAAGGATAAAATCTCAAGGCAGACATGGAGACCTTGGCAGGGTAGTGCAAATGAGAAATGGGTGCAAGTTCACCAGATTGTGTTGCTGGTAGAGTAGAGACCAGAAGTTTTGCATGTAGTACACATATTACCTGTCGGAGTTGATCCAGGAGTGAGGAACATTCAGGCTAAGAGACAGAAGCTTTTTTATTGGCCTGGATTACAGAAAGATGTGGTTGAATTTTGCTGCACCTTTCAGACATTTCAGATGGTAGAAAAACCATAGGCAGGAATAAAACCAATACCTTTGTTGTCAATTCTCGCTTTTCAAGAATATTTTACATGGATTATAAATGATTATAATGGTCCCCTCATGTCAACCAAAAGTGGGAACCAGTATTTGCTAACCAGAATGGATTGTCTACTAGGTTGCTGGAGGCAATTCCATTACGACCTGTCAAGGCGCAAAAGGTTTTGGAGGAGATGCTTGCTTTCTTTAGTCATTGTGAATTACTCTGCGATTCAGTCAGGCCAATTTTACTATCAAATTATGTAAGGATGTCATAGTTTCTGCATTCAACACATTACATCAAGTGTGTACCATCCTGAATCTCAGGGAGGATCAGCACCTAAAGACCATGTTGAGGGCTTGTTGTCAGGATTACTCAAATGATTGGGATAAAGTTATCCCATTTATGTTGTTTACCAAGAGAGATGCTTCAAATGAATTGACTCAGTTTGTTCCATTTGAAGTGATGTTCAGACACAAAGTATGAGGTCCTTTAAAATTAATTAAGGAAAAATTGATAGGTCTGAAGCCCAAGATTTCTCCGTTGGATTATGTATCAGAGGTGAGAGACAGATTAAACAGAGTAGGTGTATTTGCTCGATAATGTTGCAAGGTGGCACAGCACCTAATGAAGAAAGAAATAGGTAAGAAATTTCAAATTTGTACAGTTGCCCGTGAGGATAAAATAATGCTGTTACCAGTGATGGGAAATCCCTTCAAAGGAAGGTTTAGTAGTTCTTACCAGATTGAAAAGAAATGAAGTCAGGTGAATTATCTGCTAAAGATGCCAGATAGGAAAAAATATCAGTATGTCACGTGAATGTGCTTCATCTTCCTCGTGGATGACCTCCCCAGCAGAGAGTCTCCATCCATCCCAATGGCATCCATAAATGAGATATCTCTACCCAGCAGGAGGGTCTGAGGGGGTATCGTTCGGGGATGGGTGGTGATGTCAGGTGCGGCTGCTCTGTTGCTGGCAGATCTTACACAGTGGAGGTTGACTCCCCATTGAGAACTGAAACCAAAAACTCAGAGGAGCACCTCACCCTTGAATCTTAAAAAGGGTGTGAAAAATGGTGTCATCTGCCTTTCAGCAACTTCTAGTGGTTAACTAAACTAAACCTCTGACACTCACTTTAAAACTAGCAAGTAATAATTTATTTATACAACTCGAACAGTGAACAAATTAACAAAACTATTAACAGATCAAATAATTCCCTTTTATCTACTAGCTATTCCTGAATAAAACAAGATTATAATACTGTGCTGTTCCAATAAATAGAAGTTTCACTCGTATAACAAAACTTGAATTTTGTCTCTCAAAATTCCAGCCAGGTTACGTATCTTCCAGAATGGTCGGTGCCTCGTCTGTTGATCTGTCAGGAACGTCTTCAGTCGTCCTTCTGTCAGGAATTAAATGGTGCTTTCTCTCATACATAGATGACTGAGAGCACCAAGTTATCTCTCTAGAGCTGAGGGCTCTTAGCTCTAGCGGATGTCAATTAACTCTGGGTTCTTTGTCCAACTGCCCCCTTTTAGAACCAAGTGTGTACCATCCTGAATCTCAGGGAGGATTGGAAATGGGGCATCAGCACCTAAAGACCATGTTGAGGGCATATTGTCAGGATTACTCAAGTGATTGGGTTAAAGTTATCCCATTTATGTTATTTACTGTGAGAGATGCTACAAATGAATTGACTCAGTTTGTTCCATTTGAATTGATGTTCAGACAGAAAGTATGAGGTCCTTTAAAATTAATTAAGGAAAAATTGATAGGTCTGAAGCCCGAGATTTCTCAGTTGGATTATGTATCAGAGGTGAGAGACAGATTAAACAGAGTAGGTGTATTTGCAAGATAATATTGCAAGGTGGCACAGCACCTAATGAAGAAAGAAATAGGTAAGAAATTTCAAATTTGTACATTTGCCCGTGAGGATAGAGTAATGCTGTTACCAGTGATGGGAAATCCCTTCAAAGGAAGGTTTAGTAGTCCTTATCAGATTGAAAAGAAATGAATCTTCTAGGAGAAACTGAGGACTGCAGATGCTGGAGATCAGAGCTGAAAATGTGTTGCTGGAAAAGCGCAGCAGGTCAGGCAGCATCCAAGGAGCAGGAGAATTGACGTTTCGGGCATGAGCCCTTCTTCAGGAATCAGGACCAGTTCAGTCAGTTGAAGAAGGGTGTCAGTGGAAGGGTACTAGTTGGTACGGCGGGAAAGGAAGAAGCGGAGGGCTTTGAGTCCTCCGTGATGGGGGATGGAAGTGTACAGCAACTGGATGTCCATGGTGAAGATAAGGCGTTGGGGACCAGGGAATCGAAAATCATGGAGGTGGTGGAGGGCGTGGGTGGTGTCCCAAACGTAGGTGGGGAGTTCTTGTACTAAGGGGGACAGGACCGTGTCGAGGTATGCAGAGATGAGTTCGGTGGGGCAGGAGCAGGCTGAGACAATGGGTCGGCTGGGGCAGTCAGGTTTGTGGATTTTGGGCAGGAGGTAGAAATGGGCGGTGCGGGCTTGTGGGACTATGAGGTTGGAGACGGTGGATGGGAGATCCCCTGAGGTGATGAGGTTATGGATGGTCTAGGAGATGATGGTTTGGTGGTGGGAGGTGGGGTCATGGTCAAGGGGGCAGTAGGAGGAGGTGTCCGTGAGCTGGCATTTAGCCTCAGCGGTGTAAAGGTCGGTGCGCCAAACTACTACCGCGCCTCCCTTGTCTGCCGGTTTGATAGTGAGGTTGGGGTTGGAACGGAGGGAGTGGAGGGCTGCACGTTCCGAGGGTGAGAGGTTGGAGTGGGTGAGAGGGGTGGAGAGGTTGAGGCGGTCAATGTCGTGGCAGCAGTTGGCTATGAAGAGATCGAGGGCAGGTAAGAGGCCAACTCAGGGTGTCCAGGTGGATGGGGTGTGTTGGAGGCAGGAGAAGGGGTCGTCAGAGAGTAGGCGAGAATCTTGGTTGAAGAAGTAGGTGCGGAGGCGAAGGCGGTGGAAGAATTGTTCGATGTCTCGCCGCGTGTTGAACTCATTAATCCGAGAGCGTAGGGGAATGAAGGTGAGGCCTCTGTCGAGGACTGATCTTTTATCCTCAGAAAGGGGTAGTTCTGTAGAGATGGTGAAAACATGGCAGGGCAGGGAGCTAGGACCTGGTGTGGGGCTGGAGCTGGGAGTGGTGGCGGGGTTAGGCGTGGGGCCGGGGACGGAGATCGGGGCAGGGGTGGTGTTCGGTGTGGGGGCGGGGTTAGGCGTGGGGCCGGGGACGGAGATCGGGGCAGGGGTGGTGTTCGGTGTGGGGGCGGGGTTAGGCGTGTGAACGGAGATCGATGTGGGGGTGGGGTTAGGCATGCAGACGGAGATCGGAGTGGGGGCGGAGACGCATGCGGTGTGGTTGTTGTGCAGGTGGGTGTCACTGGGGGCGGAAGTGGCTGCGGCGATGGCAGAAACGGTGTTGTTTCCGATAGCCGTGCACCCTGCAGAGGCCGCGAATCTGTCGGTGATGGTCTTCCTGGCGATCGTGGAGGCGGTTGTCTGGGCAGCGATCACTGAGACTGCATGGTCGGTGGGGGCAGAAGTGACGTCATGGTTCGCAGCGGCGGTTGCTGTCGCGGGCGCTGCAGCTGCCCCGTGGTTAATGGTGCCCGAGTGATTTCGGAGGCCGATGGAAGATTCTGGAACAGTTGAGGAACCCAGAGTGTGGGGGTAAGTACATGAAAGTTTTTGATACTTACTGTCTTTAATTTCCGATATGGCTAGGAAGAACTGTTTGTTTAGTGTATGGATTCTTCTGTGGATGAAGAACAGTAGAGGTCCTTTACAGGTCTGTGAGAGTGTTGTCCTGAGCTGGGGTAGGGCTAATTGCAGGGAATGTAGGTAGCGGAGCATGGCTGCAAGCGTGGAGCGGAGGATCTGGAGGGAGGTCTGTTGCTGGAGGCTTCAGATTTGTTGTGGGTACTGGTTGTCCTGGTTGGGTCCAAATTTTGTTGGTCTGAACGTAGTCTGGAGTACGTGCGGGGTCAGTCGGTTCCGTAGGCAGGTGCTGAGGAAGGAGATGTGGCTGTGGTAGGGAGTCTGTTTGAGGATGTGGCTGAAGAGCTTCTGTGCAGAGGAGATGACCTGGGGTGTGCAGTGAGAGAGGGACTCACTGAAATCCTTGTAGAGGGAGGAGGACAGCTTCTTCAAGGAAGGCATCGTTGCAAGAGGATTCACAGTAGATTAAAATCTTCTAGGAGAAAGTGAGGACTGCAGATGCTGGAGATCAGAGCTGAAAATGTGATGCTGGAAAAGCGCAGCAGGTTCCTGAAGAAAGGTTCATGCCCGAAACGTTGATTCTCCTGTTCCTTGGATGCTGCCTGACCTGCTGCGCTTTTCCAGCAACACATTTTCAGTGCTGGTATCTAAATGCCTGGTTCAAACTGATTGATGAAATTCAAAAGACTGTTGTCCAGGTAAAAATTGCTGCTTGACCACCTTATTGTACGGCCTTTTGATACAAATGTTTCATTTCATGCTTTCTACATACTGCATTTAAATCTCTAACCACAGAAAAAGCATCAACTTTTAAATACATCACGTAATGCTTTCCCCATTTTACAATTTTACAAACATCAAACTCTAACCTCTTGACACCCTCCCCCTCACTCCCCCACTCCAATCTGCAATCATTGTAACCAACTTTGCAACACCTTTGCCATTAAGGAAAAATAAGCCATCATTACGAAAAAAATGGCTTCTATCTTTTTTGTAAACTTAACTCCATGACATTACCAGATCCGTAGCTCATGAATCTAGAGTTACACTTTATACTAATTCCTATATATATATAGAACCCTACTGTTTCTGTCTCATACAAACATTTTTCTTTTTAACTCTGGATAAAGCATCGCAATAATATTTTCATGACACACAATGTATACAATCTGTAACTTAAACACTTGTAACATGAGACTCCAATGAAATAGTCTGATGCTCTTGTCATCAAATCTTTCCAGGAATGTCAAAGAATTGTAATTGGTATACACAATCATCTCTGATGCATTGTTTGCAACGTGAACATTAAAATGTTGAGAGGCCATTACCAGACTCAATAACTCTTTTCCAACGGTGGAATATTTTTTCTGGTGGATATTGATTTTTGTTTAAAAATAATTGATTTGGCGTTTCAATTCCACAATCATTGTCCTGTAACAACACAGCTCCAACACCTAAATTGCTTAGTCCGATGGTAATTTTGAAGGGTTTCAAAACATTTGACATGGTGGTCCTGATGGAGGAGCGGCGCTCCGAAAGCTAGTGCTTCCAATTCAACCTGTTGGACTATGGTGGTGTTGTGTGATTTGTACACTGGCATCTCCGAATCAGATTTAGTCATAGCATTGTCCTTCTGATAATCTATGCAGAATCATTGAGTACCCCCAGACTTCAGAACCAACACGATTGGCAAACTTCACTCGCTTTGACTTGTCTCCATGAATTCTTCCTGGAGCATTACTTCCACTTCATTCTGAACCTGCGGAGCTTTGAAAGGATTACTCTGGTATGGGTGCTGTTTTATCAGAGCAGAACTCCTTTCATCAACCTCATATACTAAAGTATTGGTAGTCCCCATTCTATTTCTGCATAGTTGTTCACAACTCTGAAACGAATCTTTCAATTCAGTTCACAGTTCAGGAGTCAGATTGCTCACTTCCTTATCCCATTCCTTGAGGACTTTCTCATTATTCATTTTGCTCTGGGGCACATTCAAAATCCAAATCCTCTGGATTGATTCCTACTCTGAGTGGCAGTAACTAATAGCTGTTTTGCAAGTTCACTCTCCTTGTCATAGTATTGTTTAAGTATCTTCACATGACGTACCCAATATTTTTTTCTCTATCAGTCATCATTACCAGATAATCTACCTGAATCAACTTCACCTCAATCTTAGAGCCACCATTGAACATCGCTTTGAAGGTATCTCCCAACATTGTTAATGGCCCAGCGTGGCCATAGACGTACATAAACGTATGTACTTGAGATTTCTTATCTTCTTCTAGGTGCTGTGTCATCCTCAAATGTTGTCAAGCTAATTCAACTACTCTGTTTAATCTGTCTCTCGCCTCTGATACATAATCCAATTGTGAGATCTCTGACTTCAACTTTTCCATAATTACCTTGAAAGGCCCTCACACTTTGTGTCTGAACCTCAATTCAAAAGGAGCAAACTGAGTCGTTTCATTTCTACCATCTCTGGTAGTAAACAATAAAAAATGGGATATCTTTATCCCAATCATTTGGGTCATCCTGACAGTAAGCCGTCAACGTGGTCTTTAAGGTCTCTCACTATTAGAAACACACAAGCTCCCTTAACTCTCAATGTTTTTTCCCTATTCCCCGATCTACCTGAGTAAACCTTACTGCCGCAGGTGAAGTCTTTGAAAAGATCGAGCACTATCTTACTCTCCTTCAGCTCCTCGACTTCTCTTGGGATTTCCCTTCACTGCCTAAACTAATCCCAAGAGAAGTCGAGGAGCTGAAGGAGAGTAAGATAGTGCTCGATCTTTTCAAAGACTTCACCTGCGGTTTAACTTCTTTTCCCCCATTCTTTTTCCAAGTGCCTTTCTTAAACCACCGGCACTGTGACCTTGTATGTCCCAGTGTTTTGCTGCAAAAACACCGAAGGTTTTCTACCTCATTTCCACCCTCTTGGGGTTTTTTTTGCTCTTGTAATAATCTGTTCAAAGTGTGATCTCCATTTGGTTTTCATTGAAGGATCTCTCTCTTTCTCAATTTCTATCCCTTATGGAAGGAAATTACTGTCAGAAGCTACATTTCGAATTACACACTAATTTGTATTCACTCACCATCCACTGGGGCTCCGCTGGCTGTTTTAACGTCTTGTTTTCCAACATGAGTTCTTTATCACTTCTGGAAGTGAGTTTTTGAACTCCTTCAGCAGAATAATATCTCCAAGAGCTTCATATACCTTTCCTATCTTTATGATCTCATCTATCTAGCTAGGTTGCTCTGTTTAATTCTTTCAAACTCGATTTAAGTCTGACCTGCTTCCATTTGTACATTTCTGAACCATTGTCTGTATGCTTCTGATATCAATTTGTAGGCACTCTAAATAGCCTTTTTCACTTCTTCCTATTCTCCTGACACCACCTCTGACAGCGCTGCAAACACCTCAGTAACCCTGCCTCCTTAATATGGTCTGAATTAATCTTATCCACGCAGTTTCTGGTCAGTCCATCTGTTGAGCCAATTTCTCAAAAGGAAACAAAAAAGTCTTCCACATCCTTTTCATTGAATTTTGATCAAGTATTGACATGTTTGAAGATATCCTGACCAAGCCTTTGGCTACCTGGGTTTACTCATTATCACTATCCTCCTCACTAAGCCTATCTTCTACCTTCACATGCATCCTATTATGTCAACTTTCCTGTCTAATTGCCAACTTCTGTCGATCAAATTCTCTCTCTTTATCCCTTTCTTCTCTCTCTTTCTCCCTTTCTTCTCTCTCTTTCTCTTTTTCCTCTGCTGGGAATCTTCTTTCCTCTTTCCATTTCCCGTTCCTCTGCATGTAACCGTAATTCAATCTGTTTCAGACTCCTTTCTGCTCTCTCTCTCTTTTTCACTTTCTGACTCCAATTCTCTCATTTGTAATTTTTTTTTCTGACTCCATTGCACTTAAAGTTATATACCTACAACTTTAGGCATAGCTAAATGCTTGGTTAACTCCCTTACAATTTCAGCTTTCTAACTATCATTCGTTAAACCCACTTTTGGCCTGTTTGCTCATTCTAAACGGGCACCATTTTCTGTCTTTCTAAACTTCCTTGGCAAATTTGGAAAGCATCTTTGCCCCCAGAGCCTCTTCCGTAATGTTAAGACCCATTTCCCCACTTTCCATTTACCCCACAACAGGCAACTGAAATTAAACAGATTTTCCAATTGTCACTAATGTTTTATTTAAAGACCGAGGACGCTAGTCACGAAGTTTGTTTGAATCTGCTGGGACCTTTCATACCCTACATCTGTTCAAATCTGTCCAGATCCCTCCAGATATGTCCCAATGCTGAACCCGAGCTGCCGATCTGTTATTAAGGGGAGGTCAACCACCCTGGAGAACTCAAAGCAAAATACCCAAAAGGAGCACCTCACTTTCTAATCTGTAAAAAGGGTGTGAAAAGTGGTGTAAACCTGCCTTTCAGCAACTTCTTGTAGTTAAATAAAATAAATCCCCGATATTCCCTTTAATATCAACAAGTAACAGTTAATGTGTTCTCTTAGAGTTAGATAAATAAACAAAACTATTAGCAAACGAAATAAATCCCTTCTAACTATGAACTATCACCAAATAAAACAAGATTCCAATGGAATGTTGTCCAATGTCCCACTCATACAATACAAGAAATAGAATTTGGTCTCTAGAAATTACAGTCAGGTTCCATGTCTTGTGGAATGTTCAGTGCCTCCTCCATCGGCCTCCAGTCAGGAATGGCTTTTCCTCCAATTCTTCTGTCAGAAATGCCTTCTTTGTCGTTCCTTTGTCAGGAATTATCGATGACTGTGAGAGCCAGTCTCTCTCTCTCTCTCGAGCTGAAGGCTGTTAGCTCTGGCTGATGGCAGGTAGCTCTGGTGTCATTATCCAACTGTCCCCTCTTTTATATCCTTGATGACAATATCAATATTTCTTACAATAGGATTGGGCCTGTGTTGTCAAAACCATCCGATTTAAATTCAACAGGTTTTTGGTTACTAACAGCTCCATTCAAATTGATTTGCGAAATGAAAACCTTGCTGTATTAGCAGGCCCAGGCAGCAGGTTTTACTAACGTTACAAGTAGAAGATCCTTTCTCCGAAATGCTTGGGACCAGCTGTTTTTCAGAATTCAAAATTTTTTGATTTTCACAATAGTGACATTTTTTAAACTTTCACCATTAAACTCTTACTGGAGAAGCAGACTTCTAACTAAGAACATGCTTGGCCACGACCCCGCTAATGTCACATGTGAGAGACAATCATCAAGTAGGTGTTGACTTGGGCATTCATAGAGAAACCCTCAGCCTGTCAGTGCTTGGCCATACCATCCCACGTCGCATCTGAATGACACACATTGAGTGGGTGTCAACTTGGGTTAAGTGTTTGCTCTCCAAATGACCTTGTTAATGAGAAAAAAACTTTACATAAAAAACTTCGGATTTCGGAGCTTTTCTTTTTTTGGATGTTCGGATAAAGAATCTTCCACCTGTTCTGCCGTTTCGATACAAAATGCTTCAGTTCAGGATCTCTTTGTTCTGACAAATGTTCAAGCTGCTCACAGACATCCATTTTAACTCTTAAGCATAAAAACAATCTTTTAAAGGGACCACGCCATGCTTTCTCCATTTTACAACTTTACAATGAAAAAAACACCACATTCTATCTTCCTGCCTCACAGTCTACACTTAGTCTATCCACCTTCACAACAGTTTATTCATTTGTTTTCTTTGATTTTGTTTGAGTTTATTTTTTACTTTGGTCCCTCATTGTCCCTGCCCAAAAGGGGGAATTGCAGACAGAATCATGGGAGAGCCACTTTTTATTTGTTTATTTATTTTTGTATCTCCTCAGAGTGACCAGATTATTATTTATGTTTAACAAAGTCAAGGCAGTTTTATTTTCTGGCCTGTTAGACCAGAGTGGACTTTGCTGTGTGTTTTACCCGGATCTGTCCGTGTCCCGGGTGGGTCTGATCGGGGCAGTGTCGCGGCCTTGGTTTTATTTCATTGTTTATCCCTTTACTTTAAAAGTGTGGAAGGTTGCTTGTCAGACAGGAGGCCTGTCACCAACAGTGTGCACTTTTGGATCACTACATTCAATTCTGGTCTCCCTGTTACATGAAGGATGTTGTGAAAGGGTTAGAGAGTTTGAGCTTTCGGGAGAGGCTGAATGGACTGGGGCTATTTTCCCCAAGGTGTTGGAGGCCAAGGAGTGAAATTATGGAAGTTTATAAAATCATGTGGAGCATGAATAGGGTGAGTCGGCAAGGTCTTTTCCCCAGGGTATGGGAGTTCAAAACCTAAACACATAGGTTTAAGGCAAGCAAGGAAATATTCAAAAGGGAAGTGAGGGGCAACGTTTTCAGGCACAGGGTGGTCCGTGCACCCAACGAGCTGCCAAAGAAATTGTTGCAGGCTGGTATAACGACAACATGCAAAAGGATTCTGGATAGGACTATGAATAGGAAGCGTTTAGAGGGATATGTGCCAAATGCTGGCAAATGGGAGCAGATTAATTTGAGTTAGCTGGTCGGTATGGACGAGTTGTACCGAAGGGACGATTGCCATGCTCGACAGCTCTGTGTCTCTGTGAATCTAAAATGCAGTTGAGAAAAGAATAAATTTCCAGGGCAAAGCACATGAACTCATAATGAATCTGGAACTGAAGTGATTCAGATAGTAAAACAATGTGGTGAACAAATTATTGCAACAGTTTGACTTGAATGACAGGTGATGAGTTGACCCAAGATCAACTTCAAGAGGAAGATCTTAATCCTTCATCTTCCAAAGAAGAAGTGTTATTCCCATTGACAGAGGTAAGACTAAATAAGCAGTAAGCCTGGAGTAACATGATTGAGGATGTGAAATATCTAATTCACCAGCATATCACCCACACAGGGCCAATGAAAATGTCCAACTCACTCAATAAGTCAAATTTAAGCAATTACATACTTCAGCACAAGTAGTTCAACAGTTTGAGAACCAAGATTTGCTTGCGCAAAATGAAGATGAGCTTCATCTGACTCAACAGTTTCCAAACAAACTGCACAGATACAGGATATGATCAAGAAGAAATGATTGAACTCAAATCCAAGATATTGTGAAAAAAAAATGACCATCTTCCACAGAGCTGCCATGTGCTACAATGGACGTTGCTCTGATTAAAGATTCCCCAGATGATGGAACAGGAAGAGTTCCTCAGTGAAGGGAATTTGAGAGAGAAAGGGTTCTCCCAGATAACAGAATGTACCAACGATGCCTTTCAACAGGAATGACACCTATGTTGAGGGATGTTGAAAACAAAAAAAATTTGGAATAATGGTGGACTGAGGGTAACACGGATCTTGGAATTTCTCCTGAGTTTCAGGCTTATTTTGAGATTTACTTCTAGATTTCTGTGTTATGTTATTTCAACCGTATGATATTATTTTGATGCATTTTCAGTTCTTGTGTATAAAAGTGATATTTTGAGAAGTACGGGAATCTAAAATATTTGGAGGGATATAGACCAGGGACAGGCAGCTTGGCCTGGGTGAGTTTGGGATTATTTTCGCCATGACCTGGATGCACTGAAGGAACTGATTCCGTGCTGATTGGCTCTATGATTCTGTGACATGAGCCCACACTCTGTGTCATAATCTCTGTGACTCCTCACGGGATGTTTGTTTTTGAAATTCCCAGTGCACGACACCCACTGGGAGCTGAGGACCCCATTACAACTGACGGCCGCTGTCATCACAATGAGAACCATGACAACACATCATTGCAGGGTCATATAAAACACAACAAACTGAAGCGATCTGTGCACTTGTGCTGGAGAGACGCCGAGAGAGGAGATCAAGCAAACTGCTCTGGTCAACTGAATTGGTAACATCCCAACTCGAGGGAAAGATTGAAGACCGAGTTCAAGAACAGAATCAAAGGATTTTCACAAGCCGACTCAAAGATGAAGCCTGTTATTGGTGTCTTTTGTGTGGCTATGGAGAAGATCATTGCTGAGACTGAAGACAAGGACGAAATCATCCAGAAGATTGAGGAGGGGATCTTTTCGATGGAAGACAATCAGCGGGAGACCGCTGTACACATCATCTCGGAGATGCTCGTGGTGTTTTCCCGGAGGTTTGATGACAGCAGGGAAGTGCTGGAGAATCTTGTGGGCACGCTGCTTGGAGGACTGCTTCCACGTTGTGCTGACGGTTCCCAAGCTGTGCAACAGATGGCCCTCAGCGCGGTCAGTACCATCCTGTCCATGTACTTAGTGGCTGATGGAGCCAGCCTGCAACAATATCAAGAACGTCTGGTGTTTCTGAAGACGCTTCCGGAAGACCTGACGGACCCGGATGAAGGAGCTCAGTTTGAGAAGTGTCATCAGGTGATGGAGCTGATTTGCCAAAGCCTGCCGCGCTGTCAGCTGGACAACCTGCTTCTCATGGTCTGTGGCAGTCTGTCAGACCAAAATCCCAGCTGTGCCCGAGTCGCGTCCTTGCTATTGGAAAACCTCTTCCTGCAAGAGCGAAAACAACTTCAGGACCGGGTCTCAGAGATCCTGCATGTGCTGGGGCTTCATTTGGAGATCATTCCTCACCAGGAGGTGAAAGGGCGTGTCCTACGAGGGATGACTGCTCTGACCTCACAACACTCAGCAGCAGCTATGTCCCAGCTCCTGCTCTGTCGCCCCCCAGGGGACAAGTTCATCCGGGATATGTGGAAAGCAGCAGCTGAGGATAGAGCCTGTCCAGTGAGTACGATCAAACATCTTGTGTACTCACTGGAGGGAAAAAGCTGCCCCGTCCGTGGGAGCATGTACTCGGCCAACGTCTCGCTGACTGCCATCCACGGCTTATATGAGATACTGACTCAGCCCAGGATGGCAGACGTGGTGAGGCCATTGTTCCCACACATTTTCAGTGGCTTACTTATATCACTCACCAGCGGAATGAGTTTCTCTCTGCCCAGTGATACAGATATTCAGTCACAGCAGAGAGGATTCACCGCTGGGTTTGATGCTGATATAAGTAGGTCACTGAATGAAAGGTGTGTGAGGTCACTCATGGCCTTGTTTGATCTAATTGGTCAAAGTGACATCTCAGACCAGATGGTGATGGTAGGAGGATGGCAACAGCTACGAGGGGTTGGATTTGATCAGGGGGTTGTTCTGCTGGCCCAGGCAATGACAGCATCTGCAGGTGATGATTTGTTTAAGACCGTACATCGTCTGGTTTCCCAAATCCTTCGGATCCAGGACTGTCAGGCTGTTCCAATAATCATCTTCTTTGGGGAACTCCTGAAAGCTCCTTGCCTTTCCGAACTGGGTCTCACAGACATGGTCATTAACAGCTTAATACGATACCTCTGCTGGTACGACTCCTCACCCGTTAGCCAGTTGCTCTGCATCAGAGCTTTAAGTAACATCGATTTTGGTGCAAGGCAGCGGTGTTGGAGTGTGACCGATGTCTTGGTGAGCCTGTTGGGCAATCCAGAGAACAGCGATGTATTCACCCTTGCGGTGTTGTCTTGCCTTCAGAAAAACATCCTGGAGGCACCAGCAGAAACAATCAGGCCCTTTTTAAATGCAATCCTCTCCAGGATACAGCCACTGTTTGGGGCAGGAAGTGAGCAAGTCTCTGTGGAAGCTCTCCAAATGTTGGAAATATTGGCCACGTTTGGAGAGTCCAGTGATTTCCAGCGACAGCTCCACACCAACATCGTGTCCTTGCTGTTGCACCTGGATACTAAAAGTGAGAAAACCATCCAGTGTTGTAGTGCAGCACTGCAGATGATTTTCTCAGCCACTGGATCCACAAAGGCTTGCTCCTTAGCTGAGAGGTATCTCGAGGCACCAGGCTGGAGTTACCGAAGCTTCCTGAAACGTATTTCACGTCAGCTCGTTGACGATTACCCCGACATGGTGAGTTCCTACATTTCGGACTGTGTATCCTTCAGTTCCAACCAGGACCATCACCGCGATCAAGCAGCGGCCTTAGCAGCATTCCTCACCAAGCAGACCCATCGCTTCCGGATCACCCAATGGACCTCCTGGTGTAAAAGATTAATTTGCAGTTGCTGCTGCATAGTCCCCAAATGAGACCTCAGCACATCAGGTTCAGAATATGGCCCAGACCCTTGTCTTCTCATACCAACTGTTGTGCTCCAGATCCCGATCCTCACCGTCAATAAACAAACAGACCTTCTCAACATCAATGTTTCTGTCACACCAACGGATCGTCTCTGCATCATCTTATGGTCTTCCCATCTTTAACAGCATCTGATCTCTGTCAGGTCCTCAGCAAGTGCTCTCTCTGGAACCTCAACATTGTCTCAGCATTGATCTTCTCCAGATCGTGGACATTATAGGAAGAATTGATCTCCTCCAGATACATACCTTTTCTGAGAAACTGATCCAAAAGTATACAACTTTGTACACTCATCCAGAGTGTGCAGTTCATAAAATCAATAGACCTATCTCTCAGTTATATTTGTACATATTGTAAATATTTAATGTTCTTGTAAATAAAGATTCCGTTTCACTTGAAATAAACTGCAACAGTGTTGTTGTACCAGCACGTGTCACATAAATGCACTCCCATTCTGGGAGTAGTGACTGCTGGACCATTGGGGTCATCTCTCCCCAGGGCAGCGGATGGAGAGAGGGCAAGGCTCGGGGTCTGCACTCACCTTCCCTGACCACGTCTGCAGGATGTAGTACTGGTTTGATCAGCTTCAGAATGGGGCTTTAGAGCTTCGGTGTGGTCACCTGGCAGCTGAAGTGTTTCTGACTGGCAGCTGAAGTGTTTCTGACTGACACTGATCACCAGTCAGTGGTAGTCAAAGATTCAGGAAAGCCCCATGGTGCATCTCACTCAGAGAGAGTGACGGCTCCTCTGGGGGTGCAGCCAGAGCTCAGTTACACAATGTGGGGATCAGAAAGAACGGGAGAACAACAGTGGTGGGGATCTCAGTCCTGGGGGGCACTCACAGGTATTTCTGCAGGTCTGGACGATAACAACTTAGGGCCTGAACTCTTATTTGTTGGTGACTGTACGCCAGTGTCTTTAGCCTGGAACTGTTTGGAGCCTGGGATCTTCCAATGCTACTATTTCCAGACTGCAACCTGTATCATCTGCCAGTGACTTGCCTTTGGGATTTGGGCAACTCTTGTTTAAGGTCTGTGACTTGGGACTTACACCAGCCTAAGGCACTGTGTTGATTGGTAGGGCCGAACACGATGGCTCAGTGGTTAGTACTCTTGCCTCACAGCACCAGTGACTCTGGTACAATTCCAGCCTCCAGCAATTTCCTGTGTGGAGTTTGCATATTCTACCCGGGTCTGTGTGTCTGCCTCCGATAGTCCAAAGATGTTCAGGTTTGGTGGATTGGCTAAACTGCCCAGTGTCCAGGGATACGTCGGTTAAGTGGATTAGTTGTAGGGGATGCAGGCTTACAGGGATAAGGTAGGGGGTTGAGTTTGGCCTGCTATCCGGAGAGTCAGTCTAGAACTGTTGGGCCGAATGGCCTATTTCCACATTTTAGGGCTTCTCGGAAGACTCAGTACTAGAATCAGATTTTAAGAGTTTTAGTATTTTTGTTTGCTTTGTGCAAGGGGAGGTAGTGGTCCTGGTTTTGGGGGGGGGGGGGGGGGGGGGCGAAGGTGTACCTAAGGTAACTGTGGGGTGTTATAAAACAACAAGTTGAGTAAGAGCCAGTCATTCCTATGTGGGGGTGTGGCATCCTCCATTTTCGGGAGCAGTGAGAGTGAGGAGCAGGGAACTGGTGGGAAGGTAAATTTCCCTCGAAAAGGACTTAACTTGAGAGTCAGCAGCCTCCATCTTCAGCAGGAGCGGTCAACTTGTGCTCCAGGGAGGTGAGTGAATTGATATATTTGGACAGCGGCTAAACGTGGGCAGAGCAAAGAAGCATTAGAAGTTAATTAACTCTAAATTAATAAAGTAATTAATAAAGTAGAGATGGCTGGGCAGGTGAGGTGCTGCAGCTGTATGATGTGGGAGCTGGCTGATCCCGTTGTGAATGGCAGTGACCACATCTGCAGCAAGTGTTAGTTGTTGGAGGATCTCCGGCTCAGAGTTGATGATTTGGATTCTGAACTTCAAACACTGTGGCATATCCAGGAGGGGGAGAGTTACCTGGATGCTTTGTTTCAGGAGCCTGTCACACCTGGTAGATTAAATAATTCAAATTCAGTTAGTGATCAGGGACGACATGGTGTGACTGCGAGTGAGGCAGTTGGGGGATCCTGAGTTCAGGAATGGAGTAGCCTCAGCTCTTGACCTTATCCAACAAGTATGGGATACTTGTTCCTTGTCTGGATGAGGAAAAGGACTGCTCGCAGGATGAGCCAGCTGACAACGGCACCATGGTGTAGAAGACCATTCAAGAGAGGGGAGCAAAAAGACAAGTGGTAGTTATAGGGGATTCTATAATTAGGGGGATCGATAGTATCCTTTGCAAGCCGGATCAGGAGTCCCACATGGTGTGTTGTCTGCCTGATGCCAGGATGCAAGACATCTCCGATCAGCTTGAAAGGATATTGGAGTGGGAAGGGGAGGATCCAGTTGTTGTGATCCGCACTGGGACAAACAACGTCGGCAAGGCTAGGAAGGAGCACATTTTTGAGGATTATCAAGCACTCGGAACAAAATTAAGGAACAAGCCCTCAAGGCTGATAATCTCTGGATTAGTGCCAAAGCAACATGCAAATTGGCTTAGAGGTAAGAAAATTAAAGAAGTAAACATGGCTGAGGGTGTGGTGGGGGAAAGAGGGGTTCCATTTCATGGGACTTTGGCATCAGTTTTGGACCTGGGGGGATCTGTACCAATGGGACGGTGTCTACCTGAACTGACCTGGTACCAGTGTTCTAGTGAAAAGGATAAATGAAGTGGTCACTGGGACTTTAAACCAGTGAGTTGGGGGAAGGGAAAGTGAAAACGGCAGTATGCTGATAAGTAAAATGGTAAGCAGCAGGTTCGCTTGTGCGCAAGAGGGTTTAACTTCAAGACAGACTGTGAAAGAAGTAAAAAGAAAGGATAACTCAGGAGATATTATTGGAGATGTTGGAAATCATGAGGGGTGGAAAGCTCACATAAGGGCACTTTACCTGAAAGCTCATAGCATTTGTAACAAGGCTGATGGGTTCATGGCACAAATCATCATGAATGAAAATGATTTGGTAGCTATTATGGAGACAAGGTTACAGGATGGTCACAATTGGGAGTTAAATATCCAGGGGTATCAGACGATTTGGAAGAACAGACAGGAAGGTAAGGGAGATGCTGTAGACCTGATATTCAGGGTGGTGATGATATAGGTTCTACGGAGAATATGATTGAATCCTTTCAGTTGGAAATGAGAAATTCTAAGGAAAAAAAATCAATGATAGGCATAGTCTATAAGCCACCAAATAATATCATAATGGGCTGGCAGTAAATAAAGCAATAACTAATGCCTGTAAAAATAGTACAGCTGTTTCAATGGGGGTTTTTAGTCCACATGACAATTAGCCAAACCAGCTCGGTCAGGGTAGCCTTGAGGAGGGTTTTGTTGTGTGTATCCATGACTGTTTTCTAGAACAGTATATAAAGGAACCAACGAGGGAGCAAGCTATCTTTAGATTTGGTCCTGTGTAATGAGACAGGAATAACTAATGACCTCATATTTTGGGATTCTCTTGGAAGGAGCAATCATAGCATGGTTGAATTTAGAAAATGCAGATGGAGGTTGTAAAGATAAAATCAAATACCAGGGTCCCGTGCTTGAAAAAATGGAACTGCAATAGAGTGAGGGAGGACTTGGCTAAAGTAGACTGGAAACCAAGGTTTTATGGTGGAACAGTTGATGAGCAGTGAAGGAATTTCAAAGCAATTTTTCAAAGTGCTCAGCAGAAATATATTTTGGTGAAAAGGAAGGACTGTAAGAAAAGGGGTAATCTGCCATGGGTGTCTCGGGAAATAAGGGAGGCTATCAAATTGAAGAGAAGGCATACAACATGGCCAAGAACAGCAGAAAACCAGAAGATTGGAAAACTTTAAAGGCTAACAAGAAAGCCACGAAAAGAGATTGGAAGAAAAGTAAGATAGAATGTGAGGAAAAAAAAATCTAGCACAGAATATGAAGACAGATTGCAAACGTTTCTACAAATATGTAAAACAAAGAGTGGTTGAAGTAAATATTGGTCTTCAGAGGATGAGAAGGGGCATTTAGTCATGGGATATGATGAACTGGCTGAGGCTTTGAGCAGCTATTTTGTATCGGTCTTCACAGTGGAGGACAATAATAATATACTAGTAATTGACAAAGAGACAAAGGTAGGTGAGGACCTGGAAACAATCATTATTACAGAAGTGGTATTGGGCAAGCTAATGGAGCTAAGTCTCCTGGCCCTGATGGATTGCATCTCAATGGACTAAAAGAAATAGCAAGTGCACTTGGTAATTTTCCAAAATTCGCTGGGCTCTGGAGCAATTCCAGCAGATTGGAAAACAGCAATTGTGACACAACTGTTTAAAAAGGGAGGTGGACAAAAGATGGGGAATTATAGAGGGGTTAGCTTTGCCTCTGTAGTAAGGAACATGCAAGGCATCTAAATAGATATTGTCCCGTTGGGCAGACACAGCATAGATTTATGAAGGAGAGGTCACGCATAACCAATCTTTTCGAATGCTTTGAGTACATTATGAGCAAGGTGGACAATGGAGGCCCAATCGATGTGGTCTCCCTTGATTTCTGAAAGGCCTTCAACAAGGTACCACACAAGAGGCTGCTGCATGAGATAAAGATGCATGGTGTTCGAGGTAAAGTATTAGCATGGACAGAGGATTGGTTGACGAATAGGAAGCAATGAGTGGGGATAAATGAGTGCTATTGGTATGCTTCAGTGATCAGTGTTGTTAACGCAATTCTTCACAATTTACGTAGATGATTTGGAGTTGGGGATAACGTGTAATGTGTCAATGTTTGCAGTTAACACTGAGATGAGTGGCAAAGCAATGTGTGCAGAGAACTGTGAAACTTTGCAGAGGAACATAAATACTTGAAGTGGGCAAAGGTCTGGCCGATGGAATACAATATTAATAAATGTGAAGTCATCCATTTTGGTAGGAGTACAGTAAAAAGGAGTATGACTTGAATGGTTGAAGGTTGCAGCATGCTGCTATGCAGAGGGACCTGGGTCTCCTTGTGCATGAATTACCGAAGTTTGGTCTGTAGGTACAACAGGTAATTTGGAAGGCAAATGGAATTTTGCCTTTCATTGCTAAAGAGATTGAGTTTAAAAGCATGGAAGTTATGTTGCAGCTGTACAAGGTGCTGGTGAAGCCACACCTGGAATATTGTGTGCAGTTTTGGTCTGCTTATTTGAGAAGGGATGTACTGGCACTGGACGGGGTGCAGAGGAGAGGTTCATGAGGTTGATTCTGAAGTTGAGGGGGTTGGCTAATGAGGAGATACTGAGTAGTCTGGGATTATATTCACTGGTATTTGGAAGAAAGTGGGGGAGGTGATCTAATAGAAACATATAAAATTATGAAGGGAATTGATAAGACAGATGTAGAGAGGATGTTTCCACGGCAGGTGAAACCAAGACCAGAGGGCATAGGCTCAAGATTAGAGGGAGCAGATTTCGGACTGAATTGAGAAGGAACTTCTTCACCTCCAGGGTTGTTAATCTGTGGAATTCCTTGTCCAGTGAAGTAATTGACACTACTTCAGTCAAGGATTTTAAGGCAAAGAGAGATTTTTGTTTCAACAATAAAGGAATTAAGGGATATGGTGAGAGCATGGGTAAGTGGAACTCAAGGTTATTTTATCTAATGTCTCCCTCTTTGTTCTGTCTGAGCTCCTTCTCCACCACCTCCGCCAGCCCGGGTGGGTAAAGTTGAATGTCATGTCACGATTGCTCAGTCTCAAGGAGGCCCGCTTGAGACGTGGTTATTCCTGCTGGTTATAAGGGTTTGTCTGCCTGACCCGGGAGGTGGTCCGGGAGGGCACCTTCCTTTGAGTGCTGCTTACTGGGTGTTCTAGTTGATGGAGCCTGTGTTATGTCATGCCTGCAAGGAGGTGAGGCACATCCGGAGGAACTGCCTTGCCTCAGAGACCGGTGTAGATGCAAAGTTTAGATTGGGATGCAGGAAGTCAGAATTTGATGTTTGTAAAATGGGGAAAGCATTCTGTGGTCCCATTAAAAGATGATGCTTTTTTGTGCCTAGAGATTTAAAGCAGTACATAGAGAGCCCAAGCAGAAGCATTTGCATTGAAAGTCATATCATTAGCAAAGCAAGCATCAGTTATTACCAAGATAAGTCTTTTGAATTTAGCGACTTGATTTGATAAAGGTACTTTGATACTAAAGACCGATTAAATGTAAATCTGATGGTTTTGACAATATAGGACCACTTCTATTATAAAGGATATCAATATATTTATCAAGGACATAAAAGAATGGGCAGTCAGATAAAGACTTCAGAGATTACAGCCATCTGCCAGAGCTAAGAGCTCTCAGCTCGCACGCTCTCTCTCTCTCGCTCTCTCTCTCTCGCTCTCTCTCTCTCTCTCTCTCTCTTTCTCTCTCTAGAGTGAGAGAGAGAGAGAAAAACTGGCTCTCACAATCATCATGTGTTCGAGAAACAAGCTTCAAAATAACAGAATTTAAAGAAAACAGGGAAGATGTTCCTGACAGAAGAACGACGCAGGAGACACAGAATAATTCTGTAAGACACTTAACCTGGCAGTAATTTCGAGAGACTAAATTCTGTTTTTGTTGGATGAGTGAGCCTTATGTTTATTAGAAAAGCAAACCATTAGAATCTTGTTTTATTTGGGAAAATTAGTCGTTGGAAGGGATGTATTTGGTTTGTTAATAGTTCAGCTAATTTGTTCACTGTTAGAGTTAGTTAAATAAATTGTTACTTGTTGATTTGAATGTGAGTGTCAGGGATTTATTTTATTGAAACACTGGAATTTGTTGAAAGGCAGGTTACATCAGTTTTCATACATTTTTTTACACATTAAAGTATGTGGTGCACCTTTTAGTGTTTTGGTTTTAGTTCTCAGAAAGGGGTCAACTTCTGCTTTACAACAGACTGATGACTCTAGTCCAGGATCTAGACAGATTTTTTTCCAAATTTAGGATTCAAAAGGTCCCAGCAGATTTGAACAGACCTCTGGACTAAGGTCCTAGATCTTAAAATAAAACGCAAGTCAGAACTGGAAAATCTGTTTAATTTTGGTTGCTTGTTGTTGGTTAAATTGAAAATGGGGAAATGGCTCAGAGCATTGCAAAAGGGGTTCAGGAGCAAAGATGCTTCTCAAATTTGCCAAGAAAGTTTAGAAAAATCAGAAAAAGTTGACACTTGTAGAATGAGCAAAGAAGCTGAAATTGGGTTTAATGAGGAATAATTAGAAAGCTGAAATTGTAACGGAGTTAGCGATGCATTTAAGTATTCCAGACAAACAGAGTTTAGATCAGAGTGGTGCTGGAAATGACAGCAGGTCAGGCAGCATCCACGGAGCAGGAAAATCGATGTTTTGGGCTAAAGCCCTACAGTCAAGTACAGTGGAATTCAAGAAAATTAAACTGCAAGTAAGACAATTCGAGTTAGAAAGGGAACTAAAACATTATGACTTACAGTTAAAAGTTGAGGAAACAGAGCAGGCGGGGAAGGGCCTTGCAGAAGGAAGGAAAAAGAGAGAGAGAAATCTACAAAAGTTAACAATTAGACAGGAAAGTTGGTTCAAAAGGATAGAGATGAAGGTAGGTTTAGTGAGGAGGACGGTGATGAGCTAAATCACTGTAGCCAAAGGCCGGGTGCAGACTTATTTAAATATATCTAAGCATTACCTACATATGATGAGAAGGATACAGAAGCCTTTTTCATCTCAATTGAGAAAATGTCTAAACAATTAAAGTGGCCAGTAACCATGTGGGCTTTGTTGATCCAAACAAAGTTAGTGAATTGTGTACAGTGCTGTCAGAGTAAGTGTCAGGATATATGAAGAAGTAAAGAAGTCTATGTCGAGTGCCTAACAAGTGGTACCAGAAGGGTACAGACAATGGTTCAGAAATGTAAGAAATGTAAAATGTCAGACTTTTAGTGAGTTTGAAAGAATTAAACAGAGCAATTTCAATAGGTAGTTGAGAAAAGTAAAAATAGAAAATATGTGAGGCTCTAAAAGATGTATTCTGCTGGAGAAGTTTAAAAAGTCACTTCCAGAATTGATGACAACTCATGTTGAGGAACAGTAAGTTAAAACAGCAAGAAGAGCTGAAGAGATGGTAGATGAATATGCAAATATACATAAATCGAAATCCAGCTTCTGACAGCAATTTTGTTCCGTGAGGGATAGAAATTGTGAAAGAGGGAGACCCTCCAATAAAAAAACAACTGGGAACAGTTTACCACGATGAATAAAGAAAATCAAGAGGGTGGAAAAGAGGTGAAAGACCTCAGGTTTTTTTCCTGCAATAAGATGAGACACAAGGTCACAGTGCTGGTGGTTTAAGAAAGGCACTGGGAAGAAGAATGTGGTTATGAGTGGGATTTAAACTAGTCAGATTAGTTTGGGCAGTGAAGGAAATCTCAAGGGAAGTTGAGGAGCTGAAGGAGAGTGCACAGCCTAGTCACAGGCTGGATAGTAAGATAGTGCTTGATCTTTTCAAAGAGGTCGCCTGTGTGGGTAAGGTTTACTCAGGTAGTTTAGGGGGAATAGATAATAAACATAAAATATTGTGAGGTATGGAAATAATCTGTCTCTAATAATGAGAGATGAAAATAATGGCAATCCTTCTGAAATATTGTCTGAGTGTATGGTAATCTGTGGAATAAATGGAAAGATGAGGAGTGGTATTCCCCTGTGTAAGATAAGTTAGAAAGTCCAATCAAGATTGGGGAAGTGATAGTGGGAGTGACGGGAAAATTGGCTATTCCAGGAATCCAGTTAATCCTTGGAAATGATATAGCCGGATCACAGCTGGGAATTGGCCCATTGTAGTGGAATGGAGAAACCAAAAGAAAACCAGGGAACTGAGGAGTTAAAAGAAAAGATGAAGGTTATGATGTCGAGTCAGCTGACACTCTGATTAGGGAGTAAAGGAAAAACCTGAGCAGGTAGAGGATCAGGCAGAGGTGTTTAGTTCTGAAAGATCAATGGAGTTAGAACAAAAATATGAGACAATAAAGGTTATTATCATAAAGCCTTCTCGGAAAACGAATCAGTGTATTTCAGAAAGCTATTATCTTAAGGATAAAATCTTTAGGTGGAAATGGAGACCTTGGCAGATTAGCACAGATGAGGTGTGTGAAGTTCACCAGATACATTGCTGGTAGAATACAGATAGGAAGTACACAAATTGCCTGGAGTATATCATGTAGAAGCGAGGAAGACTCAGGCTAAGATGTCGAAACACGTTTATTGGTCTAGATTACATAAAGATGTGGTTGAAGTTTGCCATACCTTTCCTACATGTCAGATGGCAAGAAAACCACAGGCAGTGATGCAACCAGAACCTTTGGTGCCACTTCTCATTTGAAGAACCTTTTGCATGAATTATAATCGTGTAGACCACACCATCCCCCCCCCCCCCCCCCCCCGCCCCCCCTCCTTAAAACCAGAGGTGGGAACCAGAATTTCCTAACCATAATGGATGTGTCCACTAGGTTTCTGGAAGCAATTCCATTCTGGAATTTCAAGGCAAAAATGTTGTAGAAGAGTTGCATGCTTTCTTTACCCATTATAGATTACTCAGAGATTCAGTCAGACCAAGGGCACAATCTCACTGCCAAATTATTGAAGGAGGTCATGGATAGTTTATGCATCAAATGCGGACCATGGTGAATCTCTGGTATCCTTGGAAAAATAGCATCAGCACCTAAAGACCATGTTGAGGGTTTATTGCCAGGATGACCCAAACAATTGGGTTAAATGTATCCCCTTTATATTACTTGCTACTTGAGATTCTCTAAATGAATCAACTGTGTTTACTCCATTTGGATTGATATTTGGACAAAGTAAGACAACCTTTAAAATTAAGGAAAAGCTGATAATTAAGGAAAAGTCAGAGATCTTACAGTTGGATTATGTATCTGAGGTCAGAGACAGATTAAACAGAGTAGGTGAATTAGCTGGACAATATTTGAAGGTGATATGTCGCTTATTGAACAAAGAAGCAGATAAGAAATCTAATAGTTGTATGTTTGCCTGTGAGGATGAAGTATCGGTGCTGTTACCAAAGGCGGGAGATCCCTTCAAAGCAAGGTTTAGTGATGCGTGCCAGATTGAGAAGTAGTTAAGTCAGGGGAGTTATCTGATAAAGGTGCCAGGTAGGAAACAAAATTATTGAGTATATCATGTGAACATGCAGAAACAACACTATGACAGGGTAAGGGAGCTAGAAAAACAGGTATTAGCTACTGCCACTCAGAGTGAGGAATCAAATCCAGGTGATTTGGATTTTGATGTGCCTCAAAATAAACTGAATAATGACAAAGTCGTCAAGTAATGGGATAAGGCAGTGAGCTTTCTGTCCCAGGAACAGAGAACTGAATTGAAATATTTGTTACAGTCCTTGAGAACCAATGTAGAAATAGAATGGGGAGGTGTAATGCCATAGTACATGAGGTTGACAAAGAGAATGCTGTTCCGATAAAACAACACCCCTCCAAGCTTAATCCTCTCAAAACAGCCCAGGTTCAGAAGGAAGTGAAAAAGATGTTCCGAGAAGACTTGATGGAGATAAGTCAAAGTGAGTGGAGTTCACTGATTGTGTTGGTTCCGAAGTCTGGTGGTACTCAATGATTTTGCATAGATTATCAGAAGGTCAACACTAGGACTAAATTTGATTCACACCCAATTGCAACGCTGGCGTATTGTGTGGAAAACATAAGACAAGCCACTTAAATCATAAAGTGGGACTTGCTTCACGGTTCCTGGCAATTACCATTGCTGGACAGAGCAAAAGTAGTTTCTGCTTTTGGAGCCCCAAATGGGATTTTTCAATTTAAAGTGATGCCCTTTGGAATGAAAAATGCACCAGCCACTTTTCTAAGGCTTCTGAACAGAGTTGATTAGATTCCCTACATTGTGTGAACAGGCCCTATGACCCAACAGGTCCACACTGACCCTCCGAAGAGTAATCCACCCAAACCCCTTTTCCCTCTGATTAATGCACCTAATTGACAATTTAAGCATGTCCAAGTCATCTAACCTGTACATCTTTGGACTGAGAGAGGAAACCGGAGCACCTGGAGGAAACCCACTCAGACAAGTGCAAACTCCACGCAGACAGTCACCCAAGCTTGGAATCGAACCTAGGACGCTGGCAGAAAGAGAGACAGCTTCCACTCAGCTCCCTGTTGAACTTTTCACCAAGTCTGACTGAACTAAAACTGCTCAGCTCAGCTGGAGAGCTGACCACTCCCCTTTCATTATACAGATCACTTCTAAAACATGACCATTTTGCCTGAAGTCTGATCTGTTTACATATAAACAAAAGGCCTCTCAAATCCTTTTCATCTCTGTACCAAACCAGTCTGATCAGAGCCTGGCCCAGTTTATTGCCCCTCTAGGGAAAAAAGTCAAGGGTAGAGTCTTCTTGACCTCAGGAACAGCTTTCAGGAAAAAAAGGGACTAGCTTTGTGACATTCGGAAAGTCATGGACAGCATAACAGCAAACAAGAAAACAGATAATGTGGTGAAAGGCAGTGGGAAACCAGAGGATTGGGAAGCTTACAAAGATCAACAGAGGGCATCAAGAAAACAATAAAAAGGGAGAAGATTAAGTATGAGGGCAAGCTAGCCAGTAATATAAAGGAAGGCTGAGAGTTTCTTCAGATAGATAAAGGGCAAAAGAGAGGCAAAAGTGGACATTGGACTGCTGGAAAATGATGTTGAAATTTAGTAGTGGGGAACAAGGAAATGGCTGAGCATCTGAATAATTATATCACATCAATCTTCACTGTGGGAGAGACGAGTAATATCCCAAACATTCAAAAGAATGAGGGGAAAGAGCTGAGTATGATGGCCATCATCAAGAGAAGGTGTTAGAAAAACTGAATGGCCTGAAGGTGGATAAATCACCTGGACCAGATGGACTGCACCCCAGAGTTCTAAGGGCGATACCTAATAAGATAGTGGAGGCGTTAGTGACGATCTTTCAGGAATCACTGGAATCAAAAAGGTGCCAGAGGAGAAGACAGAAAATTAGCCTAACCTCTGTTGGGGATAAAATCCTGGAATCAATTGTGAAGGATGAGATTTCTGAATACTTGGAAGTGTATCGTAAAATAGGGCAAAATCAGCATCACTTCATAACAACAGGAGGTCATGCCTTACAAATGTCTGAGAATTCTTTGAGGAAGTAATGAGCAGGTTAGACCAAGGAGAGCCAATGGATGTTATCTACCTGAACTTCAAGAAGGTCTTTGGCAAGATGCCACACAGAAGGCTACTGAGTAAGATAAGGGCCCATGGTGTCAGAGGCAAGGTGCGAGCATGGATGGAAGCTTGGCTGTCTGGCAGAAAAAAGAGTGAGGAGAAAAGGGTCCTTCTCAGGATGGCAGCTGGTGACAGTTGGTGTTCCCCAAGGCTCAGTGGTGAGAACACAATTTTTCACTTTATACATTAATGATCTGGATGAAGGAACTGAGGGCATACTGGCTAAATTTGCAGATGATACAAAGTTAGATCGAGGGACAGGTAGCATTGAGGAGATGGAGAGGCTGTAGAAAGATTTGGACAGATTAGGAGAGTGGGCAAAGAAGTGGCAGATGAGGTGCAATGTGGGAAAGTGGGTGGTGATGTACTTTGGTAGGAAGAATAGACTATTTTCTAAATGGGGAGAGAATTCAGAAGTCTGATGTGCAAAGAGATTGGGAGTTTTAGTCTTGGATTTTCTCAAGGTAAACTTGTAGGTTGAGTCAGTAGTTAGGGAGGCGAATGCAATGACAACATTTATTTTGAGAGGACTTGAAAATAAAAACAAGGATGTACTTCTGATGCTCTATAAAGCTCTGGTCAGACCACATTTGGAGTTTTTGGTCCCATTTCTCAGGAAGGATACTAGCCCTGGAGCATGTTCAGAGGACATTTATGAGAATAGTTGTAGGAATGAAAAGCATAACATCTGAGGAACGTTTGAGGACTCTGGGTTTAAACTCAATGGAGTTCAGAAGGATGAGGGGGATATCTAATTGAAACATGCAGAATACTGAATGGCCGAGACAGAGTAGATGTCGTGAAAATGTTTCCATTCATAAGAGACACTAAATGTTGTGAGCATACCCCTAGGCTAAAGGAGATAAAGAGAAACTTATTCAGCCAGAGAATGGTGAATCTATGGAATTCATTGCCATAAAAGGCTGTGGAGGAAAGGCCATTGAATAAATTTAAGTCTGAGATTGATATGCTCTTGAGTATCAAGGAGATCAAATTTGTTGGGAGAAAGTGGGAGAATGGGGTTGAGAATCGTATCAGACATGAGTGAATGGTGGAGCAGACTCATGGGCTGAATGGCCTAATTCCTGATCCTAGGTCTTCTGGTCTAATTGTGTCACCTACATGGGTGACTTGATGATCTTTAACCATTCATGGAAAGATCACATGGAGCATTTGGCAGAGCTCTTTGAGAGACTAAGGAAGGCAAAGTTGGTCATAATCAGAGCTTGGAGTGTCCAGCATTGACGGCATCTCCATTTCCTGGGCATATGCCTCCTGTGTTCTGAAGGCCTCCATGCAGCAAGTGCCATTTTCTGATCACAACCTGGTCTGAGCAGAGCACGGTCCATTTAGCACCGGAGTGAGGATCGTGTACTTGCACTTTAACAAGCTGCTGCAGGATGACAAGTAGTTCTGGGACTCGCTACATCACTTCTGGACTGGATGGAGAAGGAAGCAAGGAAGCTTCCCCACCTTGAGGCTAAGGTGAGATGTGGATAAGACTCGCGTCAATGTCTTCTGTCAGCAGGAGACATGAGGGTCAACAAAGAGGCGGAAATCCAGAATCAAGGGGTTGGAGAAGGAGGTGGGCCAATTTCAGTCAGCCCACTGTCGGTGTACGAAGAGAAGAAGGTCATGCTCCAAGATTTGGATGTCGTTGAGTACCGGGATGCATACGTTCCTTTGGGATCTCAACCGTGATGGCTCCTCCTTCTACTCACTGGTAAAAAGACACATTTTCTGCCTGCAGCTCTTTGTGCTGCTGGCTGATGATGGATCCCTCGTCTCAGATCTGGAAAGCATCAGGGCATGAGTGTTGTCCTACACAATGTGATTGTGAGTCATAAACCAGTTGGTTGCTGCCATGTTGTGGTACTAGCTGGTCAGTTTGGTCCCTCCTCGCTTTCGCACTCATGTCCAGTAAAAACTCACTGGGCTTTCCTGGGACAACAGACAGCGCTGAGTCACTGCTGTGGTTCTGAGTCTCCCGCTTGAGGAGGGTGGTCAGCCGCTGGTGTGACATTGCACCCAGGTAAAGACTCCCCACCTTCAGACCCTGTACTGATACCTTTACATTGAGTCTTATGACGTATTTCTTCCATCAAGTGCACGACCTCCGTTCCAGCATGCAATTCCTGTTTGTGGATTGGTCCCAGTCTCAGGTCATCTTTCAGGGATTGTCTGGTTTCTATCTGAACCTGATCACTGTCTGGGACACATTCAGCTTGAGTCGGAGCTTTTCCCCCTGTGAGAGAGCTGGCTCTCATCAGGGAGCCCTGCTCAGGAATAGGATCCTGAACACGGTTTGTGCTGGCTGGGGGAGGAGAGAGCTTGGGTTACAGGGATGACCAGAGTCGGGGACCCACTGGATGGCAGAGGAGTGGACTGGCTAACACTGACAAGATTGACTGCGAGGGTGTCGGTCCCCCTCTGGTTCGTGCCCCGAGCCATCCAGAGTCTGATGGACAAGGCATTCAGCCCTCACACCTCGCGTACACTTGAGGCAGCTCAAGTGTGCAGTGACCTTCCGGACAACTGATCACCATCCGTCCGGAATTTCACATTGTCCCATACACAGCCGACTCTCCCCTGTGACATGGGTGCTCCATAGTCTGAGTCATCTCTGAGATATCCTCCTGGTGCACTTTTGAACAGCACGGTGGTATTATTTGTACATACACTCTCCACTGTTATGCTTTCACCCACCACCTGGATGTGCCTTGGTGTAATGTTTCACCCTCCGGTGGCAGAGTTCTCCAATGGAGGGCCGTCTACGAAGGTGTCCTCTCCTCTTACATCGGGGATCTGTGGTGGAGAATGCTACACGCAGCAATCTTGGTGAATGAGTAATTTTACCAGGCGCCAGACCACGTGCATGTTCTGTGCCCTGGAGGAGATGGTGCATCTGTTTGCAGCACCTTTTTATCTCTTTGAAGGGGCTGTTGTTAAAAGTTGGTTGCACTTCAGCCCCACACTCCTGATCTATGAGAACTCGGTGGGGGAGGGGTAGACAAGTCTGAATTTTCTCATGGCTTTGCTCCTGGGCCTGGTCAAGATCACCATCAACAGGCAGCAGGCTGAAGGGGAGCTCATTGTTGCAGATTGTGTGCCCCTCTTTCCCAGTTACATCCATGCTCACGTGTCCCTGGAGAGGGAGCACACAGTGCTCACCAGCGCAGTCGAGGCCTTTGAGACTGCTGGGCACCGTGAGGGCTGAAGTGCGTTATCAGCGTGGATAATGATATTCTCATTTAGTTCATTGTCTCTGTTGTATCAGTTTACATTTAGCCCATTCAGTTTGTGTTTATTTTCAGTTTGGTGCCCCAGGAAGAGGGCTGTTTTATTTTCCCTTGGATTTTCAACCATCGTTGTCCCTGTCCTGGGAGTGTTCATTAGGGATAGGGCAGAGAGGATTTATTTACTTAGTTGTTTAATTGTTTGTTTAATTATTTGTCGTCTTTGATTTTGCTTGAGTTTATGTTTACTTTGGCCCCTTGTGGTAAATGCCCAAAAGAGGTCGATAAGGACCATCAAGGTAGAGACTTTTTTTTGCTTGTTCATCTTTTGTTTTCTCTCCCCATAGTAATAGCACTTTTGGTTTTGTTTAACAGAGTCAGGGCAACTTTATTTTCAGTTTTGAAATTGATCTATGTTTCACCCTGTGCTGTCCCTGTCCTGGGAATGTGTGATCAGGACAGTATCGCAGCTCTTGGTTTTTTCTATTTACATCGTACAGTGAAAATATATGGGAACGAATAACAAATAAGAAAGGAAAGGTCACTTTGATGAGATTGTACAATAGGCTCCCCAACAGTAAGAGAGAAATTGAGAAACAAATATGTAGGGAGATCTCCAATACACACAAGGACAATAAGGCTGTTAATGATGGGGGATTTTAATTTTCCAAACATTGACTGGAGTTATCATTGTATTAAAAGTTTGGATGGTGAAAAAATTGTCAAATATGTTTAAGAAAATATTCTTTCTCAATATGTGGATGGTCCTACTCGAGAAGGAGCAAAGCTCGACCTTCCTTTGGGTAATAAGGCAGGACAGGTTACTGAAGTAAAGCCAGTGGAACACTTTGAGTCCAGTCATCAGAGTTCAGTTATTAAATGGTTATGAACAAGAACAAGCCTTCCATAAAAAAATCAAAATTTTTAAGTGAAATAAGGCAAATTTTAATGCTATGTGATTAAGCACTTTCCAAAGATGATTGGAGTCGACTGTTTTCAGGAAAAAGGATATCTGGCGGGTGGGAGGCATTCAAGAGTGTGATGACGAGTTCAGAGGCATTTTATTCCTGTTCGAGTGAAGGGTAAGACTGGTAAGAGTATGGAACAATAGATGAAAAATAAGAGAGAACCTTATTTTAAATACAGATTTGTGGGCGGCACGGTGGCACAGTGGTTAGCACTGCTGCCTCAGAGCGCCAGAGACCCAGGTTCAATTCCTGCCTCAGGCGACTGACTGTGGAGTTTGCACATTCTCCTCGTGTCTGTGTGGGTTTCCTCCCATAGTCCAAAGATGTGCAGGTCAGGTGAATTGGCCATGCTAAATTGCTCGTAGTGTTAGGTAAGGGGTAAATGTAGGGGTATGGGTGGGTTACGCTTCGGCGGGTCGGTGTGGACTTGTTGGGCCGAAGGGCCTGTTTCCACACTTTAATGTAATCTAATCTAATCATAACTTGGTTCAGTTGAATCTCTTAATCAATATAAAGATTGTAGGGGCATTCTTAATAGAGAAATTAGGAAGGCAAAGAGGGGATTTGAGTTAGCATTGGCAGATAAGGTTAAGGATAATCCAAAGCGATTCTACAAATGCATTAAGAGCAAGAGGGCAACTAGAGAGTGGGTATGGCCTCTTAAAGGAGGTCATTGGTGTTGAACTGCTGGAGATGGGAAAGATACTAAATGAATATTATATGTCAGTTTTTACTGTAGAGAAAGAAATTGAGTTTAGAGGATGAGGGGAAATAAACTTGAATGTTTTAAAAACAGTTCATATTGAAGACGAAGACGTTTGGGAGGTCTTAGAGAATATAAAGGTGGGACCAAATCAGATGTATTCCAGAACATTGTGGAAAGTAAGGGAGGAACTTATGAGTCCTCTTGCAGAAATATTTGCATCATCTATAACAATGGGTGAGATGCCTGTTGACTGGAGGGTGGCAAGCATTGTACCTTTGTTCAAGAAAGATTGTCAGGAGAAAGCAGGGAACTTATAGACCTGTGAGGCTGACTTTGGTTGTGGTAAATTGTTGGAGGTGATTATCAAAGATAGAGTTTGTGGACATTTAGAGAGGCATAAATTGAGTAAGGATAGTCAGCATGGTTATGTGTGAGGAAAATCATGTCTCACAACATGAATGAGTTTTTTGAGGAAGGTGGTTGATTACAGAGCAGTCGACATTATTTATTTGGATTTTAGTAAAGACTTTGACAAGGTTCCACATTGTAAACTAATTATTAAAGTTAGGTCACATGAGATTCAGGGTGAGCTTGCCAATTGGCTTAATGGCATGAGACAAAGTAAATGGTGAAGGTTGCTTTTTAAACATAACATTTCTAAAATTATAATTTACCCAGACTCTTTCCTCAATCCAAACACAATGCTCTAATTTGAAGATAGAACAGATAAGTTACATCTTAATTTTATTTCTTCAATTAATTTTAATCAGCTGTTGTCAATTCCAAGAGGTAAATGTCTATCAAGCTATGAGAGTGAAATTCAAAATGAATATTTTGTCTCAGTTTTTCCTTTACACAACCATCCAAAGTTCCTTAAAAGGACAATACATTAACTATACATTTTGCACACTGACACAGGCACACACTACACTTTCAAATCACCATACGTTCCCAAAATACAAACTAAACTCAAAATATTACTAGATTTTGAGGCAAAACATACAAATTGCAAAAGAGAACATATAACAACCGACAAATGCAGATGCCTACAAACCAAAACACAGAATTAACACTTAATGGAGAGACTATGGGCATTCACATTAGCATCCAGACAAGAAAGATTTATTACCTTGGTCAAACACAAAAGTTAGTGTCTCTTTCTCTCTTTGCAAGACTTGGTAAGTAGAGCGAGAAGAACACAGCAACTTCATGTTCTAAGGAAAGATTAAAGGGTGATATTTCATTTTCTGTCTTCTCTTCACCAGTAACCACTCCACCTCCATTCTTGTTTTGATAGAAATGTTCCCTTGAGATCGTTTGCTATCACAATGTTACATTCATGGGATGTACCCTGGTAAATTAAATTTTCTGCTAATGTGGTACGGCTTGTCTCTACAGGAGTCTTTGGCGCAGAAGGGGTTGGGTTCTCCACTTTTCTCTTGAAAGGGGGAGAGGGGAGTTCTATTCCTGTTTATCCTCCTCACTGCACTGAGTAGATCCGCATGCTAAACCTTCCCTGATCTCCATCTCCATCACCTTTCCTTCCTATTCTACATCCAAAAACCCACATGTGGGAATCCTCTTAGAACCTCAAGAATGGTTTATTGCACACGTCATAGTCATAGAGACATACAGCATGGAAACAGACACTTTGGTCCAACATGTCCATGCCGACCAGATATCCCAACCCAATCTAGTCCCACTTGCCAGCTCCCGGCCCATATCCCTCCACACCCTTCCTCTTCATGTACCCATCCAAGTGCCTCTTAAATGTTGCAGTTGTACCAGCCTCCACCACTTCCTCTGGCAGCTCATTCCATACACGTACCACCCTCTGTGTGAAAAAGCTGCCCCTTAGGTTTCTTTTATATCTTTCCCCTCTCACCCTAAACCTATGCCCTCTAGTTCTGGACTCCCCGACTGCAGGGAAAAGATTTTGCAGATTTATCCTATCCATGCCCCTCATAATTTTGTAAACCTCTATAAGGTAACCCTTCAGCCTCCAACGCTCCAGGGAAAACAGCTCCAGCCTGTCCAGCCTCTCCCTTTCGCTCAAATCCTCCAACCCTGGCAATATCCTTGTAAATGTTTTCTGAACCCTTTCAAGTTTCACAACATCTTTCCGATATGAAGGAGACCAGAACTGCACACAATATTCCAACAGTGACCTCACTACTGTCCTGTACAGCTGCAACATGACCTCCCAACTCCTGTACTCAATACTCTGACCAATAAAGGAAAGCATACCAAATGCCTTCTTCACTATCCTATCTAACTGCCACTCCACTTTCAAGGAGCTATGAACCTGCACTCCAAAGTCCCTTTGTTCAGCAACACTCCCTAGGACCTCACCATTAAGTATCTAAGTCCTGCTAAGATTTGCTTTCCCAAAATGTAGCACCTTGCATTTATCTGAATTAAAGGAGAAAGTGAGGACTGCAGATGCTGGAGATCAGAGCTGAAAATGTGTTGCTGAAAATGTGTTGTTTCCAGCAACACATTTTTATCTGAATTAAACTCCATCTACCACTTCTCAGCTCATTGACCCATCTGGTCCAGATCCTGTTGTAATCTGAGGTAACCCTCTTCGCTGTCCACTACACCTCCAATTTTGGTGTCATCTGCAAACTTACTACCTATTCCTCTTGTGCTCGCATTCAAATCATTTCTGTAAATGACAAAAAGTAGAGGACCCAGCACCGATCCTTGTGGCACTCCACTGGTCACAGGCCTCCAGTCTGAAAGACAACCCTCCACCACTACCCTCTGTCTTCTACCTTTGAGCTAGTTCTGTGTCCAAATGGCTAGTTCTCCCTGTATTCTGTGAGATCTAACGTTGCTAATCAGTCTCCCATGGGGAACCTTGTCGAATGCCTTACTGAAGTCCATATAGATCACATCGACTCCTCTGCCCTCATCAATCCTCTTTGTTACTTCTTCAAAAAAC
Source organism: Chiloscyllium plagiosum (assembly GCF_037043375.1). NCBI lineage: Eukaryota > Metazoa > Chordata > Chondrichthyes > Orectolobiformes > Hemiscylliidae > Chiloscyllium > Chiloscyllium plagiosum. The sequence continues at coordinate 67,002,892 of NW_028270144.1, forward strand.
TCAATCAAGTTTGTGAGACATGATTTCCCACGCGCACAGCCATGTTGACTACGCATAATCAGTCCTTGCCTTTCCAAATACATTTACATCCTGTCCCTCAGGATTCCCTCCAACAGCTTGCCCAACACAGAGATCAGGCTCACACATTTGAATGGTTTCTGTCCTGTATGAATACGTTGATGTCTGCAGAGTTATGAAGCACCTGAGAATGATTTGAAAGATACTTTGCACATGAATGGTTTCTCCTCCTCCTAATTGTGTTAGTGTTTGTGCAGCATTGATGACGCTGAGAATGACCTGTCACACACTTCATATGTGAATGGTTTCTCCTCTGTGTGAATCATCTGATGGAGTAGGAGGCCTGATGTGTCAGAGAATGACTTATTGCCAACCTTGCACATGAATGGTTTCTCCTCTGTGTGAATGTGTTGATGCATGCGGAGCTGTCCTGACTGTGCAAGCTTATTGACACACACATCACATGTGAATGGTTTCACAACTGTGTGGACAAATTCATGTGTATGCAGGTTTTCCAACTGTAAAAATACTTTGTCACACACCTTGCCACTGAGAATAATTTAGAGAAAATGAAGACTGCAGATGCTGGAGTATCCGTGTCAAAAGGTGTGGCACCGGAAAAGCACAGCAGGTCAGACAGCAACCATGACTCCTTCATCAGGACTGTCAGTGGGGGGTGGGGGAGAGCGGGCAAAGGGGGCTCAGACATAAATAAGGGGGTGAGGGAAGGTAATAGATAGATGCAGGAGAGGGGTGACAGTGATAGGTCAGAGACAAGGAGATACATTAAAGCTCCTTTGACCTGACTGATTTCCAGATAATGGTTTCAGTGTCCAACCTTCTTTGTGTTGACCAATGCTGTGAAGGGCCTGGATGTCTTCCCATCGTTCGATTAGGTTTGATTCCCTACAGCATGAAAACAGACCCTTCGGCCCAACCAGTCCACACCGACCCTCCGAAGAGTACCCCACCCAGACCCATTTCCATCTGACTAATGCACCTAACACTACAGGCAATTTAGCATGGCCAATTCACCTGACCTGCACATCTTTGGACTGTGGGAGGAAACCGGAGCACCCGGAGGAAACCCACCCAGACACGGGGAGAACGTGCAAACTCCACACAGACTGAGGCTGGAATCAAACCTGGGACCCTAGTGCTCTGAGGTAACAATGCTAACCACTGAGCCACCATGCAATTGTATAGTTGTTCCTTTGGTGATGGTGAAGAACTATCTGTAGTGTCTGACCTTTCTGTATTCTCTGCTGCTGTAGGTGGATCTTTTGTGTAAAACAGAAAGACGAAACATGACATTCTCCAATCCCTCTACTCCTTTGCTCTTGGAGCTGATTTCTCAGTAAGGTTTGATTTAATTTTTCAGAGGATCAGTGTTTCTGTGTAAATCGTCATTTGTTTCCATCTCTACTTGCCCTAACGAGAAGATGCTAAGGCGCCTTCATCAACCACTTGCCCAAGGTGGTGTCGGGACGTCCACAGCATGCAAGTCCTCACTTTAATGAGCTTGAGGTAGCAGAAAGAGCTGAATCACTTTTCAAGGGAATGGCTAGCCCAGGACATGTTTATCAATCAGTGAGCCTGCACAGATGTGTGAGCTTGGGTGAGCCTGCATGGGTGTGTGAGCCAGGGGTGGGCTTGCATGGGTGTGTGAGCCGGGGCAAGCCTGCAAGGATGTGTGAGCCAGGGGTGAACGTGCATGGCAGAGTGAGCCTGGGGTGGGTCTGCACGGGTGTGTGAGCCAGGAGCAAGCTTGCACGGGTGTGTGATCCGGGGCGGGCCTGCACGGGTGTGTGAGCTAGGGGCAGGCCTGCACGGGTGTGTGAGCCAGGGGCAGGCCTGCACGGGTATGTGATCCGGGGCGAGCCTGCACGGGTGTGTAAGACAGGCGCAGGCCTGCACGGGTGTGTGAGCCAGAGGCCATGCCTGCACAAGTGTGTGAGCCAGGAGCTGGCCTACGTAGGTGTGTGAGCCAGGGGCAAGGTTGAACAGCTGACTGCCTCTGCTGTTAGCATGAAGTATCTCTAGACATTGGAGTTCTTCTGAGAAAAAATAAACAAATAGTGAAATTCACAGCTGACCTTGGAGAAACCTGCGTGGGGGAGCTCACAGCAGGGGAAGAGTGAAGCGGCTTTTCTTAAAATTGTAACCTGACTTCTTTTTTAAAATCTACGATAGGGAGTAGAGTGGGGTTTTTTGATTATATGTTTTATTGTGATCTGTCTCTTGATTAAACTTTTAAAAATGTCAACAGAGGTACTAAGTTACCTGGAGCTGTGTTTTTAGAGCAGTAAGATTAGATTATTTTCTGGGTCAGTATATAATGGAGGTGCAAATACGGCCTTTCATTGATGTGCTGTTCCTGTCGGATGTGGGAAATTGAAGAGAATTTAAATGTTCCTGACGATCATGTATGTAAGAATTGGGTTTGGTTGCAAATCCTGAGACAACAGGGAATTTTACAGGAATCATGTGAATGATGGATGGAAGTTTCAGAAAGGTAGAAAAACCACAGATATAGTTAGGCAGATGGGTTGTCTCCAGGAGGGGTAGCTGGGTAGGACAGGGGTCCCTTGTATCTATCCCAACCTCAAACAAGTATGCTATGTTGGAAAATGGAGAAGTCAGTGGACTCTCAGGGGAATGTAGCGCCAACAGCCAGTTTCTGGTACTGAAACGGACTCTAATGTAACAAGGGGTACAGAGGTTCCAAGCAATCGATGATGATAGGGGACCTTGTAGTCAGAGGCAGAAACAGATATTTCTGCAGCTGACAACAAGCTATCAGAATGGTGTGTTGGACCCTGGTGCCAGGATCAAGGATAGCTCACAGAGAGTGCAGAATACTCTCAAAGGGGAGCGGGCCCACGAGGCGATTGTTGTACAAATCAGAATTAACAGCACAGAAAAAGAAAAGAATGTGATTCTGAGGAAAGAACGTAAGAAATTAGGCAGAAATTGAAAAAGTAGGTCCTAAAGGAGAGTACTGTCTGGAGAATTCCTGGTGACATGAGCTAGTAAGAGTAGGTATCAGAGGATAGACCGGATGACTGTGTGGCTGAGGGGCTGGTGCATGTAGAAGAATTCACGTTTTTACATTATTGGAATCTGTTGTGGGGTAAAGTGACCTGTATTGAAAGGATGAATGTAGCTGAATTGGAAGAATAATATACTGGTGCGAGAACTGCTTGGAAGGATTTAAACTAGGTAATGGGGGGTAAGGTGGGGATGGAGGTGGGACCCAGACAAATAGTGAGAAATAGAAATCATCTCTTCTTACTTTGACACAATTTCTTGCCTCCTCTTATGCAGTCCCTTCTCTCTTACATCCACGATTCTTCTGACACTGTACATCAGTTTCAAAAATTCCAGTTTGCGGACTATAATTGCTTTCTCTTCACCATGAATGTGTAATCCCCCATCAGGATGGTCTCCAGGCTCACCACTTCCTCCTGGGAAAAAAGGCCTGCATCTACCACCGCTCTTCTCCACCTGGCTGAGCTCGCCCTCACTTTGAACAACTTCTCCTTTAACTCCTCTCACTTTCTTTGGGTCCAAGTGTGGGTATCTGCATGGGCCTTTGTTTCTTTGTGGGGTATGTGGAATGTTCTTTGTTCCAACCCTACTTGGGTCCCTCCCTACAACTCTTGCTCCAGTTAATTGTTGATAATATCAATGCTGCTTCCTTCTCTCATTCAGAACTGGAAAAATATATCAACTTTGCTTCCAATTTCCATCCTACCCTCACCTTCACCTGGTCGATCTCTGACTCTTGTCTTCCTTGACATCTCTATTCCTATATTTGGGGATAGGCGGGCCACCAATATCCATTATAAACCCATCAACTCCCACAGTTACCTCGACTATACATCCATTCACCCTATTTCATGTAAGGATTCCATTCCATTCTCCCAGTATCTCCATCTCTATCCAATCTTTTCTGATGAAGCCACCTTTGTCAATGTTCCTCCTTTTTTTAATTGCCCACTAGCATGGTTTCATTTCCTGCCTTCTGCCCTCACTCCTCCTCTTCCTCCAACAACAACAATAGGATCTCGTATGCCCTCACTTACCATTTGCCAGCCTCTGCATCCAAATCGCTACTTCATCGGGAAGATCTATCTAGGGCTTGGATATTGAGTAGGAAGGAAGTAAGCAGGCAGGTGTTACACCTTCTACGATTGGATAAGCAGGTGCCATGGGGTTTTGAAGACATGTTGGGATTGGGGGAGGAGTGGGCCATTCCTTCCACCTCCAGCCTTATGTTGTCAGCTTTTCGCAGGGGCTGTTCCCTCCAGGGCAACCCACTCCTCCTCCAATCCCAACATGTCCTCACATCCCCATGGCACCTGCTTATGCAATCACAGAAAGTGTAACACCTGCCTGTTTACTTCCTTCCTCCTTGCTATCCAAGGCCCCAAATACATCTTCCAGATGAAGTAGCAATTTACCTGTATTTACCTCAATCTAGTCTATTGTATTCCTTGCTTACATGTGAGGTCCTGGACCTCTATCTGGACATACTGCTCTTTGATTCCAAATGACTGCTTTTGTTACTGTGAGAAAGGTAATGGGAGATATTGGGTGAATTTCTTTCTGGGAGACGTCAGGCTAATTCCAGATAGTCATTTAAACCTCTTCTGATGACAATTATAGATCTCTCGTTTTCACCAATAAGTTCAAAAAGGTGCATGCTATTACTTAAGGTTTGAGTTGTGAAGTTTTGTAAGGACAAGCCAGTACACATTTTAGGAGCTGCTCTTCATGTTGAAGATTGCTGCCACCATCCTCTTTAAACTCCAGGAGCTGCCTGGTGTGGTCTGGTCGAGGCAAAACACTTCCTCATTTGACTAGCAGAGCCTCTTAGAATAACCAAGTTATAGTTTATTGTGTGTTAGCAAATAAGTCTGGGTTACTTTGTGATAGCCATTGTTGCAGAAACTTTGAGGAGTGCCAGGTATTCAGTCTCTCTCCATTGAGAACCCAAGCTCTTGTGCTCATAAAACCATATGACATCATCATTGGGTCATAGTCATAGAGATGTACAGCACAGAAACAGACTCTTTGGTCCAACTCGTCCATGCCAACCAAATATTCCAACCCAAGCGAGTCCCACCTGCCAGCACCTGGCCCATATCCCTCCAAACCCTTCCTATTCATATACCCATCCAGGATGCCTTTTAAATGTTGCAATTGTACCATCCTCCATCACTTCTTCTGGCAGCTCATTCCATACATGCATGAAAAGGTTGCCCCTTAGGTCTCTTTTATATCTTTGCCTTCTCACCCTAAACCTAAGCCCTCTCGTTCTGGACTCCCCGACTGCAGGGAAAAAACTTTGTCTATTTATCCTATCCATGCCCCTCATGACTTTATAAACCTCTATAATGTAACCCCTCAGCCTCTGTCACTCCAGGGAAAACTGCCCCAGCCTATTCAATCTCTCCCTATAGCTCAAATTCTCCAACCCTAGCAACAGTCTTGTAAAACTTTTCTGAACCCTTTCAAATTTCACAACATCTTTCTGATATGTAGGAGACCAGAATTGCATGCAATATTCCAACAGTGGCCTAACCAATGTCCTGTACAGCTGCAACATGACCTCCCAACTCCTGTACTCAATACTTTGACCAATAAAAGAAAGCATACCAACCTCCTTCTTCACTATCCTATCTACCTGTGACTTCACTTTCAAGGAGCTATGAACCTACACTCCAAGAATTCTTTGTTCAGCAACACTCCCTAGAACCTTCTCATTAAGTGTATAAGTCCTGCTAAGATTTGCTTTCCCAAAATGCAGCACCTCACATTTATCTGAATTAAACTCCATCTGCCACTTCTCAGCCCATTGGCCCATCTGATCAAGATCCCATTGTAATCTGAGTTAACTTTCTTCCTGTCCACTGTACCTCCAATTTTGGTGTCATCTTCAAACTTACTAACTATACCTCTTATGCTCATAAAAAAATCATTTATATAAATTATGAAAAGTAGTAGATCCAGCACTGATCTTTGTGGCACTCCACTGCTCACAGGCCTCCAATCTGAAAAGCAACCCTCCACCACCACCCTCTGTCTTTGACCTTTGAGCCAGTTCTGTATCCAAATGGCTAGTTTTCCCTTTATTCCATGAGATCTAACCTTGCTAATAAGTCTCCCATAGGGAGCCTTATTGAAGTCCATATAGATCACATCTACCACTCTGCCCTCATCAATCCTCTTTGTTATTTCTTCAAAAAGCTCAATCAAGTTTGTGAGACATGATTTCCCACACACAAAGCCATGTTGATTATCCCTAATCAGTCCTTGCCTTTCCAAATTTATGTACATCCTGTCCCTCAGGATTCTCTCCAACAACTTGCCCACCACCGACGTCAGGCTCACTGGTCTACAGTTCCCTGGCTTGTCCTTACCACCCTTCTTAAACAGTCATGTTGACACTCTTCACGATTAAGCCCTTCAAATCCTTTCAGACTGATATATGCCAATGGCTTACCACAGATCCTGTCATTTTTGTCTCATCATATTATCTTATTTAATAGTTAGCTAGTTACTAATTCAGTAAACTAAAACAACAGCAAAACATAGTTTTCCAGCTTATAGGCAAAGAACACTCACTAGCTACTTGAGGTAAAGTTATAAGAAGAGAAAACCAGGTCCTCCAACCTTCTCTGCAGCAAATTTCCAGCATAGCACTTAATCCTTAAAGCACGACTCTCTCCAGATCTCTTTAAGCTTTTGTAGCACTGGTCTTTGTAAAAGAACTCGTATGATTTACCATTCACTGATGTCTTTTGTAAAGTAGTCAGTACATTTAACTGTCATTTGGATATGTCCATGATTGTAGGGTTCAGTTTCCAATCAGTAATTTGCTGATTTTTATGTGGTTTGAATCATTCCCTGATCCCTGGTTCTAGACACTGGACTTATTTAGGAGATGTAAACCGAAGAAGGCAACAGACAGGTGTTTCATGGTAAAAGAATCGGTGTTTATTTTAATACAAAAAGTAAGTATACCACAAGATATACAGGTAAATCTACTGAACGGTGAAATTAACACAATCAATAATACATGAGAATAATACTATTAAATACACTATTAGCTCAATTAAACATATTTAAAACTGTTGTTTTTAAGTTTTAATAACAGAATCTGTAATCAGGCTTCCATTCCTGGGGGTCCTATGCACTGTTCACCATCCACCCTGCTGACTAGGTCAGAAACTTTGGTGTCTTTGGAGTTTCAGCTCATCGCTAATGAAAATGGAATTTTGAAATACAGCTGGCTGTCCCTGATTTGAAAGGCTTAATCCTGAAGAGTGGCAACATGATGATGACATATGGAGTTATGGGCAGAAACACTTGTGATCTCAATAGAGAGAGACTGTATACCTGGTTCTTCTCAAAGTCTCTGCAACAATGTCCATCACATTAATGTAACCTACACTTATTTGCAAGCATGCAATAAAATATATTGTACCCGGTGCCTCAATGAAGACTTTGGACTGTGTAGGCCTTCAGTCAGGGTTGACTCTGCTGGTGTGGTAGAACGAGTATTGGGTTTATTGGCTGAGTGCTTGATTGTCCATCTTTTCTGGTGGTGTTCACATTCCTAAAATATTGAGCCGATTTTCACCTCAGGATGTGTCTGAAGCCTTGTGGTGTTGGTCGGGTCAGTGGTTTTTGGATGTTGTCGGTTCTTAGGTCTGCTGGTTGTGGTAAGTAGCCATTAGTTCCCCTGGCTCAGTATGTGTCTGTATCGGTAGTTTTCAGAGTTGCTGTCGGGATCCCCCTTCTAGCGATAGCTCTTGGAAATAGTTGCTGGAGTTAGCTGTTGGCTTCTTGGAACATTTCTGGGGATGGCTGCCAGCAAATAGCTGTGGGAATAGCTGCAGAAAGCACTGCTTCAGGTGAGGTCGGGGTCTGCAATAATATCGAATGTGGACTTCTTATCTTTGTCCCAAATCTGTACTTGCCATTGTGTTTTTGGTGTTCCCTTTGAAGTCATTTGGTTTCCTGATAGTTATGAGTATATGTCACTGTATTCTGCTTGAAGTTGAATATTTGGAATCTCTCGGCCCCACACTGTCTGTACTGGATGGCCCGAGGTGGAAAAGCTAATTTCAGTCAAAAGTGTTGGGTTTGCTTGGTGGTTGTGAAGCTGGAAAAGCACAGCATCCAAGGAGCAGGAAAGACAGCATTTCAGGCTGAGACCCTTTGTCAGCACTAGGCCCTGATGAAGGGTTTCGGCCCGAAACATTGTCTTTCCTGCTCCTCGGATGCTGTCTGATCTGCTGTGCTTTTCCAGGTTTACAACTATTGACTCTGATTTCCATCATTTGCAGTCCTGTCTCCAGGCTTAGTCAATTGTTCTCTTAGAGTAGAGGTGTAAATTGGAACTCCAGGCTAACAATAGTCCCAGACTGAAATAATTCTGGTTCTGCGTGGCAGCCTGAGTCAGACTTTTGTCTAGTATTTTAGGTATTAGAAAAGTCCAGGGTCTTGTCCAATATTTTAGATGATGTTGGATTGAGCAAAAATTCCCATACCCCCGTTTTGATACTCTACATCCTAGAGTATCACTCTGGGTGACCAAAACACCGAGACCCAAAAGTCAACTCCACAAATTACCCAAACACAGCACGCATATTTCTTCCCTTGAGAGAAAGTGCATTGTGCCCTGAAAGGACAACGCAAGGCAGAATTAGGGAAAGTCAAATGTTACAAGTCTACAGTAGACAGTACACATACATGACACCAGATTTAAACCTTAAATATATTTTACATCTTCTGTCTTTACACAAGGTACATCCACAAAGGTGCTCCCCCTCCCCCCAAGGGAACAATTTTCACACACATTGCACCTCCGGCCTGTTGTATACTCTCTCGTGTCGGGATATGCGGGCTCAATACCTTGCCCTCCAACTGACCCCCCTGAGGTAGTGTCCCCTAATGTGTTTGGTGCATTTGTCTATTTGGTTTGTATCTCCCAAGTTCTAGTTAATGGAACCTTTGGAACATCTCCTGGATTAATGTTTGTGCAGTTGCACTATCTCCCTTGGGCACCATTTGGTTAAGTGAACTTCAGTTTAATCTTCAGTGTAATTACTATAACGTTATATACACTTCTAACCTAATCATAGACTTTAGTCAAAAGCTACAATGCAGTGACACCCTCCATTTCCAGGCCAAGCTAAAATCTGCTAAGCCTACCCTTGCTTCCACCACAGGGCAGCCAGTACGCTGGGGACCACAGAGTCCCCGTAATTGGGGTTCAGGAGGGTCTTCGGTAGTGCTCCCTCTTTACTCAACAGGGGCCCTACCAAGTCCCAGATGATGGGTAGGCAGGTCTAGCCTGAGGGGGGTTTGGCTGACTCTAGCTCTGTTGCCTATGGGACTATAGCCTCCCCTGAGGCCTCTTCTCTGTCTGTAGCTGCTGCCTGGTCTGAGGTTTCCCCTGGGCTCTCCCCATTCCAGGGCTGCTGCCTAACTTTCTCTTTCTCGGGACAACAGTGTCTCCAACTTTGGAGCACGAGCCGAGTCCCAAACTATGGGTGGGCTGACCTGGCCTCAGAAGATTTTTACCAACTTGGGGCCTGCAGCCTTTTGGACTGTGGCTTCCCCTGGGGGTCCCTTCACAGTCTGGGGCTATTGTCTGATCTGCAACTTGTGGAAATGTGGCCTCTACAGGGTCTTTAGGAAATCTCCCTGGTCCCAAACTATGGGCAGGCTAACCTTTCCTGTGAGGTATGTTCACTGACCTTGACCCTATGGCCAGTGGGACTGTGGCTTCCCTTGGGGCTCTCCACAGTATAAGATGACTGTCTGGTTGCCTGGCTTCTTATTATAGCCTAGAGCTCCTGGCCGCCTTTTTATTTGTGCGGGTCCTCTACATGATCTCTGGACCATCTTCAGGTCTGGGGCCAATGCTACCCGGGACCACCAACCTCCTCACGCTCCCACCCCCCCAGCTATCCCGGGTTGCTGCTGTTGGTCTGAGCATCATAATTTCCTTTTCTCCAATTACATATTTTCTAATGGTAACTGCTCCTTTCCCTCTCCATGCTTCTAGTAAATGTGAAACAGTTGTGATCACTGTCACCAAAGTGTTCTTCCACCGCGAGATCTGACACTGTGCTGGCTCATTGCTGAGCACCAAATCCAAAATGGCCTCTCGCCTCATCTGCCTGTCTACCCACTGAGTAAGGAAACCCTCCTGAACACACTTGACAAAAACGGCTCCATCCAAACCATCTGCACTAAGGAGGTTCCGATCAATATTGGGAAAGTTGAAGTCACCCATAACAACAACCCTGCTACATCTGCACTTTTCCAGAATCTGCCAGCCTATGTGTTCTTCAATCTCCCTACTGCTATTAGAGGATCTGTAGAAGACCCCCAATGAGGTGTCTGCTCCCTTGCTGTTCCTAACTTTCACCCATACTGATTCAGTAGACAAATCTTCCTCAACAACTTTCTTTTCTGTAGCTGTGATGCACTCTCCGATTAACAATGCTACACCCCTTTTTCTCCACCCCCACCCCAATTCTTTTTAGCTGTTCTAAACTCTGGACCATCTAGCAACCGTTCCTGCCCCTGTGAAACCCATGTCTCTGTTATGGCCAGGCTGGTGTTTGTCCTTGCATGGGGGTCAGACTATCCTGTCTAGCCCACCTGCACAGTCAGCCCAGGAGTTTCCCTTCCTGCCAGCCCACCTGTGCCTTCTTTGGGTTCACCTTGAACCCTTCGGCTACCATTCCTAACCCTGTGAATGCAGCATAGTGCACCTCTTAAAAACCCACTCAAAGGAGTTAAGGGAACTCTGCGTGACCAGACCCGGTTCATGGACAGGCCCAAGAGGATCCCTCCCCTTCTCCCCCCTTCTGTGGGTTCAGGCAATCCTTTCTCCAGTGCCCTCTTCCCCCGCACCCAAAGTAGTTGCACCTCTTATCAGGAGGATTACCTCCCCATTGGTATCACTCCTTCCTACTCTGCGTAGGCTTCAGCTTGTGTACCCTACCCTTGGGTGGCCCTTCCTGCTCCCAGCTGTTCCCTAATGCTAGGGGTAGCTGCCTCACCACTCCGCCCTCAGTGGTCAGGAATTCTTTAAGGTCAAAGTAAAGCTCAGCCTTGGCTTGCAACCTGTTAGCTACCAGGATGTGGAACCAACATGCCCAGTCATCCCCCTGGAGGTTATCTTCGTCGAGATACCCTCCACAGACACTCTCACATACAGGCCATGGCCTGTCCGCGAATGCTTGCAGAGTTTCATCTGCGACCTGGATGGTGCTCTGTACTCAGGAGAAGTGACCTCTGTCATTGAAGATCACATTTCCCAGGATCCCTTCCTGGATGTTGGTGAATGTACTCCACCCCTTCGTGCTGTCATCCAAGAGGGCCTCGTACAGCCTGCTGCCCAGAGAGAACAGTGGCTATCCCCACATTGTCACAGCCATTTATCACTCCTATCTGTTCTACTTCCATGAAGTGTACAGTCGGGTTTTCATTATGTCTAAGGTTGTCCAGGTGTTCCACCATATCCCAGAGCTACTGTGTTCCATGCAGGGACACAAAGTGACTCTGCGGATCACCCTGCTTCTGGCCCTTCTGGGGCGTGCCATACTTTTGCTGCTGAACTGGGCACATGGGCCCTGATCCTGACCCTTCCTGTACTGGCTCTGTGCCCCAACCACTTGTTGCCAGACCAGGCCTGCTCCCAGTGCCACGGGCACTGGTCAAACCTCCATCTGCTGCCTAACCAGGTTTTATCCTGGCACCACAGGTGACCGAGCACCCTGACTGCTCTACAGTCCACTCCTACCTCATCCCGATGCTCTTCCCTGCCTGTCTGGGCTGCATCAGTGCTTATCAGGCAAACCATGCCTTGAGCCTGGGACAGAGCGAGGTTCAGCCTTTGGATCTGCTCCTGGCAGGGACCGTTCTCTCTGATACCCTCACTGTAGGCTGCCTTGTAAGCTGCCTGGATGTCCCTTAGAATGTCCTCCTGCACTTTAACTTGCTTACCCAGGTGGCCATTCTCCTCCTCTATGGCCCGTTCACTATTCCTGGCTTCTGTGACTTGACATTGCAGATAAACTATCTGGTTTCTGTATCTTTCGTCTGTTTGCCACCGCTCCTTCCTCTCATGCTGTCGGTCCAGGAATGAGTGGGACAGGTGAATTAGCCATGGGGATTACATGGTTCCAGGGATAGGATCGGGGTGCTGTGTCTGGATGGGATGCTGTTGGGAAGGCCACTGTAAACTTGGGGATTCCCCAAACTGTAGGGATTCTATTACCTGTCTCTGAAGGCCAAGAAGACAGATTGTCTTGTTACGAAGCACTTGCTGTCAGTCCACTGGGCTGGGGCTTCCACTGGATGCTCAGATCACCAGAGATCAAGGACCCATTTCTTGAATATATTCACCTTTTTAAACACGTTGGAGAATATTCTCTCCTTCATCAGAGAATTTGTTTCCAAGCCACCCACTACTACATCACATTCTTTATCCCTGTATCCTGCCACGGTCACCATTCTGTAAGCTTTGGGGTTGCAATCAGTAATTAGGTTACTTACAGTGTGGAAACAGGCCCTTCGGCCCAACAAGTCCACACCGACCCGCCGAAGCGCAACCCACCCAGACCCATTCCTCTACATTTACCCCTTACCTAACACTACGGGCAATTTAGCATGAGCATTTCACCTGACCTGCACACTTTTGCACTGTGGGAGGAAACCGGAGCACCCGGAGGAAACCCACGCAGACACGGGGAGAATGTGCAAACTCCACACAGTCGTCTGAGGCAGGAATTGAACCCGGGTCTCTGGCACGGTGAGGCAGCAGTGCTAACCACTGTGCCACCCATTTTATATTAGTTTATTTTATGTGGTTCAAACCACCCCCAGATCCCTGGTTCTGGACACTGGACTTATTTAAGGAATGTGAAATGAAGAAGGCAGTAGACAAGTATTTCAGGGCAAAAGAATCTCATTTAAAAAATTTTTTTAAATTGAGAAAGATTTTTATTCTTTACAAAATTATAAAATTACAAAAAAAAAGAGTATAACACCAACAAGAATAAACTAACTACTACACTTCAGAACAAGTAAAAAAAAATAACCATACGACAATTCAATAAATCATTAAACAAAATAAATTAAATTAAGTTACACCATTCAGCACAACCCCACCAAAGTTCACCATTGTCAGGAGCATCAGTTAGCATACCTGTACTTATTCACGATTCTTCCTCTCAGGCAACCTGGCCCATCAGACCCAGTCTGCTGGCTATACAAAGACCCTTGTCAATAAAGCTGACAAGTCTGCTTGTATATACCTCAGAAAGAGCAGTTACGTCTTATAAGATGTTCAGTGATCTGGTGCACCATATTTGTAAGGAAATTGAGGGGACATGTTCCAGAATTAACCTACGTCGTCCCGATAGGCCCGGATGACTTTCTGAGATCCAACTCATTAGAATGTTCTTCCTCGTGCAATATGTAAGAATATTAAACAGCTTCTTCCCATGCTCTTCTAAAGAAGGCAGATTTGGCAGTCCCAGGAGAAGAGTTATCAGATCTACCTTGACTTTGGTCCACCAGGATCCCCTCCAAGCTACTTACAAAGCTTGTGGCATGACCACAAACAATGGGTAAGAGTGCCAATACCTATTTTGCACTTCGGTCACATTGGAGATGCTCCCTTTTTAAATTTTGCAAGCCCCTCTGGGGCCAAATAGACCCTGTGAAGACCCTTCAGCTGCATAAACTGTGTTCTATTACAAATTGAGATCTTTCTCATGTTCTCCCAAATGTCCTCTCAAACCTCTGAAGAGGTCTTCACTCCCAATTCTTGCGCCCAGACCCCGCAGAGCCATTCAGTATCTTTTGAGGCACCACCTCCCAGTAAATGGTCAAGGATGTTAATTGAGATAATACCTGTACTTTGAAGCACTCTCCTGTCTACATCTGTCCTATAAGGATCAACCAACCAGAAAAAAACATCCCTGATCTGAAAATAATGAAAAAAGTCCCTGCTGGGTAATTTGTATTTGCGGCTCAACTGATCAAAGGACATCATGATCTCCCCTTCAAATAAGTCTCCCAGACAAGAGACTCCCTTGGATACTCAGAACCTTAAACCAGAATCTATTGATCCTGGCATTCTTACTATGGGGATGAGAAAGGAGGTGTTATGTAAACTGTCCTTGCTTTGTCACATCATTCTCCATGATTTAACAGTGTTAATGACAATCAGGTTCTGACAATACTCCCTGACTGTTCTCATCTTATCCACAAATAACAAATTAATAAGGGGACACTTTGCCTGAGAGGCTTCAATAATCAGCCATATTGACCTCTGATCTGACAAGCCCAATCATTCACAAAAGATAATAGGGGGCTTATTTGATATCTCTTAAAATCTGGAAAGTCTAAAACCCCTCCCATACACGAATACACGATTAGTTATATTTAACATTATAAGAACTTTTAAACAACAGGTTTAATCACATAAACTAATCAGGCTCCTTACCATTGGGTTTCCCTGCACTGTCACTTCCTGCCGCCTTCTCCCTACCCGGTAGATTGGAAACTTTGGCATCTTGGGAGCTTCAAATCTCCACTGGAGAAAAATGCAATTTTGAAGTACAGCTGGCTATTCCTGCTTATTGTATCTGGTACCTCAATGAAAACATCAGACTTTGTAAGTCTGGTTGATTCTGCTAATGCGGTAGGATGCATATTGGATTTATCAAGTGAGTATTTGGTTTTCTTTATTTTCTGGTGGTTTTCTCAGCCAATTTTCACCTCAGGATACCTCCTGAGGCCTTGTGTTGATTGGGTTGGTGGCTTTTTGGAGATTATCCATTCTAAGTTCTGCTGGACATAATCGGTTGCTGTTAGTTCCCCTGGTTTGGAATCAGCCTTGGAATTGATGTGTGAATCCCCCTTCTGGGGATAGCTCTTAGAAATAGTTGCCGGAATTAGCTGTTGGCTCCTTGGAATGTTTCTTGGGATAGCTGTTTGGAACACTTCATGGAGATAACTGTGGAGAATAACGGTTTCAGGTGAAGTCGGGATCTGCAATTATACTGATTGTGGACTCTTTACCTTGGTGCCGAACCTGTGCTTGCCAATGTCGTTCTGGTTTTTCTTTTGAAGTCAGTTGGCTTTCTCATAGTTAAAAGTATGTGTGAATGTATTTTGATTGAAGTTGCGTGTTTGGTATCAGTGTAAGCTGCATACTGTCTGTGCTGGGTAGTCCGAGGTGTGAAGGTTAGTTCCGGTCCAGCGTGTTAGGTTTGGTTGTTTGTTCTCCTTTGAATGGAGGTGTAAGTTGGAACTCCACGCTGAACAAAAGTCCCAGACAGAAATCACTCTGGCTCTGTGTATGTACTGCAGCCTGAACTCTGGCCTTTGTCTAGTGTTTTAGGTGTTAGAAATATCTGGGGTCTCTTGTCCAGTATTTTGAAAGATAGGGATATTTGCTCAATCCTATGTGATATATAAAGGTAGATAATACAAGTTAGTCATATTTTGTTGACATGCTAACCAGTTTGAGAAGTGAGCAAATAGGTATTGTTATCAGAGCTGCTTGCTAAAGAATTTCACTTTATTAGCTACAGTCCTGTGGGATCTTTCGATCAAGTCATGTTCACTCAAGCTGACATGTGAGCATGACCAAGTAGATTGCTCCCAGCAACTTGATAGCTCTGTCACTCACTCTGAAATTTTGTTCACCACTACGGCCACCTGCACTGAATTCACGATTGTGAAACTTCACCTTGCTAATACACTGGAAGGCACAATTCATGTTTATTTTACAATGAGGTACATCATTGATATGCATATTTCAGATGCGACCTTTATTCTCAAATTGTTGGTCTGCCTGTCACTATATATACTTGCCATTCACAGAGTCCCGTACATACATTGCAAACTTCAGTCCGCCCTGGGGTAATGCCTGTAAATAAAAAAAATCAGCACCACAAGACTTTGGCATAATAATATGGGCTCCACAGTAGAATTTCATTTGAAGTCTGAGCTTCACTGTAGATACTATAACTTTAAAGTTAACTTTGTCATCTAGGAAGCAAATCTGTAGCAGCATTTATATGAAATCCTTCACTCCCTTTTGTTAATTGACAAAGGAATTTTATGACGAATCTAAACTTTTGAACATTTGTACACTGATCTTTACAAAGCATGCTTATTTTAGTTAGGATTGATAAATGCTAATGTTTGTAATCTAATGAATATGCAAACAGGGATTATTTTCGGCCAAAGATTTTAACAAGCAAATTAAATTCTTATTGATGTAGAAACTGTAAACTTTAGAATTTGTACTAAACTCATAGCTGTGTATATCAAGGTAGGTACACATGAAGTAGGTTATATTTAACTGGCAGGCCAAATTGGTAAAGGTTGTTACATTATGTACATGAATAGTTGTATTTGGACACCTTTCTGATGATTTATTTAAAATATTGAGGTCATATAGGTGAGCAACCTGATTAGAACTAATGCTAGATACCAAATACAGTGGGAAATTAATCAGTACTAACCAACAGAATTTGGTGTTGACAGAAAAAATTGGAACACACGGGACTGACTCTAATTGATATAGGCTAGGGTGAACTTTGTGGCAGAATTGTCCACTGGCAAGACCCATGTTGACATCAGGAACATCATCTTTTATGCTTTAAACAAGCTGCATGGTGAAATTCACGTTGGATAACAGAATTGCCAATTAAGGGGGACTGTTACTTATTAAGTGCCTTATTAATGGCCCAATTCACTATATTAATATTCAGTTTCCTTTCCTGCCAAATGTGCCAAACAAGCTAGATGTAGGAGAAAGTGAGGACTGCAGATGCTGGAGACCAGAATTGAAAAGTGTGGTGCTGGAAAAGCGCAGCAGGCCAGGCAGCATCCAAGGAGTAGGAGAATCGACGTTTTGGGCATAAACCCTTCTTCAGGAATGAGGCTGGTGTGCCAAGCGGACTGACATAAAAGGTGGGGTGGGGGGGGGGGAATTTGGGGGAGGGGTGCTGGGAATACGATAGGTGGAAGGAAGTGAGGGTGAGGATGATAAACCGGAGAGGTCGGGTAGAAGATTGCAGGTCAAGACAACAATGCTGAATCCAGGGGTTGGGACTGAGATAAGATGGGGGGAGGGGAAATGAGGAAGCTGGAGAAACCTACATTCATCCCATGTGGTTGGAGGGTTCCTAGGTGGAAGATGAGGCACTCTTCCTCCAGGCGTCGTGTGGCCAGTGTCTGGCGATGGAGGAGGCCAAGGACCTGCATGTCTTTGGCGGAGTGGGAGGGTGAGTTAGTGTTCAGCCACGGGGCGGTTGGGTTGGTTGTTGCGGGTGTCCCAGAGGTGTTCCCTGAAACGTTCCGCAAGTAGGCGGCCTGTCTCCCCAATGTAGAGAAGACAACATCGGATGCAGCGGATACACTAAATAATGTGTGTGGAGGTGCAGGTGAATTTGCGACACATATGGAAGGATCCAATGGGGCCTTGGGGGGAGGTGTGGGCGCAAGATTTGCACTTCTTGCGGTTGTATGGGAAGGTGCTGGGAGTGGAGGTTGGGTTGGTGGTGGGTGTGGACCTGACGATGGAGTCGCGGAGGGAGTGATCTTTCCGGAACGCTGATAGGGGTGGGGAGGGAAATATATCCCTGGTGGTGGGGTCTGTTTGGAGGTGGCAGCAATGACGGAGGATGATACGATATATCCGGACGTTGGTGGGGTGGAGGGGTGAGGACCAGTGGCGATTGAGGGGCGGGGTTCAAGGGCGGAGGTGTGGGAAGTGGAGGAGATGCGGTGGAGAGCATCGTCGACCACGTCAGAGGGGAAATTGCGGTCTTTGAAGAAGGAGGCCATCTGGGTTATACGGTATTGGAACTGGTCCTCCTGGGAGCAGATGTGGCGGAGGCAAAGAAATTGGGAATATGGGATGGCGTTTTTGCAGGGGGCAGGGTGGGAGGAGGTGTAATCTAGGTAGCTGTGGAGTCGGTCGGTTTGTAGTAAATGTCTGTGTTGAGTCGGTCGCCCGAGATAGAAAGGGAGAGGTCTAGGAAGGGGAGGGAGGAGTCTGAGATGGTCCAGGTAAATTTGAGGTCGGGGTGAAAGGTGTTAGTAAAGTGGATGAACTGTTCAACCTCCTCGTGGGAGCATGAGGTAGCGCCAATACAATCATTGATGTAGCAGAGGAAAAGGTGGGGAATGGTGCCAGTGTAGCTGCGGAAGATGGACTGTTCCACATATCCGACAAAGAGGCAGGCATAGCTGGGGGCCATGAGGGTGCCCATGGCTACTCTTTTGGCTTGGAGGAAGTGGGAGGATTGGAAGGAGAAGTTGTTAAGAGTGAGGACCAGTTCAGTCAGTCAAAGGAGGGTGTCAGTGGAAGGGTTCTGATTGGGTCAGGGGGAGAGGAAGAAGTGGAGGGCTTGGAAGCCTTTGTGACGGCAGATGAAAGTGTATGGACTGGAGGCCATCATGAAGATAAGGCGTTGGGGGCTGGGGAAGCGAAAATCATGGAGGAGGTGGAGGGCTTGGCTGGTGTCCTGAATGTAGGTGGGGAGTTCTTGGACTAAGGGGGACAGGACAGTGTTGAGGTATGCAGAGGTGAGTTCGGTGGGGCAGGAGCAGGCTGAAACAATGGGTTGGCCGGGGCAAGCTAGATGTAGAGCAATCTCAACATACAACATAGAACAATCCAGTGCAGAACAGGCCCTTTAGCCCTTGATGTTGCGCCGACCTGTGAACTAATCTAAGCCCATCATCCTACACTATCCCATCATCATCCATGTGCTTATCTAAGGATTGTTTAAATATCCCTAATGTGGCTGAGTTAACAACATTGGCAGGCAGGGCATTCTATGCCCTTACCACTCTGAGTAAAGAACCTGCCTCTGACATCTATCTCAATAACGAGAGCAAGGTGAGAGGTGAAAAGTTTAATGGGGATACATGCGGTAAATACTTCAAACAGAGGGTGGTGGGTGTTATTCTTCCCAAAGTGAATCACCTCACATTTATCTGCATTGAACTCCATTTGCCACCTGTCAGCCCAATTCTGCAGTTTATCCAAGTCCTATCAAGGACCCGCAATATCTGTTCCTTAAACCAGCTCCACATTTCAATTGTTCCAATCCCTGCATTTTGCTTCCACATTCTATGCCTCCTATGTCTTGGCTTAATCTCACATTATAATTGCACTGCCCCCATCTATAACTCTTATCCAAGTCCCCCTGCAACCTGCAAAAGCCTTCCATACTGTCCACTACTCCACCGACTTTATCATCTGCAAACTGACTAGCCCCTCCACCTGTGCCTGCGTTCAAGTCATTTATAAAAATGACAAATGGCAGTGGTCCCAAAACATCCTTATGGCACACCACTAGTAACTGGACTCCAAGCTGAATATTTTCCATCAACCGCCACTCGCCGCCACCTTACAGAAAGCCAGTTCCTAAACCAAACTGCTAAATCACCCTCAATCCCATGCCTCTGCATTTTCTCCAATAGCCTACCATGTGGAACCGTATCAAAGGCTTTTCTAAAGTCTATATACACCATGCCAATTGCCCTACCCTCATCCACATGCTTAGTCACCTTCTCAAAAAACTCAAAGGTTTGTGAAACATGACATTCCCTTGATGAAACCATGTTGACTATCTGCAATCAAATTGTTGCTTATTAGTTGACTATAAGTCCTATCTCTTATAATCTTTCCAATACTTTTCCTACAACAGACGCAAGGCTCAATGGTCTATAGTTACCTGGGTCATCTCTACTGCCCTTCTTGAACAAGGACATAACATTTGCAATCCTCCAATCTTCTGGTACTAAACCTGGCCCAGGGGTCTTGTCTACTTTCACTCCTTCTAGAATTGATAACACCTGTCCATAACTAACCTCGATCCCTTCTAGTCTAATATCTCATACCTCATTCTTCTCCTCTACAATATTCTCCTTTTCCTGATACAATATTCCTCATAAACCTATAGAAAGCTTTAAGGTTCTCCTTTATTCTATTTGCTAACAACTGCTCATGTCCTCTCTTTGCTCTTCTTAACTCTCTCTTTAAATCCTTCCTAGCTAATCTGTAATTCTCCATCACCTCGTTTGAACCATCAAGTCTCAACTTCACATTAGCCTCCTTCTTCCGCTTAACAAGAGATGCAATTTCATTAGTAAATCACGGTTCTCTTACTTCATCACTTCCTCCCTGCCTGTCAGGAACAATACCTATCAAGGACCTGCAATATCTGTTCCTTAAACCAGCTCCACATTTGAATTGTTCCAATCCCCTGCATTTTGCTTCCGCATTCTATGCCTCTTATGTCTTGCTTAATCTCACATTATAATTGCACTGCCCCATCTATAACTCTGTGGAGGCCTATTTAAAAAACACTCCTAGCAGTGTGACCTCTCCTCTCCTGTTTCTAACCTCAGCCCATACCACCTCAGTAGATGAGTCCTCGTCAAAAGTTCTTTCAACACCATTATACTGTCCTTGACTAATAAGGCTACACACCCCCATCATTTACCGCCTTCCCTGTTCTTAAAGAAAGATCTAAACCCTGGAACCTGCCACATCCATTCCTG
The DNA here is from genome assembly GCF_037043375.1 of Chiloscyllium plagiosum. Classification (NCBI taxonomy): domain Eukaryota; kingdom Metazoa; phylum Chordata; class Chondrichthyes; order Orectolobiformes; family Hemiscylliidae; genus Chiloscyllium; species Chiloscyllium plagiosum. The sequence goes on from NW_028270144.1 coordinate 67,023,547, forward strand.
ACCCTGGTCTATCCATGTCTCCAAAATGGCCACAACATCAAAGTCCCAGGTACCTATCCATGCTGCAAGCTCACCTACCTTCTTTTGGATACTTCTGGCGTTGAAGTAGAAACACTTCAAACCAGCTTACTGTCTGCCAGCGCACTCCTGTGATCATGAAATCCTGTCCATGCCCTCCCTACTCTTATTCTCCTGTGCACTGGAAATACAACTCAGGTTCCAACCTCCTGCTGAGCTAGTTTAATACCACCTGAATAGCACCAGCAAATTTCCAGGATATTAGTACCCCTCTGCTTCAAGTGAAGACAGTCCTGATGGTGGATGTCCCAATTTCCCCAGAATGAGCCCCAATTATCCATGTACGGTGAAACCCTCCCTCCTGCACCATCCCTGCAACCACATGTTCAGCTGATATCTCTTCCTATTCCTTGCCTCGCTATCACGTGGCATGAGTAACAATCCAGAGATGATAACTCTGTTTGTTCTAGCTCTTAGCTGCCACCCTAGCTCCCTGAAATCCTGCCTTACATCCCTATCCCTCTTTCTACCTATGTCATTGGTACCTACATGGACCACGACTCGTGGCTGGTCACCCTCTCCCTTCAGGACCGCAAAGGCACGATCCGAGACATCATGGTCCCTGGCACCTGGGAGGCAACACATCAACTTTGAGTCTCGTTCGTTCCCTACAAAGCTTCTACCTAGCCCTCTAACTATTGAGTCCCCAATGACTAGCATTCTCCTCGTTTCCCTCCTTCCCTTCTGGGTAACAGGGACAGACTCTGTGCCAGAGACTTGCACCCCACTGCATGCCCCTGGTAAGTCATTTCCAGCACCCCCCCCCCCCTCCCCAAACAGTATCCAAAATGGTATACTTGTTTTTCAGGGGAACCACAGGGGATCCCTGCACTGTGTGCTTCTTTTCCCCTTCGAACAGGTATCCAACTTTCATCGTGCCTTGAAGTAACGTCTCCCCTGAAACTCCTATCTATCACAACCGCTGACTCCCGAAAGCTCTGAAGTTCATCCAGCTCCCATTCCAGTTCTCTAACATGGTCTTGAAGGAGCAAGAGTTGGGTGCACTTCCTTCAGAAGTACTTGGATGGTACATGGGAGTCTAGAAGATTCAGAGCACCGTTTGCTCCATAAAAACCTCTAGATTGTACACCGGGCACCAAAACCTCAGGGCATGCTCCAAGGAGAACAGCCACATATACCCTACATCCATGGACATTAGCATTCACATTTGCCAGCCTCTAAGAACCTTCATAGCACATTTCTGACAGGGTGTTTTTACACTTCAGAACTGAACCTCTGGCTACACTGGCAATTCTGATTGTAATATGTATAAGGAATCTGTGCTGAGGGACATGCTGCTAGCTCATGAACAGGACCAGGCACCATCTCTTGGATCTGCCTCTCTCAGCTTAAGCCTACGTGCCTGCTCACAACATACTTGTCTTGCATATTTGTAAGATAGTCAGAATTATTGCCAAACCTCCAAAAAACCTGATGTAACTTGGATTTAACTAAGTAAGTGTGAGCTTCAGCCCAAAAGGTTTATCGCTTCCACTAATTCACTTAGCAATGCTTGTAGCAAAATGTTCACGACGAGGGACTCTCCCAAACATGTTCCATTATTCAAGGGATGTAGTCACAAGAATATGTTCTCAAAATAAAAGCAATTACATTTTTTCTCTCGGTATCTCAGCCTGTCAAACATAAACGAACAGGCTTTGGGTGGACAGGAGATGATTTACTCACCTCAGGATTCTTAGCTTCCATCTGTTCAGCATCCACTGCATTTATACAGCTATTCCAGTTCAATAGTAACCCCCAGGGTGTTGATAGCAGGGGATTAATGGCTATTGTTTGACTCTTATCTGACGTAATTGTTACCTGGATGTTGTCCAGGTCTTGCATTTGGATGTGGGCTATTTTAGTATCTGAGGGGTCACGAATGGTGCTAAACATTGTGTAGTCATTCAAAAGTATCCCCACTTCTGACCTTATGTTGGAGAGAAGGTAATTGATGAAACAGCTCAAGATAGTTCGGCCCAGGTCAGTTCCTGAGAAACTCATGGAGAGATGTCCTGGAGTTGAGATGGTTGACCTTCAGGAAGAACAATTATATCCTTTGCACGAGGAATGATTTGAATTAAAGGAGTGTTTTCCCCAATTCCCATTGATTCAAGTTTTGCTTGATCTTCTTGATGCCAATCAAATGCAGACATGATTTTAATGGCAGTCGCTATCAACTCACCACATCATTTGCCCACATTTGAACTAAAACCATAATGTGGTCAGAAGTTGAACTGCCCTAGCAGAACCCAAACTGAGCATCAGTGAACAGGTTATTGCAAAGCAGTTATAGCACTGTTGATGACACCATCCATCGTGACTGAGTGTTGAAACTGGCTGAGTTAGATTTGCCCTATTTATTGTGTAAAGGGCATACCTGGGCATTTCCCCACATTGTCAGGTATATGCTAGTGTTGTAGTTATACTGGAACAGGTTTCTAGAGGCAAGCAAGGTCAGGAGCTCAAGTTTTCAGTTTTGTCAGAATGTTGTCAAGACTCCAGTTGTTTCTTGAAATCATGTGGAGTGAATTGAATTGCCTGAAGACTGGCATCTATGATACTTGTGACCTTAGAAGGAGGCTGAGATGGATCATTCACTCTGTATTTCTTGTTAAAAATGGTTGTAAGTACTTCTACCTCATCATTTATGCTGATGTGCTCAATGTTCCAGAACTCCAGAGTTTATATTTCATTCACTGATTGTGTAACTATATCTAATACCATGTTTATCGCATACTGCTTCCACTGTTGGCATTCCAGCAGCCCTGTTTTGTAGCATCCTCCAGGTTGACACCTCAATTTTAGGTGTGCCTGTTGCTTTACCTGGCCTGCCATCCTGTGTATTCTTCTTGTATCAGTGTTGATTTCCTGGCTTGATATTAATGGTAAAGTGGAAGATATGCCAGGTCATAAGGTTACTCCTTTTGTAACAACCACTACTCCTCAACTTTCCCAGTCTGAGTTTTTTGAAGATCACTACTGATGTTACACCAGCCTGGTTTCAATGAGCTTCACCAATGAGCACTTTGAGGATATCCATTGGATACCCACCGTTCACGCAGTTCATATTATCAATCTATTTATTCAATTCTAGAGTACTTCCCTGCAACATCCATTCCATTTGTGTGTATAGTAGTCCCTTGGAACAAGGATGATGCTTGCTCAAGACAAGAACCTGCATTTGGAGGGTTTTCAAATGGGGAGGCTGTTGCAATGTACCCATGACACACAGTTAAGGATGACCAGAAAACTCTCCTACCCTTATCATCTATGTAGGTATATCAGAGGGATTTGCAGATTCATAACCAATCTGTTTGGTCATATTATTCCATGGCCATCAAGTCCTGAGGTCAGCTGGTAAACTGTAGCTCCTGACTCATAGGAAATGAATGCCATCACTGTGCCACAAGACCTCCCCAGATTTTGAATGCTATTTTGTTGTATGCATGTTTGATTATTATATGAAAATATAATCCTATAATGTACCTCACAATGACATGTAAAGTCTATTTTGCACAATTCATTCCCCATTGCCTTATTAGATGATAGCACACTCTTATAAACTTTCAGGATGTAGTTTGATTCAGTTCCAGCTTACAGGTGTACATTTGTATTCAGCTGACTGCTAAAGGTGACACTGGAAATTTATTGAGTGAAATGAGAAATAATGAATAAAAGGAATTGGAACTGGTCACAATTTATAATACACATTTTCAAACCTGAAAAACATGATACTAATCTGAGGAAAGCCTTTACATTGGTCTTGGTCTATATTATGTTCTTACCCAGTATATACAATCTGATCATGTATTGTATTTCCTTATTGAATCAAAATTGAATTTTCTCCTGATTAAGTTTATTAGAATTAAACATAACACAAATGACACCACTCAAAAAAATTGGAAGTGAAAGCTGCAATCATCTGTTTATTCACACTATGCACAAGCAAGCTGATTTTAAATTCATAAACAATAAAATATTAATATTTCAAAGTCAGGAGAAGTATTTACTACACTTTGAACTATTTTAATGGAATAATCCCTTGCAAATTATGGTATAAAATTCACAATCTATCACAAATGTCTGCCATTATCAGGAGTTTGCAAGTAATTCCTTCATCAAACTTTAATAGTTTTGAAAATCTTCAAGATTAGTTATTACTTTTGCCTACAATTTTAACCAACATTTTGGCATGACTACAATACAGAAGTGCTTTTGCCTTATATGATTAAATGACCAACGAGAGAAATATTATCCTGTAAAGTGGCTGCAGTTTTTTTTTATAAGTAGCATGCACAAAAAAAAAACAGATTTTCACTGATGTCTTTTTAGAGTAATTTGATTGTATATTTGGCATGAGGATTACTTCAATGAACAGATACTCTAAAGCAATCATCCAAATTTGACTGCTGTTTGTTAATCTGTGAACCTCCAAACTTAATTAAAGTTTGTAGCCATGTTGCAATGACAAAATGGTTATCTGCCCCCTCACTAAATATTTAATAAACCTGTGAAGAGATTCATTACACTTTTCAGTCAGAATCAACACCAGACATTATAGTTTATAGCATGGCTTATACAGAGTATGAAATAATATGATTCAACAATGGGTGTAGCTTTCCTCTATTTGACCTTTGTGGAAAAATTGTAAGTGCTTGCAAAAAGACTTTCACAATTTCAGTACAAATTACAGACAGAATTTCTAATGCATGTTTAGCTTAGCTATTGAGCACCTATGCTGATGAAATTTGGATTTCCAACATGTGTTGACCTATGATCTCTTTGAAACTCATTAGATCCTGGGCTAATAATGTCTGAATGACTCATTTCATTTATTTTTGCATGAAGTAGTGACAAAAACAATTGCAACTTGTCTGCTTGAATTTGATTTGAGCACAGTTCTCTCAGGTAAAAGGTCATATTCTAATTTGAACTTTTCTCTCAGTTGGCAGATATGCTGTGACATTTTGTTAACACAATTCTAAATGTTTGTGTGTCTAATCCATTTGTTGAATCATGCATTAGCAATCAGGATGGACTAATTCAGGGGAATGTTAAACCCTTAGCTATTTTCATCAGGGTATATTAGAGCAGCCTTTAATGGATTGTTTAGATTAACTTTGATTACTTTACAGTGTGGAAACAGGCCCTTCGGCCCAACCAGTCCACACCGACCCGGCGAAGCTCAACCCACCCAGACCCATTCCCCTACATTTACTTCTTCACCTAACACTACGGGCAATTTAACATGGCCAATTCACCTAACCTGCACATTTTGTTTTTGGACTGTGGAAGGAAACCGGAGCACCCAGAGGAAACCCAAGCAGACACGGGGAGAATGAGCAAACTCCACACAGTCAGTCGCCTGAGGTGGGAATTGAACCCGGATCTCTGGCACTGTGCCACCATGCCGCCCACAAACTCTAAAAGTGAACATTGAACAGCAACTGCTCACAACTCTATGACCCCTTTTTCTTAACTGCTTATTACCTCCCTCCAACTCTACAACAATATGATGTTCCAATAAAGCACTTATTAAAATTACATTTTGTGCAGTTAAAATTGAGATGGCCAACTTGCCAATGCTATAGCCACACCATTTTTATACAAACCTTGCATGAAGTGTCCTCGGGCCTCATCTGAATAAGGTTATTACTCCAATAATCTGTACAACTCAAAACCTTGAAATATACCTAGAACCCAGATAGACTGTTCAAGCCAGCCTGAACCTCTTAATGATAATCAAAAGTGTAATGCTGTTGCATACCAAAACTCCAAAATAAAATCTGAAAATAATTGGCAGGTCTGTGATACGTTCCCAGATGACTACTTTTATGAAATTGAAGGTGTGTGCTGTACCTTTAAGAGAGTGAATGTTGTTCGGAACTGAGAGTTTACAAGCACCTGTACATATGACTAGATGGCAGTCTCAGAGTGGTCTGGAAAATTGAAAATATGTAACATTTGGCTGTGGAATGGATACCTGAGTTTTGTTTGCTGTTTGAAGAATTCAAATTTAACCAATCAGTCTAAACTATGCCCCAGAATACTAAAACGCAATCAAGTTTGGATTTGTTTTTGCCAAACTTGAACCAATGAGATGATCTGATGTTGGAAATATAAAAATGTGGGCATTTTGAAAATTGAAAACTGAGCAACTGCCATCAAAACAGATCCAAACAAATTAGGAAACACTCTCTATCAAAGGTACCTTTACATATGAAACATATTCACAGTAAAAAGAAAGAACTTGATTCCAGGAAATCCTCAGCTGGAAGAAGACTGACACTGAAGATGACAGTGGCTATGTGGTTTTCAAATTAAATTGATGTAATTTTAATAAGTGCTTTATTGGAACAGCATATTGTTGTAGAGTTGGAGGCAGGTAATAAGCAGTAAAGAAAAAGGGGTCATAGAGTTGTGAGCAGTTGATGTTCAGTGTTCACTTTTAGAGTTTAAAAAATAAATTGATGTTATTTTCTTTAAATAGTGGAATTTGGGAGTTCTCTGTCCCTCATATTTTAACAGATTATGAGACGATATGAGTTTTTCTAGGTGTTTGGTTTAATCAACAGAGGGGTTCACTGCTGTATCATTAAACTATTGCTGGTATTTTATTGGCATTTTGCACTTCTACCACTGAGATGCTGAATAATGATTGCTTCAGGTAGCTCACTTCCACCAATACTTCATCGTCTTTACTTTGTCTTGAGCCTATTTTGTTATTAAAAGTAGTGGATAAACCTCTATAGAATACCTACAGAAGAGTCACCAGTCTTAGATAACACTAAGGTCTATTGCATGATAGCTACATTTGGTTAGGCATATTTACCAGGATGTTCAAAAGCTATTGCAGATATATTTGCTTCTTCTGAAACATATAGTCGGATTTCTTGTCTCTTCCCATAGATTGTGTATGACATCAGTAGAATGTGTGTAGCCAATATAACATAAGCAAGGACAACTTCAGGAATATTGTTTTGCACAAAACCTCAGGCATTAATGGATACAAAACAGTTATCATTTCAGGACTGTCATCTTTCATCAGAACACATACATGGACAAACACAATCAGGGAACTAGAAACAAGATGGAAGAAGCAGACAAAAGTCCTATCAGATAAAGAAACAATACTTTTTTAAAGGTTACATTCCTGAAGGAGAAGTGACAGTAAATTAAACATAAATGAGAAAGAGAATGCAGAGACTGAAAAGCTGAAATAAGGTAACATGAAGTGCTGTGAATACCTGGCTTGTCTGGTGATGCTTGTGCAGGGAAATGCGAAATTGGAAGATTGCAATATGAAATCCAAATCCTGGCTGTATCTGAAAGTGGCCAAGTGAAACTTTGTGAGAATGAAGACACTGATACATGGAACAGAAGGATAAAGAGAGAGATAAAGACTTGTTAATGCAGTTTTAAAGCATGACAGAGTGATAGAGGTGGAGAGAAGAGGAGAACACATCTTTCTGTCTTGGAATAGGACATTTCTTGACAAGCATCTCAAAGCTAATTGTAATAGATAGCCACCGAGCTTGGTCCTGAAGACCAGTGAGAGTGCTGGAAAAAGTTCAATGACATCATACAATTGATCAAGATCAATGATTCGTCATCAAATGGTATATCTTAAGATTGCACACTTTCTATATAACCCATTCCCATTACTCACCCCTCACCATTTTCTAATATTTAGGATTCATGCCTAAAGTTCATATCTTCTCTCTCATGCTCACGCACTAATCACTGCTGAAAATTTCACACCCACATCTTTGAGATTCCAGGCCTCAGGCAGCCAGAAGACAGTGCTAATATATTCTCAAACCTTAGAGCAGCCTGTCAGTAACTTGGCTCCAGCTACTGGCAGAGATGGAGCATCACATAGGATCACTAGTTAGTGAACTACAAAGAACAGTTTGATGCGCAATTGGTGCCTGGATTTTACCTTTGTGCACGCAACAGTATGATTTTGTTGATCCCTTCAAAAATTGTTTTAGCCACTGCTGTTGGGTCATCCTTTTAACTCTTGTTACCTTGTTGCAACATCTTCAAGTGATATATGAAGATAAACCTTGATAGTGACAAGTGGGAGATGGTCACTGATGACAAAGAACTCTAGAGGTCAACCTTCTGAAGAGCACTGGTTGGAGCAAGCAAAACTAAAATACTCAGCTGGCCGAGATAAGGACCTGGAGAACACAGAGGCCGGTGTTATAGGAAATCTTTAAATGCAGTTAAATTATTCCTCATGATTCAGGCTCAGGCATGTTTCCAAATATTGGTTTATTGCTCTGGTAACAGCATCTATAAAGGCAAGGGCAACAGGGATGTAAGAACACAATGACCTGCAGGTTCCCCTCCAAGCTCTTCACCAACCTGACTAGATAAATATATCATCATTCATTCATTGTCACAGGGTAAAACAATTCTGAAACTCTCTCTGTGTTCATTGTGGGTCTACCTTTACCAAGCTAAACTGCAGTGCTACGAAATGCCAGCTCACCACCAGATTCTCAGGGGCAACTAGGAATGGGCAATAAATGCTGACCTAGCGAACAATACCCACAACTCATGATTGAACACAAAAGTTATAAAAACTATGATGGTTATATAATCCCTTCATAAAATCTGATCTCTTGCCAACCCAAAATAATCAAATCTGTCACTCTGTCTGCCTTGTGAGTTCTGAGAAGAGAGGTTATTCCCCACATATTGTTTGCACTTTCTCTTTGGGATTTATATCACATGAAATCCAGAATGCTGCAACACAGGTGGCAAAGTTGGAAAACTTGGCATGGTCGAGTGTTGTGTCCTCCACTGCTGGTTTTGGGTAAGTGGATATCATCTGTCAGCACCACCCCATCCAACAGAACCTCAATAACCCTGCCAGCAAAGCAACAATTAACCCATGCCTGCCAAGTCGAGGGCATGTGTCAGGAATCATGCAGGACAACTCAGAACTGACTGTTCTTGTCCAGTTGCACAACAGGCTTTTAAAGATTGTGCAGATGCAAGGAATGCTGGTTCTTTCTGGGATATCCACTGAGGCAAAATGCTCTATGGTTGGATTGGTTGGAAAGTGGAAGTGAGAGATGCCACAGGCCTCGGCGTTATATGTAATCAATCAGACAATTTTTTTAAGATGCAGCAAGAAGACCTGTTGGGCCTCATGGTGAAAATTAGTTTACACAACTTGACATGACTCTCACTTAGACCAAAACACATCAGTTTCAGCCACACAGTCTGTTACTATTCAAAACAAGACAGAAACCCCAATTTAGTTATAGTATAGACTTTACAAGAAGGATGGGATCTTCAAATCTATTTACCATGACACACAGCAGAGAAAGCATTTACAAATTTTGCATTTATATCGGGAATTAATAAATATTGTACTACTGAACTAGTTTAGAATATTACAAAGCACTGTTCATAGTGAAAACATGGGGCATTATTTCATCACAGTAACAGGGATCTCACCTTTGGCTGGAGAGTTGGCAGGAGCCCTGCATTGCCTCTTTTAGTTTCAAGCACTTACTGAAAAAACAATGACCTTGTATAGAATTATCCCAAACGTGGAGGTCCCACCCTCAGATTAGCTGGCTAATGAGAGGCTGGCAGCTCAGTTGAATGGCAGTACCACAAGGGAGGCAGAGACTGCTCTCAATCTGACACCCATTCAATGCCTTGTATCATCACTGGATCCTATGTCACAAACAACAGGACAGCAGTCCTTGAGTGCAGGTCACAGAGACAAGGCAAACAGGAGTGGAAAACAGTTTTTGGTCCAAATCTGTCAGTGTCGTTGTAAAATAATGATAATTTCTTTCATTGTAAAGCTTGTAAGATGTTCAAATAGTTCAAAGTTTAACAGGATTGCTGCTATGCAAAATCCATGCTGAATAAATCAAAGAATTACCTGTTCAAAAAGTAATATTAAATTGCTCTGCATGTGTTCTGTAACTGGTAACAAATATAAATTGTTTTCTGTTGTAGTTTCAAGATTAATAGAAATCATGATTGAGAGTATATTTAGGTTGTTACAATTTGGAAAGCACAGCATTAATTTAAAAAAAGCTGCATTTATGAGAATCCTTGAAAGTATAACTTCTGAATATGTCTTAACAGAGGTGTTAAACTGCTTCAAATCTCAACAGGCAGAAGCACAACATGCAGGTTCACTTTAATATCCACATTAAACTATCTCAATATAATGGAAATTCTTAGGTTCACAAGGATTGAAACTTTGTACTTGTTGCAGGATTCTTTCCTTAATTCTCTTTAGAGATTGTGGAGATTAAATAAAGTCTAACACAAATCTATATCTGTTATTCTAAATTACCCATGTGGTGTCTGAACTTGTGAAAATGATTCACTGACTTATCTGTAGAAATTCCAGTGTTCAATTATTGCACAGCTTTTCCTCGAGTTACAGATTATCTCAATTCTCATTGCCTGTTCATTGAGGAACTTGAATGTTAAAGCCACAAGAAAATATTAATCATTAGCATTAGCAATTGAAAGAATTGAGTAAGAAGACTTCAGCACTTTTTAATGCATTCAAGTTTAAGAATTAGTGATGTGGGAGTATAAGTCTGGAAAATGTAAGAAGGCTGTGTAAAGAAGTAATTGTTGTGAGAATTGCTGAGTAGCCATACTGCAAAACAAGAGTTCAAGTCAGCCTTGCCCAGCAGTATGAAGAATTATTTATGAAAGTGTTTTTATTAAAAATTTTATCTTTATTCATCCATGAGTTCAAGGCATTCCTAGCAGGGGCAGCATTTATTGCCCATTCCTATTAGACCTTGAGAAGGTGGCAATGAGCTGCCACCTTGAACTACTTCAGTTCATTTAGTGTGGGTTGACCCACAAAGCCATTATGGAGGGCAGTCCAGGATTTTGATCCAGTGATATTGGAGAAATGATGGTGTATTTCCATCTCAAGATTGTGAGTGGCTTGGAGAAGAATTCGCAGCTGGTGATATTCTTTGTAAGAAAGAAAGTGAAACATATTTCAGGGTCACTAATGCAGAATATGCCCTGGGTATGATTACTGAGCAAATAGAAAAGAAGCTGTGTCATAGTGATATTTGCTTGAACTGGAGTCATAGAATCCCTACAGTGTGAAAGTAGATCATTCAGTCCATCGAGTCCACCTTGACCTTCTAAAGAGCAGCCTACCCAGATGCACCACCTACCCTCTCCCGGCAACCCTGCAATTCCTGTGGCTAATCCACCTAGTCTGCACATTCCTGGATACCATGGGCAAATTAGCATGGCCAATCCACCCAACCTCTCCATATTTGAACTGTGGGAGAAAACCAGAGCACCTGGAGGAAACATCACAGACACTGAGAGAATGTGCAAATTCCACACATACAGTCCCCTGAGGCCAGGATCAAACCAGGGTCGCTGGGGTTGTGAGGCAGCAGTGCTAACCACTGAGCCACCATCCTGCCCAGTCTGGGTCTATAGGGCTCCAAATAGGATGCCCTCTTTTAATCTCCTCCGTATATAGCTACATGCAATAAAGCCTGTTACTGTCCACTCTCAAGAGTGCAAATATCACATTATTCACACAGAGTTTTCTATTTTTCAAAAAAAAATTGATGATCTGAATTAGAGAAGTTCTGGATTCTTCTTCTCTCTGTCTAGGTAACAAACCCTGTTGCTCCCAGGTCCAGATGATATCTGTGGAGCCATGGTCCTAAACAAGTACAATCAAACTCTTCGCATGTGGTACAAATATGTCACTCCAGAGCAAATTGAAAGATCAAACACTGCTCATCTTTACTGTTTCCATCGATAGTCTGCTGCAAAATAGTGCAAGTCAAACTAGCATTTGAAAGGCTGCAAATAAGTTTCCAGGTAATTCCGCTGTTTGCACTTTCTTTCAGTTTTCACATCAGAACATAAATAAGATTGTATACAAAACCTATTCACAATGCAGCACGTAGCACCCCCTGCAGGCATACTTGTCTGAATTAACAGCAAAATTAATTCAAGGAAACTTGACCACTGAATTTGAATTTCTGCATAGGTTTTCTCACTTGTCTTCCAGAAATTGAACATAAGAGCCTTAGGATAGTCCATACCTTTGCATTGCTTTGTCAACAGTTCTGCAAGTCTTCCATTTATAGCAATAACAGGTATGCAGAATAATCTTTACAAGAACAAAAGTCACTTACTGCTTTCAAATTAATATTTTAAAAGGTATTGTCGACTGTAAACGTGATAATTCAATTAAATTGTTGATCAATATCTTCAAATTTGGAAATGATAAAACAAAACCAATTGATTTTAGTTTGGCTTTGCCACTGTCAATCAGTTATATGCGATGCTTTTGATCCCTCTAAAGTAAAGCATTCTCAAATTTGCATGCTGTTTCAATTTTTCTTACTTTAAACGGGTTAGTATTTTCAGGCAGAGAACAGAGATGATAAATCAATATATTTGTGATGCTTTCAGTTTTCATTTTGATTTTCCAAAGCGACAAAGCCAAAGTGTTACGATGTTGCTTGACCTTGAGCAAATTTGAATTGTGCACCAACTATTTTGTAATGTGCACATCTGCCTTTGCTCCACTGAAAATTGTATCACCTCAATACCACACCTAGCACTTCATCGCTGTCAGGAGCTCATTGTTATAGGGTTCAACTGACAAGCCATAATTCATTATTAAATAAGCATAAGTTGTTGCTCGGGCGGAATTTTATCAGAAATCAGCTGAGTATCAGTTTTCTTGAGTTTTATGGAGGACTTCTTTCTGTGAACCCCACTAGATTTCTCAGGTTATCTTCCACTCTCACTTCATTAACTGTGCACTATGACCCTGTAGCACCCCCTTGTCACATTTCCCCTCCACTACAAGTGGAAGTACTTACCACAGTCTGGACCTCCTTGGATCCCTGGCGCATCTTTAAAGCCCAGGCTTTCACTTGGTCAAGTGTTGCAAGCCCAGGTGTTGCTCACCGGGAAGTGAACAAAAAACAAACGCTTTTAAGCGAGCATCTGTGGCATGGCTGCACTTCATTGCAAATGAAAGTGCACAGTCAGAAATCAATTGTTACTTAAGAGCTAAGTTGTACAGCAAGCCCATTTCCAGCTTAATCAGGTCTTAGAACTGTCTCGAAGAGAGTGCTACTCTTTTCCCAAGGCCCAGTTATCTCAACATATTAACATTGTTCAATGTGAGACCAAAACATACTGGAAAGCTTTTAAATGGTTGAAAACATTAACTTTCATTCAGCATCAGTAAAATGAGTGAACAAAATCATCCAAACAGAAGTTGTCATTAAATCTGGAAAAAGGCTTGCCTTTCAAACATCTATCAGTTTGCTGTTAATGAGTAATCAATGCACCTAGCTCTCATCTGCTAGTGCATCAGTTTCTCCTCCATTTCTCTACACCTTTGTAGTATTACAGAGCAATGATGATAAGCTCTGCTGTGGCTGGATGCGTTGGCCATGGGAATATCAGAAACAGAAGTCTCTTAGTCACGTTAGCAGTCAGCATGTACATTATTCACAATTATGGTTCAGTGAGCTCCTCCAAACAGTAGGACATAGATGACTTCATAAAGGAGGACTACGAAATGCCTGCATGTGGACCTTTCACAAGGGGTCCTTAACCTGATGAATGCTCTACAAACCATGTTATGCTAGTATAGTAAGACATTACAAGTGAAATGGAATTATTTGACCTCTCGTCCTGACAGCAGTAAAGCAAGGCAGTAAGTGCATGTTAGAACATGTTGGTAAATACTTACAGCCCAAGGTAAGAGGGAATCATTTCTGTGCCCCTGTGCAGCCCACTAGACCTCAGATTATCTTAATACCTTTGACCCACAACTAACAATTTTAAGATTGCCTGTGATTAAATCTGCTTCACAGGGATGACTATCTTCAGTCTGTAGTAACCAATGAAATGGTTAGGATCACTTGTCACCAGGATTTGTATTCCAAAGAATTGAACATTGCTTGCAATCCACATGCTAGGTACTGTGAATATAAATTACCTCAACCTATATTATGATTAGTGTAATTGCCCTTGAAAGGCCTCACATCACTCTCAATAGGATTTGTGAGCTGATATAGAAAAAAGCACAGCTCTGGCTGTGGTCTCAGCCATTTTCCATTTCCAGTGTGCATTTATGAGTCACATTAGTATGGAGGGTAACACAGGTCAAGTGTGGTTCTGTGCATCTCTACTTTGCCCTAGTTTAGAAAAAGACTGCAGATATAAAATCAATATTACAGTAATAATATGACTTCACAAAATGTTAGAAATAAATACCAAAGCTAATTGGCACATTGCAATTATCAGACTTCAGTCATTTCATGAGGAACAGCACCTCATTTTCTGGTTAGGTAATTTATATCCTTTAAAACACAACATTACGTTCAACAACTTCAGACTATGAACTCTGTCCTCCATTTTGATTACACCAATGACCCATTCCAGTATCTGAATTGCATGGGTTTACTTTCAGTAGAATGACCTATTTCATGCCATTAACACTAACTCTTCATTCATATCATTTCTCTACTTCCATTTGCATTCATGTTACCTTTTGTGTCAGAGCACTTTCAACATATATTCTACTTGATTCTCCTTCTCCCATCTTCTACTGCACAAAATCCATTACAATGGGGTAAAAACAAGGATTGCAGATGCTGGAAACCAGATTCTAGATTGGAGTGGTGCTGGAAAAACACAGCAGTTCAGAGCAGCATTCGAGGAGCAGGAAAATCGACGTTTTCATCAGGAATAGAGGCAGAGTGCCTGCAGGGTGGAGAGGTAAATGAGAGGAGTGTGGGGGTGGGGACAAAGTAAATAGAGTACAATAGGTGAATGGTGGTAGGGATGGAGGTAGTAGGTCAGAGAGGAGGGTGGAGTGGATAGGTGGAAAGAAAGAGAGGCAGGTAGGACAGGTCATGAGGGCGGTGCTGAGCTGGAAGTTTGGAACTGGGGTGAGGTGAGAGAAGGGGAAATGAGGAAACTGGTGAAGTCCAGATTGATGCACTGGGGTTGAAGTGTTCCGAGGCAGAAGATGAAGCGTTCTTCCTCCAGGCGTCTGGTGGTGAGGGAGCAGCGGTGAACGAGGCCCAGGACCTTCATGTTCTCAGCTGAGTGGGAGGGGGAGTTGAAATGTTGGGCCGCAGGGCGGTGTGGTTGATTGGTGCGGATGTCCCAGAGATGTTCCCTAAAGCGCTCTACTAGGAGGCGTCTAGTCTCCCAAGTATAGAGGAGACCGCATCGGGAGCAACGGATACAATAAATGATATTGGTGGATGTGCAGGTAAAACTTTGTTGGATGTGGAAGGCTCCTTTGGGGCCTTGGATGGAGGTGAGGGAGGAGGTGTGGGCACAGGCATTGCAATTTCTGCAGTGGCAGGAGAGGGTGCCAGGATGGGAAGGTGGGTTGTAATGGGCATGGAGCTGACCAGTTAGTCACAGAGGGAATGGTCTTTGTGGAAGGCAGAAAGGGGTGGGGAGGGAAATATATCCCTGGTGGTGGGGTCCATTTGGAGGTGGCGGAAATATCGTCGGATGATTTGGTTTATGCGAAGGTTGGTAGGGTGGAAGGTGAGCACCAAGGGGTTCTGTCATTGTTATGGTTGGAGGGGTGGGGTCTGAGGGTGGAGGTGCAGGATGTGGATGAGATGCGTTGGAAGGCATCTTTAATGACGTGGGAAGGGAAATTGCGGTCTCTAAAGAAGGAGGCCATCTGATGTGTTCTGTGGTGGAATTGGTCCTCCTGCGAGCAGATCCGGCGGAGGCGGAGGAATTGGGAATACGGGATGGCATTTTTGCAGGAGGTAGGGTGGGAAGAGGTGAAATCCAGGTAGCTGTGGGAGTCGGTGGGTTTGTAAAAAATGTTGGTGTCAAGTCGGTCATCATTAATGGAGATGGAGAAGTCCAGGAAGGGGAGGGAGGTGTCAGAGATGGTCCAGGTAAATTTAAGGTCAGGGTGGAATGTGTTGGTGAAATTGATGAATTGCTCAACCTCCTCGCGGGAGCACGAGGTGGCGTCAATGCAGTCATCAATGTAGCGGAGGAAGAGGTGGGGAGTGATGCCGGTGTAACTACGGAAGATGGACTGTTCTACTTAGCCAACAAAGAGACAGGCATAGCTGGGGCCCATACGGGTGCCCATGGCTACCCCTTTGGTCTGGAGGAAGTGGGAGGATTCGAAGGAGAAATTGTTAAGGGTGAGGACCAGTTCAGCCAAACGAATGAGAGTGTTGGTGGAAGGGGACATCGGGAGAGGAAGAAACGGTGGACTTGGAGGCCCTGGTCATGGCGGATGAAGGTGTCAGTCCCCTTAGTTCTGATGAACAGTCATATTGGATTTGAAAGATTAATACTTTTTCTCTCCACAGTTGCTGCCAGACCTGCTAAATTATAGATATTTCTAATTTGGTTTACATTTTTAAAAAAAACCTGTCTGAATCTCAGCTATGAAGCACTCAGTTTTCTGATTTTAAAATGATTTGTATAATAATCACCACTTGAGGTGCAAACTCAGATGAGTTAAATGATGGCCTCATTGCCGTGAGAGAATTATTTTATGTGAATCAAATTTAAACCCTTTGTTACTTTCTGTGGTAGTGTAAAATAGGTATTAGCTGCTGAAAATGTGTTGCTGGAAAAGCGCAGCAGGTCAGGCAGCATCCAAGGAACAGGAGAATCGACGTTTCGGACATAAGCCCTTCTCAGCCACATTAAGTTTTACCATTTTATGTTTCTATTTACTTTAACAACTCTTAAATGTTTATTGTTTATATTCAACTTGGAATTTCAATGAATACATGACAGACAAATATAAAGCCAAAGGATGCCAGTATTGGACTGTGGTGGACAATGTCCAAAGTCACAGATACCTGCTTACAATCTAACAGGTTTATTTGAAATCACAAGCTTCTGACTTCTTCTTGATTTGACAAAAGAGGATGTTCTCTGTACTGCTGAGGAGATTTCCCCATCAGGAGTTATGTTAGAAGCTTCCAGATGAAAGCAGCCAAATGAATTAATTTACTTGAGTCACCTGGGTAATTGTACGATGCAAAATTTGAAGAAACACTAACAAAGAGATTACAAATGTCCATTAAAGGAACAGTGGCAGAACTTTGCAGTCAGTGTCTGACAAATGTAACAACTTCCTTAAATTTTATATGAATAGATCTTCTTGAGCAACATGAAAGTGTACACTTAAAAATACCTACACACTTGCATCATGCAGGCAAGCAATCCTACTAGACAAAGGCAAGATTTTTCCATATACTTCCATTGCTTTCAATTTCTTCATGAGAATGACAGAAACTATTGCAGTTGAAAACTTAATGAAAATGAAAGAAAGCAATGTAAGTGGATATCCTTCATTCCGACAGTCCAATATTCCCATTTCATCTCCTGAACAATCTTCCCACCCTCACATTGTACTGAATCATAATAACCAATCACAGGTTCTGTCCGATGCTCCAAATATACTTACAGTAATACTTTAGTGGCATTCTGCTTTTGTAAACAGCTCTGTTCCTTCATACTCTATTTGAAACAGCACTGAAGGGATCACATTACATACAAAATAATTACTGACCACAAATCGTGCACCCTGGCACTCTCAGCGACCTGAAGTATTACAGATTACTTCGAGTATGGAAACAGGCCCTTTGGCCCAACAAGTCCACACCGACCCGCAACCCACCCAGACCCATTCCCCTACATTTACCCCTTCATCTAACACTATGGGCAATTTAGCATGGCCAATTCACCTAACCTGCACGTTTTTGGACTGTGGGAGGAAACCCACACAGACACGGGAAGAATGTGCAAACTCCACAGTCAGTCGCCTGAGGCGGGAATTGAACCCGAAGCTCTGGCGTTGTAGGGCAGCAGTGCTAACCACTGTGCCACCCAGCATATTAGGATAAAGTGAGGACTGCAGATGCTGGAGATCAGAGTCGAGAGTGTGGTGTTGGAAAAGCACAGCAGGTCAGGGAGCATCCAAGGAGCAGGAGAATTAGCATTACAGGCATAAGCCCTTCATCAAGAACGAGGCTTGTAGGTCGAGGGGGAGCTGAGAGATAAATGGGAAGGGGGGTGGGGCAGGAGGGAACGTAGCTGGGAATGACATAGGTAGTTGAAAGTGGGATGAATGAAGGAAGGCAACATGTTAGAGAGGAGGGTGGAGCGAATAGGTGGGAAGGAAGATGGACAGGTAGGACAGTCAAGAGGGCAATGCCGAGTTGGAGGCTTGGGACTGGGATAAGCTGGGGGGAGGGGAAATGAGGTAACTGGTGAAATCCACTTTGATCCCATGTGGTTGCAGGGTCCCAAGGTGGAAGATGAGGTGTTCTTCCTCTAGGCGTGGTTAGGGCTTGGTGATGGAGGAGGCCCAGGACCTGCATTTCCTTGGTGGATTGGGAGGGAGAGTTGAAGTGTTCGGCCAATGGGGCAGTAGGGTTGGTTGGTACGGGTGTCCCAGAGATGTTCTCTGAAACGATCTGCAAGTTAGTGTCCTGTCACCCCGACATAGAGGAGACCACATCGGGTGAAATGGTTACAGTAGATGATGTGTGTGGAAGTACAGGTAAATTTCTGTTGGATGTGGAAGGATCCTTTGGGGCTTTGGGCGGAGGTGAGGTGGGAGGTGTGACGCAGGTTTTACATTTCTTGGATTGGCAAGGGATGCCGAGTTGAAGTCTTGGGACTGGGATAAGGTGGGGGAGGGGGAATGAGGAAACTAGTCAAATCCACATTGATCTAGTGTGGTTACAGGGAGGACTGGGATACGGTGGGGGAGGGAATTGAGGAAACTGGTCAAATCCACATTGATCTCTGAAGTGCAAACTCTATTATTGCCCATGTTCTACTAATCACAATGATATTCCCAGGTAGATAATCCACTCTGTTGGTGCTGATTGAAGAAAGCCTTTCACAAGAACATTAGCAGATTGCTTTTTAGACACCACAAGAATCTGTTGTGCAGAATCTTGTTTAAGACTAAGTGTGGTATCAGGCTTAAAAGCCTTCATTGCTCAGTCCTTTGAGTGTAAGAGTTGGGAAGTCATGTTAAGGTTGTACAGGACATTAGTGAGGCCTCTTCTGGAATACTTTGTCCAGTTCTGGTCACCCAGTTATAGGAAGACTTTTATTAAGCTGGAGAGAGTTCAGAAGATATTTATCAGGAAGTTGCCAGGTATGGAATGTTTGAGTTAGAAAGAAAGGCTCGATACGCTAGGACTTTTTTTGCAGAGTGTAGAAGGTTGAGAGGCAGTCTCATAAAAGTTTATAAAAGAATGAGGGGTATAGATAGAGCTAATGGTAGTTGGCTTTTCCCAGGGATGGGGGATTTCAAGACTTCTGAGCAAGTGCTAGATGTGGGTACAATTACAAGATATTTGGATAAGTACGTGAATAGGAAAGGTTTGAGGGGATATGGGCCAGGAGCAGGAAGGTAGGACTAGTTTATGTTCAGCACGGACTGGTTGGACCTTTTCCATGCTGTATGACTCTATGATGACTGACCATATCCCAAAATGTTCTTTATGCAGATCCCCACCTGATTATCCAGAAGTCATTTGGAGTTACCAACTGACTGCGGCCCATTCTCTGGACTCTAGTGAGACGGAGACCCTGACCCTGATCTCCCCAAATTTTGAATATACAGGTAAGCACAAAGTGAGTGAGGTAAGAGAACAAGAAAGAAGTTATGAGATTCACCCTGGTAATGTCTGCGACCTGGGTACCTGTCCTTACTGACACAAAGTGTTCATGCATTTGCATTCCAATGAAAGGTGCTGGTGCACTCCAAAGTGCAGCTTTGCAGTGCAGTATTGTACTGCCAGTGAATTAAAGATGTGCCATGATGATGTGGTAAGGTTAGCACAAAATGAATGCTTGTGTCCATAAACATGGAATGAGTGCAGATATTTCCCTGGAGAGTGCACTGACACTTTGATGTTGGATGTCCAAGTTAGAGGTCCAGTAGAGCTGCAATTGCTAGGTAACCATTCAAGCTTTCAAGTCAGGATCTCTTGGCTCTAATTTCTATCCAGTGGACAGGCTGATGGCACCCTTCATAATGAGTCCGGTTTAACTAATACTTTGATTATGATCAATGTTCCCTCCTAATAGGTCTCTCACTGCTCACTAGTGAGAATCTTGCCTCCACATCTGCAATTTGTCACATTTGTTGTCAGGAAAGGCTCACTTGATGTCTCATGTGATTTTTCTAAATTTCTGCCATAGCCCATGATGTTCAGGGCCTTTAAAGAATCTGGCCAAATTACTCCAGATCTAAGTATAATCTTTAAAATGTACTATTTTTGAAGATTTTAAATAATGTCGTATTCATGTCCAGCCTCTTGTTTGATGGTGTTATTGATTAATGCTACCAGCACAAGTTTAATTCTGTATAGAGCTTGTCAAGCTACCAATTGAATAATGATATTTTATGCTAACTAGCAAGAATCTGGCTCTTAAGTTATTTAAAAAGAAAATATAATATTATATATATAGAGAGAGCTGTGTTTACAGCAGGGAATTGTACAATACATATTGATTCAGAATATGGGTAACTTTTCTCTTCCAACTGAAGAAAAAAGATGAAAATTGACGTTCTATTTTCATTTTCTGTTGCAAAGAGATGTGCTCATTTTAAATGTTCTCCACTTTTACAGTCAAGTCAATATGTAATTAGAGAGAAAATGTTCTTCTGCAATGAAGCTTGACTATAAACAAAGAAAGGATGAAAGAGTATCATAGTTTCTTGCTCACTTAAAGTCATAGCGGTCAAAGAAAAAGAGATATAACATCAGTATAAATGACACCAAGGTTTCAACAGTCATGCACTGATAAGGAATAAAAGTAATAGAGCTCTCTCCATAGCTTAGTACTATTGATCTCTGGTCTGAGTTAACTGATCTAAACTGTGCACTGGTGAAATAACCACAATTAATCTCATCATTCCTGGATATTTGAAAGTTTGCTTCCTGTTCCAATTTGTTATCTTGTGACTCCTGCTAAAATATACATAAATTTAAACATTAGATGAGCACAGGATTATATTGTACTGTGACATATAAAAGTCATTGGTTTATTTGTATTCACATTGGCTTATTCTTGTTCAAGAAGAAAACTTTCAGCCATTTGTGTCTACTCCACCATTCAATAAAATGACGATTGATCTGATTATGATTCTAACTAACCTTCACCCCCAAGCACTTTACCTTGCAGATTAGATGCCTGCCTAGTTCTATGGAAATATATTCTTCATCATCTGAAATAATTGGAAGATCCCTTCTTTTAAACTGTGACTACATTTCTATATCCTCCAAATGAGGAACTATCCTCCCAGAATCTACTCAGTCATGTGCCCTCAAAACTCATTCTTCTAAACTCCAATGAATATAAACTCAACCTATTCAACATTTCTTCATAAGATTACCACTATCTTCCAAGAATCTGCCTAGTGAACATTTTCTGAACTGCTTGAAATACAAGTATATCCCTCCTTAAGTAAGAAAACCAACTGTACACAGTATAGGTACAGTTTTACCAATGTACTATATAATTGCAGAAACCATTTTTCTACTCCAGTTCCTGCAATAAAGGCCAAACCCCCATTTATCTTGCTAATTATGGCCTGTACCTGCATGTTAACTTTTAATGATTTGTGTTCAAAGACATCTTTACCCCCCTATTCTGTAGTCTTCCTCAATTAAAATAATATTTTGCTTTTCCAAAGTGGATAACGTCACATTTTCCCACTTTATGTTGCAACTTTTTTTTTACCCATTCACTTAACCTATTGATGTTTTGTTATCAGCAGTATTTGTCCATAATACATTTGGTTCCTCATCTATTTGCCAAATTGAAAAAGATTCATTTTTCCCCAGCTCTCGTTTTTATTAGTTAGCCAATCCTCCATCCATACGAAGAAACTCCCCAACAGCATGAGTTTTTATCTTGTACAGCAATTTTGATGTGGCAACTCATTAAATGTCTTTGGAAAACCGAACCAAATACAACATCTACTGGCTTTCCTAGATCAACTCTGTTTGTTGCATTCTCAAAGAACTCTAATACATTTGTCAAATAAAATTTCCCTTTCAGAAAAACAGGTTGACTATTCATAACTACGTTATAACCTCATAAATATCCTGCTACATCCTTAATAATGGATTTGAGGAAGTTTTTTTATCAATGTCAGATATTAGGCTAACTAATTTATAATTACCTATTTTCTGTTCTGTCCTTTCTTGAAAAGTAGTGTTCCTTTCATGGTATTCCAATCTGCAGGGATTTTTCCAGAAATTTTGGAAGGTTACACCTAATACATCCACTCATGCCTTTTAACAGTCATTCTGGGATCACTTATCCAGTATGTTTCAGAGAGCAAGTGACTGCGACTCCCTGGAGCGCGCTTGGGAGAAAATGTGGAGACAGTAAGGACTACAGATGCTGGAAGCCAGAGTCAATAGATGTGAAGCTGGAACAGCACAGCAGATCAGACAGCATCCAAGGGGCAGGAAAGACAACGTTTCGGGCTGAAACCATTCGTCAGGACTGGAGAGGGGGAGGGAAGCCAAGAAGTAAATAGATGGAGGAGTTTGGGGCTGGGGTGGAAGGATAGTTGAAATGGTGATAGGTGGATGCAGGTAGGGGGTTGTTGTGATTGGTCATTGGGAAGAGTGAAGCAGAGAAGTGAGTAGGAAGATGGACAGGTTAGGTTAGATCAGGGAGGCAAAGAGGAGGGGAGCGCTGGACATGGGATAAGGCTGGAGGTGGAGGGATTTTGAAGCTGATGAAGTCAATATTGAGAACATTGGGCTGTTCACTCCCCAGGTGAAATATCAGGTATTGCTCTTCCAGTTTCTGTTTAGCCTCACACTGACAGTGGAGGAGGCCAAGGATGGATACGTCATCAGGGGAGTGGGAGGGGTAATTAAAATAGTTGACAAGCGGAAGGTCAGGTTTGTGCATGCAGAGTGCAGATGCTCTGTGAACCAATCCCCAAGTCTGTGTTTGGTCTTCCCAATGTAGAGCAATGGATACAATAAATCAGATTAGATGAAGTGCAGGTGAATCTCTGGTGATTGTGATAGTTTTAAGTTCTTCCCTTCTTTTTCCCTATTCATTTTCTAATATATTCAACTTACTTTCTGTGTTTATTCCTGTGAAGACAATTAGAAAATACTTGTACAGTTCTTTGCTGTTTTTAATTTCCCAGTTTTATCTTAATGGACCAACACTTACTTCAGCTACTCTATTCCTTTTTATATACAGATTGAAGCTTATACTTTCTGTTTTATGTTTCATGTTAGTCTCTGCTGCTTCTAAGTTTGCCCCTTTTTTATATTTAAATTGCCTTTGTAGCTTTCTAAGATTGTCTTAATATTGTATGCTACTACGCAAATTTACATCACTATACATCATCACTTTCAATTTGACGTTATCCTTAACTTCATTATTTAATTTTGGATAGTATATATATTGTAACATATTTATTTTTGAATGAAATCTTTTTTGTGGGAGTGCCAAATGCCTACCAATGCTTCTCCACCATCTTGCATTTGACATAGTTTCCCATGTCACTTTACCTATCTCTGTCATTCCACCCTTTATTGCCTTTATTTAAATTTAGGGTATGACCATCAGGTCCAAATTTCTCACCCTGAAACTAAAGATGAGATATTCTTCTTATCACTCTGACCAAGAAGATCTTTCACTATAAGGTAATTAATTAAATCTATTGTACGACTTTTATTTGGTTTAAAATAACTGTCTCTCTGATTCTTTGCATAACATAGTATTTTAACAGAAACTGTTCTGAACTCTATAAAATCTGGACTATATTTGCAATTTGCTTTGTCCAATCTATTGGAATATTAAAACCTCCAATACAGATGTGAGATAATCTGGCTAGGCCAGTATTTATTGCCCACTTTAATTACCCAGAAGCCAATTAAGACTAAGCCACATTACTGTGGCTCTGGAGTCATGTGTAGGCTAGACGATGTAAGGATGGCAATTTTCTTCCTTAATGGGTATTAGATAGAACTTTTTTGACAACTGACAATTGGTACCACACTGCTGGTTTTTTGTTCCAGATTTTCATTTAATTCAAATATCAGCATCTGCTGAGGGGGTTTCAAATATAGAAGATTAGAATGGGTTTTGGATTAGTTACATAGTGCTATTACTATTATTGTACTGCCTTCTTGAATCAGTAATCACTTTGCCATACTGCACCAACACCTTCTCCTTTATGTTTAAGTTTACAAATCTCTTCACATGTAATCTCATCCTTCCTAATACACTTGACCCCAACTATTTAATTTAAAACTCTCTCCCTCGTTATACCATTTGCTGATACACTGAACCCTGCATAGGTCAGGTGAAGTCCTTTCAAATGGTACAGCACCCTTTTTCTCCAGTAGAGTGCTCCTTAAATCTGAACCCATTTATCTCACATCAAACTTTGAGTTATGCAATCAACTCACAGCCACAGGTCCAAAGTCACCATATGCAGGAGGTAACCTTTGGGACATCCTCTGCATTGTGTCTCTCTCAGGCACGTTCATCCCATAAATGGATAAATACAGGTGAGGTTCATCTAGTGTGACCCCAGCAGATAGCTCATTGTGAGGAACCAATCAGGCACATGCAGACAGAGTGCATGTGTGTGTGGGTATGTCAAGACTGGTCAATTTAGATTCCATCCAATGCTTATCTTCACTGTGACCCTGGTTGCCTGAATGTTATGCTACCCCATGCTAATCTACCACCTCTGCCTGCTGTTATTGCTTCTGTATGGTTCTATACTGTTTCCTTCTCAGTGCACAATGGCAAGAAGAAAGGCAGGGTTTTGCTGTACTGTAGTTTCAGGAGATCAATGAATACATTATATTAATACAGACAGTCATCACTGGCTTTGAACTTTTCCCATTAAATCTACCTCTGTTAAACCTCAATCTTACTTTGATCTTTCCCTGGCCTCCGACCCAAAAAAGCCTGCCCACAATGGATAATTAGGGATGGCCTAGCCAGTGATGATCCCATTCCATAAATGGATAAAAGAAAGTGAGGTTCTTCCAGTGTGACCCCAGTAGACAGCTTCTTGTGAGGAACCAACCAGGCACATGGAGACAGAATGCATGTGAGTGTCCTGTCCCATGATCAACAGTCAGCTTCCTGTCAGCAAGGTTGTAGCGGAACAGATTTGAGCTTGCGCTGGCATTTCAGTCTTACAAGCAAACTACTCCCACCTCCTCTTATCCTCTCCTATGTCTGACACAAGGTTCTTCTGGGATTGGACAACTTTCAGCTAACAAGATGGTTGCCCTCTGCCAATACCTTATGAATTGCATCTCTCTCCATTCCTTCATGGTCATACCCACACCTCAGATGTCACAAAACGGCAATGTGGCTGCCTACCTTCCTGGAATCTCACTGGAATGTGATGCCATGGGTTTAGGAGCTCTGTCACTTCATGGGAATAGAACCCAACAGAGCAGGAGTTTCCATCTCCTGGATTTCTGATCGGTAGTGTGCCCTTCACTTGGCCAAAAAAAAGACTTTAACCCTGCCTACCCAAAACTACTAACCACCCACGAAGAGATTTTCCTTTGGAACAGCAACCTGCTAGTTTAGTTTAATTCTGCATGCTAGTGTATTGAATGTTTACTCTAAACATCTTGTTGGCCTTAAACAGTCATCCACTTAGCTCCATCAATTTTTTCATAAAAACCCCTTGTACTCCCTGTCAACCTTGATACCCTAGAAGCTCCCAACTGTTTCCACACATTCATTGACACTTACTTCCTTATTTTACCAGAAGCCCTATTCAAATCCCAATGCACCCCCCCCCCCACCCTCTAACCTCTGATCGCTAAGGCACCTGCAGTCTCACCTTCTGTGAATTCCCCAACCTTTCATGGCAGCATATAATCCCTACGCATGACCATACAATTCCCACTGTATCACATAAACTATGTTATGGCTGTGAGCAAACCTCTGCCACACAAATTAGACTCCGCACATTAACTTTCCACAACAAGGGTCATGCTTTGGACACCCAAATCTAAGTGATCCTCCTTTTCTAGCCATTGTCCGAAGCAAAATAAGGCAGGTCAGAAAACCATGACCCACTCTGCTGCATCTGCAGTCTTCCACCCCCAGACTGACAGAGCCTCACCTTTGCCCCGCTGACCCTCCTCCCAAGCTGCTTCTTTGACACTTCAAAACATTAAAGCACAACTCACTGCAACTTTTATTTAAATCTGCTTTCCTATAGGGACAAATATACAATAGTTACTCCCATGACCAGAAGGTAATACCATCAGATACACACCTCTTAAAAAGCAGTCATATCATTTCTCAATTAGGTAGAACACAGTTGAGACAAGGCATTTAATTCCAGCAAGTTGTGGTTAGAATGAGATGCAATTGCATGTAGATTGCACATGTCAATGAGCCAATTAGGGAAGGCTGATCAAAGATCTTAATTGCAAAAGTATATCCCACCATTCAATTCTGAATTTTTGACTCACCCAATTAAGATTCCCCACCTCCCATTCTTCTTGTCTGCTCAAGGACTGGAATATCTCATTTGAAGGGATTATACTTGTTCACGTGTGCTCTAGCAGAGGACATGTCCATGCAAAATTTGCCCTTTCTGAAATAATGCAGTTTTTGACATGCTATGTTGCTGTTTTTATGTTGTGTGGGCAATAATTTCTGTTAACTCATGAAGATAAAAACTCATGTTTTAACAATTGTTGCCAGTGATACAGTATTATTCAAATATGAGTAGCACGAAGAATACTCATACTGAAAGAACAGGCATCAATTCTGTAGTTATTTCAAAAACTCAGCTCTAAGCACAATGAATTAAAGCAAGAAGCAGAAAACAAGATGAGTGACAATGCAAGAAGATCAATTCAGTCCCTTCTCAGAATTTCAATGTGATTGATTAAAAAGCAATCCAACCAATAGGGATCACATTGGTCACAGCTGTGAGACAAGAGCTCACTCAAAACAATACATCTTGGTTTAAATTAAAGACTCAAATGTACATTTAGTTCAAAAATGTAACATGCAATTGCTTGTTGTACTCATAAATTGTGTGTCGCAAATATTAATGGTGTTTCTTTGTCACAAAATCTATTACTGCTACATACAGATTAGATCTTTACTGACATCTGGTTGAAAAACTTATTCAAAGGGACATTTTAAATTCCATACACACTGGAAGTACGTTACCTGTCTGTTGTTAGCTGCTTGTACTGTGCTTATATAAGCCATGAAGAAACCTGACATAAAATACTTTGTTTAAAGCTTTTTTAGCCTCATATTCCTTGGATAGTCTGATGGAGCCTTCCATTAAATGGTAAGAACCACACTGTGTCTAGTTGTCACTAATTCTAGGCTGTCTCTTACAAGGCCAATAATCAATAGAGTCTTTGTACAGATAGATTTTCTGGATGTGGTGTAGAATTTGACTTTTTGAAATACTATCAAGATGGGATAACATATCAACATTTCTCTTGAATTTCATTACCATTGAAATTACTGAATGGCTGCCAGTTTGCAGTTGAATCATAAGATTTGAGTAAAGGTACAGAAAATGGCTGCGCAGATAAAGTTCACGCAGCTCATCATGCCTGTTGTGGATCTTTGAAAATACAAATGTATGAATCCTATTATCTATAGCCCTGGAAAGTCTCCAACCTCAAGAGCCAGACCAATTCTTTTTAAAATCAGTTATGAAATCTGCTTCTGCCACTTTTCAGACAGTGTTTCAGATTCTGACCACTCAGAGTGAAAGAGAAATTCTCACCATGTCCATTATAGATCTTTTTTCAATTATTTTAAATCCATGGTAGTTGTTTATTGATCATTTGCTGAAGAGAATACATTTTCTTTCATCATCTTGAAACACTCTATTTGGTTACCTTTCAACTTTCTCCATTCCAAGGAGACCTGTGTTAATTTTTTCAACCTTTCCTCATAACTCAAATCCCTTATCACTAGTAACATCCTGGTAAACGTCTGTTTCATTTCTCGAACTGACACATGGTTTCCACACTGTCTCCAGTATTTCAGTTGAGATTGATCAGTGATTTGTATATTTTTGATATAATCACAATGCTTCTCTGTTCAATACCCTTAGTTATAAATCAAAATAATTTATAGGATACTTTTGCCACTGAATTCACTAAAATGATTGCTCATCATTTTGAATGTTTTCTTGGCTATTTTCTAACCGCTTTCCATAATTATTGCAAACGGAATTATTTACAGTTGCTGTTGACTCCATGATATTTTACCTAACCACTCTCTACTTGTGTTACTTCATTTCCTAGAACCATTTCCTTGTTTCTTTTTTCAAAATGGTTACCATTCTTGTTGCACTGGAGATGTATTGATTGACAAGGTTCTCCAGTATACATAATTGGAAATTATTTTTCGATAGTTTGGATTTATTGTAAAAATTGTTCAGCAATATAACTGCTCCCCCCACTCCTTGACTCAAACCAAATAAACTCACCCTGAGAACATCCATTAAATTGAATGTAGAATTGCCATATTCTTAATCAATCATGTCACACATACACACCTGTTTTCTTTCCAGAGATTATTACACACAGTCTTTGCTACCTGCTAATTTAAAGATATGCCTTGTTTTTTTTTAAATCTGTACTTGTTCTATTTTCACTTATTGTCTTTGTCTAACTCATCTTTTAATTTGAAAACCACCTTAAAATCTCTGCCTCAAATTTAGAACCAACAAAACTGTCCATTGAGCATTGATTTGTCACCTAATTCATAATCAAAATTAAAAATATCAAGTATTAAGCAAAGTATTGATATAATTCACTTTTTATTTAACTTGCCTGTTAAATGATTTGTGTTGTTGTAATGAAATCCTGAGTAGTTGTTGTTCCAAAGAGGCAGAATAAAAACTACAGATGAGGTCATCTCTGCACAGCTGTTTCTGATAGCCCCAGCTTTTAGTTGCTGGGATATGCTGTGGGACTAGTTGCTTCTGCTGTGCCATATAGAGTGTGTCATGTTGTGAAGGTTGCACAAACCAGTATTCCCAACCTGCACTAGTAGTTTGTGAAGGAGCCCTATCCTGATGCCACAAAACTCTGATGCGTTGTTAGAATATCGTTTGAGACCACACAATTCAAAGCAACGTCTTCAGATATCGGCAGATATCAAGTGTCAATTATTTTGCACTCCTGCTATTGTAAAGTCTCGATCACTCCTTTTGGAGTTTTGCAGTAAGGTTGTGAAGAGAGTTTATCTGCACTCCCTCCAGGATTGCAGAGAAGTAGATATTTTGCCCATCCTTCTTTATTTTGTGCTTTATGCCAATACTGCTGACTGCACATTGAGATACCAGTTTGGATTACATCAGGCTATGGGTTTCTGTATACGAACAGTTGCTGAGACTGCTTTTCTCTTATCTCTATGCAAGACTCTCAGCTCTGTATATACTATAACATGTCTTTATTTATGTCTGTATAAAGTGAGATCTCAAATACACTTATCTAGTGATGTATCTAAGACTACTCTATTCATATGCTCATTGTAGATTGGTGTCTTCTGTGTGATTGATGTCAGAGTTATCTCATCAGTTACATCATCATGATTATATGACTTTCATTATACCATTTAAAGACCGCCACAGGAATGGAGACAGTGAACGTACACCATTAAATCAGAGGGTGTAGAGAGAACAACACTTGCACAATGACCTCTGCTAACTTGCAGCTAATCCCTCCATCCCTTTTGACACTGACAGAAGCTTACCTAGATAACCTGTCAATTCATCCAAAATCATGTTGTGCATTTGTCAGTTCTGTAATTCTCTTATGAACTGGTAAATGAACCACTACTCCTGACCTAATTCTAGTCCAGTAATGCCTCAATGCTTCACCATGCACTGTTTATAATTTCAATTGTGTAGAACTGTCTTTGGACAATGAGCCCAACATAGCTGAACAACTGGAGATATTGCTAAGTGTATGAGGATGAAATAAAGAATATAAATGATTCATTCCCGGATTGTCAAATTGTTGATGGATGTGTGATGGCATTGTGGAGCATTGAACACCATGAGCAGTTGGTCAGATAGTAATTAGGGGATGTTATATATGAAAATGCAGTGATATTGATGACCTTTAACAAGTCATTTGACTCTTCATGCACTGCTGTGAAGTCCTCAGGTCCAGTCTCCAGGAGCTGAACCCCTCAGCCAGCTATTCCCATTCTCTTCTGTAGGTGGATCTTAAGGGTGTTTTTATCCTCCAGCATCTCTCCTTTTATCCACTTCGCCCTGGAATTTCTCTCCATGCTAGGAAAGAGTTCCATTTTCTCCTTTTACATCCCAGCTACATTATTTGGTACAATAGCAGTCTTGGTCACCTCATCTAAAGAAAGATAAACTGTCATCGAAGGCAATCCAAAGAAGGTTCATTTGGCTGATATCAGGTATAGACTGTTTTATTAAGGGAGCCTTGAGTAGATGGGACCTGTACTGTTGCAATAAAAAAGGAGTGAGAGGCAACTTTATTGAAACATACATAATTCTTAGGGGACTTGACAAGATGAATACAGAAAGGTTGTTTTCACTTGTGGGAGACACTAGTTTTCACTGTATGATCAAGATAGGAAATGCTGCTATACTTACTGACACCCAACTGCTGTAGAACAAATTTCCCCCCTCTTGCTGGCTACAGTCTATTTGTCATATCTACTTCCATCACTGCAACATCACCTGTCACCATTACTCTTTCAATCCCTCTACTGCAAAAACTCATCAATTGGGTGGCACAGTGGTTAGCACTGCTGCTTGATAGGACCACAGACCTGGGTTTGATACTAATCTTGGGTGACTATCTGTGTGGAGTTTGCACATTCTCTCAATGTTTACGTGTGTTTCCTCTCACAGTCCAAAAATGTGAAGGTTAGGTGGATTGGCCATGCTGAATTGCTCCATTCCATTCAGCGATGCACAGCCAGGGTGATTGCGATCTTACAGGGATGGGGGTGGGTTGCATCGGTTTGGAATATTTTTCGAAAGATCGCTGTAGACATGATGGACTGAATGGCATCTATCTGCATTGTAAGGGATTCATAATTCCAATGTATTTTTAACCTCCACTTTTAAAAGTTCTAAGGTGTTTTTAGTGAGTATCTTATCTCCTTCTCTGTAAATTTCAGCTTATCCATCCCTGGTAACTGTATCCTAAAACCTAATCACTTCATAGTCATCTATTTATTCTCTGGTTGTTGATCCACATTGGAAATTTCTTCTAAATCCCTTCAAGGATTTTTCCCAGGATGGGGGATTTCAAGACTAAGGGTCACATGTTTTAAGGTGAGAGAAGAGAGATTTGAAAAAGACATGAGTCAAATTTTTATCCTTTGTTATCTTTTTTTTATATTTTCCAGCCCTACAATTTCCACCTCTCCCAAGAAACTCTGCATTCCTTTATTTGTGTCTTTTTATGGATTACCCACTGTCGTGGAAATTAAATGGACTCGACTCAATTATTAGCAAGAGCAACCAAAAAGAGCTTTATTAAATTTAACCTCTGTATTGCAGAGGGGCAACCTGTACTTGACAACAATGCCTTGTGCAAGGGCCCTGAGCATAATCATATACTTGTTTTATACTGTTTCTTATCACGCTCTCAAGGACAAAAGCTGTGAAGATTTGAGTTGTTATTCTTTTCATTCCCTTGTTGTGGACATACTGTTCTTATATTTTTCTCTTGTTGAATGTTTACAAAGTTCCACAGAGACAAGCCGTCCCTCGACTGCAGACTTCAGCAAAGTGTCAGAAAGTTTTAAATTTAGAAAAGCATTGTCTTTCAGATTTCAGAGTAAACGTTAATTTTATTAATTTTCCATTACATTTTTCCCCTTTTTGTTATTTTATGATAACCAGGACATCAAAAAACAGAGCCAGATTTTTAAAAAATCTACAGAGCCAGATAGCTAAAAATCAGCGATCTTAACAGTTGTCTGTGTTGTAAAGAGCATTTTAAACTGTCTTCGCTTTCCAGTTTTTCCTCCTGAAGTCTTTCACCACTATCCAGTCTCCACATTTTAGATCGTTCAGCTTCCCTTCTGCTGGTTGGGGTAGTGCTGCTTTTGCTTGTTTCTGTATTTCAGATAATAGTGTAGAGAGTCTTATACAGTAACACAACATTTCATCCTCACAGTGACCTGTTATCTGTCTTACCTTAGGTCTTGGGCCAATTCCTGTGTTGGACGGCGTACCAAACAAAATCTCAAACGGACTAAGATGAGCTTTTCTTCTCCTCCTAGATCTCATATACATTAGCACAATCAGAAATGCCTTTGTCCACGTCACCCCTAGTTCCTCACAACATTTTGACAATTTAAATTTTTGTTTAGGGTAGCATTTTCTCTTTCCACTGCCCCACCGCTGGCTGGGTGGTAGGCACAGTGTTGTCTCATGTTTATTCCCAAATAATCACCGATCTTGCTGTGAGGCATTATTGACAAGTGGTGTCCCATTGTCATTACTAAGCCTTTCAGGGATGTCCCTGTATCTACCAAAAAAAGGTAACTGGGGTACCTTCCAATATAACATAGAGGTAGGCATCACCATTGTAATGAACATATGGTCCATGCTCTGCAATCTCAGCGCTCAGTATGGGATGGAACTTATTTCAGTGCCCGTAAGGTTCAGTAGAAGAGATTAGCATAAGCAAATCTTCGTTGCCAAGCATAAAGGAAAGAGGCTTACCTGTACCTTCTGGGCTGCCCATCTCCACCTCAGCCTTCCCCTGTCAGTCACCCTGCTGTCCAGCCTCCGGGGCGAATTAAGGCTGTCTGTGTGGGCACTGTCTCGCCCAGTGGTCCATTGCTCCACAAACAAAGCGCCGCCAGATCTACCTCTGCCAGTGCCTCTTCCGCTCTCTTTTTCTGTAGCACCTCCCTCCAACGGCTGGGCGACCATCTACATCAGAGTAAGCTGACCTTTATATGCTTGCTGTTCCATCTTTAGTTTCTGCTTATCCTTCTCTTGGGTAAGCAATTTTTCAGCCTGTATCGCATGTTGTTCTATCAAATTCAGCTTTCCCGTGTCCCAGGTAATACATGTGTCCTTTACCTTCTTCACTACTTCGTCTTTCATTCCATTGTTGAAGCCGTTCCTCAGGTGTGCTTCATATGGCGTGATTTTTGCCGCCGTTATGTCATCGGGTGGTCTCAGTCAACTATGGGCATTATGGACTTCAGTGAGGCACGTAAGGTACTGGGACACTGTCTCACCTTCTCGTTGTTTACACATTGCTATTTTACTCATGTCCATTCGCACTGAGAATGCCTCCGAGGCAGTTGCCAGCGCTGCAACAAAAGCATTAAAGTCTCCGTTCTGCTCCGCTTGTGGGTTGGCTGCTCTGGCATGGGCGTTTGCGGCTGGCCATTTATACTTCTCTTGGGCTTCTTGCTTCAATCTGTAGCGGGTACGAGATGTTACCGGTGGTTCAGCAGACCCTGAAGTGGCGGCCGCTGACATGGAACCTTCGCCAGGTGGATCTTGTAGGGGTGCTGTAGGTCTCGGAGGGCAGTCATCAAGGTCAGGATCTGAAACAGACTTAAGACTCTGTCCAGCTTCGTTAGGTTGTTTTCCACGCATGTCTGCATGTGCGCTGGTGTTTGTACGCATATTTGATCTATCTTTTACTTGAGATTTCCTTTCCCTGATATCAGCCTCAGCCTTCCACATGTTATAAGCACTCCAATTCACAGGTTCTATTTTTCCCTTCTATTTCTCCTTCTCTCCCTCCTCCAACCGTGATCTCAATACTTCCAACTGCCTTTTACTAAAACTTCCTCTCTCTAGAAAACCACATTCCTTAATCCACAATCCTAACTGCTTTACAGACTCTGGGCCATACTTATTTAGCATGTTTTGTATTTTTGGTAGACCATTTCAAGTCCTGTGTGGACCCTCTTTTTGTTTGCTCTTGCCAGAGTCCATTTTCAGCGTTACTGGAAAAGTGTTCAGCTCTCTCTCTCTCTCTCTCGCGGTACCGTTATCTTTTCCCTTTGACTTGCTTTCTTACATCCGGAGGTCCCCTCTCACATTGGGCGTGTCCACCTCAATGCCTTGGTAAACCAAGAAACCACATCCCTAGTACATCTTTGGCAAGTCCAACTCAGCCAGTGGTGGTTCCAAGTCTAAACCCACACGTAAACTTGCTGTCTCTTAAACAATCTAGAGACGGCAATCCCCTTCCCTTGAGATTGCTCAAATACCACGCGAGAGTTTATTGAACTCTTTTTCTGCTTTATTTATTCTCTTAGAATGAGTCTCGATGTAGGAATACTTAAGCCACGACTCTTACCCCAACCCGATTCAGTTCGGACCCTGGCGTCGGGGTGATCCACAGATTCCCAGTCCTCTCACGCAAAAGGGCCAATTCAGTGCTCAGGATGAATTGAAATACCTTCAAGGCACAGGCACCTGCACCTCTTGGGAATCCTCAGAATCTCACCCAGTCGTTGGATCGCAGACTAGCCCCCAAGTTTACTGTCATGGAAATTAAATTGACTCGACTCAATTATTAGCAAGAGCAACCAAAAGGAGCTTTATTAAATTTAAACTCTGTATTGCAGAGGGGCAATCTGCACTTGACAACAATGCCTTGTGCAAGGGCCCTGAGCATAATCATATACTTGTTTTATACTGTTTCTTATCATGCTCTCAAGGACAAGGGCTGTGAAGATTTGAGTTGTTATCCTTTTCATTCCCTTGTTGTGGACATACTGTTCTTATATTTTTCTCTTGTTGAATGTTTACAAAGTTCCACAGGGACAAGCTGTCCCTTGACTGCAGACTTCAGCAAAGTGTCAGAAAGTTTAGTAAAGCATTGTCTTTCAGATTTCAGAGTAAATGTTAATTTTGTTAATTTTCCATTGCACCCACTTTCTTAACTTCACCATAACTTTTAGGTAATGCTGTAGAACAGTGGGACCTAGGGATGCAGGTACATAATTTTTTGATGATTGTGTCACATATTAACAAGGTCATTAAGAAGGTGTTTGGCATGTTTGCCTTCATTGCTCAGTCCTTTGAGTATTGGAATTGTGAAGTCATATTGAAGTTCGTCTGGATGTTGGTGAGGCCTCTTCTGGAATACTGTGTCCAGTTCTGGTCACCCAATTATAGGAAGGATATTATCAAACTGGAGAGAGTTCAGAAGAGATTTACCATGATGTTGCTGAGAATAGAAGCTCTGAGTTATAAGGAAAGGAGTATAGGAGGTTGAGAGGCAATCTGATAAAAGTTTAGAAAATATTCAGAGGTATGGATAGATTTAAAGGTGTTGTCTTTTCCCTAGGATGGTGGGGGGTGGGGGTTCAAGACTAAGGGGCACATGTTTGAGGTGAGAGAAGAGAGATTTGAAAAAGACATGAGTCAAATTTTTACACAGAGTAGTTCACGTGTGGAATGGACTTCCTGAGAAAGTGGTGGATTTGGGTACAATTAAAACATTTAAAAGACATTTGGATAGATACGCGAATAGGAAAGGTTAGAGGGACATGAGCCAGGAGTAGGCAGGTGAGACTAGTTCAGTTTGGGATTATGTTTGATGTGGGCTGGTTGGACTGAAGAATCTGTTTCTGTGCTGTATGACTCTATGACTCTATAACCCGTTCCAATCATCACTCACTGACCTAAATATTAGAATTTCCACCACAAGCCCCTTTGTTTACATCAACCATTAAAATAATCCTCACTATCTTTTATTTAACCAAACATTTAGTCAACTCTCTCATATTTCCCTCTTTGGTCAGTATCAGTTTTTCATCTAATAATGCTTCAAGCAGTGCCAAGGGATATTTTCTTACATTAAAGGCAAATTGTCATTGTTATTAATGCATGGTTTACTGCGCATATGGCTTTCATTGTAACAGCGAGCCTATTTAAGTATAATGGTGGGATTGAGCAGATTTGGGTAGTTTCACTGCTGACAGTCTTTCTTGTTGGCATTAGTATATTGATAGCATGTGGAGTAGGATGCCCACACAAAGTATTCAGCAGAAGATAGGCTCAATTTTGCTAAACAGTGAGTATTTATTGTTTAGTACTTTATAGATACTTGCATATATACAGGAATGTCTCAAGTGAGACTATCAGGCTCAAGTTAAGAGTATGCATTACTTCTCGTTATAGGTGAACACAAAAATGCCATAAATACACACTTGTTAGCTCCTACTAGGTTTAGTCTTTTATATCATAATGGATGGAGTTTTCAGTTAATCCTTTCACTTAACCCCAGTCAACCCAAGCTAACAGTCTTATGCAACAAATTCAACATGTATCAATAGTCTGACATAAGCAACATGAATTTGCATGAATTATTCCTAAGGTTGACTTCACAGAATATGAATCTAATCACACACTGGTGAGAAACCAAGTAGCACAACATCAGTAGGCAAGATCCTTGCTCTTGTTCACAATCATAAAACGTATGCATTTATAAAAATCATAGATCAAGTGGGGTCTATAGTGATAAACCATGAAAACTAACACCAGCAGTTCATCTTCTGTTTTAGCAAAACAAGTGGAATCTATTTATGAATTGAATTAACACAGGTAGTAAAATGCATACATTCATGCAGAACAGATTTGTAGCACTGTTTAGGAAGTGTTACTCATATCAAAAGCCCTGTTCCAACATATTATCTGTAGTACAATTACTAAATATCTTAAATGAGTGCGGTAAATTTGATTAGGAAAGATTTCTCCAAGCAATTTGGCAACTGAAGGAAAACTATGCAATAAAATTAGACAAAGGTGATAAAGCATTTTCAAATAGTTATGCCCAGTAAAGGAATTTATTTTAAACTGGATTTTATAGGGGGGGCCAAAGAGTAAATAGTTTGGCCTCTTGTCTGCAATACGTTGGACCTGAATGGATGGATTTTTAAATTAGGCTTCCAAGTCCCTGTAGCCACAGTGCACTTGGGTAGTCTTAGCAATGGAACCACGAGGCTTCTGCTTCTCAATGAGAAGAAGTCCTATTCTTGAGAGCTGCTGGTCAATCTGATTTGCCAAAGACCCAGAACATCCCAGTAATCCTAAGACTTTGTTGTGGGTGCTGCTACAACTATAAGCAATCTCTGGGAAGAAGCTAACGTCATCCCAGACAGAGATGAATAGAATCTATTGACTGAGGAAGTATTTGAGATCCTAGGGAGGAAGGTGAATGAAATGGGGTGGAGATAGGAGTTACCTGGAGACTAGACAAAAGGGAACAAGCAGTCAATGGGGAGGTGCCCCAATGCCCACAGAGAATCTCCTCGATGATGTGTGCCACCTTCCCTCCACCATTTTCAATAAAGTTGTAAAATAAAGCCCTTTTCATTGCCACTCATCTGCCATAGCCTAATATCCTTTATGGCAGTGGAGTTGGATTTAGCCCCTTAAACTGGCATTAATTGGCCAGTTAATGCTCTCAGTGCATCTAAAGATAGGCAGGCTAATGGGTTCTATGGAAATAAAGAACATGAAAACATGGGAAGGGTTAAAGCACGAAGACCACTGGAATCTGTGTTCTGTGGAAGGCAGGATGGGATAACCATAGTGGAACATTCTTACACCAATTAGCAGAGTAAGGTTAAGGCTGAAAGGTCACTATGGCGAGATGAGATAACACAAGTAATAAAGCAAGTTTCTCTGTTAAGTGTTATTATGACAGGATTGGGACCATAAATATTTGGGGCATGACATTAAAATATCTAATTAATAGTTAGTAGAGTCAGCTTGAGACAGGAGACTATTGTAACAGATGGAATAGCTAAATATCTATCATAATAGGTTAGTCTGTAATTGAAGATCACTGTAGCACAGTTAGCAATAAATATCTAACTATGACATTAGAATAACATTAAGTAGAATGTACAACTAAAGAGATAATGGAAACTAACATCACTGGATCATTGTGTAGCTAGAGTGAGACACTTTGATTAATATAGTTGGACATGCTGATAAGTTAACAGAAGCATGATTAAAAAAAAATAAAAATCCATGGGCCCTGAGGTCCGTGGGCATTCGAGGATCTGCTTTCTCAGTGTCACGGTTTTTGTTTGCAAATAAAAGACCTACTTCTTGAAGAACTCCCTGCATCTCCTGGTGGTTCTCTATATTTTCTCCACAACAAATTTGGTGCAGTGAGCAGGGTCTTACAGAGACCCACCTGGACAGAGAGCGACAGTAACAGGGCGCTTCTTGGTCCACCGGGGACACTCCCGAGACTCACAGAATAAGGGTACCCAACAAAAAAAAAGTTAGCATTTTTGCTGTGAATTCGGACTCTATTCTATTGGCTTCGAGTGGTCCTTGGGGACTCAGAGGTGTGGGAAACTGCCGGAGGGTCTCTCCGATTCAAGATCCAAAGGCGAGGGGTAAATTGCTGCTGAAGGAGACGCGGAGAATTGGTCAAGAAAACTGCACAGTGGGGTAAGGGGTGACTAAGAATAAAAAGTAGCAAAAATTTCACGTGGTATATGTAAGACCCTATAGATAGATAGGGCAGAAATATAACACCCTATAGATAGATAGAGCAGAGTAAATAAGGGGAAATTGTTTTATAAGACCCTATAGATAGATAAGGCAGAATAAATAAGGGGAAATTGTTTTACTGGAAGTGCTGATAGACCTGTTTAGAAAGCCAGCAGATTGGTAGTAGAAATTAGCAGAGAATAGTCATAGTGTTATACTGTTACTAGAGTGTTAAATGTTTTAGATAAGGCCTGTAGGATAATAGGATTTTTGGAAATGAACAAAGAGTCTGTTTAAGTAAGGCTCTGGCTGACAGCAATTGATTTACAGCAGAGTTCTTGGCCGTTTGCAGGTGTGTGTGTGTGTGTGTGTTTATAGGTAGTTTGATCATTGTGATTTTTGTTGATGGTTAAATGTTTGTGTTTTGTTTCCCTGGGGCTCGAGCTCTAGGGGTATTTTGATTTTATTTTCCACTGTAAGAATTTAAGATAGTTTTTTTTTGAGAGAGAAATTTCTCAAGAAACCGTTAGTGATTAGTGGATTTTGAAGGTGCAGTGTTAGATTGGTTTAGGCTGAATGAATGAGAATAGGTTGTTTGTATTAACTAGCTGCAATTGAGGATGTTTAGAAATTGATAGATTGGTAAGGGATAATTGCAAGTTATAAAGTTAGGAATTGCTTTTACTATTGAACAAAGCACGACCAGACTTGAGTGGTATGAGGAAGTGATTTATGAGAGCAAAGATAATACATTAGTTGGACTGAAATATACTGTAGGATAGAGTCATAGAGTCACAGAGTCATAGAGATGTACAGCATGGAAACAGACCTTTCGGTTCAACCCGTCCATGTCGACCAGATAGCCCAACCCAATCTAGTCGCACCTGCCAGCACCTGGCCCATATCCCTCCAAACCCTTCCTATTCATATACCCATCCAAATGCCTTTTAAATGTTGCAATTGTACCAGCCTCCACCACATCCTCTGGCAGCTCATTCCATATATGTACCATACTCTGCGTGAAAAAGTTGTCCCTTAGGTCTCTTTTATATCTTTCCCCTCACCCTAAACCTATGCCCTCTAGTTCTGGACTCCCCGGCCCCAGGGAAAAGATTTTGTCTATTTATCCTAACCATGCCCGTCATAATTTTGTAAATCTCTATAAGGTCACCCCTCAGCCTCCGATGCTCCAAGGAAAACAGCTCCAGCCTGTTCAGCCTCTCCCTATAGCTCAGATCCTCCAAACCTGGCAACATCGTTGTAAATTTTTTCTGAATCCTTTCAAGTTTCACAATATCCTTCTGATAGGAAGGAGACCAGAATTGCACGCAATATTCCAACAGTGGCCTAACCACTGTCCTGTACAGCCGCAACATGACCTCCCAACTTCTGTACTCAATACTCTGACCAATAAAGGAAAGCATACCCAAATGCCTTCTTCACTATCCTATCTACCTGCGACTCCACTTTTAAGGAGCTATGAACCTGCACTCCAAGGTCTCTTTGTTCAGCAACACTCTCTAGGACCTTACCATTAAGTGTATAAGTCCTGCTAAAATTTGCTTTCCCAAAATACAGCACCTCGCATTTATCTGAATTAAACTCCATCTGCCACTTCTCAGCCCATTGGCTCATCTGGTCCAGATCCTGTTGTAATCCGAGGTAACCCTCTTCGCTGTCCACTACACCTCCAATTTTGGTATCATCTGCAAACTTAATAACTATACCTCTTATGCTCACATCCAAATCTTTTATGTAAATGACAAAAAGTAGAAGGCTAAGCACCGATCCTTGTGGCACTCCACTGGTCACAGGCCTCCAGTATGAAAAACAACCCTCCACCACCACCCTCTGTCTTCTACCTTTGAGCCAGTTCTGTATCCAAATGGCTAGTTCTCCCTGTATTCCATGAGATCTAACCTTGCTAATCAGTCCCCCATGGGGAACCTTGTCGAATGCCTGACTGAAGTCCATATAGATCACATCTACGGCTCTGCCCTCATCAATTTTCTTTGTTACTTCATCAAAAAACTCAATCAAGTTTGTGAGACATGATTTTCCATGCACAAAGCCATGTTGGCTATCCCGAATCAGTCCTTGCCTTTCCAAATACATGTACATCCTGTCCCTCAGGATTCCCTCCAACAACTTGCCCACCACCGAGGTCAGGCTCACCGGTCTATAGTTCCCTGACTTGTGTTTACCGCCCTTCTTAAGCAGTGGGACCACGTTTGCCAACCTCCAGTCTTCCGGCACCTCACCTGTGACTATCGATGATACAAGTATCTCCACAAGAGGCCCAGTAATCACTTCTCTAGCTTCCCACAGAGTTCTCGGGTACACCAGATCAGGTCCTGGGGATTTATCCACCTTTAACCATTTCAAGACATCCAGCACTTCCTCCTCTGTAATCTGGACATTTTGCAAGATGTCACCATCTATTTCCCTACAGTCTATATCTTCCATATCCTTTTCCACAGTAAATACTGATACAAAATATTCATTTAGTATCTCCCCCATTTTCTGTGGCTCCACACAAAGGCCGCCTTGCTGACCTTTGAGGGGCCCTATTCTCTCCCTAGTTACCCTTTTTGTC
Organism: Chiloscyllium plagiosum; assembly: GCF_037043375.1. Taxonomy (NCBI): domain Eukaryota; kingdom Metazoa; phylum Chordata; class Chondrichthyes; order Orectolobiformes; family Hemiscylliidae; genus Chiloscyllium; species Chiloscyllium plagiosum. The sequence goes on from NW_028270144.1 coordinate 67,064,793, forward strand.
CTTAATATATTTATAAAAACCCTTTGGATTCTCCTTAATTCTATTTGCCAAAGCTATCTCATGTCCCTGTTTTGCTCTCCTGATTTCCCTCTTAAGTATACTCCTACTTTCTTTATACTCTTCTAAGGATTCACTCAATGGATAAAGAGACTGCAGTTGAGATACTGAGTAAGAAATTTCCGGTGACAAGAAATGATATTGTAAAAATTTCTGAGAAATGGGAAAAAAGAACTAAGGATTTATTGACTAAATGGCCAAAAGAAGGTACCTTTGATATACATATCTGCAATGAGATGGAAGGATTAGTTAAGAACTATAAGCTGAAAGATAAATCTAAAAATAGAAACCAAAAGAGGGATCAGGAGATGGAAATACTGAAACTTTTCAGGAAAGAGGCTGAGGAACTGAAGGTAGCTTGTCAGGCACCTGTGGTGACTAGGAAAGCTGAAAAAGAACAAGCTGAGCAGTTACGGGAAACAGAAAAGCAGGAATCAGCATCCCCTCTCTACCTCGATGTGGAGGAGTTGAATAGACCCCCTCCCTACTCAAATGAAGAGGGATTGAAGCAGTGTCCAGTAATAAAGGGAACGGTTAAAATAGAAGGACAGTTAGAATGGGATAGAAGTGTGGAAGACAAAAATGAACTGAGGGAAAGAAGAGAAAGAGAGAAAAGGGACAGACAGGAGCAAATAGAAGCTATACAACGAGAGCAAGAAGAGCTGAAACATGAGATTAGTGTGCAGCGTGGGCTAAGGGAACAAAAAGCAATTGAGGAATATTCATTGCGATATGAAAGAAGGGCTGAAGAGAAAAGCAGTGAAAGTGACGCAGGGCAAGCAGAAAGGGATGATGAGAGACAAGGAAAGAAAAAGGCCCCAGTACCTAAAGAATGGGAGGAATTAGAAATAGCTTTGGACTCAGAGCCCAAGGGGGATTTATTGAGAAGTAGTGTCAGTAAAGGGAAAAGGGTCCAACAGAGAAGGATGCTACCGCTTCTTATAAAAGAGGGGAGAAACCCACAATACATTCCTGGGGAACTCAAGATCTGGAAGGGCTGAAGAATGCGCTGCCCAGTTTACATGAGGGAGCGGGAAAGTGGATCAGGGCTTTTGAAGATGAAACCACAGGGCAATTGCTGGCTATAGGAGACTTGAAGGCACTGCTGGTCAGGTTGGTAGGACTCCCAAAGTTAAAGGAAATAATGGTCCGAGCCCGTTTCAAAAATGTGGCAGACAATCCAATGATTGATGGGGTCAGGTTTGATTGAGTGAGACAGAATGTATGGCAGGCCTTAAGAGACTGTTATCCACCCAAAATGGACCCCCAGGCTTTGAGAGGGATCCACTGGGAGAAAGTGAAAACCTGGCTGCCTACTTGAAAAAACAGCTAAAGAGGTGGAGGCTGGAAACAGAGCAAGACATAGAGACTAATCAGTTGCTGACCACAATGTCCCGAAATTCCATCATTGAGGCAATGCCCTCCCAAGTCAGGTCAAGACTGGAGGTGGTGGTGGGTCTAACATCATCGATGAGCCACCAGGAATGTAAAGATCATGTAGCTCATGCAGTTGAAAGGTTTCGAAAAGACAAAGAGAAACTGTCTGAACAGCAGGAGGAGGTGCAAAGGAAGCTGGCGCAAATGCAGCTTGAAGAGCTTAAAAAGAAAGAAAAAGAGAAGGCTAAAAAGATGTTGCCAGTAAGAACCGACACAGTAATCACCACTGGCGTGAACCAAGAGCCAGCGCAAGGGGGGATCCTATCAGGTAGCCAGACAGGGGCCAGAAAGTCCCACGCCAGCAATGGAGGTTTTAGAGAAGCTTTCCCACAGGTGACGTATCCGGGGCTGGGCAGATTTAAACAACAGCCTAAACAGAACTGGAGTCCCCAAGGACAGGGACATAGGAATGGGGGATTAAGGTACATGATAAATAACCAGGCTCAAGGGGGGTCAGAAATGATGTGCTGGGGATGCCATCAATCAGGCCACTTTAGGAGAAATTGCCCATATTGGACCGGGCCCCCTCTGCCTTCCAGCAGGCCTAGATGGCGGGAATCCCTCGTGGCCACTTCCCAGGCACCCACAGGCCCAGCAGAACCTGTTAACCAGTATGGGATGTGTTAGGGATGCCCTGAGAATCTGGGTGGGAAGGGAACCTGTAGTAGCATGGGAGGCTGATCAAGATCCAGTAATATAAGTTAATATAGAAGGGGCGGCAGACACCGGTGACGATAGATACTGGAGCTACATACACTTGTGTACAGCTGCGGTATGCCTCTCACCTTCCCATGTCAAGTAAATTTGTTAAAACTGTAGCATTCTCAGGGAAATCACAGTTAACCCGGTTTACAGCTCCAGTAAGATTAGAAATGGAAGGCAGGGAGATAGTTCTGCTAATATTAGTGTCTAAAGAGATGCCAATTAATGTGTTAGGTAGGGATGCTTTACTACAGTTAGAGGTAAGATTGGAGTGCACACAGCAGGGCTTGGTCATAGAAAAGGCCAATACACAATTAGTGATTCAAGAAGTTAAAGATGTTAATGTTTATTGGATAGAGGATATAACAAGTGATATTCAAGACATTTGGGGGATTTGGGAAGCAGAAGTGTTGACGATGTTGACTAAAGCAAGACCACCTAAGTCTGAGCTGCATTGTACTGTGATATTCAATGAGTCTCAGGATGAGGTGTTAGAGGGGCAGTGGCAGCAGGAAGTCACTACTCCACATTTGAGAAGTGAAGCAATGGTATTAGGGGAGCAGGGAGTGATCCTGCAAATAGAGAGAAATGCGTTCCTGGAAAAGTGCTATAGAGTACCAGGTGCCGCACTACATGTAACCTTACTGGTAAATAAGGGATATCAATCTAAAGACTTAGGACCTATGGCCAGGCATGTAGAAACAATCAGGGATGGCATATGCTCACGACAGGGGTTTGGGAATCCAGGGATGACAGCTATATTAAAATCCTAGCATGCTGCAACTTGACAGGGAATCCGAAGGAAGTCAAGGTAACACCCCAGCGGAGCATGCCAGTGACAGTGGAGGAAGGTGATCAATATGGTAATGAGCGATTGGATGCATTACCAGCTACTTTGTGGTCACAGCATAATACAGATCTGGGGAGAGTGAAATCAGTTAGCCCAGTGGAAATAAGGTTGAAACCAGGAGTTGGGACAGTAGTGAAATTTATGACAAATGAAGTTATCCCAAGGTTGGTATACCATCAGAAATTAGTTCAGACAATGGGTCTACCTTCATTCAGAAAGGAGTTAAGTTGGTGCTGCAGTCTTTGAGAATCAAGCAGAGGTTTGGGTGCATGTTTCATCCCCAGTCACAGGGTATGGTGGAAAGGATTAATGGGACATTGAAAGCCAAATTAAACAAGATCTGCACAAGCACAAACCTTGATTGGGTTGATGCGCTGGCATTAGCGCTAAGGAGTAATCGCATGCAGACTAATCGCATGACCAATCTAACACCACATGAGATGCTCACAGGTAGACCTATGCCAGTACCCAGGTGAAGAGGCCCATACAAAGGGCCTAGCTTGGAGAGTTAAGCTTGGAACTTAAGCAATATATGCAGCAGCTAACTATGATAGATGAGACTATCCACCTGCAGGAAACACAAAGGGAACCGACACCTGTCAACGAAGAAGGACCTATTAAGCCTGGGGATTGGGTGTATGTGAGGGTTTTTCGAAGATGCTGGAATGAGCCGAGGAAAGCGGGAACTTTCGTAGTGACTAAGGCATCACCTGCCGCCATTCAATTAGAAGGACGACACATACGATACCACCTTAATCATTGCACTAAAGCTCTCCCACCAGCACAAACTAACTCTAACACTGAGGTAAATGGAGCTGAGGCCGAGGAACTTGGAGATGGGCAGGGCATACAGAAGGCTAGTACCCCTCAGCAGGGTTCCGAACAAGGTACAGGTGAAGTTCTTGGTGATACTGATCATTCTAGAAATGATTGTGATGGAGATGTGGAGCATAGTTCTCCTGGCAGTGGGGATGGGAAAGACATGGGGAATACCCATGATACCCCCTTTCTGATGCCCCATCTCTGATGCCAGGTCTGCTTTCAGGATACGGGAAGGGTTGAGATTTGAATGCTTTAAGCGAAATGGTTCCACACCAGTTGGCTATTTTAAGGGTCTTTGCAGGAATACAATTGAATTCGAGGTGAACACCATATTTGGGACTGTTTTAAATTCTCAACATGTCCCACTGGCAGATACTGGCTGTGTGGTAGGAAAGGAGGGTTGCGCCCGACGCTGCCCGCTGACTGGAGTGGCAGCTGTGCCCGTATAATGTTCCTGCATGAGGTAGTTATATCGCCACACGCATAGCTTGATGTGATGTCACAGTCAGCTTTGCTCCGAACTAAGCGACGGTATTTCCCTGATCCCGACAATTCGGATTGATAGCAGAGGAGAGCCAAAAGGTATTTCTAATGAGTTTAAGGCCCGCAATGAGATTGCCACGGGCTGGAAAGCTCTCATCCCCGTGATAGGGGTTAGCAAGAATGCTGAATGGATTAATTACATTTATTACAACCGGCAGAGTTATCAATTATACTGATGATGTGGCCTTGGGAGAACAATTGGTTTGTGTGATATTTGGGGAACATTGTTGTACCTTTATACCTAACAACACTAGTCCTGGGGGATCTTTTACCAAAGCAATGGAAAAACTAAAGAATCTAAGACAGCAGCTAAAAGACAATCAGGGTTTGGTCATCAGGCTTTTGATTGGCAGAATAAAATATTAAGGTCTTGGGGAGCATGGTTTGTCAAGATTGGTCTTATTGTAGGTGCGGTTTTGCTTGTTGTTGCCTTCATCTTTTGTTGTGCTTTACCTTTTATTAAGTCCTTTTTAGTTCGCGTCACTACACAGCAACTTATACTCACTTCAGTTACCCCAGGAAGTACCTACCCCTCTGATGGAACCCCACCGCTCTATTATTATGATCTAACAACCACCACAGTGCAAGGAATATGTCCATGCTGGGACATCGATAAAACTTCTGAAGAATGCACGGGTCCTAGATTGGGAGGGATCTTGAGTCATTTTTCCTGTTCTGGTTATTGGAGGGCAGGCTTTTGGCTCAAGGGACCCCAGGAATGGAGGAAGAACCCTTTAATTCTCAGACTCCAAAAATTATTTAGTCCGTATTGGGACCTATAATGTTTGTATTGGGTACAAGACAGTCTGAGTTTATTGTCTTCTTTCTCTGGGTGAGACCAGTAGGTCTCAAAGGGGGGAACATGGAAAATAAAGAACATGAAAGCATTAGAAGGGTTAAAGCATGAAGACCACTGGAATCTGTGTTCTGTAGAAGGCAGGATGGGATGACCATAGTGGAACATTCTTACATCAATTAGCAGAGTAAGGTTAAGGCTGAAAGGTCACTATGGCGAGACGAGATAACACAAGTAATAAAGCAAGTTTCTCTGTTAAGTGTTATTATGACAGGATTGGGACCATAAATATTTGGGGCATGACATTAAAATATCTAATTAATAGTTAGTAGAGTCAGCTTGAGACAGGAGACTATTGTAACAGATGGAATAGCTAAATATCTATCATGATAGGTTAGTCTGCAATTGAAGATCACTGTAGCACAGTTAGCAATAAATATCTAACCGTGATATTAGAGTTACATTAAGTAGAATGTACAACTAAAGAGATAATGGGAACTAACATCACTGGTTCATTGTGTAGCTAGAGTGAGACACTTTGATTAATATAGTTGGACATGCTGATAAGCTAACAGAAGCATGATAACAAAATAAAAATCCATGGACCCTGAGGTCCGTGGGCATTCGAGAATCTGCTTTCTCAGTGTCACGGTTTTTGTTTGCAAATAAAAGACCTACTTCTTGAAGAACTCTCTGCGTCTCCTGGTGGTTCTTGTTGGACTTTGGCTCAATCTACCAACTTACTTTCTTCTATGTGTGAGCCAAGTCCTGCGTGTTCTTTTAAATGAAGCAATAGGAGAAGATATTCGGTCTCACACTCTTAATTTATTTTAAACAGTAAGTGGATAAAGCATTCAGAGCTCTGGGTCTAAACCTTTTTGTCCCTGACAAACTACAAAGTGTGCCAGTTAAAAAATAAGACCTCGTTCTGTCCCTGACCCAGTCTTTTTATACCATAAAAAATGTCATACAATCACTGAGGTAGAATTATCTTCTGATTGGCTGTTGATCTGACTCCATTCTCCACCTCCTCGCATTCCCGCGAAACGGAAGATCACGTGACCTCCTCGGCCCGCGAAACAGAACGTCACGTGACCGCCTCGCACTCTTCTGGGGCGCGAAACGGAACGTCATGTGACCGCCTTCTGCGCGTGTTAAACAGCATCACCACAGACTTCCGAATGCCGAATACATTTACACTCGCAGCCAGCCTTCTATTTTACAAGTAAGCCATATATTTACAAGTCCCCCTTTTGGTCTCATAAAAATGAGACCAACCAACCAACCAGTTCTATACATCACATTCGCTCTCCGATGCATAGTCTTCCCTTCTTGCCAAAGCCATGGTTTCCGTCTCCATCTGTGACATCTGGTAAGGCGGGGGAGCCTTCCCTTCAATTGTGTGATGATTACCCCCTGCAGTCTGACCGCATGGGATGTCCCCTCCACCACCCTGTTAGGTCCTGTCCACCTTGGCTCCGACCATTTCCGTTTGATCACTTTCAACAGGACCCAATCTGTGGTAGATGACGGCTGGCTCTGTAGAGCCCCCTTTTCCAATCCAACCTGTTTGGAGAAAGCTGACACCAAAGCTGTTAGTTGATCATAATAAGATTTGTGATGGAAATGTGTTGCTGGAAAAGCGCAGCAGGTCAGGCAGCACCTGGGGAACAGGAGAATCGACGTTTCGGGCATTAGCCCTTCTTCAGGAATGAGGAAAGTTGGTCCCGCAGGCTAAGATAAAAGATAGGGAGGACGGACTTAGGGGAGGGGCGTCGGAAATGTGATAGGTGGAAAGAGGTCAAGGTGAGGGTGATAGGTCAGACTGGGGTGGGGGCGGAGAGGTCGGGAAGAAGATTGCAGGTTAGGAAGGCGGTGCTGAATTTGATGGATTTGACTGAGACAGGCTGGGGGGAGGGGAAATGAGGAAACTGGTGAAATCCGAGTTCATCCCTTGTGGTTGGAGGGTTCCTAGCCGGAAGATGAGGCGTTCTTCCTCCAACCGTCGTTTCGCTGTGGTCTGACGATGGAGGAGTCCAAAGACCTGCATATCCTTGGTGGAGTGGGAGGGGGAATTGAAATGTTGAGCTACAGGGTGGTTGGGTTGGTTGGTCCGGGTGTCCCAGAGGTGTTCCCTGAAACGCTCCGCAAGTAGGCGGCCCGTCTCCCCAATATAGAGGAGGCCACATCGGGTGCAAAGGATGCAATAGATGATATGTGTGGAGGTACAGGTGAATCTGTGGCGGATATGGAAGTTTCCTTTGGGGCCTTGGAGGGAGGTGAGGGGGGAGGTGTGGGCGCAAGTCTTGCATCTCCTGCGGTTGCAGGGGAAGGTGCCGGGAGTGGAGGTTGGGTTGGTGGGGGGTGTGGATCTGACGAGAGAGTCACGGAGGGAGTGGTCTTTACGGAAATAGAAAGGTCGAGGAAGGGGAGGGAGGAATCTGAGACTGTCCAGGTGAATTTGAGGTCGGGGTGGAAGGTGTTGGTGAAGTGGATGAACTGTTCAACCTCCTCGTGGGAGCACAAGGCGGCGCCGATACAGTCATCGATGTAGCGGAGGAAAAGGTGGGGGGTGGGGCCAGTGTAGTTGCAGAAGATGGATTGTTCCACATATCCTACGAAGAGGCAGGCATAGCTGGGGCCCATGCAGGTGCCCATGGCTACTCCTTTCGTACTGACTGATCTGGTCCTCACCAGACTTTCCCCATAATAAGATTTGTACCTTATAGAGGCTCCTCCTCCCTCTAACATCTGTATTCCAGCTCCTGGTCCCGGGAACTGCTGCCCTGTTGTTAGCTCGTACGGGGTAAACCCTATGATGGAGTTTACTGAACTTCTAATGGACAGTAAAGCTAAGGGTAGGGCCTCCGCTAATCTTTTCATATCTTTTTCATGTTTAATTGGGGTTTTTGCTGCTGTTAAGAATCCTGCCCTGATCCATTGACTGAGTTCTACCTGTATAGCCCCTGCCACATATGCAGAGTCGGTGTAGATATTTACTCTTTTTCCCTCTGTCCATTCTAACGCAGCAATCATTGCCTGTAGTTCAGCCAACAGGGCTGATTCTTTGCCTGTCACTTTTCCTGTCAACACTTCCTCAAATCCCTCACTTGTCTGTCGCACCACTGCATAGGCTGCTTTAAGTCCTTCAGTTGGATGTCTGTAACAGCAACCATCTGTGAACAGCACTTCTTCTGGGTCTACTAATGGAATTGCCTGTAAATCTGCCCTAACTTTGGTATCTCTCTGTACCCTTTCCTCACACATGTGTGGCTCTCCTTCTCCCATGTTATCAACCATGTTAATTCCTTCATGTGTAAAAATTATATGTGGTGCATTCAAGATTTTCTCTAACCTGGTTTGCCGCAGTGACGTCATTGTAAAGGCTGTTGAGTTCACATAGGCCACTATACTATGTGTCGTCAGTAATGTTAGTGAATGGCCCATGACTATATGTGCTACCTTTTGGAGAATTTTTGCTACCCCCTACTGCATGTCTTGTACATGGTGGGTGTCTGTCCTCTACTGGGTCAAGAGTAACACTTACATCCATCAGCACCTGCCTGCCTCCCCCTTTTTTCTGAAAAAGAACACCATTTATTGTGTGTAATTTTTCAGAAATAAGGAGGAAAAATGGCTCTTTGTAATCTGGGACCGCTAAATCAGCAGCCCGCGTTAAAGCCTGTTTAAGAGATATGAAACTTTTGTCTGCCTCCGTGGTCCACTGCAAATGGGCCGACAAATTTCTCATGCCTTGCTCATTTACCATGGCCCTTAGAGGGAAAGTGAGCTCCCCATATGATGCAATGAATTGTCTACTGTACCCTGCCAACCCAAGAAATGAGAGCATGTCTTTTACAGTGACTGGTTTGGTATGATGCAGAATGGAGGATCTATGTGACGGAGACACACCTGTTCCCTTAGCAGAAATAATTCTACCCAGAAAAGACACCGTTTGTCTGCAGCATTGCAATTTAACCCGTGAAACTTTAAAACCGACACTATACAGGTGAAACAGCAACGACTTTGTGGCTTCCAGACAAGAAACATGATCGGGTGCTGCCAAAAGAATGTCATCCACATACTGGATCAATACCACCCCCTTTGGGAGTGTCAGATCCTTCAGCTGCTGTTTCAGTACCTGATTAAACACCTCAGGTGACAAAATAAACCCTTGAGGGACCCTTGTATAACGTAATTGTTGGCCTTTTTAGGTGAACAAAAAAATGTCCCTCAGATGATCAGCTAGGGGCAAACAGAAGAACGCGTTGGCCAGATCAATGCATGAGAACCACTTATGGTCAGGGGTCAGCACAGACATCGCAGTGTAAGGGTTTGGAACTGGAACTGTTGGAGTAGAAACGACTCTATTGATCTGTCTAAGATCATGCGCCATCCTTTATTTACCAGTATTCTGCTTCTCTACAGGTAAGATAGGGGTGTTCCAGGCTGACTGGGAGAGTTCTAGCACCCCTGCTGCTAACAATCCTTCAATGGTGTCGGCAATGCCGGCTTCAACCTCTGGTTTATGTGAATATTGTCTCTGCCAAATTGGAGTGTGGTCAATTAAATCGAATGTGATCGGTGTGACGTATTTGCAGTGACCAACGTCCGTCGAACCTGCTGACCACAAGGTGTCTGGTAGAGAGCGTCAAGCATCGCTGCAGCTGTGGATGGTCTGTTTTCTCTCTGCCATGAAACCTTTCAATCTGCCTATGTTCCAGCAGTACCTTGTCAGTTGTCCTGTACATAATTCTGTAGGCTTCCTCTGATGGTGAATATTGTAAACCGGGTAGCTGAGTCCAAACCCAATCAGTTAGCGCCATCAAACTTTTGGACATAGGTCCCAGATCCTTGGCCTGATATTTAGCATGCACGGCCAATGTGAGATGAGGTATAGCTTCTTCAGACATCTCATACTATTCCAACTGTTCTGCAGTTAATTCAACAACACCCACCACACCTTCTTTCCCTATCAGAATACATCTAGAGGAAATCTCCCATTGAGTCCCTTCTAAATGCTGATAGAATTCATGCTGATAAATTTCATTATCATCTCTATCATAATATAAAGTAACATGAAGGGGATCTGCAGGAGGAGCATAGGGATGCAGCATCTGAACCCAGGGTCACCATTGGTTGTATAAAGACTGTATGCCGTTGTTCTGCCCATTTTCAGGTTGGAGGAGTCCCCAGTATATATCTGCCCACTGTCCTTCTGCCATTGGTGATGTGTCCGGTGATAACATCATTTGGGATCCAGAGTGAATCATTGTCATAGAACAGTTGACGGAATGGCTATTTGGAAAGGTCACTACCAGTCCGTCTGGTCCGCACAGAACCGAAACCCCGCATCTCACCAGCAAGTCACGTCCCATCAGATTCACAGGGCATGCAGGTGATGAAATATACTGGTGACGAAAGGTCTGTCTGGCCACTGATGTGATCAGTGGCGATGTCAAAGGCAGCTTTTCTGGTTTACCTGAGAACCCTACTAACTGGACGCTAGAGGATGACATGCTTGACCGAGGTATATCACAAGTGATGGTAGAAAATCTTGCACCCGTGTCAACCAAAAAAGACAGATTCTTGTCCATTACCCTCATTTGCATATAGGGGTCTGCCAACCCCACATGCCCCTGGGTTCTCAGGCCCCGTCAATATTCGTACCCCTGCCCTTCCGGCATAGTTTGGGGGTACTGTCCTTGCACCGGGGCTGCAGCTGCATTTGGGACTTGATAAGGCTGAACAGCCTGTTGAAAAGGAGGCTGATTTGAGCAGATCAATCGGATCAATCCTTGGCCTCCCTGGGTTCCCCACAGCAGGGGACAATTCCGTCTCCAATGCCTGGGCTGGCCACATTCAAAACAGGTGTTGGGTGGATGACCTCTGAATCCTCCGCGGCCCCTTCCTCTACCACGCATTCCTCCTGGAACACCTAAAGGCCTGCCACCATATTGGGGGTAGGGTGGCATCCAATCAGGTGTTGGATCTAAACTCGACAGGTTATTTTGTGGCGACGGCTGCTGAACCATCTGATTAGTCGTCTTTTGGGAGGCCTTCTTTGTATCATTAGCCTTCCTCCTAGCCTCATCGAGCTGTAACTTCAGCAACTGCACTTGAGCTGACTCATTGCTCTGTTTATCTTCATTCTGTTTTGTCCTGTAACGCTTCATATGGTGCGTCAAATGTTTTTCTCACTGTTCTGTAGAACAACCTGGGATATCAGGATTACTCTCCATTGCCTCTTTTACTTCCTTAGGCATCCCTGCCATAACGGCATTCCTAAATAACGTGGTCTGTAGCTGACCCGACCCTGGATGGCTCCCCGCAGTATCTGTCCACGTGTCCTTACACCTAGCCAAAAAGGCAGACATATCCTCACCCTCCTTCATTGTGAAGGTGAGTGAGTGCATCGCTCCCGGTGGAATCGGGAATCTCTCCCTCATTGCCCTTCCCACACAGGTAGCATGCTGCGCAAATGGGTCCGAATCAGGTAATAAGGTGGTCCCCGCAGACACTTCAATCTGCTGTATTTCCCACATACTCAATTGCTTACCCAACAATGCTCTCCAGTCGCCCATAGCTAACTTGTGACCGAGTGTATATTGGGAAAATTTTGTCATCCAGGGCCCACCTCCCTCCATGGGTGGGGGCATTTTATCCAGGATGCAGTTCATATCAGTATATGTGAAGGGCTGATAAACATCCCCCAAATAAGAGCCTCTGTAAATTAATGGCATATGATGGTGCTGATACTTTATAGGTTGCCGTAATGTGTCTCTTTGACGCAGGTTGTAACTTGGTTCAGGTAGGGGCTTCAGTGGAGGGCCATGTTCGGTATGCATTGTGAGTGAGCCTTTCAAAGTGACTGGGTAGGTGTTTGGATCATCGTCTGTCAGGGATTCTTCGTCCTCAATATCTATACTACTTTTAGACTCCTCCCCATCCAATTTCTCTCTATCCCGTTCTTCCCTCAAATCTCTCCTTCTTCTGTCTGAGAAGCCATCATCCAATAACTGACCTGGATCATGTAATCTTCCCCTCTTTTCATTCTCAGCATTATATGGTGTTGAATAAGCATCTGGCTCCTGCACTGCTAAACATCTCCCCTGTTCTGGCTGTTCTTTATTTCTACTGTGCGTCATTGTCACCCTATTTGCTTCCTCCGCTTCCTTAACTCTCTGTTCAGCTTCTAGTCTTAGTTTTTCTACTTTTCTGATACTTTCTTCTACAGCTTCCGCCAGTCTCTGTTTTACTACGTTGTACTCTCTTGTTCCTACTTCTCGCATGTCTAACAACCCTTCTTGAACATACATAAGTGGCATTTGTATTGCAGGATATGGGGGCGGTGATTGTACCACAGGCAATTTAGGATATAATGGCGTGGATGGTCCTGCATTTTCTGTCTCCTTTGTCAGTTCTATTGTAGAGGTACCACCTACTCTCTTTTGTAATGTTTATACCGCCACACAGGCCAACGTCATGTTATGCAAATGAATCCTCCTCTCTTCTTTCTCCCTGCCTTCTTTTGTCCACTTTCTTCTAACTAATATTGACCCTTTCTTTCCCTTCATGTTTCCTTCTACTTCTAATTTAGCTTGCTCTTCTGCTTTTCCTAAAAACAGTGACAATTTCTTCCTCTCCTCATCTTTAGGGACTTTGCCCTGTTTCTGTAATTCCTCCCAAATCTTATCATATTTCTCCATCATTGTTTTTTTGTTTGTTCTTTGCAAGCCCACTGACTAACTGACTTTACCCCACTGCTGTTTTATGGGCAACATTAAATCAGAAGAACATCCTCCGTATTCTTCACACTCTTTATCAAACTCCCCTTCCATTTTTTGTATTTTTGTTTTTAATCCTCCCGTCCAGTAGTCAGTTGGTTTGGATATAAATATAACCGAGCAACCAACCCAATCAGAGACAAATCCGGTGGGTAGTCAGTTTGGATGGAGTACACCCGAGCAACTGACCCTTTCAGTGAGATTTATCAGCAGTGTCGTTGTTATCACCGTTAGGTTTCCACTGCCAACTCTCTCTCGCTAAGACACCACCATCCCTGTCTCCAAGACACTACTGGCTTTTCTGCCACCCTCCGTACATTCCCCAATATAAGTTTTAAAACATACAACACAATCATACACCACAATTTATGAGCGTTGCTTTTATGAGATCCTGCTCAATGGACTTTAAACCTCCTCACATTTACGTACCTTGTTGCTTTTATGGGGACTCTAACCCCAAGGGACTTTAAACCTGTACGTACTATATCAATACTTTATCCACTTACTATTACTAGGATACTTGCAGTATAATGACAACAATCAATTTAGTATCTCCAATTGCAGAACTTCGATGTAAACAGGTGTCTGCTCACCTTTTTTTATGCGGCGCCGCTTGTTGTTGTCATCAGACGTCAGTTGTCCGTTGTTTCTATTTTTCTCTCTTTCCGTCACTTCTCCGTCTTCATCACGTCGGGGTCACCAAATTGTTGGACTTTGGCTCAATCTACCAACTTACTTTCTTCTATGTGTGAGCCAAGTCCTGCGTGTTCTTTTAAATGAAGCAATAGGAAAAGATATTCGGTCTCACACTCTTAATTTATTTTACACAGTAAGTGGATAAAGCATTCAGAGCTCTGGGTCTAAACCTTTTTGTCCCTGACAAACTACAAAGTGTGCCAGTTCAAAGAGTAAGACCTCATTCTGACCCAGTCTTTTTATACCATAAAAAACGTCATACAATCACTGAGGTAGAATTATCTTCTGATTGGCTGTTGATCTGACACCATTCTCCGCTTCCTCGCATTCCCGAATGTCCAACCCCACGTGACCTTCTTTTGCCCGCGAAACGGAGGATCACGTGACCTCCTCGGCCCGCGAAACGGAGCATCACGTGACCTCCTCGCACTCCTCCGGGGCGCGAAACGGAATATCACGTGACCGCCTCGCACTCTTCCGGGGCGCGAAACGGAACATCTCGTGACTGCCTCGCACTCTTCCGGGGCGCGAAATGGAATGTCACGTGACCCCCTTCTGCGCGCGTTAAACAGCATCACCACAGACTTCCGAATGCCGAATACATTGACACTCGCAGCCAACCTTCTATTTTACAAGTAAGCCATATATTTACATTCTCTATATTTTCTCCACAATAGTTCCTTACCAATTCCTTCTATTATGTGGAGCGTGTCTGAGGTAGACAGGAAGGTGGTGAATTGGTCACCCAATACGTTGTTCAAGGTCACGGAAAACCTGGCCCATGGGAGAGCGTCTGTAAATCAAGGCCTTGGGTGTTTTCTTTAAAAAAAAAATGATGGAACAGTAAAGCAATATCTTGATGCAAGTATCCATTTATATTTCTCTAAAAACATTGCTATTTGAAAAGATTGTCAGTCAACATAGATCGAAAATAACATAACTTCCCAGTAATCTTTCCAGCAAGCTTATTGTGACGAAGTACATTGTTTTGGCTACAGAAAACTTTGTGCAACTTGGGAAGTACTATATGTGCATGGATACAGTGAAACTTTAACTCCATTATTGCAAATAAGAAAGGGTAATGCAGTTGGCTTTTTTCAATGTCCAAGTATACCTATATTTTTGACCTTTAAGAAACAAAGATTTATTTATGAAGAATCTATAAAACAAAGTTATATTTGATTTGCTGAGCATATGACTTGAAGATCACATATGTGAGCATTTCAGAATAGCAAAGGGACTTATTATATTTGACCTTATGAAAGCTATCTCCTTTATAGCTCTCATTTAAAGAGCACTTTCCTTTAAGGACTTGTAAAGATATATTTAGTCTCAGCAGGACTGCAATGTTTGTATGTCCTTTCTCTTTCAATGTGTGGTAAACTGCATTGGATGTAATCAAACAGCACTTGCCTTGAATATCAGTCACAGTATACCAATATGTGCTATCTCAGACTGTCTGGAGCCAGATTCAATCAGCTGAGATTGCACTTAACACCTTAATGGTCTTCAGAGAGACAACATATCTGGAATAAAATAACTGCAGACAGACAGAAATGCATTTGATAAGAGATTTCTAAAGTTGGCCAAATTAAAACAAACTTCACATGCTCAACAATTACTTAGAGCCTCTTATAAATGGTAACGTTTTTCTATACCAGCAAACAGCAAAGCAGAAAAAAATACACTTGTATTTAATAATGCAATGAAATTAATAACAGTGGGATATTCTCTCAGCAGGCAGAATAATAATTGGCAAATACAAGTTTTTCTGTTCAACCTTAGAAGTAGAAAATGCTTTTTGTAACATAGACAATGTGTCTATTTTATAATGATGAAACATCTTTCCATTCTTTTCTATTCTGTTTTGTTGTCACTGTTTCTGTTTGTATCTATTGTTCATTGATAGGCAAACCATCTGACACTGCTCGTGTTGATTAATTTTCATAGAAAAGAATGACTTGACTCAAATTTTAAAAAGGTGATCCTCATTTTGTCTTTGCCTTAACTGGAACAAGTATGAGAATTTAAAATCATAGATTGACATTCTGGTGCAGTTACATTACACTTAAATATTTCAGGGCAAACCAGCTGTACACCTGTGCACTTAAAATATATAGAAAACTCTCGCTTGTCCTGGTGAGCAATGACATAAATCTGATGGTATCCTTGATGTATGGAATTGAAAGGCTAAATCAGCTTCTCCCTCCCACTTCAGCATTGTAATAATGTTGAATAGGAAGTATGTCTCCTAGGGCAACTGTAGTCTGAAGTTTCAATAACAAATTTAAATTAACAGTGCAGAATTACTCTGATCTTTATGGGGTATCTATTCCATGTTACATTTCATGTCAGAATTACAGTTCAATCTCAGACAGAGCTAGCGACTCAGCTGCTCGTTGTGGGGTGCTGTTGAAAGGCTCTACTTGAAATGTTCACTTCTTTTTTAGTTTCAAATATTGGCTAATCTGCACATTTTCCTTTTGCATTTCAAATTATTATTTACATTATTTCTCCTTCAGTTTATTTCATTCGATTCAGTTTATTCCAATATTAGTCAAATGGGATTCCAAGGTATTTTCACTGATGATCACTGCTGGCACCTTGTGGTATTTTGCACATCTACTAGTATGTGGTAATGTGTAAGGGTTGTTTGAGGTTGCTTGTTTCCACAAAGTCTCCATTGTCTCTACTTAGTCTTGAGGCTGTCTAGTGATTAATGGTAGGTAATACGCCACTATGGAATATCAACAGAAGAAGCAGTGTCCTTAGATTACAGAAAGGTGTATTGCATGATAGCAATAGATACAACCACATTTGGTCAGGGACAATTACTAGGATCTTAGGGAGCAAGTACTACTCCCTCTATAAGTTAGAAGATAATTCCTTGTCTCTTCTCATACTCTGTGTGTGTCATCAACACAGGGTGTTGATGAATGAGTGTAATCAATGTAACAAAGACATTAACTCCTCCAGAATGACTACTGTATACAACAAATCCCTACGTTTCACTTTGTTTCAATGAATGTGTCCCAAACTTGTTGGCATCTATGGCCATGAACAATTCCATGTTTTCCACCTGCATTTTAATTATGAGATTGAATAATTAGAATCTATTTTGTCAAAAGCGAAATATTATCAGTCTGAACTGTAAATTACAATAAAAAATTAAATTGAGATGAGAAGGTCTTATTGAGCAAGTTATTCTAATTTGGAATACACTTCCTGAAAGGGAACTAGCTTAAATAAAATCTTTCAAAAGGATTGCATAAAAAGCCTGAAGGACACCTTTTTCGGAGATTGTGGGAGAAGTGTAAGGGATTCATGATTATAGGAAGCATGAATGAACAATATTTTTCTATTGTATATCATTTGATTTTTTTTCTTTCATGTGAAAATCTCACTGAGTTATTCTGTTTACTGGAATAGTAATCAAACTATTTCATTTAGTTGCTTTGCTTATGTGTTTAGTTCGAGGAGAGAGTAGCTTTTGGGTAAAACTCAAAAGAACAACTACCAACTCTCTTTAATCGAAAATGTGACATCCTCTTGCCCCCACAGCCTCGTTTAAGTTTGTCCAAGGATAAGAGTGGAAATGATAGACCAAATGTATAAATTCAGAAAGCAGGTAAAATATATGTCTCAAAGTTCTTGAAAATTCTGGAATAAAAATGGAAACCTTGAAGCCCTTAAGAGGAACACTGTGTCAAACAAAAAAAGACAAAAACCTGATTCAAAAATGACATTAATTGGGTAAATGTAGAATGATGAAGATCACTTTCCACATATCAAAAAGGTATGGCAGAAAGCAGTGTAGCTTCATATTTGAAAGAGAACTTGGAGATGCATCTGATGTAGACACAGTAGAATCTCTGCAGATAGTGATGATAGATGTAAGGAGAAAAAAAACCTAACTTCACCATCAATTGTTGATTACTAGATCCACAAGATAAATTGCAACATGAATTTTGAGACAAAAATAATGTACAGGAGCAAATTTAGATATTATAACTGATTTAAATTGAAAGTGGACAGATTGGGAAATTTATAAATCTATGAAAGGCACATTGAGGAAAGAAAAATCAATTGGAAGACAATTGACAATGGGCACTAATAACCTGATATTAAGTATCAAAAGGCAATAGAGTGTATCAGAGTCAACACAAACATTGCCACGTTATTGTGAAGTTTAAGGTTTGGGTTTCAATGATAATAAAAATGAGGGTATAATGAATACTTTAAACTTTAGATAAGCAGATTATGAGATTTGAGTTTAGGAAATTTAACTGCACAACATTGTTAAGAGAGAAAAGTAAGACGGAAAATGGTTCAAGTTTAAAATGCTTCATGAATATGTTTGGCAGCTGGTTATGTAGCCAGAATGCCCAGCATTGGGTTACATACACATGGTGATGGAAGGAAGTGCTATAAGGACACTTTAAAGCTTCACAGTTTTCAGATTGACCCTGAGTCCTGAATGAACCTTGCCCCAAGATTGCTGCACCAAGCGAAACCAAATAAAAAACAATGCTACTTCCTTAAAAATCGAGCATATCAGAGGCAGAGAGAAAACATGAGGAATAGAAATTTTGCACCAACAACACATAAAAAAAATCATATGCAGAATCCTATCTTTTCTGCAGCACAGCCTTCCCAGATCTGACTTAGCAGTCATCCATGTATTCACCAAAACTACAGCAAACACTCCAGCTACTGAACATGACCTTCTTTACCTGAGGGGGTGAATAACTCCCCACTCATTACACAGTTAGAAGTCTGTGAATTTAGCTCAGTCTACAGAAATTCAAGCACACAAATCGAGACGAACATTACAGGGCAGTACTGAGCAGTGTTGCACTGTTGAAGGTGCAGACTTTCAGATGAGATTGTATAGTAGTCCCCCCATACCCACAGGGGATATGTTCCAAGACCTACCGCAGGAACCTGAAACTGTAGATAGGAGTGAACCCATTCATTTTAATGGGAAATTTACCTTCCTGGCAGCCTTCTGGTCCCTGGTTCTGGAATGTTCCCTGTAATAAGTTCAGGCCTCGATAAACCACGGGTAACTGAAACCGCAGAAACTTACAGATATAGAGGTCATCCTGTAAACTATGGTCCCGTCTTTCCTCTGAGATGACCTGAAAATGTTTCATGACACTGTCTTGAAAAAAAGAAATGGCCTAAGCCCCAGTGTCCTAGTAAATATTTATCCTTCAATGAACAGTACTAGACATTTGTTGACTATCACATTGAAGTTTGTGAACCTACAATTTGCAAATTGGTTGCTGCATTTCCTATATTATAACAATGACAATACTTCAAAAGTACTTCATCAGTTATAATGTACTTTAGGATATCCAAATGTCAAGAAAGGTTTTATAATATGTTCTCTCTTATATTCCTGGAAACATTATCCCCTTCTACTTGTTAGCTAACAAATTCCACCTCATCCAATAAAGTTAGTCATACTTCCTGAGAAGTCACAACCTTCACAGATTTAACACAGTTTAATTTGCACCAGATCCATGGAAAACTTTCTCTGTTCCTTAAAGGGCTTCTGTTGCAGCGACATCATCTTGCAAACCATGCTAACCTGCATGGCCGAGGATGGGACAGAAAGCTTGAGAAAAGCTTAGGAAATAAGTCCCAGATTGACTGTGAAGGAAAGAGTATGTGGATTGATCAAGTCCTCGTCAGAAACATGGCCAAGAACTTTGCTGACAGCAGCAGGAAGCAAGCCCATTAATTTCATCAGCCACAGATTACATGCATTCTGCAGGGAGGACGACCATCTGGACCCACCAGAATGATGAAGGTGCTGTCAAATAGGTACAGGATTTTAGATGGCATACCGACCAGAGGAAATGCTTGTTGACCAGAAGGTAAGCGGCTAGGTGAGCTGTTGTGATCAGGATAAAAGACGCCTGGGCTAGTGGAAGCCTAAGTTTCCTTTGGGATCCAAAACAGTTTTCTTATTCTACCCATTCCACAAGTAAGTTAAAAACAAGCTTTTGAAAATTATCTTCTTGGTTCTTTTCTGTTTGTAACTCCTGGAGCAGTAGGTTTTGCCATCATCAGGACCCACCTTATGAACATGACTCTGCTAGTTTGGAATATTTAAAATTTGGATATTTAAAGTCACTAACTTAAAACTACAATCAGGAGAAGGTTTCCCTCCTCCACAATTGCTGGTTCTGATTCTGTATCCCACCATTCTGATTAATTGTGTGACACATAAAAACATGTAAAAACAAATATCTTTGGAGTCAGGACATTCTCATCTTAAAACATTAACACCACTGATGAAAGGAATAGTAAGCACTTAATTATTCCACAGCAGCTAACTCAATGTTGATCAAGCCTGACTATTTGAATAAAGGGATGGACGAGGATAGGTTTTGTTACAAACTTCAAAGTATCCTCCCAAAACAGCTGAAGTAATTATATCAAAATGAGTGACCTGTGGCACTGAAGAAATACAAACAAACTGAGGTCCATTCTTGAATACTCATCTTATGATTCTGTTCCCCATTCCAACATTGCAACATACATATAGGTTGTAAGAGCTTTGTCCTAATCAACATGACAGTTATTTTGAGAAATATTATGCCTCCCTCCCCATACTCCTCTATCCCTCACCCCAACTAATGTCTGAAATTCAAAGTCAAATAAGTTGTCACAAGATTTCACACTCATTGTTCAACATATAATCATATCTCAAACCCCAGATGCATTAATACATTTCTCCCACAAGCACTTTGCAATCAAAATATACAATGTCTTCACAAAATATATTTAAAAAAATACTTCCACAGAAGTCCAATAAATGTGAGAGAAAAGAGGTAAAAGAGGTTCATAAATTAGTCAGGGAAGATTAATTAGAGAGTAGGCTAGAAGGGAATATTGCAAGAAATGTTTAATAAATTATATATGTCACAGAGCTGGTCCCTTTTTTTCTAAAAGCTGTTCCTTTTCTCAAGGATGCTGTATCCTTGTTTTGTTTTCTGAGGGGCCGTAAACAGCTCACAGTTCTGATTAGACTGGTTTGGTACAGAGATTAAAGGGTATTGAGGGGCCTTTTTGTTTATATGTAAACAGATGAGACTTCAGACCAAAGTGGTCACGTTTTAGAAGTGACCTGTATAATGAAAGGCAAGTACTTAGCTCTCTAGCTGAGTAGTTCGGTTCGGAACGAGTTAGGAATCCAGCAGTGTGGAAACTCTCTATCTCTCGTTCTGCTCTTCTAACTTCAACCTGTAAGCATTTGTTCCATTTTTACTGTTTTCTTAAGGGGGGTTGTTTAATGGGACTGTTGTGTATATTCAGTACAGCATAATTAAGTCTAGTTTGGGTAGTCTGAGTTCTGTATGGGTTTTTATTCTGTTCTTTGTATTTCATTGAGTAATTTTGTGAATAAACCTTTATCTGTTTTAAACCTGATAGTCAACCTAGCTAACTTAATCTGGGTAATTTTCACTGTGCACTTACTGAAACAAATTGCAAAGTTATAGATTAGATTACTTACAGTGTGGAAACAGGCCCTTCGGCCCAACCAGTCCACACCGACCCGCCGAAGCGCACCCACCCATACCCATACCCCTACCCCTACATTTACCCCTGCATCTAACACTACGGGCAATTTAGCATGGCCAATTCACCTAACCTGCACATTTTTGGATTGTGGGAGGAAACCGGAGCACCCGGAGGAAACCCACGCAGACACGGGGAGAATGTGCAAACTCCACACAGTCAGTCGCCTGAGGCGGGAACTGAACCCGGGTCTCTGGCGCTGTGAGGCAGCAGTGCTAACCACTGTGCCACCGTGCCGCCCACTATGGTCTGGGCTGCCTGCTTAAGAATGCTTTGAGTGGTCTGGCCTAGTCCAGAACATATACAAATGTAATATAAATACATATGATAAATATATTTATTAATATATTCTTAGCAGGTACAAAGGAATAGTGAGAATTTTCATTAATCTCAAAGATAACATTACATCGTGAACTTAAGGTAAGGCAAATGTTCTGAATGATTTCTTCTTATCTATGTTTGCTACATTAAGTATTCCACTATTAAAGTTTAATTTAATAGGGGAGGATCAATGAGTTGGAAATAGAAAAAGAATAGAAATATTATGTATGTATTAGTAGGGGCTGATAGATTCTCGGGGGAATGTAGCACAAACAGCCAAGTTTCTGGTATTGAGACTGGCTCTAATACAAAAAGGGATATGATCCAAGAGATCAATTGTGATAAGGGACTCTTGAGTTCAAGATACAGACAGACGTTTCTGTGGCCAGCAGTGAAAAATCAGAATGGTGTACTGCCTCCCTGATGTCAGGATCAAGGATGTCTCAGAGATGGTGCAGAATGTTCTCAAGGGGGAGAGGTTTAGGCAAGAGGTCATTGTCTACATTGGAACCAACGACATAGGAAGGGAAAAGATTGAGATTCTGAAGGGAGTTATAGAGAGTTAGGCAGGAATTTAAAAAGGAGAGTAGTAATATCTGGGTTACTCCCATTGCTATGAGCTAGTGAGGACAGGAATAGGAAGATAGAGCAGATGAATGCATGGCTGAGGAGCTGGTGTATGGGAGAAGGATTCACAATTTTGGATCATTGGAATCTCTTTTGGGGTAGAAGTAACCTGTACAAGAAGGAAAGATTGCACCTAAATTGGAAGGGGACTAATATACTGGCAGGGAGATTTGCTAAAGCTGCTCAGGAGGATTTAAACTAGTAAGGTGGAGGGGTGGGACCAAGAGAGATAGTGAGGAAATAGATAAATCTGAGACTGGTACAGCTGAGAACAGAAGCGAATCAAACAGTCAGTGCAGGCAGGGACAAGGTAGGATGAATAAATTAAACTGCATTTATTTCAATGCAAGGGGCCTAACAGGGAAGGCAGATGGACTTAGGGCATGGTTAGGAATATGGGACTGGGATATCATAGCAATTACAGAAACATGGCTCAGGAATGGGTAGGACTGGCAGCTTAATATTCCAGGATACAAATGCTACAGGAAGGATAGAAAGGGAGGCAAGTGAGGAGGGGGAGTGGCGCTTTTGATAAGGGATAGCATTACAGTTGCACTGAGGTAGGATATTCCTGGAAATACATTCAGGGAAGTTATTTGGGTGGAACTGAGAAATAAGAAAGGGATGATCACCTTATTGGGATTGTATTATAGACCCCCTAATTGTCAGAGGAAAATGGAGAAACAAACTTGTAAGGAGATCTCAACTATCTGTAAGAATAATAGGGTGGGTATGGTAGGGGATTTTAACTTTCCAAACATAGACTGGGACTGCCATAGTTTTAAGGGTATAGATGGAGAAGAATTTGTTAAGAATGTCCAAGAAAATTCAGTATGTGGATGTACCTATTGGAGAAGGTGCAAAACTTGACCTAATCTTGGGAAATAAGGCAGGGCAGGTGACTGAGGTGTCAGTGGGGAGCACTTTGGGGCCAGCGACCATAATTCCATTAGGTTTAAAATAGTGATGGAAAAGGATATACCAGATCTAAAAGTTGAGGTTCTAAATTGGAGAAAGGCCAATTTTGACAGTATTAGGCAAGAACTTTCAAAAGCTGATTCGGGGCAGATGTTTGCAGGTAAAGGGACGGCTGGAAAATGGAAAGCCTTCAGAAATGAGATAATGAGAATCCAGAGAAAGTATATTCCTGTCAGGGTGAAAGGGATGGCTGGTAGGTATAGGGAATGCTGGATGACTAAAGAAATTGAGGGTTTGGTTAAGAAAAAGAAGGAAGCATATGTCAGGTATAGACAGGATAGATCAAGTAAATCCTTAGAAGAGTATAAAGTCAGTCGGAGTATACTTAAGAGGGAAATCAGGAGGGCAGAAAGGGGACATGAGATAGCTTTGAAAAATAGAATTAAAGAGAATCCAAAGTGTTTTTACAAATACATTAAGGACAAAAATGTAAGTAGTGAGAGAATAGGGCCCCTCAAGGATCAGCAAGGCGGCTTTTGTGTGGAGCCACAGAAAATGGGGGAGATACTAAATGAGTATTTTGCATCAGTATTTACTGTGGAAAAGGACATGGACGATATAGAATGTAGGGAAATAGATGGTGACATCTTGAAAAATGTCTATATTGCAGAGAAGGAAGTGCTGGATGTCTTGAAATGCATAAAGGTGGATAGATCCCCAGGACCTGATCACGTGTACCTTAGAACTCTGTGGGAACCTAGGGAAGTGATTGCTGACATATTTGTATTATCGATAGTCACAGAAGACTAGAGGTTGGCAAACATGGTGCCACTGTTTAAGAAGGGTGGTAAGGCCAAGCCAGGGAACTATAGACCAGTGAGCCTGATGTCGGTGGTGGGCATGTTGTTGGAGGGAATCCTGAGGGACAGGATGTACATGTATTTGGAAAGGCAAGGACTGATGAAAGATACTCAACATGACTTTGTGCGTGGGAAATCATGTCTCACAAACTTGACTGAGTTTTTTGAAGTAGTAACAAAGAGGATTGATGAGGGCAGAGCGGTAGATGTGATGTATATGGACTTCAGTAAGGCGTTCAACAAGGTTCCCCATGGGATACTGGTTAGCAAGGTTAGATCTCATGGAATACAGGGGGAGCTAGCCATTTGGGTACAAAACTGGCTCAAAGATAGAAGACAGACGGTGATGGTGGAGGGTTGTTTTACAGACTGGAGGCCTGTGACCAGTGAAATGCCACATGGGTCGGTGCTGGGTCCTCTACTTTTTGTCATTTATATAAATGATTTGGATGCGAGCCTCAGAGGTATAGTTAATAAGTTCGCAGATGACACCAAAATTGGAGATATAGAGGACAGCAAATAAGGTTACCTCAGATTACAACAGGATCTTGGATCAGATGGGTCAATGGGC
Source organism: Chiloscyllium plagiosum (assembly GCF_037043375.1). NCBI lineage: Eukaryota > Metazoa > Chordata > Chondrichthyes > Orectolobiformes > Hemiscylliidae > Chiloscyllium > Chiloscyllium plagiosum. Next base: position 67,089,373 of record NW_028270144.1, read on the forward strand.
TGAGAAGTGGCAGATGGAGTTTAATTCAGATAAATGCGAGGTACTGCATTTTGGGAAAGCAAATTTTAGTAGACTTAGACACTTAATGGTCAGGTCCTAGGGAGTGTTGCTGAACAAAGAGACCTTGGAGTCCAGGTTCATAGCTCCTTGAAAGTGGAGACGCAGGTAGATAGGATAGTGAAGAAGGCATCTGGTATGCTTTCCTTTATTGGTCAGAGTATTGAGTATAGGAGTTGGGACGTCATGTTGCGGCTGTTGGAATATTGCATGCAATTCTGGTCTCCTTCCTATCAGAAAGATGTTATGAAACTTGAAAGTGTTCAGAAAAGATTTACAAGAATGTTGGCAGGGTTGGAGGATTTGAACTATAGGGAGAGGCTGAACAGGCTGGGACTGTTTTCCCTGGAGCGTCGGATGCTGAGGGGTGACATTACAGAGGTTTACAAAATTATGAGGGCCATGGATAGGATAAATAAACAAAGTCTTTTCCTGGGGTGGAAGAGTCCAGAACTAGAGGGCATAGGTTGAAGATGAGATGGAAAAGATATAAAAGTGACCTAAGGGGCAACTTTTTCACACAGAGGGTGGTACGTGTATGGAATGAGCTGTCAGAGAAAGTGGTGGAAGCTGGTACAATTGCAACATTTGAAAGGCATCTGGATGTGTATATGAATAGGAAGGGTTTGGAGAGATATGGGCTGGGTGCTTGCAAGTAGGACTAGTTTTTGTGCTGTACATCTCTATGACTCTATGACTCTAGTCAATGATTGCTAAGAAATTGAACAAAGACAAAACATGAGACTAGGACAGATTTCAACCAAGAATACTCAATCAAATACGCAAAATTAAGAATGCACTAACCTTTAAAGAATCTGGAGTAGTTTATGAAATTAGAATATAGAACAATATAGAATATAGAACAATTGTTCTAATTATGAAATTAGAACAAACTACATTTTAAAATAGGCAAGGAATTGATTCAGGACATAGCAGATTAATGTGCTAACATGTGGTATAAGTATAATATGAAATGTAGCAATATTAAAAATACAAGAAAGTTGAGCAGGAATAGTCCTTTGACCGTTCAAACTAGCTTCATTAATTAAGTCAACCATGTGTGACTTTCTCGTTTACTCCACTTTCTGCCCACATCTTGTATCTCTGGATTCCCTGGAACGCTAAAAGTCTATCAACTTCAATTCTTTTAAAATTCTAAAAATTCATATCAAGTCAATTTCCTGCAAATCAAGTCAAACCTTTTAAAGTCTAGGGCAAACCAGCCTAATTAATGTCATCTGAATTTATAATTTAATCCTTAAAATGATGATACTTTGGTAAATTTGTACTGCATTCCATTCAAGGCCAGGAGGTTGCAATGTTCCAAACTGGGCTCTGTACTCTAAAGGTCATTTAATCAACATGGATCAAAATATCATTCCCTTTATATTCTTGCTCAGTAAATGCAATGACAAATATTGCACTAGCTTTTCCATTACTTTTTTTTAATCTATCCACGTCATTTATTGCAAATTATTAGATCTCTCTGGACTACCACTGTTCTAATATTTAGTCATTTAAAAAATGGCTCAGCTTTCTTTTTTGCTGTATAAAAATAAACAACCTGATGCATAAATGCATTGAAGTTCTTCAGAAGCAAGATGCTTAATTCAGTTGTTCAGTTAATTGATATCTTGAAATTCGGCCAGACCTTTTCTCTTCCATCCCTGCCACCCCCACTAGCTTATTCTTCCTTGTGACTTATGACTCACCTATATCAAGCTAAAACACATACCCTAAGCTTTACTTGACATCAATAGCTTTGTTATGCTTGTACTGGAGCAATAGAAGTGCACTGTATAATGTATCATAATATGGCAAGTCACTTAGTTTAATGTCATTTAGCAAAAGAGAAAAAGAAGAGTTACAATGAATCCACAAGACAATGTTCTTAAAGAGATACAAGGGAGAAATTTCCACAGAACAATATTTGCTGAAGTGGTGAAGCCTTTGGTGGAGAGGGAAGCTATAGAGCTCAACAGTGGTCTCTACCCCAGCTATTGAATTCACTCACAATATTAGAGTCTGGTTTCTGTGTTTACTAAACACGTAGAGAGGACAGGGAAATGGCAAAATGCCAAGTTTGTCAAAAGGGAGGGATTTTGAATTAAATGGACTCAGCATGGATCAGAGAATCTCAACTTTCAAAATATTGTTGAGAATGCAGAAATACAAGTAGGGAGGACACCTGGAGGGCTGAACTCTGGGACCCTCATGGGAATGATGGTCCTGCTGTAAGTTCTGAGGAGTTGAAGTGAGGTGATACTTTCAAAGCACAGGAGGAAGAGACCAGACACTCAAATCAAACAGGGAAAGATGGAAATGATCAAGGAAGCCAGCAACAGGAATGAGACAATATCCAAATAAGATCCAGAACCTCAAAACGACAGGAAACTTAAGTGGAATAATACTTTCAGGTACTCGCCTCCATCCTGTGACTGTCTCAACACTTTCCTGTACAACACTTCACCAAACAGCTCACTTTCTTTTGAAACACATTCTTCTTTCTCCAAGCTGCTCAAACAGCTAACATTTACACTTATCCAACTGCATTCAAATTCATCCATTCTTCAAAGTCTCTCCATAGATGTTATCTATTTCTCCTGTTCATGCAAGCCATTTCTAACAACCGTATCTCTACTTGCAAGAGAAGAACATGTTCAACTCCAGGGAGAGAGAGAGAGGATGAGGGCTTGAAGGTGGGTGTGGAGTTTTGGCATTTGGTCATCTACTGACAAATATCTTGATAGCCTTTGAAATGCGTGCCTACTTATTTCACTGTGAAGGAATTATAAGAAGCTGTAGATATCAGCAGAGACCCTCCACATGAGTCTGATCCGCAAACAGCGATACACATAATTTGAGAGATCTCACCTCTCAAACTCTAAACTTCTAAACCCTAAATTGGGAATCTTATTTCCTTTGAACTGGACAGTTGTGACTGTTCCCTCTGCCCTGTGTAATAGCAACTGGCTGAGGAAAAGCAGGTTATGTGGTGTATTTGTTGATTTTAATGCTATTGGTCCTGTTAGTGTTAATGCTGAGACCTTGTTCCTCAGAGGTGCAAGGTAGAGCTGTGTATGTTGCTCCCAAGCTGTGGTTTTTGCAAAGTTTATCAGCAATAGGTAGAAATGTGGAGTTGAGGATACAATCAAATCAGCCATGGTCTTATTGAATGAGGAGTAGACTTTCCACTAGGAGAAAGTGAGGACTGCAGATGCTGGAGATCAGAGTCAAAGAGTGTGGTGCTGGAAAAGCACAGCCGAAGCACAGACAGCATCCAAGGCGCAGGAGAATTGGCATTTCAGGCATAAACACTTCATCAGGAGACTTTCCATTCCCAAGCATCCCAGATATCCACCTATTTCAAATAAAGTGCTCTGTCATCCAGCTAGCCCTCCACTGCACCTCCTCCATTCCCCACTCCAAAGTTCTAACCCCCCCCACCCCAGTAGAAGCAATAAAAACCCTTATCCTCACCTAACACCCCACCAGTCTCCACATTCAATGTATCATCCTCAAACACTTCCGGCAACTCTAACTAGACCCCATCACAAAGAACATCTTCCCCTCCCCACCCCTCTCTACCTTCTGCAAGGACCGTTCCCTCCACCAATCCTTAGTTCACGCCACTCTCCTCACCAACCCCTGAACCCTCAGGTATCTTCCCCAGAAACCGTAAAAGATGCAAAACCTGCCAGAACACCAACCCCCTTATCTCCGTCCAGTGCCCTAAAACAGTCTATCCAGGTGAAACAGAGGTTCGCTTGTCTCTCCTCCAACCTAGTTTGCCATTTCCAGTGCTCCCCATATGGTCCTCTCTACATTGGTGAGGTGAAACCTATATTAAGGACATGTTTCGCCGAGCATCTCAGCAAGGCCCACAAGGGCAAGCCTGACCTCCCAGTCACCGCACCTTTCAATTTTCTTTCCCATTCCTGTCTGACATGTCCATCCTCAGCCTCCTCCATTGCCATACTGAATCAGTCTACAAATTGGACAAACAATATCTCATCTTCCACCTGGACAGCCTACAGCCTGAAGGACCCAACACTGAGTTCTCCAATTTCAAATAAACCCCCTTCCCATCCCCTGACTCCCTTTCCAGCCCCTCCTCCTCCGTCCCATTCCACCGACTGACCCTTTCTTCCAGCTACCAATCAGATTCATTCCTCCCATCTACCAACCAGGTTGTACCCTTTACCTGTGCTCACCTATTCCTACCTCACCACCCTGCTCCTCTCCCCACCCAAAACCCTCCCCCTTTCCCCCTTTATCTGCAACTCCCCCGAACCCCACCTCCATTCTGGAAGAAGGGTTCCACCCGAAACATTGACTTTCTTGGACTCTTCATGTGGACGCACTGGTTACAAAGCCCAACAACATCTCTTCTTCCTCTGGCAGCTGGGGAAATTTGGCATGACAGTGAATACCCTTGCTAACTTTTAGAAGTGCGCCATCTGCATGCTGTCTGACTGTATCACTACCTGGTATGGAAACTGTACCATTCAAGGTCGGGGATGGTTATAGAGGGTGGTGAACTCAGCCTGAACAATCACAAAGGCCAATCTCCCATCTATAGAATCCATCTACCAGGCCCCGTTGTCAAGGAAAGGCTGCCAGCATTCTCAAAGATCCATTCCACACTGACAATGTTTTTCTTCAACCTCTCCCATTGGGGAGAAAGTACAAAGGCCTGAAAACACCCACCAGCTGGTTTCAAAACAGTTTCTACCCTACTGTTGTTAGAATACTGAATGGACTCACAAACTCTTAACATGTGCCTGTATCTTTGTTTTTGCCACTGTTTACCTATTAGTTACTTATCTATGCTACTTAACTCTGTGATCTGCCTATATTGCTCGCAAGACAAAGCTTTTCACTGTGCCCCGTGATGATGAATTCAATTCAATTCAATTCCATCTCCTGATACTGCCTGGCTTTCTGTGTTCTTCCAGCCTCCTGCTTGTCTACTTTCACTGCTTCATTGAAAACATTTTGAAAAGAAATACTCAATACTCCATCATGGATTTGAAATTTGGATGATTGGAAAGCAACGGATCTTCACTAAATATTAGGTCACCCAAAGGTACACTTATTGCGCTGTGAGGAAATACTTGTGCAGAAGGACTTATTTTTAAAATCAACTGAATCAGTTTTGTATGCTGCTGGTGTCGACACTGAATTCAACTATTCAAATCAATCCAATGTTTGTTTTGGTTCACTAATCCCTGTTAGTGTTTCTTCTCTGCACTAAAATCAGGTATATCTGCCCACCAGTATAATATCATTTGATATATTGGAATTAGCACCACACATAAAACCATTTAAAGCATTTAATCTGCTCTCACACAGCACTGCTACTATTAATGTAGTGAACTCCAAAACCAGTGCACTCTCAGAAAGATGCCCTATTACATGATTAGACATTGTGCATTCCTGACCAAACAATTCTGATCTACCAGATAAGAATCAAAAAGCAATGATCAGGTGGAAATGTAGAAATGTGACAAACAATCAAAATGTTCTTGCTGGGTCACATATATAGTATTAGCAAAAATTCTGTCTTCATCACTGAGCATGTGAACTTCATATTCAGTGAAGCTTATTGATTCTTAGAGAGTGGCTAATCCCTCATGTGAAATAATAATCAGTGACCAATGCACTGCTTATTGATATTGCAATCTATGTGAAACTCCTACTAACTCTTGTACCTTTTGGTAACAGAGTACTGCCAAGAAATGGCACTACTCATTCTGTCAAGATTAGAGTGATGCTGGAAAAGCACAGCAGGTCAGGCAGCATCCGAGGAGCAGGAAAATCAACATTTCGGGCAAAAGCCCTCCAAAACGTCAATTTTCCTGCTCCTCAGATGCTGCCTGATCTGCTGTGCTTTTCCAGCACTACTCTAATCTTGACTCTAGTCTCCAGCATCTGCAGTACCCACCTTCGACTAATCTTCTGTGTTTGTGAGATATTTGTTTTCTTGAATCATTTGAAACATCGGAACAATAACACCAATGTAGAGTTGACAAGTACCAGCACTAACTCTTCTTTTAATTTATTTATTCAAATACCATTTTCCTGCTTTTTTGCAATATTCATTTTTAAAACTTTTTCTGATCAACTTTTCAATATTTATTTCATGTTTGGGATGGATATGCAATCTGTACCAATGCAACATTTGACTTTCCATAGTTATGTGACATCTACCAGGTGTGACACCTACTAGAAGCAGCCATAGAAACAGACACTTCAATAAAGACAATGTCAACACCAGACCACTGCCTTGTGACGACAGGATATATAATCTCAGCTCCAGTTATGACACTGAGTGTTGAAATGCTTCAAAAAAGCATCAGTTCTGAGAAGAGTCACTGAACTCAAAATGGTCACGATGCTTTCTCTCCACAGATGCTGCCAGACCTACTACGTTTCTCAATAAATCTTTGTTTTTCTTTCAGATCTTCAGCATCTGCTGTTCTTTGTTTTATTTTGTGCAATAAAGCACAGCTACTGACAGAAATACAAGAATGTTCAGGGCTGTGAAAACTATTATAACCAAAAAAGCTGAAAAAGCAACAAAGAAACAAGCCACAGGTAAAACATTGGTGAAGAGGCAGTGGCTGCAACTGTTCCTCTCTAAGTTCCAATTGAAATACAAAGGTAATATGATGCAAAATGGACACATTTTCCATGTACAATAACATTACAACTAGCAGCAGATATACTTAACAAGCCAGAGCCATTGTTCAAAACATGATTCCATTAACTCAGCTCACAGATTTCTGTGAATTTAAGCAATCAAAAGATAATTTAATTAAAGGCAAGGTAATATTCAGCATAAGAGATCTCGTAACGAGACATATCTTTTGAGAGAAGAGACACTAAAATGTCAGATAAACACCAGTGTGTCATACATCATCATAATCTTCACTTCACTATTGTGAAGTTATTCAACACAGAAATCAAAAAATTAAGTCCTTAGAAGTGAGTTAAGATTAAATAATGGCACCATTTTTGTCCAGAGAGGCCAGAACACTTTATGAGCCTACTGCAATGATGTGAGCAAAGATCTGGAGTTCCAAATCATATTTAGCAAGCAAAATGCTCTCCCCTCAGTCAGGGCCAGTCTAAGGCCTAAACTGGTAAAATTCAAGGCACTTGTAATATGTTTCAGCATACTAAACCATTGACTGCAGAACAGATCCTGGAGGAGTACATCAATATATTTACAAGGTTAGCTTGTCTTCCTAGAGAATACCATCTAGAAGTATTTGACAATGCAAGACCAATTCACTATTTGCTGTGAAAAGATCCAACTTCCTTCAAGGCCAGCTTGAAAGATGAGCCGGAGAGGGGTAATTAAGTACATGAGAACTTCAAAGCATCGATTATCAGCATGGGAGCAGTGAGCCAACCCAGAAAGCTAAGAGTATCTATAAATCCAAAGCCCTGCCAACAATCAAAAGAATGTTTCCACAATATGCAAAGGCAATGATCTTCACTGGCCTGGATAAAAAGGCAAGGGAAGCTGAATGAAAGCAGCAACTGATTTTCTTGTCAAAGTGGACAGTTATTCTGATAAGTGGGAGATTGAATCATAAAATCCCTACAGAGTGGAAATAGGCTATTCAGTCCATGTCTACACCAACCCTCTGGACAGCATCCCACCACCTAGACACACCCTCGTACCAAACCCCTGCATCCCTGCATTTCCCATGTCTAATCTACCTAACCTTCACATCACTGGACACTATGGGCAATTTAGCATGGACTATCCACCTAATCTGCCCATCTTTGGATTTTGGAAGATGAATCCCTGACTTAAATGATTTCTGTTGACAGCATCAAATCCCTAAAAGTACATTTCAGCCTACTATATTTGTGACATTATGTTGAGTAACAGTGGCTGTCAGTTCATAAGTGAACAATTCAGCTACTTCTTAAAGGGTTACGGAATTCAACACCAAACATTATCTTCACACCATCCCCAGTCAATTGGAAATGTTGAGGCGACACTGAAAATCATCAAATGAATCATAAAGAAATCAAACAAATCGAGCAAAAGGCAGTCTTTGAGTGAAGAAACACACCGACTAAAGCAGACTAAGGGGAAATAGCCAATGCAATAACTAATGTCATGCTATATCAACTTACTCTTCCAATAGCAAGAAAAGCTAGTGAAGATGGAAGGAGAGATAGGCATGAGTGACAGAATGAATGTGAAATGGCAGAAAGTCAAATTTCATTTTGACAAGTTTGCCAAACTATTGCCAGAGTTGAGCATTGGCAAGCCAGTCAGATACAAGCCTGCAATGATCTCAGCAATAGCGGCAACCTGGGATTTGAGTAGAGAGGCAGCCATCTTACAGACAGTTCAATAACGATACAGTATAGGTCAGACTGAAGCCTTGGGAACACAGAAGGCTTCTCTGGGGGTGGATTTGTTAGCTCAATTGGCTGGAATGTGACTCAGAATAGCCAATGTTCAATTCTCGTACAAACTGAGATTGACTGATATTGAAGGGCTAATGCCCGAAACGTCGATTCTCCTGTTCCCTAGATGCTGCCTGACCTGCTGTGCTTCTCCAGCAACACATTTCCATCTCTGATCTCCAGCATCTGCAGACCTCATTTTCTCTTCATTGACTGATATTGCCCAATTCATTGTCCAAGAAAATGAATGGCAATGGTAAGTGTGAAGTGGGAAAAAGGAATTGTCAAACAAAATCTCAGAATGAAGCATCATCTGACAATGAGCCAGAAACTGCCATTCGGCATGGCACACAATGAAGGAAAGGCTATTCCTGATGTCACAAACATTTACCTCACTGCACTTTTTAAAAAAAATTAATTTAATTTCCTTCTGACTCTGAACTATGCATAATATTTTCTGATGACTGAAGGGATTGTGAGAGTATAGTACAATGCTTTGAGTAATCCATGGACAGTATTACAATTGAGATAATTATAATCCCTGGTTATATGCATTGTGCAGGAGTAAAGCATAGAAGGTTTAGATTTCAGCTATGCAGTGTCATTACACACATTGTTATTCACTGTTGACTGTGCAAAGAACTCCAAAGCAGCTCTATAATCTAAACTGATGTGTTGCAGCATCTAATTAAGTAAAATCATTTCACTTTAGATGCCATGGTGGAGGATTAAGAGGGAAGCTTTATTGGTTGAAAGAGAACATAAGTGATTTTGAGACTTGTGTCTGAAAGCATTTATTTCTGCATTTCTACCTACTGCCACAATGTTAAAATCTTTCATTAGAGATTTGTTGAAAGGATTCCAGACTATGACTCCAATGAGCAGGAATGAAACATCATCTTGTTTGGCAGTAAAATGAGGCAAAATCTGGATGAAGCTAAATTATAATGACGAGCATGTTTTTGCATAATCATAATCCTTAGAATGCAGTAATACCAATAAAGTGTCACATTCAACAAATTCCTCAAAGTTGGCATAGATAAATCAATTGATTCAAATAATTGATGAAACAGAAAATACTAAATGATTAAAACATATTTTCAAAATTAAGCCGCAAAGTATTAAAAATACTTGAGTGAATGATCACCAAACTCCATTATTCACCATCAGATAAGACAGAAATTACCCTTTAATAACACTTCACAAATGCAAACCTTGCATAAGCCTGATTCATCAGGTTATCAAAGCGGTGTTGGATGGGGTTGATGGGGCGGGCAGGGGGCGATGTTGGATGGGGTTCAGGGGGGCGGTGTTGGATGGGGGGTGCGGGGGCTTGCACGCGGTGTGCTGCTGCTGCCCTGTCTCCTGAACGGGAGCGGAATTTACAGAAAACTCCGAGCCCCAGAGGAGAGGCATTGAATCAGTTAATTGAATAATCAATTATCCAAATGAAATAGTGCCTGCCCATCTCGTTCGGATAATTGAGGTTCCTCTCTGACCTTTGCTCGGGACAATCACTTTCACTCCCCATAATAACATGCAGTCTCCTATGGTGATCTAATCTTGCTGGGTCCAAAAAGTTTTCAAATCTGGTTCTGATGGCCCTTTTGCCTCCCCTATCACGACCAATTGTGTTAGTTTTCTAAGACTGAACCTTTGAGTGTCCACAGTCTGATATTGTCAGCAGTTGTTGAAGCAGATTGGTTTTACAATTAGGCTATTCATCGCACTGATACATAAACAGCAATCTCCATTAACTGTCATAGCTCCTTAATGTCAGAAGAAAGCATTTCATAATGATTGTGGGGCCAGAATCCAGTTCTATTGTTCCTGAGGTGACTTTACTCTTTTGTGAAATACAATAGGTAAGTCAATTTTGTTGAAATTTTGCAGTCATTTGTATTTTGTGGAATTAAAAAGACAAAACTTTACAATTCTGATATGTATCATGTCATGCTACCTATACTGATAATACCATCTTATTTGAATCACTTGTGCAATGTGATCAACAATCCAGTGCTCAGCAACTGTAACATTAAGCTGTATCAGAAGGTGACACATACCATCAGGCAATAAGACAAAAGAATTTGGAGCACTTGTGGCACTGAGAACCTGCACATCAGATTAATTTAGGCATCAACAAAAATAATGAGGTCCTTGCTACATAATAAAACCTCAGTACCTGAAGAGCACTGCTGGAACAAAGTGAGGATTTAAAATTGGTGTTGAATGGTTAGCCCATTACTCACTGTTGTTATCTGTCCCTTGAAAGAAAGCCCAAGAGTTGTTGTGTGTTTACTAGCAATTTCAGTATTTCATGGTGTCCTTAAATTTCATTACTGTTGTCACTCATGCCTGTTAAAATTGAAAGCAGTCCATCATCTCTGCATTACAATTTAACTCCCTCTAAAAGGACCTTTGGACTTTTATCTACTTGATCTGATGAAGCAAGAGTATTGCTAGAAGAGGATTGTAGCACAAAATAATTAGTCACATTGAGGATCAAGTATAAATTTCAATCGTTCTTATGGATACTCTGTTTTTGCACCACTTACTAACTATTTTTCTCTAACCTCTAACATTTATTTATTTCAATCTTTCACATAATTATGTACTTGATTCAATTAAACACGGCCAAAAATGTTATCTTGTATATTAGTAAAACCATAAAAAATAATTATACAAATAAACTCATTGGAAATTTCTCAAACATATTCAACTATTTTTCTGTCGGCTTTTGTCCCATACTTGTTTCCTCAGATGGAGCTATTGGATTAGTTCATGGTTATAATTAAAGCTTATGGTAAAAGGCCATTGTCTTCTGCAGGGTGGCTGACCAGAAAATCCTCCTGCTCTTACCATCTGTCATCTGGCATATTGACCTTCCTTCCATCATAAAGTCAAAGGTGAATCACAGTAGTTCAAGAAATATGCTCACCACCAGTTTCTCAAGGGCAATTAGAATGGACAATAACTATAAGCTGGGCCATCAGCACCCATATCCTGAGAGTGAATAACAAAAGAATGATTTACAGACAGATAATCAAACTGTTTGACCATGTTGAAACTTACTTTCCATGAACAGCAAGCTCTTTCATGGGACTCAATGCACAGACTCTCCCTAGAGGTAAGAATGCTTCCACAGTGCCACATGGCCTGCACAGCAATTTGTATTCTTTTTTAAATTTTAACAATAAAAATGCATGATTTTCACACATATGTCAAGCTATATCATAAACTGATGAAATGATTCATTCAAAAAATCAACAGCTACATATATTAATTATGCACCTTAATTATTAATAAGCTTCATAGAGCAGACCAAAATATTATGTCTGAAGCATACAAATCACAATTATTTCCAGAGTCTATAAAACGTAGACATTCCCTCCAAAATATCAAGATTCATCCACTGAGCAAGTGTTAAACTCAAAACTAATAATGCCAATGTTGAAGAGTGTAACAAAAGTCAAGAAGCTCAATTTCCTCCCTAAGACAAAGCAGCTCACTTGATTGATACCCTACCCACAACTTTGAACATTTATTCTCTCCGCCATAGATGGAGTATGCATTGTAATGGTTCTGGATGTAGGTTTGCTCACTGAGCTGGAAGATTCAATTTCAGACATTTCATCACCATACTAGGTAACATAATCAGTGAGCCTCCGGATGAAGCACTGGTGGTGTGGCCTGCTTTTTATTTATGTGGTTAAGTTTCCTTGGGTTGTTAATGTCACTTACTACAATGATGTCGTTTCCTATTCTTTTTCTCAGGGGGTGGTAAATGGGATCCATGTCAATGCGTTGATCAAGTTCCAGTTGGAATGCTATGCTTCTAGGTATTCTTGCACATGTCTCTGTTTGGCTTATCCTAGGATGAATGTGTTGTCCCAGTCACAGTGGTGTCCTTCCTCATCTCTATGTAAAGATACAAATGAGAGTGGGTCATGTCTTTTTGTGACTAGTTGATGTTCATGTATCCTGGTAGCTGGTTTTCTGCCTGTTTGTCCAATGTAGTGTTTGTTACAGTTCTTGGAAGATATTTTGTAAATTACATTCATTTTGCTTGTTGTCTGTACAGGGTCCTTCAAGTTCATTAGCTGCTGTTTTAGTGTGTTGGTGGGTTTGTGGGCTACCATGATGCCAAGGGGTCTGAGTAGACTGGCATTCATTTTCAAGATGTCTTTGATGTAGGGGAGAGTGGCTAGGGTTTCTGGACTTGTTTTGTCTGCTTGTTTGGGTTTGTTGCTGAGAAATCGGTGGACAATGTTTGTTGTGTACACGTTCTTTTTGAATACACTGTATAGCTGATTTTTCTCTCCTCGCCCACTTCACCTTCACCAACAACACATACAGACAAACCAACAGAACACCCATGGGATCTCCGATATCAGTGTTCTTAGCAGAGGTGGTAATGCAGAGATTTGAACAAACAGCTCTGCCAACCACCCCACCCAAACTTTGGGTCCGCTACGTGGATGACACCTTTGTCATCATTAAATGAAACAAACTAGAGGAAACTTTCAAGATCATTAATACTATCCTTACTGGCATAAAATTCACTAAAGAGGAGGAAAACAACCACAAATTGTCAATCCTAGATGTCGCAATAGAGCGAACAGCCAATGGAGAACTTCAAACAGCATCTACAAGGAAACAACACATACGGACCAAATACTGAACTACAAAAGCAATCATCCCAACACCCACAAATCAAGCTGCATTAGAACATTATTTCAACAAGCCACCACACACCTCAGCACAGAGGAACTATGAAGAGCAGAGGAAACTCACTTATACAGTGTATTAAAAAAGAACGGGTATCCAATGAACACAATCTGCTGATTTCTGAGCAACAAACCCAAACAAGCAGACAAAACATGTCCAGAAACCTTAGCCTCTCCCCTAGATCAAAGATATCTCGAAAATGACTGCCAGACCACTCAGACCTCTTGGCATCATGGTAGTCCACAAACTCACCAACACAGCAAAACAGCAGTTAATAAGACCATTAAAAATAGGAGTGGAAGTAAGGCCATTCAGCCAATTGAGTCCACTCTGCCATTCAATCATGTCTGATGGGCATTTCAACGCCACTTACCTGCATTCTCCCTGTATCCCTTAATTCCATGCGAGATTAAGAATTTATCAATCTCTGCCTTGAAGGAATTTAATGTCCCAGCCTCCACTGCACTCTGTGGCAGTGAATTCCACAGGCCCACCACTCTCTGGCTGAAGAAATTTCTCCTCATTTCCATTCTAAATTTACCCCCTCCATTTCTAAGCCTGTGCCCACCAGTCCTAGTATCGCTGCCTGACAGAAACAACTTCCCAGCATCCACCCTTTCTAAGCCATGCATTATCTTGTACGTTTCTATTAGATCTTCCCTCAACCTTCTGAACGCTAACGAATACAATCCCAGGATCCTCAGCTGTTTATCGTATGTTAGGCCTACCATTCCAGCGATCATCTGTGTGAATCTCCGCTGGACACGCTCCAGTGCTAGTATGTCATTCCTAGTGTGAGGGCCAAAACTGGACACAATATTCTAAATGGGGCATAACCAGAACTTTATAAAGTCTCAGTAGCACGTCACTGCCTTTCCATTCCAACCCTCTTGAAATAAATGACAACGTTACATTTGCTTTCTTAACCATCATCTCAACCTGCAAGTCAAGCTTTAGAGAATCTTGGACTAGCATCCCAGATCCCATTGTACTTTGGCTTTATGAATTTTCTCACCATTTATAAAATAGTCCATGCCTGTGTTCTTTTTTCCAAAATGCAAGACCTCACATTTGCTCACATTGAATTTCATCAGCCATTTTTTGGACCACTCTCCTAAACTGTCAAAATATTTCTGTAGCCTCCCCATCTCTTCAGAACTACCTGCCTGGCCACCTAACTTTGTGTCATCTGTGAACTTCACCAGAATAGCCCCAGTCTCTTCATCCAGATCATTTATATATAAACTGCGGCCCCAACACTGAACCCTGCGAGTCACCACTTGTCACCTGCTGACATTCCAAAGATAACCTTTTATCCCAACTCTCTGCCTTCTGTCAGACAGCCAATCCTCAATCAATGCCAGTAGCTAACCTTGAACACCATAGGCCCTCACATTACCCAGCAGCCTCCCATGAGGCACCTTTTCAAAGGCCTTTTTGAAGTCTAGGTGATACATGGGCAGCACAGTGGCTCAGTGGTTAGCACTGCTGCCTCACAGTGCCAGGGACCCGTGTTTAATTCCCGCCTCAGGCGACTGTCTGTGTGGAGTTTGCATATTCTCCCCGTGTCTGCGTGGGTTTCCTCCAGGTGCTTCGGTTTCCTTCCACAGTCCAAAGATGTGCAGGTTAGGTGAATTGGCCATGCTAAATTGCTCATAGTGTTAGGTGGATTAGTCAGGGGTAAATGTAGGGAAATGGGTCTGGGTGGGTTGCTCTTCGGAGGGTTGGTGTGGACTTGTTGGGCCGAAGGGCCTTGTTTCCACACTGTTCTAATCTAATCATAACATTCACTGGATTTCCTTGGTCTAACCTACTTGTTACCTCTTCAAAGAATTCTAACAGGTTTGTCAGGCACAACCTCCCCTTACTAAATCCATACTGACATGTTCTAATTTGACCCTCCGTTTCCAAAGAATTTAGTAATCTCAACCTGAACAATGGATTCTAGAATCTTACCTACAACTCAGGTTCAGATAATCGGCCTGTAATTTTCCATCTTTTGTCTTGATCCTTTCTTAAACAACAGGGTTACAACAGCAATTTTCCAATCATTTGGGAGTTTCCCTGACTCCCGAGATTTTTTGAAAGATTACAACCAACGCCTCCGCTATTTCTTCAGCCAGGTCCTTCAGAACTCTAGGACGTAGCCTATCCAGACCAGGAGATTTATCATTCTTTAGACCTTTTAGCTTATCAAGTACTTTCTCCTTTGTAATGGCCACCATACTCAACTCTGCCCCTTTTCTCTCCTTAATTGTTGGGATATTACTCATGTCTTCCAATGTGAAGTTGGACACAAAATATTTATTAAGTTCTTCAGCTATTTCCTTATCTTCCATCACTAGCCTCCTGCATCAATTTGGAGCAGCCCAATCTCTACTTTTGCCTCTCGTTTGTAATGTAATGAGCTTTAATAACCCTGTACAGACAACAAGCAAAATGAATGTAATTTACAAAATACCTTCCAAGAACTGTAACAAACACTACATTGGACAAACAGGCAGAAAACTAGCCACCAGGATACATGAACATCAACTAGTCACAAAAAGACATGACCCACTTTCACTAGTATCTTTACATACAGATGAGGAAGGACACCACTTTGACTGGGAGAACACATCCATCCTAGGATAAGCCAAACAGAGACATGCACGAGAATTCCTAGAAGCATGGCATTCCAACTGCAATTCTATCAACAAACACATTGGATCCCATTTACCACCCCCTGAGAAAAAGAACAGGAAATGACATCACCACAGGAAATGATATCAACAACCAAGGAAACCTAAACACAAAATAAAAAGTGGGCCACACTATCAGTGCTTCATCCGGAGGCTCACTGATGATGTTACCTAGTATGGTGATGAAATGTCTGAAACCGAAGCTTCCAGCTCAGTGAGCAAACCCACATCCAGAACCTCAACCTGAGCTACAAATCTTTTCAAAGCTCGCTAACTGTAACAGGTCATCAAGCCCCCTTCAACAGTAGTATCCAAATCTGCTGCCTCCATTATCACAAGAACACAGGCATTAGGATGTTTGAACTGAAGGGCTTTTGCCGAAAACGTTGATTTTCCTGCTCCTCGGATGCTGCCTGACCTACTGTGCTTTTCCAGCACCACTCTAATCTAGACCCTGGTTTCCAGCATCTGTAGTCCTCACTTTTGCCTAGGATGTTTGAACAGCACAATCTCCCAATAACATACAATCCTATCTGGAGTTAGATCTCTTCACTATTACTAGGTCAAAATTCAGGATCTCCCTACCAACATAACAGTGGGTGGATCTATGCCAAATGGATATAATGGTTAACAAAGTGTCTCACCACACCCCTCTCAAAGGCAATTAGAAATAAACAACAAATACTGGTTTAGCCAGTGACACCCACATCTCATGGAAGAATAAAATAATTAAACAGAAAGTTTTATAAACCACTCATAGCAGTCTCTTGGCTGCTAAAGCACAGATATATTGCTACCATGGCCAAACCCATCAAGAAATGCTGAGTATATTGACCAAGTAAAACTTTGAAAACACAAAACCCACACTCAAGACCAGTTCAAACGCAGCAGCCAGGTGCTAATTACATTAGCATCATGTAAAAGGCAATAGTTAACCAGGACAGACAAACTCCGATTTGTCTGTCCCGGTTAACTATTGCCTTACCCACTAAATAAAGGATGGAGAGGCACCAGGTCCTGTAAACAAAGAAACTGACAGTAGCATTCCATCAAACTCAGTGTATCTCCCAGATTGGTCAGAACTATTGAAAATTCCAGAAAACCATCAAAGGTATAAAATCAAGCAGATCTCTGGCTTGGAACTGCTTTTGGAATCTTCTTGAGGCTTTCCGAGGAGACCAGCATGGCAAGACGCAGAGATGAGCTGACCATGCAGAGAGAGAGGAAGGAAGCATCTTTGCGGATCTAGAGACAGAGCCAGAGAGAGTGTGACTGCCTAAATCTATAAGACTAAGAAAGTCTTGTAATCTTAAGGGACCTTTGAGGTGGTTGTGGTGAGACACTTTGTTAACCATTCTATCCATTTGGCATAGATCCACCCATTGTTATGTTGGTAGGGAGATCCTGAATTTTGACTCAGTAATAGTGAAGAGATTGTAACCTTGAGGGGCCAAATAGGATTAGATATAGTATGTTTAATATTAAAGGTTATTGTGAGTTTATTCCTAATAAAGTTGGGACTGTTTTGCATTTGGTACCTGATTGTGTTTGCATTGATTTGACCCCTTTGGTATTGTGGGTCACCTGGTCAAATTCAGTCAAAACATTCTAGTGGGAGTTGTTTTAAGGAGAGACTAGACAACAGACTGTTCATCTTTACTTCATGTTATTTCTTTTGGTTCATCTAATAGATCCCATTAACGATTGCATTAAAATTTAATGATCACATTTTTGGGTCCAGCTCATTCCGAATGACTCCACATAGGTCAATGGCTAAGAAACCACTTGGTGCTGGATCAGTATTGGAGGTCAAGGCATCATTGTCCATTTTGACATAGATCAAGTTTCAGGTGGCAGATAATGGGTGGTGTTGGATACCAATGGTGGAGGGGTGGCTGTTCAGATTGGGGCGTGTTCATTAAGAGTGAATGGGAGGAGAGGTGAGGTCAGTTTTATAGTTAGTCAGGAGTTAGAGAATATTTAAATTCCTCTACCATTTCTTAGCTAATGATTAAAATAATTTAGTCAGAACCCTTCAAAGTCTCCAACTCTTATGTCAGATACAAACTAATACAGGTGAGAATGATGTGGTATTTTGTTAGAATGAATTATGTATTAAAATTAGATCCTAATTTGTTTTGGAATAATATATAAGTATAATAACGTAATGTAATATCACACAATTTGTCAAAACATAATTCCTTACATGGACATTTCCATTTTACATAAGCTACTGTGTAGTTATTCAAGAATTTCTCTAAATGAACTCTTTTTCACTTAACTTATTGTTGTGTTTTGTTTCAGATACACAATAAAGCACATTCATGAGAAAAATGCAATCATTCAAACTCTCCATACACATGGGAAAAAGTTTCATTTTACTTATTATAAATGTAAACCAGGCAGAACAACAGGTTAAATCATTACTGCAACATTTCCTGCAATGGTTCCTATTGTGGAATGAGTCATGGAAGACAGCTGCAAAAACCAGACAAACCAAGTACTGTGGATGCTGGAGATCTGAAAGACAAACTGAAAGTGGTGGAGAAACTCAGCAGGACTGGCAACATCTTGGAGAGAGAAGCTGAATTAAAATTTCAAGTCCAATGACTTTTGTTTCAGAACAGTAGAAATCAGAGGTCAAAATCAGCCCAAATCAGAAGACTGAAGATCACTAAGAATCATAAATGCAGTTATTGGAGTAAGGTTGGCCAAATGTATTTCACTGAGTATGAGTTCACTGATTGGGGCTGTTAACCTGATAAATACGTGGACTAAATTTGAATAGTAGACCAAGAATCATAAATTTTCCAACATCACATTCCCAAATGCTAAATGAGCTGAAGTGCACAAATGATTCCTTCCCTCCTAACCCTGGGACTTGGAGTTAGGCTTGAGCAGTGTAAAATGGGATCATAGATTGTTGAATACCAGATTAGAAGGTTCGCCTTTATTTATTAGGCTTTTGATTCAGTTCTATTCATGGTTGTTCATTCTCTAGTCTTTATCTTTCACATGCTATTCACCCCCTTGTCTCCTCATATCTCCCATAACTCATTATTTTCCTGTGTCTCCTCTGTACATCCCCCTCAATGCTCACTGACTCAGTATAATGAACCCCATAACACTGGGAAGTTTTTGAAATGCTTGAAAAGTAAAAAAGTAATGAATCATTCGGTAACACTTTATTTTTAAAAGTTGTTCTTCATTGAAGCTCAGAAGTATTATTAAACACAAAAACATACTAATTAAAACACTCAGTCCTATTATGAGGTCATACATGTGCCAAAAAGAACTGGCAGACATTCAAAATTTCTTCAAATGCTTCAATCCAATAACTCTTCATAAAACTAGCAAACAAGGCTAACAGTTCCTTAACTGCTATGAGGAACCACAAGTAAACAAAAACTAATAGTGGAACTTGGTGCTCAGCCAGACAT
The DNA here is from genome assembly GCF_037043375.1 of Chiloscyllium plagiosum. NCBI lineage: Eukaryota > Metazoa > Chordata > Chondrichthyes > Orectolobiformes > Hemiscylliidae > Chiloscyllium > Chiloscyllium plagiosum. Next base: position 67,108,718 of record NW_028270144.1, read on the forward strand.
TCATATTGAAATTTCAATGCTTATAAAGATGAATAAACTGCCAGATAACTAGCCATCCATTTATTTTTTAAAAGTGTTTCTCGATGGAATTTCAGTCAAATAATAGAACCAAAGAATAGAATACAAAGTTATTGTCTCGTGTACTTTTACATGAAAAATAAAGTGAAAAGCTTTATAACTTGCCTCACCACGATGCCTACTTCAATGACAGTAGGCGTGATGTTTTAACTTTAAGTCATGTAAAAATCAAATCACAGGATTTAGATCGCCCATTAATGTCTGCTTCTCAAAAGTGTATAACAGTACTTTATCCATTGGTGAAAGCTGACAATGTTGGTCAGTTTCAAGATCATTTACCTTTAAACCAGAATCCAACAATCAAGCATTCCATTAAGCCATATTTAACTTATTGTACAGAATCTAATCATGGTGCTTAAAATTGACAAGTCCTTATAATTTATCTGTGAAAAATTTCAAATGCTTGAACAGGCTTCCCTCAATTCAAACTGATTGGTTGATATGTTCACACGTTCCTATAGAAACCAAGTACCTTGCCAAAGATTTCAAACTCAGAAAAATTCACAATTAACTAGACATTTAAAATGCTGAACACAAGTTTTTTGAGGGCATGTTAGGTCACAGCCAGCACATTTCTTAAGCAGGTCAAAATGACAACTGACCAGAATCATCTGGGGAATTTAAATTTATCATCCCTGCCTGCCTGCATTTTCAAATGCCTAATGCAGATTTGCCTTGCTTCAGAATGTTTCGATCTCCATAGATGCTGTCAGATCTGTTGTAACATATTGACTTTAATCTCCAAAGATAGAGTAAGACCAAGTCTAAGTGTGACTACTAATGCTAATAAAGCATAGAGTACTTTAATGGTCTTAATTGGACTCACCCATTAAGTCTTTGACTTAATTTCTGCTTTTAACCAATTGCAGCGAAGACAATTAAAGTGGTTTAAATCATCCATCAGTATTTATGAATAGGAATTAGTATTGATAAACATCTGAACTGGTAAAATGAGAATGGACCTGCCAACTTAGATTAGATTAGTTACAGTGTGGAAACAGGCCTCTCGGCCCAACCGACCCGCCACCCACCCCCCTACAACTAACAGTACGGGCAATTTAGCATAGCCAATTCACCTAACCTGCACATTTTTTTGGATTGTGGGAGGAAACCGGAGCACCCGGAGGAAACCCACGCAGACACGGGGAGAATGTGCAAACTCCACACATACAGTTGCCTGAGGTGGGAATTGAACTCGGGTCTCTGGCGCTGTGAGGCAGCAGTGCTAACTGCTGTGCCACTGTGCCGCCCTTAAGGACAAAACAAAGAGATATATATGTTTAACTTACAGAAAGGATAACAAAATGGCATTGCATTTTGAAAACCACTTGGTTTTTCTTTCCACTGATTGTAACTTTTTGTTCAGAGCTAAAACTGATTTTCAGCTTCTGTTCCAGTGGAAAATTGGAAAAACATCCGATATGCTTCAAATATTATTGCTGATTTTTCTCATTCCTGTGACTGAAGATGCTATTTTGTTGTTGCCAATAACTTGTAACCATACTCTTCTGCCACTTCTAGCTGTTTGATTTTGCATTTACAAAGAAGAAAAGAAATATTTGGGGTTATTTTAAACTCCTTGTCTCCCAGTTTTTATTTCTTTCTCACTCCCTTCTTATTTCCAACATCCTTGCTCCCCAATTCCATTATACTCTTCTGTCCTTTCCATTACTCCTCCCAGTATTTTCTGCTGCCTCTTTCCTTCTTTGGTGTTGTCTCCTCCTCCTCTACATGTCCAAATCCATCTCCCCATCTAGTTCCAATTAATTCCTGTCTTCTAACCTTGCACTTGAGTGCAACTTGTCCTGTTGTAAATATCACAAAGATAATTAGCTAGTCATTTTGAGCTGATGGAAAAGAAAGCCAGTTACTTCGCTGGTTTGACAGTTCCCAAAAGAATGCACATTTTCATTGACCTTCAAATGTGACAGATATCGAAAAGCAATAAACTTCGATATGACTTGTAACATCAGAATCTGAAATTATCTAAAAGAACCTTGACAATCAATGAATTCATTTTTATACAGTAATGGCTGTTTTGCAGGTAAATATGGCAACAAGTCTGTACTCAATAAAGTTTCAAAAAAGGGAAAGATTAAACATTTATACCATTTCAGTTGGTCTTGGTAACTGGAGAAATGTTAATCTGGATGCTGCAGAATTGTTTTCTTGGGTAACAATATCAGGGTTCTTCAAGGCACCTTCACAGTTCAGACACTTTAACCAGTTATTGTTTTTGCTGAAAACACTTTATCCAAGAGCTCCTGACAGTGCGGCAGATAAAGGGACTCAGAATTCAGTTTGAGATTCAATTTGATTTTATTGTTAAAAAGTCCTTATTAAAAATGCTATGTGAGCAATTCCCAAATTCCTACATTATTTATTCTCTAGCTAGCACTATCCATCTGAGAAAGAATATTACCTACAACAATCCATGTGTTTGATTTAGGTCATTGGAATCTCCTTCCTCTCTCATGTTGAGCTGGCTCTCTTCCATGAAGATGGATCTTTCAGGTCAGGGCAGATCTTCTCCTGGATCTTCTTGGGTTACCACATGGTCTTCCACCATGAGTCTTGCTGCAAGTGTTCACTGAGAGTCTTCACTGAGAGGGTGGCTTCCAGGTATGTACTCTTATGCCCCTTCTCCCTGACCTTCCAGAATTTCCTGTGGTTATTGGCCAATGTGGTCATGAGTGGGGTTCAAAGCATCTAATGGGGTCAGGCTGATAACTTTCACTGTTGCCATATTGGGGAGGTACAAAGTATACATCCTGAGATGCTGACTGGAATTCAAGGTGCCAGAAAGTCTGATCAATACTTCTTCAATACACAACACTCAAGGTGGTTGTAACTGGTTCCCCTGAATCTTTGTGACCTCTTTGACCTTGGTTTCTGATGTTCTTTGTAACCAATAGCTACTGGCAGCTGTTTAATTTAGTTTGGTCAATTTTCTTTCAGGCCCAATTTTTCTGGCTCGGGTCAGCTTGGAATGTTCAGTTTGGGGCCTGTCATTGCTTAACCACAACAGGTAACTAGGAGGCCTGATCCCATATTGACCAAGTGAAGGCATTTGAACAGAGAGGCACACGGAACTGTCTTCCTAATGCTTACACTGAGCTCATGCCAATTACCCTCTGACTCTGAGATAAAAATGAAACAGAATGTATCTAATTGACCTAAAATTGACCTCAGAATGTATAAGCAATTAGACGTCTGCCTTAAACGTTCATTTCATGGAGTACTCAATTCCCCACTTGCAGCATTTTGGATTAAATGAAATGCTCACTATAAAAGAGTGGAAATAAATTAACATTCTCCAATTGCTTACTGGAAAATTATTGCAAGAATTGTGCAAACCTTGGAAGCACAATGAACAATATGAAGAAAGAAATTAATACTACAGGCCTTGTACCTTTTTATCTTTTGGTAGTAAATATAAATACAGATTGCTACAATAAATGCTTAAGCTTTTAGAATATATAAATTTCCTTGATTAAATCAGGTCAAATAAATTTATTGTGCCACAAAATGAATCAGTCGACATCAAGAACATTAAATTTTCAGACACTTATGTTTCAGTTCTGAATTTTTTTTTAGTTGTTAATAAGATTGATGACATGGTATATTAGAAATATATTAAGTAAGTACATCATTATATGTTAAAAGTCAACACATGAAGAAATATTTAATTATCAAAAACACTTTAGAAACAAATGTTTAGGTACTTTATAGTCCATCAATATCAAATAAAGCTGTCACTGAAACTAAGTTCTCTAAACTCCAATTTTCTTCACTATAGCATCTACCCAGGGGCATATCATTGAGCATTGCAGTTAATAAGTTATATTGATTTTAACACAATTAATTAATATGTCAGCCAGCAATAATGAATTTTCTTTCACTGAAGATTAAGGTGGTGACATGTAGGTCAAAAAGAACAGATGCAATAAGAATAATGTCAAGCCAGAGAAAACATACATTCATTAGAAGGTCAGTTTCTTAAAATATCTAATGACATAAATTTGAATACATAGGTTGCACTGATGTATGTCTGTCCATTTTCAATTATCTGTTTATCATGTAACAAACTTGAGAGATGGTCTGAGGCTTTTTTAAATGCTTAATCTAACAGAAGGTCAAATTCTTTCCACAAAATTAATTTATATTTGTAGCAATATTGTGATTCATATCAGTAGATATGGTGGACACCATGGAAAGCAAAAGAGATTAAATTTGGTTCCTAGTGATTCATTACCTTAGTCATAATTTTTATGACTCACTATCTACTCTATCTCTGCAGCGAAAAAAAGTTTTTTCTTTAAGCAAGGATTGTAGATTATTATTGATGTTAAATAATTTGCATATATCCATCACTAACTTAATTATGCAATGAATTGATAAAATAGGAACCATTATCTGTCTCCAAGTCATTTAACATACTTGGAGAATGTTCTACATTACAATCAAGAAGGTACAAAATTAACTCATCTAATGGTGGGAGTTGCATTAGAACCTGCGTATTTATTTTCCTTCCATGAATAAAAAAAAACATATTTTAAAATAAAGGAATTGATTTTCTGGTCAGCAGACAGGGTTAATTGTGTGGGGGCCAGCTTAAATTAGATTAGATAGTTGACAATCTCTTCCACTCTTCAATTGATCTTCATTCTGCCCAACTCTAAGTTTTCCTATTGGATTTTACTATCAGTTTTCTCCTAGGAATCTAATGCAATAGCTTTTTGAGTATATCGTTTTCAAATACATTCTCTTTCAATGTTCTCCACAGCTTGTTAAAACTAGGGCACTGTCCATGCAAACTCTCTCAATTCTATAATATGCTCTCCAAAAACAGAAATGCACAGATACAAGTTTTAAAGTATATTAATATGTGGTATTTGGGTGTTTTGTGTCAAGTTATACCAGTAAGCCAGCAATCTATGAATATTGGAACATTCTGGTAACATGGTGTTCTAATGGTTACAATATTTAAATGCTCAAATTGTGACAATACCATGTTTTAAGGGGTGTATTTTGTCCTTTTATTTAAGATGCAAGATTGAGAAAGAGATGTTGAGCAAGGCCTTTTTTTTTAAACATTGAAACAATAGAAGCAGCCTGAATGGGTGCAGTCATTTCTCCCAGAACCAGCGTTTTACTTTAGCTTTTAGTAGTTGTTGGAGTTTTGAAGCTGTTATACACCTCTCTCTTCTACAGCTAAAATCTTGAGTTCTCTCTCCTCACCAGAATTTTCTCTTGATGCTATTTCCTTCTGGACCGGAAGAACATTGCATGTGAAATAATCTATTTTACTGAATTCGCCTTTGCCAAAGAGGTGCTTGTGGGATTTTACTATATTGGAATAGTTGCACTTTAGTAGTTAAGTAATCTGTTCTTCTTCTGTTAAGTTTTCCAACAGAGTTAAGTTATTCTGATTCTTCTTTCTTTTGTTTGTATTTTAACTACAGGGTAAGAATAAAGTGTCTTTTGTTTAGAAATGAGTAATGTAACCAAGTGAATTACATCCAGACACAGCATCTTATACTTGCCTTGAAATAAGGTATCAGTTAGTGTTTAGGATATCTCCATTGTATACTCACAGGGGGTTTGGTCTGGTCTCGAACAAAATGGTTATTGCATCCAATTCTGCCTTGGAACGAGTTTGTGAAATTTTCAATAGTTCAATCAGAACAGTTCAAGAGATACTGACCAATCACTTTTAGTCAGTTGGGTTGAGGCAGGCAGAGGAAAAGGTTCAAGTAAAACTCTCAGACCTGTGAAGATTCAAATAGTAGTGTGTATCCTAATTCAATGCAGCAGAAAATGGGGTGAAAGAAGTCCACAGGCAGTAACAGCTTGATGTAGTTGAGCAAGGTTAGCATTCAGAGAAACACAGGTGAAGTGCTCGCTTTGTGAAGCCAATACTTGTGTAGACAAGTTGAAACTGTGCCCATTAGCTTGTGTTGTGATTGCAGTTTCCAGAATTCAGGGAATCGCAATCCTAATTGAGAGAGTGAATAACAAAAACAAAAATATGACAGTTGTTGAGGTCAGTCTTATAGCAAAGCATCATTTGAGGTAAGTGCAACACTATGTGTTCAAAATAATAGAAGAATTGAAATCCCTTGTAAAGTTTTAATGAAGTTTGATGGCCTACATTGTCACTCACTCCTGGATGGGGAGATGGGGGTGCTGCAGAAATGTGTGAATTTCTTAACTGCATTTGCTATTTGATATGCTCTGTTGGTGGTGTGAGCTAAACAGAAGAACACAGGAAATAAGCCATATGGCCTATCAAGTCTGCTCTACCATTTAGTTCAATCATGACTGAATGTGGCCTTCAATTCCATACTTCTGCCTGCTCCCCATGTTTCCACAGTTGTCTGGAAGACCTAATATTTTCAGTGATGAAGCACCAAAACTAACTTCAGTAAAATATTCCATAGATTCATAACACCTTGGGTGAAGAGGGTATCCTCTTTACAGCCCTAAATGAATGCCCCTCATCCTCAAGCTATCTCTTTGTGTTTTTGATTTCCTAACCAACAGTAAAGATCTCTCAGCATCAACTTTATAAAGTCCTTTCAGAATCTTTTTACTTTCAATAAAATCGCTACTCAGTCTTCAAATCTCCAGAGAATACCGGCCCAGGGTAGCCCAATTTCTCCCTATATTATAGAAGCTACAAATGCAACCATGGTGCTATTAATCTTCACTACTTCAATGCATCCACGAGCTTTTTACAACAGTAGTCATATGAAAAATGCTCACCTTAATGCTTTATTTTCCCTGAACTGCAGATGAGAACCAAATCTGACAAGTTTCAATACACACTTAAGTACTGCACACTGAGTCCCTGCAGAATGAGCTTCTTCACTGTCTAAAGGCAGTTAAGTTCCTTGAACTTAATGGGCTGCATCCTAAGATATTAAAAGAAGTAGCTATTCAGTTAGTGGATACATGAGTATTAACCCTCCAAAAACCCTTAGATTTCAAACAAGTCCCAGAGGATAGAAAACCAGCCAATGTAGCATCTTTGTTCAAAAAGGGAGGGAGACAAAAAGCAGATAACAGTAAGCCTGTTATTTTAATATTTATCATTGGGAAAATGTTAGATTCCACTGTACAAAGTGAAAAAACACAGCCTCCAGAAATATTTGGTAGAATCAAGTCAAGTCAGCAAAGCTTCATGGCAAGGAAACATGTCTGACAAATTTATGTGAACAAAGCAGGATAGATAAAAGGGAACCAGTAATTGTAATATACTTGAATTCAAAAAGACATTTGATAACTCAAGCACATTAGGCTATTTAAGAAAACAAGATACTGTAGAGAGTAATGTGTCAGCATGGACAGAGGTTTGGCTTACTAAGAGAAAGTTAAAAATCACCCAAACTAGGTCATAGTCCAACAGCTTTATTTGGAAGCCCAAGCTTTTGGAGCGCTGCTCCTTCATCAGGTAGCTAGTGGGGCAAAAATCATAGGCCACAGAATCTATAGTAAAAGATCAAAGTGTCATACAACTGATGCAATATATTGAACTTTAGGTTTGTTCAATACATCGCATCAGTTGTATGACATTTTGATCTTTTACAATAAATATTGTGTCCTACTATCCTGCCCTATTAGCTACCTGATGAAGGAGCAGTGCTCTGAAAGCTTGGGCTTCCAAATAAATCTGTTGGACTATAACCTGGTGTTGGGTGACTTTTAAAGTTGTTCACCCCTGTCCATTAATGGCACTTCCATATCATTACAGGGAGTCGGAACAAGGGGAACAGTTTTACGATGGCAAACTTTAGCCAGTGTTATGCCACAGGGATCAATGCAGGGCATTAAGTAAACACTTAATGTCCAGTACTGATCCCTGAGGCACAACGCTATATATATCTCTAATACATATATAGAAATGACTTGGATGACAGAAGTGAATATAGTATCACCAAGTTTGCAATAACACAAAAATAATGGAGATTGCAAGTAGTGAAAATGACGGAAAGATTGTACAGAGAGACATGGACACGTTAAATGGGTGGATGCAAACTTAACAGATAGAATATAAGGTAGGAAAATGTGTGGCTTTGGCAGGAAGAATAGATTTAAATGGCAAAAAAAACTACAGACAGCTGTAGCACAGAGAGAAAAAACCCACAGAAAGCTGCAGCACAGAGAAATTTGTGAGTCCTCATGAGTGAATCACGAAAAGTGAACAAATTAAACAATTTCAGAATGTAATAGGAAAGGCAAATAGACTTGGTCTTTATTTCAAGGAGATTAGAATATAAAAATAGGAAAATGTTGGTAAAGTTATTCAAGACACCAGAAAGGCCACACTTAAAATACTGTGGACTGTTTTAGCATTATTGCATGAAAAGTAGTACTCAAATCTTTTTATGCAGGTACTCTTCCTTTGTGTGACAGACAAAAGACAGAGAACTGACTCAGACCCGAATTAAACAAACCTTTCTTTATTTTAATTCTTTATGTACCAATACTTACTATAAAACATACATTCATTACAACATTTTCTTCTTATTTCAGAGTAACTTCAACTTAACTCATTTCATGTACATAGAACATAGAACATAGAACAATACATCACAGAACAGGCCCTTTGGCCCACGATGTTGTGCCGAACATTTATCCTAGCTTAAGCACCCATCCATGTACCTATCCAATTGCCGCTTAAAGGTCACCAAAGATTCTGACTCTACCACTCCCACAGGCAGCGCATTCCCATGCCCCCACCACTCTCTGGGTAAAGAACTCACCCCTGACATCTCCCCTTTACCTTCCACCCTTCACCTTAAATTTATGTCCCCTTGTAACACTCTGTTGTACCCGGGGAAAAAGTTTCTGACTGTCTACTCTATCTATTCCTCTCATCCTCTGATGTAACTTTATCTTACTGGAAGAGACTTTGCAGTAAAGTTACAATCAACTAGGAGAAAGTGAGGACTGCAGATGTTGGCGATCATTGTCAAAATGTTTGGAGCTGGAAAAGCACAGCCGGTCAGGCAGCACCTGAGGAGCAGGAGAGTCCTCACTTTCTCCCATTTGATGATTGAGTCTCCTGCTCCTTGGGTGCTGTCTGACCTGCTGTGCTTTTCCAGCACAACACTTTTTGACTCTGATCTCCATCATCTGCTGTCTTTACTTTCTCCTGGTTGAGTATAAGCTTATTCCAAAGCCTTTTACAGGGATGCCCACCTTGAAGAAGTTCTCCTCCCTCTACAAGGATCTCAGTGAGTCTCTCTCTCTTTCTCTCTCTCTCTATCCCTCTCACTGCACCCACCAGGTCATATCCTCTGCCCTTAAGCTCTTCAGCCACATCCTCAAGCAGACCTGGAACTCCCACCTGTCCATCTTCCTTCCCACCTATCCATTCCACCCTCCTCTTTGAACTATCACCATTACTCCCACCTTTGTCTACCTATTGCATTTCCAACTACCTTCTCCCCAGCTCCAACCACCTCCCATTTATCTGTCAGCACCCTTGGGCCCCCACACATTCCTGATGAAGAGTTCATGCTTGAAACGTCGACTCTCTTGGTCCTTGGATACTGCCTGACTGGCTGTACTTTTCTAGCACTACACCTTTTGACTCTGCAGTCCTCACTTTCTCCCAAAAGTCCCAGCATGCTTGATTGTGGCTCTTAACCAGTCTTGTAAGCATTTCTGCTGCTGGCCACCTGACCGCAGTGCCCTTACCTAAGGAAAGATATAGTGGAAGAAGTCCAAAGAAGGTTGATACCAGATATGGAGGGATATTATTATGAGGGGAGGTTGAGTAGATGGATGTACATTCATTAAAATTTAGAAGAATGAGACCTTATTGGTACATAGATAATTCTTATGGGGCTTGACAGTGTAATTCTTGAGAGGTTCTGGGAGAATCTAGGACAGGAGAACATATTCTCAGAATCAGGGTTGCCCGTTTGAGATAAGGATGAGAGAACCTTCTTCCCTCAGAGGGTATTGCATCTCTGGAATTGTTTACCAGGCTGTGTCATTAGATATATTCAAGGATGAGATTGACAGATTTTTGATCAGCAAGGAAATTCTAGGTTATGGGAAAAAGGCAGGAAAGTGAAGTTCAGGATTATTAAAATCAGCTAGGATCTCATAGAATAGTGGAGAAGACTTGAAGGGCTGAATTGCCTACTTCTACATATTCTGATCTTATGGTGTTTGAGCATAGTTTGTTTGTTACCAGTAGCTGCTCCAGGTTAGTTCTGGAGTTTAGAATATAAATTGCACACACATATATAATAGATTGTGCTGATGCAACTTTGTATCATGGTGTTTATGGTTATTGATTCACAACCAGAGAGTCTTGTGGATTTATTCTGTCAGTAAGTACCTGGATCTCACTTTTTTCTACAATTTAAAAAAAAGAGTAGAATTTTACCATGTTTTGGCCATGGGAATTGTATTGCAGTTGGTGGAAACATTCTAACTGTGAGGCTGAGAGAGCTTTGTCACTGTATCTTATGACCACTTTAATTGCTATTTAAGCCCTCCCAGTGGCTCATGCTGTATTTGAGCCCAACTTACCACATGCGACTCACCTTTCACTGGAGATCCTGGAATTGATCAGCATCCCAGGTGCAATGTTATATTCTAAAGGCTGTTGTCAGTCTGGAGATGGCCTCCATTGCTCCTGACATTTGCCTCAGATTTGGCAGATATGGGAAGACCCTTTCCAACATGATCCTGGAGGTGCTGCTGTTTGGGGTGATGCACAAGTTGGATTTGCTCTTCTTCCAGGTCTAGCAGTGGAGGTCATGACATCAGACCATGCTAGCTTGGTCCAAGGTTGCCAGATATGTTAAAGCAGTATCAAGCACCTGGAAGGAATGTCCAGCATTGCAGAGAGAAGGTAAATAATCTTCTACACTCCTTCAGCGCGAGTGTTACTATCAAATGAAAACACATACTGACTCTATCTCTGCTCTTGACCCACCTCCCACCAAGACTTGTGCTCTATCACTCTGCGAGCAATATCTTCCCCATTCACCTCACACACTGTAATTGCATAACTCTGCATACCCACTGCATTGCCTACTCACTTCCTCAGGAAACATTCCCTTCTGTGCCAAGTACAATGCCTATGTCACCAAGTTTCAACTTCCTTAAATCTTTCATTCAAGGAGGAAAACAGTCCTCAATAAGACAGAAATAGTCAAGTCAGGTGATATGTTGCCCATCATTCACCTTCTCATGGGGTCAGTTAACTCAGTTGGCTGAATAGTTGATGCAGAGGGATGTCAATAGCATGGGTTCAATTCCCATACTTTCTGAGGTCACCATGAAGACATCACTTTCTCAACTTTGCCCCTTCCCTGAGACATAGTGACTCTCATATTAAACCACCAACAGTCATCTCTTTCTAATGGGGGAGCAGCCTAAAGTCTTTTGTTACTATGACGGCTATCATCATGGGCAATGATCCTGACAGCCTTAAGCACGGCCTGGACTGGTGTTGGAGGCTGCTCTTGACTTACTGTGCCAGGATCCTTTGAGGACTAATTAACCCATTGACTGGACTAAGGTCTCCTGGCAACAATGACAATCTTCTTGGTTTTGTGTCTACATTAAATATCAATGTCAAGACAGTCGTAATATGAGCCAAATATTGCTGACTGAGAAGATAATATGTAAAAAGACAAGTCAAGGCAATGCAAGGCAGGGATACTGTGTGCATCCATGTAGACTCAGCATGAAAGAGTGCTATGACAATGAGCAAAGAACACAGAGATGCAGCCTAGTCCATTCCATGAGCTAGATGCATGTTCCTGGGCACAAAGTGTCGTTGCTGCAGCATTACAATTATAGTTACTGATGCAGCTCAAGGTGAATCATTAAAATGTGGATGTGTCCTGTATGTGAATTGGAGATGTGGCATGAGGGTTAAGAGAGACTGTTACATGTCAGATATGAATGTTCATAGTTAAAAATCACAAAACACCAGTTTATAGTCCAACCTTTTGGAGCACTGCTCCTTCATCAGATAGCTTACGGGGCAGGACCATAGGATACAGAATTTATAGTAAAAGATCAAAGTGTCATAGAACTGATGCAGTATATTACACAAACCTAGCTGTGTAATATCACTTAGAATGGGGATGCAGGTTTCGATTGATTAATATGTAAATATTCACAGCTCTAGGACAACCTTGATCACAACACCATACAACCCTGCCAAGGCAGCCAATGCAAGACATGTCCGAGTGTCAACATGGATACTGCCATTATAAATGGGACACCACCCACCACATGTGCAGCAGATACTCATGTAACTTGGCCAATGTTGTCTATCTCATACACTGCATGCAAGGATGCCCCGAGCCATGGTATATTGGCAAAGCCATGAAGATCCAACGGATGAATGGACACCGCACAACAATTGCCAGAATGGGATGTTCCCTCCCAGTGGGGAACACTTCAGCAGTCAAGGACATTCGGCCTCGAATCTTCAGGTAAATGTCCTCCAAGGCAACTTTCGGGATACACAACAACACAAAGTGGCCAAGCAGAGGCTGATAGCCAAGTTCGGTACCCATGAGGACGGCCTTAAATGGGATCTTCAATTATTGTCACAGTACAGGTGACCCCACTATACTGTACACTCTCACACACACACTTACACTCACAAAAATGTGCACACATTTTCACACACAAATACACTCACACAGACCCTCTCTCATACATACGCTCTCACACAGATACACATGCGCACACACACATATACTCACTCTCTCCTTCTCTCTCTCTCTCACACACGCACACACTTTCCCTCTCCCTCACATGCATACTCGCACGCACACACACATATAAGCCTACGGGGTGAATTTGTATTTGTACATTTGTAATTGCAGATACATTCTACTTTGTTCAAAAAGCACGGAATCTGTAGGCCGTCAGTCCATGTGACATTAATAAAACCACTCTGTCTGCAGGTTGAGATACAGACATACTCTAACCTTACATGCATTGTCTGAGCTGAGATGTCACTATTTTTAAAATCCTGATAAAACCTTAAGTTATCTTGGAGCTGTGACTTTTAAAGAAATGCTGGGATTTATGAATTAATCACTCAAAATCTTGATCCCCATTCTAAGTGATTAAAGACTTAACAGTCATCTAGGTTTGTCTAATACATTTCATCAGTTGTATGACACTTTGATTTTTTACTACAAATTCTGTGTCCTATATATTCTGCCCCACTAGCTACCTGATGAAGGAGCAACACTCCAAAAGCTTGTACTTTCAAATAAACCTGTTGGATCATAATCTGGTGTTGTGTGATACTTTAACTTGTCCACCACCAGCACCTCCACTATGTGAATGTTCATGGGTGTGGGATACATATGGCTATTACTCATGGAGTGAGTCTAAGATGTTGCTGCCCAGTGTCCAACATGGATGTTTTATGGAGCTAGCAGCAATGGTTTGGTTTCCACGTTGAGTTTTTCTGATGACTAATTTGTAAGCCAGGTTTGGCAAGATTGCAACCCTTGTGACTTGGGTTGTTAACAAGTCATTTGACAAATAATAAAGATCATCAACTGAGAACTCGCCATTCCCTGGCAAGAATCTCACCAAGGTTATTTGAATAAAGCAGAGAAGCTGTGGTGAGGTGATCACAATGGGGAGATGACCATCTCACCTGATTCTACTGTTCATCTCGCCATAGCACACATCACTCAGAAGTTGGTAAGACATCACCTCAAATTACTGGTTCTTAGCCAAATTACGACATCAATTTCACAGTTTGATCCTGTATAAACAGTTTCAGGTAAATCTGCATCTGTTATATTCCCAGCAAGCCCTGTAGGAAGAAAAATAGCTGCACATTGCCCATGCTGTGACCTGTCCAGATCTATCAGGATATGACTTTTTTTGATCTGGATACGTAGCAAGATTTTACCATCATGACTTTGCAATGCTTTGCTGAAAATTTTTCAAATGTTTATTCTGTTCCTTCTCTCAATTTGCAGGCATAGTGTTATATCCACTGGTAGGTTCTTCAGAACTGCAGACAATTGAATTTTCCTTAGAATCACTCTCAGATGAGAGAGAAGTTTTGAACAAGATTTTGTCACCAATTTCTGATAAACCCCAATTGTTCTCAGCATTATAAGTACCTAAGCTCCATTTTAAGACAAGGGAGATCACTTTGAGGTGTGCAGCATGAAGGTTGAAGAATTCTTTGGAGCTATGCATCTTCCACAGCTCTTATTTCATCAGAAGTGTAATGGAAACTATATTCCAAACCTTGCTAGATAAAACAATGGTACATTCTGAATGCACAAAGTAAACTACAAGTTTAGGTGAAGAAGAGTTATACTGCAAAGTCTAAGTTGCCATAACTTATTGTTTAGTTTATGCTGCTCTGTTGTTGTTATAAATGTCAGCTTGCCCTCTGTCTCCTGACTCCTTTCCACTGTACAATAAGCCTCACAAAGACATGCTATCACCGAAGCATCACTTGCACCTCGTTTTGTGCCATCTCCTTTGAAACAAAGCCAACATTCCATTGGCCTTTTCAATCAATTTTTGTACCAGTTCACGAGCTCTGAATTGTTTTCTGTACTTGGATCTACAGTTTTCAATTTTTCACCATTTATAAAATGTATTATTGATATTCCATGGTGGATCACCACACACTTTACCCACATTGAAGTTAATTTGTAACCCACTTACTTAATGAATGTCCCGTTAAACCTTTTACTCTGAGCTACACAATTTATAATGACATCTAATTTGGGTGTCATCTACAACCTTGCACATAAAGTTCTATTCCTTCATTAAAGATGTTCATAAATTTCATAAGAAACCAAGGCCCCTGGTGAAGTAACCTCATCCTTCCAAGTGGAGCATAAGCATTTCCTTGTCTCCTAGTTCCTAACAGACTCCCATCCCATGTAAACAGGTCACCTATGTGGGGTTTTCTTTTTATTAGCATTTCTTATGTGGAACTTTATTGAATATCTTCTGGAAATCCATATAAAATACATCCATAAATGATGGTAATAGCATCATTTGTTAATTTTTGTGGGCAAATGGTACTGTGATCCAAACTGCACTTGAAGCTGCTTGGATTTTACAACTGTAACATGGAAGTACTGTACTTGCATAGAGCAAAACCGACTTTGAGGAAACGCCACACCCAAGATTGAATCAATAATTAGCAATAATTTCTTTCTGTAACTGTAACCTGAAGTCTGTAATGGAAGCAATTTGTCAATGATAGATGCTTTGATGTTCTAAATTAGGTGGAAAAATCTAATGTTCAGTGTTAAATTGAATTACATGCATTGATACTGACTTCCAAAGATTCAGCTTTGAGCAAATACATCATTTTTTCCAAAAGTGGTTTTGCTTGTTGGATCTTTACCTCAATTTATTTTGCACATCTATTATTTTAACTTATTGTGCAAGATCTGTGTTCTATTGTTCCATAGGTTGACCTTTAGAACATAGAACATAGAACAATACAGTGCAGAACAGGCCCTTCAGCCCCCAATGTTGCGCCGACCTGTGAACTATTCTCAGCTCGTCCCCCTACACTATCCCAAAATCATCTATTAATATTTCTCAATGAGTTATATTTTAAATTTATTCTGTTTCTTGTCAATAATTATTTATTGCAATTAATTACTGCAACTTTAAAAATATTTTGAAACACCTATTGCTTGACTTTCAGTCAATTTTATTTTAATTTGTTTTTATTTTTAGTTTCCTTGAGTAGGAGTCACTTCATTATGCAAGTGTTGATCCCCTTCTCAGTATCTCTGCTTCTAATTAGTATTTGTTTCTATGTTTCATGTACACTTCAATCAGCTGTCTGCTAACTTTTAAGATTGTTACATTTTATGGAGGGTGGGTGTAGTCTTTCAGGCTACATTTGATTCACTGCTGCCTCCAAGAGCTCTAGACATCAAAATATTAACACAAAAAGAAGTTCAGCGGTCGACTGAAATTATGGGCTGAATTTTCCCATTTTCAGTTAAAGTATCTTTTGGAGTGAGATTCACAGTGCCTGGCCTACTCTGACTCATAGCAACGTTTTTTATAGGTACTTTGCTCTTCTCATTAATAAAGCACTTTAGGACACTTTTCTTGTGAAATTACATGAAAGAGATTTGGACTTGCTAACAGTACAGGAACGAGGTGAATGATCTTCCGCACTCTGTGAGGCAAAGTGCCACCTCGTCCTTTTGCTTTCTCGCTCTTATTTACTCTAACTTTGTCACTGCACTCACCTCTCACCAAAGCTTGTGTACTATAGCTCACTATTATATAGAGTGTGCTGCATCAATGGGCTCTCATCCACTTCATCCTCCCAAATTTCTAATGCTTTCTGACCTCTGCACTTCCTATTCACTTACTGAGGACACCTCATCATATCTCCTGCTCCTGCAGTATCACTAACAGCTCTCCTATCCAATTCCCACCATGCTCAATCCCTCCCTTCGTCTCATCACTGAAAAAACTGGCCCACAACCGGACTGAGTTGGCAAAGATGAATGGGGGAAGGGATGCTTGGTGAGAATACATTTCCGCATGCCATAAGAGGAGAAAATATTAGGACTGGTTAGCGAAGAGTGCATCATGTAGGTATGGAGAGACCTCAGTGGGCAACCAAGTTAGGAAGCCTTGTGCTGTCCTGCCCTACTCTCACATTACCAACAATATTAATTTATTCCTAACTTACACAAGAATTCTTTACTCCTTTTTCACAGTTAATTCTCTGTCTCCTCTTGAACAGTCATTAGTGACATCCAACAATACACTATCCTGAAAACATCAACGCCAGAGACTTTGTGATGCTGCTGCTCCTTTAACAAGGTTATGCTGTCCTTGGCTTTTTTTTCCCAAAGAGGTCATAAAAGCAGCATTTCAAAAAGTCTAGGTGTGAAGCATTTTAGGCCAGTTTGATTATTGCTAGCAGATTCTGCCTCTGGTTTTCAAGTTATAAAAAAACGCTTGTACAATGAAAGGGGAGTGGCCAGTTCTCCCAGCTCACCTTATCGCTGGTTTGGTTTGGTTTTTAGTAATTTGGGTGTTCAGTACAAGCAACCAATCACTTTTGAGGTTGCTAGTCCAAGAAACAGCTCCATGTAAGATGGTGTTCCATGCTGAATGTCTCTGTCATCTCTTTCTCTCCTGTAAGACCCTATGTTTAATTTGACTTTTTTTGCAAAGAGGTGTTTATGGAGATTGTTGCATGTGTTTGGAACAGCATCATCAAGTTGGGATAATCTGTTGGGTTTTTGGATAGGTTAAGCTATTCTGTATTCTCATCTCTTTCGTTTGTGTATCATTCAGTAATCTTGCAAATAAATTCTGTTTTGTTTAAAACTAAGTGGTTGGGCCAGCTGCATCACTCCTGGAATATCCACTATACACCTGCTCAAAACAACTAGAAATGTTAGGGTCTGGGCTCCTGTCTTGACATGTTTTGAGGGCATCTGGCCTGGTCAATAACAACTGTCAGCTCCATATCTAAAAAGAAAGTCACTCAGCCCTCAGAGGATGAACAGGCAAGGCTTTCACCTGCACAATCTCCAGCTCAGAGATGTTCACTGCAGTGGATATTCTTCACAGATTAGATGCAGGAGCACCAAACTGAAATGTCTCTGTGGCTGACTGATGAAGAAAAGCCTCATGTGTCTGGCACTCAAAAGACTGTCAGAAGCCAGACAGCAGCTCAACCCATCCAAAGATGAACACGACCATTAATAACTTCATGAGAATGTGAAAACATGTCAGAGACAGCAGACAGCATTGTTAGAATCAGGTAGAAAATTAATTGAAGGATGGAGATGCTACCAATGTTATCAGTCACATGGTGACTCCAGCATGTGGAACTAGCTGTCTCCATGGAGAGATTGGCAACTATAATGGAGAGTCATGTCCACTCAATATCTACTGGATATGTGCACTAGCCTACACTCTATTGCCATATCTATGGGTTTTCAACATTGATGGAGCAAAATGTGTATAGATACTTGAAAGTGAGATCACGAGAAGGATAATGAAACATTTATTCCACAATGGAAAAGGGTAAGGACTGCAAAAATAAGAAAGTTCATTGCACTGAGAAGGGACTGATTGTATTATAAGCAACAGAATTTTAAACAATTACAGACAGTCCAAACCAAGCTCATTCATCCTGGAGCAGTTTTCAGTTAGGCTTTCTTTGGCTTCTTAGTCCTGACAATGAAAAAGCCCTTGTTTCTAATGTGTTGAACAGGGGAGGCGATGGTCTAGTGGACTGTTAATTCTGAAAACCAGCATTTGGGATCCCAGATTCAAATCCTGCCACAGTAGATGGTGGAATTTGAATTCAGTAAAATATCTGGAATTAAGAGTTAATGACCATGAATCCATTGTTAGCTATCAGAAATGTCCACCTCATTCACTAATGTCCTTTGGGGAAGGAAACTGCCATCATTACTTGGTCTTGCCTACATGTGACACCAAACCTACCAATGTGATTGACTCTTCACTTATGCTAACAACCAATTTACATGATCAGTTTAGCTCAAAATGTGGATTATTTCCACTTGCTACAAGCTAAATATATTCATGAACAGGGCCCTGACCTCAGCGAACAGAAAGAACATTCTGGCATTTATTATTTCGTAAATTAAACAAAAAGGGGATAATAGGTTCTTAGTAAATGTCCTTGGCAACATCTTGACCAATCAGAGTCAACATCTCAACTAATGATACTCTTTCCTCATGCGGTATGAGCTGTTGTTCTTTGATGTTCTTGGGTCTGTCCTTATGAATGCAAAATGAAAAGCTTTTGATAGTTTATATCAGCAATAAATTTAATTTATAGGTTACATTTTTTCAGTGAAAGTCTGATTTTGTTGTGAAATATCGAAATTGCTGGAATTTGTATCAGTAATGACGCTGTACTTTTATTTGCCTACATTGCTGACCTCCTTGTAATAGAATAAATAAATCAAATTTGGTAGCTTTTAGAGTTATTCTCACCAGACATTATGATGGTGAATGGACATGTCAATCTCACACATCTGTTGTGACCTCTGAAATTTATGATACATTGCTTTGTATCTGCACACAGCTTGACCCATAGGAAAAGAATTATTTCTGTTTATTTTTAAAGGTTTCTTGATGTGTATGGAGTTTTGAGTACCTTGACAAGCCCGTTTCTGAAAAAGGGGGTCTTCCAAGTTCATCAAAGCAAAGCATGAACTTGATGTGAATTGGCAGATTGCAATTTTGTTTTTTTTTTTAACTGAAGTGTCAGTATCATAAAGCCTTTCCTCTGCATGGATTAGTTGAGCTGAATAAAAACAGAAAATGCTGGAACTATATAGCGTGCATCTGCGAATGTCAGTGTCCAATATATAAGCAAATAATCTGTGGAGAATATTAGAAAGTGAATACTATTTCATGAAAGGTATCCCTGAGCCCTTACACCAATGGCAGTGAAGAATCATGCCATGTTTTAGACAGAGTGGACTGGAATTTTTGGCAGGAAAAATGAAGTCATGTTTCAATAATGAGCTTTGAGGCAGCTAAGTTTAATAAAATGTTCATGCTACATTTGGGAATGGAATTAGAACATTGAACATAGAACATAGAACAGTACAGCATAGAACAGGCCCTTCAGCCCATGATGTTGTGCCGACCGCTGATCCTCATGTATGCACCCTCAGATTTCTGTGACCATATGCATCACAGAGCTTGTCTTTGCACACTTACAGTTCACTATGTGAATGTGGCAGCTCCAAAGCATTGTCTTTCACTGATAGCATGGAATGTGTTTTAGAAATGCCAATCAAAATGATACTTTTAAGTTAGCATCAAACTGCATTTTCTTAGCTGACATGAAGTAACACAGTACCATTAAGCTACATGTCCACCTTGAATGTTCAGTACTCCCAATTATGAGTTATTTCCAGCCTAATGTATTGCAAGCCACAAGAGGCCAGCAACTTTCAAGTAAGCACAGAGTGAGTGACCACTAAGAAATGAAGCTAAGAGCCACACAACATATCCTGTTTCAATGCATGGGATGAGAGTATGTTCCTGTGCACAAATCACTTTGGCAGAAGCATTCAAGTTGGAGTTGTCCCTGAGCTCTAAATCCTGAAGGGTTGGAGTGGTGTGAGAATTGGACCAAGACCAGGCATGATAATATCATGAGGCTGGTAGTTCGCCAATACCTAACTGATGTGGATAAAGGATGGAGAATGATGGTGGCTATGGAACATGCAGGTCTGTTGTGGTTAAAACAGTGTTATATGATGTCCGGAACAAACAATTGGTTAGCCTTAGTCACCAGGTACCTGCTCTGTCTTTCATGTTATGAATTTACACAAATTTAGTTATGTACTCCACACTAAAGCTGTACATGAACATAAGAATTAGGGGCAGAAGTAAGCCGTTCTGTACTTTGAGCCTGCTCTGCCAATCAACAAGACCACACTGATCTGTTTGTGTCTGAAAGTGCAAACTCCCATCCACTCCCAATAACCTTTGAGTTCAATGCCTAACAAGAATTTATCCACCTCTGTCTTAAAAATATTCAATGACCCTGCTTCTGTTACCATCTGATGCCTTGAGCTCCAAAGTCAACAATCAGCTGCAAGAAAATGATTCACCTCATCTCTGTCCTAACAGAGTGACTCTTAATTTGAAAACAGTGCTCCACATTCTGTATTCACCCAAAAGTGGGAATTTCCCACCTTGACAATATTCTTCAAGATCTTAAATACTTCAGTCAAGTCAGACCTCACTCCTCCAACTCCATCTATTCCTTATAAGGCAAACTTCTCATTCCAGGTAGCTATCTAGTAGACCCCCTCGGAACCACTTTCAATGCATTTGCATTCTTCCTTCCTGCATAGAGGAGGTTCACTAGGTCGATTCTGGTATTGAGGGGGTTGGCTCATGAGGAGAGACTGAGTAGAGTGGGATTATATTCATTGGAATTCAGAAGAATGAGGGCGGATCTTATAGAAACATAAAAAATTATGAAGGGAATAGATATGATAGAAGTAGAGAGGATGTTTCCACTGGCAGGTGAAGCCAGGACAAGAGGGTATAGAATCAAGATTAGAAGGAACATATTTAGAACTGAACTGAGAAGGAATTTGTTCACCCTAAGGGTTGTAATTCTATGGAATTCCTTTCCTAGTGAAGTAGTTAATGCTACTTCAGTAAATATTTTTATAGCTAAGATAGAATTTTTTTTGAACAATAAAGGAATTAAGGGATACAGTGAGAGTGCAGGGAAGTGGATCTTAGTCCACAAAAAGATCAGCCATGATCTCATTAAATGGCAGAGCAGTCTTGAAGGGCCAGACGGCCTATTCCTGCTCCCAGTTCTTGTGTTCTTATGACCGATACTTTGCTTTGCATTCTTCCCACCAAAGTGAACAATTTTATATTTTTCAATATTATACGTCATGTGCCAGATTTTTGACCACCATTGAATCTTTTATATCTATGTGGCATTGCTATGTCCTCTTCACAACATTCTTTCTTACTACCTTTGTGACATTTGCAAGTTTAGCTAAAATACCTTTAGGTCCCTCACCTAAGCCATTAATATAGATTGTAAAAAATTGAGGTGTCAGCAGAAACCCATGTGAGACTCCACTCATCTCCTACCAATCAAAAAATTACCAAATAGTGAAATTGCTGTTTTTGCCAGCCAGCCAAACTTGTGTTCATACTTGGATATTACCCTTAGTGCAATAACCTTGTCAAATGCCTTTTGGAAGTCCAAGTGCAATATGTCAATGGGATCCTCCTTAAATACAGTACAAGTTACTCTTTCAAAAAACACTCCAATAAATCAGTTTAAGCATCTGATGCCTTGTGCTCCAAAGTCAAAAATCAGCTGCAAGAAAATGATTCACCTCATCTCTGTCCTAACAGAGTGACTCTTAATTTGAAAACAGTGCTCCACATTCTGTATTCACCCAAAAGTTTAAGCATACTTTCTCTTTCTCAAAACTTATTTTCTTGAATTTCTAAAAGTACCAGGTCATACCACAACCATAATAATGATCCACTCTAGTACCTTCATCAGAGTAGAAATCAAGCTACATAGCCGACAGTTTAGTATTTTCTGCATCCCTCATTTCTTGAATTGAGTCATACAATTGTTACTTTCAAGTATGATGTAACCTTTCTTGAATTTAAGAAATTTCAGAGATTAACACCAATGCAACTACTACATCATTAACCACCAATTTTAAGATTCTGCGTTTAAGTACATCAAGATCTAGGAACTTGTCTGCTATCAGTTCCATCGGCAGGCTCAGTACCATTCCCTGAGTGATCATAATTTCACATGTTTATCTTTTTCTTTCAACTCCTCTTTATAGCTTTAGGTTTTATTTTTACATCCTCATCAGTGATGACACCTGTAAAATATTTGTTTATTTCATTTCCTTATTATCTGCTATTAACTCCCCATTCTCAGAATTTCTTTAGGGGACAAACACTCACTTTATTTACATTTTTGCTTTTTTGCTTTCTTTAGAAACTCTTGCCATCCAGTTTTGCATTTCTAGCTACCTTTCTCTCATATTCTGATTTCTTTCTTCAGATTAACATTTTAGTCATTCTCTGCCATTCTGATCTATTATCTGACGTGGCACTTACCTTTGCACAGTTATAAGAGATTTCTTGGATTTGATGCTTACCTTAATTTATTTGGTTAACCACAAGGGATGGGTTCTTCCTTTTGAATGTTTCTTTTGAATGGAAATGTATTTATTTTGAGTATTGTGAAATATCCTTGTGTGTGTCTGCTATGGCTTCACTATTGATCTATTTACCAGCATAGTGTGCAAGTTAACTAGCTCATCTTTTACACCCACATAGTTGCTCTTATTTCACTTTAAAATGTTCATCTTAGACACTTTCTTCTCCCTTCTGGTCTGGATTTAAACTTCAGTAATAATGTGTGGTTGCTGCTACCTAGGGGTACCTTTACTCTGAAGTCATTAACTGATCTTGGCTCATTATGCATTATCAAATCTAAAGTAACCTGCTTTCTCGTTAGTTCTGGAATGTGCTGGTGTAAGAAACAATAATGAAAATATTCCATAAACTCATCCAGGCTATTTGATTTGTTTAGTTAATGTACAGATTAAAATCATTCATGACTAATATCTCTGCTTTATCCTGAGCATTCAAATATATCTTCTGTATTCTTTGCCTTACATTACAGCTACTGTTAGGATTCTACATCCTGATCCCCCAAATCAAGGTCATTTCTACCTATTGCCCCAATGCTATCTTTGATTCACAGTGCTTCCTCCTATACCTTTACCCAACTTCCTATTCTTCTTAAATGCTACAAGACCCTCAATAGTCAGGACTCAATCCTTTACAATCTGCAGCAGCATCTCTCTAATGACTATTAGATCTTACTTTGATGTATGCAATAAATTAACTAACTTGAAATGAATGTTTTGGACATTCAGAATATAAAGTCTTTTGTTCTGCCTCTTTATCTTTCTCACACATAACATTTACTGTTGGTGTATTTTTAGTCTTTATTTTCTCTGTTATTTCCCACCATTGTCAGAACGTCATTCCCATATCACTATTTTGCTGTCCTGCCTCAACTCTACCCCTTGATTTGTTACATTTACCCAAGCATGATCCTTACCCACCTCACCTATCCTTTGTTTAGTGTAAAGCCCTCTCTATTTCCCTAATTTTGCTGCTTACTGGAACACTATTGCCAATTTGTTTCAGATATAGACCATTCCAAGCGATTGGACCCCATTTTCCCCAGAGAAGATCGTAGTGACCCATGAACCGGAAATCACGTTTTTCCGTATTAGTCTTTGAACCATGCATTTATTTCTCCATTCAGACTTACCCTTTACTACTATGCACGTGGCTCAGGTATTATGCGAGAGATTTGAAAATTTGCTTCCTAATTTAATTGTCTAAATGTTCAAACTCCCTCAGCACAACCTCATTCCTAGATCTACTTATTATAAAGTTGGTGCTGACATAGACTATGAGCACTAGATTCTCTTTCTACCATTACAAGTCCTCCTCTAGCCCAGAGCAGATACAATCAGTTCTGAAACAACGATATAGTTCCATTCCCGTGCAATCTTGCGTTAGAAGAAAATCTTACAACAGCAATTTAAACTAATGGGGCTGGAATCAATACTGGTAAGGAAAGTTTGCGTTCAACAAATAACTGTCTAAATTCTTCAATCATGTTATAGCTAATTCACTTTGAAGAAACATGCATTATAGCTGAACTGACTGTACCTCAGATCTTGCACTGGACAGACAACAAGAACCATCTAGACTCACACTCTTTGCTGCAGAGCACATTGATGATCCCACTATTAATAGTGTCCCTTCCTCTCATTACATTCCTTTTGCTACCCCACATTTGACAGGATTCCTGTACCATGATGCCATGCTCAGTTGTCTCATCCACTGCACTCTCATTCAATCAAGCAGAAAAACCCTCGAAGCTGTTGGACAATTGCAAAGGCTGAGGTGGTTGTGCTCCTGCCCTTGGAACACCCTTACCTGTCTCAGTATGCAATTGAAGCATCATATCTCCATGCTTGTATTCCACTTTTATTACTTTGTTTAAATTCTTGTCAGTACTTCTTAACTGAATTCATTACTTTCAGTCAATTATGACACCTTTTGTTTCTCCCCTCTCATTACCGCGCCAATCTCCCCAATCGCTTCCTTCCCAAAGTGTACACTGTTCCTCAACCTTCTGACTTGACAGACCTTTTCTATCCTTCTGTCTTGAAGTACCCTCTAAGCCTGTCTTATTCATGAAAAGCTCTATTGTCACTAAACTGCTGAACACTCAAAGTACCCTCCAGACACCCTCATACCCCCATGCCTGCTAGTTAATGGTATAATGTTAATTGTTCTACTATGTTAGTCCCACTCCCTTGGCAAGGTGAACATTTCCACTATCATTTCAGTCAACCCAAAATCTCAATTAAGAGAGATTTCACATCATTCAGTAAAATTACTCAGCATTACTAACTATAGACGGGGTCTTGTAATAAAATGTCTTTTCCCCAAGCTAGAAAATGATCTCAGGATAGAATATATCTACAGTTTATCATAGCACAAACAACCTGTCTAGGTTTATAAATATCATCTCATAGAATACTAACTTTAGAATTTTTAGATATTATTGTCTGTTTATGGGTTCTTGAGGAATTAAGTAGGAGACACGTTAATATCTGCTCATGAATGTTTATTACAAGAATAAATGCTGGACGACATGACAGCGATTAGTGCTATACCAAGGAGCATATGTAATTAAAGATAGTTAGAACATGCCAATTTTACTTTAATTTTATACACGATCCAACTTAAGAAACAATTGAATATTCAAACAAATATACTTACAATCAAGCATCTTAAAAGTCAAAGTGTCTTTATCTCAACCTTTCTTTAACAGAAAATTAAGGGGAGATCCTCAAGAACTTTACCCCTCTATGTGCGGTCCACAAATGGTTGTTCTATTTCACAAGAATGCTATTTTTAATTCCTTCTATCTTTAAGAGCTTCTTCCCTGCCTCTGTAACCTTTCAAAAAAGATTATTGTTGTTTATTGTTAAATCTTATGAAAGACAAAATTCTTGATGAATCATAATTATCCTGATTATAATAATGCCCTCTTTCAAGAGGGATAATTTGAAATAAAAAAACGCAGACCTGTACTGAGATTGTTAACGCTGCCAAAAGTGTTAGTTTTTTATGGGACCTTAAACCCAAACTTCATCTCCTGTCTCAGATGGGTTCAGTGACATTTTTTGAAGAAGAATGGGAAATCTTTCTCTGCATCTTGACAATATTTGTGCCTCATCCAACGCTGAAAAACATAATGACACTTCTGTTAGTGGGAGCTTGCTGTGCACAACTTGGCTGCCATACCTTCTATTTTAGGAAAAAATATTTCACATTAAAAACACAGTTGGCTGCAAAGTGCTTTGGGACAAACTCTGGCTCAGAAAGATACTAATCAACTGAACGGAACTAGAGAAGAAAGCAGTTAGTAGGAATTGTTGTATCAGCCTTTTTAGTAACTGGAATAGTTAAACAATTTTAAAAGATAAGGCCTGCATATCAGGATGAAAGGATTGTTCCTAAAAGGAGAAAGCCAGCATTGAGGACAAAGTTAAAAATCACACCAACACCAGGTTATAGTCCAACGGGTTTATTTGGAAGCACTAGCTTTCGGGGCACTGCTCCTTCATCAGGTGGTTGTGGAGCATAAAACCATAAGACACAGAATTTATAGCAAAGGATTAGAGCATCATGCAACTGAAATGATATATTGAATAAACCTGGATTGTTGTAAAGTTTTTCATCGTTTAGAATAGGTTGCAAGTTTTGGTTCATTAATATGTAAATCCCAGAACATTTTTTTACGTTACCTTCTCAAGATAAGTTAAAGTTTTATAACAAAAGGTGACATCTCAGCTCAGACAATGCATTAAAGGTGTGAGGTTAGAGTCTGTCTGTATTCCAATCTTGAATCAGACTCATTCTATTTCCAAAGTGGAATTTATAAAATATTGCATGGATTGACTGGTCTGCATTGACTGCCTGCAGACAGTGCATTTTTTGAGCAAAATAGAATGTATCTGCAAATACAAATTAACTCCATATGTGGGTGCATGTGCATGAGAGAGAGAGAGAGAGTGTGTGTGTGTGTAAGTGTCTGTACATGTGAGTGTGAATGCACGTGAGAGAGTGTGTGTTTGTTTGTGTGTGTTCCATATGGGAAAAACATTTATCTTATGGTAGAATTGGTGGGATTTGAAGATTTTGTTTAGCTGCAACAACAGCATTGAAGGAATTGAGAGAGACAGTAAAACAGATGGGAAGTGATATGCGTAAATTAGTAAAAGTCACAAGTCAGTTAGAATACTGAGAAGAAGATGACTATTTGGGCCAGTTAGCTTCAAGACAGTCAATAGGTTTTTACAATAAAATTTACAGTCAGAAAATGCTAATTCTAATTACAGTTTTCCTTAAGTCAGAGTGATTTTTTTTTTAATTTCAGCACATTTTCTTTAATCATACTGTCTTTAGGAACATTTGGAATGTTAGGTAATGGATAGATTTGTGTAGACCAATATAATTCGCAATGTGGTCCAACCAAGCTTAACAGAACTTTTCATTTTTATCCCTCCAGGAATAAATCACAAACTTTGTTTGCTTTAATTAAATAGCTTCATTAACTGGTGTGATGGGTGTTATGTTCTTTCTCTGTTTACCATTGTCTACCTGCTCTTTTAACTAAACCACGTATTTTGTGTAACTCAATATTTGAAATTGTCTGATTCCTTATTCCAAATTGTTTATGTCAATAGTGAAAGCAAGAGGACCCACAATGGACTTTAGTGGAACACCCTTCTCACGATCTGTCAAGTTAAGTTAATGCCTGTATTGCCATATAAATTATAAATATTTTAAATTTGTGGATTGTTTACTATTCATTACACTCCTTGCCTCCTAATTCCTCATGTTATTACCGTAGTCCTGAGTCCACCACACAGCACTTATTGAAGGTCTATTGAAAATTCAAATCCATGCATCTACCTCATTACGCTAATTTATTTTTTCTGTTACTTTCTCAAATAGTTCAATTAGTTTCATTGAAACAATTTACATTTGGATGTCTATCAAGAACAAGAGTGAAGCAGCCCAAGGAAATTTATCCCCTACTGACTTGAAGAGAATTGGATTCATGACATGTAATAAGATTTAGCAACATATAGATTTAAGGGGCAAATTAATAGTTAATGATTCCGATCTCCTACTTTGAAAGTGATAAACAATTAAAAGCTCTTCTCAGCAAATTTTAAAATCAATAATATTCAGCTACGCAAAAGAATTAGCTAGATTTTGCTAGATTTAAATTTAAATTCACCGTGTTAAGTGGATCATAATTACTTTCTGTTCCCATGCTGTTTTCTCCATCTCATATATCAGCATATTACAATGCTATGTATTGATGATGCAATTTAAACCCAGTTAAAACAAAGGCAGAAATGCCTTGGATATTGTTGACACACATACATTCCTCTCAACAGAAAGATCAACAAAAAGCCACAAAAAAGATAGAAAGAAAAGTAAGATAGAACATGAGAAAAACAAATGAGCACAGAATATAAAGACAGATAGCAAAAGTTTCTATAAATATATAAAATGAAAAAGAGTGGCTAAAGTAAACGTTGGTCCTTTAGAGGATGAGAAGGGGCACTTAGTCATGGGATATGATGAAATGGCTGAGGCATTGGACAGGTATTTTGTATCGGTCTTCACAGTGGAGAACATAAACAACATACCAGTAATTGAGAAAGAGACAAAGGTAGGTGAGGACCTGGAAACAATCATTATTACAGAAGAGGTAGTTTTGGGCAAGCTAATGGAGCTAAGGATAGACAGGTCTCCTGGCCCTGATGGAATGCATCCAGGGTACTAAAAGAGATGGAGAAATAGCAAGTTCATTTGGGGTAATTTTACAAAATTTGCTTGATTCTGGGGCAGTTCCAGTAGGTTGGAAAACAGCAAGTGCGATGTCACTGTTTAAAAAACGAGGTAGACAAAAGATGGTGATTTATAGACTGGTTAGTTCTATTGTGGGGAAGATGCTTGAGTCTATTATCAAGGAAGAAATAGCAAGGCATCTCAATAGAAATTGTCCCTTTGGGCAGACACAGCATGGGTTCATGAAGGGCAGGTCATGCTTAACTAATCTTTTGAAATTCTATGAAGATACTACGAACATGTTGGACAACGTGGACCCAGTCGATGTGGTATACCTAGATTTCTGAAAGGCCTTCGACAAGGTGCTGCACAAGAGGCTGCTGCATAAGACAAAGATGCATGGTGTTATGAGTAAAGTATTAGCATGGATAGAGGATTGGTTGACTAACAGGAAGCAAAGAGTGGGGATAAATGAATGCTATTCTAGTTGGCAATCCATAATTAGTGGTGTGCCTCAGGGATCAATGTTGGGACCATAATTATTCACAATTTGGAGTTGGGAACCACTTGTAGTGTGTCAAAGTTTGCAGATAACATTAAGATGAGTGGCAGTGCAATGTGTGCAGAGAACTGTGAAACTTTGCACAGAGACATAAATACTTTAAGTGAGTGGGCAAAGGAATGGCAGATCCAATACTAAATGTGAAATAATCCAGATTTGTAGAAATAACAGTAAAAAAGGACTATTAATGGAAAGGTAAAAAGTTGCAGCATGTTGCTGTGCAGAAGGACATGGGTATCCTTGTGCATGAATCACAGAAGGTTGGTCTGCAGGTACAACAGGTAATTAAGAAGATAAATGGAATTTTGTCAAAAGAGATTGCTGATGCTGAGAACGCACCTGGAATACTATGTGCAGTTTCGGTCTCCTTACTTGAGAAAGGATGTGCTGGCACTGGAGACGGTGCAGAGAAGACTCATTAGGTTGATTCTGGAGTGGAGGAGATTGGCTTATGAGGACAGACTGAGTAGACTGGGATTGTATTCATCGGAATTTAGAAGAATGAGGGGGATCCCATAGAAACATATAAAATTATGAAGGGAAAAGAGAAGATAGAATTAGGGAAGAAGTTTCCACTGGCAGGTGAAACTAGGACAACAGGGCATAGCCTCAAAATTAGGGGGAGCAACTTTAGGACTGAATTGAGGAGGAACTTCTTCACCCAGAGGGTTGTAAATCTATGGAACTCCCTTCCCCATAAAGTAGTTGATGCTACTTCAGTAAATGTTTTTAAAGCTAAGGTAGAATTTTTTTGAACAATGAAGGATCTAAGGATTATGGTGAGAGCACAGGTAAGTGGAGCTGAGGTCATGAAAAGATCACCCTGATCTTACTGAATGGTGGAACAGGCTCGAAGGGCCAGACTGCTCCTAGTTCTTATTTCTATGACCTCACTGAACCATAGAATTCCAAATGTATGGAAGCAGTCCATTTTGCCTTTTGATTCCACACCAACCCTCCAAAGAATATCCCACCCAGACCCACCCCATCCCTGTAACCCTGCAATGCCCATGGCTAATCTGCCTACCATTCACATCCCTAGAGGCTATGGGCAATTTAGCATGGTCAATCCACTTAACCTGCATATCTTTGGACTGTGGGTGGAAACTGGAGTAGGAAATCCATGCAGACACAGGGAGGATGTGCAGACACCACACAGACAGTTGCCTGAGTGTGGAAGTGAACCCAGGTCCTTGGGGCTGTGAGGCAGCAGTGCTAACCACTTAGCCACCAAGCCACCCATAATTGTAGTAAATCCAGACTAGAATGAATTAACAGAAATTATCCCTCTATGTTGGTTTTAACAATCATTTTTGTGAAAATATATTTTCTGATTGTTCAGGAGTGACTTTGGACTCAGACATATGTTCTGAGATTCTAATGAAAATATAAATCTACAACTCTATGGAAACATATTCTGCAAATCAACATATCAAAAAACTTACAGAAAATATTTTTACAGAGCATTTTACTTGTATTAGCTTCTTGACTGAGTCTGAGAGTTAGAGATATAACTGAACATTTGTTTAAAACATTATTCTGTACTATAGAGGACTATGCAAGTGGGAAAGAAGGCAGATGGACCCGTATATTAATGGTAGCACTCTGGCACACCATCAGCCTTTTTATCTCCATCCCACTACATTTCTAGGAACAGAAGGCAAGATGTTTAATGAATCACTCAGTTGAGGCCCTGAAGATAATACATTTATCCTCAGCCAGTTAGTTCTTTTTATTAACCTACCATACAGATGTTCCATTGCTCTTGTCGATCTGGGGTTAGGGCAACTCATCCTTGCACTGTTCCTCCCATCCGAAAGCCATTGATGGCATCTTGAAGACATAGTGATAAATTCTGGTATGCTTTGATCAGTTCCACCTGCTTTACCTTTATCTACTTTGGAGATGGCCCAGGATCTGTGTTATACTGCAGAAGGGCATGTGAATCCATTACTGGGTATTTCAATACACGACCCAATCGTGTAAAGGCCTTCTGATACTGGATGACGGTGAAAAGCTGTTTTGCCTGAGAACTCCGTGATCAATGTGCACAGATTAAAATTACGGATGAGTTGATTGTTTCAAAATCTAGCCAGCTTTACAGTGATTCCGGATCACATCAACTGGCCTGGCTGATGCGTTGGTAGGTCTTGTAATTTATGGTAAGGATTGTTCAGGTAGCACAGTTGTGGTATTGTTTTCACGTCACCCTTTCTATTTCCACTGCTGTGAGTCATCATTAAAGTGTATGTGGACAAGCTGGGAGCAGTATGTGTGCAGTCACCTGCCCACCAAGAGTTTTGATGAAGTGAGATGATTTTGCAGTGGCATAAACTGATGCCTTTACAAGCAATGTGATCTCATCATTGCTCTTGAATAAAGATTTGTAAGACTCCCTATTAGCCTGTGGATATCTGGGCAAACTGGTGATGTTTGATTTGATTTATTATTGTCATATGTACCTAGGTACAGTGAAAACTTCTGTTTCGTGGGCAATACGGGCAGACCATACCACACAAAGTATATTAGAGTAATAGAACAGAGCGAAGAATACAACATTACAGCTGCAGAGAAGGTGCTTAAAGTGCAAGATCAATATTAAATTTTAAAATTGAGCTGTCTATTCAGAAATCGAATAACAGTGGAGAAGAAGCTTTCTTGAACCTGTTGATACAAGTGTTTAAGCTTTTGTATCTTCTGTCCAATAGAAGAGGTTGAAAGAGATTATAACTGGAATGGGAGGGGTCTGTGATTATGTTGGCTGCCTCCCTGAGGCAGCAAGACGTGTGGATGGAGTCAATGGATGGAAAGATGTAGACAATGTTCGCAGATCTTAGTGAAAAACTTTGAACCAAAGGTTGGCAAATCGTGGATTATTGTTAGAGATAAATAGATCAAGATGCCATTGCAAGGCTCAGTTACCTCCCTGAGCCTTGCAATGTCAACCTCTGAGGTGAAGCAAGGCAATGCTTTGACCTCAATCCAGTGAACTGTAATAACAAACTACAATCAGGAATATTTTATTCTGGAACATGGAAAGATTCATCCAAAGAGATGGTTGAGATGGGAGAAAGGACACATCAATGGTTCCTTCTGTTCTTGCCAATGGATGTTTCAAGTGACAAAAATCATTTCTTTGTAGTATAAATGTTTGAAGTTTCTGACCACCCAATTAAATTGGGGTCCTGGTCTGACACTTAATTATACTGAGATATCCTTGCTGTAACTACTAACGAGGTTCTAAACTAAAGGATCTATAACTTTTTCATCATATTTCAACAAGCCATCCAGAACACCTGAGGTGGCAACATTGTTTGAAGTATTATTTAAAATACAATTGTCAGGAATATTCACAGGCTATCTTGTAACACAGAATGCCATATCCATGCACAAGCAGCATCAGCGTTTGGGCTGCTCAAATAACATATTCTTCCTGAGTGTAGGCTTCTCCACAAACTTTTGGGAGAATGCATCTGCAATGGTTTGCTGCTTGCACTGGACATACTCTGGTGTTGCACCTCATAAATTGTAAGCGAAATCTCTGTGTTCTGTAGCATCTTCAGCAAATGTTTTCATTGTTGAACACGGTGGCCAGTGTGTTGTGGTCTATCTAAACAGGAATTCTGAGGCTTAGAATGTAATTAGAAAAAGTTTTATAGGCTCAGGTAACAGCTAGGGCTATTTTTTCAATTACAGCATAGAACATAGAACAATACAACGCAGAACAGGCCCTTCGGCCCTCGATGTTGATCTGATCTGTGAACTAATCAAAGCCCATCCCCTTACAACAAATTGACCACTGGTTTTTGTCAGTGCATTGGAGACATAGTATACTGTTGTTCAAGAACTGTGTGATTCCCAGGGTGGCAAGATTGATATTGAAGAGATTGTAACTTTGCTAGGGCTATATTCACTACAGTTTAGAAGAACCAAGGGGAAATCACACATAAACCTACAAAATCTAACAGGACTAGACAGAGTATACACAAGAAGGATGTTCCCAATTACCAGGGATTCAAGAACCAGGGGTGTCAGCCTAAGGATACAGGGTAAGGTATTTAGGATTGAAATGAGGAGAAATTTCTTCACTGAACTTCACTGGCATAAAAATGGTTAAGATCAAAAATGTAATGTTTTCAAGAAGAGGTGAGATAAATGTTTAGGGATAAAAAGATCAAAGGGTATGGGGGGGATGGGAGAAGGAATAGGGTACTGATTTGGATGATCAACATAATCATATTAAATGGCAAGGCAAGTTCAAATGGTCAAATGGCTTATGCCTGTTCTTACTTTCTAACCATCACATTGAATTTGGATCAATTCAGCCCCTACTCCAATGGGCAATGCATCAGTTTGATGGTATTGTGCAGGTCTGGATCATAAGGAGCTAGTAGTTCTGTTCAAGGAAGCATTTCTTTCTTTCTATTTAGTGATTTGTTGAATATTGGTATTCATCCTGATATCAAGCTTGATCCTACTTCACAAGTAGTGGCTCATTAATGCAAACTAAATTGAGCAGAAACATTGCAATTGACTGACCTTGCCCATTATACGTTAAAGCAATATAATTTTAAGGGTTGTTGGAAAGGCATTGATGGCTCTCATTTTTGTGAGTCAGCCTTGATGTCTGTTGCATGAACAACGTGGACTAAAAATCAAACACATTGTTTTGGGATTCACATTTATGTCGAGTTTGAGGCTTGCAGCCTGCAAGCATTGCAATATTTGTCTGGTCCTGTCATCATGCTCCATGAACGATATTGTTTGTGTGACAGAAGATCCCTTTCAGCTCTTCCAAAATGTTGGTCATGGTATGTTGAAATATCTCCAGAGCCAAGGCAATTGTAGGTGATAGGTGGCTGATGCAATGTCATCCAAAAGATGTGATGAATTTCATGACTGATTTAAATTGCTTTCAAAGATATTTGTAAAGCTTTGTAAAAATATATCTCTTTGCTAGCTTAGTAAGCCTGCAGTGAGCTGCTACATTTGGGCACAGGAATACTTCCTGAATGCCAACAGGTAGATTGTGTTATTGATAATTGAAGAGCGATAGAAAATTTACAGCACAGAGGAAGCTCACTTGGCCCATTGTACCTGCTCAACTTGAAAAATAAGCCATCCAGCCGAATCCCACTTTCCAGCATTTGCCCCATTGTCCTGTAGGCTGAGGTGCATATTCAGACACCTTTTAAACAAGTTGTGAGTTTCTGCCTCTACTATTCTTTCAAACAGTGAATTCCAGAGCCCTACCATCCTCCAACTGAAAATGTAATTTCCTCATCTTTCCTCTACTCTTTCTATCAATAACCTTTACTCTATACTCCCTGGTCACTGATCTCTCTATTAAAGGTACATAACCTCTGCCTATCCACTCAAATGATGTCCCTCACAATTTTGTACATCTCAAATCAAATTCTTCCTCAGGCTTATCTGTTCCAGGAGAATAACCCCAGACTATCCAATCTTCCCCATAACTGTATTTTTCCTATCCTGGCAATATTGTCATAAATCTCCTCCATAGCCTTTCTCGTCCAACCACATCAATTGTGGCCTATCTAATGACGCATGTAGTTCTGCATAACCTCCCTGTTCTTACATTCTGTACCTCAGCTAATAAAGGAAAATATTCTGCATACCTTCTTAAGTACCTTAATAATCTGACCATCTAACATCAGGGATCCATGGACATTCCCTTCACTGTCCTCAACTACCTTCACACCCTTCAAAATTTATCTTTTAATTGAGTTCTTTCATCTTGCTTGATTGTCAATAATTATCCTTTGTTTCATGTCAATGAGGAGAAAGTGAGGACTGCAGATGCTGGAGATCAGAGCTGAAAATGTGTTGCTGGAAAAGCGCAGCAGGTCAGGCAGCATCCAAGGAACAGGAGAATCGACATTTCGGGCATAAGCCCTTCTTCAGGAAGAAGGGCTTATGCCCGAAACGTCGATTCTCCTGTTCCTTGGATGCTGCCTGACCTGCTGCACTTTTCCAGCAACACATTTTCAGTTCATGTCAATGAGCCAATGTTGTATCTAACTTACTACATTTATACATATTGATAATTGGCCTTAATGTTATACAGTAAGACATGTACATTTTCCCCAGACCTGTGAATCATTTGGGAAATTCTAACTTCAATTTCTCTCATTTGTACTGGCTTTCATAGATCCTCTATTAGTAGCAAATCCAAGTCAACTGTCCAACATAAAATGAGCAGTCCTAATATTAAATAACAGAGAACATTTCACTTCCATTGTATTAAAACATAGCACTCAACTTTCCCTACAAGTTGAATTCAATGTCCTGTCAAGCATGAAGATGGATAGTTGATGGCTGGAGAAAATAAGACTTCAGCTATTGCTCTATGTCAGAAAGACATGACACTCCAGCTCCAGCGTCCAATTTTAAATGTTGTTTTTTGGTCATTGACCATAGTATTGACTAAAATCCTCAGCACTCTGAGCTGGGATCCCTGCTAAATGGCTCTAAAATCACAAACTAATTGTGTCACCATATATTAAGACCATATGCATTTCTGGGAGCCTTAGTGCCCATTTAATGGTTCTACCTTCATCCTTGGTATTTGCTTGACTGCAGACAGGAGACTCACCATGCAAAAAGATCAAAAATAAATGTTGTCTGAGCTGTTTGCTGGCATCCAGCATTATGGATTTCTCAGTCTAAGACAGTCCATGCCTGTTAAGGGCCAAAAATCAGAAACTGAGCCAACGCTCCATTCAAACACTATAGCTTCAACCAGGAGACCCCATCCCCCATTCCCATCATTATCCATCTTTGCTTGTGTGCACTCGCAATTGTGGGCCTCAGGTATGTGCATGCCCAGTCATTTACCTGAGTAATTTGCAGCACTATACCACAGATTTGTTGGCAACTCTTGGC
The DNA here is from genome assembly GCF_037043375.1 of Chiloscyllium plagiosum. NCBI lineage: Eukaryota > Metazoa > Chordata > Chondrichthyes > Orectolobiformes > Hemiscylliidae > Chiloscyllium > Chiloscyllium plagiosum. The sequence goes on from NW_028270144.1 coordinate 67,144,782, forward strand.
AGGATGAACTTCATATCCTGTGGCACTTGATCCTGGAGCAGGCCTGCTGATGCTGGTTAATTGCCTGATTGGCACTCAATTCAGTAGCTTGCCTGCAAATAGATAATTTTGGATTCCCATGAGATCAATACCCCTATGGATACAACTTGGCCTTGTCCATATAAAGCATCACCTCACACACTTCTCCAGGATACCCCTATGGATAGTCCTATGGCCTTGCCCACATAAAGCATCATGAGAGTGAGTGATAGGCATTTAAAAATAAGATGCTAGTGGCTATTTGCTGAATTGGAGTCACAGAGCTAAGCCACATTAACCTTTGTTTTCATTGACACTACAAAACTGAGAAGGGAATGTGGCCTCTAATTGCTATGATACTTCAACTTATTTGATTATAACTTTCACACTAGATAAACAAAATGAATAAATTAACTTTCAAAACAAGACAACAAATGATATGTTCTATGTGCTTAAGGAAAATTGCAATTAATTTAAGCTGAAGGTAATAATTGACGAATTCTTTAGCTTTTTTTTGCTTGTGTTCTTCTATTTTCTCATGTTACATTTGAGACATAAAATCTGACTGACTTTTAAGTACCAGTTGAACTCTTTTGGTTTAATATTGGAAAATGTGGCACTATTTGTGATGGATTTGTAAAAACATGTATTGGGTTTTCCTGACGGTGAAGTGGTTTAATAGAATGAATTATGAAGCCACACTGCCCGAAATGGTGTCAAGTTTGATCCATGGCTAGAAGCAAAAAGGCAAGGAAAGCTGATTGGACCACAATATTACTGAGTTAGGGAGAGAAAACTGGTCAGAATCTCTGCTCATGATTCCTATTCTACTCAGTGTTTTGATATGAAGATAATTCTCCTTTGATGCAGCAATCCCTTTATAGATATATAAATGAAGGGGCACGTGAACAGGATACTGAAGGACATTCAGAGTCATTGCCAATATACTTCAGCTAGAGGCTAATACCTTTAGAATAGGAGGGGGCAAAGGAAATAAATTGGTGAGAAAAGGAGAGTATTAAATCAATTCTGTACCAAATATATGACTGTTACTGCACTGTGATTGATTATTCTGTGATTAAATATGACCATTGTTTAAAGCGTGGGTATTATTGTGAAGTTATTGATGTATTCAGTGACCTAATGAAGGGTCTACTCATAGATCACTATGAAACCAATCAATTTGCTCATTAGTTTCAAATTAAGCAAAGCTAGTTGAGGTAATTAATATGAGTTTGGGAAGGACAGGAAAAGACTATCCAGTACATCAAACCTTCATCAAAATGACACAGTCCAACTTCTCACAATGTCAGCCCACATTCAAATCAAAGCATATTTTTCAAAATGCAAATACTGAAAAACAAAAACATTCAGGTCAGTTTCGAAAAATCAAAAAACTCCTCTGTGACCGTCTGAACTAATGAACAACTGTTTTAACAGACTGCAAGAGGCCAAAAAATGTTCTAGGGGCAGCTAACCTGCAATCCACCTGCAAAAATGGAAATGGCATCCCTTTACAACACTTTTGTCCTTGCTGGGATACAGAAAGGCAAACATGAGCCATTGTTTAGCGCTTCTTCCCAAGTGTTTTTTATTATTACTTGTCTGTAAACTGGAAAAACTTCTGAATGTCTCATCTTAACTTTATATTTTACCCGTATGCACCTTAATTCTACCTGCTTTTGCCTTCTCAAATAATCTACACCATTAGATAGAATGTAACTATTTCATCGTTTTAACAACATTAATCATATCACCTCTAAACTTATGCTTGCCTGAACAAAATAGCACCAACTCAGGGAACCTATCCCAATAATTCAAAATCCTAAAACTGAATATCCTTTGAGTAACAATCCTCTACAGCATTTCCAAAGCCTCAGAAAAAACTCATATGACTCCGAGAAACTGGAAAGTGTGGATTTACTAAACCTTGTATAAATAATTTATCTTGTTCTTATCTTAACACTGTGTCAGTCTAGCAATTCAGTCTAAATCTCTGTTAGCTTTTTCAAAAATCAAGTCACATTGAGAGGGCTAGATTAAACAGCTCACCAAGTCTTAGTCATTGTTTATGAAGCAGACATGTGTAAGCTTCAAGCAAGCTGCAACATTCAGCAACTAGCTAATAACCTGTTGATTAGCTAGGTGACTAAGCATGGAGGTAACGTCTTAACTGGGGCTACAAGAAATATGACACATTGGTGAAAGCATGAAGTTAGAAATCACACCAACACCAGTGTTGGACTGGGGTGTACAAAGTTAAAAATCACACAACACCAGGTTATAGTCCAACAGGTTTTATTGGAAGCACTAGCTTTCGGAACGCCGCTCCTTCATCAGGTGGTTCATCGTAACCACCTGATGAAGGAGCAGTGCTCTGAAAGTTAGTGCTTCCAATAAAGCCTATTGGACTATAACCTGGTGTTGTGTGATTTTTAACTTTGTACACCCTAAGCCAACACCAGCATCTCCAGATCATAGTGAAAGCATGGTATTCTTTGTGACTAAATAGTTTGGCTTAACTTATACAGGACATTATTTAAACTTCAGCCAGACTATTGTGTACGATTGTTTGCTCTACACTTCAGGAAGGATGTGAGTGCATTGGAAAGAATAATTCTTGAGATAAGAAACTTCACTTATGAGGATAGATTGAAGAATTTAGGACTGTTTTCCTTGAAACGATGTCAGCTAAGAAGACAGAAGATTTTAAATTCATGAGCAGCCTGGATACAGCATATAGGGACAAACTTCTACTTGCTTATAAGAAGATTGAGCACACTAAGAGGCACAGTTTCACAGCAAAAGAAGCAAATGTGAGGTAAGAAAAACTTTTCCCATTGTGTCTCTACTTCAGCTCTCCCTCGTTACCCACTGTCACTATGTCCACATTACTGCTTTCACTCTTTATGTCACTTTCAATGTCATTGTGCCCCATTACTCCTCTCTCTTTCCTTACACCACCTCAGCTCTCCCTGTGTCCCATTACTATTCCCATTCTGATACCAACTCTACTCTCATTGTATCCAGTACTGCTTCAACTCTTTATAATCACTGCTGCTCTCACTTTGGATCCACTACTCCTTTCATGCTTCATACCATTCTCACTCTCATTATATCCCCACCACTGCATTCACTTAATACACCATTTACACTATTTTTATGTCCCAACTGCTACTCCAACTCTTTACACCATCTCCACTGTCACCATGTCCCCTCTACAGCACCCATTATTTTTACGACATCTGCTCTCACTGTATGCCCACTCAGGTTTTTGTATCCTGCTGATTGTGAGCCTGGACAAGTCAGATTCTAAAGTGAAATAACTGTTGGTAGATCATATGTTTTAGTTTTGCATTTTGGTCATGTAGTGGTCAGACACTGAACATATAGCAAAAACACAAATTCAAATATTTCTCCCTGCAGTATCTTTTGGCAGCACTCAACCTCAGTGAAATAGCATTCAAATCCTCACTTTAAAGTTTCTTACTCTACAGATGATGTCACAATTTTCCCTTATGGTCACTTTTCGTAGATTCACCAGATGTCATTATCTTTTTCCTATATTTCCCTGAAAAACACAGTCATCTTAACTCAGTAACTTTTTATTACAGAACTGTAAAAAAAATCAGATTTTTATGCAGTGCTGTATTGCTGAATGATTATGACAGCATGATATTTCTTTCCAGCTCTGTTGGTCTGAAGTCTTCCGCAAACTAAAAATTGCCTTTCTACTGGAATGGATCATTCTTCTGAACTCAATCTGCCTGTAGCTCCTGGCCATCTTTTTCTTTTACAATATGTAAATGATCCATTTGTAAACACCCCAGCAATTATCTTCACATGGAGCTTTCTAGTAATTTCATATAATGCACGTGGTTTTTTGAAAAGGCTGTTTTGAAGTTCCCTGTTCAAAATATGGCTTTCTGCCCTTTGCCTAACAAAAATTCAAAGAACCAAGACCAAAACTCCAATTTAAATCTACTTTAGAACCAAGTTCCAAAGTAATAATATCCGACAAACTTTCATCATCTACTGGATGCCACTCTCACTGTGTCCCCACCATTGCATTTACTCTTTATACCATTTCTGCACTCAGCATTTCTTCTAGTAATCTCACTCTTTACAGCACAGCCACTTCAACTGTGTTTATACTGTTATTACTGCTCTTTGAACAGCCATCCTTTTCACTATGCTCCTGCTACTGTGCTCACTCTTTCTACCACTGTTGATCTCACTATGTTTCTTTTGTTGATCCTGCTTTTTTATACTATTGCTACTGTCTTGGTGTTTCTCCCACTGGTTTTGCTCTTTATATTGCAACTATTGTCACTGCATTTGGTTCAACTGGTCCTTTGTCTATCCACTGCCACTCCTATTCCCTAGTACGATTGCTTTCCCAAATCTCCTTTTTCCCTGTGTAAAACTGAGTTACCCATAATGTCATTGAGCTGGTTGCAGCTCAATGGTTCCTCATAGGAACTATTACTCTCATCAGTATTCAGAACTTTGTACTGATTAGAAAGTGATATGCACTCAGGGAATTCCTGCACTGTCTGCCTGGTCCTTAATGATCTGATGGTCATGTATTTCTCGTCTGTCCGAATCTTTTTGACCTTTTTGACAACCTCCAGGACCACACTGTCCATGTAGCTTTTGGCCATGCGGATGCACCATAGTGACTCTAGCTGCTGCTCAAACTCTGAGACCTGGATGTCGAACGTTTTCAACTGATAGCATCCACTGTGAATGTGTTTGTCCAAGATGTGTAACATGGAGGATCATGTGCCCTGCCCTCTATTTATTTGGCCATCTGAAGAGATATTAACTAAAGGTACATAAAAGAGTAATACACATCATAAAAAAACCCACCAGCCATTCACCAGAACTCTACCTTGTATGAACATTAGTCATGTTTTTCTTTTATCTCACTTCCCTATGTTCATGCTTGTTCCATTCTGCTGTTCTACTTCAAACGTCTTTGCACCGGATTCATTCCCTTCTGCCTTTCTGAACTCATTTAAAAAGAAATTACTTTGCTGTTCGTTCATCCATTTTATACTTCAACAGAGCTCCACCCACATTCTGTCTGTGATATCAATGTAGACTAGTGATGTGGGTGATGATAATGTGAGTGTTACAGGAAGAGACAGAGTGCAAAACTTAAAAGAGTGGTAACAGATAAGGCCAGAATTTGTAGGAATTACAAGGACAGAATTAGAGCCCAGCAGGTGAATCCATGTACATTCATAACCAAATAGATGAATTGATCATGCAGACAGAAATAAATGTGTATGATCTAGTAAACATTTCAAAGCCATAGTTGCAAGGTGACCAATTCTGAGATCTGAAGCAGACACTTCTGACTCCCACAATTACCTGGACTATGCATCCTCACACCCTGGTTCCTGTAAAGACTCCATTCTTCCAGTTTCTCTATCTCTGCTCGGATGACAAGTCTGCTCGGATGATACTACCAACCAATGAGGTGCAAGAGAAATGTTCAACTTTTCCTTCAACATAAGGTTCCCTGCCACCGTGGCTGACAGGGCCCTCAGGCATGTTTGACCCATTTCCTTCATTTCTGCCCTCATTCCTTCTCTTCTGTCTCAGAACCATGTTAGGGTCTCCCAGTCCTCACTTTCCATCCAGCAAATCCACATTGAAAGGATCAAAACTGCCATTTCCACCACCTCCAGCAGGATGCCACCAGTTGGCAAATATTCCCTTCTCCTCCCTTCTCAGCATTCTGCAAGGACTGTTCCCCACCCCCGGGACACCTTGGTCTACTCCTCTTCTACTCACAACACCTCCCCACACTCCCATGGCACCTCCTATGCAATTGCAGAAGCTGCAACAATTGCCTGTTCACTTCCTTCATCCTCACGAGCCAAGGACCCACACACACCTTCCAGGTGAAACAGCAATTTATCTGCACTTGTGTATTCACTGCTCACAATGTGGTCTCTTCCATAAACACAGAATGGGTGACCACTTTGTAGAACATGAACATTATTGTCTACAAAAATGACCCTGAATATCTGCTTGCCTGATACTTCAACACACCACCTTGTTCCCTGGCCAACAGGATATTTTTGCATCTGAACATGTGTTCAGCTGTGCAAAGTTAAGTGTGTGTATAATTTGGAGTGTAGAGCCTGTCAATAGCAGCACTGGTGTACAATCTGTATTCTATATTCCCTAAATGAGTGCTGATGTCCTCACAAAAATGGCAGCCAGAGTGACTGGCACTAGAAAAGCTGGGTGCTGTGGAGCTGAATTTACTGTCCCAAGTTTCTAAAGTAGAAAACATTTTGATCCATACATTGAGCACAGTGTTCGATGACAATGATTGTGTTCAATCTTCTTTGATTTTTTTTTAGAGAGATTTCCATTGTTAGAAAAGAAAATGATTTTGATCATAATATTGATTTTTAAAAAATTAAATGGTGTAAAGAAAGATTTCTAAATGACCCACCACACCACTTGTTTTTACTGCGGTGAAAGATTCAGTGTTCCTGTTGCTATTCCATGATTGTCAGGAGTTGCAGCTTTGTCTATGGTGATTGATGATGGAGCAGAACCATGCAGTAACCCGATAGCTGCACTGAAATGCTGCCACTTTATCCCTGTGCCTGCAATGTTGCCTTTGAGAATGACAGTCTTTGCTAAAGGTCATTTATGTTCATCTGAGCTGAACATATTATCTTCAAAATGTTACACACATGCATCCTCTCTGATCCTGATATCAAAAGCTATTTGAAAGAGGTTAGTGAGATGTGTATTTCAGACACATAGTTAACCTCATGAAAACCTTGTATGCTTAACCAATCAATAGAGGTTTCCACTGATGGAAACCAAACATTTGTTTGTAGCTTTACATAAAAGATGTTTTCATTGCAGTAGATTTCAATGTTGCAAATGTATTTTATTTTATGAACTATTTTGAAAAATGGTGATTTCAGATCAAAAGGAAATATTACAGAAAACTAAAAGATAAAATCAATTATCACAGATCATTCTTGTTTATTTTAAATTGTATTTTATCTTTTCTTTCCAGGCATATTCATAAACATTGAAGAAAATTGTAAAGTATAATCTTTGGTCCTGTGTCATCAATACTTAATACAATTATGGTTAAGTTAAGAATAACTAAAAGGCATGCATTTAAGATTTATTTTCCCAAGGGTTAGTTGAGAATCCATACATTGATTTTTGTAGACCTATATTATTAGCAAATTGTGCTTTTAGTTTTTGTTACAGATACAAAAATTATAGACAATTTCAACTATTGCATCCCAGTTTATGCCCGTAAAAAGATATCAAACCTTGAAATTATAAGTTTTAATACATTCCCACCTGATCTGAATGAGAAGTGCACTGGATACCATTATGGAATGACCAATATTAATATTGCGAGTGTTCACATGGAACATCAATTAACATTGGATAGGACTCACACCATGAATTTTACATCACAGTGAATGAAGATTGCACTGTGCACGCTCTGTCAAGTTGTACTTGAGCTACTTAAATAACAGCACCTAACGGGTGTTATTTAAGATGTTTAAGAAAGGTCCCAAAACTTCAGTTTTTATTGTTAAGTGATAGGGAGAAGCAGGAGAGACAAGTTACAGTGGCTGTCGCTAGGCCAGGTGTCCAGAACAACAATATAATGAATGACTAGTGTTCTTCAATTAAGGAAATCTGTCTCATATGGCCCACATATGACTCCAGGTATCCAGCAATGTGGTTAACTCCTAACTGCTGTCTATCAATTAGGAATGGGCAATAGGCTCTAATCTCGCCAGCATAGCTAATCTATGAATAAATAAAAAAGACAACATTTCCACCTCTAAAAGCAGTGCCCATTAATAGAAATAGTGAAAAGCCAATTATGTCAACAAAAGCAATGATATGCTTTCACATTATGTAGATCTTTAAATTATAAATTGTGCATTTGTTAGGTACAAGCCAGAATTTGACAGATAAGCAAGTAAGTAATACATGAAAGAACAGCATTGATATATATTACAGCTGTACATCATCAGTACCAGTGCCAAGATGAGCGTTTTGTTTTAAGATTGCTTAAAAAAACAAGTTTTTTGAGAACTAGCCCATTGTATAGGACTAGCCCATTACAAATCTGCCAAGGCATTGTTTGTACATTTTATTTTCTACATCACAAAGTAATCAGATTTTCTAATAAAAAATAAATTTGCAATCGCTCGATCTTGTTCATGCTTAAACACATATACTTAGATTGCTAATATTGATTCCATTGCAGGGATATTAAAAGAGCTGTCCATTCACTAGCTTACATCTTGGAGCATTTTATACTCTCAATTTGGCAACTTCTCAAATGAAATTAGGGAGGACCACAGATCCTGAGTTTGCCAGGGATGGTTACATCACATGAGCAAATTAAAAAGATTCTTATAATTCTCTTTACCATTAACTATACTATGGATAGGTTTACCTTGTACTGGTAAATAAAAGACATCTGTGGCAGATTAGAATTTAATAATGAGAAAATGAGGCCGTATGTATATTTGATCCAAGGAAACTAAGTAAGAAAACAAGTAAAAATAAGTAGTTTATTTAACAACATGGCTCGGAGCTTTGGAAAATTTGATGTTTAGTCATCCATTTACACAAACTATGATACCTTAGTGCACAGTAACATGCTCATATGGAAATGTTTGAGGCAGTGAGGGGAGGGTTGAAGGCCGAGTGGATTGAGATTAACTACCAGCTTCTGCAAACAGACAAATAAATAAATAATGTTCAGGTCTCCAGTCAGTACAAACTGTGCTGCAGAGCCTCCCTGTTACACAGCAGGCTCTATTATTGTGCTAGCATGTGATGCATTGTTAACTCACAGCAAGTTATACCTATGAAAAGCACCCTACTGTGTGATTACATGTGTCTCCTTTGCCTACCTCTGGCCTTTAATTTTTAACAGCAATCATTGGAATGTGGGAACAGGGCAAATGGAGGAGAACAGAAATGTCTGCTGATTCTGTCATTGGGAAGTGCACCATGGATAAAGTATCTTTTCAGTGTTCAAAATTTTGAAGAGATTTGACAGGATAAAAGCAAATAAATGATTTTCTCTGTTTAGGAAAATCCAGACTCAGAGAACAGAATATTAAAGATATAATATGTGAAAATAGGAAGTACTTAGTCCCACAAAGGATAGTGGAATTCAAGAACACACTTTTCCAAAAAACACATTTTGGGACTATTTAAATCTTCAAAAATGAAAGTTTCAATTTTTTATTTGTCTACGGGTGTCAAAACATATGTATAGCAAGATATTGGTGGGTATATGCAATTGAGGTACAGATTATCCATAATCTAATTGGATGGCAGAACTGGCTCAGGAAATATAATGCTCCCCTCTTACTTTCATAAAGATGAATTTATGGTTCTTGGATGTGAAAATTTGGCAGAATGATTTCAATGTTGATGATTGTGGGATTAAAGGAGCAGTGACTAGTCACTTCAAGATTGTTGTCCTGATCCCGATGGGCTTCAATGTTTTGATTAAACCTCTTGAGCTAAACTGTTATGTAATTAAATTTTAATAAACAGCGTTACATTACCTCTCATTCTCACACTTCAGTCTCGCTTCTGACCAACTGCTCTGCATCAGATGGCTCCTCAAGTTCACACTGTCTCCTTCTGAAATGGTCACCGACCAGTTGCTTTTAGAATAGATTACATTACAGTTTGGAAACAGGCCCTTCGGCCCAACAAGTCCACACCTACCCGCCGAAGTGCAACCCACCCATACCCCTAATCTAACACTACTGGCAATTTATTATGGCCAATTCACCTGACCCTGCACATCTTTGGACTGTGGGAGGAAACCAGAGCACCCGGAGGAAACCCACGCAGACACGGGGAGAACGTGCAAACTCCACACAGTCAGTCGCCTGAGGCAGGAATTGAACCCAGGTCTCTGGCGCTGTGAGGCAGCAGTGCTAACCACTTTGCCACAATGCCGCTTTATGAAGTATTTAGCAGGTTACACTTATTTGCAAGTTTCTCTGTGATGAATATAGGAGCGATCTCCAGATCTATAAAATTAGTGCAGCTTTTGATTGAGAATTTCTAAAAACAGCTTGACACTCCTGTTTGCAACTCCATGGTGATGATTATGTCTAATCCACTCAAACATCATAGAGTTTTGTTTGGGTAATTGTGAGCCTTAGCAGGATTAAGCCTTTGTCCCTTCGCAGCCACCTTTGACATTTCAGTCATCACTGGAAAAGTGGAAAGATATTTAGTTGCTGAATGGTAAACAGATCATGCAGATCTGACTAAGCCTTATATAATTCTAATGGTATGATTTGAGGCTAATTGGGCATTAATGAAATGGAATCCATTGCAAATTTAGGTTTGGAGTGGAATATGTCCCTCACAGAACACTGGAAGGATCAAAACCAAAACAAAAACATCTGATTATTTATGATATGCTCGGCTTCACCTGCCAGTGTGCTTTTCATACTGCAGTCAAGAATGGTAATTTTCTGGGATGTCAGATGTGGAAAAAATATGCTTAATAGTTGGTTATTATCGGAGGATTTTTACTTGTCCAGCTTTGAGAACCAGTTATTCAAAGCCAGCTCTGTTGGGCAGGACATCATAGTTATGTGCCAGGCAGTTCCACTCGAAACTCAGTCATGACAGTAGACTGTAAAGAGGAAACTGGAAATGCCATTTACTCAGGGAAGTCCCTGGATTGTGACCAGATGAAATGGAGTATGGGGAGGTATCAAATACAGAGGGAGATTTTAGCAGGAACATGCACAGGTGAAAGCAAATAATCAGGGGAACATATAAGCCTCCAAACCCACAATCTATCTGACTCTTCAAGCCACCTGTCCCACATTTTGCAGCATTTATTGTCCATCCCTTATTTCAATTTAGAAAATGGTGGCTGGCAGCTGAACCACTGCAGTTCATTTGATACAGATACATTCAAAATGCCATGAAGGGGAGAATTCCAGGACTTTTACCATGTAACATAGAAAGAATGTAAATATATTGAGAAGTTACAATGCTGGGGTGTATTGGAGAGGAACTTCAGAAAGGAACTTAGAGACAAAGTGGGAATTATTCCATTACACTCATGACTTGACCCTTAAAATAGACAGTTACAGAAGAATTGTAGGTAGTGGATAGGGTTTTGGGAGGCAGGAAATCAGTTACTGTAGGGATCCAAGTTTTCAACCTGGTCTTGTAGCTGAAATAAATCTACAGAGGCCAGTATCCCAACACCTTTCATTCACAGAGTCTTGACACTGATACAGCTCCTTCAGAACCAGCTCTGAGAGTGAACAGGATGTCCGACACTCTTGTTCTTTTCTGACAGTCAGGGCTCCCTTATTGGAGTTGGTAATCTGGTCCAATCAGGGAACTTATATTCTATGAGATCCACCTGGTTGACATCATTACATCCCTTTGGTTTTGAGCCGAAGGACATAGGCCAGTTGGTTTTTTTTGTCACTCATCCTGGGGCATTTTAGCACCGGGTCAGGTTCCTCCAACTCTGCCCCTGATATGAGTGGTGTGTAACAAACTGTAGCTCATCTGTTGCACTCAGAGCAGCTTGGCAGAAATTCATTCACTTCCTCAGGCAGCAAAAGCATTGAGGCAGCGACAACCATCATGTCCATCTCAGATTCCAAGGTATCTTCAATATTTGATGGAGAGGGAGAACCCACAGATTCCAGAACAGTCAGAAAACCTGCTGAGTAGCTGGGCACATTTTGCTCAGATGCTGTTTGCAAGTTTGCAGCTTTAATATAGTCCATGTGCCTGTTCAGGAGTATTGCAACTATCTGAATTTTATATCTGCCCTGGCCTCATATCGGTCATGCCTCTTATCCATGCAATGCTCTTCCTATGGTTCCTGCACCAAACTTCATCCTCTGAAGTAAACTATCTCTCTCGCTTACTGAAATCTTGTGACTGGCATGATTGTTCCTGATGCCATTTCTCCCTCCCTCCAGGACCAGGAAGATCTGATTTAACCTGGGGCAGATTCTTCTCCCCATTAGCAACACTGCTGGAGCTATCCCTGCAGTTGCATGAGGGGTAGTCCTATAATCAAGTAGGAACCAGGATAGTACTGTGTCGAGTGATGCTGTTGGCTGTTTCTTTAACCCTGCCTTCAAAGTTTGAACAGCTCTTTCTGCCTGACCATTGGATGATGGATGGTATGGAGCTGTCCTTTTATGTCCAATACTTTTGACTTTTGGGAAATACTCAAATTCCCTGCTGGGAAACAATATCCTGTTATTTGTGACCAACACTTCTAGGAGTCCATGTATTGCAAAAGATGTGCACAGTTGTTTTTTCATCATCCCTGTGTTTAATGTGTGAACTCTGTGTATGTCCAACCACTTTAAGTGGACATCCACAATGATTAAGAAGATGAAGCCCATGAATGAACCTGCATAATCGAGCCTAGGGTCTACCTGGCCATTATCATGAATGTGGGTGAGCTACTGATGGTAATTTTTGTTCTTGTTGGCACTCTTGGCACTGCCCCACCAAAGCAGCTATGTCTGCATCCAATCCTGTCCACCTTAGAATACATTAGATCCAGTCTCAGAATTTGGACCACCTTCATATTTTCTAAGACCACTAGCAGTTCCTCTTCTCTAGTATGTCCTGTTTTCAAAATATCAATATTTATTTCCCTGAGTCCTCTAGCCTCCATTTCTTTATTCACAGTAAAAACTGATATGAAATATTCATTTAATGTCATTCCCATCTCCCAAGGTTCCACACCAAGATGACCTCTTTGATCTTTAAGGGGACCTACTCTCGCTCTCTAGTTGCTGTCTTGCTGTTAATGTACTTGTAGAATCTCCTTGGATTATTTTTAATCTTATTTTCCAAAGCTATTTCATATCCTGATCTCCCTCTTAAGAACGAACCAACACTTTTATAGATAGCCTTGTTGATGGTACCTGATGTCAATATACTGCTGATTGAGAGTAGACTGATGGGGTGGTAATTGGCAGGGTTAGATTTCCCCTGCTTTTTGTGTATAGGACATAACTGGGCAAATTTTCACATTGTTAGGTAGATGTCGGTATTGTAACTGTACTGGAACAGTTTGGTATGGTTAGGGCATGTTCAAGAGCACATGTTTTCAGTATCATTGCTGAAGTGTTGTCAAGGCTCATAGCCTTTGCAGTATCCAGTGCCTTCAGCCATTTCCTGACATCACATGGAGTGAGTTGCACTGGCTGTAGACTGGCATCTGTGATGCAGGTAACTTTTGGAGTTTAAAATGGCCGATCTCCGGTATTTCTGGCTAAAAATTATTACAAATACTCCAGTTTTAATTTATATGCTGATTTGTAGAGCAGTTGGATATCTGCTGGTAGCTCCATAAAGGTGCAGAAGAGTCCACAGTTCTTTAACGAGGTCTTTAAAGAAAAACTAAACAGGGGGTTTCCTTTGGATCCTCTCTTCTTAACCTTGTTGAATGCTGCAATACTGTGGAAAATTAAAGTAAATATTCTGGTGCGTTTTGGTACATTTTTGTGTTGTCCCAAACGAAGTGAATGAACTTTCAAGATTTAATGTAACAAGAAACTCTTTGGGGAAGTAAAGACTCAAATTATGTTCCTATGTCTTTGTAAACAATAGTGTTAAATTAGTGTTGTTTAATTTAGTTAATTTTCTCTTAACATTAAATTGGTTTTAGTTTTAATGAATTAAAGTCTTGAGGGATAGCTCTGTCAGTTATTGACTGGGTGCTTGGATTTCTCTTTCAAAATTAATGGCCTTTAACAGCACCACAAAAATATCACAGCGTAGACAACAATCCCCCAGGATTTAGTACATTTTTGTCAGCAGCCACCTTTGAGATTAGCAGTAAGCACTTTCCCTTCACCACTGAACACAAAACCTGAGCCTCTCCATTTCAGTCCTGAGAATTCTATGTTCATTCATTTCCTTCAGGGTCCTACCATTGAATGTATATTTTCACTGCGTGTTTTCTTGTCAACGTGCATTAATATACTCTGCACATATTGAAATTTATCTGCAAACCTTCTGTTTAATCTATTTACCTGTTAATCATTTCCTGCATCTTTCATTTCTGTTTGTTAATGTCTCCTACTTCTGTTATCAAGAATTGGAAATTGTAGTACCTAGACAGAAATAAAAGTAAACTAATTTCTCATCCTTTGAATAAACGACATAACCTTTACCAATCTCAGTTCCACCAATTTGCTTCAGCTTGGATATTCTTCAGAGTAAGATCATTTTTTTGTAGTTATCTTTATCAAATATTCCACATGCTCCTGCAGCACAGGTATTTTCGCATTTCAATTACCATTTATGAAATAAGTGCTATTATGATAAATGCCTTCATCAAATTGATTCCTTCCTTCCTTCCTCTAAGCGATCTGACCATCTCTTTAATTACTTTGTTTTCCTTTTTATATGCAGCACAAGTCAAGGCAATTTCCTTTCATCTTATCTATTAGCTTGGATTCAAATTTCCCTTTCACTCTCTCTAATGTCCCTCTTCACTTTCTCATTTTTTTTATGCTCCTAATGATATTATTTTCTTTGCTTTAAATGTTATCCTATGGTTCTCCAAAGTTTCAGTTTAATATCCTCACCCAAAGAAAACCATTCTTTAATATATCCTCTTTCATCTTGATTTTGTGTTTGCAATATTTGCAAATGTAATGATTTCATAGTTGAAGATTTCTCACTGTCTGTTTGATTACTTTTCCACCTAGTTATGTGGGTCCACACATCCTATCTTGCTCAGCTTTGTTATTTTTCTGAGTTCAGTACTCTTATCTTGAACTCTTCATTCTCCTCTTCTGATAAGCCATGTTGAGGTTACTATTTCATTATTGTTTTCGCACAATTAGTTATTTGCTTCATTTTGTTTCTCAGAACTAAATCAAGCAATGGTTTTGCAATTGATCATGAGAGATACTTATTCACAAACCAGTCTCGGTATTTTTTCCTATTTTACCAAATATTCCCTTTATATTATCCTGTCTTAGAATACAATCACTCAATATTATTGCACTATTTTGTTCAATACATTAGCCTTGCTTGACTAATTGATAATCCAGATATGGTCAATTACATTTTTGAAAATATAATAGACATTGTCATTAAGGCTCTGAAAAATCATTGGCACAGATTGTGTATTTCATATTTTGTTTCTCAGCAAATTACTAAGAAAATTTCAGTGTTCAAGTGCTCCTCTGAATGTTTTTCTCCCCCTTGTTTCTGAATGCTTATAAATATTTGTTAAAACTATCTGTATTTACATTTATGCAATATGTTTTTACTAAAACTAGTAAATGTGGCTAAAATCATATTGACCTAACTGCAACCTATGAATAATTAGTGATTCATATTGGACAACACACTCTATCCTTCTTAAGTATCACCTGAACTATCTGAGCATTTTTGCCCATAAAACATGCTGATAACAGCAGCATTCTCATTTCTTAACTCTTTCCATCCAGATTTTGTCTGAATGCCAACCTAATGCCACTGTTATGTGCTTGCCAAGTAAGGTAAAACTTCATGTCCATTATAATCAGATGTTATTTGCTCCCTGGCAAGGGGTCTGAATGTGTCACTGTTGGCACAATAGTAACCAGAATGAAAGGAAACCTGCTGCTCCAATGCGTAGTGTTGGTTATACAAGCTGCCTTCCTCCCAGAGTGATTTGATCAAACATAGATTACCACACATGGATTTCTCCTGAAAATATACTAACTTGATGCCACTGTGACTTTAAATAGTAGCTGTGACTGATTTCTGGTTCACCTTTTCACCTCCTGGACATCCCATCCTACACACCCTCTTCAGGGAATTTGTTGCACCTAGTTTTTAGATGAGGTTTCCCAGTTTGATACAGTCCCAGATCAGATCTATTAAAATGTCAAGCTCCCAGGGGAGGAGGGGTGAACTGACTCTCTTGCTTATTCACTTAGTCCACTTAGTTGGTCACAAAATTGATTTTAAAGGATCCTTCCACTTGTGGATACCTTTCCCCCAGGTTCAGATAAACTTGTGCTCTTAAAGAAGGAAGTTTAACCAGCCTTTCATTATTTAACAAAGAGTGAATCTATTAATTGCTAAACAAAAGAAGAAATATTAATGGATCACACAGATTATAACTAAGAGGTGAGTTCAAAAGGTGAGATATATGGATCAGGATCTGAATTATGGTCATAGAGTCATATTGCATGGAAACAGACCCATTTGTCCAACTAGTCCATGCTGACCATAATCCAAAACTAAACTGGACCCACTTGCCGGCACTTGGCCCATAAACCTCCAAACATTTCCTACTCATGTACTTTTCAAAGTGTCTTTTAAATGCTGTAACTGTACCCACTTCCTCTGAATGTTCACTCCACACATTCTGTGTAAAAAATTGACCCTTGTGTCTTTTTAAAAAAATCTTTCTTGTCTCACTTTAAAAATATGCCCCCTAGCCTTGAAATCACACACTCTAGTGAAACATACCTGGCATTCTCTTTATCAATATCCGTCATGATTTTATAAACTTCTCTAAGGTTACTTCTCTATCTCCATGCTCTAGGAATTCATTAATTCATTAATTCAAGTTACCTCAGGAATGCGACTTGAAAGAAGTTCTGGGAATTACATATTAATTATTCAAAATCTGCAGGCCATTCTAAAAGATGAAATACTTAACAGCAATCTAGGTTTGTTCAATATATCACATTGTGTATGAAACTATGATCTTTTACTATAAATTCTGTGTCCTATGATCCTACTCCATTAGCTACCTGATGAAGGAGCAGCACTCCAAAAGCTTGTACTTCTAAATAAACCTGTTGGACTATAACCTGGTGTTGTATGATTTTTAATATTGTCAGGTATGACATTCCAGAATCTCTCTGTCTCTCCAGGAAGCCACTATATTGACATTTCCAGTTAACTGTTGGCTGTATGTGCTCCTCTGGAAAAAAGAACCTTGAAAATAAAGTTCAATATACTAACAGGCAATCCCATATTATGTTCTGGGGCCATGACAGGTATGGTGTCAATGTTCATTCTCTGATTGTTATGATTGATCTTCATCAATAAGCTGCTGATTGTCATGTTTGATCCACTGTGCTAAAATTGCGGAGGGAGCTGCGAACAAGCAGACTTGAACTTCATAATCTACCTTACTCACCCCAACCGAAATCACAAAATCCAGCTGTCTAGTTCCATTATTTAAAATATATTTGATGCTATTTGACTATGAAATTACTTAGTGTTATAACATCAATAATTAATCACATTCAGATTGATGGTTCTCAATAAACTGAGGATGCTTCTCATTAACAAATCCATTATTAGTAATCAAATTAGTTGATTAGTTATGCAAAATCATTGTCAGCCAATTAGACTGGGTGATCTATGCAGAGGAAGTGATTGGCAGCTTATTGATGTTGCTCCTTTGAGGGTACTATTTGTCAATAATCAAACAGTGTTTGGCTTGTTTGGAAAAATAATCTGGTCTTACATTCATACTGCATTTATAATATTTTTTTCCATGAGAACAGTTGAATATTTCGATGAAATATCCAAAATCAAAATACTTCTCACATACTTTGGCTTTGTGTTGGGTTTTGTACCTAAACAAATCCCTCACTTATGCTGGGATTTTTCCATATTTCAAATGTAACAGATGAATATACCTTAGCAAGACATCAAATAGTCATGAAGTCATACAGCACAAAAACAGGCCCTTCAGTCCAACTAGGCCATGCTGACTATGTTCCCAAACTAAATTAGTTCCATCTGCCTACGCTTTGTCCATTTCTCTCTTATTCATGAAGTTATCCAAATATTTTTAAACCTTGTAACTGTACCTGCATCCATCACTTTCTCTGACAGTTCATTCCACAAAAGATTCTTGTCATTCACCTTATGTATGCCCCTCATGATTTTATGAACCTCAATAAGACCACCATTCAACTTCCTATGCTCCAGGAAAAATATCCCAGTCTTTCCAGTCTATTTTTATATCTCAAACCATCCATTCCTGGTAACATCATCCTAAGTCTTTTCTGAACCATCTCCAGTTTCGTAATATCCTTCCTATAATAGGGTGACCATAACTGCATGCAGTATTCCAGAAGAGGCCTCACCAACATCCTGTACAACTTCAACATGACATCCCAACTCCTATACTCAAAGATCTGAGCAATGAAGGCAAATGTGTTAAATGCCTTCTTAACCAACAAAAACTCAGTAAATCTGGCAGCATCTGTAGAAATAAATCAGAGTTAATGTCTTGGGTCCAATGATCCTTCCTCAGAACTGATGGTAGATAGGAAAAAATTGGATTTAATGCAGAAGATAGGGTGGGGGGGAGGGGTAAGGAATAAATGACACTGGAGATAGAATCCAAAGAAAGAGAGAGAGAGAGAAGAACAGTTGGACAGACAAAGGAGTGGATAACAATCAGGCTAGAGGATAGAATAGCTACTAATGGGGACAATTCATGGCTAACAATGGGCTGTGTGTAATGGCAGACAAAATGATAAAGTCAGGTGTGGGGTAAGGACATTCAAGAAGTTGCCAGAAGCCCTAAAATTGTTGAGCTTGATATTGAGTCCAGAAAGCTGTAGAATTTCCAAGGAGAAAATGAGATGCTGTTCTTTCAGCTTGTACTGAGCTTCACCAGAGTACTGCAGCAAGTCTGAGACAGAGATGTTGGCTAGAGAACATGGTGGTGTGTGGAAATGGCAGGCCACTGGAAGCTCAGACTCCGTTTTACAGACAGAACGTAACTGTTCTATGAAGCAGTCACCCAACCTACATTTTGATTGCCCAATGTATAGCAGACCACATTATGAGCAGAAAATGCAGTAGATTAAATTGAGTGAAGGGCTGTATTCCTGATGAATGGCTTTTGCCTGAAAAGTTGATTTTACTGCTCCTCGGATGCTGCCTGAACTGCTGTGCTCTTCCAGCACCACTGGTTTCCAGCATCTGCCGTCATTGTTTTTACCTAAATTGAGTGAAGTGCAGGTAAAGTGCTGGTTTACCTGGAAGATGTGTTGGGCCCTTGGATACTGATGAAGGAGGAAGTTGTAATGGTAAACTGTCTTCTTAAGCACCCTGTCTACCTGTGACGCAAATTTCAAAGAATTATGTACCTGAACTTTTAGTTTTCTCTGTTCTACAACACTACACAGGGTCCCACCATTAATTGTATAAGTTATGTTCTGGTTTGTATTACCAAATTGCAATACCTGACATTTATCCATATTAAACTCCATCTGCCACTCCTCAGCCCACAAACCCAATTGATCAAGATCTCTTTGTAATCTTAGATAATCTTTTTTGCTGACCATGATACCACCAATTTTAGTGTCATCTGCAAACTTACGAACCATTCCACCAATATTCTCATCCAAATCATTTACAGAAATTACAAACAAAAGTGGACCCAGTACTGACCCTGTGGAGCATCACTGGTCACAGGCCTCCAATCCAAAAAACAACCCTCCACTACCATCCTCTGTCTCTCACCACAGAGCTAATTTTGTATCCAGTTGGCAAACTCACCCTGAATCCACTGTGATCTAACTTTATTAATTAGTCTACCATGTGGAACCTTATCAAAAGCTTTCCTAAAGTACAAGTAAACAACGTCTACCACTCTTCCCTCATCAATCTTTTTGGTGATTTCATTAAAAACCTGACAAATCTTGCATCAAAGTTTAAAGTATCAAGAGAACTAAGAAATAGCAGTTACATGAAAGCCTTTAGTATTGATATTTAGTCTCTATGTAAATACCTACTTCTATTTTTCATGTTTAAGGCTTTTATTTCCTGGAACTCCCATTGTGTGTTCCTTCTAATGGTGATCACTTCTTTTCCTATCAGGTCAATCCTGGTAGATTACCTGAGATGTGCAAATGGTTTATACCACTCAGTTAACCAGATGTATTTGCTTGACCTGAGTATGTAGCCATGTGGAAGCTGCAACTTGCAGTGGGCAGGTCCAGATCTAAATGGGTGGAATTTGAAGCTAATTCCCTCACAAAAAAGATTAACTAAGTTCACAAGTGCCTTTCTCAAAAGACCTGACAGGTCAATCTAATCCAGTCAATATGTGATAACAGTCTCACACACAATTTAACCTGTATGTTCATTTGATTGAGAGGGTAGGATTGAGACAGATGGGCTTAACCTTGCCCTTTTGTTTAACATGCCAATTTTCTCTGCGTGTGGGCATGTTCCAGGTTTAAAGGCCACAAAAGGGAGGCAAGAGAGGCAACCTACCAAATTGCTTAAATGGCCTGTTATGCTTCTGAACAAGCTTGTTATCAGTTAGTTAAGATCCAGTTTTGAATTTTTGTTTTCTGGTCTGGGATTCAATCAGGGAGGGAGATGTGATAATACAGCATGGAACAAGCTAGAATAGCAGGAAAGCAGTTGGAAGCACCAGTGAAGAGTAAAGAATCAAAGTAGGCCCTCATTCAAGGCAAGTCTGTTGTACTCAGTAAGAGTGACTATCTATCATACCTCTGTCCTCTTGTTAAGGATAATTTGAGGATACCTATTTTTGGGAGGCAGAGGCTACTGAGTGGGAACTTAGGTATCCAGGGTTCATATTGTTGGGTGAGGGGATGGTGGTAGGAGATGATGAAGACAGAAGGAGACCATTTAGCCCATAGTGTCAATGACAGTATAGGAGATAAAAGGGTATGGATTCATGCTATTCTTAGCCTAATCTGACCAGTGATGAAGAGCAGCATTCACAGATCTTGGGTAATAATTGGGGTGTACGGGCTGTGAAATAAGAGGTAGGAAAGCAGTAGGTCATAAATTCAGTCTTGGCTTTAAGACGAAAGAAGAATGCATGCGATCATAGTAAAGCCTTAGCATGAGCACTTAGCAACCATCAGTGGGAGTCATGAAGGCTGCATTGTTTACCTCATGCCAGGATTCAGGACATTTCAACAGAACTAGAGAGGAACTTAATGTGGAAGGGGCGGTTCCACCTGTCATCGACATTGGTACTGATGATATTGAAAGGACTGGAAAGGAGTTTCTGCTGAATGATTTTGAATAGTTAGGAGCTAAACTAAAAAGTAAAAAATCCAAGGTAAAAAATCTTGATTATTTCCTGAGCTACAGGCAAACTGGTCAGGGTAAATAAAGTGAAAGAGTTAAATGTGTGGCTTAGAAATTGTGGGAAGAACAGATTTCAGTTTCGAGGGGAGATGCACCAATATTGGGGTAGAAATAAGTTGTTCCAGAGGGATCAGTTTTACTTGAACCATGCTGGCAAATCAAATACCTGAGCAGTAAAGAGGGTTTTAGACAAATTAGTGGGGGTACATAGGTTTACAAAGCAATAGCATTGGCAGCATTGTAGGGCAACTACTTTGAAATTCACACCCAGGGTTGAACACGAGGGGCAAGAGTGTACAAGAGTGAGGAAAACTGCAGCAAATACATTCAAAGGGGCAATGATGGAAAAAATGACAAAACTAATGGCTATGTACTTGAATGTGTGTCGTATTCAGAACAAATAAATGAATTAACAGAACAAATAGAGGTTAACTGGTCATGATCATATAGCCATTACAGAGACATGATTACAAGGAGCTCATAGCTGGGAATTAAATATTCAGGGTCATATGATGTTTGAAAGCACAGGCAGGAAGACAAGTGTAGTGGGTGGCTTTATAGAATAAGTGTGATAGCAAGAAATGATCTTGGTTCTTATGAAGCAAAATCCATATGGTTGGAGGTAAGAAATAAAAAAGGAAAGAGAACATTGGTAGGAGTAGTCTACAATTGCCCCCAATAACAGTAGCTGTTCTGAAAGACAGTGAATAGATTAGAGATAGGTGGGCATGTAAAAAAAGATAGTACACTAATTGTGTGTGACTTTAATCTTCATGTAGATTTGAAAAAATAAAATTGGCAAAGGTAGCCATGAGAAAGAGTTCATAGAATATATTGGGACAGTTAACAGGGATAATTTGTTATGGCTCAAATCTGGGATCTGACTATTTTGGATCTAATTTGTGTAATGAGGAAGGTGTAATAAATAGTCTCAGAGTGTGAGATTCCAAGGGAACAACTGCCTTATCATGGCAGGATTTAGCATTCAATATTCAGTTTGAGAGTGAGAAACATACGTTAGAAATAACTGTGCTAAATTTAATTAAGGGTAATTACACAGGAATGTGGCTGGAATGGAATGGGAAAGGAATCTAGCTGAAAGGGTAGTTGCGGAACAATGATAGATGTTTAAGAATACAGGTCAATGACTCACAGCAAAGATCTATTCCTGTGAGGAAGAAGGATTTTCAGAAGGAGATAAACTGACTGTAGCTAACAAAGGCAGTTAAGGATAGTATCAAATTGAAAGAAAAAATACCCAATAAGCAAAGGCTGGTGGTGAACCAGAGAATTGAGAAAACTTTAAAAGCCACCAAGATTACCAAAAATTTATAAAGGAGAAAATATTCCATGAGGGCAAACTAGCAAGTAATATTAAGATGGACCATGAGACTGTCTTTAAACTAGGAAAGGAAAAGAAAGGTAAAAGCGAATGTATCCCATTAGAGTACAAGGGTGGTGAAATAACAATGGTAAACCTCAAAGTGGCAGAGGGTTTGAATAAATAACTTGCATCTGTTTTCATGGGAGAGACATTAAGAGCCTTGCAAAAGGATTAAATAATCAGGAGGTCCAAAGAAGGTGGGGAGAGAATAAATGCAATAGCTATCACTACAGAAAAAGTACAAGAGAAACTAATGGGGTTAAATCCTGATAAGGCTTCTGGACCTGATGGGTTACAACCGAGGATTTTATAAGATGTAGCTACAGAAATACAGATGCACTGATAGTAATCTCCCAGGAATCACAGCAAGGTGCTGGGGTATTGGAGAGTTACCAATGTAATATCTTTATTGAAAAAGGGAGGAAGACAAATAAAAAAATCAGCTCATTAGCTTAACTTCTGTTCTTAGGAAAATGTTAGAGTCCATTATAAAGGATGGAAAAGCACAGCATTTAGAAATAATTGTAAAACAGGGTCGAGTCAGAATGCCTTCATGAAGGGAAAATTATGCCTGATGAATTCATGAGAATAGGAGAAGGTGAGGACTGCAGGTGTTGGAGAGCCACAGTTGAAAAGTGTGGCATTGGAAAAGCACAGCAGGTCGGGCAGCATCCGAGGAGCAGGAGAGTCGATGTTTCAGGCATAAGCCCTTCACCTGCTCATTCCTGATGACTCTCCTGCTCCTCGGATGCTGCCCGACCTGCTGTGCTTTTCCAACGCCACACTTTTCAACTCAAATTTATGAGAATAGCAGGATAGGTAAAAGGAAGCAGTTGTTGTAAGATATTTGGATTTCCAAAAATTGTTCAGTAAAGGAGCATACATAATGGTATTTAATAGGAGCCAATTGTGTGTGTGTGTGGGTGGGTGGGGGGGTGCAGTGTATGTTAACATAGATGGAGGATTGACTAATCAACAGTTAGGATAAAGGGGACATTCTCAGGATTGCAAAAGGTGTTACTGGTGGAGTGCTATAGGGATCAGTGTTAAGACACAATTATTTCCAATATATATTTATGATTTGAATGACAAAAGTGAATATACTTACAAATTTGCAGATGACACAAAAATAGGCGAGAAGGCAAGTAGGGAAGATGACACAATAAGTCTCCGGAGGGATATGGAAAGGTTAAATAAGGGAGCAAAACCTTTGATGTTGGAATATAAATTGTGGAAATATGATGTTATGCATTTTGGTAGGAAGAATAGATGAGCTGAATATTATTTAAATGGAGAAAGACTGGAGAAAACTGTTGCATAGAGAGATTTGGATCTCCTTGGGTATGCCTCACAAAAAGTTACCATATATCATAGAGGGTATTGGGGAAGGCAAATGGAGTGTTGGCCTATATTTCAAATACAATGTAGCATAAATACAAGGAGGCCTTACTAAAGCCATACAAAGGGCTAGTCAGACCACAGCTGGAAATATGTGAACTGTTTTGGGCCTCGTATCTAAAGAAAAAATACACCGGCATTGGAGCCAGTCCAGAGAAGGTTCAATCAATTAATTCCAGATACAGAAGAATTTCCTTTTGAGGGCATGTTGAGTACATCAAGTTTCATTTAAACTTAATGAAATTTGGAAGAATAACAGGATTCTTACTGAAACACAAAAGATTCTTCAGGGTTTGACTGTGTAGATGCAGACAAGTTGTTTCTCCTTGTGGGAGCACCTAGGACTAAAGGACATCATCTCAGAGTAAAGGCATTCAAGACAAAGATGAGGAAGTTTTTTTTCTCTTAAAGGAGAGAGAATCTGTTGAATTATTTACCACAGATGGCTGAGCAGGCTATTTTGTTAAGTACGTTCAATTATGAAATGGCCAGATTTTTAATCAATAAAGGAATCAAGGCTTCTAGAGATAAGGCAGAAAAGTGAAGTTAAGGATTATCAAATTAGTTATAATCTCATTGAAGGAGAGAGGAGACTTGATGGGCCAAAAGGCCTACAGCTGTTACTATTTCTTAAGGTGTTATGATGAGATGTAATCATGCTTTAAACTTTTTGTGACAAATTTTCAATTACTTTCTCACTTAATTATTTGCAAAAACATCCAAGTGACTCCTTAAGTGCCTTCAATGCCCCTCCTAAAAGCTACTCCTCCTGTGGATGGCAGGCAGACTGCTCACTAGTGCCTATCTGGTTCTGTAATGTTTGAGCAGGATGGCTTCGGCATGGAAGTGAGAAGGATTCTGCCACAGGTACTGCCTGCCACAGGTACTGCACTGGCTTCATTGTAGGGCCAGCCACAGGTCATGACTCTACAGATGCTTTGTTGATTGGTGAGAGCATAGAGGCAGATGCGATGGAACCCCATAAGGCTGGCCCCTTCATTACTATCCTTTTCCAGTCCTGGCACAGCAGTCTTCCTGTTCACTGCTCCTCCTCTAAGCCCTTTTGATGAATGTCAGTCTGATTAACGGTTCTCACCCAATCTGCAAACCAGGCTCAGTGCTGTTCTGTGCGCAACTGCTTAGGCTAACAAATTGTTTTCCACTTTAAAATTGCAGCATGACCATGTTGCTGTAGGAATTCAGCATTGGAACCTGAAGGGACTGCAATGTCAGGGTTTTTTCCACAGTTGGAAATCCTGCCCTTTGTGACAGACTTTCAATTCCCTCAGGCCAACTAGGAACAGGCTCTAAATTTGTTTTGACTGTATTCCCCACATCCTAACAATTTTCCGATTAAAAAATTCAATTTCAGTATGCCACACACAAATTCACCATTGTTTTTCTTCAATTTGCATGTTCTTGCTGAATTTAATTCAGTTTGTGCTTCCATGAGAGCACAAAGCTTGTAATACTGTATATCCACTTAGCAAAATTGGTTGCAGCATTCCCTTAGGATAGAAAAGTAGCAATGTAATAAAAACTTGTCAGGTACTGCAGTTGACCCCATCATAGAAGAGTGTATTTGGTTTCAAACAATGTGTGTGTAGTTGTTGCTCTTCTCCACCGGGCTCATTTATCACATTTAAAATAAAGTTCACACAACTCATAATCACCATAACATGTCTTTCACTAAATCCCGAGTGAACAAGATATGACAGGCCAATATTTTAATTTCCTAACATACTCAGTAAAACCTGTGGAAAACCTGTAAAAAGTACTTTTTAATAATATCCTGAATTGCAATTTAATTTTTGTCAGTTTATCATGCCACCAATTGCTATACTGAAAAATATAAAGTTTCTACCACACAATTTTTCAAATCATTGTCAATTGCCCTATCTAAGTGACTGTAAAAAAGTACATCACAATGTTTAAACGTAATGAATGCAGCATTTTATTAACAATCAGATAAGGTGGCAATTTAAATATTAACAGTCATTTGAGTATTCTGGAAAAAGACATTTTGTAGAAGTTTTTTCTTCTTGTACTCTTTAGACCAGTTTACAAGAATACTGATCCAATATAAGTGTTGGCTTTCCCATTGAATGGTATTCTTTCAAATGTTCAGAAGAGTACAAGATGAAAACTTTCAACAAAATTTCTTTTTCGGCAATATTCAAGTCCTGTACTCCCAAACTACTATTAACTGTTATTTATGAGGTCAGTTCTCATCTTCTATTAAAATATCCTTTGTTCTCCTCCCTTTGTAAGGTAACTGCTTACCATTTCCCAGTTTCCAAATAAATTATATGAATTTTAGTTAACATAATAACCTAATGTTCAAGGCAAAATGTGACTGTTCATAAGAACTTTACAATAGGACATTGAGTTTTTATTTAAAAGCCAATTTCTTTTCAAGCTATACAGATTCCTCTAAAAACTTGTTCAACTGGATGGAATGGCAAAGTTAAACAATGTAGATAGATAGGATTGCACCCAATGGGTACTATGATCCAGCTTTACGCATACATACAATTATGTAACAGACAATCTAACCTTTTCATTGGAGCAGCCTGAAAATTATATTAATTTTCAGTTTAAGCCCTAACGTCATTGGTTTAGAATAACATAATCTGGGAAGTAGAATAAAGGTGTAGTTATGTCATAGCGTCTATCGCTTTCAGATTGTGAAGTTTATAACCTGTTATGGGAAGCAAGATGCACATTGTTCATCATGACAGAGCCATTTCCTTGATTATTTAAATGTTTATTTAGTATCCACACTGACGTCATATTCCACAGAGTAGCGTGAAATTATCCCACCCCCATAAATCTAAAACTGTTTAAATGTTTTAGTAGGGTCAGAGGTGGGGGTAAAAGAGGGGGAGGTGTGGCATTGCTTGTCAAAGATAGTATTACAGCTGTGGAAAGGACGATGGATGAAGACTCGCCATCTGAGGTAGTTTGGGCTGAGGTTAGGAATAGGAAAGGTGAGCTCACCCTGTTAGGAGATTTTTACAGGCCTCCTAATAGTCCTAGAAACATAGAAGAAAGGATTGCGAGGATGATTCAAGAGAAGAGTGAAAGTAATAGGGTGGTTGTTATGGGGGACTTTAACTTTCCTGATATTGATTGGGAAAGCTATAGCTCAAGTTTGTTAGATGGGTCAGTGTTTGTCCATTGTGTGCAGGAGGGTTTCCTGACACAATATGTAGATAGGCCAACAAGAGGTGAGGCCATACTGGATTTGGTTCTGGGTAATGAACCAGGCCAGGTGTTAGAATTAGAGGTAGGTGAGCACTTTGGGGACAGTGACCACAATTCGGTGACTTTTACTCTAGTGATGGAGAGGGATAAGTGTGCACTACAGGGCAAGAGTTATAGCTGGGGGCAGGGAAATTATGATGCGGTGAGGCATGACTTAGGATGTGTGGCTTGGAAAAGTAAGCTTCAAGGCAAGGGCGTAATTGATATGTGGATCTTGTTCAAGGAGCAACTATTGAGTGTCCTTGATAAGTATGTACCCGTCAGGCAGGGAGGAAAGGGTCGTGTGAGGGAGCCGTGGTTTAATAAGGAATTGGAATCTCTTGTTAAATGGAAGAGGGCGGCCTATGTAAAGATGAGGCGTGAAGGTTCAATTGGGGCGATTGAGAGTTATAAGGTAGCCAGGAAGGACCTGAAGAGAGAGCTAAGAGCAGCAAGGAGGGGACATGAAATGTCCTTAGTTGGTAGGATTAGGGAAAACCCTAAGGCTTTCTATAGGTATGTCAGGAATAAAAGAATGACTAGGGTAGGAATAGGTCCAGTCAAGGATAGTAGTGGGAAGTTGCGTGTGGAGGCTGAAGAGATTGGGGAGACACTGAATGAATACTTTTCGTCAGTATTCAATCAGGAACAGGACATTGTTGTCAATGTGAATACTGAGTCACAATTAAGTAGAATGGATGGCTTTGAGGTATGTACAGAAGAGGTGTTGGAAATTCTGGAAAGGGTGAGAATAGATAAGCCCCCTGGGCCTGATGGCATTTATCCTAGGATTCTCTGGGAAGCGAAGGAGGAGATTGCAGAGCCATTGGCCTTGATTTTTATGTCCTTGTTGTCTACAGGAGTAGTGCCAGAAGATTGGAGGCTAGCAAATGTGGTTCCCTTGTTCAAGAAGGGGAGTAGGGATAACCCTAGTAACTATAGGCCGGTGAGTCTCACTTCTGTTGTGGGCAAAATCTTAGAGAGAATTGTAAGGGATAGGATTTATGAACATCTGGATAGGAATAATGTGATCAAGGATAGTCAGCATGGTTTTGTGAAGGGCAGCTCGTGCCTCACAAACCTTATTGAATTCTTTGAGAAGGTGACTAAAGAGGTGGACGAGGGGAAAGCGGTAGATGTGGTGTATATGGATTTTAGTAAGGCGTTTGATAAGGTTCCCCATGGTAGACTACTGCAAAAAATACAGAGGTATGGCATTGAGGGTGAGTTGGAGGTTTGGATTAGGAGTTGGCTGGCTGGAAGAAGACAGAGGGTAGTAGTTGATGGCAAAGGTTCATCTTGGAGTGCCGTCACTAGCGGTGTTCCGCAAGGATCTGTTTTGGGACCATTGCTGTTTGTCATTTTTATAAATTACCTGGAAGAGGGGTTAGAAGGTTGGGTGAGCAAGTTTGCGGATGATACGAAAGTCGGAGGAATTGTAGACAGTGAGGAAGGATGTGGCAGGTTACAGCGGGATATAGATAAGCTGCAGAACTGGGCAGAAAGGTGGCAAATGGAGTTCAATGTAGCTAAGTGTGAGGTGATTCACTTTGGTAAGAGTAACAAAAAGATGGGGTACTGGGCTAATGGTCGGATACTTGGTAGTGTGGATGAGCAGAGGGATCTTGGTGTCCATGTACACAGATCTTTGAAAGTTGCCACCCAGGTAAATAGTGCGGTGAAGAAGGCATATGGCGTACTGGCTTTTATTGGTAGAGGAATTGAGTTCCGGAGTACTGAGGTCATGTTGCAGTTGTATAAGACTCTGGTGCGGCCGCATCTGGAGTATTGTGTGCAGTTTTGGTCGCCATACTATAGGAAGGATGTGGAGGCACTGGAACGGGTGCAGAGGAGGTTTACCAGGATGTTGCCTGGTATGGTAGAAAGATCGTATGAGGAAAAGCTGAGGCACTTGGGGTTGTTTTCATTGGAGAAAAGAAGGTTTAGGGGTGACTTGATAGAGGTGTACAAGATGATTAGGGGTTTAGATAGGGTCGACAGTGAGAATCTTTTTCCACGTGTGGAGTCAGCTATTACAAGGGGGCATAGCTTTAAATTAAGGGGGGGTAGGTATAGGACAGATGTTAGGGGTAGGTTCTTTACTCAGCGAGTGGTGAGTTCATGGAATGCCCTGCCAGTAGCAGTGGTGGACTCTCCCTCATTATGGGCATTTAAGCGGGCATTGGATAGGCCTATGGAGGATAGTGGGCTAGTGTAGGTTAGGTGGGCTTGGATCGGCGCAACATCGAGGGCCGAAGGGCCTGTACTGCGCTGTATTCTTCTATGTTCTATGTTCTATGCTCAATTGTAGTCCATTCTGCAGCCAGTTAGGAAACAGATTTCATATTTGTGCCTTCACCTTCACTCACCTCAATGAGCAGCAGAAGCCAATGTGTTTGAAATAGTAACATAAAAGCTGCTAAATTTTAATTCATGTAATAATGCAAATGTTTGAACAATTTGCATGCCATCTGCAATTCACCTTTTCATAATTTTTGGAAAGGCGAATTTTGTTTTGGCTTTTCAGCTCATGAGAAGTTTTTGTCCTGATAGATTGGAAACATGCCTTAATATGGTTATAGCCTGTCTGTGTAGGAATATTATCCTGGAAGAAGAAAATCTGGTGCCAATAGATATTAGTAACTGTGGGCAAAATCTTTTAGGGATGTGCGCATCGTGGGATATGGAGAGACGTATGGCAGAATCAGGTGTGGAAGAGGTGCGATGAGGCTGATCTCAACATTGAGATCATCTTACTCCATTTTATGTGTTTTTCACAAGCAGTGGGGTTCGATTCTCACCAGGAATGATAAGAGTGAGATTCTGATTAACAAGGATTAACACTTGTTAAATTCTCTAGTTACACCATTTCATTCATATTCATACTCATATCTCAGCAAATTCACCAAACAATCTTGATGTTAGGAAAACTTGGCAAAGAAACCAAAGCATGCTCATGGTAAATTAAGCTTGCCACTTGCTTTGAACATTCTAGGGATGGGTTTTGGAGCAGGTGTGTGTGTTTGTTTGTTATGGTAGGGATGAAATAGTGGCTGAAATGGCATTGAGCGTCAGTGCTGGGGACTGAAAACACTGAGCAATGGTACAAAACAGTTGTAAAGGGTCAATGGGGAGGGGGCAGCATTATTTTGAAAATACCACATTATAATGCATATCTAGGAAGGGTGCAATCAGTATTATACTGGCTTCAAGGGGTGAACAGGGAAACCAGAATGATAACTCCAGGCATGTTCACCTTATATGCCTGTGTCTTGGTGGGAAGGATAGGGATGGATCAGTTAATGTAAATGGAAACTTGTGAGAGTGCGAATCCTATGGTGTTAATGGGCCAGGCTACTTGGAAAGGGATGTGGATCGTTGATGGTTCACTGACACAGACAGGCTGAGCAGGGGGCTGCGGAGGTGGTATGCTTGCTGTCATTTTCTATCACAGTGAAAATAGAATGTCCACAATGGGAAGAGAATAGCTGAGACCACACTGAGAGTAGATAGGGTAAATTACATCCTGTGAGGGAGTGGGCTACACCACAGCCTGTTCAGAGATGAAAAGCAAAACAACACCCATCATATGTCTCTAAAAAATCTAACAGAACAACCTACAGAATGCAAGCTTCTTGGCCACCTGCACATTGACCCTCTATGAAGACTTTCACCTCACAAGCACAACCAATGCTGGACAGCTTTTTGATGGCTACATAAGGAGCCAAACATTAGGGGTCAACATCCAGGAGGGCTAAACGTGCCAAGGGTCCACATTGTTCCCCCTGATTGCAGCTGACCGTGAACTGCTGCCAGATGATTAGATTAGATTACATTACATTACAGTATGGAAACAGGCCCTTCGGCCCAACAAGTCCACACCGACCCGCCGAAGCGCAACCCACCCATACCCCGACATTTACCCCTATACCTAACACTACGGGCAATTTAGCATGGCCAATTCACCTGACCTGCACATCTTTGGACTGTGGGAGGAAACCGGAGCACCCGGAGGAAACCCACGCAGACACGGGGAGAACGTGCAAACTCCACACAGTCAGTCGCCTGAGTCGGGAATTGAACCCGGGTCTCTGGCGCTGCGAGGCAGCAGTGCTAACCACTGTGCCACCGTGCCGCCCATATGATGTGACAACATATTTACCGCCTACATAGAAAAACTCAAAAACAGGTGTATGAAAGTTGCAGGCAACAAAATTTATGGACAAAATAACCTCAACATGTTTGAGGATGGATATGTCCACAAGATGTGGGAGAAAAGGAAGTTGGCACTATGATGGCACAGTAACCTGGATGACCTGGAAAACTGCCAAAGGAGGCCATACCACTAGACCCTGCAAGCCTGATCTGAGGTTGCCTCCTGAGTCAATGGAGTATGGAGGAGCTGCCAGCAGTGGAGGAAAAAGGTCAATCACCTTTTCTGCTCTGTCAGGGTAATTGCCACACTCCTCTTACCTCTTCACACTTACTCTATCTCTGTTACTGCACACATATCGTGCTAAGGCCCACCCCTCTCACTCACTCTCCAACTCAGCATCCCACAACACAAAGCTTGCACACTCTGTTCTTCCTTTTGTCACTCATTACATCTGACCACCTTCTACCACATGTATTAGCAGTGGCAACCATATCACACACTGTAATCTCATTCATTCCCTCTCCTATTCTCATTGTAGGTAGACTCAGAAAACCAAAGCTTGTCCAGGTATGCTTCAGAGTGTTAAAGATGATGAGGGGTACAAGGGATGCCTAGCTTTCTACAGGTATCCATTGAAGGGCGATTTGTGCTGGGATGGTGCCTGGTAAGATGGGGTGGAAATCAGACATGAGAGATACCATGGGGCAGGAGTAGGAAATGAATGTGATGAGTTTGATAAGTTAAGATGAGAGAATGTGTTAGACCTCACAGAGGCAAACCCTCTAAAACAACTCAACACAATTTGAAATTTGCCAAAATAAAATAAAATTCAGCTCCATAACAGCTGATAGATTTTGAAGTCTTGAATTCAGCTCCTTACAATGAAATATATGATTATGGTCTTGAGTTGACAATTTAATCCTAAGAACTAGATACATTTTTATTAAACCATAATATGAAGATGAACATAATAATAGAATACTTACGCGTAATTCTGGTCTCCCTGCTATAGGAAGGATGTTGTGAAACTTGAAAGGGTTCAGAAAAGATTTACAAGGCTGTTGCCAGGGTTGGAGGGTTTGAGCTATAGGAAGAGGCTGAATAGGCTGGGGCTGTTTTCCCTGGAGTGTTAGAGGGTGGGGAGTAAACTTATAGAGGTTCATACAATCACGAGAGGAATGGTTAGGGTGAATAGACAAAGTATTTCCTTGGGGTGGGTGAATCCAAAACTAGAGAGCATAGTTTTAAGGTGAGAGGAAAAAGATTTAAAAGCAACCAAAGAGGCAACTTTTTCACACAAAGGATTTTGCATGTATATGATTTAGTAGTCATTGCGGAGACATGATTGCAGGACAGTCATGACTGGGAGTTAAATATCCAGGGGTATCAGACTATTTAGTAGGACAGACAGAGAGGTAAGGGAGGTGGTGTCATTCTGATCTTTAAGGACAACATCAGGGCAGTGGTGAGAGATGATATGAGGTTGAATCCATTTGGGTCGAAATTAGAAATTCTAAGAAGAAAATGTCACTGATAGGCATAGTCACTGATAGACCACCAAATAATAACATCACATTGGGGCAGGCAATAAACAAGAAATAATAAATGCCTATAAAAACGGTATGGCAATTATCATGGGGGATTTTAATCTACATGTCAATTGCTCAAACCAGCTCAGTCACAGTAGCCTTTAGGAGGAGTTTGTTGAATGTATCTGTGATAGTTTTCTTGAACAGTATGTAATGGAACCAGTGATGGAGCAAGCTACCCTAGATGTAGTCCTGTGTTATGAGACAGGAATAATTAATGATGTCATAGTTATGGATTCTCTTGGAAGGAGCGATCACAGAATGGCTGAATTTAGGAAACGCAGATGGAGAGTGTAAAGATAAAATCCAATACCTGGCTCCTGTGCTTAAACAATGGAAACTAAAATAAGATGAGGGAGGAGTTAGCTAAAGTAGATTGGAAGCAAAGACTTTGTGGTGGGACCATTGACCAACAATGGAGGACCTTCAAAACAATTTTTCAAAGTGCTCAGCAAAAGTATATACCAGTGAAAAGGAAGGACTGTGGGAAAAGGGGTAACCTGCCATGGGTATCTAAGGAAATAAAGGAGGCTATCAAATTGGAACAAAAGGCAGACAAAGTAGCCAAGATCAGTGGGAAACTAGAAGATTGATCCCTAGGAAAGCTTTAAAGGCTAAAAGAAAGCCACAAAAAGAGCTACAAAGAAAAGTAAGATAGTTTATGAGCAAAATCTAGCTTAGAATATAAAGACAGCACAGGTTTCTATAAATACATACAACAAAACAGAGTGGCTAAAGTAAACATTGGTCCTTTAGAAGATGAGAAGGGGAATTTAGTAATGGGACATGATTAAATGTCCAAGGCATTAAACAAATATTTTGCATCAGTCTTCACAGTGGAGGACATGAATAATGTGCCAGTAATTGACAGGGAGATGAAGGTAGGTGAGGACCTGGAAACAATCATTATCATTAAAGAAGTAGTGTTGGGCAAGCTAATGAGGTTAAGAGGAGACAAGTCTCCTGGCCCTGATGGAATGCAACCCAAGGTGATGGGAGAAATAGCAAGTGCATTTGTGGTAATTTTCCAAATTTACCTGGACTCCAGGGCAGTTCTAGCAGATTGGAAAACAGCAAATGTGATGCCACTGTTTAAAATGGGAGGTAGACAAAAGATGGGGAATTATAGACCAGTTAGCTTAACTCTATAGTGGGGAAAATGCTTGAATCCATTACCAAGGAATGAATTGCAAGACATTTAGAGAGAAATTGTCCCATTGGGCAGATGCATCATAGATTCATGAAGGGCAAGTCATGCTTAACTAATCTTTTGGGATTCTATGAAGAGATTATGAACATGATAGACAATGGGGACACAGTAGATGTGATGTATTTAGCTTTCCAAAAGGCATTGGAAAATGTGCCGCATAAAAGACTGCTGCATAACATAAAGATGCAAGGTGTTACGGACAACATATTTGCATGGATAGAGGATTGGTTAACCAATAGGAGCAAAGAGTGGGCATAAATGAATGCTATTCTGAATGGCAATCAGTGACGAGTGGTGTGCCTCAGGGATCAGTGTTGGGACCGCAATTATTCACAATTTATATAGATGATTTGGAGTTGGGCACCATATGTAGTGTGTCAAAGTTTGTGGATGACACTAAGATGAATGGTAGAGGACTGTGAAACTTTGCAAAGGGTCATAGTTTAAATGAATTAGGCAAAGGTCTGGCAAATGGAGTACAATGTTAATAAATGTGAAAGTCATCCACTTCGATAGAAATAACAGTAAAAAGGACAATGACTTGAATGGTAAGATTTTGCAGCATGCTTTTAGAGGGACCTGGGTTTCCTTGTGCATAAATCACATAATATTTAGATTAGAGTGGTTCTGGAAGAGCACAGCAGGTCAGGCAGCATCCAAGGAGCAGGGAAATCGAGTTTTCGGGCCTAGAGAAATAGCAAGTGCATTTGTGGTAAATGGTAAGTGCATTTGTGCTAAATAGTAAAGGGCCGTTGGCCGAAATATCGATTTTCCTGCTCCTCGGATGCTGCCTGACCAGCTGTGCTTTTCCAGCATCACTCTAATCTAAACTCTGGTTTCCAGCATCTGCAGTCCTCACTTTTGCCCATAAATCACATCATGTTGGTCTGCAGATGAAACAGGTAATTAAGAAGTCAAATGGAATTTTGTCCTTCATTTCCAAAGAGATTGAGTTTAAAAGCAGAGAGGTTATTTTGCAGCTGTACAAGGTGCTGGTGAGGCCATACCTTGAGTACTGCATGCAGTTTTGGTCTCCTTACTGGAGAAAGGATGTACTGTCACTAGAGGGGGCACAGAGGAGGTTCATTGGCTTGATATCAGAGTTGAGGGGGTTGGCTTATGAGGAGAGACTGAATAGACATGGATTATATTCATTGGAATTTAGAAGAATGAGGGGGGCTCTTAGAGAAACATATAAAATTACGAAGGGAATATAGAAGATAGACGTAGAGAGGATGTTTCCACTGGCAGCTGAAACTAGGACAAGAGGGCAGAGCCTCAAGATTAGAGGGAGCAGACTTAGGACCAAACTGAAAAGGAACTTGTTCACTTGGAGGGTTATGAATCTGTCAAATTCTCTGCCCAGTGAAGTGGTTGAGGCTTCCTCATTAAATATTTTTAAAGCTCAGATAAATGATTTTTTGAATAGTAAAGTAATTAATGGTTATGGTGAGAGAATGGGTAGGTGAAGCTGAGGACAGAAAAGATCAACCCTGATCTTATTGAGTGATGGAGCAGGCCCGAAGGGCAGATGGCTTACTGCTGCTCCTAGTTCTTGTGTTCTTATGTATGGAATGAGCTGCCAGGAGAAACGGTGGAAGCTGGTATTATTACAACATTTAAAAGACATCTAGATGGATACATGAATAGAAATGGTTTAGAAGGGATAGGCCAAATGCTGCCAAATGGGACTAGATTAATTAAGGATATCTGGTTGTCATGGATGTATGGACAGAAGGGTCTGTTTCCATGCTGTACAGTTCTATAACTAATTAATAATATTTCCTCTTCACTTATTTCCCCTTTGTCTCTCATTTATCTCAGGGGGCATTTAGTCATGTTTCAATTATATTATTCTTCAAACAAGAAACACTTCCTGTGAGAAAAACATTTGCAGCATCCCAGACTGTTATGCACTTTTGCTGGGTGTTACAAATTAGTTGGACTAACTCAGCAAAATCTAATATGGAGGCAACTCACAGCATTCTTGATACATACTAGCGAAAGACTGATTAGACCATGGAAACTTCAACACTACTTTCCAAGTTTGCAACAGTATTGTTTTTCTTGATATTGGGACGTTTAACTCTGTTTAACCAGGCAAGCCGATGACAAAGTTTCTGATAGTTTCAGCACTCTATCGCAATATCACTCTATCGCAATTTCCCCACATTTGGTCACTTTTGTTGATTTTGTTTTTGCTGCATGGGACAATGGCTGGATGGTTATCTATCATCCGAGAACATCAGCAAATTGTATGAATTTAAATAAGTTTAGCCAAAAGAAAATTATAATAATCATTAAGGAACGCGTAGTGAAAACACGAGTTTATGCCAACAGGGACAACATTCAGATCGACTGGTCTTTTTTTAAAAATCCTAGTCTCCATTATTTAGACACACGTTAACCGGAATTGTTATTGCAAATTACTATTCTGTTTAGTTTATTTACAAGTTTGGTAGAAACGATAATTATATTCACTTCCTGCATCTTATTTTCGAACAAAAATGTGTTTTATTCAAACTCGAACAAGATTTTAAGAAAAGTCTCGGAAGCTTTGGGAAGGTGACGCTTTGGGAAGGTGTTTAACACTTGCTAGAATTAGCTAAAGCCTTCCACACGGCTGCACTCCGATCTCTCTTTTCAACCATCTACCAACGCACTGAATCCAAAATTCATACCAAATAATGGTTTGCTTTGGATGAAGTGCATGCAGATCTTTACCATCTCTTGGCAGCTTTGCTCCGCGGAGGTTCCCAAACCTCTCAGTCTCTGCTTCCTGACTATCTCAGGCTACTTGAGAGAGAATGGATGGAATAGCGAGCGATTCGGTTAAAGCGAGACAGTAAATAGCGGGACTTCCAATTGAAATTAGTAATCGCGGGCTAAGAGAAAAATTGGTGGAGTTGCTTCATTCCGTGCGCCTTCTTTAGGCGCAACCTGCAGTGGAATTATCCAGCAGAGAACACGGCCGCAGTGTTTTCATTGCGTGGATGTGTGCCGTGTGGAGGTCGATTGTGTGTAATTATTAACAGAGCTGCTCAGGGTCTGCTCCAGGAGCGCTAGTCCCCGGCACAGCTCGTTTAATATGCGTGTCACATCGCACTGCCCATAGGAGGCAGCTGATGTGCGTGTGTGTGTGAGAGAGAGTGTGTGAGCTTTAGTGCACTGACTTGGGAGCTGCAGTCATACAGCGCCCTGCCTCTCAGCTCCACTCTCAGAAACTCCTACCGCCCGTCGGAAGAGGGAAGCAATACTCTCGTGTCAGCGTTACAAGGAGCCAGTGGAAGAGGTGCTGTCACATCTGGTGACTCCCACATGTGTCAGCAGTGACCTACTGACAGATAGAACGAAAAGCTCAGCAGCGCTGGTTTAAGAAGACAGATTGGGGAGATTGAGCGGGCATGGGGACAGTCAACAGTTTAACTCAGGTATGTAGTCCCGTATTCAATGTTAATCGGATGGCTCGTTGTATATACAGTACCTGCCGATTTGACTTGCAATAACTGTTAGACATTAAATAATACATTAATATCGTCTATTTTATTGGATGAGCCTTTAGCTGTTTTCTCGCCCCAGTGTGAAAACAACAGACTTCAGTGTCAGCATGGGACTCGCTGAGAGTTTGATGAAATGTTTGGAACGTTCAAGCTTTATAAACAGCTGCAAATCTTATTCACGAGTCAAACAACATGACCAGATTTATTGCTGCAATTTTCACACACAAAAATAGCTCTACGGTTGTTGGTTTTTTTTTGCATTTAATGTTCTTT
The DNA here is from genome assembly GCF_037043375.1 of Chiloscyllium plagiosum. Classification (NCBI taxonomy): domain Eukaryota; kingdom Metazoa; phylum Chordata; class Chondrichthyes; order Orectolobiformes; family Hemiscylliidae; genus Chiloscyllium; species Chiloscyllium plagiosum. The sequence goes on from NW_028270144.1 coordinate 67,182,742, forward strand.
TCTATAAAACAGGCGCAACCGTGTGATATTTCACAGTTATAAAGTGCTACCATTATCCCCAGCTTCAGGCTTGTAACACGTTTCAGAACGCGTCTCCGTGAACACTCCCTCCTGTGCAGAGACATGCCTCCGGGCAGCGTGACAAAACCGGGACGCTGAGTGCACCCCTCTCACAAAGCCCCTCCAACCCTCTTCCCCTCCTTCCCCTACCGCTGGCCAGTAACTGCTTTACCTGCGGCAAGGTCATCAAAGAAATCTGGATGCCTTCGTCAGAACACAAGAACGGCTTCAACATTTAACAGCCGCCGGGTTGCCAGCCCGGCTGCCAGTCTCCACTCAACAGAGGTTCCTTATTCCCTTTTGGAACAGAAACTTTTCAGGTCGCGTTGGATCTCTCTCGTTTGGAGACTGCAGTGCAATTCAATATTTCAGGTAAATATAGTGTAAAGTTCTTGAGATTATTACAGTCAGTGCAATTTCCAGAACCATTTCAGGTAATTTTTTTTCACTGTCAATTTCAATGAGTGAACTAGCAAACGAGCGAGAAGTGATAAACAGAGCCTCTCTTCGTATTACCTTGGTGGAATACGTCTGTTCAAATAGTTGTGAGAACGTTTCTCGAAATTTTGATTGAAAAATGGTCATTAAGGAGCATGTACCTGACTGATATTGTTAACTATTGATTTATAACACGAACTTGTTGACATCGTATTTGTAGGGGAACCTGTACTGTGAAACTGTCAGCATTTCACTTAAATGAAATTCTCTTGCCAATAAATCGGAGAACTAGTAAACAGAGACTAAGCCTAAAAAGGTAAAATGAATTGTGCACATCTAATGGATTTTTACGTCAAATAAGACTGAAATATCACAATGCAGAGGACGCGATAGTTACCCATAACTTTGCTGGACAGTGTGAAGCAAAAAGTCATGTTTCAGAATAAATCGGATATTTACATGTACAGCATACACGTAAAGTAAATGTGAAGAATAGCTGTGCTTATTCAGTACTGACATACTGTGAGGAAGACACACCCACCTATCCAGCTCCCCCCCTCCCCCCGAAACTGATGCATACCAAAAGCTTTAAATCGAGATGAATATGTTTGTTTAGATATAATTGACCACTAATTAAGGATATCAGAGCTGTGCTTAAATAGTTGGGAGTTGGTGGCATTATTTTACATTGAATTATTGTTAAATGTTCCACCGTATAATTCACCATTCCCTTGTATATTTGTGTTTATACAGTATTGTTTGATGCCTCAACATGTAGGCATGAGAACAATTGTGAAGCAATTTTCAAGAGTAATTTTCAATTATGATTCCATTATCTGTCATTATTTCACCAAACTCTGTCCCTCTGGCCCTTATTCAATAATCAATACTTGTCACTGTGCTGCATGTACACTACTACTTACATTACTTGCAGAGCTAATCCCTGTAGTTTAGCACACCACCTACACTTTCTTTACTGCAATGAATACTAAGTGCTACATTAGACTATATATGAATTCAGTTTAATAATCATGAATGCACAATAAGAAAACTTCTCTCCTTTAGTGATCAGGCTGAATTCTGTGAAGAGAATTCAATTCAAGCTATTCTTATACCTTAGCACTTTACAGCAAAGGCAGACAATGTCTGAATATAAATGAGGGGAAGGAAACTACCCGATCAAAGCAATATTGCAAAACAATCTTAACCATAAGTTTAGATGGGTAGGCCTTTTAAAAAAAATCAGAGTATTATACTAGCCTTAATGATGAAGCAGTGAGTGCTTCATTCTTTACAAAGTCTTCAAGACATAATTAGTGGTCAATTATATCTAAACAAACTTATTCATCCCGATGTAAAGCTTTTGGTGTGTATCAGTTTTTGGGGGACTGAATAGGTGGGTGTGTCTTCCTCACAGCATGTCAGCACTGAATGAGCACAGCTAGTCTTCACATTTACTTCATGTATATGCTGTACGTATAAATATCCTACTTATTCTAAAGCATGACTTTTTGCTTCACACTGTCCAGCAAAGTTGTGGGTAACTACTACGTACTCTGCATGTGATATTTCAGTCTTATTTGATGTAAAATTCCATTAGATGTGCACAATTCATTTTGCCTTTTTAGGCTTAGTCTCTGTTTCCTAGTTCTCCGATTTATTGGCAAGAGAACTTCAGTGCAGAGAAGACTCCTGTAGATCACTAGGTCTGAATTGTGACAACCTTATAGAAATAAAATTCCTTTTTACACATCTGAGCTCATTTTTGTTTTCAAAACGTTCTTTAAGACCATATCCAACTTATTGTCGCTATAGTTTGGAACCTTCATCTAGATACAGCATCATTAATAATGCCCTTGCAGGACATGGCTATAAATTAAGATTATTAAATGAATGTGAAAGGATATAAATTCCCTTCTTTAGTTTTCCTATTGCATACAGAACAAAAGATAATCTTTTTGTGGCAATAATGCCATGACCAAAGGATGATGTAAATTGGTGAAATACTTTGTAGTTTCTACTTACATTAGTAATCTTTTCTTTAGCGTGATGCTTTCGTAAAGTTGATGCACTTATTTGCTGAACTTGATATTTTACAAATGAGTTAGTGTTTGATTTTATTTCCCTCATTTTTAATACACAAATCTATTACATTTGCATTATGCCTTTGGCAGGTTGTGTCTGGACTGTGGTCTAGTCTGTGATGTTCTCTCATTCTGGTTGACATAGAGTGCATCCCTGCTGAGGTATCCAAATAACAATCTAGTTGAGCATTAGTATCAGTTGACATTGGGATCTGCTCTGAGCACCCAACATGGGAGATGTGAATTGTTGAAGTTTTTGTGGATCATTAATTATTATTAATTCAGCCATTATGATTTAAATTGTATCTAGGAAAATACAGTAATTTGAGACATCATGCAATCAATTCCAATAATTATGTAATTTTGAAAACAAAATAGAATTGCAAAGTCAGATAACATTGATTAAAACTAATAGAATTTTGTATTATAAACAGAATTTGAATTGTATAATCATAAACTAATCTTATGAATTTTGAATGGATTGAATCACAGAATGCATTTTCAGAACATAAGTAAAATCTCTAAAATCCCATGTCATGAAATGGCATTTGACCAATTCACGTATCAGTGAACTGACATCAATTGTTATGGATAAAGTGTACAGGAATCATGAGGATTATAGTGAGGTAAATGAAGAGCCAATGGAAGGAAAATGTAAGTTTACAAAGCATCTGATACACATCTGCAAAGATTCTACTCTAATCTTTACTAAGCTTTAACAGAAGTAATGACTTTTGAAATGTGCCAATTTGTTAACAGAATGCTATACTTTCGAAGTATTTTGCTTGTTATATCAATTAAGCTGATAATTTTTAATAGTTTGACAAAATGTGATAAGTCAATTAAAAAGAGAAACAATCATCCATTAAGTCTTCAGGAATTTCTAATGGCACAGCTATCTACTTGAAAAACAAAAGGAATGTATATGTTGCAAAGACTTTTAATAGAATGTGGGGTTTGAATTACATATCACTAATATAAAGTAAATTATTCTGTATATCTTATTATTTTATAAACTCCTTTGAATAAACATTGCAATGCACTTCTTATTTCTTCAAGTTCTTTCAGTAAAAAAGTCTTATTTAACCAAAGAAATGTGCGTGTGATCAAGGACCTGTGTGAGCAAAGTCAATATGATAAATGAAAAGTTCTCATTATGATTTCACTGCAAACAAAATATCAGGTGAAAATATGTAGCTTAACACTTGTTTATCTAATGTCTACCACTTGAAAATTAACCAAGGCCACTATTTTACAGGAGATCTGAGCAGCTGGAACAGTGGCCCTGGGCACCTGCAGCTTGATCCTGTTTCTCAGGCAGCTCATGGTCAAGCAGCAGACATGATGATTCTCTGTTGCTGCATCTATCATTCAAGGTGACCTGAGCAGCTGCTATAGGGATTAATTTAGAATTTGTTTATTTAAGATGACATGAAACAACCTTAAGACTTAATTATTGAATTGGAGCTGAATAATTTCATTTAGAAATAACCAATACCTGACAATTTCATGACTCAAACATTTTACAGAGTAATTTCTTCTCAGTTTGAAATTAAGTATGGAAATTGGAAAAGTATTCTATTTAACATTCTGCAGAAGGGAATGAAGACATTTTTGTATTGAGGTTGAAACTACCATACTTTAAGGGGATATAGAAAGATGCGACTGTAATTATACAAGAGTCCTTCACTGGAAAGGAAAGATAAAACCCAATGTCCAAAAATCTTCTCATGGAATTAACTATCAAGGAAGATCCAGATCTAGGTGATCCAGTACTGAAGATAAATACATGCAAGAACATAAGAATTTAAGAAATAGGAGGCGGCCATTAGATCCCTCAAGCCTGCTACACATTTCAATAAGTTCATGGTTTCTATTAATTTGCCCTTAAATCCACTTTCATACCTGCCCTATAACATTTGATTGTGTTATAAATCAGTCAGACTAGAATATGTTCAATGACTCATCCTTCACTGTTCACTGGGGAAGAGGCAATCAAACTTGAAAAAAATTTAAGAATGATGGAAATCCTTCCAATCTCCATTTTAAATGAGAAACACCTTACTTTTGATCTGTCTCTAGTTCTGGATTCCTCAATTCTCGATTGAAATATTTGTTAAATATATAAAAGGAAACCCAAAATACCAGTGACTTGTATGCATTTAACTATATGACAATGGGAACACTTGGAACACTTGCTCCAATGAAATTGAATATTATATCTCAGAAATGTCCAACTGGGATTTGCAGAACAACTGCGGAAAGATTTTACCATAATGTATATTGATTAGGCTCCTCCTACTGGTGACAAGAAGCTTCCTTTATGATAGTTTTGAGGAGTCTTGAGAAAGAAAATAATCAGTAATCAGTCAGCCACTTAGCACGATTATAAACAGGGGGAATACTTATTTCACTAAAAACAAAATACCACGGATGCTGCAAATCTGAAACAAACATTGGAGATGGAGAATCTTAGAAGGTCTGGTAGCATGTGTGGATTTAGGAACAGAGTTAACAGTTCGAGTCCGGTATGATTCGTCTTCAGCACTGAAAGATTTTGAGAAACTGATTTTTTAAATACTTTTGATAGAGATGGAGGAGGATCAAGATGATGTAGAAACCCAATGCAAAAGACAAAGGGGTTGTGAATTGTAGTGAAAGAGAAAAAGACATGTGAAATGGTTATAATTTAAGGTGTAAAAGGGAGAACTGGACCTCCGTAAGAGCAAAATAAAAATACACACAAGGCAAGGCTGGGAAAGGGTGGGCACAGGGGAGAGAGAATGGAAGAAGCATGGAGAACAGGCATAAAGTAGTCAGTTTCTGAAGTCATGGAATTCAAAATTGAAACCTCAAGGCAGTGAAGTGGCCATCAGAAAATGAGATGTTCTTTGAGTTTGCATTGTGCTTCATTGGAACATTGCAGCAGGTCAAGGTCAGAAAGGTTAACATGAGAGCAATGTTGTTAACTGAAATGGCAAATAACTGGGAGGGTCACGGTCATTTTTACATACAGAGCAGAGATGTTCCACAAAGCAGTCACCAAGTCTATGTTTGGTCTTGCCCAAGTAAAGGAGACCACATTGTGAGCAGTGAATTCATTCAAAGTCACTTTAGTTATGACACCTTCTCAAGGATTGTTGTCTAAATAGAAACACTGAAAATTGGTCATTTTACCATTAAGGTATTTTCGTAGTCTCAGAGTGATCTTGGTCTTCTGCTGTAACACAAGATATTTTTGTTCCACAAAGAAGTTATACTAGCTCGCTGTTGCACTGAAACCCTTACTCAACTACGGGCTTGATTTGACTACTTAAGTGCAGATAACACACTTCACATTTCTGGTGACAATATAACCATTTGACAGTTTACAAGGAGTCAATTTAATATGTTTCTTAAGATCAAGCCAGTGACTGGTCCTTGTTCTGATGATACATTTGGACATGTGCATTTTCTCTTGGGCAGATTCTTTCTTCTTCTATTCTCAAACCACATTTTCTCTTTTTGTTTGGAATCAGTTATGTTCCTCATAATTTTTTGATGGACATTTCTATTCCTCATTTGTCATGTGCAGTTTGCTGTAACTTATTGTCCTCTGTCTCTCAATTTGAGGATGATGCCTACTGAGGGTTGTGAGTGAGTACCTGTTATGGATTTTCATATGATTAAGCAGGTCAATTCTTGACATGCAGATTTCTCCATCTATGGCCCAGGATATCTCACAAGTTCATGGGACTGCAGAATTTGCTTCCTTGTTGGAATTTCCTTGTTTGCTGTGACTCTGCCTCAAAACTCTCCTTGCAGTGTGGCTGCATCAATATTAATGACAAGGGAGCTTGTAACCAAATAATCACACGGTGACAACTTATCCATCTAGCTAGGACATGCTTTAAGTCCAATGTTCTGAGTAGGTGTGTCTTGAATTCCCACATATCATTTTAACTACATGGTCCACACTCGCCTGTTCAATCCCATTCATCCTTTCATAATGTGATTAAAGCATGCATTTCTGAGGTGAAAAACTGAGATTGACTTTTAATGCAAACATACAATTTCTTACAAGGAATACAGTGGTTGAGTACACACAAAATATTGGCTGAAACATGTTTGATACTGAAAGATTGTTCATCTTACATGTCGGGTTGACCAAAATGTTGTGATCTGTAGTACAGGGAGCTTAATTGAGCCTGCAAATTTAGAATACACTCATGTCTATAATTGGGTTTTCAGTTTCTATTAGAATCATAGAGTCCTACAGCATCGAATTAGGCTTTCAGCCCAAACTGGTCCATGCCGACCATTATGTCCAGCCATGCTGCATTTGGCCCATATCCTCCTAAACCTTTCCTATCCATGTATTTATCCAATTGCCTTTTAAATGTTGTTAATGTAATCACCTCAACCACTTCCACTGACAGCTCATTCCTATGCATACCACCCTCTGTGTAAAAAAGTTACCCCTCAGGTTCCTTTTTATTCTTTCCCCTCTAACTTTAAACTGATGCCCTTCTGTCCTCGATTCCCCAACCCTGGGAAAAAAGACTGAGTGCATTCACCTTATCCAAGCCTCTGATGATCTTATACACTTCTATAAGGTCCCCTCCTCAAGTCTCCTCTGCTTTAAAGCAAAAAATCCTATCTTGTCCAACCTCTCCCTATAATTCAGTCCCTTGAGTCCTGGCGACATCCTTGTAAATTTCTTCTGCACTCTTTCCAGTTTCTATAGCAACCTGACCAAACCTCAAGACAATATTCCAAGTGCGGCCTCACCAACATCCTATACAACTGCCACATAACTTCCCAACTTCCATATTCAATGCCTTGACTGATGTGGGCCTGTGTGCCATAAGCCTTCTTCACTGCCCTATCTATCTGTGACTCCAATTTCAGAGAACCATGCACCTGAACTCCAAGGTCCACCATTCATTATGAAATTCATACCTTGATTTGACTTGCCAAAGTGCAAGACCTCACACTTATCTATATTAAACCCCATTTGCCATTTCTCAATCCACTTCCCCAGCTGATCATGGTCATGCTGCAATTTCTGCTAACTTCCCTCACTGTCCACGATACTGCCTATTTTAGTGTCATCTGCAAACTTACTATGTCTTGTACATTCTCATCCAAATCTTTGATATAGATAACAAACATCAATGGGCCCAGCACCAACCTGAGGCATTCCACTAGTCACAGGCCTCCAGTCTGACAAGCCAATTGTGTATCCAATTTGTCAGTTTCCCCTGGATTCCATGTGATCTAACCTTCCAGAACAGCCTATCATGTGGAACTTTATCAAAGGCTTTACTGAAATCCATATAGGCTACGTCTATCACCCTGCTCTTGTCAACCTTCCTGGTCATTTCACCAAAGAATTCTAACAAATTTGTGAAGTATGATTCCCTGCACAAAGCTATGCTGACTACTCCTAATTAAATCCTATCTTTCCAAATGCATGTATATCTTATCCCCCAGAATCTTCTCAAGGAATCTTAGTCAAGAAGGGCTGCAAAGAAAAACCTGAGAAATATAGAAAAGCAAAGAAAAACAAAGAAAATTTGCAGTCTTTCGGGACCTCATTCACATGGCTAATGATGATGCAAAAATATCAGCCAGGGCCCCCACAATTTCTTCTCGAGCCTCTTGCAGTGTTCTTGGATATATCCAGTCAGGACCAGACTTATCCACCTTCATACATTCTAATATGTCCAATGCCTCCTCTACTGTGATATAGACTGTCTCCAAGATATAACAACTGACTTCCCAAGATCCCACATTTTCATGTCATTCTCCATGGTAAACGCAGAGGTGAAATACGCATTCAGGACCTTGCCCATCTCCCACAATCTACACATACATGTCCAGTTTGGTCCTTGAGGGGCTCTGTTCTCTCTCTAGTTATTCTTTTTCCTTTAATATACTTAAATAACCTCTTTGGATTCACCCTAATCTTCTCAGCCAAGGCAATCTTGTGCCCCATTTTTGCCCTCCTGATTTCCGTCTTCCGTAAACTCTGGTATCCCCTATATACCTCCAGGGATTCCCTTGATCCAGCTGCCTGTACCTGAGCCACACCTCCTTTTTTCTGGTAAAAGCCTCAACATCTCTTCCCTATTTCTGTCAATCTTGACCTTCACCCTCACAGGAACATATAGTCCTTGAACTCTAGCTATCACACTTTTAAAGGCTTCCCACCTGCCAGAGGTCCCATTGCTTACAACAAACTACTCCAATCAACCCCTGCATGCTTTGGTCTAATTCTATCAAAATTGGCCTTGCCCCAATTTAGAACTTGCACCTGTGAGCCAGTTTTGACACTCTCTATAACTATTTTGAATTCAATAGAAATATGGTCACTGGTTGTCTATTGCTCCATCACCTGTCCTGCCCTATTTCCCAAGAATTTTGCCCCTTCCCATGTAGGTCCCTCTATATACTGTTTGAGGAAACTTTACTGAACACATTTAACAAATTCTACCTCGTTGAAGCCCTTAATGCTCTGGCAGTCCCACTCTATGTTAGGAAATTTAAAATCCCCAACTATGGCCACCCTATTGCTCCTGCAAGTCTCCCCAATCTCCTTGCACATTTGTTCCTCTAATTCCCGTTAACTATTTGGGTGCCTATAACACAGCCCCAATAAAGTCATCATCCCCTTATTTCTTAGCTCCACCCACAAAGTTTCACTGGCTGATTCTTCAGTTATTTTGTGAGTGATTATTGCTGTGATATTTGCCTTAATCAAAATGCAACTCCCCCTCCCCTCCTTCCATTGCCTCTGTCCTGCCTAAAGCCTCTATACCCTGGTACATTAAGCTGCAAGTCCTGTCCATCCCTTAGCCATGTTTCTGTAATGGCTATAATACTCCAGTCCCACATATCTATTCATGCCCTGAGTTTATCGGCCTTACCTGTCAGTCCCCTTGCATTGAAATAGATGCAATTTAATCCAATAGACATTCCTGGCTCCCTCTCGTGTTCTCGCCTGACCTGTCTCTTCACTTCACTATTTCTGACTACTGTATCTCTTTATAGCCTCCCGCTTGCTTCCATGCTGTTGAGAATCCCACCACCCTCCCCACCAATCTAGTTTAAACTCTTTCTTGCAGCACTAGCATACCTGGCTGCAAACATTCTGGTCCTCCTCCAGTTGAGATGCAATCTGTCCCTCTTGAACAGGTCACCTCTGCCCCAGAAAAGATCCTAATGATCTAAAAATCTGACCCCTTGCCTCCTGCACCAATTCTTCAGCCACACATTCATCTGCCACATCCTCCTGTTCTTACCCTTGCTAGCACATGGCACTGGAAGTAATCCGAGATGGCCACTGACAAGGTCCTGATTTTAAACTTTTTCCTAACTCTACAATCACTCTGCAGGACCACATCCCTATTTCTACCCATGTAATTTGTGCCAATGTGCACAGTGACTTCTGCCTGCTCACCCTCCCCTTGAGAAGGTCCTGCAGCCGCTCCGCGACATCCTGGACCCACACCCGGGAGTGAACGCACCATTCTGGATTTCCATTTGCGGCCATAGAATCTCCTATCTGTCCCCACAACTATTGAATCTCCTATCACTAAGATCCTGTTTACCTTTACCCTTGCCTGCTGTGCCCCACCCACACGCTGATAGTGGAAATTGATACCAAAATATCAGAATTCTATGTAGCAAGATCAAGTCTTTATCTTATATTTGGGGTTACTTCAACTTTTTTTGAGATTAGAGAATTGTTACAGTGCAGAGAAGGCCATCTGGCCCATTGTGTCTGTACCAGCTCTCTGAACCAGCATTGTGACTCAGTGTCATTCTCCTGTTTTTTCTCAACAATCCTGCATCTAACACAAAGTTTAATAGAACCTGTTGCCACCACACCACTGTGTGATTTTGTTTTTTGACATTATATGTGAGAATGTGAGATGAAGCTTTTTTTTAAAGGTGCTCGTTAGATTTCTAGATTGGCATGAATGTGAGTAGTAGAATATAAAAGTTAGTTGCTTTATTATAAAGGAGAAAACTGATTTGCTTATTCTTACCAGTAAATAAGTCATTATGCCTGTTCTCTTAATAAAGAAAAACTTATTATCCAGGTTGGAAATATGTAATCACTTTTGACAAATCAAAAGAATAAGTTAGATAAAGATGCTATATAAATCTGTCTCTACAATATGCTCCAAAGTGTTTTACGCAGAAAAGGTTACCTTAGTACAGTGAATATGCAGTCACCAGCAGCAGCCATTTTATCCATAACAAGTTCTTGGTAACAACAATGGGATGAATAGCAGTTATTACTCTTTGAGTAATTTATGGAAAAACTGAAATTCAAAGGAAGCTTCAGCTATACACACAATTGATTAAATTGAGCTTTTAAAAAAAAATACTTGAATTATATTACTTAATTTCAATACCAAATTAGCTGCTCATTAACCAAACTAAATCATTTTTGTGATACTTGTCTGCATTTGGAATGGATCATATGTTCTGAAGCCAACTTGTTTCTTCTTACTGCATTGTAACTAAATTAAAGAAAGCACTACAAAGCTAAAAGTAGCTTTCAACACGTGGGAGAAATGATTCTCATATGGTGTTGACTGATTGATGAATGTTGGACTGAAAAATGGGGGAAACTCCTTGCTGTTATTCAAACATGAAATCTTGGGCACAAGTTTCCTGTCCAAGGTAGAAATTTAGAGGGAACAGTAATCCTGCATCCAGCTCCCACTTTCGCCTCAAGACTGCTGGGAGTCAAGATTTACAAGATTGACATGGTGCAAGTGGCCTGGAGGTGAAAATGGTGACGGGGTAAGTCCAAAGTAAGACAGGTTGAATGGTCAATCTCTGTTCCACAAAACAAAGACTCAGCCTGATTTTTCTGGAGCAATCAGCAGCTCATTTATATATTCTTGAATTTCCTGCTCACTTTTAATATTCCTCACCTTCCTCAGCCTTACAAGCTCTTCTTCCCACTCAGCTCCTCCATTATTATCCACTTCATGAGCAGAACTCACAAACTTAATTGAACTTGGAAGTTCTTGAATACCTGTAAAATGCCCAAAGTAAATAGATTTTAAAATTGCTATCTTAATAGATGTCTACGCTGAAGACATAAAGCAATCAAAAAAGCTGAAACAGTTGGACATTGTTTTCAATCTGATCTATGCTTACATTTTTATAAAGTGTATTTTTATCAAGTTAACCATTTCATGAGGATTTTTAAAAATCCAACTAAAGACTTTACGACATTTAGATGTTGAACCCTTACTTGACAGTTTGCCAGTTGGCCTAAATAAAAGTTTGACGAATACATTGTTTAATGAATAGTTACATCTTGCAATCAGAGCACTGTTATGACTAACCTTAATGAATAGAGATACAACTCATTGAGCAGCATTTTGTGATGAACTGTAAAACAGGAGACAAAACCACTTATCTTTTAAACTCCTCTGTCACCAGTCAATGATTCATGCCTCCATGGATTTGGAGTAAAATGTAACAGTTAGTAAATTTCAGCCACTTTTCCAAACATGAAAAGATCTTAATTAGAATTGGATTCTCAATAAGCTGACTATGATGTTAATGCCCTCCTGCTTAATAGGAGTAGGTATGTTCTAAGATTTCTTTCATCCGTGCATGCTTGAAAATAACTGAGGAGTGAAGTATGTGGTGTTACTCAGTGCCCTTTTTTTCTTGCCCTAATTCTGTTTGTTGGTGGTTAGAACCATGAAAATTTGACCTTTTATCTTAAAATTGAACTGCTCCCTTAAGGGTCTGCAAGAACGTTGTGTGTATGCCCTGGATTGAAGCTTCAGCGTCCCTTTGTGACAGTAGGCTAGCAGCAAATTCAATGGGAAAAATTGAATTTTGGGCATTGGGATTTCGATGGCCAGTTGCAGAGCCATTGTGAGACCCTCATCATCTGCTCTTGGAAAAGCCACGATGTTAAGTATTAATCAGGTACTGAACTGAACACCATCAGATGTTTGCTCAGATAAAGGACCCAAGGTGAAACTCTCAGCTAATGAAAGCTATGGGTCAATTAGAGACCAGCAATTGTCTTTTCTAGATAGTTCAGAAGAGGTTTACTGGATCAATATGTGTAATGAGTGAATGATCTTAGGAGGTTAAGTTGGACAGACTGGACTTGGATCCACTGGACTATAGAAGAGTGAGGGATGACTTGATTGAAGTATGAAAGATCCTGAATGGTATTGACAAAATGGACAGGCAAAAGATCATTCCCTCTTCTTGAAGAGTCCAGGAAAAGGGGGCACAAAATTAAAAATAAGGAATGCCTTTTCAGACAGAGAAGAAGGTGAAATTTTCTCTCAGAGAGTTGAAAAATGTGGTGAAGTCATGGTTCTTTTTTAAAAATGCATTCACAGGATGAGAGCATTGCTGGCTAGGCAGCATTTATTGCGCATCCCTAATTGCCCAGAGAGCAGTTAAGAGTCAACCACATTGCAGTGGGTTTGGAGTCATGTGTAGGCCAGGCCAGGTAAGGATGGCAGCTTCCCTCCCTGAAGGACATTAGTGAACCAGATGGGTTTTTCCAATAATCAACAGTAGATTCATGGTCATCATTAGACTCTTAAACCTAGATTTTAATTGAATTCAAATTACACCATCTGCCATGGTGGGATTCAAACCCAGAATTAGGGTTCAAACAAATCCTAGAACAATACCTGAGTCTCTGGATTAACTGTCCAACAATAATACCACAACATTGTCGACTCGCCATGTGGGAATGTGCATTTTTAAGATTGATAGGTGTAAATTCTTGTCAAGCAAGGGAATCAAGGATGATCAGGAATGGATAGAAATGTAGAATTCACAATGCAAACAAACCTTCCGTGATCATAGTGAATGGAGGAGTAAACTTGAGGGACCAAATAGCTTACTTCTGCTATTGTGTACGCTTGTAAGATTATATATCTCACAAAGTTTATATTTTGAAAAACAGAATGTATTTCTTTCCCCAAAATCAATGATGTGTCTTTTATTAGATGCTGACCTATTTGTCATCAAAGAATGTAAGATGTTTTCCTCAATATTGCATAGAAACTGAACTCTGTTTATTGTGCGTATGGACTATAGAAGATACATGGGCTCAGAGAGGTGTTGAGGTTGATCTGAGAGGTCATTAAGGATACATTTCAGCAGAGGGATGGTATGGGATGGCATGTGTTATGGATGAGGGAAATGAGGTGAGCAAGTTAACATTATTCAGAGATGGAATATTGTCTTGGAGCACTGGGATAGCACTTCTAACTGGCTCACCTCTACATCCTCCTCAAGTACATCAGCACTGCTTATAAAATACATTATGAACCCAACTCCAAGTCACAGACAAGATGGGTATGCAGTTTACAAGTCACAACATATTTAGGTCAGGTTTCTCTGAGCTCAGATGAAGATGCAGTCCCATTCTATACAGTGCTATACTGAAATGATTAACTACTAGATATCAGCTATTTTTACTGAGTTCATACTTAAGGTATAACATTAACACATTGATATAATTCTGTTCTCAAAAGCATGCTTCCTTATGCTTGATAATCAGTAAAATCTTAAACAGTGGAAAATAATCTAGATTTACAACAAACACCTTCAATGGGACAAGACAGACACTGTCCACAAGGAAAATCCATAATGGGTAAAACAGCAAAAGCTTTGTTTCAAAGTATTAAACATTTTAAGGTGATGCAGTGCCTTGTTATATCTCTAAAAGGACAAAATAAACTTTACTCACCAAAGACAAGACCGTAGTGGTAGTAAAATGACAATGAGGACAATGTAAAAAGAAAAGAACGAAGCACTAAGAATGTAAAAATATCACACAAATCATTGGGAATGTAAAAGATTCCAAGAAATGCCTAGAGTGAGAAGACAAATAGCAAGAGCATCAAAAAGTAGTTTTGAAAAGAAACCTGCAAGGGATGTCACATCCAACAAAATTACAAACAATTGAAGCCTTTTAAAACAGACTGGTTATATTTTGAGTGAAACAAGGAAATTGAAAGTGCGCTAAATAATTATATAGCATCAATATTTATTGTAGAGAAAGTAGCATGGAAATCCTGGACACCCCGAGAAAACTAATGTTGTATTCAGGATAGGGATTTATCGTAATTAGAATAAGCAAATTAACTAATAAAAATAATGGTACTGAAATATTTCACTGCAGATGCTTTCCTTCCCAGGGTTTTAAAGGAAGTACTTTCTTTGGATCTTTTACATTCCCTATGATTTGTGTTATATTTTTACATTGTTGAGTGCTTTGTTCTTTTCTTCTTGCATTGTCCTTCAGCTTTACTGTCACCACCGTCTTTTCTTTGGTGAATACAGTTTTCTTTTGTCCTTTTAAGGATACAAAATGGTACTGCATCAACTTAAAACTTTGAATGCTTTTAAACAAAACTTTTGCTAGTTTACTCGTTGTGAATTTTCCTAGTGGACAGTCTCTGGCTTGGGTGGAGGAATTATTCCCAATTCCTCCGTCTCTGCCACATCCGCTCCAAGGAGGCCCAGTTCCACCACAGATCTCACCAGATGGTCTCCTTCTTTAAAGACTGCAATTTCCCCTCCCACGTGGTTGATTATTCTCTCCAGTGCATCTCATCCACTTCCCGCACCTCCGCCCTGGAACCCCACCCCTCCAACCGCAACAAGGACAGAACCCCCATAATCCTCACTTTCCACCCCACCAACTTCTGTACACATCGCATCATCCTCTACCATTTCTGCAAATTACAAACGGACCCCACCACCAGAGATATATTTCTTTCCTCACCCCTATCCGCTTTCCCTAAGCGATTCCCTCATCAGTTCCACCCCCCTCACCATACCACCATCCCTTCCTGACAACTTCCCCTCATCTCCATCCAAGGCACCAAAGAAGCCTCCCACATCCATCAAACTTTCATCTGCATTTCCACACATGTATCTGTTGCTCCCGATGTGGTCTCCTCTACATTGAGAAGACAGGACGCCTACTTGCAGAGTGCTTCAGAGAACATCTTTGGGACACCTGCACCAACCAACCCCACCGCCCCATGGCTGAATACTTCAACTCCCCCTCCCATTCCACCAAGGACATGCAGGTCCTGGGCCTCCTCCATCACCACTCCCTAACCGCTTAACGCCTGGAGGAAGAATGCCTCATATTCTGCCTCAGGACCCTCCAACCCCATGGCATCAATGTGGAATTCACCAGTTTCCTCATTTCCCCTGCCTCCACCTTATCCCAGTTCCAACCTTCCGGCGCAACACCACCCTCATGACCTGTTCCTACTTGTCTATCTTCCTTCCTACCTATCCGCTCCACCTTCCTGCCTGACTTATCAGCATTACCCCCCAACTCCACCTACCTATCATACTCTCAGCTACCTTCCCCCAGCCCCAACCCCTCCCATTTATCTTCCCACTACCTCAACTCACAGCTTCATTCCTGATGAAGGGCTGTTCCCAAAACATCAACTCTCCTGCTGTCTGGACGCTGCCTGACTGCTGTGCTTTTCCAGCACCACACTCTTGATTCTAATCTCCAGCATCTGCAGTTTTCACTTTCACCCAGTCTCTGGCTTGTCCCATTGAAGGTATTTAACACTAGAACATTCCAGAGTTCCTAACTAAACACTGCCAAGGTTGTTTTGATTTAGGAAGTATTTCTTTAAATGGAAAACTTTTGTTTAAGAAACGTGAGAAACTGAAACAGAGAATTCAAGACCAGTTATCTTAATACCAATTTTCAGGATATTGCTAGATTCTGTATTTAGAGATAGAATAACTGAACACCTTGAATATTTTCAGTTGAATAGAGGGAGGCAGTATGAATTTATTCATATATAAATGCCTATATTCCTGACTTTTTTGAAGAGTGACTACGTATTGAATGGAGGAATATCTGTTGTTATTATCAAAATGCCTTCTTGACACCCATATAAAATCGCTTACAGTTGACAGTCTTAACTTGAGGTTGAGCGGTCAGAGGCAGAGTAAATTGTAAGAAGACCTCAGCTATCTGTAAGAATAATAGAGTAGTTATGGTAGGGGGAATTTTAACTTTCCAAACATAGACTGGGACTGTCGTAGTGTACAAGAAAATTTTTGGATTCAGTATGTGGATGTACCTACTAGAGAAGGTGCAAAACTTGACCTACTCTTGGGAAATAAGGCAGGGCAGGTGACTGAGGTGTCAGTGGGGGAGCACTTTGGGGCCAGTGACCATAATTCTATTCGTTTTAAAATAGTGATGGAAAAGGATAGACCAGATCTAAAGTTTGAAGTTCTAAATTGGAGAAAGGCCAATTTTGTTGGTATTAGACAAGAACTTTCGAAAGCTGATTGGGACAGAAGTTCGCAGGTAAAGGGACGGCTGGAAAATGGGAAGCCTTCAGAAATGAGATAACAAGAATCCAGAGAAGATATATTCCTGTCAGGGTGAAAGAGAAGGCTAGTAGGTATAGGGAATGCTGGATGACTGAAGAAATTGAGGGTTTGGTTAAGAAAAAGAAGGAAGCACATGTCAGGTATAGACAGGATAGATCGAGTGAATCCTTAGAAGAGTATAAAGGCAGTAGGAGTATACTTAAGAGGAGAATCAGGAGGGCAAAAAGGGGACATGAGATAGTTTTGGAAAATAGAGTTAAGGAGATTTGAAAGGGTTTTTACAAACACACTAAGGACAAAAGGGTAACTAGGGAGAGAATAGAGCCCCTCAAAGTGCAGCAAGGTGGCTTTGTGTGGAGCCACAGAAAATGGGGGAGATACTAAATGAATATTTTGCATCAGTATTTACTGTGGAAAAGGATATGGAAGATATAGAATGTAGGAAATAGATGGCGACATCTTGAAAAATGTCCATATTACAGAGGAGGAAGTGCTGGATGTCTTGAAACATATAAATGTGGATAAATCCCCAGGACCTGATCAGGTGTACCCTAGAACTCTGTGGGAACCTAGGGAAGTGATTGCTGGGCCTCTTACTGAGATATTTGCATCATCAATAGTCACAGGTGAGGGGCTGGAAGACTGGAAGTTGGCTAACGTGGTGCCACTGTTTAAGAAGGGCAGTAAGAACAAGCCAGGAACAGGAACTATTGATCAGTGAACCTGACGTCGATGGTGGGCAAGTTGTTGGATGGAATCCTGAGGGACAGGATGTACATGTATTTGGAAAGGCAAGGGCTAATTAGGGATAGTCAACATGGCTTTGTGCATGGGAAATCATGTTTCACAAACTTGATTGAGTTTTTTGAAGAAGTAACAAAGAGGATTGATGAGGGCAGAGTGGTAGATGTGATCTATATGGACTTCAGTAAGGCATTCGACAAGGTTCCCCATGGGAGACTGGTTAGCAAGGTTAGATCTCATGGAATACAGGGAGAATTAGCCATTTGGATACAGAACTGGCTCAAAGGTAGAAGACAGAGGGTGGTGGTGGAGGGTTGTTTTTCAGACTGGAGGCCTGTGACCAATGGAGTGCCACAAGGATTGGTGCTGGGTCCTCTACTTTCCGTCATTTATATAAATGATTTGGATGTGAGCATAAGAGGTGCAAATGACACCAAAATTGGAGGTGTAGTGCACAGCGAAGAAGATTACCTCAGATTACAACAGGATGTTGATCAGATGGGCCAATGTGCTGAGAAGTGGCAGATGGAGTTTAATTCAGATAAATGTGAGGTGCTGCATTTTGGGAAAGCAAATCTTAGCAGGGCTTAGACACTTAATAGTAAGGTCCTGGGGAGTGTTGCTGAACAAGGAGACCTTGGAGTACAGGTTTATAGCTCCATGAAAGTAGAGTTGCAGGTAGATAGGATAGTGAAGAAGGTGTTTGGTACGCTTTCCTTTATCATCAGAGTATTGAGTACAGGAGTTGGGACTGTTGCGGCTGTACAGGACATTGGTTAGGCCACTGCTGGAATATTGCATGCAATTCTGATCTCCTTCCTATCGGAAAGATGTTGTGAAACTTGAAAGAGTTCAGAAAAGATTTACAAGGATTTTGCCAGGGTTGGAGGATTTGAGCTATAGGGAGAGGCTGAACAGGCTGGAGCTGTTTTCCCTGGAGCGTCAGAGGCTGAGTGGTGACCTTGTAGAGGTTTACAAAATTATGAGGGGCATGGATAGGATAAATAGAAAAAGTCTTTTCCCTGGGATGGGGGAGTCCAAAACTAGAGTGCATAGGTTTAGGGTAAGAGGGGATAGATATAAAAGAGACCTAAGGGGCAACTGTTTCACTCAGAGGGTGGAACGTGTATGGAATGAGTTGCCAGAGGAAGTGGTGGAGGCTAGTACAGTTGCAACATTTAAAAGACATTTGGATGGGTATATGAATAGGAAGGGTTTGGAGGGATATGGGCCAGGTGCTGGCAGGTGGGACTAGATAGGGTTGAGATATCTGGTCGGCGTGGACGGGTTGGACCGAAGAGTATGTTTCCGTGCTATACATCTCTATGACTCTGATAAACTGGCAGGATGCAACTTGTGGCACCCTCCAGAGATCTATCTTAGTTGTTCATCATATTAAAGACTTAGAATCTGTGATGGAATAGTACAATCCAAGTTTTCTCCTGACACTGAAGTTAGGTGGGAGAAAGTGAAGACTGCAAATGCTGGAGATCAGTGTCGAAGAATGTGGTGTTGGAAAAGTACAGCCGGTCAGGCAGCATCCGAGGAGCTGGAGCATCGATGTTTAGAACATGAGCTCATCATCAGAAATGAGGGGGTGGTCCAAGGAGGCTGCCATTGTTAAGCAGTGTACATTGTGTGGATGGTATCCATTTGTCTCTGAAGTGTATAGACTGCAGCTGAAGTTCATGTTATTTCTGTATTAAGTCATCGATTGTGAATACAGGGGCTGCCTTGAGAGTGGCAGGCCATTCCACAACTGGTACAGATGAATTGTTTTGGCCTAAGGTCAACTGATGTTTTTTTCCTTCTGGCAATCTCTCTCTTTTGTTTATTTTTTTGCTTTGTCCTTTGTCTTTCTCCCTGTTCTTGACTATTTGCCTCCAGCCACTCCGGTCAGTAGCTGAGACTTCTTATGGTTTGACTCTGATCCTGATCAACTTCAAGTCTTGCCTGCAAACATTATTGTCTTACAAATGTAGGTGAACTATTGGTCTCAGCCTGATAGCAAGCTCCCAGTAGCATTATGGCTGGGAGGGAGGAGTGCACTGTGCATCTCAACTCCCACTTCTCCATGAGTCCCAGTGTAAGTTGTTTTTACTCAGTTCCCAATATATGCTCGCTTAGAATAAAAATGACTGTCAATTAAATTTTCGTGAATAAACACAGCAACATCAATTTACAACACAGTTATGGAATAATACAAACAGTTTTTAAATCTTTTGAAATGACTATAAATACATGCACATATCCAGGTAAAGGAATTTGAACATCTGGATTAAATGAAAATGTCCAGACATAGACACATATGATATTGACTGGGCCTGCGAATGTTGAGGAGTGTAAAGTAAGCCTTCTGAGGTGACGGTTGAATCATAGTGAGTACAGTGTTTTTATATGTAAAATCCATTCCACACTTACATGTTGCATCTTCAATTTCTTCTGTAAGAACAACATTCTCTTTATAGAAGCCTCTTCGAATGAGCTTTGTTTCTTTGAGTGTAGCCATGTCTATTCTGAACATTGTAAGTCAGTTTATCAATGACAGCAGCCCCCTGCAATGTAATAATCTGCAGAAGATCATCAGTGAGGGCAGGATGCATGGTCCTAATGTTCCAGATTGCAATGTGAACAACTGATGTCTTTTTATTGCCTGTGGGGGAGGTAAGTTATTTGGAGATGCAGAATGACACCAACAATATGGGTTCAATTCCTACACCAGTTGAGACCACCATAAAGGTCGTACCTTCTCAACCTCATCCCTTGTCCGAGATATGGTAAGCCTCAGCTTAGCTCACCACCAATTGTCATGGTCTGCGAGGGAGCAGCCCTATGGCACTTTAGGACTGTGGTGACATTACCTGGTCTTGCGTGGTAAATAGATTAGCTCAAAGTTCTCACTGAAGTAAACAAGTCATGGCAGGATAGTACTTAACTGCACAAATTGAGCTATCCAAAGTACACAATTGTTTCTCCAGCCCTTACAGGTAACACCTGGTGCTTGTGCTTTATGTGAGTTGAATGAGAGCTTGCAACTGATAATTGTTTCTTCCTGTGTGTAACAATGTTATCCACAAAGCAGAAGTGCCCTTTCCAGGGAGGGAGGCCTGGGTAAACTTGCCCCAAATTTAGAGCTCTCCCGCCCATCTTGGCATTGTTGGTATTTCCCAAAATCAGCACTATTTAATGTAAATTCTGCAGTAGAAGTTGCTAGAAAGCTGCCTGATGAATAACCGGTTACCATCCAAAGGACTCCAACCCAGATTTTCTGTCAGGGTTTACTTGCCTTCTTCTCTCCTGGAACACACACAAGCTGGGAGTTTGGTTCCTGGGCAGTGGGATGTCACTATATGCTGGTAAACTTGCATAACCATGCATCTGGCCACCTGGTTTACTCAGAATATCTTGTCATTTAATCTGGATCTGTAAGGTACCCAGATTACATTGACTGGCGTACAGAAGCACTTCATAGAGTTTTAAGATGTCGAGACTCAGTACAGGCAGGACAGGCCTATGCACTAAGCTTTCTTTTCTCAATAGTTATTCTGCTAGCCTGAAGTGAGAGCTGACATAAAGATATGGCTAGTAGACTAACCACTGCACCAGCCACTGCGCTAACAGACGTGGGACATTGCATCATCAGGAGACACACAAACATAAAATAACAACAATGTTAACAAAATAAATGCAGGAGCAGAATTATTGGAAACATGGGACAATGTGAGACCATCCACTTTTGATTTAAAAGTGATCGATGAGAATACTTTTTAAATAGTGAAAAGCTAGAAGCACTGCAGATAACGGAAGACTTAAGGTCCAGGCACGTAGATCATTAAAATGTTGAGTCAAGAAAACTGCAGATGCTGAAATCCAAAGTAGACAAACAGAAGGCTGGAAGAACGCAGCAAGCCAAACAGAATCAGGAGGTGGAGAAGTCGATGTTTCGGATGTAACCCTTCTTCAGGACTTGAAAAGTCAACTTCTCCACCTCCTGATTCTGCCTGGCTTGTTGTGTTCTTCCAGCCTCCTGCTTGTCTACACTAACATGTTATGAGCAGGCAGAGAAAAAAAAAATCAAAAAGCTTAATGCAATGTTGTCCTTTATAGCTGGAGAATTACCATCCATTTGCTTAGACATCAAATTATATCTGTACAAAGCATTGGTTAGGTCACATCTTGAGCAGACTGTGATCAGTTATGAGTACCACAATTTCGGAAGGATATATTGACCTTGGATTGAGCTCAGTGTAGACTTATCAGAGGGACACCTGGACTGCAGGCATTAATTGTGAGAAACAAATTAAGCAAAATTGTCCAACATTCACTGGAATGTAGAAAACTAAGGAGAAACATGATAAAATATTTTCAAAAAGTGGCAGAGAAAGGAAAGAAATATTTCCACTGGTTGGCAAGATTAGAGTTTGAGGGCACAGCTTTTCAGGAGTGAAGTTAAAATTATTTCCACATGAAAAGGACATTAGAAACCTAGAATGCCCTCTCCAGAAGAGCAGTTGATGCTGGGTCAATGGTTAATTCAGATGAATAGTTATCTGTTATTCAAATGAGGGATATGGAATTAAATCATAGACTGGTTATGTTTTCAGTGACTGGGTGCAGGTTCAAGGGCTGGTTAACTTATTATGGTTTTCCTGCATTCTTCTCCATCTGAAATAAATTTGGAGTAGACATTTTTCACTTTAAAGAGGTTCTAACCAAACAGTTGATGCACATGCATTGTATATTAAGATCAACTTTAATCAAAATACATCTTTAAACTGAAACATTAAATTTCAAAACTGTCAATCCAGTAATCATTGTGGGAATAGTTTTACTGATTAATGAATTTATGCTTCATTGTTGAGCTTGAAGTCGAATTATGTTCATGTGTAATAAATCTTCTGATGTCTAGATTATTTTAAAAACACTGAAATAACAATCCTGAAATGTAGATCCAGATTCTGCAGTATAGTGTGTCCTGTTGCTCTCATTCATGTACGTTTGGGCAGGGATTGGTTTAGTTCAGTTGGCTGGATGGTCAGTTTGTAAAGTAGCATGATGCCAATAGCATGGGTTCAATTCCCATCATGGGCTGGGGTTACCATGAAGGACTCTACTTCTTAATCTCTCCCTTTGCCTGATGTCTGGTGACCGTCAGGTTAAATTACCACCAGTCATTGCCCTAACTTATGAGAGAGCAGCCCTATGATCTGGTAAGACTATAGCAATACAAAGAAAGATGATGTTTGGGCATTCAAGTATTTGGTACTAAAGAAGTTTTTGCAAGTGCAAATAACTACAGTTACTGAGGATGCCGTTGAACAATGGAATAAGAAATGTAACTCCTTATCCATTAGAATTAAAAGATCGACAAATAGATATAAGAGGGTGAGCCCAATGAAGATGAAGAGAGAAAGCAATATTTGTTTGAGAGACAGAAAAATCGCAGTATGAACAAAGCATTGAATTCTATGTGTAAGTTGAGAATCAAAATCCATGACATCAAACAACATTTGATCAAATTTTGCTCCACTAGTTGGAGTCATGTTGAGCACAAAGGAAGATGGTTGTGATCATTGGAAGCCAATCATTTCAGCAGAAGGACATTAGTGCAGGAGCTGTTCCAAGTAATGTCCAAGGCCCAACCACCTTCAGCTGCTTAATCTTTCCTCCATCATAAAGTCAGAAATCAACATAGTTGCTAATGAATGTCTGGTACTAAATTCCATTGGTATTTCCTCAGATAAGGAAGCAGTCTGTGCAGGATTCAATAAAGCCAAGACAGAATCTAAGCATGGGCTAATATATGGCAAGTGTACCACACAGGCATCAGTGTCATCATTGCCCTTAAGATTTAATGGAATTACTATCATCTTGTCTTTCTAATCAACATTGTGGGAGGCACCATCAACCAGAAAGTTAACAGATCAACCAGATCAGCCAGATAAATGCTGTGGCTAAGTGACTCACTTTCTAAATGTTCCAAAAGCTTTCTGCTGTACTTACAAGGCACAAGCTAGAATTGTGTTACAATACTTTTCACTTGCCTGGATGAGTAAAGGTTCAACATGAAAGATGCTTGACATCATCTAGGACAATGCATTTCACTTGGTGGGCACCCCATTCACCATCTGAAATTCCACATTATTACACCCCTCACCACCATATGGTTGCAGAATATACTACCCACAAGATGGAGTACTCACCAAAGCTCTTTCAACAACACTTCCAAATCTCTGATTTTTTTGCCATTAAAACAAAGACATGCAACTGTAGGCACATGGAATCTCCATCATCTTTAAATCACACACCATCCTTATTTGCAAATATATCATCTTTATTTAATTATTACTGGACAAATGCCTTGGAATTCCATGCCAAACAGAACTATAGGTATATTTTTACAAAGTGGAGCCCAGCTGTTCAAAGTGACCCACCATCTCAAGGACAATTATAGATGAGAAATAAATTCTGAATTTGGCAAAAATGCCCATGTTATGTGAACTTTTTTTTTTGTAAAAGAGGTTAATGAATTTTTAAGGTAAAAGTAAAATTTGACCTTACAAAAGTCTTTTAAAAATTCACAACCTGAAAAAATGAGTTTCTACATTGTTAATCATTCACATCTTGTACAAGAAAGGTTGACTGACTGTCTTTAATAATGATCACATCAGTGTAAGGATATCTGTGCTATTAATTACTTCACAATTTAACTTTCTGTGGGGAGTGCAATAAGCATTTAATTTGGAAATGTAGTGACTTCATGAAGAATTATTGGTGGTACAGTGTTAGATGTTGGTTTACAAAAAATAATGGTAGGACAGCAAATACCAGCAAGCAGTTATGATGATTCATAGAGATCTCTTCTATATATAGACTGGTTTGCATCTTAATGATTCTACATCAATCATATATGATTATGTTTTATCAGCAAATTTTGGGCCAACAGGTAAGGGAAAATACAGTAAGTGTGAAACATTCTAAGGTTTTAGAATCTGGTAAATGGATCTGTCGAAACATGAGCTGTTTACTGGGTAAGCATTTAACCTAAGTGCAGCACTATAAAATTTGAATATCTGCGGATGAATTGAGGGTTTGCACGTAATTCTCTTCAGATAGGGGATGCCAGTGTGATGTTAGAACAAAAAAAACAGTATTCATCAAAATTAAAAATTCCTGACAAAAGACACAAGAAAAATAGTGGAATTTATGTTTATAATCATGCCTACAATTTACTCATTACATAAATTTAAG
Organism: Chiloscyllium plagiosum; assembly: GCF_037043375.1. Taxonomy (NCBI): domain Eukaryota; kingdom Metazoa; phylum Chordata; class Chondrichthyes; order Orectolobiformes; family Hemiscylliidae; genus Chiloscyllium; species Chiloscyllium plagiosum. The sequence goes on from NW_028270144.1 coordinate 67,207,707, forward strand.
GGTATTTCAAGTCAGAGTTACAGGGATGGTCTATAATGCCAATGTAGTAATTATCAGTTACAGATCAGTTATATTAGATCCAATTATAAGGGGAGGCAGAGGCCTAGTGGACTGTTAACCCAGAGACCCAGGTAATGTTCTGGGGACCTGGGTGGAATTTGAATTCAATACATATCTGGAATTAAGTGTCTAATGATGACCATAAATCAATTGTTAGGGAAAACCTATCTAGTTCACTAATGTTCTTCAGGGAAAGAAACTGCCATCCTTACCTGGTCTGGCCGACATGAGGCTCCAGACCACAGCAATCTGGTTGACTCTTAACTTCGGGATAGAACATAGAACAGCAAAGTACAGGCTCCTTTGGCCCTCTATGTTGTGCTGGATGAGCGATAAATACTGCCTAGCCAGTGATATTCTCATCCCATGAATGAAGAAAGAAAAAAATTGCCATTGACTTGACGGAAAAATTCAATCTTTAACCATTTTGTTTGGCACATGTTGGTTTGTAAACCAACATCTAACACTGTACCACCAATAATTCTTCATGAAGTCACTACATTTCCAAATTAAATGCTTTGTACAGATATAATTTGATGTCTAAGCAAATGGATGGTAATTCTCCAGCTATAAAGGATGAAGAGGTATTACCTTTTTATTGTCTTGATTGAGAGGCATTGTACTGATTGTATTAGTTTGGCAATTGTATTTTTGTTTCTTTTGATTATTATTTCTATCTACCTAGTTATTTCTATGCATCTGGTTTCCAGACAGAGGATAAAAACCAATCGTCTCTTCCTTTGGATGCAAAATAAAGTACAAAATTACCATTATGTAAGATGTAGCTGTCAAATTAGAGGGATTGTGCAACAACAAGGTGATTCATCAAATATCAGGAACATGTTCACAATTATCTAGCTTTGTTTTGAGGTGTAAATTTGGTGATAAATGCTGGCTAGGATGACAGAAGGGCTCAAATGTTCCCCTTCAAATAATAAATACTTGAATCTTTTCTCCTAACAAATTTACAAAGCAGCAAAATGTTTGGCTGACTAATATTTTACTGTTCGCTTAATTTTCAATTATGTATCTTGATTTAGGACAGAGTCATTGGCAATTTCCATTTCTGTACTTGACATGCCCACATACTAAAACAAATTAGGAGGATCAATACAGGATATAGAAAGTGCACAATTGAAAGAGCCTTGTCAGTATTTGAAACATCCATATTTCATCTTTGGGAACAAAATTATACTATAGTATTTGCGTTCATGTCTCTTATCATCTTGAAATCACTTCACAATTAATGACTTTAATTTACTGCCAATAATGCTTCACAAATATGCAGTGAGTGACCAGTTAATTTTGGAAGTGTTGGTTGAAGGATGAGTGTTTGGCAACAAATAAAACTGGAACAGATAGATATGATCTTACTTTGACATAATTTCAGTCACCATTTGGTGGGCGGCACGGTGGCACAGTGGTGCCTCACAGCGCCAGAGACCCGGGTTCAATTCCCGCCTCAGGCGACTGACTGTGTGGAGTTTGCACGTTCTCCCCGTGTCTGCGTGGGTTTCCTCCGGGTGCTCCGGTTTCCTCCCACAGTCCAAAGATGTGCAGGGTCAGGTGAATTGGCCATACTAAATTGCCCATAGTGTTAGGTAAGGGGTAAATGTAGGGGTATGGGTGGGTTGCGCTTTGGCGGGTTGTTATGGACTTGTTGGGCTGAAGGGCCTGTTTCCACACTGTAATGTAATCTAATCTAAATCTAAATACCTATTCATGTTATAAATCAAGGACTTGGATGAAGCATTGTTGCCAAGTTTACAGATGACACAAATATAGCAGGAGGGGCATGCAGCATTGAAGTGGCTGTAGAAGGACTTTGACAGGTTAGGAGAGGGGTACAGAAGTGGCAGATGGAACACGATGTGGAAGACTGTAAGGTTATTCAATTTGCTAAGAATAATGGAGGTGTAGACTATTTTCTCAATGGCAAAAGGTTTTTGAAATCTGAAGCACAAAAGATCTTAGGAATCTTGGTTCATGATTCCCTTATGGTTAACATACAAGCTCAGTTAGGAATGTTACCATTCATTTTGGGAGGACTAAAATAAAAGAACAGGGATGTACTGTTGAGGCTGTACAAGGCTTTGATCAGACCACATTCGGAATATTGTGAGCAGTTTTGGGCCTAGTACTGAAGGAAGGGTGTGTTTGCTTTGGAGGAGGTTAACAGAATGATTCCAGGGATGAAGGATTGTCATATGAGGAGTGGTTGAGCACTCTTGGTCTGTACTTGATGGGTTTGAGAAGGATGAGGGGGGTATCTGATTGAAACTTGCAGGATACTGAGAGGTCTGATAGATTGGATGTGGAGAAGATATTTCCAGGAGTAGGAGAGATTAGGACCAGAGGACCTCAGAGTGAAGGGACAAACCTATAGAACTGAGATGAAGAAATATTTCTTCAGCCAGTGGGTGGTGAATCTACGTAATTCATTGCCGTAGAATGCTATGAAGGCCAAGTCTTCGAGTGTATTTGAGATGGAGATAAATAGATTTTTGATCAGGAAGGGCATCAAAGGTAACAGAAAAAGCAGGACAAGGGGTTGAGAAACATAGCAGCCATGTTTGATTGGTGGAGCAGACTCAAAATGCGGAAATGGTCTAATTCTTTATTATCATGTGGTCTTATGAACTCAAACTCTGGTATGGTGCCTCGGTGCAAAATCTTTTGACTGCGGTAAAAGTATTAATAACCAAGATAAATGTTGCACACTCCATGAGAAAAGTACCATTTAAATGTTTGTTTTGGAAATGTTTCACTTGTAATATCTGTCATTGAACAAAAATAAAAACTTTTAAAGTCATTTCATTAGAAACAATATGGCAACTTGTTTATGTAACTGCTTCAATCGATGAGCCCGACAGAAAGAAAAACTGATGGAGAAATCTAAAGGAGAATTATTTTGGATCCATAAATTAAAGGGCAAATTATCTGAATCCATACGAGGTTAAGATAAATTAGGCAAATGCTATTAAGACATGACAAATGCCAGCTTTATAATACTATGGCTTGCACTGGCCTAGTTTTATTCTGATAGAGCATGTACAATAAGTATTAAAATTCATGATGGACAATTTTACCAATAGCCTCAGATTCTGTCAGAAATGTTGAAGAATAAGGATGGATGTTAACAATTCAGCTAAAAGTTGGAGAAATATTCAGATTCCCATTGAGTTCTGTTCCTCTAATCATATGGTAATGTAAATAAGGAATTTTATATCCTCCATATGAAAGCATCCAGAAATTTTGGACACTTGTTTTTCCACCAAAGTAAGTGCATAATTTCTGGGATGTGGAATACCAAATTTTGGTGGTCCTGGAGACACCCATATTTTAAATTTTAAAATGTTATCACCGGAATATAAAGAGATCATCCAAACTTTGTTTAGTCAGGATAATTGCACTTGAAGCGTGTATCAGAAACACACCTAAGCTTCCTTCATGATAATACTGTATCTTTTGCACCAATCTGATATGGTATTGTTAGACTTTGTTCCAATATCACTTGCTAATTCCTGAACAATTACCACTTACAGTTGCAATATTGGTGAAACTGTTTATTGTTTGAGATGCAGATTGATACAGATGGATTCTAAATGGTTCAGTTTCACTTGTGGAGCTTACATTGTGGTGGTCCTAAAAGCACAATATAAGGAGTTAAGCAGCAAGTTCAAAAGTAGGATCTCAAAAGGATTACTACCAATACCAATGTGTGAGTCAGAGTAGAAATAGCAGGATATATTGGATGAACACATGAATAAAAAGATGGTGTGAGGCATAGGGTTTCAGATTTCTGGGACATTAAGACCAGTTCTGAGAGAGGTGGGACCAGGACATACAAGAGGAGTTACATCTGGGCAGGATGAGGACTGGCGCCTTTGGGAGAGTATTTGTTCAATGTTTGGGAAGAGTTTAAACTAATTTGGTAGAGGAATGGGAACCTATGCAAAGTGTGAGAGGAAGGAGAATCAAGGACAAAAACAAATGACAGAATGGGGAATAAGACGTGATAGGCAGAGGAACCAAAGGATGGAATCAAAGAAGGCCAGAGCCAAAATAGGACAAATGTGACAAGGAACATTAATAAGTTAAGGCTTCAGGCTTTGTGCCTGAATTAATTGAAGTGGTTGAATTAATCACACAAATTACTTGTAAACGGATATGATATAGTTGGAGACACGAATGCAGTGTGATTATGGATAGGAATTAAATATCTGGGGTATCAAGTACTTAGAAAAGATAGACAAAAAGAAAAAGACAGTGGAATTGCATTACTCTGTAAAAAGAATATAAACATAATATTGAGGAAAGATATTAGCTCAGATATTGTAGAGTTCAGAAAAACCAGGAGGTAAAAATCCTTAATGGGAGTGGTACATAGATCACCAAACTGTAGTCATCATGTTGTGAATGACATTAAACAGGAAACCTGAGGAACATCTATAATTATGGGTGACTTTAATCTGCATATAGATTAGATAAATCAAAATTTTCACAGTACCGTAGAGGAGGAAGTCATGCTGTTTATAAGGAATGGACCAATCTATTGAGGAGCCAACTAGACATCAGGTCATCTTATACTGGGTATTATGCAATGGGAAAGGAATAATTGATAATGAGACCCTTTGAGGTTGGCTGATCATAATACAATAGAATTCTTCACCAAGATGGAGAGTTGGATAGTTGATTCTAAGAATAGGGTCTTGAATTTTAATAAGGAAAACAATGATGGTGTGAGGCATGAGTTGGCTTTGATGGATTGGGAAATATACTGAAAGGAGTGACCTTGGATAGACAATAGCAAATTGGTGAATGACAAAAAATTGTCTATTTTTGTCTGGCACAAGAGTGCAAAGAGAACAGTGGTCTAACCATGGTTTATGAGGGAAGTTAGAGATAGTATTAGATGCAAAAAAAAGCATACAAGTTGGAAAGAAGAAAACAACAGATCTGAGAATTGGGAACAGTTTAAAAGTCAGTAAAGGAGGACCAAGGGATTGATTAAGAAGGAAAATAGAGCATGAGAGTAACCTTCCAGGAACATAAGAACTGACTGTAAAAGTTTTACTTATTATGCAGAGAGAAAACTATTGGTGAAACCTAATGTAAGTGATAAAGTATAGATTTGAGATGACCCAGGGAATTCCTTATGGACTCAACCTGTAAGCCTCTCTTCGTTCATCCCGGAGATTGTATCTTTGGTAGTCTGGAATTAAAAAAATCTCTTAAAGACAGGACTTGGGGATGCCGGTGTTGGACTGGGGTTACAAAGTTAAAATTCATACAATATCAGATTATAGTCCAACAGGTTTAATTGGAAGCACTAGCTTTTGGAACGCTGCTCCTTCATCAGGTAGTTGAGGAGTATAAGATTGTAAGACACAGAATTTATAGCAAAGTTTACAGTGTGATATAACTGAAATGATATATTGAAAAAGACCTGGATTGTTTGCTAAGTCTCTCATCTGTTAGAATGACCATGTTAGTTTCAGTTCTTTCATATGTTAATCACAAAACTTTTTTAAAAGGTACATTCTCAAGTGAACTTTAAAATTGGTGTCTATTAGCCCAGATACATTATCTGGGCTGACAGACACCAATTGTTAAAAGTTCACTTGAAAATGTAACTTGTTAAAAAAGTTTTGTGATTAACATATGAAAGAACTGAAACCAACATGGTCATTCTAACAGATGAGAGACTTAACAAACAATCCAGGTCTTTTTCAATATATAATTTCAGTTATATTACACTGTAAACTTTGCTATAAATTCTGTGTCTTACAATCTTATACTCCTCAACCACCTGATGAAGGAGCAGCGCTCCAAAAGTGAATGCTTCCAATTAAACCTGCTCGACTATAACCTGCCGTTCTGTGATCTTTATCTCTTAAAGACAGTTTAGTTTAATTTTAATCATTCCCTTCATTTACTAATAGCATCACGATTACAACATAACACTGATACCTATAAGACAGGCTAATTGGATTCCAATGACCCAGGGGAGTAGAACATCAGCTCTTGAAGAGCCCTAGCAGGCTCCTCCGTCATACTATCTCAGACTATCTTTATACACAAGTTTACAAAGGCTGTAATGTCACAAACACAAAAGTTTAACAAAAACATTGCACGTTCTGAACTAGACAGTTAATAGTGAAGGACAATAATTCGGGACAGAAGTTAATTGATGTAGAGTTTTGTTTCGAGTTCAGATTCAAACATTGTTATTAATTTCACAAAGGTACAGCTGTGAATGTTATCACTCAATGTCCTGTTTATACAGATTCACTGATATTAAGGCAAATGTTCATAATGTCTTACCCTCCCTGCCTGTCTATTTTCTAGTGTGCAGCGAATGTGTTCTACAATTCAAAGTTTCATTTTCGTCTAAATATTTAAGGACAAGTTTTTAAGGCTATAAACTTTCTCATAAGTCCCTTACAGTGAGAAAAGGGGTAATTTATAATGGGGAAGGAAGCAATGGCTGACAAACTAAATTCATACTTTGCAAGTCTTAACAAAAGAGGGCATGAGTACCATACCAGCAATGATGAAGAACACAGGGTTTAGTGAGAGGAAGGAACTAAATCAAATCTGTATTAATCAAAAAATGGTGTTGGAGAAATTGTTGAGATTGAAAGGTGATATATTCCCCGGGCCTGATCATCTACATTCCAGAGTACTTGAGAAAGTGGATATGTTGGTGGTCATCTTCCAGGATTGTTTAGACTCTGGAAAAGTTCCTTCAGATTAGAGGCTAGCTAATGTAACCCCACTATATGAAAAGGGATGTAGAAAGAAAACAGAATTATAGGTGAGTGAGTCTGTTGTTGACATTAGGGAAGAAATTATAGGCCATTAACAAGGGTTTTATAGCAGAGCATTTAGAAAACATATACAGTCAGCATGCATTTACAAAAGGGAAATCATACTTAACAAATCAACTAGAATTCTTTGAGGATGCAATCAGGAGAATTGATTGGGGGAGCCAGTGGATGTGATTTATTTGGACTTTTGGAAGTTTTTTGACAAAGCCCACGTAGGAGATTAATGGGTATGATTGGAGAACGTTGGATTGGGATTAATGTGTTGAGGCGAACAAAAAATTGTTAGCAGACAGCAAACAAAAAGTAGAAATAAATGGGGCATTTTAGAATAAATGGAAGGCAGTGACTAGTGTGATGCTGCAGTGATTGGTATGAGGACACCAGTTATTTACAATATATATTAATGATTTAAATGAGTGCTCTGAATATCTCACAATTTGCAGATGACACAAAGCTGGCTGGAAGGGTGATCTGTGAGGAGGATACAGAGACATTTCAGTGTTATTTGGACAGGGTGAGTGAATGTCAAATGTGTGGCAAATTCAGTATAATGTGGATAAATATGAGGTTATCCACTTTGGTAGCAAAAATAAGAAGGTATTTGTTATTTGATTGGCTGTAAATTGAGAGGGGGAAATGTTCAATGAGAGCTGGGTGTTGTCATATACCAGTCACTGAAAGGAAGTGAGCAAGTGCAGCAGGCAAAAAGAGAAGGATGTTGGCCTTCACAGAGAGAGGACTTGAGCAGAGAAACAAGGACGTCTTTCTGGAATCATATAGGGTATTGGTGAAGCCAAACCTAGAATATTGTATGTAGTGTTAGTCTCCTTACCTGAGGAAGGATGTTCTAGCTATAAAGGGAGTGCTGTCAAAGGTTTACTAAATTGATTCCTGGGATGGCAAGACAAATGTATGAATGAGGAGAGACTATGTTGATCAGTATTGTATTCACAGGAGTTTAGAAGAATGATTTAAGATTTCACAGAAATCTACAAAATTGTGACTGGACTAAACAGGTTCAATGCAGGAAGGATGTTCCTGATGGTGGGGGTGTCCAGAACCAGAGATCATAGTCTAAGGATAAAGGGGAAACCTTTTAAGACTAAGATGAGGAAACATTTCTTCACTCAGAGGACGCTGACTCTATGGAATTCACTACCACAGAAAGTGGATGAGGCCAAACCTTGTGTTTTCAAGAAGAAGGTAGATATAGTTCTTGTGGCTAAAAGGATCAAGGGGGAAGGCAGGATTAAGGTATTGAGCTCAGTGATCAGCCATGATCATGTTAAATGGCAGAGCAGGCTCCAGAGATCGAATGGCCTATCCTTGCTCCTATCTTTTATGTTTCAATTATTGATCAAGTGAAAGGCTCTTGTAGTGTCATGTTAGTATTCCTCCATGAGTTAAGAGATCAGAGTTCAAATCACATCAGCTCAATTAGTTTGTAATAGCATTTCTGGATAGATAGATTAATTGGAAAATATCTGAATGATTGATCAATTAACAACATTTGTTAATTGCTTGATGGGGATTTGGACTGTTCGGAACTAGGTAGTACAGGAGGAATTTCTTCACAAAGTATGATGAATCTTTGGAATTTTTACTTCAGAAGGATATGGAGCTTCAGCCAATGAATGTGTTCAAGGTTCACATTTTTTTGATACCATAAAAATCTAAAGGGATATGAGAATTACATGAGAACGTGGCTTTGATGTAGATCACCATGATCTGTTTGAGATGTGGAGCAGGTCTGATGTGTAGAATGGCCTAATTTTGCTCCTATTTCCTATTTTCCTATACCTAATGTATTTGTTTGATGTAAATTTATGGTAACACGCAGTAAAAATGCACATTCTGTTTGTCTCTTAATACAATACGCTTGAAATCTTTTCATTGTATAGTCATCTCCCAAATGATTTGCACACACATTACAAATATAAATAGAAATTCTACTGGGCTAATTTTACATACAATCCCAACAAAATAATGTGACATTAATTCAAAGCAATGCTCTTAAAACTTAACCAAACACCATCACGTCCCATCCATTACCTACCTCACATTAGAATTTGTGTTTAGAAACTGAAAATTAATTAAAATAGGATGGAGTATGATTGAAAGCCGGCCATGGGAGAGTGCTTCCAATCAAATATGGTTCAAATCCTAACTATTGCCAAAGAATTTGGAATCTAAGGAGAATGGGATAGAAGATGAATGACAGATTTTTTAAGTTGGCTAAATATAAAGCGAATTTGTGGTAAAGGTTCAGATACTGGGTATTGAGCTCCTTTTCTGTTTTCAGGAAGACAACAATGCTTTATTTATAATCAATGAATTACACTTGAAATTTAGTCATAGTTGCATTCACAAATAAAGCTGCCAAATAATGCAAACGATGCCATAAAAGGCAAACAAATAGTGACCAAATAATCCACTGCCACTGGTGTTAGTTTAAAATTTTAATAGTCAGTAGAGCACACTTAGAGGTGATCTTTAATAATCCCCTGAGATTAAAAATGAAATCTTACTTTCACAATAAAGGAAAAGTAAAAAATGAACGATTTATTTGAGTGCCATTAAATATTCTTATATAAAGCAACTGACAACAATCCAATATTAATCTGAATCTCAGGACTATCTGATTAATGTAATCAGGTATTTTAGAATAACTTATTAAAATCACTGATAATACTGAGTGAAGTTTTGTCTTGCATCAAAATGATATTGATCTCTTCTATAGATTTCACTTTCTTGATGGATGCAAGAAGGTTCACTTGAGGCGGAATTCAGCTTTTAAAATGCTAAAAGGTTTATAAATGAAGGGGTAAGCAAGTAATTTAATTTAGTATAACCAGAAAATTATCTAAATTCAAGTGAGACTTAAGATCAAAAGTTTTTTTTTCTTTGCTCACCAGAAATAACTATGCAACGAACACAAATGCCAGAAACGGCAACTAATTCTCGGCTGATCAATTTCATCAACTTGAACTGGACAAATATCAATTCAAGAACAGATTGTAAATCAGAGGAATGGATTCAAATGATAAATTACTTCACGATTTATTGGAAATACAAGTGATTCACCAATGAAATGTAACTACTCAGAAATCAAGCTCAACCCATGGTGCTAATGTCAATCTGAACGCAATCCTTATCATCCTCAGTAGTTATATGGTTAATAGGCATAAAATTGTGGTTTGAAGTTGTGGCTTCAATATAAGGTGAAAGGAAAAGGGTCATATAACCTGTTTTGCTGACTGTGGTCCTCGGTGGTTTGATTGGTAGAGATTAGAGGTAGTCCAGACTGTTTTTCTGAGAATACGAGTTACAAGGTGTTTAACCAAAAAAAATCAACATTTATGACACAATTCTGGAAGGAGTGTGACTTGAACCCAGGTCTGCTGGAGCGGAAATAGGGACACTGCTACTATACCACACGATGCTGAGGTGCAAGGTGTTTTTTTCGATTATATCCAAAGGCGCTTTTAGATTCAAATGAATGTCTTTTTTTTTCTGTCACCAAATCACTCATGGTTAGGGTTACAAGGTGTTTACTCTTGGAGACATGGCAGCCATCCATTTGCTTAATTAGGGCTGGTCGATGAGTGCCCAAATTCCCAAGAAAGTGTTTGGAATATCACGTTGTAAGCAATTGTGCTTAAAACTGTCTACAGATGTCTGCCGCTATCCAAAAGTACAGCGCTCCTGTGAAACCTTTCGTAAGCCAAAATGGTGTAAAATGAAGAAGCAATTACCATTAATTTATAGGGAAAAAACTTTGAGTGTTCCCAGATCCAAAACATAACCTTCCAAATCATACCAAATAACACACAAAACCTAAAGTAACACTAATATATAGTAACAGCAGGAATGATGTGATAAATACTCAATACATATAAAGTAGAAATAATATATGTACAGTGTAGTTTCACTCACCAGAATCGGGAAGACAATGAGCACACTAAAAGGCTGAGGGGTGGTGGTGGCGGTAATGGTATGTTAGGCAGAGTTGTCAGAGATTGGGGGGTAGAAGAAGGAGGAAGAAGATGATCTATTAACATTTCCAGGGAATGCATTTGTCAGCGCCACTCTCGGTGCACACACTTTTCCATAGAAGCGAAAATCCTCTTTCGGTTAGCAAAAACAGGTACAAGTAGACAACTCTTTATCCGAAATCCTGAAATCCCAGAAGCTGTGAAATCTGAAGGTTTGTTCGTGAAGTTTTTTTTCTCATTAGCAAGATTGTTTCTTGTGCAAACAGTTAACCCAACTCCACATCCACTCAATGCATGTCACTCAGATGAGACATGGTGTTTGGGGTCGGGGTGGGTGGGAGCGTGGGGGTTTTAGGAGACGTGGCCCAGCACTCGCAGGCCTCAATTCTCTCTCAGGGCCCATAGTACTCACAGTGAGTCTGCTTTCCAGTAAGATTTTTATAAATTTCACCATCAAACTGTCCCTTATTCCAAAATTTGAAAAATTCTGAATTCCGAAAACCAGCTGGTCCCGAATGTTTCAGATAAAGGATTGTGTACCTGTACTAATGTAGGTCTTTCATCAAAGTGAATTGGTGTAAAGCAAATGTTCGAAAAGCAGGGGATACCTTTATTAAGGTCAAGATGAAAGACGGTTGGATTTATTTATTCATTTCTCTTACATAAAACTGAAGGTATTTTCTCGTCTCCAAATCAGCCAGGCATTTTGTTTTAATTTATTAATCACCACCAGTAAACCATACATGTTCACCAATTCATCAGTTTATTTGCAAAGCCTATTAAGGGCAATGCAGACCATCAAATGTGAGGGAGAGGTAGGGAGAGGGGCTGAATCACAATGGAGTTGGAAGGGGAAGAGTCGGGCTTATAAGGATAGTTAATCAGTGTGTCCACCTGGATATGAGGTCTATGTGATTTCACATCACCATGGAAATGTGTTTTGGCAGAGTAAGGGTTTCTGGGATATCTCTGAAATCTCTCAAAGTTATTTTGCCGGTATGTAAGACAGTGATAGAACAGCTGGAAGTCAGAAGTCTTTATAGTTCTCACACTGGAATAATGACAGAAGCTCATACTGATAGAAAAGATCAAATTTGTGGGGTGTTGGAGTAAATTTTAGGTTATAATGGGTAAATTATTTTTTAATAAAACAAAAAACAAATTCAATTCTATATTGAATGAATTGTATGCATCCTAGTGGTTTGTATCAGCAGGATTTCTGCAGGCATCTGTGTAAATAGAAAATATTAATAAAATATTCTAAGGGTGCCACATGGGGGAGGAAAGGGTCAATACTGATAAGGAAGGATACAGTAACATCGAACACAAGATTGATTACTCCAAGCAAACGATAACTTAGCAATATTAATTTATAATACAGAATGCACACACATGTTTTATGTCTGTGTGAAGGAAGATTGGAATTTGTATAATGAGTTGCTAATAGATTAGATTTGCTACAGTATGGAAACAGGCCCTTCAGCCCAACAAGTCCATACTGACCCTCCGGAGAGTAACCCACCCAGACCTATTCCCCAACCCTACATTTAGCCCTGACTAATGCACCTAACACAATGGGCAATTTAGCATGGCCAATTCATCTAACTTGCACATCTTTGGATTGTGGGAGGAAATCCACACAGATACGGGGTGAACATGCAAACTCCATACAGACAGTCGCCCGAGGCCAGAATCAAACCTGGGTCCCTGGCGCTGTGAGGCAGCAGTGCTAACCACTAAGCCACCGTGCCACCCCAGTGTATGAGTATTAGTAATAGTATTAAAATACTTGACGTTTTGTATACTTTGGAGTTTTGCTTCGACTTTTTAACCAAGGTGAATCTCTCCTCGCATTGCTTAATAAAATGATTATTAAAACTAATGCACACTCTCCAGCGATTGATTGACCTCAACCAATTTAGAAAACAAGGAAGTTAAAATGAACTTGAAAACTTGCTTAGACATAGCTGGAGAAACCTTCTGGAAGACCCATACTGTCACAGAAATACAGAAGTATAGTGCAGAAGGAGGGGATTCAGGCTTTCATGCCTTCGCAAGTTTATTAAATGAGCATTGTTACCTTGTGCCAATTTCCTTATTTTCTTTCTCCTTGCATTTGTACATTATTTTTTCCAAATAATCATCCAACACCATCTTGAATGCCTCCACTATATTTCCAGGCAGTGTATACCAAACTTGGAGCTACATGCTGAGAGAAAAAGCTTTTCTTCACTTTGCTTTTTTTACAGATCAATTCAGATCTATGCCCTCTTGTTTTTGTTTCTTTTATGAGTAGTAACAGTTTCTCTCTGTCTACTCTATGCAGCCCACTCATGATTTTGAAAACCTCCAGCCCAAGGACAACAAACCTAATTTTTTAAATCTATCATCAAAACTGAAGGTACTCATTTCTGCAACTATTATTGTAAGCTGTTTCTGTACACTCTCCAATGCGTTTTCTTTCCTTCTGTAATGTGGCACCCTAGAATTCCAGCTGAGGTCTAAAATGTGTCTTATACAAGTTGAATATCACTTCTCTGCTATTGCAATCACTTCCCCATTAATAAAGCTGAGAATACTAAATATTTGCTGTTCTTTTTCCCTGTCTTGCTACTTCCAACCATCAGAGCACATATGCAACCTTTTCCTTCTGCTACTGTATCCCCTTTAAAATTTAACCATTTATTTTATATTGTCTGGACCAAAATGCATCTCCTCACACTTCTCTGCATTGAAATTTATCTGTCACTTATCCTTTATTTCAACTTCTGGAATGCTGCACTGCCCCCACCCCAACTCACAGTTTATAAATCTTCCAAGTTTTGTCATCTGCAACCTTTGAAATTGTCCCCTGCACAACAAGATCCACATCGTTAATATATATCAATAAAAGCAAGGGTCCCTATAAAGGATGGTTATCAAAATTCTTCCAGCCTGAAAAATATCCATTACTCTTGGTTTCCTATCACATAGCCATTCTGGTATTTATGTTTCTACCGATCCATTATCCTGTGAGTTATAACTTTCTTCAAGTCTGTTGTGTGATACTATATTAACTGTCTTCTGAAATTCCATGTATACCACATCAACACCATTACCCTCACTGAGCCTTTATTATCACTTCAAAAAACTCTAGCAAGCTAGATTAACATGATTTGCCCTTCAGATATCCACGCTGACTCTTCTTAATCAATCTACCTTTTTCTTTGTAACTACTAACTTTAACTCAAATAATTGTCTCTGGAAGCTTCCCTCTCACTGAAGTTAAACTGACTGGTCTGTAATTGCTGGAATTATCCTTACAACTTTGCTTGAACAAATTTTGAAGTGGCTGCAATTTTCCAATCTTCTAGTACCTTCTCAAGTGTAGGGAAGACTGAAAGATTCTAGCCATTGCCTCTATAATTACCACTGTTTTCTTTCAAAGTCCTTGAATGCATCTCATCCAGTGCCTTGTCAACTTTAGTTACCAACAGTCTATACAACACTTCTGCTCCAACTATTTTGTATTCCTCTAGTGACTCAGTTGTACCCTCTGTCACCAGAGTCTCAGTAGCATCTCCTTCTTTGTATCTGTCTTTATCAAAGGGTTCATTTAACACCTCAGCCACACCCTTGTGGTCAGGTGTGAATCCATTTTTCAGTCCCTTATTGGATCTACCCCTTTACTAACCTTTTTCCTAATTATATGGTGATAATTAGGAAATTAAGAGATGTCCTAAAAGAGATGTCCTAAATTATTTTATGAGAAAGATCTGTCAAAAATATCTTCTAGTCAAATGTTTCCAGGCAGGAGAAGGAAAAGATTTGAAAATACTTGGGAACTTTGAACCTTTTTGGATCTATTCTGGGAGAACTGAATGCTTATATATCTCATATTAGAGCTGATCTTTCTCTACACCTTCTCTATAGATGTAAAACTATATTCTGTATTCTGTTCTATTCCCCTGATGTACTTCTGTAAGGTCTGATTTGGCGGGTTACATGTGCAAAATAATACTTTTCACTGCATCTTGGTACATGTGACAATAATAAATCAAGTCCAAGCACAGTTGATAACAGTTTTATTTTCAGTTATATTAAAATTTTTATTCTGTAGTTTAAACTCTAACCTGCTTTCGAAAGTGTTTCATCAATAGTACTTTTAGGCAGTCTGTTACGGTACATATCTTTAAATTTTGTTTCATTGTTCATGTATTACTTGTCTGTGCAGGGATTGTAATGGTCATGAAAAAAAAAATCATAAATTTTAACATTTGTTGCTTCCCTCAGGAGACTGGGTCATGCAGAATCAATGATGGAACATAGTGTATGTGCGCTGTGAGTAAAGAGAACAAATTGCAGGAGTTTGTGACCTTTCAAATTTTTGCAACTGAACAATTGATCAACTCACTTTCAGTAATTGAAGTTTTTTTCAGCCTGCACTTCATACTCAACAGTAGGATGAAATGTTCTCTTCAATATTTATGAATGGTATTGAGTATATCCTGACATCACATCCATTCAGCAGAGGATTGTGTTTAACACAATACAAGCCCAGGGGTATGAATTCAGGCTTAAGACTTCACATTGGTCCCAAAAGGTGAACAGCTTCTGGTCACCAGACTTACCTCCAACCATGAAGTCCATTTGCACCTTTAATACCCTTTACCCATTTGCTTCTGGTTATAAATGCTATTTTGATGATTCCTCTGTCTGATAGTACACTATCACATGCGACCTACAGACCACAAACATGCAGAAACTCACTCCTTGGTGATATTACTAAGACAGGTAGTTGGATTTTAACTTGGTGACTCACACAACACAATTAATTAAGTGCAGATTTTGGATACAGAGCAGTAACTTACAAAATCCATGTCAGATGGTACAGGATGTTAAAAGCTCTACTGAGCTGTATGCAGTAGCTGTACTTCTTGAGGGTTGTCAGCATGCAGAATATCTCTCCAGGGCAGTGATACACATTGGCAGAGAAGGAGGAGATCATTTAATGCATTAATTTCTGTAATGTCACAGGCCTTTATGACGCCTTCAACCATAGAAAGGGGAGCCACCTCCGTCAAGAAATAAATGTGGTAATCACACAAGTGCATTCAGGCCTTCGCCAATGCCTTGCATATTTTGAATGTTGTTGGACTGCTCTCTTGTATTAGTTCATCTTATTAATTTAAACAAGAGCACGTAGAAGTGCAGTCATACAAATACAGAGTCAGATCGTTTTTTGAAAAATCATGCTTCCAGGATGTTATTATGAGTTCTCACATATAAAATTCATACCATGCTTTTCATGACAACTGAATGTCTCAAACTCTTCACAACCAAATAAACACTTTTGAATTGTAGTCACCATTGTAGGAATCACAATACTGTACGTAACATACAAACAGTAAATTTCCACAAACAACACTGTGCTTCTGCCCGATTTTTGTTTTGTTCTGGCATTGATTAAAGATGAAACATTGCTCAAGACACTCGCAGTAGTCTGTTCTTCTTCAGAATGGCAAGGTGGAATCTTTTACATCCAGTTGAAGAGACAGGGGGTGAGGCACTAATTTAATATTACATCTGCAAGTAGGCACCTCCAATACAACACACTGTCTCTCTTCACTGGACTATTTAATTGTACACAATTTCAATATGGGAGCTGCTCAGATGTTCACTATTACACCACTTTGTGTTTGATATTGCATTTCATCAAAAATTATTTAACAGCATAAATTTAGTGAATGAGCTCTTTTTAACCACTTCAAATCATTTTATTTACCAAGATAATATTGTCCCCTTAGGCTACTCCTATTACTTTTTTTTAAAACAATGCACCTCACCAACTCCCTTCTTTTCTCCCCCTAAGTAAACATGATCACACCAATGTATTCTAAACCTGCAGAATTATAGAATCAGAATCCCTACTGTGTGGAAACAGGCCATTCAACCCAGCAAGCCTGCATCAACCCTACAAAATGTATCCCACTCCCTGCCCTATCCCCTTAACCCTGCATTTCCCATGGTTAATCCAGCTAGCCTTGGGACTATGGGAGGATAAAAGCAAATTACTGCGAATGCTGGAATCTGAAACCAAAAGAGAAAATGCTGGAAAATCTCAGCAGGTCTGGCAGCATCTGTAAGGAGAGAAAAGAGCTGATGTTTCGAGTCTAACTGACAAAACTTTGACAAAGAGTCAGTTATACTTGAAACATCAGGACTATGGGAGGAAACTGGAGCATCCAGAGCAAAGCCACACAGACATGGGATAGGGATAGTCAACACAGTTTTGTGAAGGGTAGGTCATGCCTCATAACCTTAATGAGTTGTTTGAGAAGGTGACCAAACAGGTGGATGAGGGTAAAGCATTGATCAGGTTCCCACGGTAGGCTACTGCAGAAAATATGGAGGCATGGGATTGAGAATGATTTAGTAGTTTGGATCGGAAGTTGGCTAGCTGAAAGAGGCAGAGGGTAGCATTTAATGAGAAATGTTCATTCTGGAACATTTAGCACCACCCAAACCACTAAAGTAACCACTAGTTCAGTTAATCATGGTCTATCACAAGGACCTATTTTGGGAGCACTGCTGTTTGTCATTTTTATTAATGAGGACATAAAAGGATGGGTTAGTAAATTTGTGGATGACACTAAGGTCAGTGGAGTTGAAGGATATTGCAAGTTAGAGAGGGACATAGATAAGCTGCAGAACTGGGCTGAGACTTAGCAAATGGAGTTTAATGCGGAAAAGTGTGAGGTGAATGAGTTTGGAATGAGTAACAGGAATACAGAGTACTTGGTAGTTGTGGATCAGCAGCAAAATCTCAGTTCCATGTACATAGATCCCTGAAACTTGCCACCCAATTTGATAGGGCTGTTAAGAAGGCGTACAGTGTATTCATTTTTATTGGTAGAGGGACTGAGTTTCGGAGCCATGAGGTCGTGTTGCAGCTGTACAAAACTCTGGTGCGGCCACACTTGGGATTTGCTTACTGTTCTGGTCACCTCATTATAGGAAGGATGGGGAAGCATTGGAAAGGGTGCAGAGGAGATTTACTAGGATGTTGCCTGGTATGGAGGGGAGGTGTTATGAAGAAAGGCTGAGGGACTTGAGACTGTTTTCAAGAGAAAAAGAAGGTTGAGTGGTGACTTAATAGAGACATACAAGATAATCAGAGGATTAGATAAGTTGGACAATGAGAGCCTTTTTCCTCAGATGGTGATGGCTAGCATGAGGGGACATAGCCTTAAATTGAGGGGTGATAGATATAGGACAGATGTCAGAGGTAGATTCTTTACTCAGAGAATGTAGGGGAGTGGAACGCCCTGCCTGCAACTGTAGTAGACTCGCCAACTTTAAGGACATTTAAATGATCATTGGATTAACATATGGATGATAATGAAATAATGCAGGTTAGATGGGCTTCAGATTGTTTTCATAGGTCGGTGCAACAGCGAGGGCTGAAGAGCCTGTACTGGCTGAAATGTTCTATGTTCTAGGGGGAGAATACGCAAACTCCACATAGTCACCCAAGGCTGGAATTGAACCTGAGTCCCTTGCACTGTGAGGCAGCAGTGCTAACCACTGAGGCATCATGCTGCCCCTTATTATGGTAAAATAAATTGCATGGCTTCCATCCCTTGGCATCCCAGTCAACAATACATGCTGCTGCTAGTAAATCACCTTTGCACATTGCATACATCACCTTTCCAAACCTCCTCATTATCTTTCTCTTCCTCATTAGAACTATCTAAAGAGGTCCTAGATTGTGCAATTTGGTGCTTCTGCAGATGTAAACCTTGTTGCTGTGCAAAATTTCACAGATTGCAACACACGGTAGTCATTCTGAAGATCCTGGCTGGTGTATACTGAATGACCTCTCCATATCCATTCAGACATTTCTCTAACATTTTGATGACTTGTTTGATGGTAACCTGACACTCCCTACATTGCTTTCAAGTCTTATTCCTTTAGTTTCTAAGAAATACCATCAGCCATGTTTTAAGTGGCCCAAACTTTTGTCTCTAAGCTGCTAACTAGGCATCCTGTTTTGAAATGTGAAGAGACGAGGGACATTGACTGTTGCAAAGCGAACACATCGTGGCAGGTATCTAGAAATTTAGAACTCAGTTGCCGAAAGATTTTGGTTGTTTCTCACCGTCTGCAGTTGATATTTCCCTCAGTATTCCAAAAATGTTTTTATTTGTGCAGTTGATAATCTTCTGTCTGGCATTATCACTGGCACAATTCGATAATTTGAGAGTCTTAAATTTTGAGTTCCTGTAAATCTGTTTTACTGATTTAGGGTAGAAATTTGCCATCATCATACAGTTTGACCGACATCTGATTCCAGATCTGTGTCAACATGATTGATACTTAAGTGTCCATTAAAATGGTCTAGCAAGGCAGAATGAAGCAACGTAGACACCAGAAATTACCATGGCAAACTCAACCCATATTGACCCTGTGAAGTTCTCCTTAGTAACATCTGGGGGGCCACTGCTAAAATTAGGAGAGCTATCTTTGAAACTAATCAACACCATGACCTCATATGTAAGGTATGCCTGAGTATAGCTGAAGTCAACGTCACCACCATCCTTGGCAATGTGCTGTCCCAACAGCAGGACAGACTCCACAGGGGTGATGGCGGAGCAGCAATATGTAGTCAGGAAGAAGCTACCTTATGAGTCCTCATCATTCATTCTGGTCACCACCAAGTCAAACTTGGACATCCTACTGCTTACCATGCACTGCTCTCCCTTGACTGATGAGTCAGTTCTCCTCCATTTTTAATATCATTTTGAGAAAGGACTGAAAATTGTAAGAGTGCAAAATGTATTGAGGTGTGGACTTCCATGTCCATGGCAAAGTGGCTTAGCAGCACCAGTACTGTCTAATCTTGTCACATTTTTAGGACATTTCAGCTTGCTTGAGGTGGTGAGGGAACCAACTAGAGAGGAAGATATATTTGACCCCATACTCACCAATCTTTCTGCCACAGATCTGTTCATGATAGTATCTGTTGAAATGACACTATTTGTAGAGGCAAAGTTTTCTGTTTACATTGACATTACCATTTATTGTGTAATTTAGCACAGCAACCATTCTAAATGGGTTATACTCAGTCATACTTTACATATGAGGTCAGGCTATTGATTAGTCTCCAAGATAGCTCTCTCAGATTTGACCACCCATGGCTGCATATCAATGAAGTAATGAGATTTTTCAGAAGTAACAGAACTTTACACTAAAATAATCTGCAACCTGCTGGCCCAGTATATCCCCAACTCCATTACCAAAGCAGGGGATCAACCCTGATTCAGTGAAGAGTTCAGCAGGGCATACCAGGAGCAGCACTGGGTAGATATATCAACAAAGTATCAAACTGGTGAAAGCTACAACACAGGATAGCATTAGCAGCAAGCAATCAAACAGCTTCCTCTGTGCCAGGAATGGATCCAGTCAGAAGAGTTTTCCCTTGATTCCCATTGACTCCAGTTTTGCTAGGGGTTCCTTGATGCCACAGTTGACAAATGTGCTTTTGACGTTAAATTTCACCTCTCCTCTTGAATTCAGCTCTTCTATCTATTTTTGAACCAAAGTTATAATAAATTCAGGAGCTGAGAACACTTAGCAGATTCCTCATCTCAGTGTCAGTGAGCAGATTATTGCTCAGTAAGTGTTGCTTGATAACACTTTTGATGAACCTTTTAACATGTTACTGATACTTGAGAGTAAACTTGGTTTACTTGATTTAGTACTGATTTTTGTGAGCACAAGACTGATAATATAGAAAATTGTCCAGGTAGATGCCATTTCTGTGGTTATATTAGAACAGCCTGGCTAAAACGCTGCAGCAAGTTTTGCAATGCAAGTCTTCAATATTATTATCAGAATGTAGTTAGGGCCTAAAGCCTTTGCAGTATCATGTGCTGTTAGCTGGTTTTTAAAAATCATTTGGTGAAAATCAAATTGGGTGAAGAGCACCATCTGTAATGCTGGTGTGTTGATAATAGTCACCATTCCTAATTGGATAGGGCAAGATGGTGGAGGTTGTGATCCAATCTCTTGGTTGAGAGAGTTAGCCCTGGAAAGAGTGCAATGAAGATTCACGAAACTAGTCCCTATGAAGACTAGATGGATGAGGAGAGATTGGATGGACATTTTTTACCAAGTTCTTAGGGGTCTAGAAGAATGAAATGTGAGCAAATTGTAACGTACATCACTCTTGAGAGTTGACAAATGGATATTGAATAGATTTTGCCATTAGCTTGGGTATTTAGAACATGGCAGCACAGTCTCAGAATAAGGTGTTTGCCATTCAGGGGAGACATTCCACTCAAATGGTTATGATTTGTTTAATTTAAATTGTCTACTAAAGAAAGATGTCGATGTTTAGATAATTGAATACTGATAAAGGTCAATATATTAGAGGGTACTGTGGGGAAGTGGAGCTCTGAGACATACTCAACCATGAGCAGTTTTGAAGGGCACTTTGGCCTACTCCTATTCCCATTTCTTATTCTTATAAGTGCATGTGTTTTAAAATTTGATTTTGTATGTCTCTTTTTTTGTAACTGGTGGTCTAATCTCCTATATCTTACAAAAACAGCAAAATAAATTTAACTTCTTAATATCTTCAAAGCCTTTATTTTAAAATTCTCAATGCTTCTCAAATACTTTAGCTTGTCTGAGATCCTTTCTGTGTACTAATTTCCCAGGATGCATATAGCAGAAATGTCCATTTCCTTTCATCTTCTCGCAATTCTTGCTATGAAAACTAGAGGGCAGAAATTTTAAAAGTTTTATTTCTACTTCTATGTGCCTTGACAAAAACAGCCATGGAATCAATCAGCGTAGTGACAATATATCTGTGGTAGTCATTGTTTTGATTTAACAAACAGGAGAATAAATATTGAGCTGAGAAAAAAGGTTGAATTTCTGTGAGAAATCTTTTAGAATCCCCCATTGCTAATTTAGCACCAATGTTACAGTAATCCAAAAGAAATGGCAAAAGACTTGTGGGGTTATGAGGAATGGGGTCAGGAGAACTTCCTCAGAAGTTATTATGTGAATGTCTTTTCTCATTCTAAATTTGATTTTTATTGAATTTTTCAGCAAACAACTATGTTTGCTTCTATTTACATTTAAGAAGTGGAAAGATTTGAATTGCACAACTTCAAAATTGTGACACTTTAGTAGAACAGAATAGATAGGCAGTCCTTTCCCATTATAACTGAAGCAATTTGATGTGGAATAAGTTGAGTTTTGTAAACAAAAGCTCTATTTAATAAGTGGAAGGAACTAGTGTCAGGATTCTTGTGGTCTTTGACTACCTGTCTTTGAGAGGAGCATGATACAGTTTCAACTTAAGGTGGTGACATGAAAAAGGAAGAAAATAAAAGGAGTGGAAGTGATGTTCCAAAGGGGAAGAAGTAGGAGACTGACAAGGGCAATGGTAGTGAGAAGTCAAACATAGAAGGTGACTGGGGATAGAGGGAGGCAGGAAGAAAGGAAGGTGTGCATGGATTTGCAGGAAGTAACCTCGAGCTACATAGACTGTCATCTCTCTAATACCTTGAACCAAAAGAATAAAACTTAAAACAGCAATGACAGTCTCTTCCTCCATCATAGCATGCCTGCTCACACATGATAAAGAAAGACAGACAAAGAGATGGGAACTGAAAAGCGAGAGGTCAAATAAAATCAGAAAAAAACAGAGGCTTCGCAACTGGACAGTCATTTGTGTCTGTTTATATAGTAAGTCCTCACTTCCAAGTTGTAGCGACATTCCTGAAAAATATGACTTTTAAATGAATCATTTTCCCATTACAACCAATATAAATGAAGCAGTTATGTCCTACAGGAGCTTTCATTTCAGGAAAATATTAACTTTATAGCTTATAAAATTAGAACACTGTACATTCCCAAATTCCTATACTGACAAATTAAGGAACTTCTAAAATATAAATTTTTAAATTTTAAAATGCAAACTCCCACTCTTGACTCTCCTCCAGGGTGACTTTCTTCTGCTTGCAGACTCTACAGTACAACATTCACCGATGCACTTTCTCTCCCATTCAACACTCTGCCAATTCTCCCTTTCATGATCTCTTACAAGTTTACTCCCTCACCTATCACCCCTCCTTCCACCACCCCCTCAAAAAGAGAACCTGACCACTTTCCTGCCTGCTACTCTCACACTGGCTGTTTTCCCCATTCAGCAAGTGGGAGAAGACAGTAGATTAGAAAAAAAAGAGCTGGTGATATAGAGTATAGTGAAAGTCAGGCACTGGGTAGAGAGAGAGAGAGAGAGAGAGAGTCTAGAGGAGCAGGAGACTTAACTCCAACATTGAGCAGGAGTCGATCAGAATAATCAGTCCCAGTATAAAATAGTACTGAGCATGTCAACTGGCACTATTCTGAGATATTAAAAAGAAATAATGCCAGTTAGGCAACCTAATATAGAGACTTACTGTAATGATATATTGATGCATTAATGTATGATTATTTATTTTGGAAATAGCATTCATCTGTCTTAATAAAAAAAAGATTAATTAATGGGCCGAAGAATAGCAGATGGAGTTTAACTTAGATAAGTGAAATGCTGCATTTTGGAAAGGCAAATCAGGGCAGGACATAAGGTAAGGTCCTGGGGAGCATTACTGAACAACAAACCTTGGAGTACAGGCTCATAGTTCCTTGAAAGTGAAGTCACAGATAGATAGGATAGTGAAGAATGCTTTCCTTTATTGGTCAGAGCATTGATATAGGAGGTGGGAGTCATTTGCAGCTGTACAGTACATTGGTTAGGCCACTTTTGGAATGTTGTGTGCAATTCTTGTCTCTCTCCTATTTGAAGGATCATGTGAAACTTTAAAGGGTTCAGAAAAGATTTATAAGGATGCTGCAAGGATTGGAGGGTTTGAGCTATAGGGGGAGGCTGAAGGGCTGTTTTCCCTAGAGCATCAGAGGCTGAAGGGTGACCTTACAGAGGTTCATAAAATCATGAAGGGCATGGGTAGGGTAAATATACAAAATCTTTTCCCTGGGTTGGGGGGAAGTCCAGAACTTGAGGGCATAGGTTTTGTGTGTGAGAGAGAGAAGATTTAAAAAGGGACCTAATGGGCAACTTTTTCACACAAAGGGTAGTGCATGTATGGAATAAGCTACCAGATGAAGTGGTGGAGGCTCGTACAATCGCAACATTTAAATGACATCAGGATGGTTATGTGAATAGAAAAGATTGAGAGGGATATGGGTCAAGCGCTGGCAAATGGGGCTTGATTAATTTAGGATATCTGGTCAGCATGGGCAAATTGGACTGAAGGGTCTGTTTCCATGCTGTACATCTCTATGACCCTTAATTTTCTGCGTTTGTACAAAATAATTGCTGCTAATTAGGCTGTTTTCCATTTATTTAACAGACCTTCATTCATCAGTTATGATATGCTTAATACACTTTGCTTTTCCCTAAGATGCCTAAGCAATTATCCACTATAGTTATCTTGGGCATTTGTGGCTAAACATGGAAAATTTACACAGTCACATGAAGGCCAAGTCTCAAACAAAAGTCTCAATCCTTTTTCTCAAACAAAAGACCAGCTTCACGTAAGATCACAAGTTAAGCTATTATACAGCTTAGGTTATAACAATTGTAATTAACTTGTTACATATTTAACACGGTATATTAAGAGATCTTATTGATCATGTATTAAACCCAAGGCAGCGTTATTGTGCAGCGTATTTCTTGCTTTTTTATTCCCATTTCTCAGAGGTAGGCTGAAGTTGAACTGCAAACCCTGAATTTTAATTTCCAATTCTTGAAATAAACCCACAGACAATTCCTTTTAAGGTGAAATCAAAGGTGAGATTTGCAATGAAAACATGCAGGAATTACTTTGTTACTCCAACCACATGTACACACCTCAGCAAATTAAGGAAGACTGAAGAGAAGATTGGATTACCAAAACCTGGAACCTGAGGTATCCAGAATCAGTTTGTGAGAGTTACAACTACCTTAGGTCAGTATCCAAGTATAGGTTCCTCAAAGAGCTGGGCCTAGAATGTATCCCTTCTTACAACCAGAAGTTGCTTTCCAGACTGCAATTTGGAGACAAAGATGATAAGTCTGAAGCAGGCTAGCAATAGAGTCCTACTCTCCCTTTGGAGATCCATCAGCGAGTGCCTTTGAATCCCGAGATATTATATTTAAGCAATTCAACAAGATCTGATTTCAGTCATGTGACAAAGACAGGCACTTCATGGCTGATGGCTGATCTCCTTGAGCTTATTGAAAGATCATTAAACTCTCTGTTGCTTTACCTTCCCTATTGGAGTTTCCATTGTGAGGTAAAAAGGTAACGACAAGCATAATGAGGCTTGATGTTTTCTTTGTCCTGATCTGGCTGGAAGCAGTTGGCTTGACTCCAAATCCTTTATCAGCTTTATCTGGGCAGTCTGTGCCATGTAGGCAATAGGATCAGGAGGGAGTTCAAAGCTTCTGAATCTCAATCATATGATCAGCCTCAGTTTGAATTCAGCAAGATTTTGGCATTTTTAAAAAGAAACGAATTTTAATCCTGAAAACATAGAAGAAATTTCAGTTTACTTTGGAATTTCTCTACATTCTCTCTGGCCCTAACATGGGCAATTATTCAGAGTCTGGAATCCTCCAAAAAAACTGAGTTAGAGTCAGAAGACTGCAGAAGGTTCCTACTTATATAGATTAATAGATCGCCATAAGAAATCAGAGGAATTAAAGTGCATTCTAAATTTAGCCGTCGATTGGCAGTAGTTATACATTCCCTCATTGCATTCATTTGGAATATAGTGGTTGGCCATTTTATAACCCTCTTGAAATTTGAAAGTGACTCCCAAGCTAGTCTATTCCACTCTTTCCAACTGCATAACTTCAAAGAATAAGAATATTTAAACAATGTTCAGTGTGGACATTTGGGAGTCCTCATCCATTAGTCATAAAAACGCGAACCTAAGTTCAGCAGGTAATAGGGAAAGCAAATGGAATGTTGGCCTTCTATTCAGATGAAATGGAATACAAAAGTAGGGAGGTTTTGCTAAAGTCATGTAAGGCATTAGTCAGTCCATAACTGTGAACAGTTTTGGGCCTCGTTATCTAAGAAATCTAAGTTATCTAAGTTATCTAAGAAACACTGGAATTGGAGACAATCCAGAGAAAGTTCATTTGACTGATCCTGGGCATGTCTTAAGAGAAAAGGTTAGTAAATTGGGCTGGCCTGTACCTTTGGAGCTTAGAAGAATAAGTGGTGACCAAATTGATTAGGTTCCCTACACTATGGAACCAGGCTCATCAGCCCAACAGGTCCACACCGACCCTGTGAAGAGTAACCCACCCAGACACATTCCCCTACCCTATATTTACCCCTGACTAATGCATCTAACACTATGGGCAATTTAGCATGGGACAATTCACCTGACCTGCACATCTTTGTGACTGTGAGAGGAAACTAGAGCACCCAGAGGAAACCCCCGCAGACATGGCGAGAATGTGCAAACTCCACACAGACAGTCACCCGAGGCGGGAATTGAACCTGGGTCTCTGGCACTGTAAGGTAGTAGTGCTAACCACTGATCCACCATGCCACCCACAAGACTGAGGCACACAAGATTCTTAGAGCCCTTGACAGTTTGGATTCAGAAAGATTGTTTGCCTTTATAGGAGAGTCTAGGACTAGATGGCAAACCTAGCACAAAGGATAATGGTTATGGTGGTTGGAGATCAATTTCTCAGCTCCAGAACATCTTCACAAGAATTCCTCAGAGTAGTGTCCTTCACCCAATCATATTCAGCTGCTTCATTAATTACCTTCCCTCAATGAAGCCAGAAGTGGGAATGTTTGCTGATCACTAGAAAATATTCAGCATTATTTGCAACTCCTTAGTACTGAACTAGCCAATGTCGAAATGCTGCAAGACTTGGATAATATCCATTCTTGGGGTCACAAGAGGCAAGTTACATTCACATCACACAAGTGCCAAGCATTGGCTATTTCCAATAAGACAAATTTCCCCATTTACCACTAACAACATCCTGGGGTTACCATTGAACAAAAACTGAACTGGACTAGTCATACAAATCTTGTGGTTACAAGAGCAGGTTGGCAGCTAGAAATCTTGCAATAGGTGACTCACCACCTGAATCCCAAATCCTGCCCATCATCTTCAAGGCACAAGTCAGGAGTGTGATTAAAAACTCCCCACTTGCCGAGGTGACTTCAGTTCCAAAAACACTACAATTGAGGAAAATTCCCTGCATCCTACAATACTGGACCAAAACCTTGGACTTTTCAAAAACCTTTAAAAGAAAGGGGCAGTTGGGCTGAGTTCTGGTAAAAATACACAAACATGGAGATCGCTACCTGGAATTGTTGGTCACTCTAAAAATTCCAATTCACACCTCCACCCCAAAAGAACAATCAACCAGACCTAATATTCTAGACAGAAACAAATTTTTACACCTTTGGCAACCCAGCCCAGACATTATGGAATCTATGCAGATACCAGACATTTACCCTCAGTCAATTTTCATTCAGAGAGATAATGGGCATTCAACTTCAATCAAAATAATTTAGACATACTCTTAATGGTCAGGAAGCCAATTGACCTCAAAGGAAACAACAGTAACACAATGACAAGCACAGTTTTGATGCAAAGATAAGAGGCCCACAATTAGTACAATTGCAGGCCCGGATTTCACCTGACAGAACTAACCCCAAGCTATCTCCAGAAGATGGATCCCAAACAGCTATCTCCACAAGATCTTTCCCCACAGCCAACTCCAGACAAGGGATCCCAAACAGCTATCTCCCTGAGATATTTCCTCACAGCTACCTCCAGAGGAGGGATCCCAATGGCAATTCCAAAACCTACTCACATAGGCCTGTCCCATATCAGGGGAACCAACAGCAACTGACCATGATAGCTGACATAAGAACTGACAACCTCCAAAAACTACCAACCTGACCGACACCACAAGGCCTCAGACACATCCTAAAGTGAAGACCAACTTGCAAAACCACCTGAAAGTAAGAAAAATCAAGTACTCATCCGATAAATCCAATACATGTCCTATCGCTTCAGTGGACTTAACCCTGACTAAAGACCTAAGCAGCACAAGGTCTTCATTGAGGCACTGAGTACAGTAAGCAGGAACAGCCAGCTTCAAAATCACCCTTTTCCCCCATTAGTGAGCTTAAAGTCCCGAGACCCCAAAGCTTCCAACCTTGCTGGCAGGGAGGGGAAAACAGGTGATGACAGTGCAGGAACCCAAAGGTAGGAAACCTGATTAAAGTTTCTGTGATTAAAACTGCTGTTTAGCTTCTATTAGTGTATTTAATTACTGTCCTCTGTATAGTTTCTGTCAATTTCAAAGTTTATTACATTTGCCTTTTATTTCTTGTATTATTCTTACTTTTTGCATTTAATAAACACAGAGACTCTTTTGCCCTGAAACACCTGTCTGCTGCCTTCATTTCACATTCTCTAAATAAGTCCAATGTCAGAACCAGGGATCCGGGGGTGATTCGACCACCTAAAAATCAGCAAATTACTGATCGCAAACCAGAACCCTACAACATTAAATAAGTTTGACACCATCTGGGATAAAGCAGACAGCTTGATCAGCACCATACCTGCAAACATTCACTCCCTCCACCACCAATACTCAGTAGAAGCAGTGTATAAAATCCACAAGATGCACTGCAGAAATTTGCCAATGTTCATTATACAGCACCTGCCAAAAGCACGACCACTATTATCTAGTAAAACAAGGGCATTAGACATATGGGAACGTGACCTTCCAACTCACTCACTATTCAGACTTGGAAATATATCATCCTGCCCACTGAGTCAAAATTTTGGAACTCTCTGCCCAACAGCATTGTGGGTGTATTTAAAATGAATGGACTGCTCACCAAAAGGCAGCTTAACATCACCTTCTCAAGGGCAACTGGTGATGGACAATAAATGCTGACCCAGAGAGCATACTGTGAGTGAATTAAATTCATGTTCAAAACTTGTTCTATTGGTGTATGTTCTGGTGCCCTTGTCACCGTGTGTATTTGTTCCAAGTGGTGCTCAACATGGAAAAGCATTCATCATCGTGGTAAGGTCAGTTTGTGTAACGCGCAGGAGGTTTCCTTGCCCATGTTTGACCTGATACTATGAGACTTCATAGGAGTCTGGCGTCAATGTTGAAGGCTCCTAGGACAACTCTCTCCTGACCATTGTGCCACGATCTCTACCAGTTGGTATTACTGGTAGATGAGGATGTATAGACACCAGCGCAACCTTGGGTAAGTCATACATATGGAATTGTACCAATGTGAAACAGCTATCCCATTTTTTGGAATCAGCCTCCAGTGGAAGTAAGAATGACTTTGGAATGTCAACAGAGCTGAATTGCTCATTTTTCAGTGCCAAGGTCAATCATAGGAGATCTGTTCAATTTGCTATTTTCTTTAGAAGTTTAACACTTCCATACAATTAGACTACTTGCTTGACCATTTCAGAGGGCATTCAAGAATCAACCACATTTCTGTGTCTAAACACGTAGGCTAGACGGGGTAATGATTTCCCTCCCTAAAGGATGTTTTTGAATCAGAACTTTCGGTGATGATTGACAATAGTTTCACAGTCACAATTAGTCTTTTAATTTCAAATTTCTTTGGATTTGCATTGCACCACCTGCTGTGGTGGCATTCAAACATTGGTCATCTGAGCATTACCTGGGTCTCTGAATTACTAGTCCAGCAACAGTACCAATACACCACCAGTCCTCTAATGTGGAGCTGTGAATGCTCACTCAAATATATTCAAGATAGAGATTAGTGGTCTTTTGGATACAAAGGAAATTAAGGGATATGGATATAATGCCAGAATATAGATTTAATCTCATTGAAAATGCCAGAAATATATTGAACAGCTGAGTGGCCTGCATCTGTGACTCTTTCTTGCTTTTAGATGCTGCTTTAACTGGAGTAACTTTCAGCATTTTCTATTTTATGTCAGGTTTTCCTCATCTGCAGTATTTTATTTTTTATATTGCCTGACAACTAGAAGTGATGCAACCTGATCCGAGCTTCATCATCATGACCGAGAATAATCCTTATTTGATCAGCAAATTAATACGGAAATGTGTTTAATTTGCTAAATGCTACACTGTAATGACTGTAGGGAGTATTGTGTCTGCCAGTATTCCCATGTTTATTTCTCAGTGGAACATTCAAAAACTATTATTCAACAACTGCAGTTTATATTTCTGTGGAAATATCTAAGTTAATACATTTTTTAAAAAAAGTTAATACAAACTTCCCCAGGTCTCTGGGTTCACAGCTTCAGACAGTCTCGAGGTTTTGTGATCCTGTATTTCCCCAGGAAAATCATCAATACCAGTGACAGAGATCCTGTTAAGGAAGAAGCATTCCTTAATTAGTATGACTGAGGAACTTCATTGGTCGGAACACTGAGTGGAGGAGTTGGGATGTTATGTTGTGGCTGCACAAGACATTGGTGAAGCCATTTTTAGAATACTGCACACGATTCTGCTCTCCTTTCTAGAGGAAGGATGTTATTAAGCATGAGAAGGCGCAGGAAAGATATACAAGGATGTTGCCAGGACTGGAGAGTTTGAGCTACAGGGAGAGGCTGAATAGGCTGGGCTTTTTTCTGTGGGTTGACAGAGGCTGAGGAGTGACCTTGTAGAGATTTATAAAATCATGAGGGGCGTGGATGTGTGAAAAGCCAAGGACCTTTTCCTAGGGTCGAATGACCAAAACTAGAGGGCATCGGTTTAAGGTGAGAGGGGAAAGATTTAAAAGGGACCTAAGGGGCAATTTTTTTTCCTGCAGAGGGCAATGCATATATGGAATGAGCTGCCAGTGGAAGTGATGGAGGTGGGTACAATTATAAAATTTAAAAGGTATCTGGATGGGTAAATGGATAGGAAAAGTTTATAGTAATATGGGTCAAATGCTGGCAAATGAGACTATATCAGATTGGGATGTCTGGTCGGTGCAAATGAGTTCCATGCTGTATGACTCAATTTACCTACATGTAACTGTTGTGAACAATGCCTGATAATTAACCGAAAGCATTATATGAGGTTTGAATTTCTGAGGGTTGTTTTCAACAGTTACACGACTGTGGAATCAATAGAAAAGTCACAGAAGCATCACAGAAATGATATCAATGCTAATTACACCATTTTCCTGAGGTTCAGTGATTCTACCTTCAACGCTGTGAAGTCCTTTTGCCATTTATTCACTTCATTATTTAAGACTCGTCATTTCACTAGCCACGATTAAATTGAGCTATAACTATTTTATAGGGTGGTGGTCTTTAAGCACAAGACCACTTTTTGAATGTAAGTACAATCCTAGATCTACCCAAAGAAAATATGGAGTGAATATTTTACGTTTGGTGCTTTATTTGTATTCTACATGGACTGCATCAGTTCAAGGAGGGAGCTCACATGGGCAAGTAGGGATGGACAATAAATGCTGGTCAAGTCAATGATGCTTACATCCTGTTAATGTATGAAAAATCTAAAACCAAGTCCATAAAATTATTCATTTTGTCCTCTACTTTCCAAGTCTTAGTGTAACATTACCGCCTGTGCCTTGAAATCATGGTTGTAGTTTGAGACTGTTACTCCATTAAATGAATATCTGTGAGATTGGTGCAATATTTAGAATTGATTGTCTTCAGTTGGGGAACACTATGTTTCAGAGATATTTGGAGCTAAAGTAAGCTTTCACTTTAAAAGCACAAGATGATAGAAGTGTGTATATTTTTCTGTTTAGGCATCCCTAAAATATTTGTCCCTTGTTCCGACTTTCAGCTCAATATTATTTTGCACAGTAATCATCTCCAAATCAACTCCACTGCTTTGTAAATAAAACAATTGATACAATTTAGTAGCCAACCCAAGGTTCACTTGAAGAAATGGATTTGAGATGGACACAATGATTTTCATCATATCTAATTCTTATAGTTACCTGTTGATGCTTGCTAACATCATCAGGAGTGAACAGAGGTCGAACAATCTTTTTCTAGTATTTTCCCCAGACTCAAAAGTGTACCAGTGCTTTATTTTTGAATTGTGAAGAGTACAAACCAAGATTTAATTAAATCAGATCGATCATGTGTTAAGTCTTTGTTCTTCACTGAAGTTCCTAATTCAGTTCAGTCAGTTTTGTAATTATGTCTGTAAGGAGTCCAAAGTCAAGCAACCGTACAATTTCTGAGAACTGGCTCCATACTTTGCTCCTTAATTTATGAAAAATGATGATTTCAGGTATCAGATGTAAGAATATTTGTGGGGCATCCCCTTTACTTATCTATTTCACATGAGCACCAGAGGTTGCATCTAGTTTGGTGAATAAGGATTTAAACAAATAGTCATTAAATGGTCTTGCTCAAATTAAATTTACAGTCTTAACAACAGCTTGCATTACATGAGAAAAGTATAAATAGATAATGCTTGCTAGTAGATTATATAGAGGTAATGGATAAAAGAGGAGAAATCAGAATTATTTCTCCAAAATGCAATAAGTCCTGCATTTGCACCAAGCATGGTTACTGCACTATCAGTTGAGAAGGAAACCATTTGCTGATTGGAATATCTTTCTCATGCATGTACATTTTCAATTCTCTATAGATATTCTCACCACTTGTTTTCTCTTTAAGGGGCATAAGAGTGAGAAGATGCTGTTAGTTATTATGTCTTTTAAAAACCAATACAATCAGCTATGCTGTGTCAGTCACGTTGATGGAGTCATTGAACTGCAATGAGAAGCATTTAGTACAACAGGTCTTGCTGTAGTTGCTAAAAGAATACTTTGGACAAATTTTCTACTTATCTTGTCACTGTGGAAGCTGTAAGGGACATGCCCTAGATTACTGTTAATATTTTTTCTTAATGTCTTAAAGTCTTAAAGCCTTCATCAGTCAGAGCATTGAGTACAGGGATTGGGGCATCATATTATGCCTCTACAAGACAAGATAACGCTACATTTGGAATACTGCTCACAATACTGGGTCTCTTGTTATAGTCAGGGTGTTATTAAGCTGCAGAGGATGCAAAAATGATTTCCAAGGAAGGAACAAAAACTGGAAAGTTTGGGTAATAAGGAGAGGCTAGATAGGCTGAGATTTTCTTTCCCTGGAGTGTTGGAGGCTGAGGGGTGACCTTTTAGAGATTTATAAAACTATGAGGGTCATGGATAAGGTTAATAACCAAAGTCTTTTCCCCAGAGTAGGGGAATCCAAAACTAGAGGTTTAGGTGAGAGGTGAAAGAATTAAAAAAGACCTGAATGGCAATGTTTTCTCACAGAGGTTGGTCCGTATATGAAACAAGCTGCCAGAGGAAGTGGTAGAGGTGGGTAGTGTAGTTTAGGGTATAATTACAACATTTAAAGACATTTGGATAGTTACATGGACAGGAAATGTTTTGAGGGATATGGGCCAAAATGCAGGCAAATGGGACGAGTTCAGTTTAGGAAATCTAGTCAGCATGGATGAGTTGGGCTGAAGTTCTGCTGCTGTTCTTTGTCTGAAGCATGCTGCTCCCCCCAAAAATGCTATTTTTAATTTACTGTGCAATGTTATGCAATGTCTTTCCAAATTCCATTTTTTTAAACATATCAATATACTTTGGTTACATATAAGCAAAAGCTGTTATCTTTCAGACTTGTGAATAGAACTTCCATTCCATTTGGAAGTTGTGCATATTTAGTTTTTTTTTCGATGAGCAAGGTTCATTATTTGTTGTTACTGCTTCACCATGTAGATCTTGATGAAGGTAGACCTTTGGAACATGCCACTGCTGCTTTTGCATGTCAATATAGGACCAGGTGTAAGCCATTCAGCCCCTCAAGTCTGTTCCAACATTCAATGGCATCATGGCTGATCTGTGGCCTAATCTTTGGCTCATATATTTTGAACACCTTTGTTTGACAAAATATTATCTATCTCAGATTTAAAATTAACAAGTGATCTAAAATTCCCTGCCATTTGAGGGAAAGAGTTTGAAAAATCTTACACCTATGTGTGTAAGAAAAGCTTCCTAACATCTCTCCTTTTATCCAGTAGATTCTTCTAACTCCAATCCCCATCCCCACTGCACCCCGCCACCACGCCCCCCCCACCCCCTAATGTTATTCCAATGTCCTGGAAATGAGCAGATAGTTTAAAGTATTACTATTTCCAAAATGTGACATTCATAGCACCTTCATGTGAGACATGGAGACTTAACAGTCTATCCACCATCAGCCTAGCTACTCTTACATTGTCTACAGGTATGAACACCTTGCACTTTCTTCTCAGTTAAAAAAAGAATTAGAACCCAAGCTTGCATATGTAATTCAAAACAGGTCAAAGAACACCCTTCATTCCTCTATTTTGCCTTAAATTACAAACATTATATGTTTACAAGCTTCAGTTATAATATAACTCAATCGTTTTTTGAATATGAGATTATTTCTCTTTCTGTTCATAATCCAACTTTGAGTTCAGCCTGTCCACCTCCTCAATCCTCCTGTTTTACAAACAATTTTTAAATCTCATTTGCTGAAAAAATACATTGTTGATTACCCTATTCAATAGTTTCCAGCTTTTCCATCCCCCCTATGGTCGCAACCTCCCCTAATAATATGCCATTATTAAATTATGCTTTCATTAAACTTAATAGATTAGTTGTAAGGTATTGGGGATTGTCTAATTAACAATAGATGCTGTTGGCTGCCATAAAAACAATATCCAGTGTATTGATTTTGGAATATTCTTGGTTTTGGACTGGGAAGGGATTTTGGCAGCAAAAGTAGTTGAGGAACAATGGCAGATGTTTCAGAACGTAATTCTTAGCTCATAGTAGAGCTACATCCCAATGAGGAAAAAGGATTCTAGGATGGAGATAAGCTAACTTTGGTTAACCAGGAAAGTTAAGAAAATCATTAAATTGAAAGAAAAAAACATACATATGGGAAAGATTAGTGGTAAGTCAGAGGACTGTGAATGTCTTTTTTGAAAAAAGCAAAAGACATGCAAAATACTTGAAGAAAATTTTAAAATAAATCTAAAAATGCATCTGAACCAGTAAGTAAGGAGAGAGTGTAAGTCATTTGGTCTATCTAGGCAGCCCCACCATCCAAATATCATTGCTGTTCTGATGTAACATCAACTTTATATTTCTGCCTATTGTCAATACCCTTTCACCCTGTTACCTACCAAAAGTGTATCCATTTCTGCCTTAAAAAAAGAGAATTCAAAGATTCTACTTCAGCCACCTTTTCAGGAAGAGAGTCCAATGCTCTCAAACCTCTGGGAGGAAAATAAAATTCTTTGCTATTTTAAATGGGTGACCCTTTATTTTTAAACAGTGACCTCTTCCAGTTCTAAATTCTACCATGAGAGGCAAAATCATTTCCATATTTAGGAGAAAGTGAGGACTGCAGATGCTGGAGATCAGAGCTGAAAATGTGTTGCTGGAAAAGCGCAGCAGGTCAGGCAGCATCCAAGGAGCAGAAGAATCGACGTTTCGGGCATGAGCCCTTCTTCAGGAATGAGGAAAGTGTGCCAAGCAGGTTAAGATAAAAGGTAGGGAGGAGGGACTTGGGCGAGGGGCATTGGAAATGTGATAGGTGGAAGGAGGTTAAGGTGAGGGTGATAGGCCAGAGTGGGGGTGGGGGCGTAGAGGTCAGGAAGAAGATTGCAGGTTAGGAAGGTGGTGCTGAGTTCGAGGGTTGGGACTGAGACAAGGTGGGAGGAGGGGAAATGAGGAAACTGGAGAAATCTGAGTTCATCCCTTGTAGTTGGAGGATTCCTAGGCAGAAGATGAGGTGCTCTTCCTCCAGCCGTCGTGTTGCTATGGTCTGGCGATGGAGGAGTCCAAGGACCTGCATGTCCTTGGTGGAGTGGGAGGGGGAGTTGAAGTGTTGAGCCATGGGGTGGTTGGGTTGGTTGGTCCGGGTGTCCCAGAGGTGTTCTCTGAAACGTTCCGCAAGTAGGCGGCCTGTCTCCCCAATATAAAGGAGGCCACATCGGGTGCAGCGGATGCAATAGATGATGTGTGTGGAGGTGCAGGTGAATTTGTGGCGGATATGGAAGGATCCCTTGGGACCTTGGAGGGAAGTAAGGGGGGAGGTGTGGGCGCAAGTTTTGCATTTCTTGCAGTTGCAGGGGAAGGTGCCGGGAGTGGAGGTTGGGTTGGTGGGGGGTGTGGACCTGACGAGGGAGTCACGGAGGGAGTGGTCTTTTCAGAACGCTGATAGGGGAGGGGAGGGAAATATATCGCTGGTGGTGGGGTCCGTTTGGAGGTGGCGGAAATGGCGACGGATGATATGATGTATATGGAGGTTGGTGGGGTGGTAGGTGAGGACCAGTGGGGTTCTGTCCTGGTGGCGATTGGAGGGGTGAGGCTCAAGGGCAGAGGAGCGGGAAGTGGAGGAGATGTGGTGGAGTCCATATTTACCCTATTTACCCTATTTCCATATTTACCCTATTTCCATATTTACCCTATCAAGATCCATCATGATCCTATACATTTCAATCAAGGCACCTTTTGCTGTTCTAAACTCCAACAATTGCAAGGCAAAAGTGAGGACTGCAGATGCTGGAAACCAGAGTTTAGATCAGAGTGGTGCTGGAAAAGCACAGCAGGATAGGCAGCATCCGAGGAGCAGGAAAATCAAAGTTTTGGGCAAAAGCCCTTCATCAGGAATAGAGCTCTATTCCTGCCATTTTCCAGCACCACTCTGATCTAAACTCCAACAGATGCAAACCAAGTCTGCTCATTTCCTTGTTAGAAAAAAACCCATTCCAGGTGTTAGTTGAGTGAAGCTATTCTGAACTGCTTCCAATATATTTACATCCTTCCCTAAATAAAGTGAACAACACTGTACACAGTTTTCCAGATGTGGTCTCACCAATGTTCTGTATAACTGCAATATAACCTTCCTGCTTTCGTATTCAATTCATCTTGTAATAGACAATAATGTTCTATTAGCATTGATAAATTCTTGTAGGTGCACACTGTTTTGCAATTCACACCTGAGAACAGTGCTTTCTGCAGCTCAGAGCCCTGCAGTCTCTCAGCACTTGGATAATATGTTTTTTATTCTTCATGCCAAGATGGATAATTTCACATTCCCCTACACTGTGCTCCATTTACTAGACATTTGGTCTCTCACTGGACCCATCAATATTCCTCTGTGCCTCCTTATGTTCTTTTCATCAATGAATTTCCCATCTGTTATTAGCAAATTTAGCAGCCACACCTTTGGCATCTTCATCTAAGTCATTTGTATAAATTGCAAAACGTTGGAAGCCCCAACACTGGTCCATGTGGCACACCAATCAGTACATCATGCCACGTAGAAAGAAAAATTAATGCCAACTGTTCTTTGTTGGCTAGTCAATCTTCTAGATTAGAGTGGTGCTGAAGGTTTCCTGATGAAGGGTTTTTGCCCGAAACATCGATTTTCCTGCTCCTTGGATACTGCCTGACCTGCTGTGCTTTTCCAGCACCACTCTAATCTTGACTCTGATCTCCAGCATTTGCAGTGCTCACTTTCGCCTAGTCAATCTACTAGTTGTGCTAATATGGTACCCTACACCATGTGCCTTTACTTCCCACAATAATCATTTTGTTGTGGTCGCTAATCAGACACCTTCTGGAAATCTACTAGTACTTCAATATCCATAGCACGTGCTAATTCCTTAGAGAATTGTAATCAATTGACTAAATATTATTTTTCCTTCACAAAACTATGTTGACTGGGCCCAATTGCCTTGAACTTATTGAAGTGCTCTACTCTGATTTCCTTAATGAAATCTTCTCACACTTCCCCAATGACAGATGGCCTGTAATTTCTTACTTTCTTACACTGCTTTGTGACTTTAGATTAAAAACAGCCCAATTTCTAATGGCTTTACGGTTTCTGCAATCCTTTTGTTAGCGGCTGGCCAATATTCAACTATCTTTTCACAGTCTTCCAAGTTATTGCTTTCTGTCACAATGTAAACTAATTTTATTTTTATCTTCAGCATATCTCTGATTCTGTAACCCATATGATGAATTCACGTTGCCAATAGAGTTTACAATCATTTATCCAGAATTTCTTTCCTTATCATTATTCCTTTGTTGACCAAATGTCCCATTTTCCTCTTTTCATGGTAAGTATAAAAATAATCTAACTCTTTTCGTAAAGTACATGAAGACCTTTTGGCTTTACCAAAAGCCAAGCAACTGCTCAAACATTGTTCAAGTGTTCCCACTGACAACTCCAACCTTAGCTATCATCTAAGTGCGATAATCCTAAGTATGTTTGAATGACATTTACAACAGAGTCCTGTATACTAGTTTCTCAATGAGACCCCCATTTATTTGCAGTTGGAACTTGTAGTTTCAGGAATTATTTTCTAAGATATATGAACTAGATTTTTTCATTACCTGATGATTTGACATTTTATATTACTTTCGATGTCACATAAAGTTATAGGCCAATTAGTTAAGCATTTCAAATGAGCTGCAGACCACAGATTAACAATGAATATACCATGGGAAATTGACAAATAATTGCCAAGGTGAGTGTTCCAGTATTAAGTTCAGAAGTCTTAGACAGTTACTTACTTCTGAAAGTGTTTGTCTTTAAAATGACATAATGCTCAATTTAAGAAAATGAATGTACATGTGCATTCCACCCTAGTCCCATTTAAAGCTTATGCACTGGTGAAAGGCTTCTTGGAACTCTCCATAGTTCCTTTCAATGTTCAATGTGACAGTCATTAACCCCCTCTATTAAGAATTTCTTTCCTCATTAAAAATGTATGAAATAGAATATATTATTCTATTTCATTAGCACCAGGGAAACATTGCAATTAAAAGGTTTAAATTACTTCAGTAAGGGGGATAATTTGAAAGAAGTAGCATAAGAAAGTGAAGGAAGTGAGGGTATTGTGACATTGTGCTTAATGATTAATGATAATCCAACTTTTCTGGGCATTTAATAATAGGGGTGTTACATTGCAATTTCCCTAACTAGCAATTCTGTAAAGGTCCAGTAGCAACCAGTAGTTAATGTGGTGATCAGCAAATGCCATTATCAACCCTGAAACAGAAAGGTTACAACAGAGAGAACTGTCTACTTTCAGGGTAGGATGTCTTCCTGTATCTTGACTGACTTTTCATTAAAATCAAAGGATAAATGTTTATGAATTTTAAAAAAGGGGGTTCCACAAGATGTAAGGTGTCTAAAACAGTTTGTGATAAGAATATGAGGTTCAATAATGGCATTAATTTGTTTGTACTTTGTATGTTGTTTCTTGGGTTACTCCTGGATAATAACGAGACAAGTTGAGGATATAAGTTCTGCAATAGTATATTGTGGTAATAATTGATTCATGTTTACTGTTCCAAGCAATACAAATAATTGCAAATGGATACAATTTCTAGTGACCCAAATGACTAAAACATTGTCATCTAAACATTTTGGGCCACATCTCCACAGGTTTCCAGTGTCCTGCTCCTGTAATTCCAGAAGAAACCTGACAGAGTAACTGTAACTAAAACACCCCAATGTCTGTCCCTGACATTTGAATGGCTTTGTAAGGACTGGTGAATCAGCCCATTCTAAGTCACTTACTCATGTCTGAAGAGATGAAAATTGGGACAGTCACTTTGACATGAGAGCACACATGTTCCCAACCAGCTGTCCGGGCTGAAATGGGTTGTGTCTTGGGGCAAGTTTTCGTATTGATACTTGTTTGGCCTTCTTTCAAAGAGGATTGAGATGAATATGGCTTTTAGGATAGGATTTGAGGACAGCAGGTTTTGACGGGAGGTCTGGTAATCTGTTGCAGCCTGTGAATTTTTTGGGGTATGCAAGCACCAAGATATGCCACAGGCTATTTAAATTAAGGGACTTCCCTTCAATTAGACAAACAATTATAGCCACAAATTCAGTCCATGTGCAGCCTAGCAATTTAACCAAATAGAAGAGTAGTGCAGTCCATCAAGTTCAGACTGACCCTCCAAAGAGCTTCCCGCATAGTCCGATTCCTTACATTTCCTATGACTAGTCCCCCCGAGCCTACACCTCCCAGGACACTATGTGCAATTTACAAAGGTCCTCGGATGCTGCCTGAACTGCTGTGCTTTTCCAGCACCACTCTAATCTAAACTTTGGTTTCCAGCATCTGCAGTCATTGTTTTTACCTAATGGTCAATCCATGTAACATACACATCTTTGGACTGTGGGAGTAAACCCATGCAGACATGGGGAGAACATTTAAACTTCACACAGAGGTTTGCCCAAGGGTGGAATTGAACCTGGGACCCTGGCACTGTTAGGCACCAATGCTAGCCACCGTGTGGTTTATTAATTACAACTCTGTATTTTATCTCTTTTTCTTGGACATGTTGTCCTTGTGATCAAAATGATTTGGTTAAACACTGTTGTTTAATTTGCTCTCCATGCTTCTTCTCAAAACACTTGAGAGAAAGTAATTGGTCTGCCTCCTTTGACAGTCCTTCCTACTTGTTATAATCAGCACCTAGCTGATCTTGGTGCTGAAGAGAATGGGAAGTCGCTGCAGTTCATGTGTACAATCATACAGCCCCAGAAAACCCCTGATGAGGGTACTGTGACTATAGTAATGGATTTGGCAATAGGGCTATAATATGACCTGACAGCAAACTGGTTTTCAAAAGCAAAACCACATTGTTGAAATAGATAAAATTGCACTGGTAGGGCAAGTAAGAAATTTGATTGACTTTTTTTTTCTCTTGTTGCTCTTACCTCCAGTCATTGGACAGTAATCTATATATTATCATTTCTAACAAGTACACATTTTGCTTGGATAAATGTTGGAGCTGTTCTACTGCTTTCAATGCCTTAGGCAAATAAAATAATAAATCTCATTAAAAGTCAACCTTTTGAAGTTTTGCTGCAGTCAGATTAATTTTGTTTAATTAGGGCTGAAACAAAGCATTATACTTCAGGAAAAAAAAATGAATGTAAACAATTTTATAGCTCTTTAATGAATAACTTAACATATTTTATTTTAATAGCTTAATGTGCAATTGCTCGGCTATGGTTACTTGTGTAAACTAATTATTGGTTTGAATTTTCCTCTCAGTAATTACTGTGCTTAATTTGCCATTAAATTCACTGAATAAAACCTTACCTCCAGTATTTCAAAATGAAACTCCAAAGACATTTCCAATGTATCAACATCAGATTGGTTTGTTCATGATGCAATTTTCCAACTCAGTGTGATTGAATGAAAGTGTTGCAAATTCTTGTCTTATTAACTGTTGAAAAGATAATTTTGCAAATTGTCTGTCTCTGGCTCAGAGCTGATACTGACTAAAGACTGTTTTGCTAAAAATGGGATTAACTAACAGTTCATGTATCTAGATGGAGCAATTTCAAGTAAGACAAAGTGTGTGGTATGTTATGCATACCGATGGAATATATTTGCACTTGCCTCTAATTATATATCTGCTCTGTGTAGTAGAATTATTGTTTGAGAGTAACATTGTTCACATTACATAGGCAATGTAACTGCTTTCTTGTAAGATTCCTTACCTGCGTACTACACTCTGTTGGATATGCTTGCAACAATGTGATGTTGCTGTATCAGATCCCCATAACTGCCTCCCTTATACAAGCCCAGTATTGTCACAGAAACTCAAATATGGAGAATATATCCAAGTCCAATATATTGACAATTCCCTACAAAAGCTTTGAAAAGGTACATGAGAATTTCGATGCACAGTTAACCCATGTCCATTGATTATATTACAATAGCAGGCTAAATTCATGTGTGCTTATTTCAATGTCTAATGCTAACAATACGATGAATTTCCTGAGTTTATAAGAAAAATGACCAATAACATGAGTGGTTATTAAGCAAAGATAGGGAGCAAAGATAGGGAGGAACAAAAAGGAGTACAATTTGATTGAACAGTAGTAATTGAGACCTTTAATTATAAATAATGGGACAGTAAACATGTGAATGGCAGAAATAGAGAGAATTTATTAAACATTGCTTTAAAAAAATGACCAGTTGACACCTTCTTCCTTACTGTTGGATCCGATTCTGAGAAATAAGGTTAGGTCAAGTATCTATTGGTGAATTTTTTAAGCAACTGTGATCATTGCACTAGAAATTTAGGTCAGTTGTGAGAAAGGACAATGAGTCACTTGGAGTAAAGGACTTAAGGAATTCACAAAAAAAGTCCAAAACCCAGAGCTTTGGAACATTGCAAATATTGTATTCTTGTTAATTAAATCATGCAAGGATAAACCCTTTGAGATTGTTGTTGTGTTCATTTTTGGGAAATTAAGATGTGTAGTCCTTTTACTTAGAGATTTTAAGTTCAGAATTCTTAAGTTATAACAAAGGGATCCTCATTTATGCTTGGCCTACTAAGGTATGAATAATCAGCACTTATGAATCAAATAGAATCTATTAAAATCTGGAATTTAAAAGCACTTAACAAATAAGCATAGAAGACAATGTGAATGTTTATCCTGTTTCAAGATCCCTTAAATATAGCCAGCATAAGAGATGTCTTCTTCTGTCTCGGAGGTGATG
The DNA here is from genome assembly GCF_037043375.1 of Chiloscyllium plagiosum. Taxonomy (NCBI): domain Eukaryota; kingdom Metazoa; phylum Chordata; class Chondrichthyes; order Orectolobiformes; family Hemiscylliidae; genus Chiloscyllium; species Chiloscyllium plagiosum. The sequence continues at coordinate 67,250,219 of NW_028270144.1, forward strand.
TGACATTGAACTGTGTCTCAGAATAATTACATTATAAACCAATGGTAAAACTATGCCACAAAATGCTCTTGAGGTTCAAACTCTTATGCTTTGTTTGGAATGATGTCCATTCCTTACTAGAAAATGATTCAACTTAACTCTTTGTATTAGTTTAACATAAGCATTATCAGGTACATTCAAATTTTTTACTTATTTCTTAAAGCCAACAAAAAAATCTTAGCCCTTTTCCTTTGGTACCTCTAGGACATTCCAGTTCCACACAAACAGCTGCCCTGTTAATTCTTTCGCCAGTGATAATTCGAACAAATCCATAGGGTAGCTTAGCCAAATTCTAAAATGTTACTTGAAATCAATATAATAATCTTAAAATAAGCAGTAATATTAAAATATTATGATGAGAAAGAGTTTTAGAAATGATCATTTGGGAAGGATGGAATAGTCTTTTGGGCAGGTATGAATTAATTGAGTAAAGCTAGTGGGAATTTGTTAAGGGTAATCTTGGACTGCTGCAATCCATTTGCTGTAGGTACTGCAGGATTCCAGCTCAGCGAGCTAACTTACACACTTATCATCAACCTGAGCTATAAATCTTCTCAAAAATTGCTAACTGCAGAATTCTATTAGGGATGGATTTTGAGGATATTGATCCAGTGACACTGAAGGAATGGTGATATATTTCCAAGTCAGGATTGCCAGTGGCTTGGTGATAGTAGTGTTCTAATTTATCTGCTGCCCGCATCCTTCTAAACGGTAGTGGCTGTGAGTTTGGGTGGTACAGTCTTGGGAGCCTTGTTGAATTTCTGCAGAGCACTTTATAGAAGATGCACAACACTACTGAGCATCAGTATTGGAGGAAGTGACTAATTCTGGATGTGATGTCAGTCAAGCAGGTAACTTTGGGCTGTGTGGTGTTAAGGTTCTTGAGTTTCGTTGGAGCTGCACTCATCCGGGTAAATGGGTAGTATTCTATCATACTCCTGACTTGTATCTTGAAGACAGTGTGCAGGGTTTGGGGAGTCAGGAAGTGAGTTTTTCACTGCTGTTGTAGCTATAGTTGTTTTATAGTGAGTTTAGTCAGTTTCATTAGTGATCCCTCAGCTTGGTGATATAGAGAATTCAGTGATGGTAATGCATTTGGATGTTAAGGGGTGATGGTTAGATTTTATCTAGTTGGATGTGGCCATTGCCTGGCACTTGTGTGGAATAAATGTTACTTGCCGCTTGTCATCCCAAGCCTTGATATTGTACAGTTCTTGTTGCATTAGGGTATTGTCTGCTTCAGTGTCTGAGGACTCAGGAATAGTGCTGAACATTGGGCAATCATCAATGAACATTTCCATTTCTGACTTTTTATGATGAAGTGAAGGTCATTGATGAAACAGCTGAAAATCCTTGGGACCAGGGCGCTTCCCTGAAAAACTCTTACAGAGATGCCCTGGAGCTGAAGCTGAACTGGACCAACAATTAAAAAAAAAAGCATCTCTGGCATAAAGAGCAATCCACTGCAATTGGATTTTTGCAGTGAGTAATGCACCTTCTGACTTCCAATATGTGTCCACCATCTACAAGGCACAAGTCAGGGCTTTGATGGAATATTTCCCACTTGCCTTGACTACTGCAGTTTAACCAAACACTTAGAGCTAGACAAAATCCAGAAAAAAAATAAGCTTGTTTGATTAGCAACCAACTTCCACTGCCAACATTTGCTCTCAGTCACACCAAAGCACATTGGCAGCATTGACTGCAATAGCTCTCTATTTGAACCACACCTTCAAACCTGTTACCTCTACCATCTAGAAGGACCTTGACCACCCAGCAGCACCAACACCTTCAAGAATACCTCCATGTCTGACACTATCTTGACTTGGAACTGTATCACCATTCCTTCACTGTTTCTCTGGGTCAAAATTTCCAAAGTTCATAACATCTTGGGTGGTTGTACTCCCCAAAGATTACATGACGCAAGAAAATAGCTCACTGCCACCTTTCCCAGGGCCATTGGGGTTGGGTAATATATAGTAGCTAGCCTATCCAGTGAGTACACATCCCTTGAACCACAACTAAAAACAAAAAAAACTTTTCAGACACAATTACAAGAACCATAATGAGCTTGTGCAAATAAATCTCCCTCCAGTCTCTGAAGTCAAGCTGATTGTCTCTAACCATAGATTGTGTAATGTGAGTAAATCAAGCTGATCTAATGTAACCTAAGCATTAACCACTCACCCTAACCTCCTATCCTTATTGTCATTCCGCTATGTAATATATTTGTATTATATTTTCTGCTACCTCTCAGCTCTAGCTTCATAATTGCAAGGGCTCTGAACATTCTGCAGCTTTCTCAGAGAGCATTCTCTTCATATTTAGTCATAGTCTTATAGTCATCGAGCTGTACAGTAGAGAAATGGACCCTTTGGTCCAATTTGTCCATCCTAAATAAATCTGGTCCCATTTGTCAGCATTTGGCCCATATCCCTCGAAATTCTTCCTAATCATATTCAGATGCCTTTTAAATGCTGTAATTGTACAAGTCTCCATTACTTTCTCTGGCAGCTCATTCCTTACAGGCACACTCTTTGCATGAAAAAGTTGCTCCTTAGGTCCCTTTTAAATATTTTGCCTCACACCTTAAACCTATGCCCTCTAGTTTTGGACTCCCCCACCCTGAGGAAAAGATTTTATTTATTTAACATAAACATGCATCTCATGATTTTATAAACCTGTATAATGTCACCCCTCAGCCTCTGGCCATCCAGGAAAAATAACCCCAGCATGTTCAGCCTCTCCCTACAGCTCAAACCCTCCAACCCTGACAACATTCTTATAAATCTTTTCTGAACCCTTTCAAGTTTCTCAACATCCTTCCTACAGCAGAGAGACCAGAATTGCACACAATATTCCAAAAGTGGCTGCAACATGACCTTCCAACTCCTATACTCAATGCACTGGTCAAAAAAGGCAAGCAAACTAAATGCTTTCTTCATTATCCTATCTACCTGTGACACCACTTTCAAGGAACTTTGAACCTGTACTCTAAGGTAACTTTATTCAGCAACACTCCCAGAACTTACCATTAAATGTATAAGTACTGTCCTGATTTGCCTTCAAAAGAATGGCAAGTCTCCTGCTTGATGACTGTTGGGCTTAGTTTTGATCTGTGGGTTATTTCATCACTGGAGGTTTTTTAATCTTGTGAATATCATTTGCACAGGACGTCAACCTTTCTAAATATGCTTATGATCCATTACGTTTTCTGGAAGTTTCTTCTTTACTGCATTACATTTTCTGGAAGACTGCTGCTCTATGGAATTAAATACTTTCTTCCTTCCAGTATTCTGGATAAATGGATTGGTCAATTGCTTTCCAATTAGAGGGAACTTCTTTTTTGCAGTGCCCTGGATGCTTAGACCAGGCAGATTGTATTCTGAATTTGTGAACATTGGTTTGTTTCCCGTGGAGTCATACATAGCTTATCATAAGCTTATCAGACATAGACCTCTTCAGTTCTCCTTTCTGGTAGTTTAACCATAAAGTACACTTCTGTAGACTCTGGAAGATCATGCTAAATGCATACCATCTCTGTCAATGACGGGTGTGTTCTGTTTTAGAAGACAAAGGGTTGAACATTTCCACCAACACTGAAATTTGCACCTTTGTCTGTGCTAAACTGCTCTCTGTTCTCACTTGATTTTTTAAAAATCTGTTTGGCTTCCACCATGATTCCGGGGAGCTCATCTAGGTTCTCCACTGGTTACCTCTTGACTGCTTTGGTCAGCAACAGTTTGTTTCTGAGCTGAAAATGTGTTGCTGGAAAAGCGCAGCAGGTCAGGCAACATCCAGGGAACAGGAGAATCGACGTTTCGGGCATAAGCCCTTCTTCAGGAATGAGGAAAGTTTGTCCAGCAGGCTAAGATAAAAGGTAGGGAGGAGGGACTTGGGGGAGGGGCGTCGGAAATGTGATAGGTGGAAAGAGGTCAAGGTGAGGGTGATAGGTCAGACTGGGGTGGGGTGGGTTGGTGGAAACCCCAACCTCACTATCAAACCAGCAGAACGTGCAGCCCTCCACTCTCTCCGTTCCAACCCCAACCTCACTATCAAATCAGCAGAAACTCCGACCTCTCACCCTCGGAACGTGCAGCCCTCCACTCCCTCCGTTCCAACCCCAACCTCACTATCAAACCACCAGACAAGGGAGGCGCGGTAGTAGTTTGGCGCACCGACCTCTACACCGCTGAGGCCAAACGCCAGCTCGCAGATACCTCCTCCTACTGCCCCCTTGACCATGACCCCACCCCCCACCACCAAACCATCATCTCCGAGACCGTCCATAACCTCATCACCTCGGGGGATCTCCCATCCACCGCCTCCACCCTCATAGTCCCACAACCCCGCACCGCCCGCTTCTACCTCCTGCCCAAAATCCACAAACCTGACTGCCTCGGCCGACCCATTGTCTCCGCCTGCTCCTGCCCACCAAACTCATCTCCGCATACCTTGACACCGTCCTGTCCCCCTTAGTCCAAGAACTCCCCACCTACGTTCGGGACACCACCCATGCCCTCCACCTGCTCCATGATTTTCGCTTCCCCGGTCCCCAGCGTCTTATTTTCACCATGGACATCCAGTCCCTGTACACCTCCATCCCCCATCACGAAGGACTCAAAGCCCTCCGCTTCTTTCTTTCCCGCCGTACCGACCAGTACCCTTCCACTGACACCCTCCTTCGACTGACTGAACTGGTCCTCACCCTGAACAACTTCTCGTTCCAATCCTCCCACTTCCTCCAAACGAAAACAGTAGCCATAGGCACCCGCATGGGCCCCAGCTATGCCTGCCTCTTCGTAGGATATGTGGAACAATCCATCTTCCGCAACTACACTGGCCCCACCCCCCACCTTTTCCTCCGCTACATCGATGCCTGTATCGGCGCCGCCTCGTGCTCCCACGAGGAGGTTGAACAGTTCATCCACTTCACCAACACCTTCCACCCCGACCTCAAATTCACCTGGACAGTCTCAGATTCCTCCCTCCCCTTCCTCGACCTTTCTATTTCTATCTCAGGCGACCGAATCAACACGGACATCTACTACAAACCGACCGACTCCCACAGCTACCTGGACTACACCTCCTCCCATCCTGCCCCCTGTAAAAACGCCATCCCATTCTCCCAATTCTTTTGACTCCGCCGCTTCTGCTCCCAGGAGGACCAGTTCCAAAAACGCACAACGCAGATGGTCTCCTTCTTCAAGGACCGCAATTTCCCCCCCAACGTGGTCGACGATGCCCTCCACCGCATCTCTTCCACTTCCCGCTCCTCCGCCCTTGAGACCCGCCCCTCCAACCGCCACCAGGACAGAACCCCACTGGTCCTCACCTACCACCCCACCAATCTCCATGTTCAGCGCATCATCCGCCGTCATTTCCGCCACCTCCAAACGGACCCCACCACCAAGGATATATTTCCCTCCCCTCCCCTATCAGCGTTCCATAAAGACCACTCCCTCCGTGACTCCCTCGTCAGGTCCACAGCCCCCACCAACCCAACCTCCACTCCCAGCACCTTCCCCTGCAACCGCAGGAGGTGCAAGACTTGCGCCCACACCTCCCCCCTCACCTCCCTCCAAGGCCCCAAAGGAAACTTCCATATCCGCCACAGATTCACCTGCACCTCCACACACATCATCTATTGCATCCTCTGCACCCGATGTGGCCTCCTCTATATTGGGGAGACAGGCCGGCTACTTGCGGAGCGTTTCAGAGAACACCTCTGGGACACCCGGACCAACCAACCCAACCACCCTGTGGCTCAACATTTCAATTCCCCCTCCCACTCCACCAAGGATATGCAGGTATTTGGACTCCTCCATCGCCAGACCACAACAACACGACGGTTGGAGGAAGAGCGCCTCATCTTCCGCCTAGGAACCCTCCAACCACAAGGGATGAACTCGGATTTCACCAGTTTCCTCATTTCCCCTCCCCCCACCTTGTCACAGTCTAATCCATCGAATTCAGCACCACCTTCCTAACCTGCAATCTTCTTCCCGACCTCTCCGCCCCCACCCCAGTCTGACCTATCACCCTCACCTTGACCTCTTTCCACCTATCACATTTCCGACGCCCCTCCCCCAAGTCCCTCCTCCCTACCTTTTTTCTTAGCCTGCTGGACAAACTTTCCTCATTCCTGAAGAAGGGCTTATGCCCGAAACGTCGATTCTCCTGTTCCCTGGATGCTGCCTGACCTGCTGCGCTTTTCCAGCAACACATTTTCAGCTCTGATCTCCAGCATCTGCAGACCTCACTTTCTCCTCAACAGTTTGTTTCTGGACTAGTGTTTGAACAGCTGATTGTTTCTGGGTCAGTTGTTGTCTAGGAAGCTGCCAAGCCCTTTCCACTCTTGTGATTTTGAGGCTGAAGTATTCTTGCAGACTCAAAAGTGAAGTTTGTTGATTGCAAACAATGTATGCACTTTCAATTCACACCACAACACAGTGCAACTTGTAACAGTTATAGAGTCTTAGAGATATGCAGCATGGAAACAGACCCTTCAGTCCAACTCGTCCGTGCTGAGCAGATATCTGAAATAAATCTAGTCCCATTTGGCCCATATTCTTCTAAACTTCTAACATTGAGTCTTGATGACTCTTCATCAGACCTGAAGTGAAGCTGAAGTGCAGATATATTTGCTCGTGGTGTTCATGTACTAATGTGTGGATCTTGTTTAGTAACGTGACCATCAAGATTTGCACTGTTCTGAACCTGTCTTTCTTCTCCTTTTAGTGACCTACAGTCTTACAGACATAGAATTTCTTACTGATGGCTTACGTCCCTAGTAACGTTGCTAAGTTTGTAAGCTGTTATCGTCTCTCAGCACTGACACTGGGTCTTTTGCCTCACGTGCTTGTATTATTCACTTTTTAAACTTAACATAAATCTCGAGTGTGCATTCGAAAATGAATAGACTCTGTTAATAAAATTAAAGTACATCAGACATTGGAAATTTGAAATAAAAAAAGAAATTCACCAGGACCTTTGCTATGGTAGGATCAATGGAAAGAGTTATTGCTTCAAATATGATTTCTCTCTTTTAGAGAGTCTGAAGAAGAATTGTATCAGACTCAAAACATTAAATCTGATTCTCATTTCATCAAACAGACACTATGGTCCTTTTTTGCGTATTGTTGGTCTTACGAACATATAAACTGGAAACATGTGTCGGCCATTATTCCTTCAAGCCTTCTCTGCTATTCAGAAAGATTTGATTCCTCCACATTAATGGTTATTCCCCCCTTTCCTAATATTCTTTGACCTCCTCACTTGACAAGTATTTATCAATCTCTGACTTAAATCCTCACTCAAATAAAAATCTTTTTCCTTAACAAATGGTGGAAACAAAGTATGAGAAATTTACAATACTCTATGAGAAAAATAAAACAGTCTCCTCTTCTCTGTCTTAAATGAGCAATCCCTTGTCAATTATACATGCATTCTCCTGAAAGCTCAACTCTTCTTTTAAAATGTTGCTCTTTCAAGAATATTATTTGTTCTTAAATTGAAGCAATTGTCAAAAGCTTTTAGGACATCTTCAAAAACTTCTTTACCCTCTTTCCTGTTTAGTCTGATCATAACATCATTTGGAATTGGATGTACTGAATATAATGCTTCAAACTCACTCAACTTCAGTTTTAGTGTTTTAATTTTGTGGCAATGTTGTTTTCCTAAGAATTGCCACTTCCATGAAATCCAGTCGTGTTCTGTGTGATCCTTTCCTGACAAATAATTTCAGTGTTTTGTCATTTTCAATTTCTTCTCAGTATTTCAATTAATTTTCTTAGTGTGAAGGTATTTTAATTCTGCATTATTTCAATAGTATTTTAAAGACTGTTCTTGGGACATTGATAGGATGAATACCCATCCTGGGGTGGGGAAGTTCAGAACTAGAGGGCATGGGTTTAGGGTGAGAGGGGAAAGATATAAAAGAGACCCAAGGGGCAACATTTTCATGCAGAGTGTGGTACGTGTATGGAATGTGTTGCCAGAGGAAGTGGTGGAGGCTGGTACAATTGCAACAGTTAAAAGGCATTTGGATGGGTTTATGAATAGGAAGGGTTTGGAGGGGTATGGGCTGGGTGCTGGCATGTGGGACTAGATTGGGTTGGGATATGTGGTCGGCATGGATGGGTTGGACCGAAGGATCTGTTTCCATGCTGTACATCTCTGTGACTCTATCCCTTATTCACCAATACTTTTGTAAATTGAATGAGTTTGTAGACTTTACACATTGCAGTATTCCTTTATTTGCCAGTATTTTAAACTATGTATTTTTATAATACAATAACTGTACTAAATAGCCAACAATACGAATTTGATGATTAATTGCATATAAAGGTTTTTAAATCTATTTTTCAAAATACTGGATCTCTCTTGCTTACTGATCTTTTTTTGTCTTTTAAAAAGTCAAAATACTGTCCACCACCTGTCTCTAGGGTGTCCTATCTTCTACAGCAAGGAGTTTTCTTGTTTCTTCATGATTAGAAAGGACATTCTCCAACTTTTGTGCATTGTCTAAAATACAAAGCACTTTACTACACAATTTTAAAATAAAGTTATTTGGCTGTGGTTTTATTAATATTCCTGTTAAAATTGTGGCTGAGTCTGTTTTTGCAACTTTTTAATTTCTCCTAACATCTTTTCTGCTCATAGCATTTTACTGGAGTTTTTTTTTTAGATTTGCTCCATTTTCAAAAGAAATAAGTTCTGAGGCATTTTTGATCTATAACCTCATCTAAATTTATTTTCCAATCTTTCCTATTTATTGTATCTCAAGTAGCCTACTGTTGATGGTGATGAAGCTCATTGCAGGAAGTAATGCAGCTTTGTGCCAATGCACCAATGCAGCTCTGTGCTGTTTCTTATGCACTTGTTCCTTTGTTCCTTGAGGATTTCTGCCTTTACCACCTGAGCCTTCACTTGCTCCTTGCTGTCCTTCTTCACAAATGCCTATACATTTTCTAAGTGTGACTCACTTTTATTCCTTTTGCCCAGCATATGTTATGAGCTTCAGAATGAGTGTTTGCTTTTGGAATGCTGACTGTGTCTTGTTGCTGCTTCCACAAGTCTTCATTTGTCAGTAATTGTTTGTTCACTGCTGACTTTCTCTTCTCAAAGTGACAATGCTCTTAAACTGTCTTGTTACAATTTTTTCCCCTTTTGTCTTCTGAATTGTTCAATTTTGTGGTATTTTTCCTGATGGCCACTTGTTGTATTTACCACCTCTTCTGACATGTGGCACTGGGTAAGCATTGTATAAGATAGTGCATTGCCACCAGTTCTCTTTATTTTTGTATTGTCTTGGGGCTATCTAATGATTAATAGTAGAGGATATGTCACTGTTGAGTATCTACAGATGATGTTCTTGGATAACAAGAATACTTACTGGGTGATAACAACAAGTACAACCATATTTGTTTAGGCATAATTACTTGGACCTCAGGGAACTAGAACAGTTACACCTGCTTTTTCTGAAAACTAGAGTAGAACCCCTTTTTCCATCCCATAGACTGTGCCATTAATAGAATGGGTGAGACCAATGTACATTAGCCCCTTTCAGAACTTTAACCTTACAGAATAGCTTCCTCTTCCTGTATTCAGGGGAAAGAGACTTCTTTTAAAGACTTCATCCATTTTAACTTCCTACAACAATGGAATAGCCTTCCCATGTCTTGCTTCTATCCTCAAGTAGTTTTCTGCTTTCCACTGCTACATTCATGCTTTCACTGTGACCCCTACAAAGGTTGAAAAAAATTGAGATTCTTCGATGAATAATTCAGCACATCATTCCACCATCCCTAGCTGATTGGTTGGCCATCCAGAGAAGCGATCCTGTTGGTATGGGCTGTATTGAGGCATGTCAAAGCTGGCTGAAGACCCCAACAGGTACTTGCTTGTCAATGTTCCCATTGTCCTAATGTTCCACTATTTCATTTCTTTATCAGTAGAAATAAGTCCTTAAAGGAGCTGTGAGTAGGAGAGGAGGTTTCCTACTAAAGCTGGAATTAATGCACAGTATATGGACAATGCCAGCAAATATTTTTGTATTAGCTCTGCACAACAGGTAGTTGATTAGATGCCTTGTGATTCACTCATAGAATTGTGGAATCATACAGTTCAGGAAGAGGTATCTGACCTTTGGTGCCTGTGCTGATTTTTTTTTTGTTAAAGAGCTATCCAACTCAATCCCCTGCCATTTCCTCTTACATTTTTTTCTCGTTACATCAAGACTTTATTTTTGTATGTTACTTTTGAATTTCAACATTTGCAACAGAAAATTCTAAATCAAGACAGCTTACTGAATAAAAAAAAACAATAATTATCAACAGTTGCATTCCCAAACGTAAGTAACACAAATTCCAGTGTTAGTAACATAGTCATGATTCTTATGCAAAGATATTCGTTGGTCTGATTTGCAGTATCTTATTTCAGCAATGTATTTTGCATTCATACCCCAATAATTGAATCTATCAGCTGTACAGGAATCAGCACAATGACAAATGTAATTAACACCAAATTTCTCCAGAGGTTGCTCTTTGAGATGGGACCCAAAAACCTAACAAATTAAAAGCATGTGAGAAGATGAGATTTTTTTTCATTGAATTTGAAAGTGATAGCATTAATTTTCAACAGAAATGTTACTTATAGAATAACAAAATTCATCTTAATATAATTAGTTCAGCTCAAAGTAATTGAGACAGAAAGACACATAACTCTGGAAATTCTAAGGGGGTTCTCTTAATTTTCAATTGCACGACATCTAATATTTTCACTGCCCCTCCACTGGTGTTATGATGGCAGATTGTGTTAGTCCATGCAAAGTCTTAAAAACATAGATCATAGGAGCAGGAATAAGCCTTTCAGCCCATAATGCCCTGCTCCACCATTCAACCTGATCATAGTTAAAAATCACACAACACCAGGTTATAGTCCAACAGGTTTAATTGGAAGCACACTAGCTTTCGGAGCAACGCTCCTTCATCAGGTGATAGTGGAGGGCTCGATCGTAACACAGAATTTATAGCAAAAATTTGCAGTGTGATGTAACTGAAATTATACATTGAAAAATTAATTGTCTGTTAAGCCTTTCATCTGTTAGAATACAGTGATAGTTTCACTTCTTTCATGTGTAAATCACGAAACCTTTTTTTTAAAGTTGCATTAGCTGTTAACAATGGTGATAGCTAGACAATATGTTGAAGGTGTTAGCCCCCTTCCATAGGGAGGGCCTCAACCGGGACCTTGGGTTCATGTCACATTACAGGTGACCACCATTGCACTACACACACACACAGATATTCCTATGCACACACACTCTCACATACACACGGACACAGGTACACACAGACGCGCACACAGACACCCACACACACCCTTATAGACACACAAACTCCCACACTCACACATGCACTCCCTCACAGACTTAAGACACTCTGCACTCATTACACACACACACACACACTTTCTCACACTTACAACCCCCACCCCAGACAGACACACACAGACAGACAGACAAAGACCCACATGCACACATATATTTTGTGGGGTGAATTTGTACTTGCAGAGTTACATTGCACTTTGCTCAAAAACTGCATACATTCATGTAGAACTCTGAGCTCAAAAACTGCATGAATTTATGTAAAACTTTATTTTCTCAATTTTTAGATTAGAATCAATCTAAACATCAGGTCATAGACAGAGAACCCAGGGGGCTAACACCTTCAACATATTGTCTAGCTATCGTCATTGTTAACAGCTAACCCGAGAATGCAACTTTAAAAAAAAGGTTTTGTGATTTACACATGGAAGAAGTGAAACTATCACTGTCTTCTAACAGATGAAAGGCTTAACAGACAATCAATTTTTCAAAGTATAATTTCAGTTACATTATACTGCAAATTTTTGCAATAAATTCTGTGTTACGATCGAGCCCTCCACTATCACCTGATGAAGGAGCGTTGCTCCGAAAGCTAGTGTGCTTCCAATTAAACCTGTTGGACTATAACCTGGTGTTGTGTGATTTTTAACTTTGTACACCCCAGTCCAACACCGGCAATTCCAAATCACAACCTGATCATTGTGGACTCGTTATTTTAACACCATATTTCTTCTCTCCCCATATATCTCAACTTCTTCTGTGCCTAGAAATCTATTTGTTTCTGGAACACATGCAGTGAATGGTCTCCAGAGTATTTCTTCAAGAGAATGTCACAGGTTTACCATTCTCTAAAAGATATTTTCCCTCGTTTCAGCCTGAAATATTCGATAAGATATCTTGAGACCATGACTCATTGTTCCAGAGAGGGAAAAACCTATCCTGCATCCAGGTGTCCCTTCAAATCTTATGATTTTAATACATAACCCCTTCTTGTACTTCTAATCTCCAATGAATACAGGCCTAGTCAACCGAATCTACCCCCACATGACAAATCCACAATCCCAGACATCAGTTAAATGATCATTTGCTATACTCCCTCAATGGTAAGCATGTCTTTCCTTGGGTTAAGAGACCAAAATTTAATATAGTACTCCAGGTGTGATATTGAAATGGCATGTGCAAGGGTGATAAGACTTTAATTCTCCTTTACTTCAATCCTCTCGCAACAAGAGTCTTCATACCATTCCTGAAGAAGGGCTTATGTCCGAAACGTCAATTCTCCTGCTCCTCGGATGCTGCCTGGCCTGCTGTGTTTTTCCAGCACCACATTTCTGGTCTCCAGCATCTGCAGTCCTCACTTTCTTCATCATACCATTGGTCTTGCTAACTGCTTATTGCACCTGCAGACTTGTTTTCAGTGACTGGTATTTGAGGACACTCAGGTCCCTTTTGTACACCAACATTTCCAAATATATCACCATTTACATCATTGCCCAAATTAGATACCTTCACATTTATTCATGTTATATTGAATCTGCCATGCATTTATCTCTTCACTCAATTTGACTAAATTGCCTTGAAGCCCCTCTACTTCCTTCTCATCACTCACAATCCCATTTAGTATAGTATCATAAGCAGAAGAGGAAATTACATATGATTCCCTCATCAAAATCATTGACATATACTGTGAATGGCTGGGGCCCAAGTGCTGATCCCTGCAGTCCCCCACTAATCACTGCCTTCCATTCTAAAAAAAAGCACTAAGTGTAACAAACACTTATTTCTATTTGGTTTTCTGCCTGCTAACCAATTCTCAATCCCATGTGTTTTGATTTGCACAACAGTTTAATATCTCACATAAATTATGACGTGAAACAGGATATTTATCTCTCCCATCCACCACAAAATGTGCATTCATTCAAAATTGTTTAAAGATCATACATTTACACTTACAACTAGTTTAGGTAATAAGCTTGTATACTGCAGTTGAATGAAATTTTCAGACCCCACTACTATCACAATTGTATGTGTAGGTTTCTGCGGGAACCATCCAGGGAATCTTGGATGGATTGATTGCTACCAATCCTCCTTGTTACTATCAATCTAAGTTACTGATACTATCTGGGAAGCATTGTCTACACATAAATGTTGGCAGGAGATAGGCACAGAATTGATTAAATGGGATATTTTTATTACATATCACTTTAGCAGCTAGTTACATTGTCTCTTGGGAGACAATCTCCACCTCAGATATAATCAGGTTCAAATTTAAGATAAAATAAACACAACACATAGCTAAAATACTGGACACTAAGAACAATCACTGAAGTACTATACACCCTCTGGTGAACATATGTAGAACTCTTGAGTCACATAGAAATATAGCTCCTCTCGGGAACAATCCAATACAGTTTGATGGGCAGAGCTTACCTTGTGATGTTAGTTAATCTTTTCAATTATTGACTGTTTTGTGCAAAATATTACAGAAGTGAAGACTTAATAATCCTTATAACCTCCAGATGCTACACGTCCCTGGTTCATTCATGTTGACAATATGGTCAAGCTGGCATCTGTCTTTCAAGAGAACATAATGTCATGTGTAAAACTTCAAGATTTATTGCTACAGAAAATATAAATAGCAACAAGCACGTGCCACTTTATCCTCAAGAGTGATACAGTGGGAATAATCTTTCACTGGTTCTCCATAAACTCACTTCTCTTAGTTGCAGTGTTCTATTTGGATTTGCTTATAAATCCTGGGCTTTTTCTTTAATCCTTTCCCAGCTGGAACCAGTTTCATCACTGAGAGGTTTTTGATCTATAACTTTACAACACAATTCCTGTCTATGATCATTATTTTCACCCTTTGTCCAAAGAATAATGTTATCCAGATGCTGTTAATAAGTAACATCTCTATTGCATTTAGCACCTCTCAAAAGAGGATGCAGTTCTTTAAAATTAGATTAGACTTCTATGTTTTTCTGTGTTGCGTGGTGCTCTGCTTTGACTAATTTTCAATTACAATGGGACAATAATTTTAAATTAATTAGCTGAACAAGCTTTGAAACCTTGTTAGCTATTTCTGACCATCTAAATAGGGAATCTGGCGTTTTGGGGATTTTACAGCTGATATTTTTCCTTCATTTAATGCCTTCTATAATTTTGTTGGGATTCCAACATTACGTACAACCTTGTTTCTTTCCTTATCCAACATGTGTATAAATTTGTAGATTGAACAGAAACTCTCTGCATTTTGACTTCTGAATTAGATTGCACACCATTGCATGATCACAGTTGGAACAACAAGCACTTCACTGGACTCTGATTAACAAATTGAAAAATTAGCATGAGTGGATAAATCGACAAGCAATTGGATATATTGTTTTTAACTATCTCCCCTCAGAATATATGTAAAAAACCATCAACTACCAAACTGCAGTCTAAAATGGACTAAGCACTAAATATATCAATATTATACTGTCAATATAAACAGCAAAATGTATTTCTATAGTGACTTAAACCAATGAAATGTCCCAAAACACAAGAGTTGAATTGAAGAAACATCAGCAGCAAGAACAAGAAAATTGTTTAAAGAGATTAAAAGAGGAAACAAAATGTAAGGGTATATGAAGCATGGGCTTGGGTATTCCTCGGTGAGGAGTTGAAGTGATTGGGGATGTAGACCAGAATAAGAAGATCATGATTTTGGAGTATTGTTTTGTATAAGATGATTTGAGGTAGGAAGGGATGAAGCCATAGAGAAATTTGAATATGACAATGACATTTTAAATTATATTCTTGATAGACCATGAACTCGTGTAGATCAGTGGACAAAAAGATATGGGACTTAGTGTGAATTATGATCTTAGCTCAAACGTGTGAAGGGCAGAAGATGGCTGGTCACTCAGGAGAACATTAAAAGCTATTTGTCACATGGATATATGATGTCATTTCAGTCAGATACAAAAGAAGATGAGATATGTTGTATATGAGTCACTGATTCAAATGTTCAATAGCTCATTAAGTAGCAAGTAACCATGTATTATATATAGATCTGTAGTCTCATCAATTAAGAAAATGATATTCAGATCTTTGGAAATATAAGCATGAATGTTTAATATTGATGTATGGCAAAATTTGGGGAGCATGAAATTAATCTGAGTTAAGTTGGAGAGTTTGGTAGTTATTAGAGATTTCTCAGCTTGATGTCAAGAGGTTTATGAGTTGCAGATCCTGTTTCAGTAAGTTGATGGATCTCTTTGAGGAATTAATCAGTATAGCAGAGGTTGCTATTTCTGTTTTACATTCTGTGTCTTGATTTGCATAAAGTGTCAAAGGCTTGGAAAGGAACAGGTATCATATGGAATAATTAAATAGAAACCATGCTGGGTAGATAACTGAATGACATTTAAGAATTGTGATCAACTGCAGTGGATCAGAATGAAGCCTGATTACTTGCCGCAAGGCAGTGTACTGGAGGTTTGCAAAATAAAGGCAGGATGTTATTACAATTTGACAGATTATTTGAGATTTGGGATGGTAACACTGGAATGTATTCAAATAAAACCATCTTAAAACATACTATATTCTAATGAAAAGTCAATTGGCCCATAAGACCATAAGACGCTGGGCCAGAGTTAGGCCATTCAACCCATCGAGTCTGGTCTGCTTATTCAATTAGATCTTGATTGATCTGATAATGTTCAACTCCACATTTTTGCCTTTTCCTTATAAACCTCAATTCCCCAGCTGATTTAAAAATATGTCTATCTCAGCTTTGAATTTTCTGATTGACCCAGCCTCGACTGACCATTCCACTAAAGAATTCCACAGATTCACTACCTTCTAAAAGAATAAACTCCTCCTGATCTCTGCCTTAAATGTGCGATCTCTTTTCCTGAGATTATGACAACCCCTGGTCCTAGACTTGCCACAAGGAGAAATAACATCTCTACATTTACCCTGTCAAGCTTCCTAAGAGCATCTTATACCTTTAAATAAGGTTGCCTTTCATTCTTCTCTATGTCGATGAGCACACTCTCGAATTATTCAACCTCTCTTAGTAAGATGCAGGATCAACCTACTGAACCATGCCCAACTGTCTCCAAAGCTGGTATAGAAAACATAGAACATAGAAAAGTACAGCACAGTGCAGGCCCTTCGGCCCACGATGTTGTGCCGAGGATTAATCCTAATCTAAAATAAAGTAACCTAACCTACGATCCCCTCAATTCACTGCTATCCATGTGCATGTCCAGCAGTCACTTAAATGTCCCTAATGACTCTACTTCCACCGCCACCATTGGCAACATGTTCCATGCGCCCACAACTCTCTGCGTAAAGAACCCACCTCTGATGTATCCTCGATACCTTCCTCATAACACCTTAAAACTATGACCCCTTGTGCCAGTCAATCCTGCCCTGGGGAAAAGTCTCTGGTTATTGACTCTATCCATGTCTCTCATCACCTTATACACCTCGATCAGGTCACCTCACTTCCTCTTTCTCTCCAGAGAGAAAAGTCCGAGCTCATCAACCTCTCCTCGTAAGGCAAGCCCTCCAGTCCAGGCAACATCCTGGTAAACCTCCTTTGCACCTTCTCCAAAGCCTCCACAATTTTCCTATAATAGGGTGACCAGAACTGGATACAATATTCCAAGTGTGGTCTCACCAGCATTTTGTAGAGTTGCAGCAAAGCCTCGTGATTCTTAAACTCGATCCCCCTGTTAATGAAAGCCAAAATACCATATGCTTTCTTAACAACCCTATCGTTTTGGGTAGCAACTTTGAGGGATTTATGCACTTGAACACCAAGATCCCACTGTTCCTCAACACTGCCAAGAATCCTGTCTTTAATCCAATATTCAGCATTCAAGTTTAACCTTCCAAAATGCATCACTTCACATTTATCCAGGTTGAACTCTATGTGCCATTTCTCAGCCCAGCTCTGCATACCGTCAATGTTGTGCTTCAGCCTGCAATAGTCCTCAATACTATCAATGGCATCTCCAACCTTTGTGACATTGGAAAACTTAAGAACCCATCCCTCAACCTCCTCATCCAAGTCATTTATAAAAACTACAAAGAGCAGAGGCCCAAGAACAGAGCCCTGCGGGACACCACTCACCACTGACCCCCAGGCAAAATATTTTCTATCTACAACTACTTTCTGCCTCCTGTCAGCCGACCAATTCCGAATCCAGACAGCCAAATCTCCATGTATCGCATTCCTCCTGACTTTATGAATTAGCCTACCGTGGGGAACCTTATCAAATGTCTTACTGCAATCCATGTACACCACACCCATTGCTCAATCTTCATCAACCTGTCTCATCACCTCCTCAAAGAACTCAATAAGATTTGTGAGGCATGATCTGCCCCTCACAAAGCCGTGCTGACTGTCTTTAATCATGCTGTGCTTTTCCAAATAGCCTTAAATCCTATCCCTCAGAATTCTTTCCAAAACCTTGCTGCCAACAGACATGAGACTGACTGGTCTGTAATTGCCAGGGATTTCCCTATTCCCTTTCTTGAAAAGACAAACAGCATTTGCCTCCCGTGGAGAGTGAGGAAGCAAAGATCTTCACCAGCAGCTTAACAACATCCTTTCTCATTTCCCGGAGCAACCTAGGATGAATCTGGTTTGGCCCTGGGGACTTATCAATCTTAATGTTTGGCAATATTTCTTGCACATCAACTTCCTCAATCTTGATCTGTTCAAGCCTGTTTCTTTGCTGCTCAAAGTTCTCATTCACAACAAGGTCCCTTTCCTTTGTGAAAACCATAGCAAAAAACTCATTCAGGGCTTCCTCTATCTGCTCAGACTCCATGCACAAGTTCACTATGCTATCCCTGATTGGCTCTATCTTCTCCCTGATCATTCTCTTATTCCTCATGTAGGAATAAAATCCCTTTGGGTCCTCCCTAAACCTTCCTGCCAAGCCTTTTTTGTGCCCCCTCCTGGTGTTCCTCAATCCATTTATGAGCTCCACCCTAGCAAACTTGTAATCCTCTCAAGCTGTGCTAGACCCTTGCTTCCTCCATCTTACTTAAGCTATCATCTTCCTTTTGATGAGAAGCTCCTCTATTCTCGTCATCCAAAGCTTCTTAATCTTATCGCTTCTTGACTGTCTCAGAGGAACAAATTTATTCATCACTCGCAACAACTGCTCCATATGTCTGTTGTGCCCTTTCTGTGCTACAATTGCTCCCAATCTGTACTTCCCAACTCCTATCTGATAGCATCATAATTTCCTTTCCCCCAATTAAATATTTTCCCATGGTAACTGCTCCTTTCTCTCTCAATGGCTATGGTAAATGTGAGACAGTTGTGGTCACTGTCACCAAAGTATTCTCCCACTGTGAGATCTGACACCTGTTCTGGCTCATTGCTGAGCACCAAATCCAAAGTGGCCTCTCCCCTCATTGGCTTGTCTTCATACTGAGTAAGGAAATCCTCCTAAACACACCTGACAAAAATGGCTCCATCCAAACCATCTGCAGTAAGGAGGTTCCAATTAATATTGGGAAAGTCGAAGTCACCCATAACAACAACCCTGCTCCATCTGGACTTTTCTAATATCTGCCAAAATCTTCGATCTCCCTACTGCTATTAGGGGGTCTGTAGAAGACCCCCAATGAGGTGACTGTTCCCTTGCTGTTCCTAACTTTCACCCATACTGATTCAGTGGACAAATCTTATTCGACAACTTTCATTTCTGTAGCTGTGATGCACTCTCTGATTAGCAATGCTACACCCCCTCCTATATCTTCTGAGATAAAAACCTGAAAATTGTTCGCAGTGTTCCAGCTGCAGTCTGACTAGTGCCTTTTACAGTTAGCAAGACTTCCTTACTCTTATGCTCTATTTCCTTTGGAATAAAGGCCAACATTCGATTTGTCTTCTCGAATACCTGCTCAGATGCTAGCTTTTTGTGATTCATGGAAGTGGATTCCCAAATCCCTCTGTCCTGTAGCTTTCTGCAATCTTTCCTTATTTAAATAACATTTAGTCTATATGCTTAAAATAGTTAACCATATAATATATGTCAAGTTTTTATCCATTTGCTTAACGTGGCTATATCCCTCTGTCGTCTTCACCAGCGGCCTTGAAACATTGGGTGGAATCTTATGATATTATAAATAAATGATCCAAATTCCTGAAAATAAACAAGATGCACTTGTGCATTCATCCTAATTAGCAGCCCCCTGTCAGTCTGACGTTGACTAGTTGGATTCTATCCTTTCTAAATCACTTACTGCAGTTCTTTTTTTAAAAAAATCGCTTTATTCAAAGGGGAAAGGGCTTTCTTTGAGGAATTCCAACTGTCCATTGCCCAACAACTATACTGGGAAGTAGCCTGCCATTTAGCAATTAGCTACTTTGTAGCAATTGTAATTGTTTGATATTGTATTTTGAGTTTGAAAATACTTCAGATCCCTGATATGGAATTTCAGGTTTAAATCACTGCGAGCTTTTTGTCCCCTGCAGACAAATTGTTGACTGAACAAAATGAGACAACATCTTTATCATGTTTCAGAATACAGTTTTCTTTGGTTCATCTGTACTACAGAGACAGTAGACCTTGTTCAATGCCCTCAATTGCTATTACAATCACGTATTGCATCCATCATTGCATCAGTGCTCTAGGATTATCCAGTATGTATATTAATTATAACTGACAATAATTAGCTGAGTGTTCCTGAAGGATTTATGGTGTAAAATTATTGTCATTGCTCAGTTCAGAATAAAATAATTAACTTTGCTTATTGCTCACCAGCCCTGACTATTACCCAGGATCCTTAATGGATATGAAACTGCTCTGTCAAATTCTGTTTGTTCGTTCTCTGAAGAGCCTTAGAACATTTTGTTATGTTAAAAGGTGCTTTGCAAACATAAATTATTACAGTATATCAGTTTTAATTGAAAATCATCAGGCCAACTAGTTAAGATGAAATGCATCTCAGAATCTTCAGAAAGTAAAGAATGCAAGTGCATGAGGTTCCTTTAAATGTTCAAGTTTCAGAAATAGAGATCAGCTGTACAGAAGAACCAGAACAGCAAATGTTTTAAAATAGAAACCAAAATTGCTGGTGACACTCAGCAGGTCTGGCAGCATTTGTGGAGAGAAAACAGAGTTAACGTTTCTCCGGGGCTTCAGAACAATGTGAAGGAGGGTGCAGGGGAGGTGGATAATAGCATGGAATTGGAAACACAAAGAGGTCAACGAGGATGATTTTGAATGGCAAAGCAAGTTCAAGGGGCTGAATGGCCTACTTCTCCTGATTCATATGTTCATACAGCTGTAAGTTCTTACATATGTATGCACTTACTGAAGATAATTTCAAGCACAAGGATAAATGCAATATGACTTGCTTTTATCATTGCTGCGATGCCAAATGCAATTTAGCAAGAAGCTATTGATTTGCTGTCAGAAGGATGAACTGAGAGGTCAGCTTTCTCCTCTTGGTGATGAGTATTGAAGAACTAAAGTGCACTGAGCTTGGGTCATTTCAATCCAATTTTTAACATACAGAGGCTCCCAAATGGAGATCTTATACTTCACCTCATTAGTTAGTTTGCTGTGTTGGGTCAGGATGATCAATGTTGCCATAACAATTTTAAACTGCACGTTTGCTTGTTTCTCTGAAGCAGCGTGCCGGAGGTGTAACACATTATGCAAACCTTTTGCTTTTATTTAACTGGGCTGCCTTTACAATCGTGATACTAGTCTTTGGCGACTGTCTTATGAGAAACAGTAGTGCAGAGTGGAACAATCAGTCACCCTGCTGAATTGCCATGAATTCAAAAGCATTCATGTTGCTTTCTCAAATACGTACTCTTGAGATGAATCCATGTTTTGTTGCTTCTCTTCCCCAAAAAGCTTTTCTTCAGTTAAAATCACAAATAATTCCAACTGTGTATTTCTAATATAAATATAAATATTCCTGAAGCCAGTAGCTAATTGTTAGCGAGCAACCAGATTTCACAAGGAGATTTCAAAACTGTAAATCAGAATTGTGGGTTTATTCATAGAGTCATAGAGATGTACAGCATGGAAACAAATCCTTTGGTCCAACTTGTCCATGCCGACCAGATATCCCAACCTAACCTCATCCCATTTTCCAGCACTTGGCCCATATCCCTCCAAGCCCTTCTATTCATATATCCATCCAGATGCCTTTTAAATGCTGTAATTGTACCAGCATCCACCACTTCCTCTGGCAGCTCACTCCATGCACACACAACACTCTGTGTGAAAAGGTTGCCCCTTAGGTCCGTTTATATCTTTACCTTCTCACCCTAAACCTATGCCATCTAGTTCTGGATACCCCCATCCAAGAGAAAAGACCTTGTCTATTTACCCTATCCATGCCCCTCATGATTTTATAAACCTCTAGAAGGTCACCCCTCAGCCTCTGATGCTCCAGGGAAAACAGCCTATTCAGCTTCTCCCTCTAGCTCAAATCCTCCAACCCTGGCAACATCCTTGTAAATCTTTTCTGAACCCTTTCAAGTTTCACAACATCTTTCCAATAGGAAGGAGACCAGAATTGCACACAATATTCCAACAGTGGCCGAACCAATGTCCTGCACAGCCGCAACATGACCTCCCGACTCCTATACTCAATCGTCTGACCAAAAAGGAAAGCATACCAAACGCCTTCTTCACTATCCTATCTGCCTGCGACCCCACTTTCAAGGAGCTATGAACCTGCACTCCAAGGTCTCTTTGTTCAGCAACACTCACTAGGACCTTCCCATGAAGTGTAGAAGTCCTGCTAAGGTTTACTTTCCCAAAATGCAGCACCTCGCATTTATCTGAATTAAACTCCACCTGCCATTTCTCAGCCCATTGGCCCATCTGATCAAGGTCCCATTGTACTTTGAGGTAACATTCTTCACTGTCCACTAAACCTCTAATTTTGGTGTCATCTGCAAACTTACTAACTGTATCTCCTATGTTCACTTCCAAATCATCTATGCAAAAAGCGTGGACCCAGTACCAATCCTTGTGGCACACCACTGATCACAGGCCTCCAGTCTGAAAAACAGCCCTTCACCACCATGCTCTGTCTTCTACCTTTGAGCCAGTTCTGTATCCAAATGGCTAGTTCTCCCTGTATTCCATGAGATCTAACCTTGCTAACCAGTCTCCCATGGGGAAACTTGCCGAACGCTTTTCTGAAGTCTATATTGATCACATCAACTGCTCTATCATCATCAATCCTCTTTGTTACTTCTTCAAAAAACTCAATCAAGTTTGTGAGACATGATTTCCCATGAACAAAGCCATGTTGACTGTCCTTAATCAGTCCTTGCCTTTCCAAATACATGTAAATCCTGTCCCTCAGCATTCCCTCCAACAGCTTGCCCACCACTGATGTCAGGGCCACCGGTCTATAGTTAGAAGAAAGTGAGGACTACGGATGCTGGAGATCAGAGTCGAAGAGCTGTGCTAGAAAAGCACAGCTGGCCAAGCAGCATCCAAGAACCAGGTGTGTCGACGTTTGAGCATAAGCCCTTCATCAGGAATGAGGGGGTGGCCCAAGGGGGCTGACAGGAAAATGGGAGGAGGGTAGAGCTGGGGAAGGTAGCTGAGAATGCGATAGGTAGATAAAGATGGGAGAGGTGAACGTGATAGGTTGGAGAGGAGGATAGATAGGTGGGAAGAAGATGGGCTAGTAGGACAGTTCAAGAAGGCGGTACCAAGTTGGAAGGTTGGATCTGGGATAAGGTGGGGAGAAGGGAAATGGGGAAACTAGTGAAATCCACATTGATCCCATGTGGTTGGAGGGTCCCAAGACAGAAGATAAGATGTTCTTCCTCTAGGCGTCAGGTGGCGAGAGTTTAGCCCTAGAGGAGGCCCAGCACTTGCATGTCCATGAAGGAGTGGGAGAGGAATTAAAGTGTTTGGCCACAGGCCAGTGGGGTTGTTTAGTGCGTGTGTCTCTGAGATGTTCTCTGAAATGTTCTGCTAGTTGGCGTCCTGTCTTCCCAATATAGAGTAGATCACATCAAGAGCAACAGACTCTGGGTGGGAAGGGAAATATATCCCTGGTGCTGGGGTCTGTAGATGGCAGAAGTGGCGGAGGATAATGCGATGTGTCCGGACTCTCCCTCCCCGAGGAAAAGACATTGCCTATTTACCATGCCCGTCATGATTTTATAAACCTCTATAAGGTCACCCCTCAGCCTCCGATGCTCCAGGGGAAACAGCCCCAGTCTATTCAGCCTCTCCCTATAACTCAAATCCTACAACCCTGGCAACATCCTTACAAATCTTTTCTGACCCCGTTCCAGTTTCATTACATCCTTCCTATAGCAGGGAGACCAGAATTGCACACAGAATTCCAACAGTCACTCAAATAACTTCCCAGGAATATCTTCCCTAAATACAGCCATAATGCTATCCCTTATCAAAAAAGTCCTTCCCCTCTTCTCTTGCCTCCCTTTCTATCCTTCCTGTAGCATCTATACCCTGGAACATTAAGCTGCCAGTCCTGACCATCCCTGAACCTCATTTCTGTAATCGTTATAATTTCCCAGTCCCATGTTCCCTACCATGTCCTGAGTTCATCTGCCTTTCCTGTTCGGCCTCTTACGTTGAAATAAATGCAGTTTAATTTATCTGTACTACCTTGTTTTCTGTTTTGTTCCTTCCTTCTCCTTTTCCCAACTGCACCAGTCTCAGATTGATGTTTTTTCTCACTATCTTCCTGGATGTCCCCCGCTTACTAATTTAAATCATCCCAAGCAGCTCAAGCAAATCTATATTAGTCCCTTTCCAATTCAGGTGCAATCCATCCTTCTTATACAGGTCACTTGTACCCCAGAAGAGACTCCAATGATTCAAAAATGTGAATCCTTCTCCCCTACACCAGTTCCTCAGCTACACATTCATCTGCTCTATCCTCCTATTCTGACCCTTGCGAGCTCCCAGCACCGGGAGCAATCCAGATATTACTACGCTTGAGTATCTACGTTTTTAATCTCCTGCCTAATTTCCTATATTCTCTCCTCAGCACCTTGTCCTTTTCTCATCCTATGTCAATAGTTCCAATGTATACAACAACCTCTGCTGGTCCCTCTCCCCTTTGTGAGTATTCTGCACTCTTTCCAAGATATCCTTGATCTTGGCACCAGGGAGGCAACACACCATTCTGATATCTTGTTGTCAGCTGCAGAAAAGTCTGTCTGTGACTCTGACTACAGAGTCCCCTATCATATCAATTGCTTGGAACCTGACTACCCCTCGTTACACTGGAAACCAGATTGGCTGTTGGTGCTACATTCCACCGAGAGCCCATCATCCCCTGCATTTCTAAAACAGCATACTTATTTGAGATAGCCATAAGAGACTCCTGCACTACCTGCCTACCTCTCCTACCTTTCCTGGAAGTAGCCCACCTACCTGACTATATCTGTAGTTTTTCTACTTTCTATTATTGCCATCCATCTTACATTCCCAGCTGCTGTTAGTTCCTTCTTGCCTCTAACTGCTGCTCCAACCGATTCATGCGATCCAATGGAATTCACAACCTTTTTGCAGACATCATCACTCGTAACATGGAAACTGTCCATCATCTCCCACATCCAACAGAATCAGCACGTCACTCTATGAAAGGCCATCTTTGCAACCTAACAATCTACAGACTCAGAAAATAGCAGAGTCTTACTGCTCTAACCAACACTGCTCCAGGATAACTTAATACCTATGTGTTACATATTGAGTTTAATCAAGACACAGATCTAAAAAAAAAATGCTATACCTCTAGTATGTCAGATGGATCAGTTTTTGTCCAATGTGTGCAAGAGGGTTTCCTGACACAGTATGTCAAAGGGCCAACAAGAGGGGAGGCCACACTGGATCTGGTGCTTGGTAATGAACCAGGCCAGGTGTTTTATTTAGCTGTAGGTGAGCACTTTGGAGAAAGTGACCATAATTCGGTTACATTTAGTTCAGCGATGGAAAGGGATAGGTACATGTCAGAGGGCAAGAGTTATAGATGGGAGAAGGGCAATTATAATGTGATTAGGCAAGACTTAGGAGGCATAGATTGGGGCAGCAAAATGCAGGGGATGGGGACAATTGAAATGTGGAGCTGGTTTAAGGAACAGATATTGTCTTTGATAGGTATGTCCCTGTCAGGCAGGGAGGAAGTGATAAGATAAGGGAACCGTGGTTTACTAAAGAAATTGCATCTCTTGTTAAGCAGAAGAGGGAGGCTTATGTGACATTGAGGTAAGATGGTTCGGATGAAGTGATGGAGAATTACAGATTAGCTAAGAAGGATTTAAAGGGAGAGTTAGATTAGATCAGATTACTTACAGTGTGGAAACAGGCCCTTCGGACCAACAAGTCCACACCGACCCGCCGAAGCGCAACCGACCCATACCCCTACATTTACCCCTTACCTAACACTACGGGCAATTTAGCATGGCCAGTTCACCTGACCTGCACATCTTTGGACTGTGGGAGGAAACCGGAGCACCCGAAGGAAACCCACACAGACACGGGGAGAAGGTGCAAACTCCACACAGTCAGTCACCTGAGGCGGGAATTGAACCCGGGTCTCCGGCGCTTTGAGGCAGCAGTGCTAACCACTGTGCCACCGTGCCGCCCACCAAGAAGAGCAAAGACAGCACATGAACAGTCTTTAGCAGGTAGAATAAAGGAGAACCCTAAAGCTTTCTATAGATATGTGAGGAATAAAGGGATGACTGGGGTAGGAATAGGGCCAGTCAAAGACAGAAGTGGAAAGTTGTGTGTGAACCCTGTAGAGATCGGAGAGGTGCTAAACGAATATTTCTCATCTGTTTTCACTCAGGAAAAGGAGAATATTGTAGAAAAGAAGACTGAGATACGGGCTATTAGACTTGAAAGGATTGAGATTAGTAAGGAGGAGGTGTTATCAATTCTAGAAGGTGTGAAAGTAAATACGTCCTCTGGGCCGGATGGGATTTTTCCAAGAATTCTCTGGGAAACTATGGAGGAGATGGCCGAGCCTTTGGGCTTGATCGTCATTGTCTACAGGTTTAGTACCAGAGGACAGGAGGATTGCAAATGTTGTGCCCTTGTTCAAGAAGGGCAGCAGAGATGACCCAGGTAATTATAGACCAGTGAGCCTTACTTCTGTTGTAGGAAAGGTTTTGGGAAGGATTATAAGAGATAGGATTTATAATCATTTCACAAGCAACTATTTGATTTGAAATAGTCAACATTGATTCGTCAAGGGCAGGTCATGTCTCACAAACCTCATTGAGTCTTTTGAGAAGGTGACCAAGCATGTGCATGAGGTTAAGACAGTTGATGTGGTGTACATAGAGTGGTGGACAGTGTGGAAGAATGTTACAGGTTGTAGGGGGACTTGGATAAACTGCAGAATTGGGCTGAAAGATGGCAAATGGAGTTCAACGCAGAGGTGGTTCACTATGGAAAGAATAACAGAAAGGCAGAATACTGGGGTCAATAGAAATATTCTTGGTAGTGTGGATATGCAGATGGATCTTGGTGTCCATGAACATAGATCCCTGAAAGTTGCCATCTAGGTTGATAGTGCTGTTAAGAAGGCATACAGTGTGTTATTGATAGAGGGATTGAGTTCCGGAGCTGTAATGTCATACTGCAACTGTACAAAATGCTAGTGCAGTCTCACTTGGAGTATGGCATGCAGTTCTGGTTGACCCATTACAGGAAGGATGTGGAAGCATTGGAAAAGGTGCAAAGGAGCTTTACCGTATTGTTCCCTGCTCTGAAGGGAAGGTCTTACGAAGAAAGGCTGAGGGACTTGAGTCTGTTCTCATTAGAGAGAAGAAGACTAGGAGGGGATTTGATAGAGACATACAAGATGTTCAGAGGATTGGATAGGGTGGAGAGAGAGAGTCCTTTTCTGAGGATGATGACATCTGCTTGTACAAGGGGGCATAGCTGCAAATTGAGGGGTGAGAGATTTAAGAGAGATATCAGAAGCAGGTTCTTTATTCAGAGAGTGGTAAGGGTGTGGAATGCCCTGCCTGCGAATGTAGTTAACTCAGCCACATTAGGGGCATTTAAACAGTCCTTGGATAAGAATATGGATGATGATGGGATAGTGTTGGATGATGGGCTTAGATTAGTTCACAGGTTGGTGCAACATCAAGAGCCAAAGGGCCTGTTCTGTGCCGTATAGTTCTATGTTCTATGTAATAGTCTAAAAAACAACCCACTCTACTCACTGTTGTAGATTCACAAAAAAAGTAAAGCAACACTTTTTTAAAAAACCACTTAGTTGCTCCCCTGGTGTGAGCTCTCCCACACAAATTTCTCCAAGGTCAGCTGTGAATTTCACTGTTGGTTTATTTTTCTTAGAACAAACTCCTATGTCC
The DNA here is from genome assembly GCF_037043375.1 of Chiloscyllium plagiosum. Lineage (NCBI taxonomy): Eukaryota > Metazoa > Chordata > Chondrichthyes > Orectolobiformes > Hemiscylliidae > Chiloscyllium > Chiloscyllium plagiosum. The sequence goes on from NW_028270144.1 coordinate 67,278,016, forward strand.
AGAGATACTTGAAACTAAACAGCAGAGACAGTCAGCTGTGCAGGTTTACTGCTGGGTCAGACAGCTATGCAGTTTACTTCTTTGCTTTTTCACCTCCCACACGGTATCTGCTTTTTCTCTGTTCCTCCTTTTCTAAAGTGCTATTGTTTTGATCATTTTTTTAAAGTTCAAAAACAATGCAACAGCTTATAAAACAGTAATCACTGCTTCAAACATTCAAGGAAATCAGCTCCAACACTGAAAATACTTCAAAAAAGGAGATCTCTTACAACCATCCTCCATCTTGGATCACCCAGAATTCCCTGAAAGCTGGAGAAGTGGCTAAATTAGTGTGAAAAACAGTTAAAAGGATAGATGGTTGAGAGCAAGAGCAGATGTTTGAGATAACATAATTCCTACAAAAAATGTATTCCTGTGAGAAGGAAAGATGTTATGAGAAGGATGTACCATTCCAAGTTAGCTCAGAAGTTAGTGATGTGTAATGCTGCAAATAGTAGAGTAGACTAGAAAATTGGAATTTTTCTAAAAACCAGAAAGGGGTAGATAAAGCAATAACAAGAGGGAGAAATTTGACTTATGAGACAAAATTAGGAAGAAATTTAAAAATAGATGACAAACGCTTCTTCAAGTATAAGCAAAGACCAAGCAAAGATGAAGCTAGGGAAAAATAAATTGGAGAGGCTTTGACCAAATATGAAGTATCTGCCTTCACATAACTCAATGGAAGTATCTCAAGAATAGTAGAAAATCTAAAGGAAAAGGAGAGTTAGAAATTTATGTAATAAAATAGTTCAATTATGATTCCTGGGGATGGACTGATGGAAGGGCAACAAGTTCCTGGACATGTTGGCCTGCATCCTTGGGTCTTGTAGGTAGTGGCTGCAGAGATGGTTGACAATGGATTGATGGTAATCCTCAAAAAAATCCCTAGATTCTGCAAAAAATCGTGTATTTACAAACTGCGAAAGCAATGTCACTATTCAAAAAGGATGGTGACAAGACAGGAAACTAGTCTAAAATCTTTGGCTCGGGAAGTACTATAATCTGTTATTAAGAAGGTAGTCTATTTAAAAAATAATAATATGAACAGGCAGAGACAACATGGTCATGTGAAAGGGAAATTCTGTGTAGAGAAGTATATATTTTTTTGAATTTGCGAGAAATAGGATCATTAATGGGGAATCAATCGATGTTGTGTACTTAGATTTCCAAAAGCCATTTGATAAAGTGACATTTAAAAAGGTGCTTATGTATTAGGAATAGTATATTGGTATGGAAAGAAGATTGCCAAAATAACAGGAAACAGAAACTTGTGATACATGGACCATTTAATGGTTGATTAAACTACAACTAATACTGAAGTCTTAACTGTGTACAACCTTTGTTATTTGTCTTGGCTGAAAGGGCAAGCTGTTTTGTAGCCAAATTCCCTGTATCATCACTATTTGATTTCGTACCTGTAAAATGATCTGTAAGGGATATAAATAGTTGAAAATAGTTTAGAATAAGCAAAAAACTGACAGATTGAGGAAAATGTCATTAAAATGACAGGTTGTCCACATTCTTCAGAAAAATAAAATACGGGAACAGTATTTAAATGACTTGGAGGTGCCGGCGTTGGACTGGGGTGTACAAAGTTAAAAATTACACAACACCAGGTTGTAGACCAACAGGTTTCATTGGAAGCACACTAGCTTTCGGAGTGCTGCTCTTTCATCAGGTCGTTGTATTTAAATGGAGAGACACTCTTTTAGCAGGCATTGGCTGAGTGATATAATTGCTCGACAAATAATCCAGAGACCCAGGTAATGTTCTGGACACTGAGTTCGAATCACACCATGAATCCAATAAAACAAATTTGTAATTAAAAGTCTAATGATGGCCATGAAACAATTGCTGATTGTCAGAAAACCAATTTGGTTCACTTATGTCCTTCAGGGAAGGTACTGCCATTCTCATCTGGTCTGATCTACATGAGATTCCAGACCCAGGGCAATGTGGTTGACTCTGGGTCAACAGCCCTCTGAACAATTAGGAATGGGCAATAAATGCTGGTCTAGCCAGTGAAACCTACATTCTGCAAATGAATATCAACAAAAGATTGCAGAACGCTGTTGTGCAGGGGGATCATGAGTCTTCACTATACACAAATCCCTAAAGGTTCAAGTGGAAGTACAGCAGGTATTTAGGATTACAAATGGAATTTTTACTTTTATTACAAATGTGTGGAGTACAGAAATGAGGAAGATCACCCCTTCATTCCAGAATTATGAGGAAACATTGAGCAGATTGGGCCCATACTTACTGAAGTTTGAGACTATGAAATGATGTTGTTGAAGCAAATAAAGTTCTGGGGAGCTTAATGGAGTCGACGGTAGAAAGATGTTTCCCCAAGTAGAGGAACCTAGATGAGGGAAACAAGTTAAAAATAACAAGTCTCCCATTTAACATCTGGATGAGCAACTTATTTTCTCAGAAAATCATTAGCTGATATGTTAAGCTTAAGTTTTCTTCTTTCATAAAAAAAACAGACTCTGTTGTGTAACTGAAGCCTGAAACTCTGAAAGCATTCCAGCCATTTCCAGTTTGTAAGACAACTCTTGTGGATATATCATACATATATTGGAAGCAGCTGAAGTGTGAGGATTATGATGTGAAAGTTTGTGTAAAGGTGATTAGACACTTTAAATGCCATTTTAGACCATGCAGGTCCTATTAATGCCCGGTGTGATCTGTAAATGGATACCAATGGACTGAATGTATATTTATCAGCATTGTCTTATATGCCAGACCATTGAGTCCCTGAACTAAGCTCTCTGCAAAAAGACTTGCCTTGTTTTCCCTCTAGTGAGTGTCCACATCAATTTACTTTTTCATGTCAGCCTGGCTGTAAACCATTTGTGCCAGAAGTTCACCACACATTGATCTCAACCCTATAGCTGGCTCTAAGATATATGTGTGCCCGTATTGGAGATGATAGTTAGATCATTAGATGATTACTAGACTGAATGACTTGTTCTGTTTCAATGAACCAATGTTCCTCTTGCCCAGCATGGTGAAGCAGGTCAGGTGGCACACTTTGGTATCTGAAAGCAAAAGTGCAGGAGATTTTGGGGTGAGGAAAACATAGTGGGATGGAAAACACCAGGTGCATGGTGATACCATCTGCAGCTTTTAAATCACACCAGTTAATAGAGTCAGGGGGAAGGGGGTTCAGGAGGATGCAAAAGGTTGAAACATATCAGCATCTTAGATTTGTTTGAGGATGTTGATTGAAATAGCCTTAGTCACAAAAAGTCTGCTGATTGGAGAAGCAGCACCTTCCCCAAAGGAATTTGATGATTCATGTTATGTTTATCCCTGCTGATTCTACACTTCTACCTAAAAATAAACATGCCCATGTCCTGCAAGACAGCAGGCATTAATGACTACATTTTAATGAGTGTGGTCTGCCTCATGGAACTAAGTAGCTAGAGTTGGGTGAAAGCTACAAGAGACAGAAACTGGTAGCATAGTGAAGGTAGCATGCTGGAAATGTAGGTACTTTGGTGATGTTTGTGTTACGGCTGACAAGAAATATTATTAGAAGATGCATTGACTAACTATTGTCATATCTCAGGGTGAAAGAACAATACTCTGTCACAGATTTACACTTAGTATAGATCTAAAATAGCTTTAGTAAGTACTGCGTTGAAACTTTATTGCTGGAACAGCACAGCAGGTCAGGCAGCATCCAGGGAACAGGAGATTCGACGTTTCGGGCACAGGCCCTTCTTCAGGAATGAGCAGAGAGTGTTCAGCAGGAGAAGATAAAAGGTAGGGAGGAGGGACTTGGAGGAGGGGCATTGGAAATTTGATAGGTGGAAAGAGGTCAAGGTGAGGGTGATAGGTCGGAGTAGGATGGAGGCGGAGAGGTCAAGAAGAAGACTGCAGGTCAGGAAGGCGGTGCCGGGCTGGAGGGATCCGGCTGAGACAAGGTGGGGGGAGGGGGGATGAAGAAACTGGTGAAGTCCAAGTTCATCCCCTGCGGTTGGAGGGTTCCCAGTCGGAAGATAAGACGCTCCTCCTCCGACCGTTGGGTTGTTGTGGTTTGGCGGTGGATGAGTCCAATGACCTGCATATCCTCGGTGGAGTGGGAGGGGGAGTTGAAATGCTGTGCTACAGGTTGGTTGGGTTGGTTCGTCCGGGTGGCCCAGAGGTGCTCTCTGAATCGCTCCGCAAGTAGGCGGCCTGTCTCCCCAATATAGAGGAGGCCACACCGGCTGCAGCGGATGCAGTAGATGATGTGGGTGGAGGTGCAGGTGAATCTGTGGTGGATATGGAATTTTCCTTTGGGGCCTTGGAGAGAAGTGAGGGGGGAGGTGTGGGCGCAAGTGTTGCACCTCCTGCGGTTGCAAGGGAAGGTGCCGGGAGTGGAGGTTGGGTCGGTGGGGGGTGTGGATCTGACAAGGGAGTCGCGGAGGGAGTGGTCTCTACGGAAAGCTGATAGGGGAGGGGAGGGAAATATATCCTTGGTGCTGGGGTCTGTTTGGAGGTGGCGGAAGTGACGGCGGATGATGCGCTGTACATGGAGATTGGTGGGGTGGTAGGTGAGGACCAGTGGGGTTCTGTCCTGGTGGCGGTTGGAGGGGCGGGGCTCAAGAGCGGAGGAGCGGGAAGTGGAGGAGATGCGGTGGAGGGCACTGTCGACCACGTCGGGGGGGAAATTGCGGTCCTTGAAGAAGGAGGCCATCTGTGTTGTACGTATTTTGAACTGGTCCTCCTGGGAGCAGATGCGGCGGAGACGAAGGAATTGGGAGAATGGGATGGCGTTTTTACAGGGGGCAGGATGGGAGGAGGTGTAGTCCAGGTAGCTGTGGGAGTCGGTTGGTTTGTAGTAGATGTCCGTGTTGATTCGGTCGCCTGAGATAGAAACAGAAAGGTCTAGGAAGGGGAGGGAGGAGTCCGAGACTGTCCAGGTGAATTTGAGGTCGGGTTGGAAGGTGTTAGTGTAGTGGATGAACTGTTCAACCTCCTCGTGGGAGCACGAGGTAGCGCCGATACAGTCATCAATGTAGCGAAGGAAAAGATGGGGGGTGGGGCCAGTGTAGTTGCGGAAGATGGATTGAGCGAAGGAAAAGATGGGGGGTGGGGCCAGTGTAGTTGCGGAAGATGGATCCCTTGCAACCGCAGGAGGTGCAACACTTGCGCCCACACCTCCCCCCTCACTTCTCTCCAAGGCCCCAAAGGAAAATTCCATATCCGCCACAGATTCACCTGCACCTCCACCCACATCATCTACTGCATCCGCTGCAGCCGGTGTGGCCTCCTCTATATTGGGGAGACAGGCCGCCTACTTGCGGAGCGATTCAGAGAGCACCTCTGGGCCACCCGGACGAACCAACCCAACCAACCTGTAGCACAGCATTTCAACTCCCCCTCCCACTCCACCGAGGATATGCAGGTCATTGGACTCATCCACCGCCAAACCACAACAACCCGACGGTCGGAGGAGGAGCGTCTTATCTTCCGACTGGGAACCCTCCAACCGCAGGGGATGAACTTGGACTTCACCAGTTTCTTCATCCCCCCTCCCCCCACCTTGTCTCAGCCGGATCCCTCCAGCCCGGCACTGCCTTCCTGACCTGCAGTCTTCTTCTTGACCTCTCCGCCTCCATCCTACTCCGACCTATCACCCTCACCTTGACCTCTTTCCACCTATCAAATTTCCAACGCCCCTCCTCCAAGTCCCTCCTCCCTACCTTTTATCTTCTCCTGCTGAACACTCTCTGCTCATTCCTGAAGAAGGGCCTGTGCCCGAAACGTTGAATCTCCTGTTCCCTGGATGCTGCCTGACCTGCTGTGCTGTTCCAGCAATAAAGTTTCAACTTTGATCTCCAGCATCTGCAGTCCTCACTTTCTCCTCTGAGTAAGTACTGCATCTTACTGCTGATATGTATTACCATTACCAACCTTATATATGTCCTGCTTCACCAACAGGACAAATCTGGCATGGGCATTGGCAATGTTACATAATTGGGAAAGAATGGTCTTGAAATTCTTTAACATTCATTTGAGTCCTTTGAAGCATTTGACATTTACTTGATATGTTTTGATAATGATTAACTTTCTTACTTTAGAAATATTCTGCTTTATTTGCAGGACATTGATTTCACCTACATTTTCTTTGCCACAGAACTAGTAGAGTTTTATAGCATCTTTCACTGACCCTTCCATTTGCACCTTCCTTTTTATGGTCTTTCAATGTTGTGTTTTGGAATTATTTTGATCCTGGAGGTTGCTCGTACCAAGACTGTTGCTCACCTCTGAGGGTTGTTCTGTCTTGATTCTATAGCTCTGATTGTTGCACTCGTTGTTTGTTTTTTCCAGGGTGAGGTCTTCTTTTGACTGCTGTAAACCCAACAGACATTGATCAATTATTCCAACAACAAGGTGGCCTCTAATCAATTCTGTTTTCAAATCTCTGTAGGCACATCGTTCAATATAATCTATAATAATGCATTTATAAAATCTTCTATTGATTTTTGTAGGAGCTGATTCTTCTTTTAGAATCATAGGGAGTAATAAAGTCATATAACACAGAAGAGGCACTTCGACCCATCAAGTCAGCACTGACCCATCTACATTAAATCTACTTTTCAGTGCTTGGCCCATAGCTTGAAATGTTCTGACATTTCAAGTGCTCAACAGGTAGTTATGAGGTTTCTTGCCTCGACTACCCTCCCAGGCAGTGTCTTCCAGATTTACGTCGCCCTCTGGTTGAAAATCTTTTCCTCAAATCCCCTCTGATCTCCTATCCTTCACTTTAAATTGATGCTTCCTCATTGTTGACCCATCAGCTAAGGGGAACGGTTGCTTCCTATCCACCTTGCCCATGCCTTTCATAATCATATATATTTCAATCAGATACCACCTCAGCCTTCTCTGTTCTGAAGAAAACAGGCAGCCTTTCTTCTCAATGAAAATGCTCCAAAACAGACAATATTCTGGTGAACCTTGTCAGCAGCCGTACCAGTCCAATCACATCCTTACTATAGAGAGGTGACCAGAATGTACACAATATTCCAGCTGTGACCTAACCACACTATTGTATATCTCCAACAAAACTTCACTGCTCCTCTAATCTATGGCATTATTGATAAAGGCAAATGCCCTTGAATTAAACTTGTCCCATTCAAAACTCTCTTCTTTAAGGTCAGAATAACTATCAAAGCCTTTTAATTAAAACTTCCACAAATATGAGTCTTTTATTCCTTGTCCTGTTACTACATCTCCAACAGAATAACGAATTGTGTTACCTTGTGGTTCTTCAGAGTTGTTGTCTAATCTTGAAGCAATTTCATATCTTAGTGATTGCATCCTCCATAATGCCCACTCTTTTCAGATTTAGTCCATTGTGTTTAAATCTTCCTGACAAATATACCAATTCATCTTTCTTTTCTAACATTAATTGGTGTATCTGTTTCTCTCTTAAGATTGTATTCATCAATGAAATTCTTTCCTTATTTTTGAGTCTCACTATTATTCTCAGCTTTTCATTCATTTTTTTCCCCTTGTAAGATCACATTCTGCACTCTAAAGCTTTTAAACATTAAGCATTTTCTTAACTTCTTTCAATATTATTTTTCTCTAGACCTGAGCAGTAATTTTTACAACCTGTAATTTTTATGTCAACAATAGTTTAAACTGTCATCCTGTGTCTTACATTCTCTGATCTATGAGACTCCATAGAGGATTACATTTTTAAAGGATAACATTCAACCAGAGCATTCTATACTATTTCCAAGCATTTTTTTTTAGTTTTTCACCTCTTTAAGCCCATTTGATCTTTCTTGCACAATTCTTGACTTCTAGCTCAATGGCTCATTGAAACTTAAGTAGAATTTATGTTCTCTGTGTTTCTCTCTCCAAGTCTTAAGTAGGTTCTGTGACATTTGATTATTGTGTGTGCAATGGTGCTAGCATTTTTCTTATTTAGCTCCACCAGTTGCTGTCATGTTGTAAATGGCATCTAAAAAGCAAAATCTTAAGACTCCATATGGCTTACCAAGTTGTAAGGTGTGGTTGTAAGCTTGGTTCCCCTTTAATAATTAGTCTGAACTAACTAGTAAAGATGCTGAGGCTTCAGTACTTTAAGCAGTAATTATTTTATGACTAACTGTTTACACAAGGTACTTGAGACATTTCTGGCTCTGTTGAAAGCTGAGCAAGAAGCCCTTATGTGGTCGCTTACATTATCACAGAGCATTTTTTTTAGATTAGATTCCCTACAATGTGGAAACAGGCCATTTGGCCCAACAAGTCCACACCGATCCTCTGAAGGGTAACCCTCCCAGACATATTCCCCTACATTTACCCCTGACTAATGCACCTAACACTATGGGCAATTTAGCATGGGCAATTCATCTGATCTGCACATCTTTGGATTCCCTTTACACACTTTCTTATGCTGCTATATCTATCTTCAGTCAAAAGTCCTGAGTGGATGATCCATTTTTGTCTTCTTCAGAGGTCGTCAGCATCATAGACTCTAGTGTTCAACCAATTTGACTCATTCCATATGACATCAAAAAACAACTCAAGGCAATGAATAATAAAAGAGCTATAGGGTCTGACAATGTGCTTTTTTTATTCATTCATGCCATGTGGGCACCACTGGCTAGGCCAACATTTATTGCCCATTTCTAATTGGCCAGTGGCCAATTAAGAGCCAACCACAATGTTGTGGTTCTGGAGTCAAATGTAGGCCAGACCAGGTAAGAATGACAATTTCCTTCCCGACAGGACATTAGTGAATCAGATAGGGTTTTCTGACAATGGATTCATGGTCATTAGTGGATTCTTAATTCGAGATTTTTATTGAATTCAAATTCCACCATTTTCCATGGCAGGATTTGAACACAGGTGCCTGGAACATTACCCAGGGATAATCCCACTAGGCCTTCACCTCCCCTTAAGTCAATCAATCATACTAACCACTTGTGCTCCAGAATGACCTATACCCTAATCCAAGTTGTTCCACTATAGTTACAATACTATTATCTATCTAGCGATATGAAATATTTCCAAGGTATCTTCTGTACACAAGATAAAGGCCAAATCCGACTCTGCCAAATATCACCTCATCAGTTTATGCTTGATCATCAGCAAAGTGATGGAAGGTGTTGTCGACAGTGCTATTGACTGGAATTTGCCTAACAATAACCTATTTCTGATGCTCAGTTTGAGTTGCACTAGAGCCACTCTGCTCCCAATCTCACCACAGCCTTCATTCAAACATGGACAATTGAACTGAGCTCCAAAGGTCAGTCACTTTACATAGAATCAAGGAGGTCTAACAAAACGGGAGTCAGTGGGGATGGAGGTGAGGAGAACTGTCCACTAGTTGGAGTCATACCTTGCATAAATTGAGATGGTTATGATTTTTTGTCAGTCAATTGACTCTGTCCAAGGACATCACTGTAGCAGTTCCTCAGTTAAAAATCTCACAACACCAGGTTGTACTACAATGAACATTTTGGCACTCTACACATCCCCCACAATGATGGTATTATGCAACAGCCTCAGTACTCAATACGAATAACTGCCAATCTCCAAGCACCATCCTACTACACCTCATCCACTTCAAAAACATACCACGGCTACGATCAACACCAGCTGTTCCTCAGGGTACATCTCGTGAACAAATTTTGTAACAAGTTACTCATTGTGTACACCAGGTGAAGAACATTATCTCGAATATTAAGGATTCCTTTTAGTTTCTCATTCAAGTACCATATAGTATCTAACACTCAAGCCCAAATAAAATTGACAATTTGATCTCCTCTATCCAGTAATTGACCAGTTTCTGGCACTGACATAAGTTCTTGGGACTAGACTGCTGGAACTGGCCTCCCTGATACATGCTTCCATTTACAGGCTGTATCGTGATTGCCTTCTTTTCTTTGTGTGCAAGTCTACCATCTTTCTTTTCCTCAATGTCTATGACTGTGTTTTCAATACTGCATCCAAAAACATGGATAGGTTTTCTCAGGCCTTTTGTTTCATTTGCTATCCTCCACATTTTCATGAAAGTCTTGCTGAGGTTGTTGAAGCAGACATAATAGCATAAGTACTGTCCCTCTCAAAGTGGGTTAGGCTCTCTCTTAAGATGACCTTACGCTGAGTATGGAGGGACTCAGTGTTATGTTTCACTGTGTTTGAATGCTGCCTACTCCTGCAGAATCATGAAGTTAATCATTTCATCATCATCTCCATGCCCGATATGAAAAATAATCTAACATTTTCTCTGTGTTGCCATTAACAGAGTTTAAATGTCATGGAATATATCAATGAGAAGCCAAAAATTTTGCCATTTGATACAATTTGGTTTTGAACTTTGGAGAAGATCCAGTGAATAAAATTGATTTTGAATATTTGTACAAACTATGTGATAGCAAATTGGATAAGTGTTTTAAACTGTACTAATTTTATTTTCTATCAGCTAAATCAAATAAGATGTGAAACACACTGATTTGCTGTAGCTCATATGGTGCTGTCATCATTGACCAGCTGCCTGCTCACTAAATTGAAATCAAGAATTGACACTGCCACATGTGTTGTACCCTGTCCAAAACATTTGTTGAATTTTAGAACAGAAGCATCTAAACTTATGGGAGAAGCTAATGATTTCCCTGACTGCGATGTTCCATGAACGTTGTGATACTGACAACAGTAAATTAGTGTCACATCAACCTCATTATATTCTAAAGCTGAAAAATGGATGCTTCACAGAAAGTGAAAAGATTTAGTAATTGCCTGCTCCATTTACCTGAAAATGACATTTTGTTCCTTTTATTTTATTATGATAGGTTTCTTCAAACAATTATTTTTTTTGTATGTGTGTATATAATAATCAGAAATGTGAATCTGGGAATCATCTGAGTCAGAATAGAAGTTCTCAAAATATATCGATTCTGAGAATATCAATCTTCCTTCACACAAAGCCAAATAAGATGCAGGAAAATCTGGAAAGCTGAGATAAGAATGAAACGAAGACTGAAAATTCAGGTTAGGTAGCATTTGTGAAGAGGAACATAAATATATTGGCCCAGATATCCTGATCAACTTTATTTCTAACCTTGATTAGATTAAGGATTACGCCCTTGCATTTTACATTGGAGATTCCTGGACAGGGGTGTCTTATTACAAACTTGTAGAGGATTCCACAAATCCAACAGCCAATGTTTTTGTGAAAAGCAGACTTCCTTTTACAGCAGTCAGTAAACTATGTTCTGTGATTCAAATGTCTAACAGGTGGACATTTTGATAGCTCCTATGAAAGGTATATATGTCAGGTAAGTTTGGGTAAGGGTGAAATTAATAGGTAGACTGTAGGTGGGCGACATAGGTAGGTGCTAGGTGGGTGATTCAATAGTAAGACCATAAGACATAGGAGCAGCAATTAGGCCATTCAACCCATCGAGTCTGCTCCACCATTCAATCATGGCTGATAGCTTTCTCAATCCCATTTTCCTGCTTTCTCCCAGTAACCTTTGATGCCCTTGGCAGAACTTATCTATCTCTGTTTTAAATATATTCAATGATCTGGTCTCTACAGCTTTTCGGAGCAATGAATTCCATAGATTCACCACTCTCTGGCTAAAGACGTTTCTCCTTATCTCTGTTCTAAAGGGTCTTCCCTTTACTCAAAGGCTGTGCTCACGGGTTCTTATCTCTCTTGCCAATGGAAACATCTTCCCAACATCCACTCTGTCCAGGTTGTTCAGTATTCTGTAAGTTTTAATCCCCCCTCATCCTCCTAAACTCCATGTACAGGAGTGTGTCAGGCCATTGTTGGTCAGGTATCGGAAGGATAAAGCTAATTACACCAAGTATGGGTAGGTGATGGCCTAGCAGTATTATTATTAGACTGTTGATCCAGGTAACATTTTGAGGATCTGGATTCCAATCCACCACAGCAGAAGGTGGAAACTGAATTCAATAAGAAAACAATCTCTGGAATTAACAGTGATCATGAGCCAATTGTCGATTGTCAGAAAAGTCCATATGGTTGACTAATGTTCTTTAGGAAAGGAAACTGCCATATCACCCTCTGGGGTGGGCAATAAATGCTGGTCTAGCCAGTAACACTCTCAACCCATGAATGATTATTTTTTAAATAAGTGAATGAATGCCTCAGGTTAGGTTGTGAGTGTTGGGTCCAGAGTGAAAGGGTTTTTGGGTCTGACAGGTAGGGGTGGCATGTCAGATCTTGGTGGTATAGGCTAGAAAGAGAATGGAAGGTTAATTTGTCTTGTGTTAGCTGGGATAATGTAAGAGTCCATTCTGGATTGCGGGAAGTCTGATTCAAAAAACTGGGAGATGTTGCCAGGTTCAAGCAGGGGTGTGTCAAACAGGGCTGGGGGTGGGGGTGGTGGTGTGTGTGGTGGTGGAGGTCATGGCACATCTGGTGCTGAGGGGTAGAGGAGAAGGTGTTTGATCTGTAGGGTGGAATGTCAGACAAGTGAAGGGAAGACAAAGAGAGTATTAGGTATGTAGGTGAGGTTTTGGGGGGAGATGGCATGTTTTGATATGAGGTCACGCCAGTCATAAGGGAGGGGTGAAGACACTGTTGGGTTTGGAAGAGGAATTCAAACCAACTTGAACAGCTATGGGGAGAAGGAAAGGAAAGTCATATCACAAGAGATGGCCAAATTGGTTGGAGAGGAAAGTATCAAATCGTTGTTTGGGGTAATGGGGCTAGGTGGGAAAATCAGGCCTGTAGCGGTTGGGGTAAACTTTACATGTGGGGAAAATGGGTTGGGCCGGTGTGGATGCAGGTAGAGAGCATTGAGTCTGCAGAGTGAGAGAGTTCAGACTGGTGAGGACTGAAAGAGGACGTCAGGCTTAAGAGAGGTAAGACCACTGGGCAGGGAATACAGCAGCAGGGCAGAGTCAAACTGGGTTAGTCGGGTTCTGGGGAGTGTGGGAAGTTGAAGGAGAGGTGTGTATTCAGTGGTGAGTTGGGAGGGTATTGGTTTATTGGTTGCTCAGGGCAAAGAGGGTTCTTAATCTTTAATAGTTCTTTGGTGGGCTTGAGTGAATTGGAATTCTTTGTAGAAACATAGAAAATAGGAGCAGGAATAATCTCTTTGAGCCTGCTCTATGCTTCAATATGATCATGTCTGAAACCCTGTCCCTGTTTTCTCCCATGCCCTTGATCACTTTCACCCTAAGAACTAAACCTATCATCACCTTGAAAACATATAATGTTTTGGCCTCAACTGCTTTTTGTGGCAGTGAATTCCACAGGTTCGCCACTCGCTGGGTGAAGGAATTTCTCATCATCACTGTACTAAAGACCAACCCCAGAACCTGTCAATTTCAAATTCAATTTCCACATTAATTTCTTTAGGGTCTGCCATGTTGGGAAGGCCTCATAGTCCCAATGTGCAACTCCAGTTTCTGCAGCACCACGACTCTTTACATGTGGGGAAAATGGGTTGGACAGTACAGCACAGTACAGGCCCTTCGGCCTTCAATCCTGCTCTAAGATCAAACTAACCACATACCCTACATTTTACTCTCATCCAAGTGCCTATCCAAGAGTTGCTGAAATGTCCCTAATGTATCTGACTCGACTACCACAGCTGGCAGTGCATTCTACGCACCCACCACTCTCTGTGTAAAGAATCAACCTCTGACATCTCCCCTAAACTTTCCTCTAGTCACCTTAAAATTATTCCCCTTCCTCATAGCAATTTCCTCCCTGGTAACAAGTCTTTGGCAATTCGCTCTATCTATGCCTCTCATCATCTTGTACACCTCTATCAAGTCACCTCTCATCTTTCTTTGCTCCAATGAGAAAAGCCCTAGCTACCTCAACCTTTCTTCATAAGACATGCCCTCTCGTCCAAGCAGCGTCCTGGTAAATCTCCTCTGCACCCTCTCTAAAGTTTCCACGTCTTTTCTGTAATGAGGCAACCGCAGTATTCCAAGGGTGGCCTAACCAGGGCTTTATAGAGCTGGAGCATAACCTCGCGGCTCTTAAAGTCAATCCTCCGGCTAATAAAAGCCAACACACATATGCCTTCTTAACAACTTGGGTGGCAACTTTGAGCGATCAATAAACATGGACCCCAAGATCCCTCTGATCCTCCACACTGCCAAGAATCCTGCTTTTAACCCTGCAATTGGCATTCAAATTCGACCTTACGAAATGAATCAACTCACACTTTTCCAGGTTGAATTCCATCTGCCACTTCTCAGCCCTGCCCTGCAACCTGTCAATATCCCATTGCAACCTTCAACAGCCCTCGACACTATCGACAACTCCAACAACTCCAATTCTGGTCTCCTTCCTATCGGAAAGATGTTGTGAAGCTTGAAAGGGTTCAGAAAAGATTTACAAAGATGTTGCCAGGGTTGGAGGATCTGAGCTACAGGGAGAGGATGAACAGGCTGGGGCTATTTTCCCTGGAGTGACGGAGGCGGAGGGGTGACATTATAGAGGTTTACAAAATTATGAGCAGCATGGATAGGATAAATAGACAGTCTTTTCCCTGGGTTAGGGGAGTCCAGAACTAGAGGGCCTAGGTTTAGGGTGAGAGGGGTAAGGTATAAGAGAGACCTAAGGGGCAACGTTTTCACGCAGAGGGTGGTACGTGTATGGAATGAGCTGCCAGAGGTTGTGGTGGAGGCTGGTACAATTGCAACATTTAAGAGGCATTTGGATGGGTATATGAATAGGAAGGGTTTGGAGGGATATGGGCCGGGCGCTGGCAGGTGGGACTAGATTGGGTTGGGAAATCTGGTCGGCATGGACGGGTTGGACCGAAGGGTCTGTTTCCATGTTGTACATCTCTATGACTCTATGACTCTAAGACACAAGTCAGGAGTGTGCACTTGTCTGGATGAGTGCAGCTCCAACAACACACAAGAAGCTTCACACCGTCCAGGATAAAGCAACCTGCTTGATTAGCACCAGGATTAGAGTGGTGCTGGAAAAGCACAGCAGGTCAGGCAGCATCCGAGGAGCAGGAAAATTGATGTGTCAGGCAAAAGCCCTTCATCGGGAATGAAGGCCAAGTCAAGATTAGATTCCCTAGAGTACTGAAGGGCTTTTGCCCAAAACATCGATTTTCCTGCTCTTTGGATGCTGCCTGACCTGCTGTGCTTTTCCAGCACCACTCTAATCTTGACTGCAATCCCCAGCACCTGCAGTACCCACCTCCACCTGCTTGATTAGCACTACATTCACAAGCATCCATTCCTCCACCACGGATGCTCAGTAGCAACAGCATATATTAGCTACAAGATGCAACTCAAAATTCACCAAAGATTCTCAGAAAGTACCATCCAGACCCATGACCACTTCCATCTAGAAGGACTAGGGCAGCAAATATATGGGAAGAGCATCACCTTCAAGTTCCCCCCCAAGCTACTCACAATACAGATGGCATGGTGGCTCAGTGGTTAGCACTGCTACCTCACAGTGCCAGGGACTTGGGTTCAATTCCAGCCTCGGGCAACTGCATGGAATTTGTGCATTCTCCCAGTGCCTGCGTGGATTTTCTCCGGGTGCTTCGGTTTCCTCCCACAATCCAAAGATGTGCAAATTAGGTGAACTGGCCATAGTGTTAGGTGAATTAGTCAGGGGTAAATATTGTGTAGGGGAATGGTTCTGGGTGGTTATTCTTCGGAGGGTTGATGTGTATATGTTGGGCCGATGGCCTGTTTCCATACTTCTGGGAATCTGATCTTGACTTGGCAATATATCACTGTTGCTGAGTCAACATCCTGGAATTCCCTCAGGTAGACTGCAGCAGTTCAAGAAAGCGCTCATTACCACCTTCTCAAGGACAACGCGGGACAGGCAGGCAGCAACGCCCAGATGCTACAAATGGATAAAACAAATACTAGGGACATCCAGCTCCTACTCCTCAATCCAAACATCTTGAAACCAACCTGGAATGTTCCAAAGGTGATGGCGAGATGTTTCTTCAGATCCATTCCTTGGCTATTGATACAATCCTAGATATGCATAAAATTCACATGCGAAGATAACTCTTACTACTGGTAGTTGGAAACGCATCATTCCAAGTTTCCCACTGTGTGATTAAAAACAGAATCCTACTCTTTCCATTATCATATCTGTCAACCTCTGGGATATCTGTTAGAATGTGTTCTATAGATCATTTATACTTGAGTTGAAATTTGAAATGGATGCTTATTCTTTGTTCAGACACGCTTTAGGCTTGTCCATTAGGATAAGTATAACCCAATTAAAAACTAGGGCATGTGCTCACCTTCCAATCAAGATTGGTGGTCCAGCTCCCAATGTTGGAAGACTGTTGGAAAGCCCTCCAGTCACTAGTGATGGCCAGCCCCATTGGCTGAAGTGGGAGCTGCTGACTTGGAGATGGGGGGAAGCAACAGATCATATCAGATTTCTTTCACGCTTTTCTCTTTTTTAAAATGCCACAGCTGCCCTAGCATAATCGCAGAGGAGCAATCCCCCAAGAAACCGCCAGCAATCACATCTGTAGTCTGACTTATATTACGGGGGTGTGGATCCATCCATTACAATTGCCCCTCCTCCTCACTTGCCATCCTGAATAACCACATCAGTTTGGGCATGGACAAGGCTGCCCACATTGCCAAAAGTCTCAGTCAACCTGGGAATGAGACCTCCATACGCCTTGGTGTGTAATCGACAATTGTCTCAGTCAGTGGGTGGCTGATAGCTTTGCAGTTCTATCTCCATCCAAGTGCCTTTAAGATTGGGATCATAGTGGCAAACTAGCAAGAAGGTACTAGCACCAATTTATGTGCATGGTCACGCCAACCATGGACCCTACATTAATTTAAAAATCTAATCTGCAACTTCTGTTTATCACTTAGAAAATATTTAACTGCCAGTTATCCTTCCAATTTATCCACATAGATGCATAAAGTCATATAGCATGGAAACAGCCCCTTTGATCCAACCAGTTCATGCCAATCATAATTCTAAACTAAACTAGTCCCAACCATATCCCTTGGCCCATATCTTTCCAAACACTTTTTTATTCATGTACTTATTAAATACCTTTTAAACATTCTACCTGTACCCACATTCACCAATTTCTCTGGATGTTCATTCCATACATGAACCACTCACTGTGTAAAAAGCAATTGCTCTTCATGTCTTTTTTTACATCGTTCTCCTATCACCTTAAAAATAAGCCACTTAGTCTTGAAATCCCTCACCTGCCATTCACCTTATCTACATTCACCTCATGACCTTATAAATCTCTATAAGGCCACACTGCAACCTCCTACGGTCCAGTGGGAAAAGTCCCAAACTATCCAGCCTCTCCTTCTAACTCAAACCCTCCATTCCCGGGTAACATCCTGGTAAATTTCTTTTGAACCCTCTCCAGATTAACAACATCCTTAATAATATGATAGCTCCTTCCTGAAAACAAATGCACACATACCCAAGTAAAGAGGATGACAAGTCAATGAAGATTAGTACATGTTCAGATGTGAAAATAATGAACAAATTCAACATGAGATTCCCTACAGGATACCCTTTCCCCATCCCGAGGTATTCTTATACCTGCTCAGATGTGTACAAATTTGAACAATTGTGCACAATATCTTTCCTGTAAATACATTTCAATGTTGGTTTGAATATCAGAGCATTCATTTTTTAAAATGCAACTGTAAAATATGTTTCTGCGTGGACTATTTAAGTCAGCAGTTCTCAAACTGAAGTTTGGGGAGTTCCTAAGAGACTTTCCAGAGTTCCATAAAGTTATGGGAAAGTGTTTACCCAAAGGGCTGTGTGAGCAGCTGCTCAATGAACTGACTTTATGTTTAGATCACAACTTGCCACCATTAGACACTCAGGACTACCTGCCATTGCTTGGGATCCTCCACTATTTAGTTAACTCCTTGCCCACAAGGTAAAATTTAATGAAAGTAGTAACCTGTCACTCAAGAAAATGCACAAAGCTGTCAAACAAGTCCCAGACAATCCATCAGCTGCCTGTTATTACCCTATAGGGCCTTTGCTTTACAACACCGAATGAATCAAATTCTGTTTTTATTTACATGGGACTCTTTTATGGGTGCTTTGGAGAATCACATTCTGCAAATCCATATACTTTTCTACGACAAACATAAAACATTGGCTTTTATGTAGGATGATTTTGATTGTCAGGCATATCTATCCCCTTGATGTTTGTAAGTAAGTACTTTATTTTCTTACAAGTTTATTAAACCATTATTTCTATGAAACACTCTCTTATTATGGACATTATATAATAATGTCTGTGATTCAATAACCTGTTTATAAATCAATCTTTCTACCATAAAAAATGAGAAACTTTTGGTAAACTGTCTATCAGTCTTCAGGCTTCAGTCACCGGGTGGCATGGTGGCACAGTAGTTAGCACTGCTGCCTCACAGTGCCAGAGACCCAGGTTCAATTCCCACCTCAAGCAACTGTCTGTGTGGAGTTTGCACATTCTCCCCGTGTCTGCGTGGGTGTCCTCCCACAGTCACAAAGATGTGCAGGTTAGGTGAATTGGCCATGCTAAATTGCCTGTAGTGTTAGGTGTAGGGGGGTGAGTTGCTCTTCAGAGATTTGGTGTGGACTTGTTGGGCCAAAGGGCCTGTTTCCACACTGTAAGTCATCTAATCTAAAAAGTAATAATTTTGCTTACTTGTGATATTTGTCTTCTTGTAATTAAATGCTTCAAATAAAGCAATTGATTTTTCCAACACTTGTGATTAATTGATGAGTGTTGGACTTGTTAGCTTGGTTGGTTGGATGACTGGTGAATGTTGCCAACAGCATGGACTCAGTTCCTGCACCAGCTAAGATGACCATGAAGGGCTCATATCTCCTTGCCTGGGGTTTGGTGACTATCAGATTACACCACCACCGGACATCTCTCTCTGATGAGAGAGCAGCCCTGTGGTCTGGTAAGACTTTGACAATTTTACCTTTGCTACGAACTTACATAGAGTTCAATCTATGCAGATATTTATGCTCCTCATAAGATTCCAACCAACTGTCTGCATCTAATGATCTCAGCAATTTCATTGCTCATGCTTTATTCACTGACATTTTGCTTTTTGCAAATTTAATTTCCTTGTCTCAATCAAAAGCTTCAATTTCTGCAAATCACAGATGTACAATTTTACAGTGGTATAGGACTTTGGTTCAGCTGCATTTGGAATACTGCGTACAGTTCTGGTCGCCACATTACCAAAAGGATGTTGATGCTTTGGAAAGGGTGCAGAGGAGGTTCACCAAAATGTTGCCTGATATGGAGGGCACTAGCTATGAAGTGAGGTTAAATAGTTTAGGGTTATTTTCATTAGAAAGACGGAGGTTGAGGGGGGGGGAAACTGATTGAGGTCTACAAAATCATGAGAGGTATAGACAGGGTGGATAACAAGACGCTTTTTCCCAGAGTGTGGAACTCAATTACTAGGGGTCATGAGTTCATAGTGAGAGGGGAAAGGTTTAGGGGAGATATGCATGGAAAGTTCTTTAAGCAGAAAGTGGTAGGGGCCTGGAATGCGTTGCCAGTGGAGGTGGTAGAGGTGGGAACAATAGCGTCATTTAAGATGTATCTAGACAGGTACATGAATGCGCAGGCTGCAAAGGGATACAGATCCTTAGAAAATAGGTGGCAAGTTTAGATAGAGGATCTGGATCGGCGCAGGCTTGGAGGGCCGAAAGGCCTGTTCCTGTGCTGTAATTTTCTTTGTTCTTTGTTCTTGATTCTTTGCTCTTTGTTCACAGGACAAATCAATTAAACCAAGTCTTAATGTTGTAATTTCAATTGCTTTCAGGTTTAGTTTTCTCTTCCCATTGTATTGATTTGTACATAATTATTTTCAGTAATCTATCTGCATGTTATTGAAAAGTGAAATGTTTAAGTGCATAGTAAAGACTCAGAAAATATTCAGCTCCTCTCTGAATTAAAGTTTCACTCAGTTATCAGATATGGTAGCTCAGTGGTCAGCACTGCTCTCTCACAGTGCTAGAGTCCTAGGTTCAATTCCAGCCTCAGGTGACTGACTGTGTGGAGTTTGCACATTCTTCCCGTGTCAGTGTGGGTTCCCTCTGGGTGCTCTGATTTCCTCCCACAGTCCAAAGATGTGCAAGTCAGGTGAAATGGCTGTGTGAAATTGTCCTTAGTGGGAGCGAAATGGGTCTGGGTGGGTTACTCTTCGGAGGGTTGCTTGGGCTGGATGGCCTGTCTGCACGCTGTAAGAAATCTAATCTTTAATATTTAATACAAGAATTCCCTGAAATTAATAGTTGCTTGGTAAGTTTTGGTAGAAAGGTCATAAAGACTCTGGTGTTAGAAACTTTAACAATTATATTACATTAGCTTATTTTTCTAATGTTAGAAATCCAGTAGATTATTGAGGGAATGGAGCCAATTTTAAGATTAAACCTATCTTTGGTATTGTTGATGAAACTGAATATTGAAACTGGAGAAGTGCTTTATTTCCTAAGATTGATGTGTTCCATCTGACTGAATTAAACAGTAATCCCAAAATACATGTTAAGAGCAACAAAAACTAAACACTATGCTCCAAGGAATGCATTGTGCATGCTTTATTGGATTACAATAACCTCCTGTAACTTACATTTTATAGATCTACTTGCACAACATGCTGTCTGATTTGTTTTGCCAATAAGATTTTCTGAACACTAAATGTTGCCTTCTAATAGTGAAGCATTCACTCTGTAATCACATGTGGTCTTCTACTTCAAATATGCATTACTTTGCAATTTTTTTGCATATAACCAGTTGTAAAATAACTGCAGTTAGCTTTAAAAGGTTTTCATGAAATATAACTATATTGTTTTTCTGATCAAATTTCCGAGATGTTTGTAGTTGATTAGCTTTATTGAAATTAAATTGTTCAAAAATTATAAGGTGATCATAATTGAAATATATTTATCCAATAGTAGACATGAATAGTGAGAATGGAAAGAACAATGTAAGATTTGATTGTGTTAAGAAACACTTTCTGAATATGTGCTTCCAGTCCAATCAGAAAGGAAGCACTGCCAGATCTGTTTTTTTTTAGAAATGCAATGTGTCAAATAAGATCAAGTGTCAGTAAAGAAATATTTTGAGGACAGTGATCATTATATCATGAGGTTTAGGCTGACCAGATAAAGAATAGTTAACTTGGGAAAAGCCAACATCAGTGGGGTCAGAACAGATCTGGATTGAATAAATTGGAGTCGAAGGTTGACAGTGTGGATGCTGAAAGAATATTTCCATTTATGGGAGAGATTAGAATTATATGATAGTTTTAAAAGCAATTGAGAGTGTGATGCTGGAAAAGCACAGCAGGTCAGGCAGCATCCAAGGAGCAGGAGGATCGATGTTTCAGGCATAGGCTGTTTGCTGTCAATGAACTTGCAGGGGGCACATTCATTGTACATGCTGTTGCAGTGTGATAGCACGGCATTTACCATAAACCTTGGTAACAATATATAGGAACACCCCACAACTATTAACTCTGAAAAACTAACTCCAACAAATGTGTCTTTGAATATTGATTATTGGCCTGTAACCTCAACCTGTCCATTTCAGCAGTTCAGATAGCTTTCCTTTTCTTACTTTAAAATAAATGGATACGTTTGACTAACTCTGTTGGTTACCCAGTATTCCTTTTCACAATAGTGCTAACTGATGTATCTATCTTTATTCTTCAATCCCAAATTCTGTACTATTCCATACAGTTTGTTAGATTTATATTTTTATTACTCACTAATCATCAGAGGCACATGTTTATAGATTTATTTTTCTTTATAGACCAATTTATGTGTGTGTATATTGTGGACTCGACCAGACCACTCAAAACATTCTTTAGCAGGCAGCCCAAACCATAACTTTGCAATTTGTTTTGGTAAGGGTACAGTGAAAATTACCCAGAGTGAGATAGCTAGGTTGACTACTAAGTTTTAAAACAGACAAAAATTAATTTACAAGATTACACAATAAAACACCAAGAACAGAATAAAGAACCCCTACAGAATTCAGTCTATCCAAACTTAATTACGCTGTTCAGAATGTACACAACAGTCCCAATAAGCAAACTCCTTTAAGCACCAGTTAAAAAAAGGATCAGATGATGTTACAGCTTGAAGTTAGAAGGGCAGAAAGAGAGACAGAGAGAGAGTTTCCACACAGCTCACTTTGGAATTCTCAACTAGTTCTGGACTGAACTGAACTACTAGAGAGCTGACTACTCCCCTTTCATTATACAGGTCACTTTTAAAACATGACCACTTTGGCTTGAAGTCTTATATGTTTACATATAAACAAAAGGCTTCTCAAAATCCTTTTCATCCCCATTCCAAACCAGTCTGATCGGAGCCTGGCCTGGTTTACGACCCCTCTGAAAATAAAATCAAGGACATCGTATCCTTGAGAAAAGGAACAGCTTTTAGAAAAAAAATGAACCAGCTTTGTGACACAGGAGAGTGCGTCATTCTATGATTGATTTCCATGGATACACCTATCATTGTGAATTTTACTGCTGTTGAAAAAAATCTTAACTTTTCAGGTGCTGCAAACCCAATTTCGTAAACTGAATTCCATTTGAAAAGGAAATGAATTGGATGAAATAAAGCCATTGACTATTTACAAATGTGCAATGGAGGAGCAATTACTATCGAAATGTAATTCCAAGCAACATCATGAAGCAGCTAGCTTTATCTAACAATTACAGTGGTTTAGGTATCCAAAACTAATGAGCTAGCAATTGCTTTATAGATAAGGGTCTAGGACAAATTAGGTGATGACAAGAGAGAACAAATAATAGTTTTTTAAAGATCAGGAGTTATGAGTTGATCCATTGAATGTATTTAACAACTGAAAGTAGCTTCTTCATTTAACTGAACTCTTAAATATATTTCATAGCAGAATTTTCCAGAGCCATTTTGATTTTATAGAGAAAAGTACACTTGAGGTGAAAAAGCATACTGAATCCCACATTAGTTCAACTGACTTCTACTTTATACTCAAGGAAAACATTTCAATAGGATTTAAGCCACAGCGATCAATGTTTGATCAAAGCAGCTCAGGGTCCAATTCCATTGCAAGAGCTTTAAGCAGGATTTTTAAAAGACCAGATTAGTATTGGACTGAAGAGGAGACGTGAGTTGCTCCCAGAGTCAAACCAGTTGGAGGGATGCAAAATAGAAATTGATTTGTAACTTAAGTTTATGTAGACACTAAGTTTATGTAGACACTTAAATATCTTGTACATTGGACCAAGTCTGAAGAAAGCTACTGTAGCTGTACTACTCTATGCCTATATCAAAAAATGCACTGATGCTCTGTTTATACTGTAGATAAAAGCTAAACTCTGAAGATGTTTTGATTGGCCATTACAATTACAAGTACTCTTTAACTGTAAAATTATTGTCTGTTACAGCTAATTAATCACTCTCCTACATAAAAAGTGAACTATTATGAATGTGGGGTCTCACATCTTCAGGTTACAAATTATTTTGGAAGATTTTAAAACCATTACCCTTTTGTGGTATTTGGATCAGGATAAAGAACACCCAGTGAGGGACGCTTGGCAGATCAAACTGTATGAGAAATCTTCTGTTCCTACCTGCTGAAATACTCCAACTTCCATCTGAATTTGCGGAAATAGCTGTCCAGGTCCTGCTATAGGTTATAGAAATCTAGTTATTATGTGAAGAGGCTGCTTTCCCTAAGGATAGCTAGGATAGGAGCCCAATCAAAAATTGCATGCTCAGTTGAATTATATTGAAGAAGATATGCTTGGATACTAGATTTTCTGATTAGTTGTTGTCTTCAAGATGCTACCAAATAATTTGGAAACTTTGGCAGTAAATCTGGGCGTGGTTTTAACAAATGCTGGATAATCAGAGACCCAGGTACATACAGGTGTAGTTACATTATAATAACCGCCCTGGATGAAATATTAGAAGGGTTGGAGCAATGTGAGCTATGGCAATATGTGTGGCAGAATTGAATGAGGAGTCTGATAAGGACCATCTCAACTTCAGGGGCATCACATTCCATCTTTCCATGAATTTCACAAGCAGCATGCTGAATTTCTCAACAGTCAGCCGTGTGTGCTTTTTTTGGGGGGGTGGCGTGAATAGGGTGTACTGTTTGTTAAACATCTCAATGAAGGCACAACTTCCCTAATTAATATTCTACCTTACTAACCAAGTTAAATGGGTGAAAACCCAATTTGGAAACACAGAAGTCGAAACATAGAAATGGAAATGTGTGGGTACTGAGCATATTCAACTTGCTTCTAATGACCTTGGTTTTATCCAAACAAACAGCTTCTGCAGTGTGATCCATCGACGCCTGTTGGAAACCCACCCCATCCATGCCAATGGACATCAGAATCCAGCATATGGCAACACATTGCTCCATCTCTGATACACTTGCAGGATATTGTATGGGCAAGACGAAACCCCCTCAAACTTTATTGTGAGGATAGCCTAGACCCTAACCTTTCTTATTTTAAAGGCATGTGTCAGGCGTTGTATTCCAGATTCAATTCAAGAGATCAGGCTACAACTCTTGAAGCAAAACACAATTTATTCATACTCTACAGTTAAAATACAACAAAAGAAAAGAAATTGGGATAACTTAACTATATTGGAAAACTTTAACAGAATAGTTGATTATTTAACTACTAAACTGTTCCAATACAGTATAGCAACATTCCCTAACCACGTCCTTGGCAAAGGCAAATTTCATAAAATAGATAATCTCACATGCAATTCTAGCAATGGGAATAGAACCCTGGCTTTTAGCTGTAAGAGAGAGAGGAAAAACAGCTTCAAGATTCCAGCAGCAATTAAAAAAACTAAAACTAAAAAGCCTGGTTCTGTGAGAGCTTGACCCCACCCATTCAGGCTACTTCAATTTTTTCCAACTTTAAAAAAAAGGTCTCACTGCTGTTTACTTTATTGAACTCAAATAGATAGCTTGGATCATCTGTCTTAAAACGTCTCTTCATTTAAAAAAAAGGACAAAATACACCTCTAAAAGCCAGAGTATCGTCACAATCTATATATGTTCAGGGCACTCTGACTACTAGCATTAACATGCTGCTGTAAGGGCATTTGGTACACACAGATAAACATCCATCTCTCAAGTTGGAGTAGGCTGTATCAGGAACACTCTTAATGTTCAAGGATTGGTATAGGCTGCATCTCCTGGCTGCTCCCATGCTGACTTAGTGTTCCTTCCTTTTGCACCGACCTGCATGCTCACAGCATAACTGCCTCACTACACCATTCCTTCTTGTCACATTGGTGCCTCCAAAGCCAAAGACTCAATGCTGCCCATCTGAGGTACTTTTTTGCCAAGATACTCAGACAGGTTGCTTTTCTATAAGGATCTTTCTATAGGTGCATCATGATAAACACACACTGAGACATCAATTTAACACCTACAGCATGTTCCAGCTGTCTGCATGATAAACATACTATACATTTTTGTCACAAATGACCATGTCTGAATTGGGTGATTCCTAGTTCTTAGTCCAGTTAAGGGGGAAAGCTGATGTTCAGGGTTCTAGTACCATCAGTTACAAGTACAGTTCACACACAGTCACTTGTCCACTTGGGACACTCTCAATCAGGGGAAATGACCCATTACAGGCTTGGGAATGTTCAATGGTTAGGAGCATTGTACATTATTAGTCAGGGAACGATAAACACAGTGGTCAGCAATCTGGTCGGTCATGTGCAGGGGCTGCTATCAAAGTCAGGTAGAGGTGTGTAGCAACTACTGTCTGGGATCTGTCTATGATTAAAGAGGGTTCAATAGGTATGACTGTAGAGGCACCCAAGAATCACTGTCATGAGGGGTAAGGATGTCAAGGCTGGGAGGGGAGTTGATAAAGCAGGGGCATGCTAGGAAATTTGAGATGAATGGGGGAGTAACATTAAGTTCTTCTATTGCTTTTACTATATTCTTCTTATTCATTTTATTGTTTTAACTGACATTTCTTGGTTGGGATGCTGTGCTATTCATTATGAATTCTTAAATCTGCTTAAAGAGCACTCAATTCCTCTTTTGGGCATTTATTCTCATTTTCCTAGGTCCTTTGGGTTTACTCTGGATATGAAAAGCTCAAGGCAGCCCAACAATGGGATGTACCCAATTGTTCTTTATTGAAGCAAGGCACACTACAAAGACACTGCAATAATAGGAAAGCGTCAATGCTTGCAATCTTAAGTGACCCAGTTTATGTGGATTTGTCTGAGGACCAGACCAAAACAGTTGATCATCCTGCGCCATTCCAAAGTCCAGTCATTGGTCAGGTGACTCCTGTTTGTGGAGTTAGCTAGCTGGTACACTGGGATGCGTTCTTTTTCACTCCATTCCATGCATGCAGCCAGTGTGATCAATCCTTGACCTCATCCAGCCCTCATCGATTGACTGGTTGACCAGTTACAAATATTGCAAGTGTCTCACATCTATCATGGTCTGTTGACCTTTCATCCATTTCACCGCTTAGGGCGTACTTTTGTTTTCCCTGCCGAGATGCTTAACTCTGGGTTTTTTAACAAACCCTAGCCACTGGTCAGCCTGATCATGGCTGCTCATGTAGGCAATCCTTGCAACTTTTGTGCAATCAACCGGATGATCTTTACACAGCTTGACCCTGTGCTCAACCTCACGTTGTCACGCAGCTAAATGGTCAGTTATAGTATCTAGTGTCCTGTGTTGGTTTTCGTATCACTTATATATACGTACATTTAGCTTCAGAAAACACTTAAGATACCATCTGACTGATTGACCTTTCATTAGGGCAGACATCATATGTTTTTTCTCATTTTGGTTGGCCCAGCAAATTTAGGGTTAATCCTCATTCACCCAGGTTCTCGAACCCCTTTAGTGAGCACTATACTTTCCTACTCAAAAAATTTCCAGTGCTAACCCCATAGAATATCCATCTGTGAACAAGTATAAATTTGATTAATGGTTCGTGCAGATCATTGCCACATTACCTGCAAAATTGGATCCCACTCTGTCCAAATTAATTAAGGTAGCGTTAATGAATGGATTTTGATGCGGGTTGGGAATTCACTATAGATATTTGGTTAGAAATGAAATTTAGACTAATTTGATTCCAAGCAAATTCAACATTTGGTAACATTCATAGTTCAGAGTTAGTCCGTAGTTGTAAATATCATTTAATATTTATGAAATGTCATAATAATATTAATTGTCAGAGCTTATTAAAAGATGTACATGAACAAGGAATGAATTATTGGGCACATCAAGATGAGGAATTTCATATTGTTTAATTTCATGACTGTGTTGATGTTAGATGTAAAATAAAACTTGTTCAAATCCATTCCAGCTTCAAATCCATTACTACAGCTACAAGAACATACAATTATGACAGCATGAAATACTTGGATCTTGTACTGTTATACCTTTTGATCAATGTCGATGTTTTGTGATGTTGCATAAATTTCAACAATTTGCATAAGAGTGATTTTGCCAGTTTTAGATCTCATGATGATTGTTCTGAAAAGATATAGTTGGTTGTACAGTAACTTTGGCTTATTTTGAGAACCATGGCACTATTTGAGTAACTAAAGTCTAACAATTATTCTAGTCTTTAAATTTGCATGCAAAGAACTGGTTTTCCATGACCTAAAATTTCTAATTAGTTCACTATTTTAATGATCGATATAAATTAATTTGACATTAATCACAATTTTAATTTCATGAAAGATCTACTTTAATCCTATTAATACTTGCAGAGATTGACTTTTCATGGTAGACACATAACTAATATTACTAAAATTGAAATTGCCATCCAGTACACACTCAAATTCTGTAAAGGCAAGTCAATTTACTCATCATCGATACAGAATAAATATTTTTGGAACTTCAGTAAGCTTCTGAGTGCTCTGTAATTATTACAAAAACTTGTTGTTCAACAGTGACCCTGGAAAACTGTATTCAAATTTTATAGGTAAAATATGAATTAGTATAAGTCACATTGAAATGTGGCATTTGGTTATTGCAAAGGAATTGAATATTATATTTTGTGACTTTAGAAATTTCCTTGGGTTTAGTGCCACTGTTTACTATTGTAAGTGCACCTTGCATTGTTATTAACCAGAATAAGCATGTCTCTGTTCAATATTGCTTGGCAGAGTGAGATGCAGGAATTGAATAGAAATGCTATATGACTATGCACCTGTTTACTGGAATATATCATTTTATGCTCAGGTCACAAATAAATAGTATTCAGCACAATTTACAATTGCAAACTTGGCTATTTCTCCTCAAGGTCAAAACAACAAATATGCTTCGCCTTCACTAACAGTCAATATAAAGATGTTGAGTGATTTTTTTACGAGATAAAATGCTACAGCAGTGTCTTATTGGCTTTACATTGCTGACATTCTGAAATCAATTGTCCTGTTATAGTAAATCAACAGACAAAATTCAGAAGATGAAACAAGAACAATGTTCTTTAAAAATTATGACCTGATTTTTTGTGCAGATGGAGTGGGAGGCAGAACAGCAGAAGAGGCCGAAGTCCTGAAGTCCTGGCCTCGTTGTTTTTGTGGGAATAGCAGGTGAGAGAATGGGGGTGGGTTACAGTTTAGATATGAACATTTCACAGAGGCAGCTGCGCATATGCAGCAGTCTTCAGTCAGATATGGTTTTCAGACATGGAATTATAACTTGTTTACATTAGATCTCTCAGAAGAAACTCCATTGGTGGCACAGTTCTTTGGAGAGGGTAGGTACCTTTGTAGATCCCTTTTGAAAATGTGGAAAAAATACTTTAATTGTTGTCAAAAAGGTTAATTGCGGGCATCTGGCTTTAATACAATGGAGTAGAAGGTTCGGTCTACTGGATGGGGAGGGTGACATTTTTCTGCCTCTGCTGATTTGTGCTGAGGTGGCAGGAAGGAGAGTTTGTAAGAATAGGGAGCATTGGCAGTTTGTCAAATATGACCAAAACCCAACACAGAAGACAGCTGAAGTTAAACTGAACCATGATTGCTGACATGTATGGCACGTTACAACAATATCTTGGCCCATAGTCTGTTAATAATTAGATTAGATTCGATTACATTACAGTGTGGAAACAGGCTCTTCGGCCCAACAAGTCCACACCGACCCGCCGAAACGCAACCCACCCCTACATTTACCCCTTACCTAACACTACGGGCAATTTAGCATGGCCAATTCACCTGACCTGCACATCTTTGGACTGTGGGAGGAAACCGGAGCACCCGGAGGAAACCCACGCAGACACGGGGAGAATATGCAAACTCCACACAGTCAGTTGCCTGAGGCGGGAATTGAACCCCGGGTCTCAGGCGCTGTGAGGCAGCAGTGCTAACCACTGTGCCACCGTGCTGCCCACATTATGTCCTCACTGTGGCTGCAAAGGCAACTGAGGCTTTAAACCTTTATGTATCTGGAATATCCAAGTCAGTTTCTCACAGCTAAATCAATGCAATAAATAATGTTGGTCACTTCTGTGGGGGTGCCTTCTGATGTAGTGATTTGGATGCAGAGATAGATGAGTTTTACACAATTAGCAGGCTTCCCTCAGATGCAGGGAGTTATCCACCATCTCCATAAGGGCTCCCGATTAGCAAACAGACAACTTATGTGTACTCGAAGACATTCCACTACCTGCATTTTTGTGACCACAGCAAGGTTTCTTTTCACGCCTCTGGGGCTGCCAAAACTCACTCATACTGAGCAATTCTAACTGCCTCAGTTAATTCACTCATCTTCTCAGATCTGTGATTGGCTTTGGCCATCAAGGGAGGATGCTCATGACCTCCTACTAACAGCTTTAAACAAAGCTCAACTGGGACTACAACAGCCACGTGGTGACACCGATAACACAGGCTATTGGCATTCTCAATATGCTTCAGATGCCTTCACCCTGTGAGAGTGTCTGATTCGTAGTGGTGTGTAGCATGCTGCACTATATTCTGAATAAATATTCTCTTACCTGGAAGTCATAGTTACTCAGGGAAATGACCATCCCTGAAAAGAGAAAGCAAAAATCAATGAATTTTACTTATTTCTTGAGAAGTGCTTCACAACCTGGATTTGTTACATTCCTGTGAAAGATTATCGATGGGGCATCAAAGTCGTCACTCTGTGTATACTGACATCATATGCACAATGCTGACAGTGTCAGTAGGGAGCAAAACCTCCTAACCAATACTTGCTGGCATGATTGTTGGAATATAAAGGAATCTTATTCAAATGTATAAGACAGGGACTTGATATTATAAGATTCTTTCTCCCGTGAGAGAGTGTAGCACGCAAGGAGCATTGCATAATCTCAGAATAAGAACACTTCAATGCCTTTACTCATCCCACTGCTTCTGATCACATTGATGTAAGATTGATCTCAGCACGCTGTCTTCAAATGCCACTGAGAAGAAAGCCCTTCATTACGTTAACAAGCTGATTGAATTTTAAAATGTATAAAAACACACTGACATCTTACAGTGTAATTAGTGAAGTGTATAACTACAATGAATGTATTTGTGTCTAGGTGCGATGCAGACCTACACTTTTTTTTCACTCACTCACTCACTCACTCACTCACTCTCTCTCTTTCTCTCTCTCCACATACACAAACACCCCTCCCATTCCTTCTGCATTTTCTATTCGTTGTGATATTCTGACAATAGAAATTTAACATGGAAAGTATTGTGATGTGTAGAGCTGACAAAGCTCCCAAATGCGTTTGTGTGTTTCCATTTACTGAATACTCAGTTGGCTGGTAATATGTCTCCAAGTAAACACATAGTGCAATGATGTTTGCTGCTGTCGCTCCCAGACGTTGTTGTGTTTTGCTCTTGACTGCTCATGACCCTACAGGTTCACTCCCTCTGAGGCATAGTATTCACTATAACAGTGTAAAGCTCTGAGGATCTGATCAACGGTTACTCAAATGGCCACATCCAATAGGTGTGAAGAAGTCTGGTGAATGAACAACTTCAGTGGTATCAGATATCCCCTGAGGCACAATAGTAAACTGTTAATTTTTTATATTCGCTCATGGGCATATGGACATCACTAGTTTGGCCTGTATTTATTGACAATCCCTAAGTGTTCTTGAAAGTAGTGGTGAACTGCTTTCTTGAACTGCTGCAGCTCATTTGCTGTAAGTGAACCCACAAGGCTAATAGGAAGGGAGTTCCAGTATTTTGACTAAATGACAATGAAGGAACAACAATGTATTTCCAAGTTAGAATCGTGAGTGGATTGGAGACAAACTTACAATTATTGGTGCCTCCATGTATTTGCTGGCCTTATCCTTCTAGAAGGTAGGGATTGTGGGTTTTCAAGGTGGGGTCAAAAGTGCCTTGCTAGATTTCTGCAGTACACCTTTTAGATAGTATATACTGCTTTTATGGATGGTGGAGAAAGTAGATGTTTGTGGATAGAACCAATCAAGCAGGCTACTTTGTTGTGGCTGGTATCAAACTTCTTGACTGTTCATATGACCATAAGACTATAAGACACAGGAACAGAAATTAGGCCATTCAGCCCATCGAGTCTGCTCCACTATTCAATCATGGCTAATGAATTTCTCAACCCTATTCTCCCACTTTCTGCCCAAAACCCTTGATCCCCTTGTTTCTCAAGAATCTATCTCTCTGAGTCTTAAACATACTCAATGACATGGTCTCCACAATCTTCTGTAGCAATGAATTTCATAGATTCACCACTCTCTGGCTGAAGAAGTTTTTTCATATATCCGTTCTAAAAGGTCTTCTTTTACTCTAACGCTATGCCCTTGGGTTCTCATCTCTCCTACCATTGAAAACATCTTCTCAATATCTACTGTCTCCAGACCATTCAGTATTCTGTATGTTTCAATTAGACCACCCTTCATCCTTCTAAACTTCATTGATTATAAACCCAGAGTTCTCAAAAGTTCCACATATGTTAAGCTTTTCAGTTCTGGAACCATTCTCATGAACCTCCTCCAAGGCCAATGCATCCTTCCTGAGATATGGGGCCCAAAACTGTGCATAATACTCCAAATGTGGCCTGTTGTTGAAGCTGCACTCATCCAGGTAAGTAGGGAGTGTCTACCACACTCCTGACTTGTGCCTTGTAAGTGGGGAGTTGGGAGGTGAGTGATTTGCTGAAGTATTCTGAGCCTCTGAGGCTCTTGGAGCCATTGAGGGCAATCCAGTTGAGTTGCTGTCAAAGTGAACATCAGTGAACATACATACTTCTGACCTTAAGATGGAGAGAAAGTTATTGCTGAAGCAGCGGAAGATGATTGAGCCTCAGAAGTCAGACTGAGGAACAAGGGCTATTGTGGCACAATGACAGTGTCGCTACCCTTTGAGCAGGAGACCTGGTTCAAATTCCTCTTGCTCCAGAATTGAATCATTGCATATCTGACTAGATTGATTAATCAGGGGCTCTCGTGCTATCGTGAGCCAAGAGTCCATAGGAGTCAGTGTCGGGTTTTGTCATCAATCTGTGCTCACACTGAGGAGGTTCCCAAGGTATGGGAAATGATCGATGGTTTCCAGGTACTTGTCATCATTTTTGACAGTTGAGACGCAGTGTCATGTAGCAGGAGCTATAAACCATCATTGCTAGTGCTAGTCGAGGATTCTCTAAAGGTAAACATGCAGGTTGAGTCCGTGATTAAGAAAGCGAATGCAATGTTGTCATTTATCTCAAGCGGGTTGGAATATAAAAGTACCGTTGTGCTACTGAGACTTTATAAAACTCTGGTTAGGCTGTGTCCAGTTTTGGTCCCCAAACCTCAGGAAGGACATACTGGCACTGGGGCGTGTCCAGCGGAGATTCACATGGATGATCCCTGGAATGGTAGTTCTAACATACGAGAAATGGCTGAGGATCCTGGGATAGTATTCATTGGAGTTTAGAAGATTAAGGGGATATCTAATAGAAACTTACAAGATAATACATGGCTTGGAAAGGGTGGACGCTTGGAAACTGTTTCAGTTAGGCGAGGAGACTAGGACCCGTGGACACAGCCTTAGAATTAGAGGGGGTAAATTCAGAACAGAAATGCGGAGACATTTCTTCAGCCAGAGAGTGGTGGGCCTGTGGAATTCATTGCCGCAGAGTGCAGTGGAGGCCGGGACGTTAAATGTCTTTAAGGAAGAGATTGATAAATTCTTGATGTCACTCAAGGAATTAAGGGCTACGGGGAGAATGCGGGTAAGTAGAGTTGAAATGCCCATTAGCCATGATTGAATGGCGGAGTGGACTTGATGGGCCAAATGGCCTTATTTCCACTCCTATGTCTTATGGTCTTATGGTCTTAACATTGATGTATTTCCCAAGGCATATGAGAGAATAAGTCCTGGCTAAACATCTGGAAAACAAAGGTCTTCCATCAGTCTGTTTCTGCAGACACTTAACTTTGTAATGATCCTGTGATTTAAATCTGCCTATCAGTTAACTGATCCAAATCCAACCACATGTTTGCCAATTTTCTAATTTCCTACTCAGCTGTATTTTTGTCATGAGCATGCCAAATTCATTCTTATAGTGAATAACAATGTCCATTAACAAGTTTATATACTGTATTTAATAGACAATAGATAATAGGTGCAGGAGTAGGCCATTCTGCCCTTCGAGCCTGCACCGCCATTCAATATGATCATGGCTGATCATCCTTAATCAGTATCCTGTTCCTGCCTTATCTCCATAAACCTTGATTCCACAATGCTTGAGAGCTCTATCCAACTCTTTCTTAAATGAATCCAGCGACTGGGCCTCCACTGCCCTCTGGGGCAGCGCATTCCACACAGCCACCACTCTCTGGGTGAAGAGGTTTCTCCTCATCTCTGTCTTAAATGGTCTACCCCATATTTTTAAGCTGTGTCCTCTGGTTCGGCACTCACCCATCAGCGGAAACATGTTTCCTGCCTCCAGAGTGTCCAATCCTTTAATAATCTTATATGTCTCAATCAGATCCCCTCTCAGTCTTCTAAACTCAAGGGTATACATGCCCAGTCGCTCCAGTCTTTCAGTGTAAGGTAATCCCACCATTCCAGGAATTGACCTTGTGAACCTGCGCTGCACTCCCTCAATAGCCAGAATGTCTTTCCTCAAAATTGGAGACCAGAACTGCACACAGTACTCCAGGTGTGGTCTCACCAGGGCCCTGTACAGCTGCAGAAGAACCTCTTTGCTTCTATACTCAATCCCTCTTGTTATGAAGGCCAGCATGCTATTAACCTTCTTCACTACCTACTGTACCTGCATGCTTACCTTCAAGAACACCCCGATCTCTCTGTACTGCTCCTTTACCTAAATTGATTCCATTTAGGTAATCTACCTTCCTGTTCTTGCCACCAAAGTGGATAATCATACATTTATCCACATTAAACTGCATCTGCCATGCATCTGACCACTCACCTAACTTGTCCAGGTCACCCTGTAATCTCCTAACATCTTCATCACATTTCACCCTGCCACCCAGCTAATATTTGCTAATATTACTTTTAATACCATCATCTATATCATTAATATATGTTGTAAAAAGCTGCGGTCCCAGTACTGATCCCTGCGGTACCCCAGTGGTCACTGCCTGCCATTCCGAAATTGAGCCATTTATCACTACTCTTTGTTTCCTATCAGCCAACCAACTTTCAATCCAAGTTAGTACTTTGCCCCCAATACCATGCACCCTAATTTTGCTCACTAACCTCCTATGTGGGATTTTATCAAAAGCTTTCTGAAAGTCCAGGTACACTACATCTACTGGATCTCCCTCGTCCAACTTCAGAGTTATATCCTCAAAAAATTCAAGAAGATTAGTCAAGCATGATTTCCCCTTCATAAATCCATGCTGACTCTGACCTATCCTGTTACTACTATCCAGTTGTGTCGTAATTTCATCCTTTATAATAGACTCCAGCATCTTTCCCACCACTGAGGTCAGATTAACTGGTCTATAATTTCCTGCTTTTTCTCTCCCACCTTTCTTAAAAAGTGGTATAACATTAGCCACCCTCCAATCCACAGGAACTGATCCCAAATCTATCGAACTCTGGAAAATAATCAGCAACGCATCTACGATTTCTCGAGCCACCTCCTTCAGTACCCTGGGATGTAGACCATCAGGCCCCAGGGACTTATCAACCTTCAGACCTAACAGTCTCTCCAACACCAATTCCTGGCAAATATAAATTCCCTTCAGTTCAGGTCCTTCAGCCACTGTTACCTCAGGGAGATTGCTTGTGTCTTCCCCAGTGAACACAGATCTGAAGTACCAATTCAATTCATCTGCCATTTCTTTGTTTCCCGTAATATATTCCCCTGTTTCTGTCTTCAATACTTGAGTAAAGTTGCTTCAAAGGTGAAAGGTGAAACAGGCACTCGATGTGTTAATAGTAGCAGCTGTTTGCAATTCTGCTATTAGCATTCAATTACTCTGCTAACTGCCAATTACAATAATTTGAATATACCTGGAAGTGTTAAACAGATTGCTGTATATTTAGCATGCCAATGTTGTCTAGACATTGTTTTTGAGGAGCTTTACATATGGAGGTAAGGTATTTGGCTGATGTACAGTAGCAATTTCAGGCTGGCTCACGGACCAAAGAAGAGGACACACAAATTATTTGCAAAATTAGACATTGATATTCTATAAGGTTCACCTGGCTGACCTCATTCCAACCACTGCATAAACTGGCTGTGCATGCCTGCCCCTCTTCCGCGGTTACGTTAGGGCCCGGGTGTCCTTGGAGAAGGAGCACGCGGTGTCGACCAACACCCTGGAGTTGTTCAGGGAGAGGTGGGCGCCGCAGGGAGTGGAGTGCATTATTTCTCCCTCCAATTCTATTTTGATTTAGTCCCTACCCTCCCCTTCACTGTTTTGATCACACAGCACTGCCCCTTGATGTGAAGGGTAGTGTTTGTCACTGGCCACCCGGGTGTTTTCCTATCTTCCTGGTGGTGGAAATTGAATAAAGAATTGTGCACTTTGTGTCTCTCACTGTGTCTCCCACCTGCACACACACACACCATGGGTGCTGGGGATAAAATAAGCACTACCGCATTTAGGTGGTAGTGTGGAAAAAGGAAAAGAAAAAAAAAAAAACAGGAAAAAAAATAAATAAATAAACTGGCTGTGCATGCCTGCCCCTCTTCCGCGGTTACGTTAGGGCCCGGGTGTCCTTGGAGAAGGAGCACGCGGTGTCGACCAACACCCTGGAGTTGTTCAGGGAGAGGTGGGCGCCGCAGGGAGTGGAGTGCATTATTTCTCCCTCCAATTCTATTTTGATTTAGTCCCTACCCTCCCCTTCACTGTTTTGATCACACAGCACTGCCCTTTGATGTGAAGGGCAGTGCTTGTCACTGGCCACCCGGGTGTTTTCCTATCTTCCTGGTGGTGGAAATTGAATAAAGATTCGTGCACTTTGTCTTTCACTGTGTCTCACACCTGCACACACACACCATGGGTTCTGGGGATAAAATAAGCACTACCGCACTTAGGTGGTAGTGTGGGGGTTAAAGGGGAAAAAAAAAATATATAAACAGGAGTGGGAATTTGAAAAAAAAAGAAAGAAAAAAGAAAAATAAAATAAAATAAATAAACTGGCTGTGCAATTATAATAAAACAATTGAGCTGAATAGACTGGTCATTAACCATAAGTGTTTTGATACTTCTGATCAGGTTATTTTCCCTGTATTAGTCATGCGCTTTGTTCCTCATTACATATTTTTTTTACTCTCTCACTTTCCAACATTCCTCATATATAACCCTCTTATTCGAGGATGAGGACATACACTTAATTGCAGAAGTCAAAAGGCAGCTTGATGATTCGTGATATTGTGAACCTACACTTCAATTTTTATGATCACTGAATTTATTGACTGATGAGCAATGCCTATTCTTTTAATTTAATGTGTATGTATAAAGTAGAGCTGGTTAACAATTACAATGTTTTTCTCTAATGATCTAATTGTAACCTGGAATTTTAAAGGTAGGAGTTAACAATGCTTGAGTTACAAATGATTGTTTTTATTAACAGAGTATACAGATACTCTTCGGAGGGTCGGTGTGGACTGGTTGGGCTGAAGGGTTTGCTTCCACACTGTAGGGAATCTAATAAACTTAATCAGGAGAGAATTAAATTTTAGGGTGGCACAGTGGTTAGCCACTGCTGCTTTACAGCACCAGGGTTCCAGGTTCAATTCCAGCCTTGGGTAACTGTCTGTGTGGAGTTTGCATATTGTGTCTGTGTGGATTTCCTCCCACAGTCCAGAGATGTGTGGGCCAGGTGAATTGACCATACTAAATTACCTGTAGTGTTAGGTGCATTAGTCAGAGGGAAATGAGACTGGGTGGGTTACTCCTCGCCAGGTTGGTGTGGACTTGTTGGGCTTAAGGGCCTGTTTCCACACTGTAGGGAATCTAAATAACCATAAATTATTTATTATTTGTAATGGCCTGAAGTTTGAGCTTTTCAAATTACATTAAAAAAATCAACACAGATTACGAATGATGAAATGTTTTGAAAGAAAGCAGTGTGGACAAATTTCGGTTTCATGTTGTCCATCATGAACTCTAGATATCCAAAAGCATTTCACAGTCAGTTAAGTAGTTTTTAATAGGATAATATTTATGCAAATGATGTACATTCTTCCTTTCTTTCCATTGCTGTTTTCAATCAGGTCAAATATGGGATGTTATATTGCACTGTTGCACATTTAGGATTAAGGGCAGTCTGTCAAAAGATTTGATAGATGCAGTAGTGGGACTGTATTTGTTTGAAGATTATCTTTATCTTCAATGAAGGAAAGTTAAGCAAAGAGAGAAGCATGGGTGGGGCCATGAGAGAATCTAGGCTTCTTTAATTCCAATCCAAAATTACTTAAAGATGCAGGGTTCTCTACATGAATATGCTAAAAATAGTGCCGTATGGTTTTGAAGAAAATCTTTCTTAGCCATTGTATTTGGAGAATATAATCTATTTGCTTCAAACCTGACAATATTCAAAGCAATGCTGTTAGTTAAATGTTAATGTAGACCTGACTAGGGAGCTGGTATTGCAGTGTGGCAGTTTTATTTCTATCTAAGACAATTAGATAGAATTTGTGTGACGGTATGAGAGTTATTGAAAAAAAGTCTAAAATGGTGAAATGAAATTAGCTGAAAACAAGAGAGAATAAAAATATGTTTAATCATGTGGCTAATGAGGAACAATAAAACTGACATACCCATCATATGTCAAAATGTAAAGGACAGCACAAGAACGTTTTAAATTATAAAATGTGCCCGAAAATCAAACTTAGCTCCAAACGTAGCTGAGATCAAAATAAATAAAATTGAGCATGTTTTTATACAATCTAAACTACCTCAGTTGTTGATCAAATATGTTACAAAGCAGAAATATTTAATAGTAGATGGTATAGGTCAGATGCAACTTAAAGCTACAGATCAATTTTCCCAATGTCCTTGTCAATATTTATTGCTCCAAAAATGCCCAAAACAGATGAACTAGATGGAGTTAAACAGCACAGTAACAGACCCTTCAATCCACGAGTTCATGCCGACCATGTTCCCAAACTAAACTCGTCTCACTTGCCTGTACTTGGCCCATATCACTCCAAACCTTTCCTAATCGTGAACGTATCCAAATGTCTTTTATATGTTGTAACTGTACCCACATCCAACCTTCCTCTCGAAGTTCATTCCACACACAGACCACTCTCTGTATAAAAAAGTTATCCCTCATGGCTTTTTAAAAAGCTTTCTTCTCTCACCTCAAAAACATGCCTCTGAGTCTTGAACTCTTGCATCCAAGTGAAAAGACTCTTGCTATTTCAGCTTATCAATCCCCCCGAAACCTCTTACACTCTAGTGAAAATGTCCCAGCCAATCCAGCTTATTATAACTGAAATATTCCATTCTCAGCAATATCCTGGTAATCTTTTCTGAACCCTCGCCTAATAATATCCTTCCTATAACAGGGCAACTGGAACTGCACACAGTACTCCAGAAGAGGCTGCATCAATATCCTGTATAACCTCACCAATGACTCCCAACTCCTATACTTCAAGGTCTGAGAAATGAAGGCAAGCATGCTAAACACTTCTTAATCACCCTGTCTAACTGTGACACAACATAATTGTTATTTGTTTGCCAAGGCTTCTACACAAAAACACTTCAAAAGCACTTCAGGGACTGTAAAGCAGCACCATGGACCCAGGTTCAATTCAAAACTTGGGAGACTGTATGTGTGGAGTTTGCACTTTTCCCCGTGTCTATGTGGATTTCCTCCAGGTGCTCCAGTTTCGTCCCAAAGTCCAAAGATGAGCAGGTTAGTTGGATTGGTCATGTTAAGTTGTCCAGAGATGCACAGGCTAGGTGGATTAGCCATGGGAAATGCAGGGTTACGGAGATAGTGTAGGAGATGATTCTGGGTGGGATGCTCCTCGGATGGTCAGTGAGGACTCAATGGGATGAATAGCTTGCCTCCATACTGTAGGAATTCTATGACTATGGTTCACTTTGCTTATAATACCCTCAGGAAATCCTACTGTATAAATGCAGTTACACAATTCCACATTATAAGTACATAAGGACTTCAGGGCAGTTGATTATATTGGAGAAAATTTAATGTTCTGGGAGATAACTGCCAATTTCTTCAGCTCCTCAACATCATTATGTACACTGATTCTTCTGTGTGCCCGCTGCAGCACTCACAATTCATAAAAACACAACATGCATCAATATCATCTGATGAATACCAATTTTATTATGAAAAAAAATGAATGGATGAGATGATTCTTAATGGTTTCTGAATTGTTCACTTCTGAAACGTGAAGATGTTTCAGCAGGAGAGATGAAATCTATCAATAGCTGCTCATGACTGAAAGCTGATACACCATTATTGAGTCTGCTATGGCCAGCTCAGAGAGTGAGGGGGTGAGTTAGGAACGTAACCAACATTCTAGTCTGAGGTAATTTTTGAGGAACTATTTCAAGATTGTGATGCAGTGAGAAGACAGTGTTAAAGACAATTCCTAAGTTCAGCTACATAATGGTTAAAATTTAGTTTTCTTTGTTGTGAAGAGGGAAGAGAAAGAACT
This sequence comes from Chiloscyllium plagiosum, assembly GCF_037043375.1. Classification (NCBI taxonomy): domain Eukaryota; kingdom Metazoa; phylum Chordata; class Chondrichthyes; order Orectolobiformes; family Hemiscylliidae; genus Chiloscyllium; species Chiloscyllium plagiosum. The sequence goes on from NW_028270144.1 coordinate 67,318,161, forward strand.
CCCAATGAATCATAAGAACAAAGTGCATGTGCTCTAATTTGGGGTGACATGTACTTTCCTATTGTTGCACTCATTAATTCATCCTTCAAATTCCTTTTAATCTTACTCAGCAACAATGAGAGTTTTTTAACATGTTACTGCCTTCAGAATACTTTGATAAAGAATTAAGGTTTAATATTTTAATCTGGTGACTTTGTACTTTTGAATACATTTGCCTTCTATATAGGTGACAGGGGTCTGAATTATCTGCAGTTTTGTTCAGTAGTTTTACAATGGGTAAATATAATGTGCATATTTGCTGTAAGTTTCAGACAATAATCTACAATGGCAAAACCTGTGGAACTTGCTTCTTCAGAGAATAGATGAGGCAAATAGTGTGGATGCTTAAGAGGAAGCTAGAGAAGCACATGAGAGGGAAGAGATTAGACAGTTACAATTGTAAATTTAGATGTGAAAATCTGTGAGGAGGTTTGAGTTGAGCATAATCAATAGTATTCACTAATTGGGTAGAATAGCCTGTTTCTGTGTGTAATATCTGATATAATCCTGCAAGGAAAACATCTGTCATTATCAAAGAACATGGAGGAGATTGACTTTGACTTGGCAGATGTCCCCCCTTCCACGTCCTCTGCTTTGTATGCTTGCCCTCTCTGCAGACCGAGAAGCATTGCCAGTGCTACCCCATACCTGTTGCAGTTTCTGTATGGACAGATCGCCAACTTTTTCGCACCTACTATATCCATCTGGTAAGAGTTATGAGTGGGCTAAGTTTGTGAGGCCAGAGGGAGTGTTTAAGGGAAGTGTGACAAATGTGATCTATCTATGTGGGTGAAAGTTGCTCACAATGATCCCATTGAATCCTCAAAGGAAGCCCATACATCCTGCTTGGACCTCCTGTTCCTTGCATAAAGTCTGGATGAGGTCCTTAAGAGACCTGTAAGTTTCATCAACAGGAAGGGTTTCAATTCCTCAAAGTTCGCCTGGCATGTATGCACTCACTTTCCGAGCTTTGCCAGGACTCTTTAACCGTCTGCCACTTAATGGGTTTAAGCTTCTGCTGTGTTGAGGCTTCCAATGCAACTCAGTCTTTGGAATACTGTCAAATTGGCTGGTTTTCAATGCATCCACTGAACGTACACAATCTGGATTTGCTGCTTCTACTGGGGATGCCCTTCTTCTCTTTTCCAACTTAGGCATGCTTGGCCACCCCAGTGACCTCCATGGGTCCCTCCCACAAACTGGCAATGATGTAAAGAATAGGAAATCCATTGTCATGTCTTGACACACTTGTGAATATTGTGTTCCACTTTCTCATCCAAGGACAAAAGAGAGAGAGAAAGTGACAGGCCTCAATGGCTGTTGCCATCAGCTTTTTTTTTTAAGAAGCAGTATGTTTCACTGCTGGCAGATCCTCAGCAGCACCATGTCTCTGAGCCAATGTGATAGTGAAAAGGACTGTTTATCTTGGGTTCCAAGGCTCCTTATTAACTGAGTTATCCTTCAAACAGCATTCATAGAATCCCTACAGTGTGGGAAGAGGCCTTTGAACACATCAAGTCCACACTGACCTTCTGAAGAGCATCCCACACTATCCCATAATCCCTACGTGGCTAATCCATCTTGCCAGCACAACCCTGGACACTATGGGCAATTTACCATGGCCAGCCCAATTAACTTGCACATCTTCAGACTGTGGGAAAAAAAACAGAGCACTGAGGGGGAACCCACACAGACACAGGGAGAATGTGCCACACAGGCAGTTACCCAAAGTTTGAATTGAACACAGGTTCCTGGCACTGTGAGGCAGCAATGCTAACCACTGTGCCACTGTGCAATGCAATAAAATGGTAATAACAGTAATGACTGCCATGGTGAGTTTAAATTGCTCCTTTTTAATTCTGCCATTTTTCTATACTGAGCTGATCTGCTTAGCCCACCCTTCAGTCAACTAACAGTTTACCCTTATTAAAAATGAAGCAATGAGTAATTCTCTTTCAAACAGGAACAGGACCCAGAAACAATTTTAATCTCTAATTTCCAGCTTCAGAAGGAAAAGCCTAAATTGAAATAATAAAATCCATCATGGAACATTATATTCAGTATGTTTCTCTTCTTCAGTTATCTATCCAAAAGCAGCTCCAAACCACCATGTCATTACTTCCACCAGAGGTAGAAGAAAGCAGATCCCAAATCCACTCCATCCAGATCAAACTTTTGTGCCACCGTTCTGACTCTGTCAAACTGTTCAGGCAACTGAGCCACACTTCAATAAGAAAAATAACAATTGTGTGTCTACATCCAAGCATCCACCTCTGTTGTGATCTTCACTTGGCAGGATAATTTAGAATTATAATTTGAAGATCACATATCGTATAATTGAAATTGCTTCTTGCCATTTAATATAGCGTTAATCTACTTATTAATCCAGTTTAAAACTTTCCATAAGACCCATGAGGGGTTGTGGTAGTATATTGGTGTTGATTGAGGATGGTTTAATGGACAGCAAAGAAAGTATAAATAAATGGTATATTTTCACATTGTTACTGAGATCAGTACTTGTAGCTGGGCTATTTACAATCTAAATTAATTACTTAGATGAGGGATTGTGTGTAACATATCCATGTTTAACGCATATACAAAGTTAGATGTGAAATTAATTGGTGATAATGACACGAGTTGCAGAGGGATGCAGAGGTGGGTGAATGGGCAAAAATGTGGCAGATCAAATACAATGAAAGTGTGAAGTTGAAGTTATCCCTTTTGTTTTGAAACATGAAAAGCAGAATAATTTTTGAATTGTACAAGTCTGCGAAGTATTTACATTTTTTTGGAACTTAGGTGTCTTTGATCATTAATTACAAAATTTTACACAGAAAGGTAACACCTGGAATTTTGCAGGTTTGGTCTTGACTCTTGTTATGGACCATGCCCAACCCCTCAAACATGTTTAAGCAGGTAGCCCAGACTGTAACTTTGCTATTTGTTTTAGGTAAACATGTAGTGGACATTCCTGGAGTGAATTAGCTGATCTGACTGCTAAGTTTTAAACAAACAGAATTTATTTACAAAATTACAGAATGAAGCACAAAGAACAGAAAATAGAGTACCAGATAACTTTATCCTATCCAAAAACCCAACAGACTCTCCTGACTTAATGATGCCGAACATACTTGCAACGGTCTGAATAAACACATCCCTTCACACAAAGAGTAAAAATGAAATAAACCAGGGCTTACAGGTTTGAAAAAGTGAGAGAGAGCGTCCTCGGCTGAACTTGCCTCAACAGCCTTTCTTCACACACTACTGCTGCTGAACTGAATCAAAAACTCTAATCTAAATGAAGGCTAGCTACACAGCTAGCTGGCCACTCCTCCTTGATTATACAGGTTTTTTTAAGATATGAAAGCCTTAGGCCGGAGGCATTATCTGTTAGGGGTGAACAAAAAGGGCCCCAAAAAATCTTTCAAACCCAGCCTAGTTGGAGCCTGGCTAATTACCTGCTCTCTGGGGAAAAAAAGTCAAGAGCATATTAACCTTCTAAAAAGACCAACATTATGACACCCTAGAAAGGTAAGTTGCCTTGGCGGTGCCCAATAAAGGTTCACTACACTGTGTCTCGAGAAGAAGGAATTATCCTATAAAAGAGATTGGATGTTTAAGACCAGTATTTCTAATAAATAAGAATGAATGGCGATCTAACTGGAGCAAGTTGAGGCCTGGATTTTCTGATGGCTAGATAGTTAATTCTGCAGAATAGTTGAGAGTTGTGCATGCACCCTGCAGAATTCCTGACAAGCAGACTCCAAGGGAATTGCCTGGAAAATTGAAGATTTTGCTGGGCAGTTATCCTGAGCCAGGAATCCTCCAAAAGTATCAATTTGCAGTGAATTGTGCTGCAGTTATATAACCAGTTACTGAAGAAAAGAAGTTTATTAAAAATCTAGTCTAAATCCTGACCTCGGACTTATCTCACATAGCCCAACTTCTTCAGACCTCTTGAACTCCACAGACCTCAATCTGACACTCACTGTCCACCTGAGAGCTGACAAGCCCATGAGACCTTCCCCTTCCCATTGCCCTACTACATTCCCCTGGCCCCCAACAACGCCTTCCCCCATTGTCGATGTCTTGTGTCCATTCTGACCTATCCTAAACAGACTATCATTTACCTGGCTCCATTCCTATTTTGTGCCCAGACTCTCTACCCATCTGTTACCTGCCTCTGCTTACCTAGACCTTAACTCCTGCTCACCTGTCACTGCATGGAAGTGTATGCTTTGACAGGGCACAAAGACTGAGGAGGCAGGCGGGATGAGGTAAGTAGCAGAGTTTGGTTCAAGCAGAAATTGGTCCATGTGGGAAGAGGGCCAAAAGATCTTATCCAAATCTGGGCTTAATGTGAGAAAGCAAATTTTCCCTTAATCTTTGGCTCAGATTGGAAGAGACATCAACGACACACTCTGATTTTAAAGTAAAAACAGTATTTTTATACATAATGTGCACATAGCGGTGTTGAACTTGAGTGGACAAAGTTAAAAATTACATGGCACCAGGTTATAGTCCCAACAAAAAACCTGTTAGACTATAACCTAGTGTCATGTGATTTTTAACAATGATCACAATATGATCACTGTGCTTCCCTCTTACTCTTTATACCCAAACCTAATCGATGACGGACATTCCTATGGACAACCACAGGTTCCCATGCTCTTATGGTATTTACCAGACATTATAATCTATAGGTCTTGAGATCTTCCTATACATCCTATTCATTCACATTCCAAAGTTATTGACTACACTCTTTCAGATCAGTCTCAGGCTTGCTTACCTCTAAGGATTGCCTAAAAGCTGTCTTCATTGTATTCTCCGGTGTACCAAAAGACAGTTTGAACTACTTGCTATAAGATTTTTGTTATAAAAGTTAGTTAGAAAGTGTGGCGTTGTATAGCTACGTCTACTGAAAGTGTTTCTTGAGACCACTTAGTTTTCACATCTATGTTTAAATGTTTTTCCACTTATACTTCTTTTATACTTTGGTTATACATGTATCTATACTCATGTTGGAATATATCCCTATGATTTTGAAGAGTTTTTAATTAGAACCTAATTCATAACATTGAGTAACTTCAAATAAACAACTATTTGCTACAAAATCACTTTAGCTGTTGCCTTTGGAGCTGCTAAGGGAGTCAATCTGGCTGGTTCATGAGCTAAGACTCTCACTTGATATTCATTACTGGGGCAATCATCCTTTCATTAATGAGGTTGGGATCGAACACTTTTTTGTGGTTCAGCATTTTCTTATCAAACTGTCTCTGATGGTTTCTCATAGGGCCTCTTCATTGGTCTTGGAGTAGCTCCATTCAAAGGTACCACTGTGTTACCTTAAAGGCTTGAACAGGTTGTTTGTTCTGTTTGTCTGTTGTCAGCCATTTTATGTAAGCAGGCCTGGACTATTTTGGTATAAGCAGGTACAGGCCACCCCTACACACTGTATCTCTTGACACCTGATCCTCTCATTACCCTAACCTCACACTTGTGTACTTACTCTGTGACCCTGAACATTTTTAAATCATGGAATACAATAACTGACTGCTGTGCAAATGGGATGTGGTTTTCATTCCACTGACCATCCTGCAGTCTGAGAGAATTACTTTTAAGAGAATTGGTTTCTTCATTCATAAGGAGCTATGAAGTCTTACCTTCCATCTATCTACATTTACAGATCATTGGCAGCTCTTGACTAAGGTTCCACAGGGATCAGTTTTTATGCTGATTGAATTGTTTAACATACATATTAATGACTTGTAGGATAGAAGCAAATATACTGCAGCCAAATTTGTAGATAACACAAAGGCAGTTTGAGAGTGGGATACAAACAGTATACAAAAGAATAGGTTCAATAAGTGAGCAAAATGTTGGCAAATGGAGTATAATGTGGTAAAATATGAAGTATTCTTTTTTTACAGTTTTCAACATTAAGCAGCAACAATAAGGAACATATGGATACTTGCGCATGAAACATAAAAAGCCAGAACATAAATGCAGCAGGTAATCAAGAAGGCTATTGGAATGCTGGCCATTATTTCAGGATGGTTGGAGTGTAAGATAGAGAATTCTTAATTCTTATGTACAAAGTGCTGGTGAGACCACATTTGGTGTACTGTGAGCAGTACTGGTCCCCTTATTTGAGCAAAGATATCATCTCATTGGTGATAATTCAGAGAAGGTTCACTAAGGTGATCCCTGGTAAAGTGGGATTATTTTATGAGCAGAGATTGGCCAACTTGGGACTCTACTCACTGGAGTGTAGAGGAATGAGAGGTGATCTCATTAAAACATATAGGATTCTAAAGGGGCCGGACAGGATAAATGCTGGGAGGATGTTTTCCCTTGTGGGAAAGCCTAGGACCAGAAGATATAATCTCAGAATAAAGGGATGCCAATGTAAGACTGAGATAAGGAAGAACTTTTTTCAGAGGGTTGAGTGTCTTTGGAACTCCATGTCACAGTTGTTTGTTGGACAGAGGCATTGTTTATATTTAACACTGAGATAGATGGTAGATTCTTGATTAGCCAGGGAATCAAGGGTTATGGGGAAAGGGTGGGAAAGTGGATGTGAGGAATGTCAGATCAGCCATGCTTCGATTGAATGGTGGAACATGCTAGAGGACTGAACAGCCTACTTCTGTGTCTATTCTTATGGAGCTGAAGTAAAGGACCAGCTATGATATTATAGAATGGCAGAGCAGGCTCAAAGTACCAATTGGTTTTGCCTGTTTGATCTATTATGTTCTTAAGTATAAGACTGGCTATTTCATTTAACTGACTACTACTGCAGTCATTACTGCAGTCACGTCTTATTAATATAAATTCTGATCAGCTTATTCTTATTATTCACAATTTCTGAAAAACCAGAGTGAATATAACAATGTATACTTGTAAATCATTTAGATTAGATTCCATTACATTTAGATTAGATTCCATTACAGTGTGGAAACAGGCCCTTCGGCCCAACAAGTCCACACTGACCCGCCGAAGCGTAACCCACCCATACCCCTCCATTTACCCCTTACCTAACACTACGGGCAATTTAGCATAGCAAATTCACCTGACCTGCACATCTTTGGACTGTGGGAGGAAACCGGAGCACCCAGAGGAAACCCACGCAGACATGGGGAGAACGTGCAAACTCCACACAGTCAGTCGCCTGAGGCGGGAATTGAACCCGGGTCTCTGACGCTGTGAGGCAGCAGTGCTAACCACTGTGCCACCGTGCCGCCCACAATCAGATAAATGCTGTAATTTATTAGTGGTGCAAGACACCATTTCCATTAATTTCAATGCTATCTGAACACTGTCATTGGATTACAGCCTTCAATTGTTTTTTAATTTAAGTTTTTATCAAAGGAAATTTATCACTCGGTAAGAGCAAAACCACCAATACTGATTTCCAGCCATAGTCAGAAAAATCAAACATTGATAATATCGATAAAAAAGGTCACAAGTCAACCTTGCAGTTGTTTAGCATCTGACAACCTTTGTCAGTTGGGTGAAAACAACTCAGTCTGACCACAACAGTCTATAAAAGCACGACTGAATGTTCTCTTTCTTCATGCTTCTTTATTTTCCGGAACCTTCATCAATCCTAATAACGTATTTGAAAAAATGGAAATTTACACCAATTTACAACTTTTATAGGTGATCTTCACTCACAGATTCTGCTTTTAGATCGGCATTTCTTTTGGGATCTTATTGAGGTGATATGAAATGGATTTCAATATTTTTGGTTTGAACCTGTTCATCTTGTATTCCTGCCATTATGCAAGGAAGGAATTGAGATCTGTTATTAAGATCAAAAATTCCAAATAATCAATCTAACTCTTTCACCTCACTGATGTCCTCAAACAGAATTTAAAATAAATAAGTTTAGATATGTTTTTTGACATGTTCTTTCACAACATATCTTTGTGTCCTTACAAACTAAATAAATGCAAATTGTTACAGTGAACAAAATTTCTGCCATAAAAAACCTTAATTTTCCAACCAATAATCTGCTATATCCCATTTCAATTAATACATGATCCTTTAACTTTATATTATGTCAATGGAAATTACTGGAAGATGGAATGTATATGGACTGTTGCCTTCTCATTATGAATGACCTGACAAATTATGGATTATACCTTTGAGGCTCTGCAAGCAACTAGCACACAGCAAAGGGAAAATAAATTGGTCCAGCTATATTTCATGCCAATGGCAACTTGCGAGATCTGGTTCTCAGGGATAAATTAGTTCCTGTAGGTTAGTTATTTTCACAGCTGTTTGTCGCGAATGGAAAGAGGCAGAAGACATGCATCTTCTCTTCCAACCTCAGGAACAATTATCTGAATTTTAGGACTTCACCTTGCGGCCAGGTTAAAGGTATGAGGCCAGACTGCCTGCTCTTAGCTGGCTTACCCAGAAGTTGTTCAATGGCTGTGAGGTCTTCAGTAATAGAGTGCATTGACTCCACTCGATCTGAGAGGAAATTTCACCTCAGAGACCAGAAATAGTTGGTACTGCTGAGGCAACAATGAGTTCCCTGAAAAAGAGGAGCCGGGAGCCTAGAACAAGGAGAGTTTGAGGATCTTACCAGAACTAGGCTGACAGACCCTAGCAAGGGGGATGGATGGCCAGAGTGAATGGGGAAGGTGGGAAAGAGAAATGAAGTGATGTATAAAACCTTGTGAAGGGGCCTTCAAAGTGCAAAAGCTACTCAAGCAAGAGGTGCTCCTCTTGTGCTATAAAACAGCCACTTCAAGTCTTGGGTTAAGTTGTTGTAGACTTTATTTCTACAAACATATGCTGCAATATATACTTAGCAAAAATTCAAATGGTCTCTCCTTTAAAGAGATCCAACATGACAAATTTATATTCTGGATCAGTGGTGCTGGAAGAGCACAGCAATTCAGGCAGCATCCGACGAGCAGCAAAATCGACGTTTCGGGCAAAAGCCCTTCATCAGGAATAAAGGCAGAGAGCCTGAAGGGTGGAGAGATAAGCTAGAGGAGGGTGGGGTGGGGAGAAAGTAGCATAGAGTACAATAGGTGAGTGGGGGAGGAGATGAAGGTGATAGGTCAGGGAGGAGAGGGTGGAGTGGAAAAGGAGCTAGGCAGGTCGGACAAGTCCGGACAGGTCAAGGGGACAGTGCGGGCTGGAAGTTTGAAACTAGGATGAGGTGGGGGAAGGGGAACTGAGGAAGCTGTTGAAGTCCACATTGATGCCCTGGGGTTGAAGTGTTCCGAGGCGGAAGATGAGGCGTTCTTCCTCCAGGCATCTGGTGGTGAGGGAGCGGCGGTGAAGGAGGCCCAGGACCTCCATGTCCTCGGCAGAGTGGGAGGGGGAGTTGAAATGTTGGGCCAGGGTGCGGTGTGGTTGATTCGTGCGGGTGTCTCGGAGATGTTCCCTAAAGCGCTCTGCTAGGAGGCGCCCAGTCTCTCCAATGTAGAGGAGACCGCATCGGGAGCAACGGATAAAATAAATGATATTAGTGGATGTGCAGGTAAAACTTTGATGGATGTGGAAGGCTCCTTTAAGGTCTTGGATAGAGGTGAGGGAGGAGGTGTGGGCACAGGTTTTACAGTTCCTGCGATGGCAGGGGAAAGTGCCAGGATGGGAGGGTGGGTCGTAGGGGGGCGTGGACCTGACCAGGTAGTCACGGAGGGAACGGTCTTTGCGGAAGACAGAAAGGGGTGGGGAGGGAAATATAACCTGTGCCCACACCTCCTCCCTCACCTCTATCCAAGGCCCTAAAGGAGCCTTCCACATCCATCATAGTTTTACCTGCACATCCACTAATAACTTTATTGTCACATATCCTTATTGATGAACAGAGATATACATGTTCCACAGATGTCCCTCTGATATTCTCATTGGTTCCAGGAAGTTTGGTATCGCTACAAGTCTCACAATCTGTTCTGCCCTGAGACTATTGATTCAAGTTGTGAAGGTTGTTAAGTTTTATAAATTTACATTTTTAACTAGATTTCTAGTAAATTGGCTACATGTCCCCTCAAGCCTACAATATGGGCTACATTTCCTATCATGCTTAGTAAAGATGCTTATAGATACATTTATCCATGCTAAACTATTAGTCTATAATTAGCAATCTTACTAATTGTCCCACTTAAGCTTGGCTACCAGGGTGACATGAATACCAGATTTCTCATCATGGGTGAAATCCTGATTGCAGGATGAAGTGTTCGGATAACCAGTTATTGGCCATTTGAAGTTGGGTCATGGGTGAGTGGAGCATGTGGTTAAAATGAATTCAGGCAGAAGTGAGTAGGTGAGAGGCAAAGTGCCACTGCATTGGCCATCAGTTTTGTATCGCACCACCTGCCAATTTGTACTGTCGAATGGAATAGAGAACGATGTAAAATTCATTCCAAAATACATTTAGATCCTGAGTTGTTTCCAACTTTGGATAGATTTACCTAAACATAGATGCAATAAAGTAATATTGCCTTTGCAAGATTTGTAGGAAGAATATGTAACTTATTTTTTCAAAAATATATGTTTTTATGCATTTCACAATAACACCATAAGATGTGGAACAAAAGTAGGCCATTCAGCCCATCGTGTCTTCTCCACCATTCGATGAGAAGTATTAAATATACCTTTATTTTTTATTCACTCATGGGATGTGAGTGTCGCTGACTGGCTAGCGTTTATTGCCCATCCCTAGTCGCTCTTGAGAAGGTGGTAGTGAGCTGCCTTTTTGAACCACTGCAGTCCATTCTGCTGCTGATCCCACCTGACTCAGTCTTTCATTTTTACTTCAAGTGCTTTATGATTGCTGAGTAACTCACACTTCTGTCCATCTAGTGGAGAGAGAGGGAGACAGAGAGAGAGAGGAGAGATGGAGTAAGGTTCTGTGAAATAATTTTCAGAGGGTTAAATCCTCAGCCTTGATTCAATTAATCTTGCATTCTAAGATGCAGCTTCATTTAGCAACTCAAGTGCACCTGTTAGAGTGTCTCTGTCTATTTACATCAAGACTAATTATACCTTAATGTGAACACTTGTAATTCTTAATGTACTTGACAGTAGAGGCTGAGACTCATAACATAGGGTCATAATCTCAAAAATGAGAGGTTGCTCTTTAAGACTGAGCGTTGTGAACAATCTACCCTGGAGAGAGCTGTGGACTATTCTGTTGTTCAGAATTTTCACTAAGAGTTTGATACAATTGTGTGCAAAATGTAGTCAGGACAGAAAGTTGAGTTGAAGTAGAAGATTGAACTGCCATCAGATTGAAAAAGGTCAAATAGTCTATTTTTATGGATCTCCCCAAGTTGGCAACTAATTTATTTTGTAGGCTACCTTATCAACATGCATTTAAGTTTTAACTACCTGCAATTTAATATTCTCATTAAAACCTGGAAAACAAAACCAACAAGAATATTTTATGGTCCCTATTCTTGGTAATGTTGGAACTAGACGGAATATTGCACAATGTGCATTCCTTATAGTAATTTACAATTGGCACATCCAATCTTAATGTCATTGTCACTTATTTGCAAGGATACAGACTTGGTGCTTCTGTTCAATTATCCCATTTTCTGTCACAGATATCAGCAATATCAATGTCCCCCATTGTCAATATAAGTAGCACAAAAGATTGCAGAAATTTATGTGCAAATTGTGTTCAGTGTATCTCTGGTTTCTGCAAACCTTTTGCGCTAGTTTTAAAAAAAAATCATCCAGAAGCTGTCAATGCCTGCAAAACTAGTTGTGTCCCAGGGTGAGTTAATCCTCTTTGGGAATTTCAGCAAACTGTGTTTGTTTGCAGACCGTCAACAATGTTCCAAAATTTTGGTCTAAAGGACATCTGGTACCAGGGTGATAGACATCTTCAAAATAATTTGAAAGAGGGAGCATGGGAGGATCCAGAATTTGTAATGCATTTTGTAACCAACAAGGAAGAACAAGTGAGAAATCTTGGTTGGGGACCAGGGACTAAGGACTAAATTGAAAGAGAGGACACTTGAAGATTGTTATCTTTGGATGACAATCAAAGCCACATTAGCAGCAGAATAACAGATGAGGAAGATGAACATGTGGTAAATAGTGTATGTTCAAAAAGTGGTTCCATTTCATATGAGGATATGAGGCAAATGTTGATATTTTTAATCAATCTGTTCAGACATGTTATGATACATCTCCACTGGAGATGAGACATGAAAGCAGGCCTTCTGACACAGAGGCAGGGACATAAATAGTGCGGTGAAGAAGGCATATGGCGTACTGGCTTTTATTGGTAGAGGAATTGAGTTCCGGAGCCCTGAGGTCATGTTGCAGTTGTATAAGACTCTGGTGCGGCCTCATCTGGAGTATTGTGTGCAGTTTTGGTCGCCATACTATAGGAAGGATGTGGAGGCACTGGAACGGCACTTGGGGCTGTTTTCATTGGAGAAAAGAAGGTTTAAGGGTGACTTGATAGAGGTGTACAAGATGATTAGGGGTTTAGATAGGGTTGACCATGAGAACCTTTTTCCACATATGGAGTCAGCTATTATGAGGGGACATAGCTTTAAATTAAGGGGTGGTAGGTATAGGACAGGTGTTAGTGGTAGATTCTTTACTCGGATAGTCGTGAGTTCATGGAATGCCCTGCCAGTAGCAGTGGTGGACTCTCCCTCTTTATGGGCATTTAAACGGGCATTGGATAGGCATATGGAGGATAGTGGGCTAGTGTAGGTTAGGTGGGCTTGGATCGATGCAACATCAAGGGCCAAAGGGCCTGTACTGCATTGTATTTTTCTATGTTCTATAACCACTGCACCACCAGAACTCTCCTAAAAACACCCATGAGACAGTTGTACCATTGGGCTCATCTCTACACAAATGAGCTTGTGACCAAGACTCTAAAGGGAGAGAATAAATGGAGCAGTTGCAAGTACTGTAACCTGGTAACTGGGGAGGGACCAGGCTGTAAAGGTAATATTAATAATCATTCCAAAACCAACAGAAGAGTATAGAATAATAATCCAACATTGTTTCAGATTGTAGACAGAAAGTAACATAAATACTTTAATAACTAAAGTAAAAAAATCAAAAAATGTCAGTGAGCTAGAGAAAAAAATACAATCTAATGTAAATGATCTAAATAAGTGTCCTACAAATTTTATGTAAAGAGCAAATAAGTTAAAGAACAAAGGATTAAGCGAGCTACTCGTTGTATATGAGATACTCTCAGGAATTGTTTACTTGGCAGTTCATTAATATATTTTCACCACTTCTTTTTTTTTCCTGATCTTTGACAGACTTGGCTTTTTGATTGACCATGAATAATGCTTTTACAAAAACTTTTTATTTGCACATCTGGCTGGAGCAGAGTTCCTTTTCTTCTTCCAAACTGATACATGCACATCCAAACTGAATGCATCTTGTTAAGTCTGACTGCACGAACTTCTGGACAATTTAGTCATCCTTCCATCCCTGTAGGGCTTAACCTCCCATGCTCCCTCAGTTTTCATGGTGTTTATCTCTCTTCCAACCTTGGCCATGAGATTAATGTTCTCAGAGTTTGCCATTAGGATGCTTTAACAGTTTGTGACCAGGTACAACTTGTCCCTCTATTCCAAAAACTTGCCTCAACCCTCCCTTAAAGTACCCCAGGCTTGATTAATACAATGTGCAATCTCCCACCATACAAAATTGATAATATATTCAAAAGCCTCTCAGCAGAAGGGTATGCTTGTTCAAATATGAGTTTGAAACACTTGCTTGAAAGACAAAACTGCAGTTCTTGCAACTTTCTTTTAACTACAAAGATAAGTATCATACTATAGTGTTTAAAGCATTGCATTTTCTAAAGGTAATGCTAGAAAAATAAAGAAATTGTATATTTTCATATTCTATATTTGCCCATGATACTAATTTAAGAGGCAATATTAATAGGGAATTTTAAAAGTGATGGCAATAAAGATTTGAAAATGATTGATGCCATTGGTATTTCATTTTCTTTCCTTTACATATTTAATTGTTGCCTCTCTCTGTTTCATGCTGTGGTTTAATCAGTTCCACTGGATGTAGATTCCCTATAGTAATCATTGCTTCACAGAATCATTAAGTAGTGCATTGTCATCAAGCTTGAAGTATTTGAAATAAAGCAAATAAGACCTGATGCACTGCTGTGTACTTTCCCCAATTATTAGGTATACATATTTTTTTTCTATAAAAGTGTCTGTCATTCTCTTGTTAATTTCAGGCTCTATCATCATGAAGATAATGTAACTGTTATCAGGTTTCATACGTTTATTTTTGATTGATATTGAGTGTGTTATTTTTCCATCAAGTTGTAAAGTTGACTGCCAATGTGTTTTGAAATGATATAATTACAATAATAATTCATTTTCAGATGTGTTAAGTGTGAAAGCAATTTAAACCTCTTCAGAATAAATGTTTTTGTTTCTGCACATATACTGCAGAATTTAATGTCCCCCACTTTGAGGCGAGTTTGTTGCAGGGACAAGGGTGGCATGTAGGGACCCTGTTACCTTCCCATCACACCCTGATTTTAAGACAATTTCAGGAAAGCCCATTAGCAACCTTCCATCAACTGAAGGCCTTGAGTGGATAAATAATGTTCACTTTTAGGGTCTCATCCCATATTTTATTGCTTATGGGATCGAGGTGGGTGCGACGTAGCATTTCCCTTTCTTTTAACAAAGACACTCAGCATCTGTTGGAGGAGTCTGGCATAGAGAAACAATGAGCCTCAGAGAGCCAAGTTTTCATCTTGCTGCCAACCCCTCCCAGTTCCCACTACCATCCCTTACACCAATGCTCACCAGTGCAGCGGCAAATAGTGACCGTAAAAGCCTTGTGTGGATATTATACCAGCTGCAGTCATTCAGTACAGCTGTCAGCATCTGGCTGGCAGTTGTCAGCAAGCAAAGCTTCTGGTCCCAAGATCCTTGATCCTGGAAAAAGCCTGCCACTGTCCAGATCAGTGACTGTGACAGATTTGTGAAGTCAAACAGTGCTCTTGTCTTTTCAGCTAGTGGATGCAACCTCTGTTGCCTCCATTAAGTACTGCCCATAGATTGTTGTATAAGGATGAACAGAAGTGTTTTTGTTTTACCATTTATTTCTAGAGGAGCTAAGTACCACAAGATAAGATATTTTTGCATTACAGGGAGTTCTAGGTCTTCTTTCAGGTGTACAGGAAGCAGACTCATGGCCACAAATCTTTGAGTTATGGCTCTGTCCTGTTTGTGAGAAACTGTAATAAATCACTGTCACTGGAATGCTATCTCTTATTTATTGGGCCAAACACATTTCTTCCTAAGGTAAGGTGCATCTCTAATGTACTTTGTGTACAAATGTCTTGGCCCACGAACATACATGTTAAATCTGAGTTATTCATACCAATTTTTTTTTTAATGCACACTTCAGTTAAGATTAAAGCTAATTGTTTTTAAAGCATGTTTTTCAAAGTTGTAAGGATGAACGCAGGTATCCAGTATGGTGCAGAGCACCATGTGTATTATGTGAGATTGAATTAATGTGTTGGAGTGTTGATTGCCGTTGGCTGTTGTGTAATGCTTCACTGAGCTTTGTTGCATCGAATACATTTCAATAATTGTGCTTGCTGCAATGAACACACTCTCTACTTCGAACAGTTTTACCTGAATTTTTACATCTGGTTTCTGAACCATTCATTTGCTAGTGATTTTGCTCCCTCCCTATAGCTACTGTCTCTACTAAACCAGCTTAGTGCAATACTGAGTTATATTTTAGATGTCCTCTGTTCAAAGCAGTGACTTATGGTGTGATCCCAGATGGTGGTAGTACTTGACAGTGTCTGATCCTAAAATGAAACTGGCTTAATAGGTTGTATGTTAATATTTGGTAATTGGTTAATGTGGTGGTTACACTTTAAAACATATTCACAAAAGGCTACAGAACATAAATTTATTTCAGCCAGCTTGGAAACTACACAGATTAGAAATCATTTCTTCTGAGGTGACATTAAACTGAATGGATAATGCCTGGTTCTGAATACCAATTCTGATTCTTTTGAAACTTCTGTTCCAAAATCACAATTAAACTAATTGTTTTAATGTTTTAATTGTTTTCTCTGCCTATCACAAACCCATAAGACCATAAGACAAAGAAGCAGGAATTAGCCCATTTGCCCAGCGAGTCTGCTCCACCATTCGATCGTGGCTTGATAGGTTTTTCAATCCCATTTTCCTTCTCCCTTTAACCTTTGATCCCCTTGGAAATCAAGAACTTACCTATCTCTGTTTTAAATATGACCTGGCCTCCAGAGCCTTCTGTGGCAATGAATTCCACAGATTCACCACCCACTGGATAAAGAAGTTTCTCCTTATCTCCATTATAAAGCATCTTCCCTTTACTGTAAGGCTGTGCCCTCAGGTGCTAACCTCTCCTGCCAATGGAAACATCTTCCCAATCTTCCCACATTGTCCAGGCCATTCAGAATTCTATAAGTTTCAATTAGAGGGCCCCTCATCATTCCAAACTCCATTGAGTATAGCCTGAGTCCTCAAATGTATCTCATATATTAAACCTTTCACTCCTGGGATCATTTTTGTGAACCTTCTCAAGACCCGCTCCAGGGCCAATATATCCTTCCTCAGTTATGATGCCCAAAATTGTTCACAATACACTAAATGTGGTCTGACCAGAACTTTATTAAGGTAGACAAGCAGGAGGCTGGAAGAACACAGCAAGGCAGGCAGCACCAGGAGGTGCAGAAGTCAATGTTTCGGGTGTAGCCTTTCTTCAGGACTCGGGCTTGCTGTGTTCTCCCAGCCTCCTGCTTGTCTACCTTGGACTCCAGCATCTGCAGATTTTTTTTGTCATGAAAAGAACTTTATTAAAGCCTCAGAAGCACAACCCTACTTTTATATTCGAGTCCTCTCAAGATGAATGACAACATTGTATTTGCCTTCCTAACTACCGACTCAACCTTCATGTTTACCTTAACAGAAATCTAGATGAGGACTCCCAAGTCCCTTTGCACTTCAGATTTCTGAATTTTCTCCCCATTTAGAAAATAGTCCATGCCTCTATTCTTCCTACCAAAGTACATGACCTCACACTTTCTCATGTATTTCATCTGCCACTTCTTTGCCCACTCTCCTAACCTGTCTTTCTGAAGCCTCCCCACCTCCTCAATGCTACCTTCCCCTCCACCTACCTTTGTATCATCTGCAAACTTAGCCATAATTTCTCAGTTCCTTCATCCCAATCATTTATGTACAAAATGAAACATTGTGGTCCCAACAATGATCCTTGTAGAATACCACTCATCACTGGCTTCCGTCCTAAGTAGGACCCTTTTATCCTCACTCTCTGCCTTTTGCCATATAGTCAATCTTCTATCCATGCTAGCACCTTACCTCAAATACCATGGGCCCTTTTCTTACTCAGTTGCCTCCTGTGCAGCACCTTATCAAAGCCCTCCTGGAAGTCCACATAGATAACATCCATTGGGTCTCCACAGTTTAACCTGTTCATTACCTCTTCAAAGAATTCTAACAGATTTATCAAGCATGACCTATTCTTGTGGAAACCCTGCTGTCTTTGCCCTATTTTACCATGCATTTCTAAGTATTCAGAAATCTCATCCTTCACAATGGACTCCAAAATCTTTTCAACTACTCAGGTCAGGCTAATCGGCCTGTAACTTCCTGTTATTTTCCTTACTCCCTTCATAAGTAGGGGGGCTACATTAGTGGTTTTTCAGCCCTCTGGGATCCTCCCTGACTCCAGTGATTCCTGAAAGATCACTACTGAAGCCTCCACTATCTCTTCAGCCATCTCCTTCAGAACTTTGGGGTGTAGCCCATCTAGTCCAGGTGATTGATCCACTTTCAAACATACGTTCCTTGACACCATAAGGGCCTGCTAGGCAATTAACTTAGGTAAATGCCTCTTTACTGGTAAGGTATTTAGCTCACTGTTTCAGAATGACTTTCTGACCTTTTTAACAAATATCTTCACAGAACTGACCAAAGTTCCTCTGTCTCTATCACACTTGACAGTTTATGTTAAAAAAATACTGTTTATTAAACACCTATCATTATACCTATTTATTTCGACCCTCAAAGCATTTGGACTTAAGCCTTTACCTTGGTCCAGTTAAACTGAACATCGTGTACAAGGTTTTGTCGTAAATAGTGCTCACAGTTTCAAACTTCCATGTGGATCTTATAATCCTTCAAAAGTTTCTCCTTGCCAAAAATACTTGTTATTGATATTAAATCTTGAGTATGACAGTAAATACAGCTTCATGCTAAAAGTGGGTTGATAGGAAGTAATGTTGCACAAACTAGAGATGAGTTGGAAATCTGTGGTTGCAGTGTTTGCTCTATTTCTTTTATATATTGCAGTTTGTTTTGGTCTTGTGTCACAAAGCTAGTCCTTTTTTTTTCTAAAAGCTGTTCCTTGGCTCAAGGAGACTCAGTCCTTGATTTTTTCCAGAGAGGCAATAAACCAAGCTGGGCTCTGAGCAGTCTGATTTGATACAGAGATAAAAAGGATTTTGAGAGGCCTTTTATTTATATGTCAACAGATCAGACTTCAGGCCAAAGTGGTCATGTTTTAGAAGTAACCTGTATAAAGAAAGGGGAATGGTCAGCTCTCTAGCTTAACTGAGCAGTTTTTAATTCAGTCTTGAACTGGTTGGAATTTCAACAGGGAGCTGTGTGGAAATTATTTCTCTTTACTGCCCTTCAACCTCAACCTGTAAACATGTGGTCCATTTATACTGGGTTTTCAAGGGAGTTTACTTATTGGGACTGTTGTGTATATTCGGGACAGCATAATTAAGTCTAGTTGGATAGGCTGAGTTCTGTAGGAGTTCTTTGTTCTGTTCTTTGTGCTTCATTATGTAATTTTGTGAATAATTTTTTGTCTGTTTTAAAACCTGGTGGTCAAGCTAGCTCACTTAATCTGGGTAATTTTCACTGTATGCTTACTGAAACAAATTGCAAAGTTATGATCTGAGCTGTCTGCTTAAGAATGTTTTGAGTGGTCTGGCTTAGTCCATAACACTTGGAATAAAGCATCAAGATGATCAGATAGTGGTAATTAGCATATCAGCAGCATGATAAGGAGAAACTGCAGAGGTTGAGCAATGAGGAACTTCTCATAATGTCCTTTGCCAATTTGGAACCAGACTCCTCTATGGTTTTTGACAATAATAGTGATTATTTGGCAAATCAGGCAAAATTGCATATCAGTAACCTTACAGATCAGTATACATCCTCATAAGCATCAAGGTCCCCATCTATGAACTTTTCCTCTGAGTTGATACACAAGTTAACCTTTCTCTCTGGCCCAGATGCAACCTATTCATTTTCAATGGCTTATCATGTGTGAATTCTATTTTAGTCTCTAAGGTGCTTGTAGTGCCAGTGTCAGAGAGTTTCAATCAGTTCGTCAGTACTGTGCTATTTCTTCTCTCTCTCTCTGTTTCCTTAGGCTGTCATTACTGATCAGGTAGTAGGCATCTAAAACAGGAAATCGGGTTGAGTTCAGAGAAGGAAATATAGAGTGGCAAGCAAAAAGTTCACGATTTCTTGAGAAGAACAGATGAGGTGAGTGATCCAGACAGTAAAAGACAGAATCATTTTAATTGGAAGTGATGAGAGCAGGTGAGAGGAGGACTCTGTGCTGCTGAAACAGCACAAAAAGAGTAGGTACAGCAGCTTTATAAAGAGAAGAGCAGATCTAGTTGAGAAAGTCAGTGGTGGTGACAGATAAACTGGCAGCAGAGAGCTCCTTTAACCTATTTCTATCTGTCAGAGTTGAAAGGCAACTTTACAGGAAAACAGGTAATTGGTGGCTACTTCTTTTGTGTCTCTCTTTTGGCCAGGTGGTTTCAATCAGGAGACATAATTACTGCTGAATAGAACATTTTGAGAACATCACTTTTCAAATATTTAACATCAAAATTAATTAATTGCATGGAATAGGGATGGTTAGGCATGTGACGTGTTGCAGCTGTAGTAAGTGGGAACTGGTGGACACTGATGTGATCCATGGCGATCAGATTTACAGCAAGTGTTGCCTGCTTGGAAATTCAGCTCACAGCTGGAGCTGGAGTCTGAGCTGTGTATGCTGCGACACATTAAGGACAGGGACAGCCACTTGTAATCTGTTTCAGAAGGCAGTTACACCCCTTAAATTACTTACATCAATATTTGGCTCATGATCAGTGTCAGGAGGGTGTGACTGTGACTGAGATAAGTTTTGGATCCAGAATTTAGCTTTGCACAAACTCAGCCAGTTTTATTGTCCAACAATATGAGGTTCTTGCTCCCAGGGTGGGTGAAGATGCAGAATGTAAGGGGAAACAAACAAACTGACCAAATTATCATGGGACAGATAGGGGTATAAAAGAGAAATTAAATAGTTTTAGGAAACAGTATATAGACGATGTGATATTGTCCTGAAGCCTGAGTTTCAGGACATCTGTTCTGAGTGGGAGAGAGCATTAACTGCTACAAACATGGTCTATGAGAAATGGTAAATGTAGGTACCAAAGACATGGATAGGACTAGGAAAGAGGTTCAGTTGAGGGATTATTGATAGCTCAGGACTAAATTGAAAAGGAGGACCACAAAAGTAGTAATATCTGAGCTATGTGCAAATTGGCTGAGGGTAAATAAGATTAGAGAGCCATTGATACATGGCTCACAGATTGATACAGGAGAAATGGATTCTGATTCATAAGGCAGTGGTACCTATTTTGGGGAAAGTGAGACTTATTCATTAGGACAGGCTTCAAGCTGGGACGACTGATCTGGCAAAATGTATACCTAAGGTAGAAAAAAAGAGTTTCAAACTAATAATTAGGGGTGGGGAGAATATGGTGTGGAAGGGTGAGAGAGATCAATTGAAGGGAAGGGTAGAAAATTAGGAAAAAAGGCAAAAGCAGA
Organism: Chiloscyllium plagiosum; assembly: GCF_037043375.1. NCBI lineage: Eukaryota > Metazoa > Chordata > Chondrichthyes > Orectolobiformes > Hemiscylliidae > Chiloscyllium > Chiloscyllium plagiosum. Next base: position 67,339,130 of record NW_028270144.1, read on the forward strand.
GATGTAAGTAATGAAGAGATGAGTGATAAAGTGTGAGAGGAAACCAGAGTAAGGAATAATGGTAAAAGGTCAATGCTGATGGCTATTTATCTGAAAGCATGCAACATTTGTTAGATGAGTTGATGACATAAATAGAAATAACAGAATATGACTTAACAGCTATTCTTGAAATTACATGGTGATCAAGGCTGGAAACTCAATATCAAAGGATACTCAATGTTCCAGAAGAATAGGCCTAAAGAGAAGGTGGGTTGGCTCTTTTAATAAAGGTCGATATCAGTGTGAGTGTGGTGGTAAAGAGTGAAAAAGGTACAATAGTTTGTGATGTTGAATCCATCTGGTGGAAAGAAGGAATAACCAGCGAAAGTAATCATCCATAAGAGACATGTATAGGATACTGAAGAGTCACCTCACTATAGGACAATGCATAAATTCAGAAATAACAGAAGCACACTCGTAGAGCATTACAATTATCATAAATGATTTTAATCAGCATATTGAGTGGAACGATCAAATAGAAAAGGGTAACATGGAAGTCAAATTTAGAGTGCATTAAAATTGTTTCAATATATTTCAGAACATACCCTGGATCGGGTTATTTTCCGATCTAGTAATGTTTAGGATTAATAAGTGACCTCACAGTTAAGAATACTCAGAAGGTATCAAACATTGTAGAATTTCAAAATCAGTTTGAGGGAGAGAAACATGGCTTTCAAACCAGTTAGCATAACATCTGTTGTTGGGCAAATGCTGCCCAAATGAATAAATAGTTGGATATTTAGAAATGTTTAACTCAATCAAACAGAGTTAATATGGTTTTGTAAAAGGGAAATCAACAAATTTGACAAATTTAATAGAGTTCTTTGAAGATATAATAAGCAGAGTTGTTAAAAGAAATCTGGTACATGTATTTGGACATTTAGAAGGTATTTGATAAGGTGTCACATGAAAGGTTATTGCACAAGAATGTAAGTTCACAGTATTGGCGATAATGTATTAACATGGATTGAGGATTGGTTATTCCATTGAAGACTGACAGATTTTGGATTAACGGACCTTTTTCAGATTGGAAAGATTTAACTAGTGGAATGCAACGAAGCTCAGTCCTAATGCCTTAATTGTTTACTATCTATATTAATAACTTGGAGCAAGGGCAGAATGTTATGTATCCAAATTTGCTGATGATACAAATATTGGTTGGAGGACATGTTGTGATGAGTTTGTAAAGAAACTGGTTAAGCAAAAAATTGGCCAATGGAGTTTAATGTAAGAAATGTGAGGTCATGCACTTTGATAGGAAGGATCAAAATACTGACTATTATTTAAATGGAGAAAAGCTTCCAGAAAAATGCATCACAGAAGAGTCTAGGTATTTTTGTGCATGAAACACAAGAAAACTAACATTTAGATGTGACAAGTAATTAAGAAAGCAAATGGAATTTTGTTTTTTGTTGCTGGGCACTTGCAGTCTTAAAACACAGAAGTCTTCTTAAAACTGTACAAGGTGTTTGTGGGATTGTACCTACAATATGGTGTACAGTTTTGGTTCCTGCATTTATAAAGCCATATACTGTAATTGGAGATAGTTCAAAAGAGATTCATTAGACTGATTTTTAGGGTAAAAGGGTTGACAAAAGAATGAATAAACAAATTAAACTTTTACTCACTAGAGAAATTAAGAGTGATCTTATTGAAGCAGACAAGATTCTGAGGGGACATGAAAGAGTAGATACATGAAAATGTTTCCACTATACGGGAGAATTTGTAACTAGGAAACATAGTTACAGAATAAGGAGCTACTCAGTTAAAACTGAGGTGGAAAGGAATTTCTTCTCCAAGAGTAACAAATGTCTGCAATTCTGGAGAATTGTGGAGGCTCTGTCAGTGAAAATGAGGAGATAGGTTTTAGAGATATTGAGTCGTCAAGGGCTATGCTGATTTCCTACAAATGTTGAATAGCAGGCAATGTTCGAGGAGATGTATGTCTCATGTGCACCACCTTGTTAGGCAGCATTGTAAAAAGCAAGCTGAATGTGCAGAAGGAACGTAAGACTGTAGGATATTGTCACCCTAAACATTCTCAGCAAGTCTGGATCCACTGATGGCAATGCAGTGTATCATTTGTATCACACTGATAGAATCATTGAATAGCATACCATTGAAGGAAGATGTCCATTCAATACTGAAAATACTTCTTGGCTTCTTTTGCATGACTTTTGGTGGCAAGGTTGGTGGGTACAATCTCTGGAAACACTGCGACAGTGATACAATGTAAGTAGATGGATTTCAACCCCTCAAAGATATTACTCATGGAAAGGTCCACCCCTTCCTTTTTGATGAACAGTTCAGTTTCCAGTACCCAATCTTTTACATGAGAATGTGGTATATACCAACATGACCTCAACACTTTTCTCTTTTGCTCCCTCAGAAAAGTTCCACTCAGTTGGCCAAGCACAATCTGCCTTATTGCTAATCCATGTCAGCTCTCCTTAATAAACTCAAACCGCTCAAGTTGCCTGTTGGTTTTTACCATCCTGTACTCCTATCTCAAAAAAATGTATTCACTATGATGTTATACTGACTAGCCTGTAGTTAATAGAAATGTTTTTACACCCTTTCTTGAATAAAAGTATGACAATTGTTACTCTTCCCTCATATCTAGGGAAGATTATGCCAATCCCTTTTGCCATGCCCCCTCCTAAATCTTTAGCATCTTGGAATGCAAATCATCTGTGCAGAGTGATTTTTCTATTCAAGGAATAACCAGCATCTAACCAGGTTTCACCTCTTCTGTTACCTTCATCATCTTTATTCTGACCAATATTGTATCAATATTCATATTTGTTGGCACAGCTACACAAACAGGATTCACAAAAGCTATCAAATTCCAAAGATCATTGTAATTCCCTCAATTTCAAAAACAAAGTTCTTTCTCATTTTAGTCCACTATTCCAGAAAACAAAATTACAAATCCCAGTCTTCACAGTTTGAATTAAGGAATAAAAATGTGTTATTTTGCTTCTGGATGTGAAATGACCTTCTGCTATTTCCTGCTTTCTCCTTGGCATTGTGTTCCAACCTGCCCTGGAGAAAGTAAAAACCTAATTGGTGAATGTAAGGCTTTTTGAGGTCATTTTATAACATGAAATGGAACACTTTTCTACTCTGATTCTTCAATGGCGTATTTTCAGGCTAACTTCGATTAGTTAATCAGACTAACTTAAAGTTGAGTTCCTTTTGGTCCTAATGTTCTTTGAGTCGAACCAAGAAAAATATGTTATGTGCACCAGTATGTTATTTTGTCTATCAGACTGTAATTGGAGTATTTGTCAGTAAGATTATTGATTTTGTCAGTTACCAGTTGTAGATTAATACAGAATAGGAACAGAGTTCGGGACTGTTTAGAGAATAAATTATTACTTCATGATACACGGGAATTAATATTGGTCTATAAATCAGCCTTTATTAAAATAACCAGCAACCAAAGTTAATGCCTTAGTTTCACTGCATTGGCATTCAGGAACTACAATTACAGTTAATGCTTTATTAGTAAAAAAAAACCCACCATGGATATCAATGCCAAAACATCAAAGCATCCACAAATTGCTGTATGATTTCAGACTCCGATGTGAACATGTCTTATCAAATGCTCTGCTCCACACAGATGATTTGGGTTGCACATTTGTGCTTACAATGTGTATCTAAAGCATTTTGAACAGTACTTTATACTGCCTTTTCACAATCTCTTACGTCAGCACCAACACCACAAATAATGCATCAAATATTGTGCTATATGGACAATCTTAACGTACACTCATGGCAGAATTTAGTGTTCTCCCTAAATGAGTTATTGAAAGCTGGAGGGTGAATGATAAAATTGGGTAGGAAGGTGTAAGGTGTAGACCCTTGAATCATCACAACTTCCTCAAATGTTGAATGGCAGGCAATGTTCGAGGAGCTGAATGTCTCATGTGCACTATCATGTTAGAACGTTTTCCATCTGAAATTCTTTGCATGACTTCAACTTGCTGCTAGAACACTGTCTATTAATTATCACTCTTTAATTACACTGTAATTTGCGTGTTTTGCACTTCTTATAAACTTTACGCTGCCCTTTGTATAACTGTGTAGTCTGTGCTGCCCATATAGCATCTTGGTGCCAGAGGAACGCTGTCTCATGTTTTTACTGTGCCAGTTGTATATGGTAGAAATAACAAATAAAATCTACTCTATTCTACTCTGAGAACCTTTCTGCCTGGAGGCCAGTTCTGATCCTTAAGTGGTCACAAGAGCCACTTATTCTACCAGCAGCAGAAAACCAAACTCAGGCGATTACGTCTGCAATTTCATGGGGAGTTCTCTCCTATTTAGTAGACGGTACTCATTGGAAAGACCTGTTGTCAATAAGGGCCACCCAAGGAGAGACTCCCAGCTGCCCTTTTAAACTAACATTCCTCCTCAGGCTTTCGAGGATCTCCTTGACTGGTACTAGTAATTCCACTACACCTATCTTTCCTTCATAGCATAAGCAATGATTTTCAACTTGTGACTACGCTCACTTTCATAGGCCAGAACCTCTCGGAGTCCAACCTGAGGCCCCAGTGCTAACTAGGCATGTACCTGATTGGCATTAAATGGGTTTGGGGCTTGGAATATCCATGCCAAGATTGCTACCAGTTATCCAAACTATGGACAGCTTCACTGCTGCTCCTGATAAATTTCTCCTTATTTGTTTTTGTTTTGGAATAGTCAGATCTTGTAATTGAATTTATCACTGAAAACCCCTCCAATTAAATGACATTTTGCACTCCTTGAAGACCCAATTATGACTCTTGGTACTATGTTAACATTTTATTAATTAATACCAATTAATTAATTGAAATTGTGACAAAATTAATGTCATACAATTACCACACTGTACTAACTGGATGGAAAGAAAATCTGCAGTGGGAATAAAATACTAGGTAGTACTAGATTGAGTATGTTTTCTGAGTTAAATCCTGATATTAACCACGAGTTGATGCAGACAGTAGCAAGTTTATTACATGTGAGAGAAGGGTTGCAGAATTGTTGTTACACAGGATCACAAAATAGGTACAAAATCAGGTAAAGGTATGTGTACCAAAACTCATAAGATATTTAATAATTCTACATAAAACAGGAAGAAAAAAATTACACCACGGTTAAATGATGGCCTCCTGGTATTATCACGAGACTAATAAACCAGAAACCCAGATAATATTCTGGGGACCTGGGTGCAATGGTAAAAATCTTAATTCAATAAACTTCTTGAATTAAGAGTCTAATGACCATAAAGTCACTACTGATTGTCAGAAAAACTCATCTGGTTCACTATGTCCTTCAGAGAAGGAAATCTCCCATCTCCCATCCAATGACTCACACCCACAGAAATGTGGTTAACTCTCATCTGCTCTCTGAAATGGCCAATTAATCTACTCAGTTGTAATAACCACCTCAAAATCTCAAAAAAGAAGTAAAACTGCAAGGACCACCTAGCATTAACCTAGGCATAGGAAATGACAAGGAACATGGACAACAGCCCTACTGACCCTGTAAAGTTCTCCTTATTTATGTCTGGAAGCAAGCACCAAAAGTTAGAGAGCTGTTTCACAGACTATTCAAGCATTAGCCTGATTCTCTTAGAATGACGTCTTACAGACTATGTCCCAGACAACACCATCACCACCTCTGGATTTGTTTTCTCCCACTGGTAGAGTAGACCTAGCAGAGAGGTCAGTGCACTGGTATATATTAGGAGGCAGAAGTTTTGGGAGTCCACAACATTGACTCTGAACACCGTGAAGTCTCAAAACATCAGGTCAAAATGGGCAAGGAATCCTCTGGCTGATTAAGACATAACTTCTTTTGTGATGACTCTGTGCTCCTCCATGTTGAACAACACTTGAATGAAGCACTGAGGTGGCAAGAGTGCAGAACATACTCTGGCAGGGGATTTCAACATCCACCACTAAAAGTGGCTCGGCAGCAGCAATATTGATAGAGCTGGTCAAGACCTAAGGGACATACTTGCAAGATTGGGTCTGCAGCAAGTGGTGAGGGAATCAATAAGAGGGAAAAACATACTTGACCACATTTTTACCAGTTTGCCTGCTGCATATGTGTTTGTCCTTGGCCAATTTGGTAAGAGTGACTGTCTTACAGTCCTTGAAGACCACTCTTCACATTGATAAGACCATACATTGTGTTGTGTGGGACTATCACTGTGCTAAACTGGACAGGCTTTGACTAGATCCAGCAATTCAACGCTGAGCACATATGAGGTGCTATTGTGATCGTCAGCAGCCAAATAAACTGCAACACATTGTACAATCTCATGGCCCGGTATATCCATCATTCTACCATTACCATCAGCCAATGAAGAATACAGCAGGGTGTGCCAGGTGTAGCACCAGCCATATGTAAAACTAAGGTGTTAACTTGGCGAAGCTACTAAACATGACTACTTGGATGACAAACAGCATAAACCTTGAGTGAAGGGCAAAGCTGATCAATCCTGCAAGCAGATGATCAGACCCAAACTCTGCAACTCATTAAACAACTTGCAGGAGGAGGAGGTTCCACAGATACCACCATCTTCAATAATAGAAAGACCGCCAGCACATCAATGCAAAGGATAGGGCAGAAGAAATCCCAACAATCTTCAGCCAGAAGTGCCAAGTGGATGATCCATCTTGGCTTTCTCCAGAGGTTGCCAGCATCAGGAATGCTAGTTTTCAGCCAATCAGATTCACTCCATATGATATTAACAGTTGGAAGAACTGGATACTACAAAGACAATGGATCCTGGCAACGTTCTAGCAATTGTACTGAAGTCTTCTGCTCCAGAATTAACTGCACCCATAACTATTGTTGTTCCAGTACATCTTCAATACTGGCATCTAATTCACAATTTGGAAAATTTGCATAGGTATGCCCTGGACACACAAAGTAGGACAAATACAACCCAGCCAATTACCACCCACCTACCCAACACCACCTCCCACCCCTGTCCATCATCAGTCTACTCTTGGTCTTCAGTAAAGTGATGGAAGGTGCTATCAAGCAGCACCTACCCAGCAATAATCTGCTCAGTGATGCATAGTTTGAGTTCAGCCAAGTTTACTCAGCTCCTGACTTCATTACAACCTTAGTTCAAACATGGACAAAAAAGCTGAATTCTAGAGGTGAGGTGAGAGTGACAGCCCTTTGACAGCGAGGCTGCATTTGAGTGTGACATCAAGGAGCCCAAGCAAAACTGGAGTCAATGGGAATTGGGGATTTGGTGGGGGGCAGGGGGGAGAGAATCTATATTGGCTGGAGTCATACCTGGTGCATTGGAAGTTGAGATCATTCAGCTCAGCTCCATGACATTTCTGCTGGTGTTTCTCTGGAACTGTCCTAGGCCCAACCTTTCCTGAATCTAAAGAGTGTTGAAAAATTAAAAACTAAAGCATCAACTATTTCAATACTTCCTTGAAGACCGGAGGGTGAAATCCAACACGACCATGGATTTGTCAAGTCATGATTCCAACAATTTACTCAGTAGTACTTCCTGATAATTATACTGTTCTTAACTTTGTCCCTTCCTTCCAATTCTTGACTTACAACTATTTCCAAGATGCTGCTTGTATGCTCTCTAATGTAGACCATGCACAACAAAAGGAGTAATTTGAAGAGTGCTTGTGAATATATTCTTGATGAAGAGCTTATGCCCAAAACATCGATTCTCCTGCTCCTCAGATGCTGCCTAATGGGCTCTGCTTTTCCAGCGCCACACTTTTCAATGGTGAATATATTTCCAGTCAAGCAGGTATGCTTTGTCCTGGATGGTATCAAGGTTCTTGAATATTGGTGGAGCTCCAGGCATTCAGATAAATGGGAAGTATTCTAACATACTCCTCACTTGCGCTTTATAGATGATGGTCAGGCTTTGGAGAATCAGGAGGAGAGTTACTCACTGCAAGATTCCTTGCCTCTGACATGCTCTGTAGCCATATGGCTAGCCAATTCACTTTAAATAACATGTATCAAAAAAATTATTTTTGTATAATATCAAGACTATTTCGGTTGGTTTTCGAGGTGAACAATTCAATGGGCTGTCATGTAGATTGACTATTTTGATTATCAATTCATACAAATCCTGATCCAAACACAATCTTGGTATTTTCATGAATACAGTAGGTCAATAATAATGAGATTAGATGTACTTCAGTTGAAGGTGCATTGTATCTTTCCAGATATTGTCAAGTTTGATTAGCAATCATTTAACATTGTTCGCAGAATCCATTTTTATTTCAGTCATGCAACAAAACATCCACTGCAATTTGATTTCTCAAATGCTAAATGTCAAAACTTTTAAAACTAAAACCTGTAACTGCAAAATATTTGTTTATGGAAATGCTAGTTTCATGCTTTCAAAAATATATCTTTTTTCTGCTGGTACACGGATCTTTGCTTACATTTGTGTTCCATTTTGGAAGTAATGGTAATGTTTGTGGAAGAAAGTGCATTATCCCTTTCAAAATGTAGTAGGTGTAAGTATTGTTTAAGAAGTTTAGGGTCCCCGGAGCTGTTCCTCACAATATAAGGTTAATAGAGAAAAGAGAAGTACATAGAGAGCTAGGCTAGAGCCCAAAGTCTAGCTAGGTGAACATTAGAAAATATTGCAGAGAAGCATGTAGAATAAAGTGACTTGAATAATCTATCAACAATGTATGAGTCAGATTAGAATTTGGTATATTTCCAAATGCCACATATTGCAGCTTTTAGTCTTAATATGTAATGAACAGTGTTATAAAGAAGCTCAAGCCTGAAGACAGTTCTTGAACTTGCGTTATCCTCGTCTAACTTATGAACTCAAAGGTTTAATGTGGGCTTAAAACCACACCACACCAGAAAAATATGAAGTTTGATTAGTTCATGGTGGACACAAAAATCAAATCCAGAATTTATTACATTTTGGAGCTTTTCTTTCTCGACCAAATCATTGTAGAGTACCAGCATGAAATATAATTAAGTCCATTATGAAGGAGCATTTTTGTTGAGATGTTGATAAATATCAGCACATTTTCAAGGTCCTGGAGCAGTCAAAGCCAATTTCAGTTACATCAGCTTTGATTAAAAGCATCGATTATTGTTCCTTATCCAAGTCATCAGTTCAAACATGGGTAATCAGATTTGAATTCTTTCCAGTCTTCTTGAAATATTGTCCATGCAATTTAAGGCTGACAGAATATATTAGATAATAATACTGCTCAGTAGCTTATTGTACTCAAAACCACTAAAATATTTTTCATTTAACATGGTGTAATTTGATAGATTGAAGTTCAAAAGTTTAGAATATGCATTGATATTCTGTAAGGCATATGTTGCATGTTTAGTGTTTGGCATTTGATTTATACAATTGTGTTTTATGACATATAAATTGTAAATAACCAAGGCAACAATTGGTTTGTGCATTGAAAGCAATATTATAACTCGATCCATTTATGTTGAGTGCTGACATAGAGTAGAAACTGAAAAGGATATTATAAAGCTCTTATCTACAGCAATGAGAGAAATTCATTGATTTTAAAGTATTTTATATTCCATTTGGTCATGGATTCAGATGACATTCCTGATGACATTGCTGTCTTGTGAGAAGGCAAAGGGGAAAATGTAATATTCAACAGCTGTTCAGAGAATAGAGACTGATAGTCTAGAACTAAGAACCAACCACAAAAAAGAAATGGATCATGGTTGTGGGAAAAGGTCTGTGGCACAACTTCAATATTGAGAAGGAAAATGGGCCTTGGAAATTGGATCATTTTACACAATAAATGTAACCTTTGTATAATGTAATCCATCAGATTTTCCAATGATTAACTTCTATTCAAAGTTAACAATAGGTCATCAACCTTGACAAGAGTATCTGAATGAAGAATCCAGATAAAGTATTGGCAAATCTTTTCATTGATCATTCCACATCTTATTCATTATGCAGGATCATTAGCACAGATTTAATTGTTATTTCAAGTAAATCTGCTTCAAGATCCCTTAGCATGCTTTTATATTTTTCAATTCTACTCTATTCTTAAACAAGATAATAAAAGGCAACCCATAAATTACCCTTCCTCTCCCTCCCTATAACTCCTATGTATCATCTCATAATGTAGCTCTTAAAAATCTGCATATTAAACATCAAACATTATTGTATTAAGTCTGTATTGTATTTTCTATGCCAGTATACCTTCAAGAGAAATATTTGTATCATCACTGTGTCGTAGCATGTGACTTGAGGGTATAAAGGTCTCAGACTCTATCTTACGTTTGATCATTTGAAATATGACACTGTACAGGAAGTACATTTCTCTGTTGTTTCGTAATAGTTTAACCTTGTCCCAATACCTGTGTGCCTGATGAATTTAATGTTCATACATAATAGTTGTAATAAATGCATTTTGAATTCCTCGATATAAAACTAAATAGCTCAGTTTTTTTTCTGTTACAGAGGTATCGTAAGCTATGACATATCAGGTAACACCGTTTTGGAGGCAAACTCACATCATCTATTTTTCCCAACTTGACATCCTTTCTTTATTTTCAACTTAAGCTAACAACTGATGCAAAAATTTATTATTTATTCCTTTGCAGATGTATCCTTAATAACAACATCTGGAAAGAACATGCCAATCTGTTGCTAAAGATGAATAACATTATATTTATCCCTGCCTTGCTGTATGATGTAGCGAAGCTGAGTCGTGACACCATTGTAAGAAGCAAAACAGACAAATTTTCATCCTGCTGCTGTCTGATGCATACCTAAACACAAAGATATAACATGTGAAGAAAAGTCCTGCCAACTGACCATTCTGACAATCAGGTTGTCCTGTTTAGGTGGCCAGCAACAGATGGCCCTTGAGGAGGGAGATCAACCTTCACAGGACTGTAGCTGCATCCATGCATATAAGGATGGTCTATAAGTTTGCTGGAGTGCCAATGCCCTGATGTGCAATTGGGAGACCACTTTCAGACAGCTACATTGTTCCGCAATTCACATTCCAGTGCAAGATTTGCACTCATGGTGCAGTTGTCGTTGCTGTACCTGGAGCAGAGAATCTTTGAGGTCTGAGACACCTTTCAAAGACCTTGCGGAAGTCCTGGAGCTGTGTTTGAAGACCCCTTGTACAGACGATGAACTCTATTTATGTAATTCCTTTTTACTTCTTTTGTAACTCAAAATGGTGCCAGTTTGTGGGGACAAGACACTTTTCACTGTATCTTTCTAGATATATGTGAAAATCAATAAATAACTCAAATCAAATCAAATCAAAAGCAATTCGATAGAGAAAACTGCAGAGGGGAGTGTGTAGCATAACTAATTAGAAAAAAAATCACTTTTATGGTGAGGGAGGATGTAATGAGAAGAAAGCACTCAGTGGATGTCTTATGGGTGGAATTGAGGAACCTTAAAGGAACTAAAACCACAATAGGTGTCATATATTGACAATGTGATAGCAGTTCAGAAGTGCTAGATTGTATAAGTATTGAAATTACACAACTATATAGCAAAGGCAGAGTTGTATTAATGGAGGATTGTAATTTTAATACAGACTAGGTGAGATAAACAAGTACCTACCAGAAAGATTGTGAATTTCTAGAGCATGCCCAATAGTTACCTGTGGATAAAAGTTGAGGATGTGACAAGGCAACAAGCAATATAGTAATGACCTAGTACTCGTGAGCGTTTGTCAAACAATGATCACAACTCTCTTTCCTTCTCTGTAGTCCTACTACTCCATGGGTTAACACACAATTTAAGTTTTTGTTCGCAGCTCTTAATAGGGTCCTTCATATACATTATCTGATCCAAAAATTGATTAATCTGTGTTTTAATATTAAACAAAATTATTGATGTATTATAAAACAACTTATTCAATAGAAGTACAAAACTGGTTAACCCACACAGTTTATAAAATTAAAATATACATGTTTACCCTTTTAATCCAAAACTCATGTTCGGGTTAATTGGGGGAGAAATGAGCTTTTCTCTGCAAAGATTCACTGTGGGAGAAAAACAATATTTTTAACCAAAAATGGCTATTTCTTAAAAGAATGGGAAAAGATTAAGATACAGGATGTTCAGATGGCTGTTAATGAGCCTTTGCTTCACAGGAAAACTGAAGAACAAAAACAATCTCCAAGCAAAACGCAAAATGACCATAAAACTCTGGCAGGCGAGTCCAAGCAATTCGTATAACTTTGCATGATTTCACGGAAATGGTCTTATGTTTTAAACAAATGCTCCAATATATCCTTTCGATCAATTTTTACAATAAAACGATCCTGGTATGTGCACAAAACTTGAAATAAGTTTTTTTTTCCACAAATTCCATCCTCAAAAAAAGTAAAGTCATCATAGCAATATGCATTTTCAATTTATTATGCTATCTGCAGAGATTCTTGTACTTGGACTCTCCTGTCTTTTCATTTGTCACTTCAAGATTATACAATTTAGTTTGTCTTGCTTCTCATTGGTTCTGACAAAATATAGCATTTCACATTCTTTGCATGTGTTTTCATGTCTTATGTCTGATCATTTTGTTAGTCTTTGTAAGACCACCTGAATTCTATTACTGTCTCGCTTGTCTATTTCATCTCATTTTCTTCAAGCTTTGAAATGATGTCCTGTGTACCAGAATGCAACTCATTAATACATATCAAAAAGAGCACTGGTCTTAATTTGCATCTCTGGGGGACAGTGCTGTACTTCATATCAGGCTGGAAAAACAACTGTTCATCACTGTTCCTTGTTTTTTGACCCAAAACCAATGCTATGTTTATATTATGCCACCTTTTTAATCCTGTTGGGTTTTAATTTTGCTAACAGATCTGCTGTGTGATGATAGTAGCTAATAAAAATGTACATAAATAAGGTCTCTCAAATAGCAATGCGATAATGTAATTATCATTACAATAACTCAAATGTTTTGACACTGTGTTGAAATGTATCTTGAGTCAGTTTTATCTTTATCATTGAACTCAAATGTCAATGTTATTTTCTGCAAAACATTGCCAATGCGCTTCATGCCAATGAGTTACTTGAACTGCTGAAACCATTAGATGTAAATGCAGAAATCAAGACAAAAAAATTGAAAACCTCATTTTCTGGTTATGAGATGTTGGCCAGTTAATCTATTTGTTGGTCCCTGCTTGAGGGATAAATGTTGATGAAAACATCTCTTTTTAACAATGTTACAGAATCTTATGTAAGAACCTGAAAGCATAAGAACCAGAAAGGAGCAAAAATGAACAATTCAACCCCTTGAGCCTTCTCCACCACCTAATATGATTGCAGTTGATCTCATCTTAGCCTTAACTCCACTTTCCTGCCTGTTCTCCATAACCCTTCAACCTATCGCTAATTAAAACTCTATCTCTTCCTTACATTTGCTGAATGCCCAGCTCTGGTTAGTGAATTTTACAGATTCACGTCCCTTTGAGATAAATAATTTCTTTTCATCTCTGTTTTAAGTCTGTTACCACATATTCGAAAACTATGACCTCTCGTCTTAGACTGCCCCATGAGGAAACATTTTTACTTCTACATTTGTCAATCTCCTTTTGTATCTTTGTACCTCAATTAGATTTCTCCTCATTCTTCTAACCTCCAGACAATATAGGGCTAAACTTCTCAAACTCTCCTTATAAGACAAACCCCTCATCTCTAGAATCAATCGAGTGAACATCTTCTGAATGGCAATTAGGCAAATTATCCTAATATAGCATGTTCTGCTTTTATACTGAATCCTGTGTGGTTTCACACATCAATCTTCCTGTTGCACATGAACAACTGGCAAACGAGTGTGAACACTGTGCAGCAAGCAAAATGCCATATTAGTGGTTTCAGATGTGTGCGGCTTATGCCAGGTCTGAAAAAACTGCAACAAATAAAGTTTGCTGAATAAAATATTTCTGGGATCAATTATTTTATTAAAATTTACATTGGTGATATTTGCAGAATGTGAATTGCATTGCAACTTACACCAAACATTCCAATGTTTGTTACCTTTCTCTTGATTATCATTCATTGAGTTTCCAACCTTTTCAAACCAATTGAAAATAAGATTGTTTTTGACCATCTTATGCTTCTCCAATATTTTTTATGCTCATGAGATACCAATGTCTTGGCTGGGCCGTTAGTTATCCCCCATCTCTGTTCAAGAGAAGATGGTATTGAGTTGTCTTTTTGAATTGCTGCAGTCCATGTGGTGCAAATAAACCCACAATGCTTTTGGGAAGGGAGATCCAGAATCTCACTTAGTGATTGTGAAGGAATGGCAATATACTTGCAAGTCAGCTGCACGTATTCTTCTAAGTGGTAGATGCTGAGGGTTTGGAAGGTGCTATCAGTGCAGCATTGGTGAATTATTGAAGTGGATATTGTAAATGCTACATGCTGCTGCTATATATTGCATGCTCATTGCACTGAAGGCATGCAAGTAGTTCTGTGTTATAGCTTTATTCTCGGCATGCTTGATGCTGTTCCTCATATGCCTACCACTTTTTGAACTAGGGTTAATCTCCCAGCTTGATGGTAATGGCAGAGTAAGGGATATGCCAGGCCATAAGGTTATAGATTTGGATTGAATGCAATTTTGCTAATGCCACACTGTGCCTCATTGATGTCCAGCTTTGACTTGCGACATCTGTTCAAAGTCTGTTGCATTTATCATGTTGATAGTGTCGCACAACACAATAATCAATGTGAAGACAGGACTTCAACTTGACAAAAACAATGTGGAGGTCACCTTATCAATACAATCGTGGGCAGATGCATCTGCAACATGTAGATTGGTGAGGGTGAAGTCAAAAATGTTTTTCCCCTTTCGCCTGCTGCAGATTCAGTCCAGCACCTTTATCCTTAATGACCTGGCCAACTTGGTTAGTATCTGGATCAGTGGTGCTGGAAGAGCACAGCAGTTCAGGCAGCATCCGAGGAGCTTCAAAATCGACGTTTCGGGCAAAAGCCCTTCATCAGGAATAAAGGCAGTGAGCCTGAAGCATGGAGAGATAAGCTAGGGGAGGGTGGGGGTGGGGAGAGAGTAGCATAGAGTACAATGGGTGAGTAGGGGAGGAGATGAAAGTGATAGGTCAGGGAGGGGAGGGTGGAGTGGATAGGTGGAAAAGGAGCTAGGCAGGTCGGACAAGTCCAGACAAGTCATGGGGATAGTGCTGAGCTGGAAGTTTGAAACTAGGATGAGATGGGGAAGGGGAAATGAGGAAGCTGTTGAAGTCCACATTGATGCACTGGGGTTGAAGTGTTCCGAGGCGGAAGATGAGGTGTTCTTCCTCAGGCATCTGGTGGTGAGGGAGTGGTGGTGAAGGAGGCCCAGGACCTCCATGTCCTCGGCAGAGTGGGAGTGGGAGTTGAAATGTTGGGCCACGGGGTAGTGTGGTTGATTGGTGCGGGTATTTCGGAGATGTTCCCTAAAGCGCTCTGCTAGGAGGCACCCAGTCTCCCCAATGTAGAGGAGACCACATCGGGAGCAGCAGATACAATAAATGATATTAGTGGATGTGCAGGTAAAACTTTGATGGATGTGGAAGGCTCCTTTAGGGCCTTGGATAGAGGTGAGGGAGGAGGTGTGGGCACAGGGTTTACAGTTCCTGCGGTGGCAGGGGAAAGTGCCAGGATGGGAGGGTGGATCGTAGGGGGGCGTGGACCTGACCAGGTAGTCACGGAGGGAACGGTCTTTGCGGAAGGCGGAAAGGGGTGGGGAGGGAAATATATCCCTGGTGGTGTGGTCTTTTTGGAGGTGGCGGAAATGTCGGCGGATGATTTGGTTTATGCAAAGGTTTGTAGGGTGGAAGGTGAGCACCAGGGGCGTTCTGTCCTTGTTACGGTTGGAGGGGTGGGGGTCTGAGGGCGGAGGTGCGGGATGTGGACGTGATGCGTTGGAGGGCATCTTTAACCACGTGGGAAGGGAAATTGCGGTCTCTAAAGAAGGAGGCCATCTGGTGTGTTCTATGGTGGAACTGGTCCTCCTGGGAGCGGAGGAATTGGGAATACGGGATGGCATTTTTGCTAGAGATAGGGTGGGAAGAGGTGTAATCCAGGTAGCTGTGGGAGTCGGTGGGTTTGTAAAAAATGTCAGTGTCAAGTCGGTCATCACTAATGGAGATGGAGAGGTCCAGGAAGGGGAGGGAGATGTCAGAGATGGTCCAGGTAAATTTAAGGTCAGGGTGGAATGTGTTGGTGAAGTTGATGAATTGCTCAACCTCCTTGCGGGAGCACGAGGTGGCGCCAATGCAGTCATCAATGTAGCGGAGGAAGAGGTGGGGAGTGGTGCCGGTGTAATTACAGAAGATCAACTGTTCTACGTAGCCAACAAAGAGACAGGCATAGCTGGGGCCCATGTGTGTGCCCATGGCTACCCCTTTGGTCTGGAGGAAGTGGGAGGATTCAAAGGAGAAATTGTTAAGGGTGAGGACCAGTTCGGCCAAATGAATGAGAGTGTCGGTGGACGGGTACTGTTGGGGATGTCTGGAGAGGAAAAAACGGAGGGCTTGGAGGCCCTGGTCATGGCAGATGGAGGTGTAGAGAGATTGGATATCCATGGTGAAGATGAGGCCTTGGGGGCTGGGGAAACGGAAGTCCTGGAGGAGGTGGAGGGCGTGGGTGGTGTCTCGAACAAATGTGGGGAGTTTCTGGACTGGGGGGATAGGACAGTGTCGAGGTAGGTAGAGATGAGTTCAGTGGGGCAGGAGCATGCTGAGACAATGGGTCGGCCAGGGTGGTCAGGCTTGTGGATCTTGGGAAGGAGGTAGAACTGGGCAGTGCGGGGTTCCCGGACTATGAGGTTGGAAGCTGTGGGTGGGAGATCTCCTGAGGTGATGAGGTTCTGTATGGTCTGGGAGATGATGGTTTGGTGATGGGGGGTGGGGTCATGGTCGAGGGGGCAGTAGGAAGAGGTGTCCTCGAGTTGGCGTTTGGCTTCAGCGGTGTAGAGGTCAGTGTGCCAGACTACCACTGTGCCCCCTTTATCCGCTGGCTTAATGGTGAGGTTGGGATTGGAGCAGAGGGATTGGAGGGCTGCGCGTTGTGAGGGTGAGAGGTTAGAGTGGGGGAGGGGGTAGACAGGTTGAGGCGGTTAATGTCCCGGCGGCAGTTGGAATTGAAGAGGCCGAGGGCAGGTAATAGGCCAGCGCGGGGTGTCCAGGTGGATGCAGTGTGTTGGAGGTGGGCGAAGGGGTCCTCGGAAGGTGGGCGGGAGTCCTGATTGTGAAAGTAAGCTCGGAGGCGGAGGCGACGGAAGAATTGTTTGACGTCATGGCGTGTATTAAATTCATTGATGCATGGACGGAGGGGGATGAAGGTGAGTCCTTTGCTGAGGACTGATCGTTCGTCCTCAGTGAGGGGGAGGTCTGGAGGAATGGTGAAAACTCGGCAGGGCTGGGAGCTGGGATCTGGTGTGGAGCTGGGAGTGAGGTCGGAGCCAGTACCTGGAGCGGGTGTGATGGTGGGGGGAATGAAGGTGGAGTCATGAGGAGGGGTAGTGTTCCCCTCGGGGTCCTGGGGGGGTGGGGATAGTGGCAGTGGGGTCTGTGGGGGGCGTGTCAGCAGAATGCAGGTAAGTGGCGCTGGTGGGGGCGGAAGTGGTGGCAGACACGGCAGTAGGGGTGGCAGAAGTCACTGAGCGTGTGGCATCAGCGATGATGTGAGGGCTGGAAGTGGCTGTGGGAGTGGCCATGATGGGGGCGGAAGTGACATCATCAATCAGCGTGGGGTTGGTAGCTGCATCAGCCGCATGGCTAATGGCGTTTCCGAGGCCAGGGGAATCTTCTGGAATGTTTGAGGAGCGCTGGTTATGGAGGTGGGTAGATAAAAGTTTGTTGTACTTACAGTTTTTGATGTTTGAGATGGAGTTGAAATACTGTTTGTTGAGAGTATGAATTCTCCTGAGGATGGAGTACAGAGTGGGTCCTTTGCAATTCTGAGAGAGTGTGGCCCTCAGCTGAGGCAGGGCAGACTGTAGAGAGGTTAGGTGCCGGCGCATTGCTGCAAGCGTGGAGCAGAGGATCTTGAAGGAGAACTGTTGCTGGTGTTTTTGAATCTGTGGTCTGTACTCTTCATCCTGTTTGGTCCGAACTCTGCTGGTTTAAAGGTGGTCCGGAGTCCGTGTGGTATGAGTTGGTTACGGAGGCAGGCACTGAGGAAGCAAATGTGGCTATGGTACCGAGTTTGTTTCACCACATGGTTGAAGAGCTTCAGGGCAGAGGAAATGACCTGGGAGTTGCAGTGGAAGAAGGACTCCCTGAGATTCTTGTAGAGAGAGGAGGAAAACTTCTTCAAGGCAGGCATCCTTGCAAGAGGATTCGCAGTAGGGTTAAAATCAACGAGGTAAAAACAATGACTGCAGATGCTGGACCTTGGTTAGTAGCAATGCTACTGAGCCACTATCGCAGGTAGGCATTGAACTTACCCAGTCAGAATGCTTCTTTGCCAACCCCATGGCTTCCTTCCAGTGTTGTTCAATGAAGAATATAGGTTTATTACCAGAGAAGGTGGGGTGTTTTTACAAAATTACAGTGCAGAAATTAAATTATGCTTTTTAAAGAGGGGAAAGAGTGAACTTTCAACAGTTTATAACCTTGCAGAATTAATAACTCAGTCCCATCGATTTCAAAGTAAATAATAGTACTGAGATAAATGAGAAGGTTTTCTTAAAAAGCGAATTGCATTTGTTTCGATTCCATGCAGTTTGGAAAGCTTTTTTTAATGGGGTAATTTTCAGTCCTCAAAAATCCTTGGTAATCTTTGTTTCTGGAGTGCAGCATTGGCAAATCCAATTTAGTTATTTTCATACTGGGATACATGTCATTTCTGCTGACTCTCAAAATTTATATATTATGATGAGAATAAATTTTCTTCACCCAGAGAATGGTAAATCTGTGGAATTCTCTGCCACAAAACATGGTTGAGGCCATAATGTTGAATGTTTTCATGAAGAGGTTAGATGTCATTCTATGGCTATGAGGAAAACGTGGGAGCAGGGTACTGAGTAGGATAGTCTGTGATCATATTAAAAGATAGAAACAGTATTGAAGGGCAGAATGGCCTTGTCTTGCTGTTAATGTATATGTTTCTATGTCAAGATTCCAAATCCATTGATGGGCCTTTCTGGATACTGTGGAAGATTTAAACTCACTTTGGCGAATGTCAGTAGTTTTGATGTGTTAAAATCCTATGAATTACATTTGTTATGCAGTTGTGTGTCTTAGAGTACAGCAACTTAGGGCAGACATTATTGGCTGGATGTAAATTTAAGACCCAAACAAGAGTGCCCTGGAGCCCGAGAGTACCATGGGCAGACTAAATTATTGGAGAATGGGCTTGACTGTCTGTCAGTGGAAGGAAGTGCCTCTGGAGATACCAAAGAGTCAAACTGAATGGCAGTCTCCATAACCTTGACAATGCTGGAGCTGGACAAAAAGAAACCCAAAAGAATTGCAGAAGCTAGAAATCTGTAAATAAAACAGAAATTGCTGGAAAATCTGAGCAGGTCTGGCGGTATCAATGGAGAGATATCAACGTTAAATGTTTAGGTTCCAGTGATCAGTCTTCAAAGCTGATGGTTGTTAGGAAAAGGATGGATGTTATTCAGAACATGGGGTGTGGGGGAGTAAATTAAAGGCGATAATAGAGCCCAAAAAGAGAAAAATACAGTTGGATAGTGGTTAAAAGTCAGTCTGGGAGAATGAATAGCTGATAATGGGTGGTGTGTGGTAGCAGTTTTTGTAATGACAAGGCCTGGTGTGTGGGGATGGGGAAACCATGTGGAAAAATGTTCAAGTCCTGAAATTGATGAATTCAATATTAAGTCTAAAAGACTGCAGGGTTCCCAAGCAGAAAATGAGGTGCAGTTTTTCCAGCTTCAGTGAGTGAGCTTAAGACAGACATGTTGGCCAGAGAGCATAGTGGTGTATTGAAGTGGCCCGGGAAGCTCAGGGTCTTTTCTGATAACAGAATGTATGTGCTTCATTTTTCCAATGGTGGGAGACCTGGAGTTCATTGAATATTGGATATCAGTCCTTAGACGGTTCAGTGGATCTCCACAACTCAGTAATTAAGAGGAATTAGGCATGGAGGATTTGGAAACCTTGGAAAGAGGTATGGGGGAGGAGAGGAAGGAAAGGGAGGTACCAACATTTGACGTGGGGGTCGTCATGAACCCAGGGCACCCTTTGAAGATAGCACCTTTCCCTTCTGTGTTCTTAAAACGTGTTAAAGTCAAAGGGCTTCCTATTCCCACCCACCATCATGTTATAGATGTTCTGATACATCTCCGGCCAGGTAGGACTTGAGCCTACACATCCTGCCTCAGAGGTTTGACATGGAGACAAACAGCCAAACCAAATCAGCCTTTCTATCTCTGTATTCGCAACACTGAAAAAATCAAACTGTTGCAGACCCCCAGTATTAGTCTCGTGGTTCCGAACCAGACTTGTGATAACCAATCCAGGCTTTGTGAATTTTAATTCCAGACACCAGTTTTGCATTTTTTTTTGTATTGTGTATTTAAGGCAAAAAATGTAAAACTGGTGTCTGGAATTAAAATACATTATTTATTAAATACACAATAACCTGAGCAGAGGAAAAATTAAACAACAAGTTAAACTGATCAATGACTATGCTTGAAATCCAAAGCGTTTGTTTTAAGTCCCCATTCACACAAAAGCAGTTAAGGCATAAGCAAAAGGAAATAAATAAACTGGCCAGATTACTTCAATGGCTTTCATGATGTGGTGTTTCACAGACATAGATGTGGACTGTTTGGTTGATTTTCTGAAATGTTGATCAGGGTCACCTTTGTAGATCACCCAAGTAAAGGCAGCAATACTTCTACTCAGCTTTCTATTCTCTGGACTTCTGGAAACTGTTTTGGTAGATTAGGCAGACCATTCTGGTTCCATCCTGATAGACTAATCATCTCTTCCTGAGGTTTCAATTACTATTCAACAACCTCCATCTGATTGAACATAGGGTTTCTTCCAGAATTACCAGAACCAATGATGCTCTTCCTGGGAGTGTCACTGTGTCTGCAGGAATCCCTTTAATAAAGCGTCAGTCTGCAATCACCCTCCAGACCTGGCCTCACAAACAAATAAAGCAGTTTGTTCTGTTCTTTTCCTTTCCCCACTAGCTGTCTCAAACTTCACAAGTCACTTCCAGCTCACAATTCCTAATTTATCACTCTAAATCAAAATTGATAAAAGAATGAAAATATAAATAATGAAGAATCAGCAAGGATTCAAACATTAAGTACACTGAGCCCTCCGCGCCAATTTGTAGCTCAATTGACTTAATTATTTATTAAATATGATGATGGGCTTAAGTTCTAATGCTCACTCACACTGTATCATAAGGCTGATCTTAGGAGAGGATGGGATGGTGGTGGGTTGAGCACATACCCTATTTTGCATATCCCCAACAAAGCCCATCTGAGTTGTATGTAGTATTCAGTCCCTCAGCTGGAATCTGGTGCTATTGCTAATTGTAAACTTCGAGGCAGTGAGGGAAATTTCTTGGGTGTGATGGTGGTGTACTTGAACACAACTGCTTTCACACTCCCAACATGATTAAGGTCTGTATGGAACCGACCATGATCAACCATTCTGCCCCACAATTCTGCTAATTGACGCTGTTATGTTGTCAACTAATGACCTGCTATTTTGCCATTATTGGGAACCATCCAGCTGCAATGTGCATGGCAGTTAAACCTTGTGACCAGCTTGTCATAACCTGATCAATATGAATGTCAAGACGTGGTGTGGACCTCAGAATCACCACCCTTCCCTTGCTGCCACTCCCTATCCTGTTGTATTATGAGATTTATTCCATCCCATACCTGTCAGTACCTTTGAGATCATTGAATGATACTATGAAATGTTACACTCTAGATAATCCTTACATTCTGTTTAAAAAGGTATCCATCTCCCTCAGTCACTGTTTTTCATGGAGTCAATGCAATGTTTTCAGTCAGTTAGCAATTATGTAATCTACAGTAACATTGGTAAGCACAGAACTCAGGCTATGTCTGTCAATATTTAATGTTATATATAGTTTGTGTTCAAGATATAGTTTGATATTTTGATTTCAAATGTGGTCAAGTGACCATGTGCCCAAAAGTGGACATTTTAAATTGACCACAGCAGGAGTAATCAGAAAATTGTCCAAGCTACAATAAACACAGACAGCAGCTATTAGTTGCACAGAACAGTGGAAATGAAGATCAAAGAGGTTACAAAGGTTCAAAGGGAACCACTTACAACCAGCCCAAGTGATGTATTTTGAAGAAGTGTCAATCATACATTCTGGCATCTTAACTGCCTGAGTATGTGCACTTTACACCTCCCAGCATGGCAACAGTGAAGAATGTTGCCGTGACCCCACTGGATGACTTGAACCGAAGTCATGATTCCATTGGCCAAAGACCATAGAATATTACAGAAAGTCCAGTATGGGGGGAGGGGGGGGAATTAAAACATACACCTGGAAGTCAGCCCCTCGATGAAGACTCAATAAAGACTTGACCTAGTCCAACAGCAGAGTTTTCACCACATGGAGAGAGAGAGAGAAGATCTGCTCTGACCTCTGCAAGACCCAATTTCATGGAGGAGAGCCAGCTCTATGAGATTACAATGGCCCATCTCAAATATGAGGATCATGGTGGGTAATATCCTTTCTAGACAGATAAACCTAGATAGAGAGTAAATATTGTGGGAATTTGAGAAATGCCTTGATGATGGTTTTTAATGAGCAATATTTTGTTAGCAAAGTCAAATTGAACCACAAACCAAGTTCTGTGTTCCTTAGTCTGTCTCACAGACAAGAACACTTGGTAAAGTGTTTTTAATATGTAAACTGGTTAAAGTGTCCAAACATGAACAATGCAAAATAGAGGTAGGTGGATGTAGATTAGTTCTATGGAAGTAATGTTTTCAAACAATTCAGAATGAAAATTATAATAATAATCCAAGTGCATCAATTCCAAGAAAGCATGCAATTGTAGTCAAATACCTTGCAGGACCCCTGGAAGTATCAATAGAGAAATCTTTTACGTAGCTGAGTTTAAGACAGCTGGAGAAAGCACATCCAGGCCATGAGTTCAGTTCAGAATGGAAGGTGCAAATTCTCTGTCCAGATGAGTAAGGAGCTGAGTTCAAAGGGAAAAGCGTTCCTCTGAGCAGGAGGATCAGGCATTTAGTTCAGGGGAACCAGCTATTATAACCAATATGTCTAAATTTCATGTTATTAGAACTGAAAACTTTTCAGTCATCAGAATTCTCAAAGGTCCTTGCCACTGGACTCCGAAAGAAATTTAAAAATTGCCTCCATGAATCAAGAAAAAAAAAGAACTTGAACTCAGTTAAGCATAAACTTAAAAAGTTGAAAGAGGAGTTAAATTTCTCTGGAATTGAGAATCTGTAAAAGGGTAGAGTTGTGAAATAGGTTAACATTTCATTTTTTAATGTGTTAATTTGTTTCTAACTGTTTTTTATCTTTGTTTTACTCCTGTGATAAAAATAGAAATAAAATTTTGTTCTGTTTGGAATGCAACTCCAAACTTTCATGGGAATATATTACAGGAACTGAATAACATAGTAATCAAGTGTAAAAATGAAATATGGGATGGAATCTTATCAGGTTCTGAATGAGATGGGCTATGGTAGGATGAATGGTAGAATCAGGCAAGATGTTAGTGAGCCCAAACTTGATGCTGAGATCATCTGACCACAACTTGTATGCCTTTCCCAAGCGATTTGGTGAAGTTCTCACTTGGCAGCTACAATTTAGCATTAGAGGCAACCACTGCTTGTTAAATACCTTGTTAACAGCCCAACTCACCAAAGGTAAAAATCTTACCAAACTCTCCATACAAACTACTCATTCGGAAATCTTAACATGTAAACCAGAGTGGGTTCTGCTGGCTCCAAAAGAGCTCCATGTTGGACAGCAGGCACGAAGATCCCAGGCAAACTCCATGGACGTCAATCACATGCTTCCCATATCTCCATTAGCATCCCATGTGTCAGCTATTATGAACAGACATGGCACGTCCACTTACAAAATGGTTCTGTGCATCACTGCGGTACTGGCAATTATCTTTGTAATGCTGCTGCAAGGACACTGTATGCACATGGACATGTACTCAGCTCATGGTCTGGACATGCTGCATCTCGCCCTTGTTTGCTTGGTATCATATCACTCAATTGTGATCAGACTTCCTGATGCTTACAGAATGCCTGTAAGACCATGCTTTGTCTTGTCTATTTGTACTTTGTCTCTTTAGCCAGAGATACTAGACTCACAGTGCTGCTATGTCTGTAGGCTTTAGTTAAGTCAAAGGGAATAACCTTCAGACAGTGTCCAGGCTAGTAAGTCAAGGACAGCATCTGGTACCAAGTCCAATGGCTTAGACACAGTCAATCAGCTATCTGATCCAGTCAGAGACAAGATCCCCTTTGTATAAATGGTGAGCAGCCAAATGTTTGGAAGCTCACTTGGCTCTAGGTTTAATTCTTATTCTATCACATTTTGCTCTTGAAACTAGAGCGGGGAGGTACTGAGAGAGACGAAGGTGAATGACAAAGCTCTTTCTTTGGTAATAGATGGGCAGTACCTGCAGTTGTGGCAAAAGGATTCTGAGTAATACAAGATGGAGGATGGGAAAAATTTCTGGCTGTAACAGCTGCTCCTTTTTTCAGGTATTTTAGGTGTTGGAGGTGATTTCCTCGAATTCCAGAGCAACAATTACTGTTTTATATGCTGTTGCATTGGAAATGAAAAAGTCAAAACAACAGTACTTTTAAAAGAGAGAAGAACAGACAAAGGAAGCACATGGTGAGGTCAGTGCAGGAGAGAGAGAGAGAGAGAGAAAGAAACTGACACCAGACTGTACCTGCACACTTACTGCCTTTGCTGTTTGAATTCATGTATCGCTGGATATTGGAATGCATCTGGGAAAATTAAAAAACAATGAAATTCACAACTGATCTTGGAAGAACTGTTTGGATGAATTCACAGCTCAGAATAAGGTAAGTGAATAGTTTTTGAGTGTGGCCTACAGAATGTCTGCAGTAGTGAGTAGAGTGGGTTCTTTCTTGATTATATATTTTTTGAGATATGTCTCTTAGTAAACTTAAAATATGAGCCATAAATATTCATTTAACCTGGTGCAGTGTTTTGGAGAGGAATAAGACAGTGCTATTTTCTGGTTCTGCAGACTGTGAAGGAGCAAAGATGGCCTTTAGTAGAGTGACATGCACTTCTTCTCAGATGTGGGAGTTTAAGGAGAGTTTACTGGATACTGTGGATTATATCTGCAATAAATGCTGTTGGTTGCGAATCCTGTCAGATCGAATGGATCAGTTGGAGAGACAGTTAAGGGAATAAGGAATTTGCAACAGCAACAGTATGTGATGGATGGCAGTTATAGGAGAGGGGAAAAGTTGCAGATAGGGGCATTAACTCCAGGAAAGGTAAGAGAGGTAGGCAGTTAGTGCAGGAGTCTTCTGTGGCTATCCCCATTTCAAATAAATATGCTGTTTTGGAAAATGTAGGGGGTGATGGATTCTGAGGGAAATGTAGCATGAACAGCCAAGTTTCTGGTATTGAGACCGACTCTAATTCAATGAGGGGTACGTCGGGTTCCAAGAGATCAATTGTGTTAGGGGACTCTTTAGTCCGAGGTACAGACAGACGTTCTGTGGCTAGCAGCAAAAAATCAGAATGGTGTGTTGCTTCCCTGGTGCCCGGATAAAGATGTCTCAGAGAGGGTGCAGAATGTTCTCAAGGGGGAAAGGGGCCAGCAAGAGATCATTGTCTACATTGGAACCAAAGACATAGGAAGGGAAAAGGTTGAGATTCTGAAGGGAGATTACAGAGAGTTAGGCAGGAATTTAAAAAGGAGGTCCTTGAGAGTGGTAATATCTCCCAGTGCTAGGAGATAGTGAGGGCAGGAATAGAGGATTAAGCAGATGAATGCATGGCTGAGGAGCTGGTGTATGGGAGAAGGATTGACATGTTTAGATCATTGGAATCTCTTTTGGGGTAGAGGTGACCTGTACAAGAAGGAAGGATTCCAACAAAATTGGAAGGGAACTAATATACTGGCAGAGAGATTTGTCAGAGCTGCTCAGGAGGATTTAAACTAGTAAGGTGAGGGTGTGGGAGCCAGGGAGATAGTGAGGAAAGAGATCAATCTGAGACGGGTACAGTTGAGAACAGAAGTGAGTCAAACAGTCAGGGCAGGCAGGGACAAGGTAGGACTAATAAATTAAACTGCATTTATTTCAATGCAAGGGGCCCAACAGGGAAGGCAGATGAACTCAGGGCATGGTTAGGAACATGGGACTGGGATATCATAGCTATTACAGAAACATGGTTCAGGGATGAACAGGACTGACAGCTTAATGTTCCAGGATACAAATGCTACAGGAAGGATAGAAAGGGAGGCAAGAGAGGAGGGAGGGGGAGTGGCATTTTTGATAAGGGATGGCATTACAGCTGTGCTGAGGGAGGATATTCCCAGAAATACATCCAGGGATGTAGTTTTGGTGGAACTGAGAAATAAGAAAGGGATGATCACCTTATTGGGATTGTATTATAGACGCCCTAATTGTCAGAGGAAAATTGAGAAACAAAATTGTAAGGAGATCTCAGCTATCTGTAAGAATAATAGGGTGGTTATGGTAGGGACTTTGACTTTCCAAACATAGACTGGGACTGCCAGAGTGTTAAGGGTTTAGATGGAGAGGAATTTAAGTGTGTACAAGAAAAAATTCTGATTCAGTGTGTGGATTTACTTACTAGAGAAGGTGCAAAACTTGACCTACTCTTGGGAAATAAGGCAGGGCAGGTGACTGAGGTGTCAGTGGGGGAGCACTTTGGGGCCAGCGACCATAATTCTATTAGTTTTAAAATAGTGATGGAAAAGGATAGACCAGAACTAAAAGTTGAAGTTCTAAATTGGAGAAAGGCCAATTTTGACAGTATTAGGCAAGAACTTTCAAAAGCTGATGAGGGGCAGATGTTCACGGGTAAAGGGATGGCTGGAAAATGGGAAGCCTTCAGAAATGAGATAACGAGAATCCGGAAAAAAGTATATTCCTGTTAGGGTGAAAGGAAAGGCTGGTAGGTATAGGGAATGCTGGATGATTAAAGAAATTGAGGGTTTGGTTAAGAAAAAGAAGGAAGCATATGTCAGGTATAGACAGGATAGTTCGAGTGAATCCTTAGAAGAGTATAAAAGCAGTCGGAGTATACTTAAGAGGGAAATCAGGAGGGCAAAAACGGGACATGAGATAGCCTTGGCAAATAGAGTTAAGGAGAATCCAAAGTGTTTTTACAAATACATTAAGGACAAAAGGGTAACTAGGGAGAGAATAGGGCCCCTCAAAGATCAGCAATGCGGCCTTTGTGTGGAGCCGCAGAAAATGGGGGAGATTCTAAATGAATATTTTGCATCAGTATTTACTGTGGAAAAGGACATGGACGATATAGAATGTTGGGAAATAGATGGTGACATCTTGAAAAATGTCCATATTACAGAGGAGGAAGTGCTGGGTGTCTTGAAATGCATAAAGGTGGATAAATCCCCAGGACCTGATCAGGTGTACCCTCGAACTCTATGGGAAGCTAGAGAAGTGATTGCTGGGCCTCTTGCTGAGATATTTGTATCATCAATAGTCACAGGTGAGGTACCGGGAGATTGGAGGTTGGCTAACGTGGTGCCACTGTTTAAGAAAGGTGGTAAGGACAAGCCAGGGAACTATAGACCAGTGAGCCTGTCCTTGGTGGTGGGCAAGTTGTTGGAGGGAATCCTGAGGGACACGATATACATGTATCTGAAAAGGCAAGGACTGATTAGGGATGGCTTTGTGCGTGGGGAATCTTGTCTCACAAACTTGATTGAGTTTTTTGAAGAGGTAACAAAGAAGATTGATGAGGGCAGAGCAGTAGATGTGATCTATATGGACTTCAGTAAGGCATTCAACAAGGTTCCCCATGGAAGACTGATTAGCAAGGTTAGATCTCACGGAATACAAGGAGAACTAGCTAATTGGATAAAGAACTGGCATAAAGATAGAAGACAGAGGGTCTTGGTAGAGGTCTGTTTTCCAGACTGGAGGCCTGTGACCAATGGAGTGCCACAAGGATCGGTGCTGGGTCCTCTACTTTTCGTCATTTATATAAATGATTTGGATGTGAGCATAAGAGGTATAGTTAGTAAGTTTGCAGATGACACCAAACTTGGTGGTGTTTTGGACAGCGAAGAAGATTATCTCCGATTACAACAGGATCTTGATCAGATGGGCCAATGGGCTGAGAAGTGGCAGATGGAGTTTAATTCAGATAAATGCGAGGTGCTGCATTTTGTGAAAGCAAATCTTAGCAGGACTTATACACTTAATGGTAAGTTCCTAGAGAGTGTTGCTGAACAAAGAGACCTTGGAGTGCAGGTTCATAGCTCCTTGAAAGTGGAGTCGCAGGTAGCGAGGATAGTGAAGAAGGCATTTGGTATGCTTTCCTTTATCGTCAGAGTATTGAGTACAGGAGTTGTAAGGTCATGTTGCAGCTACACAGGACATTGGTTAGGCCACTTTTGGAAGATTGCGTGCAATTCTGGTCTCCTTCCTATCGGAAAGATGTTGTGAAACTTGAAAGGGTTCAGAAAAGATTTACAAAGATGTTGCCAGGGTTGGAGGATTTGAGCTACAGGGAGAGGCTGAACAGGCTGGGGCTGTTTACCCTGGAGCGTCAGAGGCTAAGGGGTGACTTTATAGAGGTTTACAAAATTATGAGGGGCATGGATAGGATAAATAGACAAAGTATTTTCCCTGGGTTGGGGAGTCCAGAACTAGAGGGCATAGGTTTAGAGTGAAAGGGGAAAGATATAAAGGGGACCTACAGGGCAACGTTTTCACACAGAGGGTGGTACATGTGTGGAATGAGCTGCTAGAGGAGATGGTGGAGACTAGTATAATTGCAACATTTAAGAGGCATTTGGATGGGTATATGAATAGGAAGGGTTTGGAGGTATATGGGCTGGGTGCTGGCAGGTGGGACTAGATTGTTTTGGGTTAACTAGTCGGCATGGACGGGTTGGACCGAAGGGTCTGTTTCCGTGCTGTACATCTCTATGACTCTATCTGTTCCCATTCCCACCCCACCAACACACCCACCCCCCCCATAGCTTTCCACCACTCAGATGAGAGCCTTCTGACCAGAGGTCAGCTTTCAGTGGGCACCTCCCTCCTGACATAGTGTGCTTTTATTTTCCATTCAATGCTTTTGAATAAGGATCCCCTTTGTGACCCTGCAAGCAAACATGCCAAATTTATTTTTTTTGTCCTCCCAACAGGGTGATGGATTGATATCATCAATTGTGGGATGATCTCCTTAATTGGACATGAATTGCCCACATCGAGGCTTTACTTGGTGAAGGTGACAGAAGATTGTTTGAGGCTACCTGGATCAGGATAGAAGGGGAAAATGCCAGGGTCCCTCCTTCCAACTTGCTGTCATTAAAAATCCCACCTTGTTGGAAGGATGAGTGGGGGAGGGGAGATGCAGAGGGAAGATACAAAGTTTGCACATCATGTGGCTCACCTTAAACATGATGGACTGTGAATGCCGAATTAGCAGGTGGCATTTTCAGACAATGAACGGCTTTCATTCCCAAAACAATGAGTTGTCTGTTTATTTCCTCAATTTTCTTTATCTTATCATTGAATTTCTTCTGGCAATAGTGTGTTGTTCTGAAGGTGAGACAGGTTTCACTCTTGCCTCCTCAATCCTTCTCTTGTGCCCAAGGAGACATTTGTTTGAGGTATCCTCGCATAGGCTCCCAGGAATCTGTTTCCCGTATACCTCATATTCTCTGTCTGCAAAAATTTAACTTGCAAGCTCTGTCAATCACAGCATTAATCGCTCTAAACTTTGGGTAGATGTGCAAAACTGTTGACCCTGTAAATGCAGGTCAACAATGATCTAATATTTCTGTAGTTAACATGAAAGAAATTTTTTAAATGTTTTATATACACATAGTTGACTTTTAAGAAATTGAGCTGAAAATGTGTTGCTGGAAAAGCGCAGCAGGTCAGGCAGCATCCAAGGAACAGGAGAATCAACGTTTCGGGCATAAGTCCTTCTTCAGGAATGAGGAAAGTGTGTCCAGCAGGCTAAGATAAAAGGTAGGGAGGAGGGACTTGGGGGAGGGGTGTTGGAATTGCGATAGGTGGAGCGAGGTCAAGGTGAGGGTGATAGGCCGGAGTGGGGTGAGAGCGGAGAGGTCAAGAAGAAGATTGCAGGTTAGGAAGGCGGTGCTGAGTTCGAAGGATTTGACTGAGACAAGGTGGGGGGAGGGGAAATGAGGAAACTGGAGAAATCTGAGTTCATCCCTTGTGGTTGGAGGGTTCCCAGGCAGAAGATGAGGTGCTCTTCCTCCAACCGTCGTGTTGCCATGGTCTGGCGATGGAGGAGTCCAAGGACCTGCATGTCCTTGGTGGAGTGGGAGGGGGAGTTAAAGTGTTGGGCTACGGAGTGGTTGGGTTGGTTGGTCCGGGTGTCCCAGAGGTGTTCTCTGAAACGTTCCGCAAGTAGGCGGCCCGTCTCCCCAATATAGAGGAGGCTACATCGGGTGCAGCGGATGCAATAGATGATGTGTGTGGAGGTGCAGGTGAATTTGTGGCAGATATGGAAGTGTCCCTTGGGGCCTTGGAGGGAAGTAAGGGGGGAGGTGTGGGCGCAGGTTTTCCATTTCTTGCGGTTGCAGGGGAAGGTGCTGGAAGTGGAGGTTGGGTTGGTGGGGGGTGTGGACCTGACGAGGGAGTCAAGGAGGGAGTGGTCTTTTTGGAACGCTGTTAGGGGAGGGGAGGGAAATATATCCCTGGTGGTGGGGTCCGTTTGGAGGTGGCGGAAATGACGGCGGATGATATGTTGTACATGGAGGTTGGTGGGGTGGTAGGTGAGGACCAGTGGGGTTCTGTCCTGGTGGCGGTTGGAGGGGCGGGGCTCAAGGGCGGAGGAGTGGGAAGTGGAAGAGATGCGGTGGAGGGCATCGTCGACTACGTCTGGTGGGAAAGTGCGGTTCTTGAAGAAGGAAGCCATCTGGGTTGTACGGTTTTGGAACCGGTCCTCCAGAAATTGAAATAATAATACACCTAGGCAACTACATTTATATTTAAATCTATTCAGGTATACTATCGGCATTGTTAGAAATTCTACTTCCCTGTACATATCTGCTGTGTGAAATGTAATGACTTCAAATAACACTTGAAGGCAAATTGCAAGGAGATTCTTTGTAGCAGAATAATAGCAGTATTCAGTCAATACGGATGGATAAATTTTGAAATTGTCTGCATCTAAGACTCAAATAATTGAGCAACTCATGTTCGAGCAAAATGAAGTCTCAATTTTGTGTGCATGTTGGGCTGTGTAACTGGGGGCATTGTACCACTTCGAGGGAACATTATGACGACAGGTATTGAGAATCTTGTAAAACTGAATGTGAATTTAAATTAAATTTGAAGTTTGTTCAAGTTGTTTCCACTGAAGTACAGATACTGTACAGCATTCTTTTGGACCCAAAAGCTACATAGCTACTCAGATGAGGAGAAATTTCTTAACCCAGACAATGGCGAGCCTGTGGAATTCTCAGCCTCGGGAAGCAGCTAAGGCCAAAATTTTGAATGTTTTCAAGAAAGAGTTAGTTCTAAAGGCTATAGGAATCAAAAAGTTATAAAGTGAAAGCAGGAAAATGATACTGAGTTGGATGATCAGGCTATGATCATATTAACTGGTGGAACAGGCTCAAAGAGCCAGTTGGCCCACTCCTGTTCCTATTTTCTAGAACTCGTCAGTCCCAGGAAACATTGTGTGGAAGATATTGTGACTCAGAAGTTTAAAATTTGAATTTAAAGATATGGTGAGGTAGTTTTTCTGAAATGTAGGTACTGCATAGAATTTTCTGTAGCAAAATGGTGTACAGACATTGCAAAACCTAACTTTGCTGGTGGGCTGCTTCTTCTGCAGCACATAAGTGCAAAGAGCCCATTTGAAAACCCATGGTGCTGAAAGCTATTCAATTTGAGGCAGAAAAAAACAGCAAGTAGTGGCATTGAAACTGCAGATCCAGAAAAGCGATTGCCTAACAAGAAAACAGTTTTAAGGTGCCTTAAAGCAGTTCAATGTTCAATACAGTCAGAGTGTTAGGGGCTAGTCCCTATGGCAATGAGTACAACCCATTGTAATGCTGACAAAATTAAATAAAGTGCAAAACGCGTTATAGCTTTGAGTGCAGGCAGGATGAGTCAGACTTGAAGCAATATTATGTGGAACATGGAAAGACTCTTGGTGGATGAGATAAAGAAAACCTTGGGCAGATGCCACCGAGTTTATAAGCCAAGGAAAAGCCAGAAACCTATACAAAAATGTAATGAGCAGGGTGAGAGTTCCCATTTGGAGAGTTTCAGGACTAGTTGTAGACTGTCCAACTCTTTCAAGAAGTGCTCTTATTTGCATAACATTAGCATTTGTCTGGCAAAGCAACCAGCTCTGAAGTGAGAGTGGCTGATGAATTCCCTGTCAATTTGAAAATAATCATAGAAAAAGGTAGCTATTTCAGCAAAACAGGCGACATAATCAACCTGGGTTATGTTTCAAACAAATGTCCCAGTGAAAGTAAATTTCACAAGAGGAGAAGACCCTACCACAGATGCGCACACACACTGACAGATGCGCACACACACAGACACTCTGACAGACACAGACACTTCAATGTTGTCATGGATTGCCTGACTATTTTGCTTGATGAAATTGCTGCAGGAGATTTTAAGTTTAAGCCCTAGGGTTGTATCAGTGCAAGGCGTTCCTGGCTTTGAGGGCTTATACAAAGGAGTATTTCCCTGTAAGTCAATGTTCAATGAAAGAAGCCTGAAGATGAGACTCTTTCAGTCATGGTCTGCTGTCCTGTTCAGACAGCATATTGTGACCATCTAAGTCTTGCTATTAAAAAATATTGTTTCTGATCAATGATTACCAGGTCATCTCTTTCGTACTGATGTTGAGATAACTCCAAGAAGGCAGGTATCATGTCACCAAGTCTCCTCTTATTCACACATGTACAGTACATGGACTCTGACGAGCTAGCTCAGAACCAGTCACTAGAATGAGCAGACTTTCTGAAACTCCTGTTTTTATCTGTCAGTCAGGGCTCCCCAACTGGGCTTTTAACCTGAGACAATCAGGGATCTCATTCAATGGAATCCACATGGCTATGGTTCCAATCAGAACAGATGTATTTGTTAAAAATGTTATGATTTGCTGATGCCGGTGTTGGACTGGGGTGTACAAAATTAAAAATCACACAACACCAGGTTATAGTCCAACAGGTTTATTTGGAAGCAATAGCTTTCGGAGCACTGCTCCATCATCAGGTGGTTGTGGAGTATAAGATCATAAGACACAGAATTAATAGCAAACATTTACAGTGTGATGTAACTGAAATTACGTATTGAAAAAGACCTGGATTGTTTATTAAGTCTCTCATCTTTTACAATGAATATGTTGGTTTCAGTTCTTTCATATGTAAATCCCAGAACTTTTAAGAAGGTACATTCTCAAGTGAACTTTAACAATAGGTGTCATGTCAGCCCAGATATTGCATTGAAACTGTGAGGTGCCCTGTGTGAGACTGTCTGTGCCACAATGTTCAAACTAATTCTAATCTAAATAAAATGGATTTACAGAATCTTACATGGATTCATGCATTTTTTGAGCAAAATATAATGTAATTCTGCAAGTATAAATTCACTCCACAAACTTATATGTGTGTGTGCATGTGGATGTGTGGATGAGGTGGTGGGGTTATGAGCGTCTGTGAGAGAATGTGTGTATGTGTTGAATGTGAGTGTAAAGGAGTGTAAGTCTGTGAAATATTGCATCTGAGTATGGTAGGGTTTGTGTGAATGCATGAGAGAGAGCTTGTGTATGAGAGAGGGTCTGCGTGAGTGTGTGTGTGTCACAGACACACACGAACAGATGCACACATATGAACAGACGCATACACACAGATGCGCACACACACTGACAGATGCGCACACACACAGACACTCTGACAGACACAGACACTCTTCTACAGACCCATACACTCACGCAGACCTGTTATACACAAGCTCTCTTTCATACATTCACACATACGGTCCCACACTCACTATCTCACAGACTTATACCCCTTTACACTTGCACTCACACACATACACACACTCTCTCACAGACGCTCATAACCCCCCCCCCCCCACACTACACACACACACACACGTATATAAGTTTACGGAGTGAATTTGTACTTGCAGAATTACATTTTATTTGCTCAAAAAGTGCATGAATCATGTAAGTTTCTGTAGGTCAGTTTATTAGACTGAACATTATGGCACAGACAGTCTCACACAGGGCAGCTCACACCTTCGATGCATTATTTGGGCTGATATGGCACCAATTGTTAAAGTTCACTTGAGAATGTAACTTTAAAATAGTTCTGCGAATTACATATGAAAGAAGTGAAACCAACATGCTTATTCAAAAAATGAGAGACTTAACAAACATTCTAGGTCTTTTTCAATATAAAATTTCAGTTACATCCCACTGTAAACGTTTGCTATAAATTCTGAGCCTTACAATCTTATACTCTACAACCACCTGATGAAGGAGCAGCGCTCTGAAAGCTAGTGCTTCCAAATAAACTGTTGGACCTTAACCTGGTGTTGTGTGATTTATAACTTTAAAATGTTATGGTGCTTTTGCTGCTAGAAATAGGACTTCATTAATCACGTCCATGGATTAGGGAACAATTACAACATTCATGGTCTATTATTTCAACCACACCCTATCTTAACTTATCAAGGCAGCAGATGCAGTGAATGTAACATCATTCAGAGATTTTTTTGTTATAACACCCTCGTGGATGTTGACAATATCATTGAAACATGGGATGGAGTTAACGTGTCATATCTTACTGTTGGTTGATGAAGATTTTGGGCCAAATGTGTCAATGGCTAAGAAGAATTGCATGACATTATTCCTGAGGTGCAGCATGAAATCTTGACTTTGGTGAGGGAGGTGACTGAGGCTGATGTTGTAGAATTCTTTGCATCCTATGGAGAGAATTGTCCAATGGGGACCTAATACAGCTTTGGAGTCAACAGGTTGATCAAGAAGATTCCATAAAAACATTGCCCAGTAAAATCTTGTCATGGAAATAATTGGTAAGCACTGTCAAACTAATGAATGAGGCAATGGATTTCTTCAGGGAGAATGATCCAAACAGAGAGCACAGTACCCCAGTGAAGAGAAAGATCAATAACCCGTTAACTGGTATCAGGAGAAAAAGAGAACTTTTCAATGTCCTCTGACTTTTTTTAAGGCTGTGGTGATACTAATCCTTCACATTACTAATTTACTTATTGTTCCTTCCAATTAAAACCAGCTGAAAAATCCTCAAAATCCAGTGGCAAGCACAGTAATGCAACAGCCAGGTTTTTTCCAAAGCTAAAGTACACAGTATCAAAACTCTAAATCACTCAGTCACCTCAACTGAATTGCTTAAAGGATGACCTGAAGCATTTTTAAAGACATCAAACACCGCAAACGCTGTGGACACAGATAAACTTCTGGCAATAGTATTGAAGAGGTGATATCCATAAATATTTATATCCTTAACTAAACAGTTCCAGCATTACTACAACACTAGCATTTAACAGACCATGTGGACATTTTTCTGGTTATGCCCTTTTTAGCAAAATGTAGGAGACATCCAACTTGGCTGATCATTGTTCTATCAGTCCACACTCAATCATCTGAAAAGTGATGGAAGTGATTCTCATATCACTATTTAGCAGCATTTACTCAATAATAACCTATTCACTGATGCTCAATATATGACCTGCCACAGCCATTCACCTCTGACTTCATTACAGCTTCATCCAAACATTGACAAAAGAGCAGAATACTGGAAGTAAGGTGAGAGGCAGAATTGATATCAAAGCAAATTTTTAAGGAGTAGGACATCAAGGAGCACTAGCACAACTGGAGGAAATGCAATCAGAGAAACTTCTCAGTTGATTGGAGTCATACCTAGCACAAAGGAAGACGGCTGAGGTTTTGTACAGCTCTTCTCTGCATCAGGATACGTCTCCAAGAGTTCACCACTGTTATGTCCTAGGCCTAATCGTCTTCAGCTGCTTGTTAATAACCTTAACACCTTCATAGGGTCAGAAGTGGGGATCTTCATTAATTACTGTACAATGTTCACCACCATTCATATCTCCTCAGATACTGAAGCAGCTCGTATTCATAAGTCAACAAGACCTGGACAACATCCAAGCTTGATCTGTCAAGTGGAAAACAACATTAATACCACACAAATAAGCATCTCCATCAAGAGAGAACTGTTGGCACTTGACATTCAATAGCACTACCATAATTGAAACCCGAACAATTGACATCTTGAGGTTCGAGGCTTGGAATTCAGCAGTAAGTAACTCACCTCCTGATTCCCCAAAGGCTGCTCACTATCTAAAAGGTACAAGTCAGGAGTGTGCTGTAATTTACTCCACTTGCTGATGAGTGCAAATCCAGCAAGGTTCAAGAGGCTTGAAACATCCTGGAAAAGGCATCCTGGTTGATTGGCATCCCATCCATCACATT
This sequence comes from Chiloscyllium plagiosum, assembly GCF_037043375.1. Classification (NCBI taxonomy): domain Eukaryota; kingdom Metazoa; phylum Chordata; class Chondrichthyes; order Orectolobiformes; family Hemiscylliidae; genus Chiloscyllium; species Chiloscyllium plagiosum. Next base: position 67,375,902 of record NW_028270144.1, read on the forward strand.
CAATATTTATAACATTTGCCACCAATGCACAGTGGCAGCAGTGTTTATCAACTAACAAATGCATTGCAGGAACACTCAAATGCTTCCAATCCCAGAACCTCTATCACCTTGAAGGACAGGAGTAGCAGAAGTGTAGGAATACTACCAACTGGAATTACCCTTCCAAGCTACACATTATCTAGGGTTGAAAGTATACTCTTGTTCCCCCAGTGTTACAGGATGAAAATCCTGGAATTTGCTCTTTATTGGCACTGTAGATGCCCCTAACTCCATGGATTGCAGCTGCTCAATGGGATAGCTCACCATTATTTTCGGAAATGCAGTTAGAAATAGGTAATGAATATCGCTTTAACTAAAGACATCTACATCCATTGAGAAAAGAAACCCTCTGATTTACTCTTATGAACTCACTATTTACAAGGTTAGTCAAGTTAGGTTTCTGGTGGTTTTCCAGGGTGTTGATGATGGATGTTTCAGTGCTGTTATTGCTGTTTTACGTCAAGTGGAAACATTATATCGTTTTCTGCTGGAAGGGGTCTGCCTCTTATGTGGCAGGAAAGTTACTTACCACTTATTAATCCTAACTGGAACATTTCCCAGGTCTTGTTAAACACATATATGAACTATTTCACTAAATAAGGAATTAAGAATTATATTGGGCAGTTTTTAGGGTACCTTTCATTTCTGTGCCTGCAATTCTGTGATTGGCTTGCTTATCTAGAGTCACATGACATGTCTCATATTGGAAATTGGTCACAATTGGTGGAGTTTAATGGAATTGAGGCACCTTGAGGCAGGTAATGAAATGTTAAGATACGCATTACAGCTGGTACTTTATTCTAATCAAATTTTCACTTTTCTGCCAAATAGATGTTGCTTTTTATGCTGACTGCCTCCTGGATCTTTGCTGAGTATCAGGCAATCTACCTTAATAATGCTCCACTGAAGCTTAAGGCAGATTACCCAGGGATGTAAAGTGTTTGAAGCTTCCTTTCAAATCTGTTGCGGACTAATGTTTTAAACATTTTGTTTTGTTCTAGAAGTGATGGCTTTGTTAAACAGTAGTCCACATGAGCTTTAAAATCACAAAGGTTTATTGAGTTAAGTAATTGTTGTGTGGCTAACATAATAATTAGTCGTTGATCAAAGGCAATCCAATTTGCTTTCATGTATGTTTTGATCATGATGATGCTATATAAAATGATTTGAGTGACTCACAACTCAATTGATTATGAATCATTTGTACAAAAATGGAATGATTTGCAATAGAATCATATCCACAGTTAATTTCATCTGGTTTCTTTTGCTGGGTACATATTTAACAGAGAAACAATTGGTATTTGAAATGATCTGCTGTCTTGGTGACTAATAGTCAAAGATGTTTCTAATTTCCTGCATAAATGTTGTAGATTTATATGTGTAAATGGTGTAGATTTACCATTTGGTTTAATGTGTGTTTTAACAAAGCTTAGTGTGTGTTTTTACACTGGTAAAACTGACCATTAAGTGTTTATGTCACACTTACACAAATGTTGCATCATGACTGTATAGCAAAAATGACATGGCTGGTTTAAGCAGGATTTGAGGAATTTATTTTTCACAAAGAGGGTGGTTGGAATTTGGAAGGCACTACCTAGGGGGCGTGAAATGCCACAACCTTTAGTAAGTACTTGGATGAATTTTTGAAATGTCATAACATTCAAGGCTCTAGGTCAGGTGCTGGACAACTAGATGCCTAGTGTTATGAATTTGTGGGTGTAAAGTACCTTTAAGAAAGTTAAAAGCTAGTAGAACTACCTGACAGCACCAAGTCTTCTGAACAAGATACAATGTAACCTTTTGGTCCAGCAGTTAGTGTAGCTGGTTGCCTGGAGACAAAAAAAAATTGGATTTGGCCAATCAATTTAAATGATACCCTGAAAAATATCAAATTCCAATCAAGATTGAATTGAGTATATTGATAATATTAAAAGCCAATGACACAATCCAATGCTTTGGGGTATAAGACTGGGGAAAATTGAACAGTTGGGGGAGAACTACCAAGCCAACAGCACATGCAGACTGCCCGGAGAATAGCTCTCTTAAAGGTATCTTTATCGATCAGAGACTTGTGAAACAGATATCCTTAAGAAGACGAAAAGAAGACAGAGGAAGATATAAAGAGAAAATTCGACAGCTGGCTGGTTTTGAAATTTGAATTTTTGGTAAATCTTAATCGGGGGTTGTATCGGACTGTTATTATTGAAGGGGAAGCTAAAAGATAGGTTAGAGAAAGGAGTTGTAAAGAGTTGTTAGTTAATTATTCTCTGTTATTTTTTAAAAAAATAAAGTTGTTAATTTTTACTTTAAATAGTGACCTTTGAGATATTGAATTTTCACAATTACTGCAGGGGATAAATCTTTTCTGTATTGCTGGTTTAAATTAAGCAGAGATGTTCAGAAAGATAATTTTCTGAAGCAAAGTTGATGGCCTGAAGGGCCTCTTCTATCCTGTATGGTTCTATGAACTGTTTTAAAACCCAGTGGGATGACTGCAGGATTGGAGCAATGAGTCACCTGACACCCATAAGTTATAGCCTTATATACCCTGTTTTTCACCTTAAAATTATGCTCTCCTTGTCATTGATCCTTCGACTAAAGGGAACAATTACTTCCTATCAACCTCAGAATCTTATACACCTCAGTCAGATCCCTTCTCAAGCCTTCTCTGTTCTAAAGAAAACAACCCACGCTTATCCAGCCTTTCTTCAAAGCTGAAATGATCTGTCCCAGGCAACACCTGGTGAATCTTCCCTGCTGCCATTCCATTTCAAATGTATTTTTCCTGTGGTATAGCAACCAGAACTACAAACAGTACTCAAGCTGGGGCCTAATCAAAGTTTTGTACAGCTTCAACTTAACCTCCCTGCTCTAATGATCTGTACCATGAACAATAAAGGCAAATGTCCCGTTCGCCTTCTTAAGCAACATTGGTTAATCTGTCTTGTTGCCTGCAGGGATCTTTGAACAAATATCTCAAGATGCCTCTGTTTCTCGGAGCTTCCTGGTGTTCTGTCAATCATTGAGTACTCTCTTATCTTGTTACTTTTTACTAAGTGCATCACCTCACATTCTACTCATATGCTCAATTTGTTTATATCTTTCTGTAGCTTAAGACCCTTTTCCTCATTGCCAACCATCCAGCCAATCTTCTATGTTATTTGCAAACTTACTTATCATCACACCATCTTAATTTCTTCTGTACCATTTACATATTTCACTGGATACCGTCCTTCAGTCACACAACAGCCTTCCACTAGTACCCTCTGTCCCTACGACTAAACCAATTTTGGATCTAACTTGTCAAGTTACCCTAGAACCTCTGCTTTCAATTTTTAAAAAATCATTCTTGTCAAAGACATTGCTGAAATCCATAAGCTTTGCATGGTCAAAAAGAAAATCCCAGGTGAGTACATTGTTTGGGAAATTTGGAGGTGGTGTGGAAATTCAATGCAGACTGGAAGAGGTGCGTTTTGCTTGCTTTTTTTGGCTCATAGTTTGTAAGTTTTGTTTTAAATGGGATAAATTGAAGCCCATGATCAAAGGCCCAGCACAAAACAGTGATATTATAAGTTGGTATAGCTACAAATTTAGCTGTCTATTACAGATTACTTTAATATTGAAGGTTAATCAGGGAAATTATTACAGGTTACAAACTAAAAGACCAATACAATTTTTAAAAAAAATCAAAGTAAGAACTATGTAAAACAAAACAGAAATGTTAGGCCAGAGGACGTGTTGTAACTGCATGATATGGGAGCTTGTTGGACCCCAACTAGGTTCATAATGACCACATTTGTAACAAGTGTTAGTAGCTTTGAGGTACTCCAGCTCCACTGCAACACATCAGGATGGGGGAAGAGTTACCTGAATGCTGTGTTTCAGGAGGCAGTCACACCCCTTAGAGCAAACTGACCATAGTACCATGGTACAGAGAGCCATTCAAGGTGGGGAAGAAAAGAGAAATATAGTCATAATCAGGGATAGTATAGTCAGGGGAAAAGACACTGTTCTCTGTGGCGAGGATTGAGAGTCTGAAGGGCTGTGTTGCTTGACGGGTGCCTGAGTTTAAGATATCTCACCTGAGCTGCAGAGGAACTTGGAGTGGGAGGGGAAAAATCCAGTTGCCGTGGTCCATGCAGAAACCAACACTGAGGGTGAAAGAGATTCTGCAGGGGGAATATCAGCTGAAGGCTAAATTTAAAAAGTAGAAACAAAAAGGGAATAATCTCCAGATTACTGCCTGAGCCATGAGCGCATTGGCACAGGGTAAACAAGATTAAAGAGGTGGCTCGACAATTGGTGTGGAAGGAACAGGTTTAAATTCATGGGACATTGGCACCAGTACTGGGGAAGGAGGGAGCTGTTCCACAGGGATGGGGTCCCACCTGAACCATGCTGGGACCAGGGTCCTGGTCAATTGCATAACTAGGGCTAGGGGGGTGGGCAAAGAAATGACAGATGGAATACAATGTGGGAAAGTGTGAGGTTATGTACTTGGGTGGGAAGAGTAGAGACATAAACTATTTTCTAAACAGTGAAAGGTTTCGGAAATATGAAGTAAAAAGTTGGGAGTTGGGAGGCCTAGTTCCAGTTTCTTGTAACGTTACCTTAAGGTTCAAGTTGGTAGTTAGGAAGACAAATGTAATGTTAGCATTCATTTCAAGAGGGTTAGGATAGAGCTGCATTACTGAGGCTGTTATATGACTCCAGTCAGATTGCATTTGGAAATATTTGTGAGCAGTTTAGACCTCATATCTAAGGAAGCAGGTGCTGGCATTGGAGGGAATCCAGAGTAAGTTTACAAGAATGATCCCGCAGATGAAGGACTTGTATTATGAGGAGCAGTTGAGGACTATGGGTCTGTACTCTAGCATTCAGAAAATAATTTCTCCAATAGTTTCCCTATCACTGAGGTGAGGCTTGGTGGTCTGTAATTCCATGATTTATCTCTACTACCTTTCTTGTAACATGGAATCACATTAGCTGCTCTCTAGCCATCTGGCACCTCCCCTGTGGCCAGAACACAATTTAAAATTTGGGTCAGAGCCTCTATAATTTCCTTCCTCATCTCCCACAGCAGCCTGGGATACAACTCATCCAGATCTGGTGATTGTCCACTTTTAAGCCCAACAAAACCTCTAATACATAGAACATAGAACATAGAAGAATACAGCGCAGTACAGGCCCTTTGGCCCTCGATGTTGCGCCGATCCAAGCCAACCTAACCTACACTAGCCCACTATCCTCCATATGCCTATCCAATGCCCATAAAGAGGGAGAGTCCACCACTGCTACTGGCAGGGCATTCCATGAACTCACGACTCGCTGAGTAAAGAATCTACCCCTAACATCTGTCCTATACCTACCACCCCTTAATTTAAAGCTATGCCCCCTCGTAATAGCTGACTCCATACGTGGAAAAAGGTTCTCATGGTCAACCCTATCTAAACCCCTAATCATCTTGTACACCTCTATCAAGTCACCCCTAAACTTTCTTTTCTCCAATGAAAACAGCCCCAAGTGCCTCAGCCTTTCCTCATACGATCTTCCTACCATAACAGGCAACATCCTGGTAAACTTCCTTTGCACCCGTTCCAGTGCCTCCACATCCTTCCTATAGTATGGCGACCAAAACTGCACTCAATACTCTGGATGCGGCTGCACCAGAGTCTTAATACCTCCTCAGTACCAATGCCAATTTCCTCAAGAAACTCAGTCCCTCTTTTTGAATTCTGGACCTTCTCCAAAGTGAAGACAAATGCAAAGTACACATTTGACACCCTACTCAAGTTCTCCAGCACCTCATACTGATCTTGCTTTGGTCCCTCCTCTTTCCATGGTTATCCTCTTCCCTTTGATCGTCTATTTAATGAATATCATGGGATTTTGCCTAACATTACCTACCAATGTTTTCTCATGACTGCTCTATGATCTCCAAATTGCACTTTTTCTACTCCATGGGAGTCTTGATTGATTTGCTCCCTTTTTAACCTGTGAAAAGCCCCTCCCTTCCTTCATATCCAGTCCCGAATATTCCTGGACATCCAGAGTTGTCTGGTTTGTTGCTCTGATAGATTACCTCAAAGAGAACATGCTGGGTCTGTATCTTGCCAATATCCTCACCATTCTGCCATATATTTATCCAGAAGTTCCCTGTTCCCAGTCTACTTCAGTCAGATCCTGTCTTCTTTTAGTAAAATCTTCCTGTCCCCAATCCAAAACCATTTCTTGCAGAACACTTTTCACAACGAACTGAGTGTACTGTGTTGAGGTCACCATCACTAAAAGCAGCTGTCTGGCTTTGTTCTCAAGAATAAGGTCCCACGCTGCACTGTCCCTTATTAGATTTTCTACATTTTGACATTAAAAGCTGTCCTGAAAACATTTCAAGAAATCTGCCCTGTGTAAACTATTTACACTATGACTATCCCAATTAATGTTTGGGGAATTTCATCCTCTCATAATTACTCAATTATTGTTTTTAGAAACCTCAGTCTTCATACCTGCTCCTCTAATGCCCATTGGCTGTCTGGGAGTCTAAAATCCACTTCCCCATTTCAGTCCACACTTTAAAAGAGACTACCATAAAAAAAAGTCACTATCCTTACAGCAAGAATAATCAATGAATACGCATACACAATATGTTTCAAAACTTTCAATATTTATTTAAATGTAAATACTGGAAAAACAAAGCAGAAACGTTTATTATTATTGTGAGTAGCCTGACCTTTGGAAGCACAAGGCAAGCAGCACAAAACAATGTAGATCTTTCTGTTTAGCATGATGATCTACAAATGGAATGAATAAACATTTGGGGATAGAAGGGGCTGATGTGGGATTTCTGGTTGTGGCCTGTTGATGAGCCAAATGACATCCACAATCCCTGGGTCCACTAGAACTTTGGAGATGGCATGATCTTAGGGTGTCACACCTTTCCAATGTCTCACAAACACTACCAAGCAAATAGTTATTGAATAAGTTCTGCCTGATTGAGGGGCCCAGCATTAAGATGGTGTTAGACTGAAATGTAGCCTCCCAGCTCTTGCCATGGACATCCCAGCCACTTGTTGTGAACTCCCCTCAACCCCTTTATAATCTCCAATTTGGTCTTTGTGTCTTTCGTGGATGTAATTATTTTTTGACTTTATCGAAAGGCCAATCAACCACACATTTGGAGAAATGATATCCTTTAATATAAATCAAGTATGTAGTAGTCAGCATATTGACCTAGAGATTGTGTCAAATGCTCAATCTTATTTTCAATTTCTATTGGAGCTGGGGAAAAAATCTTTTAAAAACAAAATAATCAGATTCATGAGTTATTCATGAATTAAAGCTGCACACCATGAAATATCTATTTATTTAAAATTGTACAAATTTTCATTCAGGATTCTGCAAAAACTTAGTCAATATCATGTAGTATTTACTCATGCTTTTCATGTTTTCATTGATACAGGAAAGGTTTTTTTTGACAGTCTTGTAAGGTAAATGGAAATATCTTGACTTTACACTTATCAGTTCTTGTTGGAATAACGTTTAGATGAAGAAAATTATAAATTGCAAATAAGTATTCAAAGGAATTTACACTTCGGGTTGAATTCAGCCAAGCCAATGGGCCAAATGCCTTTCATACACAAGAGGCCACATTCTGTCATTCACCAGGACTGAGGTCTTTGCTGGCACAAATCAACTCTTCCAAGAGGTACCAGGCAACCAGAAAGTGGTAGCTTATCATTGGGGAGAGATAGCACCTAACTATAATGTACACACTAGAACTGGAGGTTCTTTATGAGACCCTAGACCAAAAGGAATGTGAGAGCGGGATGGGGATCACAGGTCATGGGAGAGGCAGTACCACTGGGTATAGCGATGAATCCTTTCTGTATTTATTAGCTGTAACTAGAATATTACATATAGTTCTGGGCACCACACACATTAAGAGATTAAGACATAGTGCAAAAAAAAATTCATGAGAATAATTCCAGTAATGAAGAATTTCAGTTGCATCGATAAATTGAAAATGTTGGGACTTTTTATGAAAACGGCATTAAGTTGAGATTTGTTAGATGTATTCAAAGTCTTGTAGATCTGGACAGAATAAGTGTGAAGAAAATGTTGCTCTCACTGATTGAATTAGTGTAAAGGTGCACACATTTGAGGTAATGCAAAAGAAGCAATGATGGAGGAGAATAAACATTGTCACACAGCGATTCTTCAGATCGAGAATGTGTGGCTTGCAACTATTGTGTAGGTAGATTCACTTGGGACATTCAAGGGGGAATTGGATTTTTATTTGCAAATAGAGATTGTGCAGAGTTATATGGAGTCTGTAAGGAAATGGCATTAGGTTTATTGTTCATTCAGAGAGTCAGTGCAGATATGATGGGCTGAATGGTCGTCTTTTTAGCTGCAACAATGTTGTGAATCTGTGATTTGACTTTATGAAGCTCAAGTGATTTTCCAGAGATTTAATCTAATTCACAGTACTTTTTTGAAGAATTAACCAGTTAATTCTATTTGCTAAATTTCAATGTAGAGTGAGTGTCGCTTTTTACCTCTTGTCCCGATGCAACAGTCAGGTGACAGTGCACCGAGTTCAGAAAAGCACCTGTCATGGTAGCACCCTGCACATGGAGTCATTGGACATTGAGTGGGATCTCTGATTCTCCCCAACCCCCAATGGGAGGAAATGCCATCCTTAAGTGGCTGGCTAATATGATTGACTGGCAATTCTATAATTCCACAAGTTTCTGGGCACAGCTGAGAGGTTCCTGGGTGAGATTAGCATAGTGTCCGGTCTCTGGGGTCTTGGTAGCGAGGAATCAAGGAGCTGAAGGAGGATGACCAAGGAAGGGTTTGGAGTCCAGGTGTGGAGAAACAACAGGGCGGGTAACATCTGATGCATCCATGAATACTGAGCCCTGACTGCCTTCCCACTTAGAACATAGAACATAGAACAGTACAGCACAGAACAGGCCCTTCAGCCCACGATGTTGTGCTGACCATTGATCCTCATGTAAGGTAAACCTAATGTATGAACCCTCAAATTTCTGTGACCATATGCATGCCCAGCAGTCTCTTAAATATCCCCAATGACCTGCTGCTGGCAACGCATTCCATGCTCCCACAACTCTCTGCGTGAAGAACCCGCCTCTGACATCCCCTCCATACTTTCCATCAAACAGCTTAAAACTATGACCCCTCATGTTAACAATTTCTGCCCTGGGATAAAGTCTCTGACTATCAATTCTATCTATGCCTCTCATTATCTTGTACACCTCAGTTAGGTCCCTCTCTTCCTTCTTTTTTCCAATGAAAAGAGTCCGAGCTCAGTCAACCTCTCTTCGTAAGATAAGTCCTCCATTCCAGACAGCATCCTGGTAAACCTCCTCTGAACCGTGTCCAAAGCACCAACATCTTTCCTATAATAGGGCAACCAGAACTGGACACAGTATTCCAAGGGTGGTCTAACCAAAGTTTTATGGAGCTGCAACAAGATTTCACGGCTCTTAAACTCAATCCCCCTGTTAATGAAAGCCAAAACACCATATGCTTTCTTAACAACCCTGTTCACTTGGTTGGCAATTTTAATGGATCTATGTACCTGCACACCCAGATCCCGCTGTTCCTCCACACTGCCAAGAATCCTGTCTTTAATCCTGTACTCAACTTTCAAGTTCGACCTTCCAAAATACATCACTTCACATTTATCCAGGTTGAACTCCATCTGCCACCTCTCAGCCCATCTCTGCATCCTGTCAATGTCATGCTGCAGCCTACAACAGTCGTCTATACTGTCAACGACACCTCCAACCTTTGTGTCATCTGCAAACTTGCTAACTCATCCTTCAATCACCTCATCTAAGTCATTAATAAAAATTACAAACAGTAGAGGCCCAAGGACAGAGCCCTGTGGAACACCACTCACCACTTACTTCCAGGCAAATACTTTCCTTCCACTACCACTCGCTGTCTTCTGTCGACCAGCCAATTCTGTATCCAGACAGCCTGTATCCCATTCCTCCTGACCTTCTGAATGAGCCTAAAATGGGGAACCTTATCAAATGCCTTGCTGAAGTCCATATACACCACATCCACAGCTCGACCCTCATCAACTTGTCTAGCAACATCCTCAAAGAACTCAATAAGATTTGTGAGGTATGACTTTCCCCTCACAAAGCCGTGCTGACTGCATTTAATCAAGCCATGCTCTTCCAGATCGTCATAAATCCTATCCCTCAGAATCCTTTCTAACGCCTTGCAGACGACAGACGTGAGACTGACTGGTCTGTAATTACCGGGGATTTCCCTATTTCTTTTCTTTAAGAGAGGAATTACATTTGCTTCCCTCCAGTCTTCAGATACGATTCCGGTGGAGAGCGAGGATGCAAAGATCTTCGCAAGCGGTGAAGCAATCATATTTCTCACTTCTCAAAGCAGCCGAGGACAAATCTGGTCTGGCCCTGGCGACTTGTCAATCTTAATGTTTGTCAAAATTTTCAGCACATCAGCTTCCTCAATCTCTATCCGTTCCAGCATGCTTACCTGCTCCTCAATGGTTTGATTCACTACAAGGTCCTTTTCTTTAGTAAAGACAGAAGCAAAAAACTCATTTAGGGCTTCCCCTACCTCCTCAGACTCTATACACAAGTTCTCTATGCTATCCCTGATCAGCCCCACTCTTTCTTTGATCATTCTCTTATTCCTCACATACGTGTAAAATGCCTTTGGATTCTCCCTAATCCTTCCTGCCAAGTCTTTTTCGTGCTCCCTCCTGGCTCTCCTCACACCATTTTTGAGCTCCTTCCTCGCTTGCCTATAATCCTCTAGAGCTAAGCAAGATCCTTGCTTCCTCCACCTTACGTAAGCTGCCTTCTTTCTTTTGACGAGAAGCTCCTCTGCTCTCGTCATCCAAGGTTCCTTTATCTTACCCCTTCTTGCCTATCTCAGAGGAACACTTTTATTCAGCACTCGCAACAACTGTTCCTTAAACAGTCTCCACATGTCTATAGTGCCCTTTCCATGGAGCAATTGCTCCCAGTCCATGCTTCCCAACTCACGTCTGATAGTATCATAGTTTCCTTTTCCCCAATTAAATATCCTCCCATTGTGCCTGCTTCTGTCCTGCTCCATAGCTATGTAGAATGTGAGGCAGTTGTGGTCACTATCACCAAAATGCTCTCCCACTGCAAGATCTGACACCTGCCCCGGCTCATTGCTGAGCACCAAATCCAAAATGGCCTCTCCCCTTGTCGGCCTGTCAATGTACTGAGTTAGGAAACCCTCCTGAACACACTTTACAAAAACAGCTCCTTCCAAACCATCTGCTCGAAGGAGGTTCCAATCAATATTGGGAAAGTTAAAGTCACCCATTACAACAACCCTACTACTTCACACTTTTCCAAAATCTGCCGACCTATGCTTTCTTCAGTCTCCCTGCTGCTATTGGGGGGGGGGGCTGTAATAAACCCCTAATGAGAAGACTGCTCCCTTACTGTTCCTAATTTCCACCCATACTAACTCAGTAGGCAGACCCTCCTTGACAATGGTAACTTCTGTAGCTGTGATACCCTCTCTGATTAGCAGTGCTATACCCCCTCCGCTTTTTCCCCCCTCTCTATTCTTTTTAAATGTTCTAAACCCTGGAACGTCCAGCAACCATTCCTGCCCCTGAGAAACCCACGTCTCTATTATGGCCACAACATCATAGCACCAAGTACTGATCCACTTCTTTTACAAATTTAATTTTAAGATAGACTTCTCACTCCAACCTGCTTGCCCATGTCAACTGCCTTATGTCTTGGACAATGTAACATTCAGGTCAATTCTCTTAGTTTCAAATGTAATTGCCTGATAATTACTTATTTAAGAATGGCAAGTGGACTGCCCAATTTCATCACACATATACCAACTGCTTTATAGACACTAGTTTGGGCTAAGTTGAAAGACGGTGGACTGGCCAACAGTCATATCTTACTTCCCCTTTCCCCACACCTTTGCCAAAAATCCATCTGACAAGGGGCAATACAATCCAGCCCTGAGTGCATACACTAGAATATCTAGGCTGTCAATTCACAATTAAATTGTTTGTATAATTTTCTTATTCAGTTTTTTTTTACCTGAAACCTGTTTAAAAATATACTTCAACACTATTTCTCTTTATATTCTCTATTGTAGAAAATACATCTTTAATTGTACAAAGCACAGTGTTTTAATAGAAAGAAACATCATAGTAATAGGAATGAATAAAACACAAGCATGCCTTGAAATGAGATATTGGGGACAACCAATGTACTACAGCATTAAAGCCTTGGATGAATCATCAGGGAGCAAGAGAAACCAGGAAATGGTAGCAGTCCAACAGCCTTGCATTTTTAAAAAATGCAGATTTGCTGTTATAGTGCATCAGTTTATCTCCAATCTGAAGACACTTTTATTTGCCTCCATATATTGTTTTGACACTAAGCATATAATTCAACTGAAATTGTTTTTGCATTTTTGTTATTCCATGTTATGTATTAGAAGTTTGTTCTCAGAAATTTGATATTAATATTTTAAATGTTGCAAAAGCTGTTAGAATAACTGGGTACTAAACTGTGTGGTATCATTCAACAAATGTTATAAGAACAAAAGTATTCCTGAAATATTTGTTCTGAAGGAGGACTAACACAAGAAAATCATGATCCTGCAGCATTTATAATATGTCTGCAACAGACATTTCCCATAATTATCAACATTGAGTTTTGATTAAAATCTGTGATCATCTACCTTGGAATGTAATACAGTACTTCTGAGGTCTGACTGGTTTAGATTATTAATGTTCAGTAATTAAGTTTTTGGTTGTGTTCTGATGGTGGATGTTAACTGGAGATTTGCCTGCATTCAACTGTAAAGAAATAGATTGATAGTGTGGTTGATGGGTGAGAGACAAGTGCTTCCAATATGAGAGCTGGGGTTTCTAGGCTAAGGAGATGGGTTAGAAGACAGATGCCTGGTAAAATAATGGGGTGCCCTGAGATGTTTTCCTGCTGTATTCCCATTGCCAGGAAAACCTCTGAGACTGGCTGATAACAAAAGATCAGCTACATGCTTCATGGAAACAGGTAACCAAATAAGTTCATTAGTTTTCCATTTAAGACCTTATCCTTGGTTATATTTTCTACTTTCTATTCATGAAACGCACTCCATTAGTGTGGAGACTGCTAGCAGATTATAGGTGGCCTCCATTAGTTTGACCTGACATTAACAGTTGCACGCATTGAAAATATCGAACAAAGGGTAAAGTTATCATAGTCCTACCCAGCCATAGGGCTGCTTTCTCATGAGAGAGAGAGAGAGAACTGGTGGTGGTTTAATCTGAGGGGCACTATGTCTCAAATGAGGGGAGAGGTTGAGAAGGAGAATTCTTCATGTTAACCTCATGATGTTGTTAGCATACTTCAGTATAGTAAACCAGTCTTTCAACCAACTAAGCTAACTGGCCCCCTACAGAAATGTAATCAGTATTCTGTGCATTAGAAAATAAAAAGAGATTACAAGACTTACTGGGAATAGGGGCAGTCATTTTTAGACAAGCGGATACACAGAGACATAACAGACTCAGTAGCAAAAGTGTAGCTACATACAGCACATTCAAGAGTGTAGTACAGATACCCTGTGGTAGGCAGAATCTATGAGGATATGACAATGCAAGTTTGAGTCCATTAATGTAGCATGGTCCATGCAGACAACACTATCATTGCACTGGGAAGGAGTGGCATGGAATAGGGTCCATTGGAAAGACAGAATGCAAGCCTTATCGATGGCAACATGTGGGAGAAATGCAGCAATCCTGACTCTATCAGATTTATATAGACAGAATTCTCATTGACCTGCTGTCCTGACTGGCATTGGGAATCTTCAGTTTACGCCTACTGCATTGATCAGATTTCCAACTCACTGAGCAACGTTCAGCTTTTCCTCTGATTTAAGCTTCAACCTTGAGGACCTGTTCACCATTCTTAGTAAAGAGTGAATAAATTCCAGGAATGTTCAAGCAAGTTTGGCATGGTTCAAAGAATCATTCTGCAACAATCTAAAGCAAAGAGGCAACCTCCTGACAATGACATATAATGAAGATAATTCTGAGTAAGAGGATGAAGGTGATGATGATTCAAAACAAATTACACTGATTACAGGAGGTTTAATCTTTTGATGCATGGGTTTATTGTGAACTCCTTTGTGCTTTTACTTCAATTGTTTATGAAACAGATTAGTTGAAGTATTCTACTGTTCACTAAGCAGTGAGGATTTGGCCTTTTCAATGCAATACTGACCTGAAAGAGAGTTGTAATTTCATGCAATATTGTTGGAATAAGCCATTTTATAAATCCCGATGTGGTTTATTTTGCAACCATGCAGTTCAGCATATGAACTGTTTATTTGTACCTTGATATGGTCTATAGTTTGGTGATTATTTTTGGAAGCTCAGTCTCAGATTTACTTAAGACCTTATTATTATTTCTGTAACAAAATCTGACATTTATTGGAGAATTTGACAAGTAGACATAGTATCCGGAGAAAAGAATATGTAAGAAAAGAAACACATTGCTTTCATATCCCATAGCACATTCATCTGTTCAATACTTCTAATTTTTACTGATGAATGTAGATGTAGTTAATGATGAATTTAGAAGGCTAAAAGAAGGCATTAATGAGTATTGTGAAATCTGGAAAAAGTATTGAAGCACAATGTTATCTCTTATTGCTTCCTTTGAAGTTTCACTTGAAGTTTTGCATAGATGTAAAGAGTGAGGAAAAAGACAGAAATAATTTCAATATTTATTGACATGGAGGCCAGATTTAGTATTTCTACTTGAGGGAAAATGTATAGAAAAATATATAAGGAGTGGATAGGCCATATGTACTTTATGGCCAAAATTTTGCATTACCTTCTGTGCTATAGGATCATTTTCCTACCCTCTTATATTATAATTCTTTCCTATTACTTGTTGCATACTTGACTGCTTCAGGTGGGATGACCTGATGGTGGTAGAGCTTATTGTTTTGCACCAATTGCATCACCCATATGTGTCCCACCACCACCACTGTGGCCCTGAAGAAGCAAAGGTAATGAAAGTATGTTAAAATGACCCTGGCTGCTAAAACATGTTGTGGAAGCAGGGTTCATGGGATTACATTTGTTGGAAATTTTAAATGAGTTCCTGAGCAATGGATGCCTTGAAAGCAGCATACCCATTGAATTTTCCATACCGAATTGTTCCTTGAAGGATAACATACACTCTTTGAAAACTTTGAGAAGGTACAGATTGACAGGCTAGCTTGAAACTAGTGATACAAAAAAGAAATCTCTAAAACTATATGGGTGGAAAAAAGTCATTTACTGTCAGATTTAATCACAAACCATAATGTATTTCTAAATTTTAAGCAATTTTAGTACAATGAGTATTGTAATATAATGCTTGGTTAAAAAATATGGAAGTCTTTGATTTTTACTTAAATGATTGTTTATATATAATTCTAATTATGCTTAAAGAGCGAGAAGGGAGATTTAATTGTATAGTAATTGAGTTTAATTGCATTTTTGTGGTATGCATTACCAAGGGATTCACTTGTTCTGCTCAATCCAAGAGCATTCTAAAACTGTGACTGTTAGATTAGGACAAGCATGTTTGTAATTATGTCTCTGAAATCAAGAGCTAATAAAAGTGTGTCAAGATCAGGTTCCAGTTGTACACATTTCCCTACTGCAATAGAGTAGAAATCAGTAAATTGATCTTGCTGAAAAATGGGTTTGAAGTTTTATTGTGTAATGTTTTTATTTGGTTCTTAATTATGTAGTAGAAATCTATGAAGAGAATTTATTTTCTACAGCTAACTCAACAATTCAAGATTTGTGGACAGTTTATTCACTCCTCATTATTGCATATATATTAACTAGTTTGATTCTTTTCATGCACTTTGACACAAAGGAGCCAGTACATAATAGATTCAGAGAAAAAAATTTAAACATTTCTAAAGTTATCTGTAGACTCTGGCATTGAAAATAAACTTGCCAATTTATATTGAAGCGCTGAACATGCATACCTGTGTCTGTTACATAAAAAAGAACTATATTCCCTGGCCAGATTGCATACAAAGTTGGAATTGTGCAGCTTGTCCTTAAAAGCTCCTTTCTGCTTTATTGATCAGTGATTCATTTCAAAGAAAAAATAGTCAATTTGTAATTAAATTTTTAATAGTATAAACACAAACTGAAGAGAAACATAGTTAACATTGAATCCAAAATGATTGCTTTGGAACTGATAAGCATTTGAAATGTGGTTTTAAGCTGAAAATGATGGCAGGATGTAATCAAAATGAAGGTAGACTCATGGTCTGAAGTTGTTGAACTTATTGCTAAGTTCTGAAGGCTGTACAATGCCAAGTAGAAAATGTGATATGCAAGATGATTTATTAAAAAGGCACTCATTTGGTAGGTCAGGGTCATGTCTGAGAGTAGAGTGGGGTTTCCACAACATAGAGTCACTCAGTTTGCAGTGTCAAAGAAACCACATTGCGGGCAGCAAATACATTAGACTAAATAGAAAGGAATGCAAGTGAAATGTTACTTTAGATGGAAGGTGCTTTTCAAGTCTTGGATAGTGAAGACAAGTGCTTACATCCTCCAGTTGCAAGTGAAGATGTCATGGAGGGCTGAAGAGAGTTTTAGAGTGACGGAGGTGTGAGCCATGGACTCGGAGGGATTGGTCCCTGCAGAATGCTGATGGGAGGGAAAGATATGTTTGGTGACATGCTGCTGGAGGTGATGTGAATAACTGAGGATGATTCTTTGTATATAGAGACTGGTGGGATGGAAAGTAAGGGGGGATCTCTACTTACATTCTGGAAGCACTGAGGAAAGGCTGAGAGTAGAAGTGCTGAAAGTGGGGCATCCTTGGTTAAGGGAAAATATGTTGGAAGCTTCCTGTGTAGTGTGATATAATGAGAACAGGTGCGACAGAAATGGAAAAAACTGGGAGCATTTTCCCTTGGAGAAAGCAGTGTGAGGAAGTAGAATTTGTATTGTGGAGTATGTTTGTTCACATTTTAATATGTGCAAGATGCTTTTTGCCTCTCTTGTTCTTATGACTTTTAATTAACCTTAACATCTTCCAATTAGTAAACACCAGAAATGCTGGACACCTTGTAGCCAGTGTGGCGATGTCGGTGTTCAGTCATGACTGAATCTTGACTTGCACCAAGGAGAAAAATTTGCTGGTTGACTTTCCAGAAAACTTATTAAGATCTGATGGCAAGTCTCTCGGTAAATCAAATGTCTTGATAGTGAAGTCCTGACTCATCTAAAACTGTCAACCAATGAAAAGCTGGCAGCTTTTGTGCCTGAGAGATCATCACTACTAGCCTAGTCTTTATGAAATCCAAATAATGAGAGGTGTGAGCCAGGGACTCTGAGGGATTAGTTCCTTTTTTCTTTTGGATTTCAATGGGATAGCAGTCTGGTAATTAAGACTGGTTGAAGACAAGGGCAGTATAAGGCTCTTACCCCCATTCCCCAATTAGCCCCAGGTTTAGCTAAGTTGGGGCTATACTAACCCAGCGGGCATATTGTTGCCCAGAACCAGCCCCAATCACCTGCCAGGCATGGTACGTTGAGGCCCTTGAGGTGATACTACCCAGAATTCCACTTCTGGCACCTATACCAATAAGTGGCACAGGGATGTGGTTGTTTGAAGAGTTCACTGCTACTAGTCATAGTTTATCTATTTTGTGTATAGAGCATCATTAATGGTCAGTGGTGGTGACTGTACATCTTTGTAGGAGTGGCATTTGTTTTGGTTAAGAAGATGGTTTATAAGCACAGCTATAACCCTTATCAGGTTTAAATTTCTGGAGCTTTATAGAATTATCTTTGCTTCCTATGAAGGCTAGCATACAACTCAGCATCCACCCACAAACTGAGAGAAATTAAGATTGGATGGAATTAACACACATTCAACACTAGTTATTTCAGAATGGTTACTTTATAAAGCACTTAATTTACCACTTTTATAGACTTTAATTAACCATTGCCAATCCATCCCCATGGACCTTCTCACATAGTGCTTGCCCTTTCAGAATGGTTATTTTTTCTTTAATTTAACTTATTTTTCCTAATCAGTCTGTTCAGAGATGTTTTTACATACCTCTGGAGCAGGTGAAACTTAAACCCAGCTTTTCTAGTCCTGAGTTAGGGACACTACCTCTCTGCCACAAGTTACCTTTTTTAAAGGAGCAGATGGGACTTGAACCTGGGACTCCCAGTTCTGGGGTAGCAATACTACCTCTGCACCACAAGAGGACCCTAATGGTTACCTTATGAAGTAGTTAATTAACCATTTTTATAGACCTTAATTACCCATTACCAGCCCTTCCTCCACCCCTACCATGGACCTTCTTGCATTGTACGTGCTTGCTGAGGTGGCAAGATGTTCACTAATATCTCTCAGGACCAACCCGTGCAATTATTTGCTCTGTTCTTTCTTTGACATCTCCAGAGAGGGAACAATGTACTGTGAAGATTCACTCTCATCTGAATTCAAATAACCAGAGCAAGGACAAATAAGAAACTGTTGCCATCAAACTGATTTTTCATTTTACAAATTATTCTGATGGTTGTGGGTGGGACAGTACAATTAAATGACATCAGTGCTAGTTCTTGAAGTCTTTTCAATTTTTAAAATTCCTTGTGCTTTTGTTTGTGGATTCAAGTAAGTGAGACTGAATGTCATTCTGCAGAGAACACATAACAAATCAGAAGAATTCCTAGCTCTTCTGGCTTTATTGTACCTGTGCATTTTTTTCTCCAATTGAGAATCTCCTAAATAATTGTGTCTCATGTTCCATACTAGTACTGTAAAAGTTGCAAAGGAGCTTGCAAACTTCTATTCATTTGTTGAGCTTTCATCATCGATTTTAGTTGCTGTATCTATGCTAATATGAACAAAGTTATGTTCATTTGATAAGTTCCATTTTGTTTTCTGATACTCTCCTAAGAAGGAAGAAACTTTGTTCCATACACAAAAATCTCATTTGAGTGAACAAAGGTTTCTTTTTGCCAATTTTAAATAGGTTCTTTGTTTCATTTTGATATCTTATATATGAAATGCTACCTTTGTCCACTTTTAAATATGAACATTGGGACTTCAAGTATCAATCTTATTATTCATAGTTTAGGATCTTAGGACCTTGATGTCAGCATCAAATAAGGGTTCTTTTCTCAGAGCAAGCCTATTAATTAGCCATCCTGATGCTCACTATCCCAGTCAGGATCTTAAACTTTTGCCTGAAGAGCAAAAATTTCAACAATGAATTGAGCGAAGTCAAACAGGAATGGCCCTTGAAACTGAGGGGAAACCCCAGTTTACTTCGTTTACTCACTTTCTCTTGTACTTCGATCAACCAAGTGGTATTGATTCTTAGTATGTGATTTAACCTCAAATAAACGTTCAAAAATGTTTTGGGTATTATTGTTCAGCAACAGTATTGGAAGCCACTATAGCAAGAAATATAGAAAGGTTAGAACATAAGGGTTCTTGTGACTCAGATGCAAGTTGGGAAAAGCATATTAAAGCCTTGGGAGTAGAACAAAGAATAAAGAAAATTTAGAGCCCAGGAACAGGCCCTTCGGCCCTTCAAGCCTAAGCTGATCCAAATGTACTGCCTAAAAAAGAATTGAAGAAAATTGTATTTCTGCTTAAATCTATTTAATATTTATAAAAAGACACACTTTTATATAATGCATTGTCTTATAGTCGACATACAATACAGAAGATTAATAGCATCAATTTTCACTTCTGTAAATGTTCATCTGTTAATTGTTAATGTGAAAAAAATCTATTGATCACTTAGAAACATATACAGATTATAGGAGTGTACATTATTTCTCAAAAAATTGCTGTCACCCAGTTAGATAATCTCAATATATTAGGACTTTAGTATCATTATGTTGCACAGAACTCTTTCCTCCAGTGGGTAGCATTAGATGTTTGACATTCAGAAAGATAATAATTACTGATGCAAAAGACAGTGGACTTTATTTTTAAAAAATGGCAAACACTTGAGGTTCTAACAGAAAGCTCAAGCCACCACAATAGCCTGAATGACATGATGCAAATGTTTAATCCTGTAAATTTGTGATTAATATTATGAATGAAATCATCCCACATCTCGTTCAATTGATAAGAGTTTAAACTGATTCAGTAGAGACATGGAAGTTAAGAGGAAAAGCACAGTGTGCCAAGAATTGGGAAAGATAGGTGGCACCAGAGAAGAAAATAGTAGTTATTAGATGGAGTCAGAATAAGGGGAAATGTAAAAGTTTAAATTAGATGAATGTGAATATGCAGAGTGTTGCAAAATGGACGGTGAGTTGCAGGTATGAGTGGTCACATGGGAATAAAGGATAGATTTTTTTCTGTCAGCCCAGGGGCCTAACCAGTCATCTGAACAAGACTCATGCTGTTGGATTTACTATTCTAACCACAATGGCTGCCCATTCCTAATCAGTTCAGAACTCAGAGGTACCAGCAGGAATTGTGGCCATAACTGAAGCAGGCAAGGATTCTGCAGCTTACGTGAAGTAGGGTAAAGAAATGTTTTCAAAAGTAAATTTTAAGCAAGCTATTGATAGAGGTGAAACCTCTCTGACCTAACTTTGTGTATATACCTTCATTGCCTGTGGTTCATTCTTAAATCAGAAAAAGTACTTGCTCTCTTTCTGTCCTGAGGTGGCTGTTGAAAGATCAGCTGCATTCAGTCAGCAGTTTGCACACATGAAAGGGGATCCTTTGGCCATGGGTACAATGCAGCTCCTCTTACTTTTAGTGGATTCTCTCTGCAATGGCCTCACCTCACAAGTGGGTAAAATTCTCACCACAATGATGTTGTGATTCTGGGATGTGGCACAAAAAGGGTAAAAATGGGTATAAAATGATAACGATCATAGTATTATAACGTAGAGATGCTGGTGTTGGATTAGGGTGGTCAAAGTCAGAAGTCACAAGACACCAGGCAATAGTCTAACATGTTTATTTAAAGTTAGAAGCTTTCTGAGCACTGCTCCTTCATCAGGTGAGGTGGAGGGTGGCCTATAGGTGCCTGTACATTCTATGCCTCCCTCCACCTCACCTGATAAAGGAGCAGCACTCGGAAAGCTTCTAACTTTAAGTAAACCTCTTTATTGTAACCTGGTGTTGTGTGACTTCTAACATGGTATTAGTTTAGTTATGGAAAAGGATAAGTATATAGTAAGAAGAGATCTACACTCTTGTAAATGAGCAGTAATAGACATTGTTGAACATAACTCCTTTTAAATGGACATAAAAAAGGACACTTCACTTGAAGCACTATAAACCAGGTCCATCTTATCTAATGCTGCTGTTTCATAATTCAGTTTGAACATGTTCTGTACCTATATTCAATGTAAAGGTATCATTTCCACGTCCCTACAATAAGGGGCAATTCAAGGTAAGAAGCAAATGAGCAAGGCCAATGTCAGTGGGTGAGAGCAGATATAGGCCAGGTGAATCAGAATCAAAGAATGGCAGGCAGAAGTATAACAGAGTAACATGCTAGCTCTATACAGGAAATAGTTTGGGTACAGTCCAGCAAGAGGAAAGATTAAACAATCAAATTCAGAGTTTTCTGGATGATGAAAAATCAAGAGACTGCAGATGACAAATGATATATGTAAATTTAAAATGGAAACCAAAGGTGAATATAGAAGGTTTAAGATAAGTGAAAAAAAAAGGCCTTGATTTCTGCCATGTCCAGGAGGACTTTGGAGAACATCGCCCAGATGCAGAAACCCCAACCATGTTTCTAGCAGATTCCATTTTTACTGTGGGGTAAAGGAAGCAATGTGAATTGCATAAATACAAACAAAATCAGCAGACACACTTGAAATTTAGTGTTTAATTCAATCAGACCTCAATTTCAATATTCTAATTAACCTATAAACCTTCATGATTTCATGGAAGAATAAACCTGAGTGAGGGAAGGATTGTAAAGTAACTTAAATCCCCAGCTCTTTAAAACAAAAACCATGCAAAATTAATACAGCTTTCATTTAGAGCAAAGACATAGACCCAGAGCTGCAATGACAAGCTGTCTATTGTAACATAAGGAGAAAATCTGTGTTTCTAAGTTTAATAGAATCCATTGTTTACATTTGTTAAAGCTATTTTTCATAGGTCTGAGCTGACAGTATTTGGTTGCGTTTAAAATGTCCAGAACATCGTATCTCAACAGGCTACTATTAAAATCTTAGACTGCTTTCAAGGTTGTTATAGGATTAATTATCTTTGGGTTTTTTTTCAGCAAATTGATCACTTGAGGACATTTATATTGTATTAATACATTTTATGAATAAGTCTTTATGGATTATTAGAGGTTTAATCTTTTTCAGTTGCCACAAAATCCCTGGGCACCAATTTAAAGTAACTGACAAAAAAAGTGCCATGTGGAAAACATTTTGCTTAATGCAGCTGGTAATTAACATTAACTCTGTTCCTCTCTCTTTACAGATGTTTCCAGACCTGCTGAATTCTTCCAGCATTTTCTGTTTTTAATACAGTTATTGTAGGAGTCTGTTTACTATTGATGTTCAAGCACAGAGTAATTGAAATCTACAGATTGTCTATGAAATTTGATCAGAGGTATTTTACATATTTTCAGTTCAGGTGTTTAGTGGTGCTAAGATTGGTGGTATTGGTATTAATCACTGGTATTTGAGATGCGAATGATATATAGCAGATAGAAGCAGGAATAGGCCATTCAGCCCTTTGAGCCTGCTCTGCTTTTCAATATGATTACGGCTGATCATCAAGCTCAGTATCCTAATGCTGCCTTGCCCTATATCAGTGATTCGTTTAGTGACCAGAGCTAAATCTTCCTCGTTCCTGAAAATTCTTAATACTTTGGCTTGCATTACTTTCTGGGGTAGTGAATTTGAAAGGCTCACCATTCTCTTGGTGAAGAAGTTTCTCCTCATCTCAGTCCTGAAAGGTTTACCCCTTAATCTTTAGATTATGACTTCTGGTTTTCAACTCCACCACTATTGGGAACATCCTTCCTGTATCTAGCCTGTATAGTGCTGTTACTGAGGGATAACCCACCTCATTCTTCTAAACTCCATGCATACAATCCTAACTGATTCAAACTCACCTCATGCATCAGTTCTGCCATCCCAGGAATCGATTGGTAAGCCTTCGCTGTATTCCCTCTAAAGCAAGAGCATCCTTCTCAGATAAAGGAGACCAAAACTGCACACTAGATTCCAGGTAGTAAGGCATCCCTGTTCCTGTACTCAAACCCTTTGTCTGTGAAGGCCAACATACAGTTTGCTTCTTTTACTGCCTGCTGCACCTGCACTTACTTTCAGTGACTGGTGCACAAGGATACTCAGGTTTCATTGAGCATTATCTTCTCTCAATTTACAGCCATTCAAATAATAATCTGCTTTCCTATTTCTGCTACCAAAGTAGATAGCCTCATTTATCCACACTTTATTCCATCTGCCATGCATTTACTCAGTTACTTAACCAATCCAAATCACATTGCAACATCTCTGCATCCTCTTCACAGCTCACCCTTCCACCCAGCTTTGTGTCTTCTGCAAACAGATATTACGTGTAGTTCCCTCAAAATCATTAACATATTAATAGCTGGGCTCCTAGTACCAACCCCTGCGTGACCCCACTAGTCACTGCCTGCCATTCAGAAAAAGATCCAGGTATTCTTACTGTTTCCAGCCTGTTAAGCAACATTTTATCCATCACAACACACTATCTTAAATCCCTTGAAGTAAAGATCTGTAAGAGTGCATCATTCACACAATTCTAACCCTATTGTGAGGTAACTTGGAAGTGACAACAATTTGGCATGGCAGAGGTCAAGGCCACGTAAGAAATAGGGATAAGGTTCTGAAACATCCTCACTAGAATTTTTAAACTTAGAAAAAAAGGAAAATTAAGATTATTTTTCTTTAACTAATGATATCCAACGATTATATATACAATCTGGATCCTTTGGAATATTCAAGACATTTTCATGCATGTGTTAATCCATTTAGTAAATAGATCCTTCTTTCTGATACAGATTTATGACACTAATTACATTTTGCTCACTAGGTACACATTTTATATTTCACTTTTAGTCATTGACTATTTGTGTCTGCTCCTCCTAAATGTTGTGCATAATCCCAATAGGATTTTAAAAATAGTTGCGGATAGTTATAAATCTCTGTGCTGGTGAAAAAGCTGTTGACATTTCTGTTGTTACTTAACAATCTCCAATGGAAACTGTAGGTGTGTGGACTTTTGCTGATGAAGAAAATCTCGCTCAATTATGATTTTGCTCGGCTGTTGGCATTCATTCATTACAAATGAAGAAGGAATTACTAGAGCATGTCTGCAGAAGGCTTCTGATAAACTTGCAATTTGAATCTTGCATCGAGATTGGACTTAAAGTGAAGAGGAAAATGGATTTGCAAGGAATTGTGTGTTTGGTTGAAATGCATTATAGCACGTGAAGCAAATAGTTATGGCTTCATACAGACTTTATTTTGCTGAAATACTTGAACTAGTATTTAACATTACACTTAATATCAGCCTATTCTTGATGTAACAAAGGTGACTGTCCTTTAAAATGTCTGTCATCTCTAAAGATGCTTATCCTGAGTTGACAGGAACAATTCTTGGGATGCTAATCCTAAGTGTTGCAAGGTTTCTGTTAAATTCAGGAGGTAATTGGAAAGCCCTATTTGAAATAATTGCAGATATGTTTCTTTGAACATTGTTACCTCAATCTTTGCTGTCAGCTGTCTAAAGGTTGTCATAGTATGCTTCAATTACTGTGCTCATCCTGCAGTCCAATTATGCAGGGAAACTAATGTACTTGTACTGTAGTCTGCCTGCAATAAATGTTATCCTAAATTTAATGGGCTAAAATTTAAAAGTCAAAATGCAAAATAGACTGACAGCCCCAAGCTACGTTAAGGTTGTTTGGACCATTAAAATCATTAAAAGATGGCTGATGATTTATTTTCCCTACAAATAATTGCATTGCCATCCAATAAACTATGTTGTCATCCAGGTTGCATTAAATTATTGAGGAATTTACACTACTTATCTTTTGGAAGTTTATGCCCTCAAATTGTGGAATATATATTCATTAAATCAACCTATAGAGGCAAGGTCACTTGTCTCACTACAAAAACCTCAAACTATGGAATATTGTGCACTGATTAATCTATCAGACTTGGACCAATTGGCAGTAAAGTTAGAACTGGAGGATGAAATGCTTTTATTTCTCTTTATCGAATTAAGAAATCTGTCAATTATTTAGACGGTCTCTTACCACATCAACGCATATTCAAAATGCTCTGCAATTCTTTCACTCTCCTCTGCCAGTCATTAAAATTTCTGGTAGAATAGAGCAGAACAAAATGAGGATAATCTTTCCCAGGAGAAGTTTTGAAGAGCACCACCTCCACTGTCTGTCCTTATATTATGCATTATGACCATATCTGACTCTACTAATGTCCTTTTTATGTGATCTGTGGAGACTTCCTTCCGCTCACTTTAATAAAATATTTATTGTCCTTTTTTTGTATTGCATTTATACAAGACAAACATCTGCACTGGAGACAATTGACGATGAGATTTTGTTATTGTTCCACCATTACCACAGGCAAGGTTTTTATGACAGACAGGAGAATGGCATTTAACAAAACTCCTATAACAAAGCATTTTCAAACTGTTTTCTAAGTCATTTTCGTTGTCGTCTTCTTTGCTACAAAGCATTACTTTCTACAAAATACACAGTAATGTGATTATTTATAAAAGATACTATTAAAAATTGTTAGCTAGCAGTTAGGTTACCTTAGGACATCACACAGTTGCAATTTCACAATGTTATGTTAGTAGAAAGGGGAGAAAAATAGACATTTGAGAAGATTCATAATATGTTCCAGAGTCCTAATGGTGAAATCCAAGACAAATTTAGAGTACTAAATCTTCCAGATTGAGATTGAGTGGGTCCTTACCAGAGGGATATTTTTAGGATTTAAAATTGTCATTTTTTGTACAGGTCAGATGCATTTACAAAAATGGACCTACACTTTGGGTAAATATGAAGGATTCCCACATCATTGAAAAGTCCGTAGCCTAGGGGGATCCAAACACACATCCAATTTAATCAGCCAAACAAGAAAAATCATGCAACCTTTAATGACTTGGGATAGAAATCCAGTTCTTCAAGCTTGCTGAAGAGACAAAGTTATGCTGTGTGCAGGTAGTCAAAATGGAATCAAAGTCACAAAGCTGTATTAATCGATTGAGTGAAAGAGAAAAACCGACAATGGCTATCAGTATCAGGAAACGTCCACTTTGTTTCAATGAATATGTGAAGAGCAAAGGATTAGTAAAGATAAATTTAAGTTTCTTGCAGCCAAGCTGGGAAAACTATAATGGGAACAAAGAAATAGGAAAAGAACTGAACGCATTTTACATTCTGTCTTCTCAAAAGTGAGCGCAAGTAACCTGGAAGCAAAAGTCTAGTGAGGGGGTAGAATTGAAGGAAATTAATGAGTAAGAAAATGGTGCTGGGGAAAGTAATTGTATTAAAGGCTGACAAATCCCCAGGGCCTGATAATCTACATTCCAGAATACTAAAGGAAATAGCCCTGGAAATATTGATTCACTGATGGTCATCTTCTTAAATTCCAATGGCTCTTAAGCTTTTCCTACAGATTGGAGGGTGACAAATATAACAACTATTTAAAAAGGGAGAGAAAAAGGAAGCGTTACACATCAGTCTAACATTGGTAGGGAAAACACTAGAGTGTATAATAAATGATATGGTAGCAGAACATGGATTTATCAAAGGCAAATAACATACCCAAAGAACAATACAGGACAGGAAAGGCCCTTCGGCCCTCCTAGCCTGTGCTGACACATTTTGCCCTTCATGCGAAAATTGTCTTCACTTACAGGATTTGTATTCCTCTAGTCCCTTTCTACTCAAGTATTCATCCAGGTACTTTTTGAGTGCTGCAACTGTGTCTGCTTCCACTACCTCCTCTTGCAGCATGTTCCAGGCATTCACTACCTTTTGTGAGAAACACTTGTCTCACATCTCTTAAACTCAACCCCACCCCCCCCCCCCCCACCTTACTCCGTGCGCTTGAACTTGTGTCCGCTAGTAATTGACCCCTTCACCCTGAGAAAAAGCCTCAACTTTCAACTCTATCCAGGTTATTCACAATCTTCTAAATTTTTATTAGGTCATTCCTTAATGTCCTGCGTTCTAGTGAAAACAAACCCAGTCTATCTAACCTTCCTTCATAGCTAAAATCCCCTATACCAGGCAACATTCTGGTAAACCTTTTCTGTACCCTCTAAGCATACACATCCTTATGGTAGTGTGGTGACTGCAACTTTATATAATATTCCAAGTGTGGCCTAACTAAAGTTCTATAAATCAGCAACATTATCTATCCTATCCTTATACTCAATGCCCTTTAGAATGAAGGCAAGCATACCATAGGCCTTGTTTATGACCTTATCTACCTGTGCTGCCTCCTTCAGTGATGTATAGACCTGCACGTCCTGCATATCAATACTCCTGAGGGTTCTGCTATTCACTGTACTTCACCTGCCAACTGCACTTGACCTTCCAAAATGCATCGCCACAAATTTGTCTTGAGTAAACTCCATGTGACATTTTTCTACCTATGCTTTCAACTGATCTATATCCTGTTATATCCTCTGACAATCCTCCTCATTATCTGCAATTCCAGTCTTTGTTTCATCAGCAAACTTAATAATTAGACCAAAGTAATTCCTCCAAATTATTTATGTAGACCATAAACAGAGGTCCCAGCCCTGATCCCTGTGAAACACTGCTAGCTACAGTCCTCCATTATTAAAAGTACCTCTCCACTGTTACCCTCTGTCTCCTATGAGGAAGCCAGTTCTGTATCCACCTTGCCAGCTCACCCAATACCATGTGACTTCACCTTTTGTGCTAATCTGCCATGAGGAACCTTGTCAAAGGTTTTACTGAAATCCACGCAGACAACATCAACTACTTTTCCATCATTTTTGTCACCTCCTTGAAAAACTCAATCAAGTTGGTAGGGCAAGACCTCCCCTACACAAAACCATGTGTCTATCACTAATAAATCTATTTGCTTTTAAATGTACATAAATCTTGTCCAAGAACCTTTTCCAATTATTTTCTTGCCATTGATGTGATGTTCACAGGCCTGTAATTTCCTGGATTATCTCTGCTACCTTTCT
Source organism: Chiloscyllium plagiosum (assembly GCF_037043375.1). NCBI lineage: Eukaryota > Metazoa > Chordata > Chondrichthyes > Orectolobiformes > Hemiscylliidae > Chiloscyllium > Chiloscyllium plagiosum. The sequence goes on from NW_028270144.1 coordinate 67,404,287, forward strand.
TAAAACAATTCTCTGATCCTCTGGGACCTCACCTGTGGCCAAAGAGGATACTAAGATGTGGGAAGCCGGGCACATTTCCAGTGCCCAGGACCTGCACATCTGCAAGTAGTAACTCCAGCTGCAGCTCCTGGAAGCCAGAGTTGGAGTGGCATCTGGGGACATTGTGGAGCATTTCCAAGGCAGGTCCTGAGCACTGGAAATGTGTCCGGCTTCCCACACCAATCAAGAGGAGAAGACTACGATTTGGAGCTCTCTTGCCATGTTTTACCCCTTTAACTTAATTAATTCTTGCAATGTCAAATATCTTTAATACTAAATTGAAGCTGCTGGTGCTCCGTGCTCTGATAACAATTTCTTAAAGCTTACCTGCTACTCACCAACAATAGTTTCTAGAAGTTCTTTCGACTCATGTTCCTTTACCTGCTGGAACCCTCTCTCACAATGTTCTGAACCCTCTCTCTAAGCCTTGCCTCTCATTTTTTTTTCCCCTGGAGAGGGGATAAAGGAGGGATGGAAACACAACAGTAGTGTAACATTTGGGGCTGACTCTTCCTTAACACCAGGTTCTTCCACAATGCCCTTCATACCCACGCTGACTGTGAAGCCCACTCCCAATCTTTTTTTAATTTCAAAAATATACTTAATTTACAAAAAAAATCTCCTTCTATGTCACAAAAGCAGTTTGGTTCTGTACAGTTGTATATCAAGTAGATAAACAAAACATTGGACTTTGACTTTATCCAAAAACAAATCTCTCAGACAATAATACTAAGAAATGTAGAGTAATAGGGTAGGGGAATGGGTCTGGGAATGGTTTTCCATGATGGCCTTCACACCCAAGTTGACTGGGAAGCCCACTCCCGGAATGCAAATGAGTGATGTCTCAGTACCCTGTGGTTTGAAATGCTACTGGAGTTTTTTTTTTGAAGCTGTAACTAGTAGAATAGATAAGGGAGAACCAATGGATTCCATATCACTAAATTTATTCAAGAAAGTGATTTTTTTTTAGATTATAAAGGCATCAACCAATATGGTAACAAAGCAAGAATATGTAATTGACATAAAGGATCAGCCAGTATCCAGGGAACAGGAGATTCGACGTTTCGGGCACAGGCCCTTCTTCAGGAAAGGGCCTGTGCCCGAAACGTCGAATCTCCTGTTCCCTGGATGCTGCCTGACCTGCTGTGCTGTTCCAGCAATAAAGTTTCAACTTTGATCTCCAGCATCTGCAGACCTCACTTTCTCCTCCATAAAGGATCAGCCATAATCCTATTGAATGACAGTAGGCTCAATGTGACAAATGGCCTACTCCTGCTCTTGGTGTCTTTTTTTAAATTCACTTGAGGGACATGGGCTTCACTGGCTGGGCTCATTTCCAGTTGCTCAAGAAAGTGGTGGTGAGTAGCTGCTGTTCTTTTTTTTATTCATTCAAGAGTTGAGGGTGTTGCTGGATGGGCCAGAATTTACTGCCTATCCCTAATATAGTGCAGAGGACCATTAATAATTAACCACATTGCTGTGGGTCACATGTAGGCCAGACCACATAGGGATGGCGGATTCCTTCCCTAAAAGAACATTAGGGAACCAGATAGGTATTTCCAACAATCAGCAATAGATTCAGTCATTGTTGCCATTTACTGGTTTGCTGATGACACCAAAATAGTCGGTAAAGTCTGAGATGGCAATGAAACAGACTACACACAGGAGATGGAAGACCTGGAAAAACGGTGCACTGAGAACAACTTGGCTCTCAATGCCAGCAAAACCAAGGAACTCATTATTGACTTTCAGCGGGATGGTGCTCATGCCCCCCTACACATTAACAGCACAGAGGTGGAATGAGTAGAGAATGTCAAGCTCCTGGGAGTGGTCATCCACAACAAGCTTTCTTGGACTCTTCACGTGGACACATTGGTTACAAAGGCCCAACAACGTCTCTTCTTCCTCAGGCAGCTGAGGAAATTTGGCATGACAGCGAATGCCCTTGCCAACCTTTATAGGTGCACCATCGAGAACATTCTGTCTGGATGAATCACTACCTGATATGGCAACTGTACCAGTCAAGATCGGAGACGGTTACAGAGAGTGGTGAACACAGCCCAGACAATCACAAAGGCAACCTCCGATATATAGAATCCATCTACCAGGCCCGGTTTCAAGGAAAGGCTGCCAGCATTCTTAAAGATCCATCCCACCCTGGCAATGTTTTGCTGCAACCTTTACCATCAGGGAGAAGGTACAGAAGCCTGAACACGCACCAGCTGTTTTTGCAACAGTTTCTACCCTACTGTTGTTAGGGTACTGAATGGACTCAAACTCTTAACATTCGCCTGTACCTGTGTTTTTATTTTTGCCCCTGTTTACATATTATTTAGTATCTATGCTACTTAACTATGTGATCCGCCTGTATTGCTCTCAAGACAAAGCTTTCCACTGTGCCTTGGTACATGTGACAATAAATTCAATTAGATCCTTACGTCCAGATTTTACTGAGTTCAAATTACATCATCTGCCATGGTAGGATTCGAACCAGAGTCCGCAGAACATTACCTGGGTCTCTGGATTAACAGTCTAGGAGTAATACCACAAGGCCATTACTTCCCAATATGTTGTAGTTCCTGTGCTGTGCGTAGACCCATGGTGCCAATATGGTGGGAATTCCAGGATTTTGACCCAGTGACAGAAGTATATCGCCATTCTTTCACTATGTCAGATTTATAAGTGTCTTGGAAGGAAACTTGGTGGTGATGTTCCCACAATAGTGATTGAGAGTTTGGAAGCTGCTGTCTATGGATCTTTGGTGAATTTTTAGATGTTGTAGACAGTACACACTACTGTGACCAAGCATTGATGGTGGAAGGAGCGAATATTTATGGATGTGGTGTCAGTCAAGAGGGCTGCTTTTTCCTGGATTGTGTCAAACTTTGAGTGTTGTTGAAGCTACACTCATTCATATTCGTAGGGAATATTCCACCACATGTGCCTTGTGCCTTATAGATGATGGACAGGCACTGAGGAGTCATGAGGTGAGTTACTCGCTGAAGTATTCCTAGCCTTTGACCTGTGCTTGTAGCCACTGTATTTATATAGCAAGGTCATATGGTTATCCATAACCCCCAAGATGTTGAGAGTGGGCTACAATAATAATAATACCATTGAATGTCCAAGGATGGTGATCTCTTGTTGGAGATGGTCATTGCCTGATATTTGCGCAGGACAAATGTTATTTGCTACTTGTCAGCTCAAACCTGAATATTGTCCAGGCCTTGTTGGATTTGAACAGGCACTGCTTGTGTACCAGAGAAGTCACAAATGGTGCTGAGCATTGTGCAATCATTGGTGAGCATCCCTAACCTTGAATGATGGAGGAAAAATCATGAAAGTAGCTGAAGATGGTTGAGTCTAGGACACTACCCTCAGTAACTCCTACAGAGATATCCTGGAGCTGAGATGACTGATGTCCAACCACAACAATCTTCCTGTGTGCTAGGTATGACTCCATCCAGAGATTTTGCCCGATTCCCATTGATTCCAGTTTTCCCGAGGGCTTCTTGATGCCATACTCTCACCTTTGAAATTCAGCTCATATTCAAGTTTGAACAAAGCTTGTAATGAGGCAAGGAGCTGAGTTGGCCCTGGCAGAACCCAAACTGAGTATCAGTGAAGAGGTTTTGCTGAGCAAGTGTTGCTTGACAGCACTGTTGATGACATTTTCCATCACTTTACAGACAATCAAGAGAAGACTGATGGGGTGGTAATTGGCCAGCTTGGATTTATCCTGTTTTGTGGACTGGACATACCTTGTCAATTTCCTACATTATCAAACAGATGCCAGTGTTGTACGGAAGAGTTTGGCAAGGGCAGCAGCAAGTTCTGGAGCACATCTTCAGTATTATTACAGGATTGCCACCAGGGCACGTAGCCTTTGCAGTATCCAGTGTCTGCAAATGTTCATGACTGGATGTGGCAGGACCGCAGAGCTTAGATCTGATCCATTGGTTGTGGGATCACTTAGCTCTATCACTTGCTGCTTATGCTGTTTGGTATGCAAGTAGTCCTGTTTGGTGACTTTGCTAGGTTAACACATCTTCAGGTATGCCTGGTGCGACTCTCCATTAAACTAGGGCTGATCCCCCAGTTTGATGGTAATGGTTGAGTGGGGGATATGCTGGGCTATAAGGTTATAGATTGTGTTAGAGTATGATTTTGCTGTTGTTTATGGCCCACAATGCCTCATGGATGCCCAGCCTTGAGCTGCTAGATGTTTGAAATCTGTCCCATTCAACACACTGATGGTGCCATACAACATGGAAGGTATTTTCAATGTGAAGGTGAGACTTTGTCACCAGAGTACTGCATGGTGGTCACTCTTACCAATAATGTTGTGGACAGATGCATCTACACCCAGCAGATTGGTAAAAATGAGGTCAAGTATGTGTTTCCCTCATTTTGGTTCCCTCATCACCTGCTACAGACCCAGTCGAGCAGCTATGTCCTTTAGGACCCAACTAGCTCCATCAGGACTGCTGCTGCTGAGTCATTCTTGGTGGTGGATATTGAGGCCCCCATCTACAGTATATTTTGCTCCATTAGTGCTTGCTCAAAAGTACTAATTCATCAGCCAAGGGAGATCTTAAAGTAGTAATCAGAGAGAGAATTCCTTACCATGTTTAAGGCACAAAGTGGGGCTCTGGAAAACATTGAGTAATCAAAGATGGAAGAGAAATTTCTGGGTGTAAGAGGCTGCTTCTTTTGAGGTATTTTAAGTGATGGAGATGAATTCCTTGAATGCCAGAAGCAGCAACTGTGTTTTATACACAGTTGCATTGTTTTGGAACTTTGGAGAAAAGAAAACCCCAAACAAAGCACTGTTAAAAGGGACAGGAACAGAGACACAGAGAGAGGTGGAGGGGAAGGCAGAGGCAGAGACAGAGAGAAAGTGAATTTGTGTATAGCTGGACACTGGAATATGTCTAGGAAAATTAACAAACAGTGAAACTCACAACTGATGTTGGAGGACCCTATTTGGGAGAGGTCATAGCACAGAAACAGATAAGTGAATACTTTTAAGTGTGGCCTTGCTGTAAGTCTGCAGTAGTGAGTAGAATGGGTTCTTTCTTGATTAAACTTAAAAATAAGCCATAAGCATTAAGTTAGCCTGGAGCAGTGTTTTGTAGAGGAATAAGAAAGTGCTATTTTCAGAGTCTGCAAATTGGAAGCAGCAAAAACATCCTCAGTAGAGTGGTATGTTCATCTGGTCAGATGTGGGAGTTTAGCGAGTTTACATGTTTGTGAGGATTATATCTGCAATAAATGCCATTAGTTGTGAATTCTATGGATCAGTTGGATAAACAGTTAGAGCCATTGAGGAATTTACAAGAGCAAGGGGTTGTGAAGGATGGCAGTTATAGGGAGGGAGAAAAGTCACAGATACAGTCACAAATGGGTTACCTCCTGTAGTGCAGGAGTCTTCTGTGGTTATTTCAAACAAGTATGGTGTTTTGGAAAATGTAGGGGGATGATGGATTTTCAGGGGAGTGTAGCACGAACAGCCAAGTGTCTATTATTAATACTGGCTCTAATGCAATGAGGGGTATGTCAGGTTACAAGAGATAATTTGTGTGAGGGGACTCTCTAGACTGAGGCACAGACAGACGTTTCTGTGGCCAGCAGCGAAAAATCAGAATGGTGTGTTGCCTCCCTGGTGCCGAGATCAAGGATGTCTCAGAGGGTGCAGAATGTTCTCAAGGGGAGAGGGCCGAGCAGGAGGTCATTGTACACATTGGAACCAATGACATAGGAAGGGAAAAGGAATATAGAGAGTTAGGCAGCAATTTAAAAAGATGGTCATCAAGATAGTAACATCTGAATTACTCCCAGTGCTATGAGCTAGTGAGGGTAGGAATAGGAGGATAGAGCAGATGAATGTTTGGCTGAGGAGCTGGTTAATGGGAGAGGATTCACATTTTTGGATCATTGGAATCTCTTCTGGGATAGAAGTGACCTGTGCAATAAGGACAGATTGCACCTGAATTGGAAGGGGTCTAATATACTATCAGCGAAATTTGCTAGAGCTGCTCAGGACAATTTAACCTAGGTGCGACCCAGGGAGGTAGTGAGGAAAGAGATCAACCTGAGGCTGGTACAGTTGAGAAGAGAAGTGAGTCAAACAATCAGGGCAGGCAGGGACCAAGTTTAGAACAAATTAGGACTGATAAATTAAACTGCAGGGAGGACTAGATTGGGTTGGGATATCTGGTTGGCATGGATGAATTGGACCGAAGAGTCTGTTTCCATGCTGTACATCTCTAGGGATCAATGACACAGCAGGTCAGGTAGCTACCAAGGAACAGGAAAATCAATGTTTCAGGCATAAGCCTTTCATCAAGATTTTTAATAAGGGTTTATGCCTGAAATGTCGACTCACGCTCCTCGGATGCTGCCTGACTTGCTGTTCTTTTCCAACACCACACTTTTTGACTCTGATCACCAGCATCTGCAGTCCTCACATTCTCCTTACACATGTTTACCCTAATACCACGAGCCTTCATCAGGTCCACAGTCAATGTTGAGGACTCCCAGGGCAACTCCCTCCTGACTGTACACTATTGTGCCATCATCTTTGCTGGGTCTATCCTTTTGGTGGGACAGGACATATCCAGGGATTGTTATGGTGATATCAGGAGACATTGTCTGTAAGGTATGATTCAGTGACTATGACTGTGTCAGGTTATTGCTTGATTAGTCTGAGATAGTTCTAATTTTGGCACTAGTCCCCAAATGTTACTAAGGAAGACTTTGCAGGGTCAACAGGCCTTTTTCTACCAATGTCTATTCTGATGCCTAGGTACTGCTACCTCATGGCATAGGGCAACAGGATTCAATTCCAGCTTCAGGCAACTGTCTTGTGGAGTTTGCACACATTCTCCCCATGTCTGCTTGCTCTGGGCACTCTGGGGCAATTTAACATGGCCAATCCACCTAACCTGCACATCTTTTCAAGATGGGAGGAAACCATGATGTCCAGGGATGTGTAGGAAGAGGTGGATTAGCCATGGGAAATATAGGGTTAGGGTGGGGTGGTGAGTCTGGGTGGGATGCTCTTCAGATAGTTTATGTGGACTTGTTAGGCTGAATGGCCTGTTTCCACACTGTACAGATGCTATTTCAGGGTTAATAGCCAACCAATAATATCACATTTACTCCAGTTCTCTTTGGAACTCTAATGTTTCTATTATTTTGTGGCAATGTAAATTGATTAAACTGGAGTGAACAGGTAAACAAAATAAACAAAAAAGGTTAATATCTCAAGGACTATAATAATATAAGCTAGTGAGAGGAATGCTGGAGCTCTCCAAAGTCCTGGTTAACTACACTTGGATTTGCATGCTCAATTCCAGGCACGATGTGTGGAAAGATACATTAGTCTTGGAGTAAGAGTGGTGCATATTTACATGAATAAAATGTAGACTTGAGGGATTATGAATTGTGAGGTCATATTAAGTAAACTGGGATTATATGTATGGATTAGCAGGCCTGTGTTAAATGGAACCATTTAGCAATATTACTGATTTAGTTTGAAAAGTCAGGACTAATGCTTTGGAATCATGACTCTAAATCCAACCATGACAACTAGTGGAATAAAAAAAAATACAGTTTAAAAATAAGGGGTCCTCCATTAAGACAGAAATGAGGAGAATGTTTTGCACAAGGGTAATGGAGGCAATGTCATTGAATATTTCTAAAGCAGACATATATACATTCTTAACATTTGACTTCTTAGTTCGTCACCGGGGTAACGGGAATGAATAGTGTGGAGGGCACAGTCTGATCAGCTATGAACCTATTGATTAACACTGCAGACTTGAGAGGCAAGTGGCCTACTCCAACTCCTAAATTTATTTGTTCATATTTTCTTGCAAGATCAAGGAGTGACCTGTTTAAATTTTTCAAAGAATACAGAACTGATAGCTAATACGGTAGATTTAGAGAAACCATTTATGCCGGCTGAGGAATCGAGAACCTAACAGGCTCAGTCTAAAGGTTAGAATCAGACATTTCAGGAGTGAAGCAAGGAGAGATTTCAACAGGCTATCAACAATAGAGTTTAGAACAGGCTTCTGCAAATGCTAATTAATACCGTATAAATTATTTTTTATTTGCATTTGATAGGTTTTTGGTCGTGAAAGGCATGAAGGTACCTGTGTCGAAATGTGGTGCTAGAAAAGCACAGCAGGTCAGGCTGCATCCAGGGAGCAGGAGAATTAATGTTGCAGGCATAAAGCCTTCATCATGATTCCTGATGAAGAGCTTATGACAAAAACATCGATTCTCCTGCTCCTTGGATGCAGCCTGACCTGCTGTGCTTTTCCAGCACCACATTTTGACACAGATACCTTCATGCCTTTCACGACCAAAAACCTATTAAATGCAAATAAAAAATAATTTATACAGTATTAATTAGCTGTGCTTTTCTAGCACCACACTCTTGACTCTGATCTCTAGCATCTGCAGTCCTCACTTTCTACATGAAGGTATCTATGGCAAAGAAAAGGATATGCTAGGTCACAGATCAGCCTCTCATTCTATGGAAGAACACGTCTGTTAAGAGGCCTACCCCATTCTTACATGCCTGAAATTTGTTACCTAGATTCTTCATTACCACCAAAGAAAGAATTGTGATCTTAAATTTGTTATATCTGATCAATTATAGGTTATTTATCCTCCTACTTACTATTGGACAATTCTAATGTTAGAATGAATATCAGTCAGTATTTTATACTGACAGTATTTTATCAGTATTCAACCTGGTCTTGGTTGAATGGAAGCCTCCTGCATAATTCCTGGACCCGCTTCTGTCATTATGTCTTCCAGAGTCATGATGTCAATGCCAGAGAGGATGAGGCCACACTATCCATGCTAATTGTTCCCTGGGAGGAATTTTTTAGGCAGCCACTCCTCTTCCTTTTCAGAACAGAGTTGTGTTGCCAATGCCAAGTTGGCCGCTAGCTACCAACCTGCACGTGGTAGCACGACATTACTATGCTACATCAGAGTCTTCTGCTTTCCTCCAAGCCATCACACTGACTACTGATCACCCTATGCCCCAGCTTCTGGGGAAGGCCATTGCCCATCCTTCTTTATGAGTTGTACTCCCTCATGCCACCCTGCTGGCTGCATCCCTCACTGTACATACCACAACTTTGGATCCTTTCTGAACACACTTTGTGGTGACATTGGCATTAAACACAACCTATTCAGGCACAATTGGCCCTCATACTCACTTGAAGAGCTTGACCATCCTATCAATTATGCAATGCTTTACCTTCCCCAGTCTTTGCTCCAAAGCAATGGAGAAGATAATGGGACACCCTCTTGCATGCATCATTGGTATTCACCAAATATTTTACTGGATATGGTTTTCCTTGATAATTTTGACTCTCAGTGGTGGATGCCATGGGTTCACTTGGCAAGAACATGACCGTGCACTCATGAAAGTGCAAGGAGTGGAATGACACTGGCAGCTATTGCCATCTGATAACACAAGGTATACTAATGCCACCCTATTGAAGACACCTGATTTACTACTACATGCTGTCAATTCCTCATTTCAAGTGTAATTGAGTGCAACTGTCACTGCCTTCATCCACTGTTCAGGTTTGTGCTGTACATAGCAAATTGTGACGAATGACCTGGGACCTCCCACCAACTGTCATATTCTGTACATTACTCAAATGTGTACAAAAATCTACATTGTTAATATCATGTCCAATTACATGTATGTTCTTATTACATAATCCACCACGTAAACCTGAAAATACCTGTGATCATGAATTCTGTGCTCAGTCCCTTGAGAGAACGGAAGTGAAACTAGATTCATCACAAAATGAGTTACAGGGTAGCAGCAACTCATTTTGGATTCCACCCTCTTTTTTTCAGACAGAGTACAAATTGTCTACTGATTTGTTATTGCCTTGTTTGTGTTCACAGTTCAATAACTCTTATGCTGTGAAGTGCAAATTGATATTCATGCTGCAAATAGAGGTCAGTATTCAAATGATCATTAGGGAAATCAAAGTACTTTAATTATTCCACAGTACAATGGAATACTTTGAAAAATAAATTCATAGGAACAGTGGCAGTGGGTGCTTTTTTTCCCTCACTATCTAAAGGCCATTGGGAACTGGATGGCATCTAAACAATTGAAAATAAACAGACATCTAATTGTAACATTGATATTGAACATTCAACATGTAAAGTGGTTTAAAATACCTGCTAAATTTGCCATGCACCACATAAGGTTTTATGGTCAGGATTGCCCTCAGACATAGGTACAGAATTAGGACATTGGAAAGGGTTCAGAAAAGATTTACAAGGTCGTTGCCAGGATTGGAGGATTTGAGCTATAGGGAGAGGCTGAACAGGCTGGGGCTGTTTTCCCTGGAGGGTCGGAGGCTGTGGGGTGACCTTATAGAGGTTTTTAAATTTATGAGGGGCATGGATAGCATAAATAGACAGACAGTCTTTTCCCTGGGGTGGGGGAGTCCAGAACTAGAGGGCATAGGTTTAGGGTGAGAGGGGAAAGATATAAAAGACACCTAAGAGACAACTTTTTCACGCAAAGGGTAGCAAGTGTATGGAATGAGCTGTCAGAGGAAGTGGTGGAGGCTAGTACAATTACAACATTTAAGAGGCATTTAGATGGCTATGTGAATAGAAAGGGTTTGGAGGGATATGGCCAGGTGCTGGCAGATAGGTCTAGATTGGGTTGGGATATCTGGTTTACATAGACAAATTGGACAAAAGGGTCAGTTTCCATGCTGTACATCTGACTATTTGCTCATCGAGTCTGCTCCACCATTTAATCATGGCTGATGTATTTCTCAACCCCATTCTCATGCTTTCTCCCTGTAGCCCTTGATCATTTTACCAATCAAGTATCTGTCTGAAATGGACTCAATGTCTTGGCCTTCCACAGTTCTCTGCAGCAATAAGTTCCACAGATTAACCACCCTCTGGCTGAAGACATTCTTCCTCTCAGTTTTAAAAGACTTGTCTCTCACCCTAAGGCTGTGCCCTCAGGTCCTAGTCTATTCTACTTGTAGAAACATTTTCTTGTTGTCCACTTTATCCAGGCCCCTCAGTATTCTGTATGTTTCAATCCATTAAGTACAGACCCAGAGTCCTCAACCACTCTTCATATGACAAGCCCTTCATTCCTGTGATCATCCTCTGAACACTCTCCAGCACAGCCTTCCTTGGATATGGGACCCAAAACTGCTCACAGTATTCCAAGTGCAGTCTGACCAAAATGTTATACATTCTCAGCAATTCATACCAGCTCGTATGTTACATTTGCCTTCTTAATTGCCAACTAAATCAATGCCTTAATCTTAAGAGAATCCTGAATTAGGATTCCCTAGTCCTTTTGTGCTTCAGATTTCCAAAGCATTTCCTTGTTTCAAAAACAGTCTATACCTCTATTCTTCCTGCTAAAGTGCATAACACCACACTTTTCCACATTATATTCCATCTCCCACTCCCTTATCTTAGTTAGAGACGTTATGACACCAACAAGCCCTCCATCTCTTCAGTAACTTCCAGTTCCCTGGCTCCCAGTACTTTTTCTTCACTACATACAGTCCTTATACACATCTAAACACTACAAGGATGGCCTCCAGGCCCTCCAATTCTTCCTCTCCAACAGACCTATCCAGATCCTCTCCACCAATACCCTCCTGCGCCTCACCAAACTGGTCCTCACCCTTAATAAATTTTCCTTTAACTCCTCCCATTTCCTCCAAATCCAGGTGGTGACCATGTGCACCTGGATGGGCCCCAGCTATGCCTGCCTCTTTGTCGACTATGTCAAATAGTCTCTCTTCAGTCAATACGTACACAGGCACTGTGCCCCAACTCTTCTGTTGTTCCATTGATGACTGATTTGGCATGGCATCCTGCACCCAGGCTGAACTGGAGCAGTTCATAGACTTTACCCAGAACTTCCACCCCACCCTCAAATTCACTTGGTCCATCTCAAACACCTCTCTCCCCTTTTTTTGACCTCTCCATTTCCATCTTTGGTGACAGTTTCCAGACAGACAAACCCACAGACTCTCAGCTACCTGGAATACACCTCCTCTCACTCAGTATTCTTCAAGAACTCCATCCCGTTCTCCCAATTCCATGCTGCCTCTGTTGCATCTGCTTGGATGAGGAGACATTCCTCTCCAAGCATCCCAGATGTCCACCTATTTTGAACAACATGCCTTTCCTCCCTCTGTCATCCAGACAGCCCTTCACCACAGCACCTCAATTCCCTGTTCCACTTCTCTAAACCCTCCCCAGCAAAAACACAATAAAGACAGAGTCCCCTTTGTCCTCACATACATAGAACATAGATTATTACAGCACGGTATAGGCCCTTTGGCCCTCAATGGTTTCACAGGTCAAAGCTACAATCTAAAGACCATCTAACCTACACTATTGCATTTTCATTCATATGTCTATGCCCTTAAAATTGTCGTGTCTCCTGCTGCAGGCAGTGCATTCCACACCTCTACTGCTGAGTAAAGAACTTACCTCTGACATCTATCCTATATCTATCACCCCTCAATTTAAAGCTATGCCCCCTCATGCTAACCATCACCATTCAAGGAAAAAAGGCTCTCACTGTCCACCCTATCTTATGTCTCAATTAAGTCCCCTCTCAACCTTCTCTAATGAAGATTCGGAGATGCCGGTGTTGGACTGGGGTGTACAAAGTTAAAAATCACACAACACCAGGTTATAGTCCAACAGGTTTAATTGGAAGCACACTAGCTTTCGGAGCGACGCTCCTTCATCAGGTGATTGTGGAGGGCTCGATCGTAACACAGAATTTATAGCAAAAATTTGCAGTGTGATGTAACTGAAATTATACATTGAAGAATTGATTGTCTGTTAAGCCTTTCATCTGTTAAAATACAGTGATAGTTTCATGCAACTTTAAAAAAAAGGGTTTTGTGATTTTCACATGAAAGAAGTGAAGCTATCACTGTATTCTAACAGATGAAAGGCTTAACAGATAATCAATTCTTCAATGTATAATTTCAGTTACATCACACTGCAAATTTTTGCTATAAATTCTGTGTTACGATCGAGCCCTCCACAATCACCTGATGAAGGAGCGTCGCTCCGAAAGCTAGTGCTTCCAATTAAACCTGTTGGAATATAACCTGGTGTTGTGTGATTTTTAACTTCTCTAATGAAAACAGCCTCAAGTCCCTCAGCCTTTCCTCGTAAGACCTTCCCTCCATACCAGGTACCATCCGAGCAAATCTCATCTGAACCCTTTCCAAAGCTTCCACATCTTTCCTATAATGCGGTGACCAGAACTGTACGCAATACTCCAAGTGCGGCTGCAACAGAGTTTTGTACAGCTGCAGCATGACCTCATGGTTCCAAAACTCAATCTGTCTACTAATAAAAGCTAACACCATATGCCTTCTTAAGAACCATATCATCCTGGTTGGCAACTTTCAAGGATCTACTTACCTGGATACTGAGATCTCTCTGCTCATCTACACTACCAAGAATCTTACCATTAGCCCAGTACTCTGCATTCCTCTTGCTCCTTCCAAAGTGAATCACCTCACACTTTTCCACATTAAACTCCATTTGTCACTTCTCAGTCCAGTTCTGCAGCTTATCGATGTCCCCCTGTAACCCACAACATCCTTCTGCACTATCCACGACTCCACTGACCTTAGTGTCATCTGCAAATTTACTAACCCATCCTTCTACACCCTCATCCAGGTAATTTATAAAAATGACAAACAGCAGTAGACCCCAAACAGATCCTTGCAGTACACCACTAATAACTGAACTCCAGGATGAACGTTTCCCATCAACCACCACCCTGTCTTCTTTCAGCTAGCCAATTTCTGATCCAAACCATTAAATCACCCTTAATCCCATGCCTCTGTATTTTGTGTAGTAGCCTACCATAGGGAACCTTGTCAAACACCTTACTGAAATCCATCTACACCACATCAACCACTTTATCCTCATCCACCTGTTTGGTCACCTTCTCAAATAACTCAGTAAGGTTATGAGGCACGACCTACCCTTCACAAAATCGTGTTGACTGTCCCAAACAAACTTATTTCTTTCTAGATGATTATAAATCCTCTCTTATAACCCTTTCCAACACTTAACCCACAACTGAAGTAAGGCTCACTGGTCTATAATTACCAGGGTTGTCTCTACTCTCCTTCTTGAACAAGGAAACAACATTTGCTATCCTCCAGTATTCTGGTACTATTCCCGTCTAGAATGATGACAAAGATCAAAGCCAAAAGGCTTGTCAATCTCCTCCCTGGCTTCCCAGAGAATCCTAGGATAAATCCACCACACCAGTCTCTGCATCCAGCGCATCATTCTTAAACACTTCCGACAATGCCAACTGGACCCCACCACCAAGAACATCTGCTTCTCCTTACCCCTCTCTGCTATCCACAAGGACCATTCCCTTCCACAGTCCTTGCTTTACACCACTCTCCACCAACCCCCCAAACCCCAAGGTACCTCCCCCTGCAAGCGGAATAGACGTAAAATCTGCTGGTAGACCACTCTGCTCACCTCCATCCAGGGCCTCAAACCGTCCTTCCAAGGGAGACAGAAGTTCACCTGTCTCTCTTCCAACCAAGTTTACTGTATCAGGTGTTCCCGATATGGTGTTCTCTACAACGGGGAGACCGAATGTAAACTTAGGGAATGACTAACTGAGCAACTCAGCCAAGCCCAGAAGGGCTGACCGGACTGTCCATTTTAATTCCCCTTCCCACTCCCTTTCCGGCATGACCATCCTTGCCCTCCTCCATTGCCACAATGGACCAAACTGCAAACTGGAGGAGCAACACCTCCTGAGCAGCCTATAGTCCAGAGGACTCATGATTGAATTCTCCAATTTCAAATAACTTCCCTTCCCATCCCCAGAATCTGTTTCCAGCCCCTCCCTCTCCCTTCCACTGCTCCTTGCCACCATCTGGCTTCATTCCTCCCATTGACCAATCAGGTCATACCCTCTACCTGTCTTCAATTATCCCTACTTCACCACCCTGCCCCCGCTACCCCCTTTATCTGTAGCTCCCCTGACAACCCCACCCCAGTCTTGAAGAAGGGTCACACACAAAACATCAACTTCACCTCCTGATGCTGCCTGGCTTGCTGTGTCCTTCCAGCCTCCTGCCTGTCTACTCCCTTAGCCTGTTCAAGACCCTCTGTAAACTCCCACTTCCTCAATACTACCTGCCTCTCCATCATTATGTCATCAGCAAACTTATTAAGTGATTCTCAACGTGCATCAGTTTGATAGTGCAGCCTATAATGTGGAGTGCCTAACAGAATGGAAACCTTGACTATAGATTAACTTTGCACACAATGTTGATAAAGCAATTAATAATATCTTTCATATAATGATTTTTAATAGAGGCATTATAACCTAGATATTAGTAACCCCATAGGGTGTGTTTTAGGTGGAAGGACATGCAATAAATGGTGAGTTCACCACTTTCTCACCCACTTAAAACCCACACTGATAAAACAGGAGGTGAGTAGATGTCAAAATTGGTAGCCCAGCTACCAAATACAAAGGGTCAAAGGGTCAATTAAGCATTCTAACCTCTTGGTTGATATCAATATTTATAGCAAGTTTAGCACAGGCATGTTCATGAAGTAGACAATCCACTTTTTTCTTTCAAACTACTTGAAATGTTTGGAAGGAAAGGGATTGCTTGCTGGTATTAGTCAAGCTCCAAATGCATGTGAGGAAGGATGCCCACAGGACAGTTTTAAGGTAGAAAATATTCTCACTTTTAATGAATAGTAAATGGGTATATGGCATATTACTTGATAGCTAGTTACAATACATCTAGGATACATGATTGACTCTTTTATGATGCATCAAGCCCAACATAAAAGTTCATGCGACAGTTATTAAAACATTTTCTTACAGGACTGGTAGCAAACACAGAACTAACGATTTTGCAACTCTTTAAGAACCTGTTAGCTCTTCCCAGGAGCAGCCTTTTATACCTTAACGAATGGAGCTTATCTTGTGATGTCAGGTACAAACTGTTGAAGTACCCCTGGTATGTAACTGAAGGGTGGCTTTTGCTGATTGGAGCATCTACTGAGAAGGTAGCGTCACCTTTGTTCCTACCAATCCACATGTAAACGAAAATCTTTCATTCCCAATCCTATTCATCCCCCAAGGTACAGGTGGAAATTGACCTTATGGTGTGGTGGATGCGGAAGCTTGGAAAGATCAGGTGGTGTAGCACCTGATTGGGCCTAGTGCTGAAAATGTTCACAATGAGATACGTTCCCTACCTACCACTTGCTGTTCTGTAAATGCAAAGTACTACTAGAAAATAACTGGGTCAATGTCCAGGCTGGGCTGGATCAATGTCACTGATGGATTAAAGCATGTGGTGTTTATCTGCTGGACATTAGACCATTGAAGGGGCAAGTACGTGGAGCAAGGATTTGTAAGCTCCAGCTACATAGCATTTGCAAACATTACTTCGCTTATATGCGATGCATCCAGACTAAATGTGCTTTGCATTAAATGTTGGTCAAAAGCAAATCACAGCATGCTGCTGGTGCTGGCTGACTTTCTCTTTGTGATGCAGACACTAACAGCAGTAACTTCAAATAAACCAAATACTGGTCAAAAGCACCTCATCATTCATGGAATTTTCATGAGTACTATGGCAAGCATTGAGAGAAGGAAACGTTGCTCCATCGTGTAAGTACGATATTAGACTCTACTGAATGTAAAAGAGAGAAGGTTAGTCTGGAATGGGAAGGGGATTAGAATATAGCAGAATTCCTATTTGGATGCAATATAGTGGTCAATCAGCTAGAGTGTTGCTTCACCAATTTAGTGCACATGCTCTGATCAGAGCCATGATGGACCAGCATGGAGGGCTGTTGAAGATATGGCTTTGCAGCTTGGAGCTGTCTGGGCGTGGTGAGGGTGGGGCAGAGCAGAGAAGGCTCCAGTATAGTTTGGTAGAGTGTGCTGCAAAGTCCTCAAGCTGTACTCTGCATTAATTGGAGCAATGAAGTGATGTGATAGATACTGAGGAGCTGGTAGAACAGGAGTAGTCAGCTTAGGAGAAGAATAAGAACATTGAGTTGGAGAAAACTCTCCTTAGAAATAACAGTTAGCTGCAACAGGCTCTACAAGGCAAACAGGACCTGACTGATAACTGGTTCCAGTAGCTGTGAGCTGGATGCGCAAAACCAGTCTGGATTGGCAGGGTCAAGATGGGAGCATTTGTTTTATGTATTGATTTGATCTACAATCTGTATTAATTTCCTTTGTGCTCCATTTTGCTGGCTGTCAATAAAAGCTCATGTTCGGACTTGCTCAAATGCTTGTCTGCATGTGATATTCCCCTACTAGACAGTGAACAGATGTGGGTGACCACAGGGCATTGGGAAAACAGCTGGGGATCAGAGAAGGTTGTCAAATGGGATGTCTCCATGGACAGGTAAAATATGTGGCCTTGTGAGATAATAGGGTTTATTTGCCAGTGAGTGGAAGCCATGCTGTGTAGCTATTTTGCAATGCTGGCTGCCAGTGCTGGTCTCGGTACACAATAGTTTCTCAAATGGCATGAGTTTTTTAGCATTTATCTACTGAGTTGCAAGTTGTTCTGAGAATGACTTGCATTAAACTGGTACTAGACTTGGATGTGAGTGAAGCCACAAGGGTAGGGTAGGTAGTTTCTAAGGCAAGTTTGTTGAGAAGCAGTGAGAAATCTCATTGGGTCTCATGGCAAAATCCCTCCAAAACAAAATTGATGCAACTCACATTTAGCCAAAAGAATTCAGACCAATGTGTTTATTGGCTGATTGCTATCCAAGTTTTAACTGTGTTATGGTGTAGGTGGTATTCAATTCATACTAAGAGGGGATTTTGCAAAGCCAAGAGACAGCATAGGGAATTGTGAGCTCTTTATGAATGAGAAAGTCCACATTGATGCTGATGCTATTTATTTCTCTGCACGTTGCTGAATTCAATTAAATGGGTGAATGGGTGACATTTTGGGAATCTGGTAACCACCGAACTGGATTTGATCAGAGTGCTATTCTCATTCCTGAGGAAATTGTTTGGTGTGCTGACTTGAAACTCAAACTGTACAGTCAGTCGTCAAGACCATAGGTATGGTAGGAGTATGGAGGAAGCTGGTTTTTGCACCTCCTGTGTGCTGGCAAAATTCTGTATAATGTTTACTCAAATATTGCTCTTTTTGACAGCCTTTTATAGGTGATGATACAGAGATACAGAGGTCAGTCAAAAATAGGAAGAAGTCAGGTCGTACAACACAATTTTTCTGCAGGTGACATTTCAGGTGATTTCTTTCCTTGCAATTTTCAGGTTAGAATGCTGTGATGATGCTCTAGGGTGGGTTTGGTTGCAGTATTCACAGTCAGACATATTCAGTCATTTTGACAGGATGTGGCTTCCTCTATCAAAAAGCCAATCTACTTCTATTTTTAAAGAACTGCCTATGCATACTTAATGCTGACATTCTTACACAGGCCTTTACTACTTTCCGATGCAAATGCTGTTATGTCTTGCTCCCTATGGTCTGCCTTCCATAAACTTCAGCTAATTCCATTACCTACATCCTGTCATTGTAATATACACAATTAGAATCTTTACACTTTTGTTCCCACTGCCTGATACTAGCTCCAAATTTAAACTTGTCATCCATATTTAAATCCTTCCATTTTATCCTTGTATCTGTAACTTTCCGTAGTTTTGTAAATCATCCCTTTTGCAAAAATCCATTCTGCTGAAACAGTCCTTTGTTGCATTCTTCACCATTTCTGTCTTCATTGATGTTCATCTGCCTCAAGTCCCTGCTATGAACTCCGATCCCTAAATCTTTTCCACCTCTTAAATTGCCTCTTAAGACTAAATCAGGAAAAGTGCAGATATTTGTACAGGAACACACCGAACCCAGTAAAGCATCCTTTATCATCTGCATTCAGCAGACTTGACCTTAGTATATAGAACAAAGTGCAATAACTTGTTTTAAAATGAGCATTAAGATTCAGTAAAACAGCCCCAAAATATCCAATTCAGTATGTAAAAGAATCATGCCACATTTTTCACTACACAATGCAAATCTAGAAGTCTCTGCAGCCACAAGAACAAATATAATTGACAGTAGACCTGAAAGAAAATGCATTTTCCCTTTTATTTCATTCTTTCTTCAATATTGGCATAATAACCTGTATCAGTCTTGAGTTCAGAATAGTCACAAAACACAATCATACCCACAGGCAACTCTCAATATGGTTTAATATCCTATAAACATTTCTTGCATTCTTACAAAGGATGGATGTCTCATGTATTCTGAAAAAGATGTAATAAAATGTTTGGTGACAACTAAAAGGATTGGATCTGGTGACCTCTAGCTCAAATATAAAATTGATTTTGCACTGATGCTATAAAATACTTTGTGGAGCAAAGCCTAAGAGAATTCTTTGCTATATAAGTATTAAGGAGCTGCAGTGGATCAGAACTTTTCAGTAGCTTTACTTTTGTACTTTCCTTTTCTCTCCTGTATCATTTTGGCTGCGTCTATCAAGTCAACTTGCCCACAGGCATGCGGCAATACTTCAGTTAGGAGGCCAGAAAAATGTATTTCACTCCCCTGCTAATTCCTGAAATTAATATGGCTCCACATGCACCTAACCAGTTGTGTACTGTTCTTTCTGACAAAAAATTGAATTGAGAGATAGGAGATGAATGCATTTCCAGGATGCCAGATGTAAAACTTCAGCTCAACAAGCATTGAAATTATCAGTTTGAGAAGTCAACATTTTCACTATTTAAAGCCTCTGCCTATATACATTGTGTGTGTTTTGGTGACTTTTTGTTATTCGATTAGTCATTGAAGTTTGTTATTTTAAATCAGAGATGACATTTAATTGTTCTAGTTTATAATAGATTAAAATAAAGAGAAAATGGGGGTCTAATTAAACAAGTCAGGCATCACTTGGGGAGAGACGAGTTAAAAGGCTTGAGTTTTCAGAGTCAGGAGCCTCTGTAGAGAGGTAAAAATTGGAAACACGGACCCAATTCCAGGATTCTCAATCCCTTGGTATTCAATGGTGTCATCACCGAATCCCCCACGATCAATATTCTGGGGGTTATCATTGACTAGAAACACAACTGGACTTATCACAAACACTAGCTACACGAGTAATTCAGAGGCTAGGAATACTATAGTGGGTAACTCATTTCCTGACTTTCCAAAGTCTGTCCACCACCTGTAAGGCACAAATCAATAGTGTGATAGAATACCTCCCACTTGCCTAGATGAGTGCCTTCTCAACTACACACAAGAAGCTTGACACCATCTAGGACAAAGAAGCCCACTTGATTGACAGTACATGCACCAACATCTACTCCTTTCACCACTGACACTCAGTAGCAGCAGTGTGTGCTATCTACATGATGCACTGCAGAAATCCAAAGATCTTCAAATCCACAACCACTTCCATCGAGAAGGATAAGGGCAGCATATATGTGGGAACACCATTAACTTCCAGTTTCCCTCCAAGCCATTCACCATGTTGACTTGGAAATATATTGCTGTTTCTTCACTGTCACTGGGTCAAAATCCTGGAATTCCTCCCTCATGGCATTGTGGGTCAACCCACAGCAGGTGGACTGCAGCAGTTTAAGGCAGTAGCTCACCACCAGCTTCTCAAGGGCAACTCAGTCAATAAATGCGGCCTCAGCCAGCGATGCCGACATTCCAAAAATGATTTTTTTTTTAAATTTCCAGTGTATCCAAACTTTTATCAGGGTCTTAGCAGTGCACATTTGATTCAACTCAGAGTCCAGATTTTGTATTCCTGACCTACGCTAGCTCCCTTGCAGGGCAAGCATGCTCTAGGTCTGCTCAAGGAACAAAAAGGCACAATTATATTGCTAGGTGTAGCCTGTACACCAACAAGTGGAAAGGATCTCTGCAAAGAAATTAGAGAGATTCCAAAATTGTAGGGTAGTTATATTGGGAGGGTTCAATTGCCAAATATAGACTGAGATACTTGTGTATAGGGCAGCAAGTGTTACTGGAGAGCGTTAGGAGACATTCTTACACCAGTATGTGCCAGTGCAACAAGAAAAAAAAATGCACTATTGGATCCAGCTCATGAAAATGACATTGGATCACATGTCGCTTGGGAAGCACTTAGGAGACTGTCACTAAAAAGAAGCATCAGGCGCTGGATGATGGACAATGACAAAATTAGATGAGAAAATCATTTCACAGGGAGTGAATTTCAATGGGACAAGAATAGAGCTGAGCAGGGTTAACTGAAGTAAAAGGTTGATAAGAAAAACAGTAACTGAACAATGGGCTACCTTCAAAGAAGAGATGGTTTAGATGCAGTTGAGGTATATTCCTTCAAATAGGAAAAGTAGAATGAGAAAAAAATACAGAGTTATTTGGATGACAAAGGAGATGGAAATTCAGGAAAAGCATATGCCTATGACAATTATCAGAGAGAAAATAAAGTTGAGAACCAAGAGGAATATCGGAGGCTCAGAGTGAAGGTGAAGAAGCAAATAACAGAAGTAAAGAAAAATGGAGGGAAAGATACTGGCAGTTGACAAAGAAGTGTTTTAATGTCTTCTATGGCCATATAAAATGTGAAAGGGTGGAAGGACAAGGAGTAAGGCTGATGAGGGGATTTAACTTAGAGGCAGGGGGCATGGCTGAGATGTTAGATGTCTATACCAAAGAGAGAGATGCTACAGAGGCAATGGTGCCAGAGAATAGACCTTAGTCACTCGAAGGATTCAAGATTGATCAGGCAGAAGTGTAGGATAGACTTTTGATACATATCCTCCACCATTCCCACCACCTACAATCAGACCCAAGAGATATATTTCCCTCTCTGCCTCTGTGTTCCGCAGAGACCATTCCCTCCACAACTCCCTTGTTAGATCCACACTCACCCCCACCAACTCACCCTTCACTCCTGGCACCTTCCACTGCCGCCACAGGTGATGCAAAACCTGCACCCACACCTCCCTCCTCTCATTGCCTTACAAGGCCCCAAAGGATCCGTTCACATCCAGGAGAAATTTTCCTGCACATATAAACACCTCATCTGCTTTGGGGAGACAGGACACCAAGTCTTGGAAAGTTTTCAGGAAACATTTTCAAGATGCACACACTAAACAACCCCAATGCCCTGTGGTGAACCACTTCAACTCCCATTCCCACTCTGCCAAGGACATTCAAGTCCCGTGCATCCTCCACTACCACATCCAAGCCATGCAATGGCTGGAGGGAGAATGCCTCATCTTCCATCTTGGGACCCTCCAACCACATGGCATCAATGTCAGCTTTACCAGTTTCCTTATCTCCCTTCCCCCCCTACCTTATCCCAGATCTAACCCTCCAACTCACTACCGCCCTCTTGAGCTGTCTTACTTGTCCATCTTCCTTCCCACCGCTCCATTCCGCCCATCACTATTAACCCCTAACTGCATCTACTTATCACTTTCCCAGCTACTTTCTCCCCCCATCCCCACATTTCTCTCTCAACTCACTCTCCCCTACCACCTACATTCCTGATAAAGGGCTTATGCCTGAGATATTGACTCTCCTGCTCCTTGGATACTTCCTGACCTGCTGTGATTTTCCAGTGCCATTGACACTCCAGCATTTGCAGTCCTCACTTCCTCTTTTGATATATAAAGTTGACAAGGCACCAGAACCAGAAGAGCTGCATCTAGGCATTTGGAGGAAGAGAGAGTGAAAATTGCAGGGGGGCACTGGCCACCATTTTTCTTTCCTTGACTCTGAGGTGGCTAAAGATTGGAAAATTGCAAATATTATGGCCTTGTTCAAGAAAGATTGTCAAGGTAAGTCCAGCTATTACAGACCTTCAGTTTAACTTCAGTTGAGGGGAAGCTTCTAGAGACAATTATTTAGGATTGAGTTGATAGCTATGTGAAAAAACTGGTTGATTAGGAAAAAGTCAGCATGGATTACTAATCGGGAGTTTCTGTTTAACTAACCTGTTGCTTTTTTCAAAGAGGTAACAGGCTCCATGTGGGTAGTATTGTTGGTAGACCATCAGAAGGCCTTTGATACATTGCCTCCCAACAGTTATAGGTCATGGAATAATGGGTCAGTAGCAACATAGTTACAAAATTGACTGAGTGATAAGAAACAGAATAATAGTCAATGGAAAACGTTTGGACTGGAAGGAGGTTTATGATGACATTCTCCAGGGGTTGTTATTGAGATTATTGTTTGTCCTGATACAGGTTGTTCTGCTATAACATGCATTGCAATAATGCGAATTTGCTGTAACATGATTGACAAACTGGGAACATTGTTTCGACAGCATGAACTTTTAAACTTGTCTTGGTTGTAATGCAATTACATTGCTAACACTTTAAGCGCTGTTTCTAAAGCACTGTTTTTCTATTTTGAGGCATTGCAGGACAGATTAATGGTCTAGATCTTGGTGTGCAGAGGGCAATTTCAAAGTTTGACAAAACGTGGAAAAATTCTACGTTGAGGGAACAGTGTAGAATTTCTCGAAAGGCTGTCAGTTCATAGACTGGGTAGATAACATAGCAATTGATTTTCAATGTGGAGAAGTGTGAGGTGGTACATTTTATTGAGAAGAACATTGCAAGATAATATAAAATAGGGGATACAATTCGAAGGGATGTGCAGGAAGGCAGGCCTCATGATTTCAGTATCTATGTGCACAGATCATTGGAAGTGGCTGGATAGGCAGAGAGCAGATGGCAAACATACAGTGTCCTTTGCTTTATTAAAAGGGACATTGAGTATAAGAGTAAGGGAAGTGATGTTGAACTTGTGTAAGAAACTTGTTAGACCTAGAGTATTGTGTACAGGTCTAGGTGTCACATTTATCAGAAGAACATTAACACATTGGAGGGAATACAGAATTGATTAATGAATATAGTTTCAGTGATAAGGAACTTCAGTGATGAGGATTGTGAGAAATGAAGCTCACTGCCAAATAATGTTTGTCAGAGTCAAATTCCGAAGCAGCTTTTATTCATACGTTCTTGCAAGACTGGGTAACCCAAAGTAGGCACACCCCAGAATTAGATTAGTACCATTTTTATACAATTTCTTTGAGCCTCTCGGTTTTTCCCCTTTTACTTTATTGGCTTAGCATACAAAGCGTCAAACCTATCACAAGTATTCATAACTCTCCGTCTTTGTTTACTTCTCCCCTTACTCTTTCTTCAGCGCCCCTTACCCACGTTTATTTCTTGCCTTATTTGGTAACCCTTATCCTATCCAGTTCCTTGCTCGTGACAAATTGCAGGTGTTAGCTTGACCATTTTACCACATAGCTTGACCGTTTTACCACAACCCTCTGTGGTCTATTGTTAGCATGCACGACTTCTGCATTATGGCTTCTGCTAAAGCAACACTTTCTCCCTGATAGCCCACACTGAGTATTATGACCGTTGATTGTGGTTTCTGCAGAAGCAACACTTACACACATTTTTCACAAATATATTTTCCACAATTCCCCCTTTTCTTTTAGGCTAATAATTGTTGTCTTCTGCACATCCCTCATAGGCCGCCTCCAAATTTGTCAGCAGCATCCCTGAGACCTCATCTAACTTGGAAACAGCTACCCAGTGAGCGATGTGTCTACCCCTGAATTCTCAGCCAACTCCTCTGCTAAGGTAGTCAACCCCCACAGGGCTCGAGTGATTGACCCAATGGGCGCTGTGTTATTTGGAATAAAGATACAACAGATCCCCCCTAACATCACGCACACACTGCCTTTCTCAGCTAGGATCATGTCTAAGGCCATTCTGTTCTCCCAAGCCACTCTGCTGATTGCATCGAGCTGCTCTGCTATACCCTTGACTGCATCCCTAGTGTAGTTAATGAACCTCTGTTGATTACAGAAAATATAGTTTATCCAGTCCACATTCTTGTTGTCCGTTACCCGCCAGAAGAGAGCCGACTCAAAGCCTGCTGCAATCTGGTTGTGAGCCTTGAACTCATCCAGCACCCCCTAGGAACTCCTATAGAGTCTAGATATATCCGATCATCAAAAGAGGTATCCAATAATGATCTTTTACTTCGACTCCCTTTTGTCACAATCCTTTCCTTTTCAAATGCCAAGGTGAATGGGATTGCCAATTGCACAAATGCCCCCCCAATCTGGAGGTGGGGTGGGTCTCAATATTCTCCCTCCACAGTACCACCACAGATCCACTCAGGGAACCTGCAGCGCTGAGTAGTCCCCTCCCTTGTCCATTCCAGTCACTTTTTCAATTTCGATACACGATTTCAGCTCCCCCAAGTCTCTGAACTGATTTAGACCTTGTCTGCTAATACATGACGTATGATTTCCGAAGGTGGACAAAAATGTGGGGGGGATTTTAGAATCCTTCTTCTCTGAGGGAGGGAACATTAGTGATAGGGAAGTACAATTACCATTATTCCATACAGTCTTATCCTGATACAGGGCTATCATATATTCCATGCCCTTCCTGTCTCGCTGCCACCCAAGCAGAAAGGGAACTACCTGGGCCACAGGCCTACCAGAGGCACATGCATAGCAATTGCTTTTGTTCAGACTTTTCACAGTGTACTTTACCCATTCAAGCCAGGCATTTGTATCCCCGTAGCCAGTTCTATTTTGATGGTCTGTTTTAAGTCCTTTACCTCTATAATGTTTACCACCTTAGGGTCATTCGGAGGGGCGAAAGGATATACCTGTGGCATTTGAGTGCTCTTTTCATTCACTTTGACTGGCCACTTCCCTTTGCCCACCTGTATGCGGAAACAAGAGCCTGAGAAATCCTTCCCATTTGCTTTCATCTCTATCCCAAATGTTTCATTTAATTGGACCTGATAGGTGTCTCCTCCCAGAACTGCTTCGTGCCATGCGATTTTCTTTATTGTTAAATATATTTGGTTACACTTTTTATCGGGACACTCAAGAGCTGGCTAGAAGAGGCCCTGGTGTGCTGTGACGAGTAGATTAATCCAACTACCACCCACAAGGCCATCCTCATAGGACTTAAGATGTATCTCTGAGTAGCTGTACTGCCTCTGATTTTCTACATTTCCACAATCAACTAGGCTGCAGGCATCAGTATCTATTACCTGCGGATTAGCACTCTCGGGGACCGTTACTACCAAGTAAGAGGACCACACCAAGGTTCGACAAAATCCTAAGACTAGGAGAGCTAAGATCGTATACCTAAGTATCCACCTCATTCCAAAAATAGTGATGAAGTACCGAGAGACCCAATATACAATCTTACAGAAATAATCCCACGCTCGCATCGCCATTGTATAATCAGTTACTCAAATCTCTTTAGCCTGAGTTTCAATGGTTCTTTCATTGATTTGGCTGTCCAGACATCTTTCTCAACCTGAGACTCCACTGGTCCCTTAATTCTGGTGTAGTGAGTCCAACCTTTCTCCGCCGTCCTTATCGCCGTTTCGGTAATTAAAAGAGCCTGGTACAGCCCTTCCCAATCTCAATTGGGTTGTAATTTAATCTCTGTCTATGACTTCACAAGGATCCAAATCCTGGCCGGATTGGATGAACGGCAAAATCGAGAGGTGGAGTCTGTGCAAGTAAACTCTGTCTCCTGAGAAAAGACAAAGAGGAGGACAGGCCCAATATATACTTTCTTAAGAACAAGTCCTTAGTCTCGGGATCAGCAGTCCCCCTGTCGTTCCCAAGTATGGCAACCCAAACAATATTTCATAAGGGGATCGACCCAAATCTTTCCTGGAGCCATTCTCACTCGTAGGAGTGCTTTCGGCAAACATCAGGTCCAGGGGAGTCTGGTCTCTAATATCAATTTGGACAACTGTCTTTTAAGAGTTTGGTTCATCCGCTCGACCCTCCCTGTCGATGGAGGGTGCCAGGGGGTGTGAAAATCCCAGGAGATTTCCAAGCTTTGTATTATTCCCTGGAGCACCTTAGAGGTGAAGTGGCTTCCCTGATCTGAGTCTATATGCTCCACTATCCCAAACTGGGGAACTATCTGCTCAAGAATTATCTTAGACACCCCACTTGCCGTTGCTGCGGCCAGGGGATATGCTTCCACCCAACCGGATAAATGGTCTACTATAATCAACATGTATTTTAAACTTCCTACCCGGGGCAATTCAGTGTAATCCACCTGTATACTCTATAATTGTCTTAGCCCAGGGTCTCTCCCACCGGAGACCTGTTTCCTTTGTACCTTCTTGTTTATCTTCTTACATGTTATACTGCCTTCGCATATCTGTTTGGCAATCGTGTATATCCTTTTACATCCATATTTCCTAAGGACCAAATCACACATTGTCTGCACTCCCCAATGACTCCCCTAATGCAGTGTAGCCACGATTTCTCGCATCAGCATCTTAGATAACAATTCCCGACCATTGGGTAGCACCCATTTCCCTTCTATCATTTTTGTAACCCCTAGTTTTCCCAACTCCTTCTCTTCCCTAGCACTAAATAGCGGTCTCCCTGCAGGTTCCTGTATTGTCGGGATCAGAGTTGCCTCCTCAGCGACTTCATCCGCCAGCCTATTTTCCCTTATGTCGGGATCATCTCCCCTTTGATGACCATTAATGTGGACTATGGCTACCTCCTTTGGCAGCAAAAGGGATTCCAATACTTGCTGAACTAATGCCTCATGGTCCAGTTCTTTACCTCTACTGTTTACCAGTCCTCTCTCCTGCCATATTTTCCCAAATGTGTGTACCACCCCCGAAGGCATACTTAGAATCTGTGTAGACAGTTCCTTCCTTCCCCTCCAGGGCCTTAAGAGCACCTGTTTCAAGCTGATGTTGTGAGGGGGAATCTGCAATCTCCCTCGCTTGCCTTCCCGTGCCCATACTGTGGTGTCTATTTATTTTTCCTGTTTCCCTGGTCAAAAGGGCCATTTTTACTACCAGTTGTCGGTCGCTCACCCCGATCCCTAGTCTTAATAGTATAATTAAGTCTCTTCCTAACAAACTACTTCCTATGTCCGGAATGTATAACAATTGTCCCTCAATTTTTCGTTTCTCACTTTCTCTCTTCATAGGTTCGAATACGGGGAATGTAAAACCTTCCCCCTTTACACTGGACGCTGTTACCTTTTGTTTTGTAAATTGTACACTTTTGGGTATAAATTTTAAGGATGATCGTATTGCCCCCATATCTATTAAGAAAACTGTATCCTTTTTATGAGGTCCCACCTTTAGATTTATCAAGGGTTCCCGGTGGGTCCCCGGGGGCAGGAACCCCTGACACCCCTATTCTTCATTAAAGTTCATAAGCGGTATCGCCTTCTCTTCCCTTTTCAGATCCGGACACTCCTGCTTAAAGTGACCTGTCTTTCCACAGTAATAACATCTCGCCTGTGGGGATTTCCATCTCGATCCCTGTCCCTGTCGACTGGACCCCCTAATGGGTCCTCATCATTCTCTTCCCCTACCTCTACTTTCAACATGCTGCCAGCCATCACTCCAGTTGCTTACTACCGGTTCCACTCTTTTCTTGACTACTTCATCAACTGTGGCCACCATCATTTTTGCCATTTGCTTTTGCTTCTTATCCTCTCTCTTTACAAACACTGTCTGTGCCTCTCATCCAATGATTCCTTACTCCATCCCTCTATTTTCTGAATTTTCTTTTGGATATCCGGCCATGCCTTAGTCACAAAATGTACTTTGAGGAGGCCCTGAGCTACTGGATCCTCAGGATTCATACCTGAATACTTCCTCATTGAGTCCTGCAGCCTCTGTAAAAATGCTGAGGGAGTCTCATCTTTCTCTTGTCGGACCTCAAACACCTTTGTTAAATTCTGAGATTTTTAGGGACTACTTCTCCAATTCCTTTTATTATTAAGTCTTTGAGGTCCTTCATCTGCACTTGGTGATCTAGATTATTGATCCCCCTCATCCTGGGTCTCTGTTGGGAAACTTCTGTTCGGCCGGTATGACTCCTGCCCCGGGGGGTTTGGGGGGGGGATGTTCTCATTCCCACAATCGCATAGCTGCCCCCCCCCAATCATTCCCCTCTCTTCTCCTGTGAAGAGAATATTCAAAATAGACATCAATTCCAACCAAGTGTATAAACTAGGACCTAGGAATTGATCCACTTGTTCAGAAAGAGCAACAGGATCTTCAATAAAGGATTTCACTTCCTTCTTAAAGGTCCTAACCTCTCCGCTCATCAAAGGGGCGCTCACAAAGCCAATCTCGCCCATTCCTATGGGGACTTCCCTTAAAGGATATTGATTTGTCTCGGGGTCCGTTCCTTAGAGTTCGGGAGCAGATAGTTCTTAATATCTTTTTTTTACAGGATAAATGGAAGAAGTTGGGATTGTTTTCCTTGTAGAGAAATAGGCTAAGAGGAGAAATTATAGAAGTCTCAAAACTGAGCAGGCTGGACAGAGGGGACAGTAAGAAACTGTTCCTGCTCTTAAAGAGAAAGAAAAACAAGTGGGCATAGATTTTAAAGTAGTCTTTAAAAGGAGCAAAACTGAAATGAGGAACATTACCGTATGGAAGAGTCATCAAGGTGATTTAATTCAGACATAACTTTTTTTTTAAAAATGATTTTCAAATACAAAAATAGTTATGTGGAAATTGGCATTAGATAATGATGCTCATTTAATGTTGATACAATGGTCACAGTCAAAAAAAACTGCAGAGGCTGGAAAAACACAGCAAACCAGGCAGCATTAGGAAGTGGAGGATTCAATGTTTTGGTGCAACCCTTCTTCAGGGGCTGGGGGTAGATGTAAGGGGAGCTGCAGATAAAGGGGTTGGTGGGGGTGGGGTGAAGTGGGGATAGGTAAAGATAGGCAAAGGGCATGACCCTGGTTGGTTGATGGGAGGAATGAATCCGGTACGTGGCAGGGAGGGGCTGGGAAGAGAATTGGGGGCAGGAAAGGAAGGTTATATGAAACTAGAGAACTCAAATATGGAGTCCTACAGGTAGTAGGCTGCCCAATCAGATGATGAGGTGTTGTTCCTCCAATTTGCAGTTTGGTTCATTGTGGCAATGGAGGAGGGCAAGGATGATCATGTCGGAGAGGGAATGGCAATGGAATTAAAATGGACGTGACTGGGAGGTCCGGTTGGCCCCTGCGGGTCATTGTCCGAGATGGACCAAGTGAATTTGAGGGCGGGTGGAAGCTGTGGGCAAAGTTGATGAACTGCTCCAGTTCAGCCTGGGTACAAAACACTGTTCTGATGCAGTCATGGATGTAATGGAAAAAGAGTTGGGGCAATGTGCCTGTGCAGGTACTGAAGAGGGACTGTTTGATATACCTGAAAAAGAGGCAGGTGTAACTGGGGCCCATCCAGGTCCACATGGCACCCCCTGTTTTTGGAGAAAGTGGGAGGAGTTAAAGGAGTAGTTATTAAGGGTGAGAACTGCTTCGACGAGGTGGAGGAGGGTATTGGTGGAGGGGGATGGATGGGTCTGTTGGAGTGGGAGAAGCAGAGGGCCTGAAGTGGAGTATGGATGTGTACAGTGGTAGTGAAGATAAAGCACTGGGGACCAGGGAACTTGAAGTTGCTGAAGAGATAGAGGACGTGGTTGGTGTCTGGATGTAGGTGGGAAGTGCCTGAACAAGGGGAAAGATGATGGAGTCGAGGTAGGGCATGATGGGTTCAGTGGGGCAGGAGTATGCTGAGAAAATAGGTTGGCCAGGGTAGTTGGGCTTGTGGATCTTGGGGGGGCAGGTAGAACCGGGCAGTGCGGAGTTGGGGGACTATGAGTTTGGAGGCAGTGGAGGGGAGATCACTGGAGGCAAATGAGGCCATTGATTGTGCGAGTGACTTTGGCCGGATGTGTCCCAGTGGGGTCGTGGGCAAGAGGGAGGTAGGGCTTGGTGTCGGAGAGCTGGCACTCTGCCTCTGCGACAGACTACCACCACCCCACCTTTGTCAGCAGATTTGATGGTGAACGGGGGGGTTGGTGCGGACAGAGTGGAGCATTACACATTCAGAGGTGGTGAGGTTGGAGTCGGTGAGGGAGGTGGGGTGGGGAAATTGAGGCAACTGATGTCATGTCAGCAGTCAGCAATGAAGACTTCCAGAGCAGATGCAAGGCTAGTTGGGAGGGGACAGGGGAGGAGGTGGTAACCAAGTGGATGAGGAAGGTTGGAGGTAGGAGAAGGGATCCTCAGAGGGAAGTTGTAAGTTTTTGTCAAAGGAGGCATGGAGGTGGAGGAAGAAGTGCTCCATGTCACGGCAGGAGCAGAATTCATTGCTGTGCGGGCAGAAGGGCATGAACAGGAGCCTTTTCCTGAAGATGGGCCACTCGGCCTCAGAGTTAGAGGTCAGGGAGATAGTGAATATGTAGTAAGGCTCAGGGGTGGGCTTTAGGGGTGTCCTGAATGGCAGGGTGGGTGGGGTGGAAGGGTGATGGCATGTGATGGTTGAAGGTTGGGTGTGGTATGGTGGGTGTTACCTCTGCCATACTTCTGCAATTATGAATTTTTGTGGTTCACTGCACCTCAGATGTGGAATGAGTTACATAGTCTGCATGAGGGAATCTAAAAAGACACTCATGTTCCATATGCAAAGTTTTATGCTCCATCTACCATCTAAAGCCCCTCTTGCATGCCATGCCTAACAATGCCCTCCATGAGCTCCAAGGACCTTTCTTGCCTCCAATGTAAATCTGTGGCACCTCCATGCAAATAGCAGAAACCACAACCACTTTGAAACCTCTGTCTTATGTAAGTGATCATCACAACTGGAAGGCTCTCTTGTGGTGCAGTGGTGGAATCCCTACCCCTGGAGTAGGAGGCCCAAGTTCAAGTCCCATCTGCTCAAATGGTGTGTTATAACATTCCTGACCATGTTGATTAGGAAAAATATGTTAAATGAAATATGTGAACATCATGGGGTTCAGTTTTTGTTGTCTGGTTGGTTGGCATATTTCATTGTTGAGTTGCAAGGTTTGAGATCATGTGGTAATTAAACCATGAACATCATGGGAGTCTGCATTGCCCTTGCCTGGCACAGCACATAATTTAATTGGAAACCTGGGTGATTTATTGGTGGTCGACAAGTACCACAGGTGGTGTAGTCTTGAGTTAAAAAGAAGCTGTGAGGTTGTGTGATGCCATTCAGCCCCTTCAGCTTGTTCCTCTATTCAATAGTTGATCCATAGTCTAACTCCATATAGCAAATAGAGATGCCCAATTGTGGGCTTGAAGCCACAATCCTGAGAAGGGTCTCATGCTCTATCAACTGAGCAAGCTGGGCACAAAAAGGAGGGGCTCTTGTGGCACAATGATAGTGTCCATACCTCTGAGCCAGAAAACGAGGGGTCAATTCCCATCTGGGCCAAAGTAACCCTTGTGTAACAACTCCACCAAAAGCTTGTTTTAAATAAAATGGTTTCCACTTGGGAAGATAGGTCCTTATCTTGGTCTCTTAAAACAGGAAACACCCTGAGAACCTCTTGTAAGACAGTGGTGAGGCCCCGAACTGAGCCAAGAGTTCCAGGTTTAAGTTCTACCTGCTCCAGAAGTGTGTAAGACCATTGGTGAACAGGTTGATTAGAAAATATAAACATCATGCATTTAACATAAAAGCAAAGAGCTGAAACCCATTCAATATTTTCCCTGGAGCTCAACTGATCCAGTGGAGACATTGAGTTTCTTGCAGGGAATACTGAATCATGTGCTGAAATATCTCAGCTACAGAATTGACATCAGAATTGAGCTTCTTATACCTTGAAGGCCAATGAGAGTGGACAATACCATAAAATACTTTGATTCATCTGCAAGCTCAGTTTGATGGCAGCTTGTATTGAGGTCAAGATTAGCAAAACACTTAGCATCACTCACTAGATGAGATTGCTTGTCAGTGCCAAGCATCTTTCTCATTTGCCAGCTTGTTTTTCTGTCGACATATCATTGCAGATTCCTGTCTGATTTTTGTTCTTGCATTTCTTGATGATTTGAATGGATGAGATCCAAGGTGTATGCTCTTTTCCAACTTTCCCAATAATTTCAAAGTCAAATAAGTGCTGAAGATCCTTCTCTACGTTTTCTGACATGAAATGTTGTTATTTGTTGCTGTTGATGAACAACCCACAGTTGATTATGAAGGGTGTTCTAGAGCTTCGATCCAGTGACAGTAAAGAAATGGTGATATAATTCCAAGTCAGATTGGTAAGTGGCTTTATTGTGCAGCTAGCAGATGATGATGGTGTTGCCATATATCTGCTGCACCTTTCATTCCAGATGATAAAAGGTTGAGAGCTTGGAAGGTGCTGTTGGAGGAGCATTGATTGTACACTGCAAAGTCTCTTGTGGATGCTATACACTTCCAATAGCTTTTCACTATGAGGAAGAAAAGGTTTCCTATTCCCTGGCTTGCAGAGATTGGGTCAGGTCTGGAGCTTTATCAATATTTGCTCTATCATGTCACAATCCCAGCTGATGGTGACACTGGATAAGTCAGATCCCAGAATAAAATCCGCATTGATACATTATATATTAAATGTTTGCATTAGATTACCATGATAAGTAGTCACTGAAACATAATCATGTGAAGCTGCTAATGTTCTTTCTTGCCAGAACACAAGAATGTTACATAAAAGAAGGAAATATCAAAAATATACATGTCACTTAAGTACATTCATACAGGAAAAGATTTGCAAACTGTTTTCCAACATTATCCTTTTACTGATGTCAGTTTCAAAGAAAGTAAGTTAAATTTAGAGTTAGGAACTAACTTCTCCAAGTCTATTTCCCTTGAATGCTGGAGACAATTTTACAATTATTTGAGTTCTAGCATAAACCTAACACAATTCTGATGATAGAAATGTTTTCAGTTCTGATAACTTGAAGATTTTTATCAAAGCTTTCCTGACTTGAAACCTCCACCAACTAAAACTTTGTTTGCCTGAATTAAAAGCCTGATTCTTCCTTCTGAACTCAACTTGAAAGCTGAACCTAATGACTTTCTAATTTGTTGTAAAACTCAGCTGTATAAAAAGTTCCATCCCTTCACGCAACAGGAGTACTGCCAAAAGTCATATCCTTACTTGGAATTGATAGATCACCATTTTATTTGCCATTTCGACATTTCTTTTTAAAGTCCTTCACTGAATTGACTCACATCCATTAACCTCTATTTTAAAATAGAAATCCTAACACATTTTACACCTTTTATCAAAGCATGTTTCAATGAAAGCACTTACTTTTATGCAATCAATGGTCACTAATAGTTGGTTGCTGGCATCAGAAAGAGAGCTCAAAAATATATTCAGTGTTTTCTGCTCTTTACATTGCCTGCATTCTTTCAACCTCTCACTGCAGTATGTAGAAGTGGCACTCGTCTGGTAGTATTGGCCTTAATAGTTGATTTCCTGGACAAGCAACAAACACTATATTAAACAGCTTTGAGAAGTTCTGTCTTTATCCAGTGCTCTTTGGTATAGTTCACTATGGAGACACACTTACTTGTTCTTTGATTTCTTGTCCATCATGTTCAATATAATGGAGATCACATTTCGTTTCTAGTTGCTTACAATCATGTGCCATTTTGGTCAATTGTCTATTTTACTACTTGCTAATTATGTTAGAAGACAATTTATTTGTACAATATGTTTTTCTTGGGCATGTAATAATTTGTTGTGCATTTTTTTTTGATGAGTCATGGTAATTTTGTTTAAGATTAACTGTTTCAATTATAGTTGCCAATTCTTCACCTCTATAATTTAGAAGTGAGGATTCCTGATGAAGGGCTTTTTGCCCGAAACGTCGATTTCGCTGCTCCTTGGATGCTGCCTGAACTGCTGTGCTCTTCCAGCACCACTAATCCAGAATCTGGTTTCCAACATCTGCAGTCATTGTATTTACCTGCTTTTTACATCTGCTTGCAAAACCTGCCATCATGCTTTTGAAACATCAGTGAGTGGGAATATGGATGGTGGCTCTCAATGCATATCAAAAACTGAGATTAGGCATAAGTGGTACCATATTGATGAGTAGCCTCCTGTGAGAATCTCATACAGTTTCACTCCAATTAAAGTATGGTGCTCTCCAAATAGTCGAGCACTTTTAAAAAGATTTTCATACCTCAAAGCAGTGTTTGATTTTTCTCTGCTCGTTGGTTTCTTCACATGAATTACACATGAGGAATTCATTAAGGATCTAGAATCTGAACTGCACGTGCTGTTAAAACATTGATTGCTCTTTCTCTTTCTAGATTCACTCAAATAATGAATGTCTGAGTATTAAGTGGGTGAAATGCATAGTGCAACTTTCAACACATTAAATTGTATATCTGAGACAGCCTTTTGTAGAATGACTTAACCTAAAGATGACACATCTAACTACATGTTCCACTACTGGAGCTCTAAAGTGTCAGCCTGGATTATCATCTTCAAGTAAGATTAGAATCCATGCGTTTGACTCAAATGTGACAGTACTCCTGTTGAGCAAAGCTATTGCATGGAATTTATCACTTACTGCTGTTATATTCGCCAAATGAGATACCAGTTCATGGTAGTATAATTAACAATTTAATTAAAAATTGGTTTATGAAACTAGAAATTTGAAATGGATATTCTGCTGGCAAGAAGTGTGGTGAGCTGTTGTCCCAGTGATTCAGAGCATCTAAGTTTTCTCAAAGCAGGAGAAAATGATGTCTGTTTTGTCATAAGAAAAGTCACTTTCCCAGCTGTAACTTGAGTCAGCTTTACATTAAGTACTTTGAGCAAATTTGAAAGTATGGAATATGAGAAAGCGCCTTTATTTCATTGTTTATCTTATGTATCCATCTGCAATTTAGACGTTTTTCCCCTTAGAAAACAAATCAAGGATTATAAATTTCACTGCACCCTGGGAAAGGTCTCGCCACTTTACAAGTTTTGTAATGGCAGTGTGCTGCACAGAAACAGAAGGCATGAGTAGAATAATGAACATGAGAGTTTCTTCTGTAGTAAACATCAGACTTACCGAGCAACGACTATACTCAGTTAGAGAGGTTTAATGCATAGCGCTATGTGAAGAATTCAGAATTTATAGGTGTCAATTGGAAGTTTCTCCATCCTATGTATTTTCTTCCTAGAGTGAAATTATGATTGTAGAAGCTTCACATGAGAATCCAAGCACCAAAGCACTCTTCCGGTGTTGGATCTGAACCTCAGTCCATTCTCCTGCTCTGCATTCAAACAGTTTTTGGCACCAGATGTGCTCTTCCCATTCTCCATTCCATATCTGCCTTCCCTCCACTGCCACAAGAGGCTGCTGCTTAACCTTACACACAATACCCCCACACACCCCCTCTTACTCCACTATTGGACAACTTCAGCCCCTCCCTTCACTGCCAAACCTACTTTCCCATCCTCTTTCCCCTGCCATAGAATCAGTTTCTACTAGTCACCCAGTCCACCCCAAATCCTGGATCATTTCCTGACCTCCTTTCTTCCTGGCACCCTATCACCCAACACATTTAGCATCCTAATGTCTTCTCACTTGGCACTCTACTCCCACCCAGCTGGCACCCTACATATCTGGCATCATCTACCTCATGGCACCCTACCTCACTTACATTTAGCAGCCTATCTTCCCACATGGTGTTTAAGCCTTTAAATTCCAGAATACAGCAGCTCTCTGCTGTGAAAGAATTCATCTTCAGGCAGCTTGAAAGAACTGTCACAATGGAAGTACGACCCACATGAGTATGTCCTGATTATAATCCCATATCAGAAATTCAAGCCCACTCCTTTTGTTAAGTAAAAGGCATAGAGTGACTCTGGAAAACAGCTCGATTCCAAAACTTATCTAAATGCAGAGTTTATTTTTAAAAGCTTTTGTATCAATAAACTGCAGATTAAACTACTTAGGGCAGCCTGCAGTTCAGATAATTTTAAATGTTTATTACTATGGAAAACTGAAAAATGTGTTGCTGGAAAAGCGCAGCAGGTCAGGCAGCATCCAAGGAGCAGGAGAATTGATGTTTCGGGCATAAGCCCTTTTTCAGGAAACGCCCAAGCTCCCTGAAATCCTGTCTTACATCCCTATCACTCTTTCTACCTATGTTGTTGGTACCTACATGGACCACGGCTGCTCACCCTCTCCCTTCAGGACCCTAAAAATACGATCCGAGACATCACGGACCCTGGCACCTGGGAGGCATCACACCAACCGCTAGTCTTGTTCGTTCCCAACAAACCTTCTATCAGAGCCTCCAACGATTGAGTCCCCGATGACTAACACTCTCCTCCTTTCCCTCCTTCCCTTCTGTGCAACATGGATGTTGCAGGTTCCAGGGTTTAGATCTTTCATAAAAAACAGGCAAGGTGGTAAAAGAGGTGGCGGCGTGGCCTTGTTAGTCAAGGATAGTATAACGATGGCTGAGAGAATTTTTGATGAGGATTCGTCTACTGAGGTAGTGTGGGCTGAGGTTAGAAACAGGAGAGGAGCGTTCACACTGCTTGCAGTTTTTTATAGGCCTCCGCAGAGTTCCAGGGAGGTGGAAGAGAGGATTAGCAAAACTATTCTGAGTAGGAGTGAAAGGAACAGGGTGGTCATTATAGGGGACTTTAACTTCCCTAACATTGACTGGAAATGTTATAGTTCTAGTACGTCAGATGGATCAGTTTTGTCTAATGTGTACAGGAGGGCTTCCTGACACAGTTTGTCAAAGGGCCAACAAGATGGGAGGCCACACTGGATCTGGTGCTTGGTAATGAATCAGGCCAGGTGTTCGATTTAGTTGTAGGTGAGCACTTTGGAGAGAGTGACCATAATTCAGTTACGTTTAGTTTAGCGATGGAAAGGGATAGGTACATGCCACAGGTCAAGAGTTATTGATGGGGCAAGGGAAATTATAATGCGATTAGGCAAGAATTAGGATGCATTGAATGAGGTAGCAAAATACAGGGGATGCAGACAATCGAAATGTGGAGCTGGTTTATGGAACAGATATTGTGTGTCCTTGATAGGTATGTCCCTGTCAGACAGGGAGGAAGTGATAAGGTAAGGGAACCATGGTTTACTATAGAGATTGCATCTCGTGTTAAGAAGAAGAAGGAGGCTTATGCGTTGATGAGGCAAGATGGTTCAGATGAGGCGATGGAGCGTTACAGATCAGCTAGGAAGGATTTAAAGAGAGAGTTAAGAAGAGCAAAGAGAGGACACGAACAGTCTTTAGCAAATAGAATAAAGGAGAACCCTAAAGCTTTCTATAGGTATGTGAGGAATAAAAGGATGATTAGGATAGGAATAGGGCCAGTCAAAGATAGAAGTGGGAAGTTGAGTGTGGACCCTATAGAGATCGGAGAGGTGCTAAATGAATATTTCTCATCGGTGTTCATTCAGGAAAAGGAGAATATTGTAGAGGAGAAGAATTAGGTACGAGACAATAGACTAGAAAGGATTGAGGTTAGTTACGCACAGGTGTAATCAATTCTAGAAGGAGTGAAAGTAGACAAGTCCCCTGGGCCGGATGGGATTTATCGGAGGATTCTCTGGGAAGCTAGGGAGGAGATAGCAGAGCCTTTGACTTTGATATTTGAGTCATCATTTTCTACAGATTTAGTACCTGAGGACTAGAGGATTGCAAATGTGCTATTGTTCAAGAAGGGCAGCAGAGATGACCCAGGTAATTATAGACCAGTGAGCCTTACTTCTGTTGCAGGAAAGGTTTTGGAAAAGATTGTAAGAAATAAGATTTATAATCATCTAGCTAGCAACAATTTGATTTCAGATAGTCAACATGGTTTCGTCAAGGGCAGGTCGTGTCTCACAAACCTCATTGAGTTTTTTGAGAAGATGACCAAGCATGTAGATGAGGGTGGGGCAGTTGACGTGTTATACATGCACTTCAGTAAAGCCTTTGATAAGGTTTCACATTGTAGGTTGTTGGAGAAAATGTAGGGGCATGGAATTGAAGGTGATTTAGCAGTTTGGATTAGAAACTGGCTTTCTGGAAGAAGGCAGCGGGTGGTGGTTGATGGAAGATATTCAGTCTGGAGTCCGGTTACTAGTGGTGTGCCACAAGATCTGTTTTGGGATCACTGCTGCTTGTCATTTTTATAAATGACTGAGATGCAGGCATAGGTGGATGGATTAGTAAATTTGCAGACGACACGAAAGTTGGTGGAGTAGTGTACAGTTTGGAAGAATGTTACAGGTTGCAGGGGAACTTGTATAAACTGCAGAATTGGGCTGAGAGGTGGCAAATGGAGTTCAATGCAACTAAATGTGAGGCAATACACTTTGGGAAGAATAACAGGAAGGCAGAGTACTGGGTCAATGGAAAGATTCTTCGTAGTGTGTATGTGCAGAGAGATCTTGGAATCCATGTGCATAGATCCCTGAAAGTTGCCACCCAGGTGGATAGTGCTGTGAAGAAGGCATAAGGTATGTTAGGTTTCATTGGTAGAGGGATTGAGTTCTGAAACCACAATATCATGCTGCAACTATACAAAACGCTGGTGTGGTCACACTTGGAATATTGTGTACAGTTCTGGTTGCCCCATTACAGAAAGGATGTGGAAGCATTGGAAAAGGTGCAGAGGAGATTTACCAGGATGTTGCCTGGTCTGGAGGGAAGATCTTATGAGGAAAGGCTGAGAGACTTGGGTCTGTTCTCTTTGGAAAGAAAAAGGCTAAGGGGGGATTTGGTAGAGACATACAAGATGATCAGAGGATTAGATAGGGTAGACAGTGAAATATTTTATCCTAGGATGATGATGTCACCTTGTACGAGAGGGCATAGCTACAAATTGAGGGGTGATAGATTTAAGACAGATACCAGAGGAAAGTTCTTTACACGAGAGTGGTAAGGGCGTGGAATGCCCTACCTGCTAATGTAGTCAACTCAGCCACATTAGGGAGATTTAAAAAATCCTTAGATAAACACATGGATGATTTTGGGATAGTGTAGGGTGACGAGCTGAGAATAGTTCACAGGTCGGCGCAACATTGAGGGCCGAAGGGCCTGTTCTGTGCTGTATTGTTCTAAAAAGATAGGCAGGTGGGTGGAGGGGTGCAGTTGCCTTATTAGTAAGAAATGAACTAGGGTCAGATGGTGTAGAATCTGTATCGGTAGAATTGAGGAACTGCAAAGGTTAAAAAAAGTTGGCATTATACACAGGCCTCCAAACAGTTGTCAGAAGCTGGGGTGCAAGATACACATGGAGACAGAAAAAAAAAATGTGTCGGCAAGGCAAAGCAAAATTACAGTGATGATGGGGGATTGCAATATGCAGGTGGACTGGGAAAATCAGGTTGGTAGTGGATTGCAAGAAAAATAATGTGGAATGTCTACGAGATGGCTTTTTGGAGCAGCTTGTTATGGAGCCCACTGGGGAATAGGCAATGCTGGATTTAGTGTTGTATAATGAGGCAGACTTGATAAGGCAGCTTAAGATGAAGAAACCCTTAGGAGACAGTGTTCAGAATATGATTGAATTTACTCTGCAATTTGAGGAGAAGATAGAATCAGAGGTAACAGTATTACAGCTGAATAAAGGCAACTACAGATGTATGAGGGAGAAACATAAAACAGAACAATATAGCACAGCCCTTCAGCCCTTGATGTTGTGCTGACCTTCTATCCTACTAAGCTCAGACTAATGTACATACCCATTGTTGTACTATGCGCCAATCCAAGATTTGCTTAAATGTCCCTAATGTATCTGACTCTACCATCACTTCTGGCAGTGCATTCCATGCACCCACCACTCTGTAAATAATCTACCTCTGACATCTCCCCTAAATCTTCCTCCAATCATATTAAAATTATGCCTGCTCATGATAGCTATTTCCACCCTGGCCATCCACTCTATGCCTCTCATCATCTTGTAAACCTCTAATAAGTACCTCTCATCATTCTTCATTCCAAATGAGAAAAGCCCTAGCTCCCTCAACCTTTCATAGACATGCCCTCCAGTCCAGACAGCAACCTGGTAAATCTCCTGTGCACTCTCTAAAGCTTCCTCATCCTTCCTATAATGAGGCGACCAGAACTGAACACAATATTCTAAGTGTGGTCTAATCAGGATTCTATGGAGCTGCAGCATAACCTCGTGGCTCTTAAACTCAATGCCCCTGTTAATGAAAGCCAAAAGATTATATGCCTTATTGACAAACCTATCAACTTGGTGGCAACTTTGAGGGATCTATGGACATGGACCCCAAGATCCTGCTGTTCCTCCATACTGCCAAGAATCATGTCTTTCAAAGTGAATGACTTCACACTTTTCCAGGTTGAATTCCATCTGCTACTTCTCAGCCCAGCTCTGCCAATTGCAACCAACAATAGCCTCCACACTATCCACAACTCCATCAACCTTTGTGTCATCAGCAAACTTGCTAACCCACTCTCCCACTTCCTCATCCAAATTATTTATAAAAATCACAAAGATCCCAGAAACAATCTCTGCGCAACACCACTGGTTATCCAAGCTCCAGGCTGAATACTTTCCATCTACCACCACCCTGTCTTCAATAGGCCAGACTACTCTGTATGCAGACAGCCAGATTACCCAGTATCCCATGCCTCCTTACTTTCTGAATGAGCCCACTTTTGGGAACCTTATCAAAAGCCTTGTTAAAATCCATGTGCACCACATCCACTGCTTTACCTTCAATGCATTTTGTTACATAGTCAAAACATTCAATAAGGTTTGAAAGACATGACCTGCCCCTCAAAGCCATGTTGACTATCTCTAATCAAACTATGGTTTTCAAATAATCATAAATCCTGTATCTCAGAATCCTCTCCAATACTTTGCCCACCATAGCCTTAAGACTGACTGGTCTGTAATTCCCAGCATTATTCTTATTCCCTTTCTTGAACAAGGAAATTACATTTGCCACCCTCCAATCATCTGGCCAATAGACAATAGACAACAGGTGCAGGAGTAGGCCATTCTGTCCTTCGTGCCTGCACCACCATTCAATATGATCATGGCTGATCATCCTTAATCAGTATCCTGTTCCTGCCTTATCTCCATAACCCTTGATTCCACTATCCTTGAGAGCTCTATCCAACTCTTTCTTAAATGAATCCAGAGACTGGGTCTCCACTGCCCTCTGGGGCAGAGCATTCCACACAGCCACCACTCTCTGAGTGAGAAGTTTCTCCTCATCCCTGTCCTAAATAGTTTACCCTGTATTTTTAAGCTGTGTCCTCTGATTCGGCACTCACCCATCAGCAGAAACATGTTTCCTACCTCCAGAGTGTCCAATTCTTTAATAATCTTATATGTCTCAATCAGATCCTCTCTCAGTCTTCTAAACTCAAGGGTATACAAGCCCAGTCGCTCCAGTCTTTCAGCGTAAGGTAATCCCGCCATCCCAGGAATTGACCTTGTGAACCTACGCTGCACTCCCTCAATAGCCAGAATGTCTTTCCTCAAATTTGGAGACCAGAACTGCACACAATACTCCAGGTGTGGTCTCACCAGGGCCCTGTATAGCTGCAGAAGAACCTCTTTGTTTCTATACTCAATCCCTCTTGTTATGAAGGCCAGCATGCTATTAGCCTTCTTCACTACCTGCTGTACCTTCATGCTTACCTTCATTGACTGGTGTACAAGAACACCCAGATCTCTTTGTTCTGCCCCTTTACCTAAATTGATTCCATTTAGGTAGTAATCTGCCTTCCTGTTCTTGCCACCAAAGTGGATAACCATACATTTATCCACATTAAACTGCATCTGCCATGCATCTGTCCAGGTCACCCTGTAATCTCCTAACATCCTCCTCACATTTCACTCTGCCACCCAGCTTAGTATCATCAGCAAATTTGCTAATGTTATTACTAAAACCATCTTCTATATCATTAATATATATTGTAAAAAGCTGCGGTCCCAGCACTGATCCCTGCGGTACTGCACTGGTCACTGCCTGCCATTCCGAAATGGAGCTGTTTATCATTACGCTTTGTTTCCTGTCAGCCAACCAACTTTCAATCCAAGTTAGTACTTTGCCCCCAATACCATGTGCCATAATTTTTCTCACTAACCTCCTATGTGGGACTTTATCAAAAGCTTTCTGAAAGTCCAGGTACACTACATCTACTGGATCTCCCTCGTCCGTCTTCAGAGTTACATCCTCTCCAATGGCCCTACTCCAATGGATAGTGAGGACACTAAGATTATCACCAAAGGTGCAGCAATCTCTTCCCTTACTTCCTGTAGTAACCTTGAGTATATCCCGACCCAGGGGATTTACTATCCTAATGATTTTCAAAATTTTCAGCACATCCTCCTTCTTAACATCAACCGTTCAAGCATATCAGTCTGTTTCACTCTGTCCCCAGAAATGCCAATGTCCCTCTCAATAGTGAATACTAAATCAAAGTATTAATTAAAGACCTCTACTACCTCCTCCATCTTGAGACACAAGTTCCCTCCACTTTCACAGTTCAGTCCCACCCTCACTCTGGCCATCCTCTTTTTCTTCACAATAGTACAGAGCCTTAGGGGTTTCCTTAATCCTACGTGCTAAAGCTTTTTCATGCCCACTTCTAGCTCTCCTAAGTCCATTCTTGTAACCCTTTAGAGTCTTGCCAATTCCTGTCCCCTTAACCTTAAGTAAGCTTCCTTCTTCTTGACTAGAAGTTCCACATCCCTTGTCACCCAAGGTTCTTTCAATCTACCATCCCCTCCTTGCCTCAGTTGGACATCCCTGTCCAGCACAATCAGCAAGGGCTCCCTAAACATCCTCCACATTTCTGTCATTCATTTCCCTGAGAACATCTGCCCAATTTAGATGTCCCAGTTCCTGCTTAATAGCTTATAATTCCCCTCCCCCCGTCAAATGCTTTCCCATACCATCTCCTCCT
Source organism: Chiloscyllium plagiosum (assembly GCF_037043375.1). NCBI lineage: Eukaryota > Metazoa > Chordata > Chondrichthyes > Orectolobiformes > Hemiscylliidae > Chiloscyllium > Chiloscyllium plagiosum. Next base: position 67,448,176 of record NW_028270144.1, read on the forward strand.
ATTCCTCTCCATGAGTATAATAAAGGATAGGGAGTTGTGATCACTATCACCATAATGCTCTCCCACCAAGAGATCGGACACCTGGTATGGTTTGTTGCTAAGTAGCAAATCCAATGTGGCCTCCCCTCTAGTCAGCCTATCCTTGAGTCAGGAACCCTTCCTGGACACCTGAAAAACTGCTCCATCCAAACTATTTGAACTAGAGAGGTTCCAGTCAATATTAGGAAAGTTAAAGTCACCCATGACAACAACCCAGTTACTTCTGCACCTTCATAAAATCTGCCTCCCAATCTGTGCCTCTTTGTCTCTGTTGTTATTTGGGGTTTTAGATTAGATTAGATTACTTACAGTGTGGAAACAGGCCCTTCGGCCCAACAAGTCCACACCGACCCACCAAGTGTAACCCACCCAGACCCATTCTCCTACATTTAGTCCTTCACCTAACACTACGGGCAATTTAGCATGGCCAATTCACCTAACCTGCACATTTTTGGATTGTGGGAGGAAACCGGAGCACCCGGAGGAAACCCACGCAGACACAGGGAGAATGTGCAAACTCCACACAGAGAGTTGCCTGAGGTGGGAATTGAACCCAGGTCTCTGGCGCTGTGAAGCAGCAGTGCTAACCACTGTGCTACCATGGGAGGCGTGGGGGTGGGGGGGGGGGGGGGGGGGTGTAGAAAGCTTCCAATAAAGTGACTACTCTTTTCCTGTTTCTGAATTCCACCCATACTGATTCTGGACAAAACCTTCCTCATGGCCTCCCTTTCTGCAGCAGTGATACTATCCCTGATTAGCAATGCCATTCCTCCACCTCTTACCTCACCCTCTATTCCTTTTGAAACATCTAAATCCTGGAATTGTAGAATTGACTGGGAGAGGGGCCAAGCAGGAAGGACAGTGGAACAGCCATGGCAGGGGTTTCTGAGAGTAATTCAGGAGACACAGCAGAGATTCATTCTGAGGAAAGGGAAGCATGGTACAGGGAGGATGTGGCAAACATGGCTGACTGGACCAGTCAGGGATAGCATAAAAGTAAAAAAGAGAAAGCATGCAGTGTGGCGAAATGCAATGGGAAACCAGAGGATTGGGAATCTTTAAAAACCAAACCGAGTGCAATAAAGAAATAAAGAGGGCGATTAAATGAGGGTAAGCTGGCCAGCAGTATAAAAGAAGACTAAGAGTTTCCTTGATATATAAACAGCAAAAAGAGAGGCAGAAGTGGACATTGGGCCACTGGAAAATGACACAGGAGAGATAGCAGTGGGGAGCAAGGAAGTGGCTGAGGAAGGATACAAATGCTACAGGAAGGATAGGAAGGGAGGCAAGAGAGGAGGGGGAGTGGCATTTTTGATAAGGGATAGCATTACAGCTGTGCTGAGGGAGGATACTCCTGGAAATACATCCAGGAAAGTTATTTGGGTGGAGCTGAGAAATAAGAAAGGGATGATCACCCTATTGGGATTGTATTATAGATCCCCTAATAGTCAAAAGGAAATTGAGAAACAAACTTGTAAGGAGATCTCAGGCTATCTGTAAGAATAATAGGGTAGTTATGGTAGGGGATTTTAACTTTCCAAACATCGACTGGGACTGCCATAGTGTTAAAGGTTTACATGGAGAGGAATTTCTTAAGTGCGTAGAAGACAATTTTCTGATTCAGTATGTGGATGTACCTACAAGAGAAGGTGCAAACCTTACCTACTCTTGGGAAATAAGGCAGGGCAGGTGACTGAGGTGTCAGTGGGGGAGCACTTTGGGGCCAGCAACCATAATTTTATTAGTTTTAAAATAGTGATGGAAAAGGATAGACCAGATCTAAAAGTTGAAGTTCTAAATTGGAGAAAGGCCAATTTTCACGGTATTAGGCAAGAACTTTCAAAAGCTGATTGAAGGCAGATGTTCACAAGTAAAGGGACGGCTGGAAAATGGGAAGCCTTCAGAAATGAGATACGAGAATCCAGAGAAAGTATATTCCTGTTCGGGTAAAAGAAAAGGCTTATAGGTATAGGGAATGCTGGATGACTAAAGAAATTGAAGGTTTGGTTAAGAAAAAGAAGGAAGCATATGTCATGTACAGACAGGATAGATTGAGTCAATCCTTAGAGTATAAAGGCAGTGGGAGTAAACTTGAGAGAAATCAGGAGGGCAAAACGGGGACATGAAATAGCTTTGACAAATAGAATTAAGGAGAATCCAAAGGGTTTTTACAAATATATTAAGGACAAAGGGTAACTAGGGAGAGAATAGGGCCCCTCAAAGATCAGCAAGGCGGCCTTTGTGTGGAGCCACAGAAACTGGGGGAGATACTAAATGAATATTTTGCATCAGTATTTACTGTGGAAAAGGATATGAAAGATATAGACTGTAGGGACATAAATGGTGACATCTTGCAAAATGTCCATATTACAGAGGAGGAAGTGCCGGATGTCTTGAAATGGTTAAAGGTGGATAAATCTTCAGGACCTGATCAGGTGTACCGTAGAACTCTGTGGGAAGCTAGAGAAGTGATTGTTGTGCCCCTTGCTGAGATATTAGTATCATCGATAGTCACAGGTGATATGCCGGAAGACTGGAGGTTGGCAATCGTGGTGCCACTGTATAAGAAGGACGGTAAAGACAAGCGAGGGAACCATAGACCAGTGAGCCTGACCTCGGTGGTGGGCAAGTTGTTGGAGGGAATCCTGAGGGACAGGATGTACATGTATTTGGAAAGGCAAGGACTGATTCGGGATAGTCAACATGGCTTTGTGCGTGGGAAATCATGTCTCACAAACTTGATTGAATTTTTTGAAGAAGTAACAAAGAAGATTGATGAGGGCAGAGCAGTAGATGTGATCTATATGGACTTCAGTAAGGTGTTCGACAAGATTCCCTATGGGAGACTGGTTAGCAAGGTTAGATCTCATGGAATACAGGGAGAACTAGCCATTTGGATACAGAACTGGCTCAAAGGTAGAAGACAGAGGGTGGTGGTGGAAGGTTGTTTTTCATACTGGAGGCCTGTGACCAGTGGAGTGCCACAAGGATCGGTGCTGGGCCCTCTACTTTTTGTCATTTATATAAATGATTTGGATGCGAGCATAAGAGGTACAGTTAGTAAGTTTGCAGATGACACCGAAATTGGAGGTGTAGTGGACAGTGAAGAGGGTTACCTCAGATTACAACAGGATCTTGACCAGATGAGCCAATGGGCTGAGAAGTGGCAGATGGAGTTTAATTCAGATAAAAGCGAGGTGCTGCATTTTGGGAAAGCAAATCTTAGCAGGACTTATACACTTAATGGTAAGGTCCTTGGGACTGTTGCTGAACAAAGACACCTTGGAGTGCAGGTTCATAGCACCTTGAAAGTCTAGTCACAGGTAGATAGGATAGTGAAGAAGGTGTTTGGTATGCTTTCCTTTATTGGTCAGAGAATGGAGTACAGGAGTTGGGAGGTCATGTTGTGGCTGTACAGGACATTGGTTAGGCCACTGTTGGAATATTGCATGCAATTCTGGTCTCCTTCCTATCAGAAAGATGTTGTGAAAATTGAAAGGGTTAGAAAAGATTTACAAGTATTTTGCCAGGGTTGGAGGATTTGAGCTACAGGGAGAGGCTGAACAGGTTGGGGCTGTTTTCCCTGGAGCGTCAGAGGCTGAGGGGTGACCTTATAGAGGTTCACAAAATTATGAGGGGCATGGATAGGGTAAATAGACAAAGTCTTTTCCCTGGGGTTGGGGAGTCCAGAACTAGAGGGCATAGGTTTTGGGTGAGAGGGGAAAGATATAAAAGAGACCCAAGGGGCAACTTTTCACGCAGAGAGTGGTACATGTATGGAATGAGCTGCCAGAGGAAATGGTGGAGGCTAGTACAATTGCAACATTTAAGAGGCATTTGGATGGGTATATGAATTGGAAGGGTTTGGAGGGATATGGGCTGGGTGCTGGCAGGCGGGACTAGATTTGGTTCGGATATCTGGTCGGCATGGACACATTGGATTGAAGGGTCTGTTTCCATGCTGTACATCTCTATGACTCTATGACTAAATAATTACTTTGTGTCAGTCTTCATGGTGGACAACAAAAGTAATATTGCAAAATTCAGAGTGATGTTTGAGAGCCAAGTATGATGGCCATCACCAAGGAGAAGGTGCTAGAAATACTGAATGGCCTGAAGGTGGACAAATAACCTGGACCAGATGGAGTACACCTCAGAGGTCTAAAGTAGATACCTGAAGAGATAGTGATGTTAGTGGTGATTTTTCAGAAAAATCGCTTGAATAAAGAAAGGTCTCAGGACTGGAAACATTCCTGACATTATACTTCTTTCAAAAGGGAGTATGACAAAAGACAAAATTACAGACTCATTAGCCTCACCTTGGTCATGACTAAGATCCTGGAATCTATTATGAAGGATTAGATTTCTGAATACTTGGGAGTATATGGTAACATAGAGCAAAGCCAGCTTTGTTTCATCAAGGGGAGGTCATGCCTGACAATTCTGCTCAAATTCTTTGAGGAGATAATAAGCAGATTAGATGAAGAGCCAATAGATATTATTCACCTGAACTTCAAGAAGGCCTTTGACAAAGTATCACACAGGAGGCTATGGAGTAAAATAAGGGTCTCTGGGGTCAGAGGCAATGTGCTAGCATAGATAGAAGCTTAGTTGTCTGGCAGATAGCAGAGAATGGGAATAAAAGGGTCCTTCCCAGGGTGGCAGCTGGTGAAAGTGGTGTTCTATAAGCTCAGTGTTGGGACCACAACTTTTCACGTCAATGATCTAGATGAAGGAACTGAGGGTATTCTGGCTTAAGTTTGCAGATGATACAAAGATAGGTCGAGGGACAGGCAGCATTGAGGAGATAGAGAATGCAGAAGGATTTGGACTGGTTAGGAGAGTGGGCAAAGAAGTGGCAGATGGAGTACAATGTGGGAAAACATGTACTTTGTTAGGACGAATAGAGGCATGGACTTTTTCTAAATGGGGAGAAAATTCCAAAGTCTGAAGTGCAAAGAGACTTGGGAATTCTAGTCCTGGATGCTATCAAAGTAAACTTGTAGGTTGAATCAGTAGCTAGGAAGGGCAAATGCAATGACGACATTTATTTTGAAAGAACTTGAATATAAAAGCAAGGATGTACCTGAGGCTGTAAAGCTCTGGTCAGACCACATTTGAAGTATCGTGTGCAGTTTTGGACACCATATCTAGGAAGAATGTACTGGACTTGGAGCGTACTCAGAGGAGATTCACAAGAATGGTCCCAGGACCGAAAAGCTTAATGTATGAGGAACGTTTGAGGACTGTGGGTCGACATCCAAATGGATGTTAGAGGAATGAGTGGGAATCTAATTGAAACTTACAGAATACTGGATGGCTTGGACAGAGTGGACATTAGGAAGATGTTTTCATTGGTAGGAGAGACTGAGACCTGAGGGCACAGCCTTAGAGTAAAGGGGAAAACTTTTAGAATGGAGATATGGAAAAACTTCAGCCAGAGTGGTGAATCTATGAAATTCATTGCTACAGAAGGCAGTGGAGGCCAAGTCATGAAGTATATTTAAAACTGAGATAGATAGGTTCTTGTGTATCAAGGGGGATCAAGTGTTATGGGGAGAAAGTGAGCGAATGGGGTTGAGAAACTTATCCGCCATGATTGAGAGCAGATTCAATGGGCTGAATGGCCTAATTTCTCCTCCTATATCTAATGATCTTATGAGGGAGGACGGTGGGATTTCTTTCATGGCATTGGAATTGCAGGATTTTGCAATTACATTACTGGTGATATTTCATCAGGATTTGTCTGTTGTACATTATCTATCTTCCTGACGTGTACAAAAGGGCTAGTAGCACTGCAGGCATGGGGACCACGGAGTTTGTTTTTGCAAGGTTTGAGGACTTCACCAAATTCACCTTCATTTCGCATGTGCCAAAAGCTGTGTTCCTCCATCTGAAGTGATGTTGACTTGAATCGTCAATACAGCCCTCACTGAACAGTCTTCAAAAAGGTATGAGAATTGATCCAAGTTGTTCAATGACTCACTGTGGACATTGATAGTCAAGGGACAGCATTATGCAATGGGGAGTATGGAGGTCCGCTCTCTTCTGCATTTTTAGCCTAAGACCTGTTCTTCTGCTCACCTCTTTGAGCCATCAATAATGTATTGGAGTTCAGCCTCCAATTCTGTGTAACTGCAATTCAAAAGTTTAGGTTGGAGTGGCCTCAATTCTGGATTGGTGGCAATGTGTAGTTTGGTTAGCTCCATGTGTTTGAGGTGAAGTGTTGCAGTAAGTAGTGCAATAGTACAATGGCACGATCCTGTCTGGCTTAATTTTGTACAAGTACTGGGTCTGTGATAAGTGGTTAGTGAGGATCACAGCTTGCATGTGATCACGTAGCAGGTAGAGGGTGATGAGGAATTTCTATAGACAGTCAAATTTGAGGAGGAAGCTTCACAATCTCACCTAACTGTCAAAGTTAAAAGCCTTTGTGAGTTGGAAAGGGTGTCATATTGCTGTTGCTCTCTTCGTGAGGAGTCATAAAGCAGATACTTGAGTCAGTAGGTGGTGATTGCAGAGAATCTTGCAATCATCTTCCGTATGCTGGACAGCAGGGAGACACCTCTGAAGTTAGCTACAGTTAGTTTTATCTCCTTACTTGAAGGTAGTCATGATTACAGCATCTCCTAGATCTGCTGGCATGGCCTCTTCCTTCCAGATGAGGATAATGAAACTATTTATTGCAAAAGTGCTTTCTTGCTGTATTTCAGATTCTCAGCAGGGTTTTCAGCTGCCCTTGCAGCACTGTTGCCAATGCAGCTTCTCAATCTCATATCGGGTTGGGATTGTTCTGAGGTGACAGAATGTGGGATGTCAATTTATAACACCTACAGATCAAGATTCTGGGGTGTTTATTTGCAGATCCTTATCTGCTATGTAACATCTCAGATGGTCCTCCTTTACAATACTAAATCAATAAATCACAATAAGTAATTTTCCTAATTTCTGTACTCCACTTTTTATTATTCTTTCAATCTGTACATTGTACAGCTTTGAAATTTAAAATGCATGTGTAGAGTTGAACATTATTCATTGCCCTATTCAGGGTGTTAACAAACAAATAAGAGAACCGTTGTTAGAAAGGTTTTAAAAAGGCTCAATCTTCTGGGAAAGGGAAAGGTCATTTTTAAAGATCTTATTGGAAGGAAAAGGCAGATAAGCGTTTATATTTATAAAAGAAACAATTACTTAAGTTCTTCACTCAGAACAAATTGAAAACATTTCAAATGTGAAATAGCCAAATATCTGCCAATCTGTTATGTTTATTCAACAATGGAAATGTCATGTCCTCAAAGTTATTTATAGAGACTGATTAAAATAACCATTCATAGTTTGGCATTCAAAACTATCTTGCACCAAGGGCATAATTATCACTTGTTCCTGGGACAAACCAATCTCCTTGCAACTGTACACGAATGGCAGAAGCATGTTTTAATTTTGGCACATGAAGGAAACTGTTCACTGTCTTGCAGGATTTGACTTCTCTACAGTGGCATCATTCAAAGAAATCAAACAGTAAAGCAACAATTTCTCAGGTCATGCCTGTACCTGGGACAGAAATGAAGTTGTGATTCTCTGCTAAATACGTTCATCCTCTTTCTTGGATGGCTAAGGTTCAGATTATGTGCTCTCAAGGTCATAATTAGCACTATTTTCATTAGCTTTCCCCAAATGAAATGTCCATAATAGAAGGAAGAAAAAAAAGCAGCCAATTACGTGCAGATTCTATGTATGTCTTCAGATATGTCTTTATCATAAAACATAGAAGATATATATAGCTGTAGCAATATCAAAAATCAAGGTCAATTAGGAGCTCATTATGAGAAATAATAAAATTGATTTGCAACCATATCTTTTCAGCTTGGTAATTTTTAGTGTTAATACTGTGGTGAGGAGCTTCATTAGAACACTTAAGAGAAGACATCCAGCGACTACCCTGAAAATTATCAAGAACTTATTTCTTCTGGTAATAAGGCTTGTCAAATGATTCAAATTAATGAGTTGGGATGGAAAGAATTATAACAATAAGGAGTACTCCATATCTTGGATAATAAATTTGAATAGCTTATAGTTTCTAAGTGCTTTCAGCGACCAATACTCATTGAATAAATCTTTGCCATATCACATACTATTTTCAGGTTAAATGATTTTTATCTTCTGCAAAAATATAAAATGTGCAGAATACGCATTTCAGCCATGATGATACACCAATAGATTTCTGCCAAAATTAAGTTATTTCCTTAGTTAAGAACTTTGAAGTTGTACTGAAAAAATGATATAGTCAGTAATATTCCAAATGTACATATTTCATAATGTTTTAGTTACAATGCAAAACACCAGTACAATTTGGACTGGATTAGTAACACATCCTTGGGAAGAGCAAATATACTTGACATTTATTTTAAAACCAGCGAGTCACTCTTAGTACCCACTGTGGATAAAGTCAGAGATCACAGTGTAGTCAGACTGCACCTGATGAAGAAACAGCACTCCATAAGCTTGTGATTTCAAATAAACCTGTTGGGCTATATACTGGTGTGTAACATCCGACTTTGTCCACTCCAGACTAACACCAGCACTTCCACCTCACTAACCACTGTAGATTAGCACTGATATGATGTACCAGCTTTTATAGCTGTCAATAAAGTCACATCCAGCTACTAAAACATCAAATTGAATTAGAAATGTATTTAGAAGAAAACACCAAAATTGAAGTGTTAAACATCTTTCTGTACATCAAGAAGGAAGTAACAATCTTGGATTAGCAGGAATTAGGATAAGGGAAACTGTTGTTCAATGAGGAAGCCATTTTATGCTATCAAAAACTAAGACAGTAACAGACCATGAGACCTGTCAGCGAAAGACATTTCAAAAGCGTGCTCGCATTTTTTTTATATTAACTTTCTTTCCCTCTAACTGAAATTTCTATTGTTCAAATAAATGTAGAGTCATAAAGTTGTACAGCATGGAAACAGACCCTTTGGTCCAACTTAACCGTGCCAACCAGATATCCTAAATTAATCTAGTCCCAAAAGCCAGCATTTGGCCCAAATCCCACTAAACATATACTTCTTTATATGCCCCATCCAGATGCCTTTTAAAATGTTGTAATTGTATCAGCCTCCACCATTTCCTCTGGCAACTCATTCCATACATGCCACCCTCCAAAAGATTGTCTCTTAGGTCCTTTTTAACCAATCCATGCAATCCACCAGGATTCACAAACATTTCCTGCAGACATAATCATCAATAAAATGGAATCTCTCCCTAATCTCCCACACCTGACAGGAAGAGCACATCACTTTACTAAAAAACGTATTCTTTGCACCTTGACAATCTACAGACACAAAAAAAAATAGTCTTTCTGCTCTATAAACACTGCTCCAGTACCTATGTTTTGTATTTGTTCATTTTTCTTAGATATTTGATTCAAAACAACAGACACAGGCAGCTGTGCAGGTTACTGCTCATTAGTTTCACTTCCCACATGGTCAGTCTTTGTCTCTCCTCTTTTTTAAAGAGCTCTTGTTTTAATCTTCCCCATTCCACCATTCCCACATTCCCCCACCCCCAAAAAAAACCTCCCAAAACAATGCAACAGCTTATAAAACAGTATATGCTACTCCTGGAATTTAAACAAATCCAATCCAATACTGAAAATATCTCAAAAAGGAGCAGCTCTTACAGCCATAACTTTTTCCTGTCCTCCATCTTGGATTACCCAGAAACCACCCTAATGTTAATTAAAAGAAACATGCAAAAATATCAAGAAACAATTTAATTTCCTCAATACATCAATTAAAAATTTTACTTCAGAGTTCCTACCTTTCCCAAAAATTAAACAAAATAGGTCATTCAGCCCATTATGCCTCCTATGCCATTTCAACATGATCATGGTTGATCTTCTTAGAATTATTGAGTTAAGTTTATGTTGTCTCTCCCTATTTGTTTGACCTCGTCTTCCTTAATATTTTTCTAAAGTGTTGGTAGGAGCTTAATTTGAATTGCCCAATCTAAGCACTTGCATTGTGGCTGATTTCTTAGAATGTATCTGTTCTCCTGACAGTACTGGTGGGACCCTTCTATTTTCTGCCTAGGATATTTTTCCAAATTGTTTCTCTTTAGTGAATGTCTTTTTAAAAAAAGTTTCATGTTCCAAATAAAACACTGTAGTTTTTGCTTTGTATTCTATACAGTACAGTAAAATATATTAAACAGAAAAAAAAGGACAGTTTAAGAATACATTAGAACTGTGGGGAGAGGAAGAATTACACATGAATTATTCAATAGTCACATCAGTTTTATATAGAACACACAATTACAACACTGTATAGGCCTTTCAGTCTTCAACGTTGTGCCAACCTTCTATCCTACTAAGATCAGACTAATCTACATATCCTTCATTGTACTAACTTCCATGTGCCTATCCAAAAGCCCCAGCTCCCTCAACCTTTCATAGAAATGCCCTCCAGTCCAGCCGGAATCCTTGTAGATCTCCTGGGCACCTTCTCTAAAGCTTCCATATCCTTCTAAAATGAAGGGACCAGAATGGAACATAATATTCCAAGTGTAGTCTAACCAGGGCTCAAGTGAGCTGCAGCATAACCTCATGGCTCTTAAATTCAATCCACTTGCTAATGAAAGCCAACACACTAGACTTCTTCTTGACAACCCAAACAACTTGGGTGGCAACTTTGAGGGATCTCTGGACATGGACCCCAAGATCCCTCTGTTCCTCCACATTACTAGGAATCCTGCCTTTAACCTTGTATTCTGTATTCAAATTTGACCTTCCAAACTAAATCACTTCACACTTTCAGATTGAACTCGGCATCTGCCACTTTTCAGCCCAGTTCTGCAACCTACAATAGCCCTCCACACTATTTACCACTCCACCAACCTTTGTCATCGGCAAACTTACTAACCCACCCCTCCATTTTCTTATCCAGGTCACTTAATCACAAAGAGCAGAAATCCCAGGACAGATCCCTGCAGAACACCACTGGTCATCAAGCTCCAGGTTGAATACTGTCCATCTACCACCACCCTCTCCGTGGGCCAGCCAATTCTGTATCCAGATTTCCCTGTATCACATGCCTCCTTACTTTGAATGAGTCTGCCATGGGAAACCTTATTAAACGCCTTGCTAAAATCCATGTATACCACATCCAGTGTGCTACCTTCAATGTGTTTTATCACATCTTCAAAGGATTCAATAGCGTCTGAGGTATGACCTGCCCCTCAAAGCCATGCTGACTATTAAAATAAAGAAAAAGCAAGGCTGGATTAAATGCTAGCAGACATCCAAGTAGTTGACCAGCAGGGTTTTTAAAGTTCATTGATTCCTAAAATAGTGATGTTCCATCCTATCTCAGGTAATAACCAATAGAGATCAGCAGAGAGGCCAAGGCTGCTGCTGAGACTATAAGTGATGTTGAGGGGCAGCAGGCAAGGCTGGTGACTTTGAGAGTTTGGAGAGTCATGAGGTAAAAGGCACACGGAGTAGGGAAGGGCATGGTCAGGCTTTTTGGAGGTAAGGTCTGAGTCTGGCTTTCAGCTGCCACCTCCCTGCCCCAATCTTCCCTAATCTGGAGATGATGGAAGCCACTACTTACCAGACATGCTGCACAGTTTTACCAGTTGGGAAGGTTACCACTATTCCCATCTATTGGGAGCAGATAACAATGGGATGAGGCCCTTATTTGACAATTTAAAGGTACAAATTGGCAACAGGATAGATATTTGAATCTTGGTCTTTCCCACCCAGAACCGAATTTGTCAGGTGACAGGAAGTCAGTGGGTATCTTACTCACACCAGCCTGTATGATTACCATCCCGCACCCCCCCACCACTTCTTGGAAGGGAAAATTTTTATCCAGAGATAAGGGAAGGGTCAATGTGTTCACCAAAATGATATCATTACTGAAACTGACCACATTTCTTTGTGCTAATTTCCTTTTGAAAGTCAGAAAGGCAATTATTTCCTTTTTCTGTTTTTGTTTTGGAATTGAGAGGTAAGATCAGAAGGAAATCAGTTACTGAGAGTGTGGAGAGTTGCTGAACAAGGAAAAGAATGAGTGAATCAAAGGACAATCACCAACTTGCAGCCACTGTGGCTTGTAACAACCCACAATGTCAGAAAACAGATACAGACTGAGAAGGAACAAAAAGATGTTAGAGAGCCAAACAACAGCAATGAGAAAGGTCTATCATATTCTCAGATTTATTATGCTCAACACAATAGTAGATTCAGTAATATTTACAAGGTTACATTGGAATTAATAGTAGAATGTGATGCTGTTCTTCCAGTTTGCACTGTAATTCACTGGAACACTGCAACATGCTGAGGACAGATATGTGGGCATGTGAGCAGGAAGCTGCAGTAAAATGATCGACTGTGGGAAGGTGGGGGTCTTGCTTGCACACAGACTGGAAGTGTTCCACAAAGCAGTCACCTCACCTGCATTTGGTTTCTCCAACATAGAGTAGGCCACATTGGATGCAGCGAATACAATACACACGATTGGAGGAGGTACAGGTGAAATACTGCTTCACCTAGAAAGAAAGTTTAGGCCTTTTCTTTATTATGGTAGCTGTGATTAAAGTATTTTTAGTTGTTTGCAATGAATATTGCCTTAAAGCCCCTTCTAAATCATAATCAATCCAGAAAACAATAACATTTCTTCGAAACAAGAGAAACAGCAAATTCTGGAAATCTTAATTGAAAACAGAACTTTCCATTTATCAGCATTTTGAAAATCAAGGTCAGATTAACTCTTTTGGTTGTTTCACTGTATTAAAAGTACTATTACCTTTTCTATTTTCTGTTGTAGACATATATTATTACCAATGTTTGTTCCAATGTAGTTTGAATAGTACAATGCTGAAGTGTTTCGGATGAATAGTAGCAGAGTTGAAACATAATAAAGTTAATATTGCCAAAAACAGATACTGTCATGAATACATGTTCTGACAAAGTGCATAATAAAACTCAGATAAGATAATGTGCACTTGAAAATGGAAGGTAATAACATAAGAATAACATATGAAGAACCATAATCTTTGCAACCATGACAAAAATATTTACGTTGCGATTGTGTTTAACAGAGTCTGATCTTCTAGACTGTTGTGGACCAACCTCTGGTTCTACAGCTTTTGGGAAGGTCAACTTCAAATCTACAAAGAAAGTTTAAGCATACTGTTGCAGAAAAGTGTTGAGTGTTGGGAAGAACATGAAATAACATCTTCACACCAAGGGCATATTTCAATGTGCTGTGTGACACTACCACATACTAATTGGAATAGTTTTAGAGTAGATCTACCAGATCAAAACTGTATTCATTAGTCTCTGTGAGCCATGAGCAGTGGAAAAAATATATTCAATCAATCAAAATCTTAACCTTATGGCCTGGGTTTTCCCTCTTTCTACCATTACCATCAAGTCACTTGTTAGAAATCAGAGCAGATAACAGGTGAATTCAACTGGCTGCTTTCTCTGAACTTCATGTTGCATATGACCAAACTGCATCTCAGCCCACAATCCATCAGCTGAAGCTGCATTCACCCCTAGTCCACAGACTTTGGCATCCAGCATTTTCCAACCATCCACACCTACCAAGAACCTCTCCAATATACACGCACACCACTTAGGGAGCATTACCTGCATTGCAAGGCACACCAGCGACTAGCTACAATAGGGTCACTTTGCATGCAGGAACAGGTAGCATCCCAGGGCTGATTGCTTGCTCTCTTAATATTTCATTCACTTATTATTACTTGCATGCTCACAACATTCCTGCTTTGCCATATAGTGCCATGCCTAATTGGAATATGTAAAATATAAACCTTAAACACCAAAGGCTATATTGATATTGATATGCTCTTCAATGCAGACCCACAGACTGCTTGTCATGCTAGTCAGTCTGAATCTGTTTTAAAGGAACAATGTGCTGTAAGACACATTAGGGTATCAATTTACCGCATACAACATGTGCTAACTGCCTATTCAACAAAAAAATACTGCATGTTTTTCAATCAAATGGTCATTCTGTAAACTGGTGGGGATAGTCAGTTCAGTCAATGAGGTGCTGTCTGTCAGGGATTCCCAGTACTATCAGTCTGCATACAGTCCAGGGCTTACCACTGTCAGTTGTCCACTTGGCATGCTCACAGTAAGGATATCTGTCTGACTGTTGTCTGGGGGTGGGCAACAATCAGTTAGATGAAAGAGCTTGAATATGAGACAGCCTGAATACAGCTTCATATGAATTATTTTGCATAAAGGATAGATCAGTCAAACTGAAACAGGGCATTTATTTAATTGTACTGAGTTTTAAACGCATCTTCTATTTTACTTCTACTGGATGCTATCTGGTGTTCACTGTTGACATGAGTCCATTGTTGATGTTCATAGCTTAGCAAGGATAGTGATCAGGTACATGCATCCTTTGTGTTGCCTTAATATCATCTAGTCAAAGGGTACTTTTGGCTACCTCTGTTGCACTCAACAGATAATGTCTCTTCACTTGGATACTACCTTTAATACCCATTGCTGCTTGTCCCAGTGGTGCCATTTCTTATGTCTAATCCAGATGTTGTTTCTCTTTACTATTAGCAGCTTCAAAGCGAGCCACTAAATCTGCACTGTCATAGTCAGCAACATCAACTATAATAGGGGGAAGCATTTCTAATTCTTCAGCTGAATGATTCCAGTGTTACAGCTTCTTTGCCTGGTGTTCCAACAGTAAGATCAGACATAGCTTGTGCCATTTTAACTGAACTTGAATGCAACGAGAAGCTGTAATGGATTTGACTCCATGTGTCCCAAGCATTAACCTGTGTTTTTGGATTATTAGGCCACGTATTATGTCCCATCTGAAGGGAATCTCAGAGTATCACATCCCAGAAGAAAACCTGGATTGATAGATTCCCATTGTTTTGTTTCAACAGTTGTTTACCGTGATGGTTAATCACTCAAAGATATTCACCCAAGTCCCCAGTTGTTCTTTAATATAACTTAAGTTTAATAGACAAAGGATAGCAAAAAAAATTATATAAAAATATAAAATAAATCTTAAACACACATTAAAACATCTGAAATGAAATCAAAGTGCTGGAGAAATTCAGCAGGCCAGGTATCTGTTCCCTTAATATTTCAGCAATGAAACAAAGTTAATATTTTGAACCTGACAATTGTTCCCCAATTTTAAAACCTTTCAACCCATTGTCCAATGCTAACTTTCTACAGATACATGTCAATTGTTAGAAAAACCCATCTAGTTCACCAATTGCCTTTCCTTGGGCAAGAAAATCTGTTGCCCCTCACAGTCTGGCTGACATGTAACTCCATATCCATAGTAATATAGCAATTAGGGATGGGCAATAAATGTTGGCCTGGCTAGTGATGCCCACATTCCCTGAATGAATAATAAAAAAAATCCCTGGGAACTAACACATACCTTAAATAAAACAAAGAACTGAAATGCTGGAAATATGAAACAAAAGAAGTTATTGGAGAAACTCAGCAGGTCTGGCAGCAGCTGGAGAGAAAACAGACTTTTCTCTGCACAGATGTTGCCAGACTTAATCATATCTCAACGTCTTATTTAACTGACCCTTCCCAGTTTCTCAGACAGCCGAGACATTTTATGATTCACATCAGAGTCTGTTGGATTGAATCTTCTTTCAATTCTGATGGTGAAAACATTTTAAGTTGTGTAGCAAGAACACTATATACTCCCGTAATCTGGACCCTTCACAGACTAAACGATTGTCAGGTTGACAGGGTTCTCTAAACTGAAATCTTGATGTTTTGCTCTGAAGTTAAGACCTAAGTTTCTGGTCTGTTGTTTACTCAGCAATATAAACATGGTAATCATTATTTTCAGAGATGTCCCATGAGTACTTGACTGAAATCTCAGGCCTTTTTGGAAATTATGGCTTTCGGTCTCTGATCCAAATGAGTTCTTTGACTTTTTCCAAGTCAAAAACATAAAACTGACCACAATCCATCTGCTTATAAATGCATCTTTTATTACCACTACATCATCTTCCTTTGGAGTCTGAACAAAGTGGATATGTGGGAAATAGGTTACTCAGTTAAGTCTCAAAATTTCAGCTACAATCTTCCAGGAATAAATGGACTGGTTGTACAATGAGCAAGCATTGCATGTTCTGTTAAGTTGTACCAGTCATTGAGTGGCAAAAACCAGCCATCTTTAAAGGAATTACTAGGTCCAGCTCAAAAATGGTCCAGGCATCTTCAAGCTTTTTCTTGTAGATCCAAGATCCCAAAATGTCAGTAACCTGAAACTACTCCATCCTCCATCATCTAGCCCCCAACAAGTCCCACTGTTGCTTCTCTCTTGCTGTAGAGAGAGATGTTCAGCAGTCCATTTCCCAGCTGTCCAGAGCAGTTGAGCTGCAGCATGCACCCATGACATGTCAGTGCTAATTACACTGAACATCAAAGCATTAGGGAGGAGTGATGGGTTAATTGGGCAAATTAGTTGCCCAATCACTCTGCTCCTTCTGAGCACACTTGAAATCAACGCCAGAAAAAAACCCTGAAAGTTGGTAGCAGGGCAAAGAAAAATCAAGTAGTCAATTCACAGTGGCAAATAACTTTGTTGAAGATGAAAACCAGATAAACAAAGCGCTATTTAGCCTTGAAAGATGGTGTGTGAAATGAATTTTTAATAGGAGGATGTAACTGTTCATTGACATAAAAGTGTTAATTGCAGAAATTGCTTCAAGATAGAGGATTAAGGGTTCCAGGGAGAAGGCAGCAGAATGGGGTTGAGAAAGATATCAGCCATGATTGAATGCTTGAGCAGACTCAATGGGTAGAATGGCTTAAATCTGCTCCTATGTCTTATAGTCTTATGATCTTATAACATACAACTTAAGAGTGTTTATTTCTTATAAAATTACTATACAAAGGCATCCATGTAAATATACCCTCCAATTATTACATTTACAGATCTGCATAATCTATTTTCGTAGAAAAATGGTGGAAGTAGTAAGGGTGATTAATTTTATTTTTAACATTGTCTGAAATGGGAGTAATATTAACTACAGGATATTCATTCTTCCATGTCAGAGGTAAAAGCAGCCAAAAGATGAACAATTTCAATTAATTCTTGGTTCTTGAGCATTTACCAATCTTATTGATGAATCAATAGACCTATAGCAATATTCAGTGTATTTGTTAGGAAAGTGAAAAAGCATGAGCAATAATACTAAGAAGATTTTTAAAATACTATTATAATTCATTGGGCTCCAATTTTATTATAGTTAGTCCAAGGGACCTTAATTGTACAAAGTATTGATGCTATTATGATCTTTCTGAAATGTGTGTATTTTTTCCTGTAAAAAAGTCACTAGAATATTTAAGATTTTAAAGTGTCCCACTCCACGATTTACCCTTTTCTAGAAACATATAGACATTGTAAACTAAAGTTGAATTGAGATTGTTAATACTTAAATCCTAGAAGTTACTTTGGCAGGAGAATGAAAACACTAGCTTGATTGCTGCTTTGTCACTCAATTGTCAAAGCCTTGATTTTGACTAACGGTTTTGATGATTACGACTATTTAAACATGCCTGAAGTCATTAAAACTGTCAACTTGCATATTTTGCTCTCATATGCTGATTAGAAGCTATTTTTGTGGACAATTACGTAATAGCCCCATTCACCCATTCCCTTCAACCGTGTGCATTGCCTGACACAGGGACCTTACAGGGGCCTGAGCGACATGGGCTATAGCAAGATTTGTGGAAGAATGGAGTTAGAAGTCTGGTAAGTCTATTTCCAAGTCAGGAGCTTCTCACTATGTTTTATGCCTTTGACAAGCAGCAAGACAAGTTTATCATGTAGCAATAGCAAGTTGCCAATTAAGCAGGATTCTTGTTTATTAAACAGCCTACAAATGATCCATCTCATGGAATTCATATTCAACTTAACTTTACTGACTGTGCTGAAACATCTAGATGTCAATAATTCTTGATATGGAAGTCAAGATTGTGCACCTTATGACATCAGCTCATCACTTGCTCTGAATGATATCCATGTTGGACAGTAGGCGCCAGCATTTCAGGGCATGCTGTGTGAGTACCAACCAGATGTGTTCCACATCCATGGCTAGTGGCATGTCTGACCCACATACAGGATGCTTTTGCTCTTCAATGCTGTACCTTAGGTTGCAGTCTCAACTATCATTGACACAAAGAGGAATCTTAGCATGATTATTAGCAGGCAGGGTCGAAGTCCAAAAAATAAAAATGCATGAATGATATCAGGCCAAATATTGGGTTGGGTGACTTTTCAACCATTTATTGTAGCTACCTAAAACAACCATTTTTGAGCATTACATATATAAATGAAAGTCTTTAAGCCTGTTCCTGGCCCTTTCTACCAAACTAGATTCCAAGAGTAGAGCAGGTTCAACACCTAGAAGCCTCAGCTTCTTTATAGCTACAGCAGCCACCATTGATGGATAGTTACAAAATTAATATCTTTCAATGTTGCTTTGAAGATATAGGACTTTTTCTACTCACTGGGGTTCCAGTCAACAACTCCTATCTATTCACCCCATTACCAGTTACCCATTATTACTCTAATCAATACCACCTTCCAGACATACACCACAGTCAGACCTCAGGCCCTATCCTGAGCAGCAACAGGCAAGGCAGATGGCTGGAAATGTATATCTTACAATTGTTGCATTCCTGATGGAACTCACAAGACAGGTGATCTATGTAATATCAATAAAAGTTCCAAGTGCAGTTTTAAGGTCAGGCTTGTTGTGTATGGTATTAATTCCAGGCATGAAAGTGGATCCAGAGGCATCTTAATTCCTTTTCCTATTCCATAAAGTATGTTGGTGAAAGTCAGGTACTGAAATATGAAGTCTGATTTATTAAGGAATTGAAAAATGTAATTGACCAATGTTGTTTTGTCTATTTTGCTAGAGTAAAAAGAACAGTTATGTTGCTGATCCATGGTGAGAATGTGAACTTTGTGAAGGCACAGTGTTTTAAGTATCTCACTCTGGTCACAGCAGAATGACATTTTTAGCAGAAAAACACATATTTAGGAACAAGTCATATTTGAGAAGTCAGTTCACAGGATATTTCCCATAGTATCGGTGTTTTAAATCATCAAACACTGTAGCACAGAAGAGGACATTTGGTCCATGGTAGCTATTGAGGTTCTCTGGTAGAGCTATCCAACTAGTTCTCTCCTCTTCTCCTGTAGCACTGCAAATATTTTTCACCTGAAGAATCCATCTAACTTTCTACAACATAGACTTCCTGGAAATGCATGTCCACAAATATATTTGTTATAACCAGGTGGAGAAATGAAAGTCTCCCCTCCTGCTAATCCCCTCTTGGTCAATCACAAGAAAATATTGTTTTTTGGCATGTTGCTATCACATTTCAATTGAACTTAGTTAACCAGATCACACAGCAAGGAGAGTCAATTGCAAGATTTCCCATTATCAATATTTTTCCCAAGAGGGTAATGTTTTATTACAAATTCAACCTAAGAAGAAAACAAAACAAGCCCACATGCACAACACACTAAGCATAAAAAGGGAGAGAGCAGGGTACGTACACACATAGGAAGGTACAGTAATTGGTGGTTAAAAGTTTTTGGAAGCCCTTAATTTGCCAGAGTGAAACCAGAATTACAATGGTCTTCCTATTGCCTCGTTTCCTCAGGAGTGGTGAACCTTGTGAGAAGCCCATTTTCCAAACTGCTTTATTATCACTGATTTCTGAGACTGAGAGAAAGTGAAAGCAAAGCTTTGAGCATCTTTGCTGTTACTTGTCCATATTTCTTTGTTTGATGGAAAGCTACTGTATATGCCATTCCTTTGCAGATTCTGATGGCTGTCTCATTGTTTCTTCCTATACTGGATTGTAGATTGCAACCTGTCATTGAGATAAGTGCATTTATAATGCAAGTGTAACTAAAACACGATTTGAAATTGTTGTTCCTTCAGAATTTCAATGCCTTGTGATTAAAATGGTAATTCTGTTCTCTCCAGTCTCATGTGAGTTACCTGGTGACCTTAGCAGCATTTTAGGGCAAAACTGTCCTTTTTAAAAAGTTTAGTCTATGAAAGGCTCAGGTTGTAAAGACAAATGGTGAAAGATGAATATTGATAGACAATTTTTCCTTAATTGTAACTATATATGTTTTTTTTCTAATATAATACCTCAAGCAAAAATATGGCATATTGTTTTGCAAACTTTCATTATCTAATTAAAATTCAATATCTCCTAAATAGAATCATAGTTTGACAGCATTTTGCAGTAATGGCTCTTTTGAAATGGTTCATTGGGAGCTAAGATTTCCCTTCACCACTAAGTAAAAGCCTTAAAAGCATTTATTGCAGTGCTATAATGGTTTAAATCTTCCAGTGTCTGGATTGCCAGAGATTTGATGTGACCCATGATGTGGGCTGATACAGTCTTGATCGGAATTGTCCTGGATGCTTAAAGTGCCTGGGGGCAATCCCCACACTTCCTGGGATGCTCACAAAAGATCTTCAACTCAGTTAGAATCAGAGATTTCAGACAGTTCCACAGTCAGTCCTTCAATAATGTGATGGCTGCGTTCTTGTACAACTCTGCATTTTCTTTTAAAAAAACACCCTTCAGAAATAACAAAGTGTTAGTGCTGTAATCATGTTACAACTAATGCATTTTAAAAATTCACGCTTTAGAAACAGCATCCAATTTGTCAATCATGTTACAGCGAATTTGCACTGAGGATATGCTCATAATAGTAGAATGACTTGTACTTTAACTACCTGAACAGTTCAGGAATTAGAGATGGAAAATTCCTAGCCTAAATCCTGGCTAACTGTAGAACTAACCTTAAACTATGACTCCTGACTGTGTCCCTGTCCATCCATCTCCCCAGTAATTTGAGTTGACCCAACTCCCTCACCAATACTCCCATCTTGCCCAGTCACCCACTATCAACAACCTGACCTAATTAACCCCAATTTCTTCTCCCAGCCCTCTCTATCCCAGACTCTCCCAAACTGGGCCCCACTCCAAACAAAATCTCAATCAAGCTCCCCCCAATTTCCACCCATGATCCCTGGTGACATCTCCTCAACATGAGTTAAAAACCCTACCAACCCAACTACCCATGCCATCCATCTGTTGCCCTACCCTATCATTAACCTATCCACCCCATCACTCTGTTGCTGTACCATCTTTTCATCTTATCACCTTGCCACCTAAGCACCCTGACATTCCACCCACATGCCACCCTGTCCCTTTACCGACTTATTTCATACACCTACCCCATTACTCAACTATTTTTTTACCATATCTTTTCAAAGAACATTTGAGGAATGTTTAGACAAAAAGAGTCTGAACCCTTTTATCCAGTCTTGTTCATAAGACCTAAGCTAATGTTTTTTTTTGAAACATTATTGAATACATTTTGCAACTGATAACCTTGAACAATCTTAAAATCAGCAGCCAAGTCAACACTTGCATAGATATCAGTTCATTGTTAATTCTCTCTTTTCACTTAATTTGCTCTAAGATAGCTTCCATTTTCACATAAGAGTACAGCAATTCATCAGTAATTTGATCTTTTACTGCAGAATGTATATGTGTTTTTTACTAAAGCGTTCTTAATTTGTTAAATTACCACTCCCAAACAAAATATTCTTCAATAGCTGTTAGACAACTCATAACTTGACATCTCCCCCATTTGAAAAAGTAGATGACAATTCTTTTCTGTATCACCCAACATCATCACACAATAATCTAGAAGAAACATTCAATGTATTGAATGGAATGCCTCACCTAGCAGTAAATGAGTAGTCACCAAAAATCAATGAGGTATCAGGATTGGTGGGTTGGAACATTATTCCCGGTAGGACAAACTGACAACAGCTAAGTGTCGTAAACATGAATTTCTTAAAGATGATAAATGACTAGCATGATTGTATCATTTTACTCATTTTTAAATACTGTAAAACTGTGGAGCTTACTTTAAAATTTCAAAGTTTGGAAGGAAAGGTTTCTTTTTAATTTTCTTAAATTATGTCTCCTTTCCCATAGGGCTCAGTCTTCAATCAAATTTTGGTTCAGATACCACAAACCTGGAAATTATTCAACTATGAATGCTATGTATCCAAGATATATTCAGTTAATTTTATGTAACCTATGGCAAACAGTCTCATGAGAAGTGTATATGTTGTTTGACCTGATATATTTCAAAATGACTTGAGGAAATAATTTGAAGAATAACAATTAATTTCGACTAGCCTCTGTATCATTAGGTGTCAAATGGACAGTGTGTCCTTCAGTCATTCATTCACCTTCAGAATGTGACTGTCATATCTACATTCTGATATGGCACTGATTCTAATCAGTGATTTCTTTTATAGGCCTTTAAGCGAAAAGAAACTGCTGATGAAGACCATAAAAATAAATGAGCCTTATCGCTTCTCGGCGTCTTAGTGCTTCCCTAAATTTTCGGAGAGAGCTGGAATGGCAGACAATGACTCAGAGCTGTGTGTCTGCAAGATAATGAAAAAAATAAATGTATCCACAAAAGCAATTGTCAGCCATGCATTAATGAGCTGGAGTGTTGACTGCTCTTGATGTGATGTTATTAATTTATATAATAGGTGTGAAGAAAAGCTGCTGTTCCTTCTTAACCTTACAACCATAATTCTGATTGTTGGCAGCTGCAAGTCTGTCATCCCTTTGATATTCTGCTGCCTGTGTTTTTTGTATGTGTTATCTTGCAAAATATTACGTATTGAAGTTAAGTCTTATCTTGTCCTGATTTTAAACAAGTGAAAAATAGGCAATTTAGAGAATAATGAAAGGGATTTCAGGATATAAAATAGATAAGAATTAGAGAAATCAAGAGTTCTGAGAAGACAGGGGAAGAGACAGGTCGAGCCATGATAGAGTTTTTCTGACTCATCGCGGGATATGAGTATGGTTGCTGCGGCCAGCCTTTATCCCTGAAGATGAGAAGGGAAATGCCTTTTGAACTATTATATCTGACATAATTTGTGTTTATTCACAGTGCTATTAAATGTGGCAATTCCAGGAATTTGCCACTCCTTCAATGTTGTAAAGACAATATCGTTCCAAATCAGGATGGTGTGTGGTTTGAAATGAAACTTCTAGATGGTAGGTCTTCGATGTATCTGTTGCCTTACTCTTTCTAAGAGAGAGAAATCAGGAGTTTGGAAAGTACTGTCAGAGGAGTCTTAGTGAATTGCTGCATTGCAGCATGTGGATGGTACACAGCTGCCATTGTGCACCTGGAGTGAAGGCAGTGAAATGTTTTCAAAGAATGCAATACTGATCAGTTAGACAGGTTGAATTGACGTGGATGGAATTGAGTTCCTGCAGTGCTACCGGAGCTGTGCTCATCCAGGCAAGTGGGGAATATTTCATCACATTCCTGATTTGTGTTTGGAAAATGTAGAGCAATCTTCGAGGCTTCTTGATTGGAGAGTTTTTCACAGAATAATTTCCAGCCTTTAACCTGGTCTTGTAATGACAGTGTGATCCTGCTGAGTTTCTGGCTAATAGTGACACCTAGAGTATTAGGGTGTATGATTCAATGGCATCGAACCTCAAGAGGAAATGTACAGAATTACTCTTGAAATTGGACATTACCTGAGCCTTTGAGACCTCAATGCCACTTGTCACTTCTCAGCCCTGTTTTATCATGTTTATGGGATCATATTCTTCCACTCTCCTGAAGTACTGCTTCAAGTCCTTGGTATATTTTATGATTTTTTTTTTAATCTAAGATTTATATTTTACTTTATTCATGGAAAGTAAGCTCACTAGTGAGGCCAGTATTTATTGCTGATCCCTAATTGCTCTGAGGACAGTTAGGGGTTGACCCCATTACTTTGGGTCTGGTGTCATATGTAAGCCAGACCAAGATTTCATTCTATAAAGGATGGTAACGAGGTAATACTTTTATGCAAATCAGCAGTAATCACATGATCACCATTAAGCCAGTTTTCAATTTGGGATTTATTGAATTCAAATTTTACCATTTCCCATGGCAAAATTCAAGCCGATGTTCCCAGAACATACTGCAATTCTGGATCATTAATGACCTCTCCCAAATTATATCAAGATTCTGTTTGAGATTCTGCTCTCTTCCACCTCTTTCTAATCATGTGAATCTGACATAATACATCATATTATTTATTCTTCTGATTTTAATCTCATTACTTTATAGTTCCTTTTTTTCTCCTTATGAAGATCATCCCCAAGTCTCAGACTTCACAGGGTTAGTTTCCTAGTTCTTGGATAGATCTCCCTCACTTAGAGTCAGATGTTCAGCAGAGAAACAGACCCTTCAGTCCAACTTGTACATGCCAACCAGATATCTCAACCCAATCTGGTCCCACCTGCCAGCACCCAACCCATATCCCTCCAAACACTTCCTATTTATACACCCATTCAAATGCCTTTAAAATGTTGCAATTCTACCAGCCTCCACCACTTCCTCTGGCAGCTCATTCCATATGCATACCACCCTCTGCATGAAAAAGTTGTCCCTTCGGTCTCTTTTATTTCTTTCCCCTCTCAATCTAAACTATGCCCTCTAATTTTGGACTCCCCAACCCTAGGGAAAAGACTGTCTATTTATCCTATCCATGCCTCTCATGAATTTATAAACCTCTATAAAGGTCACCCCCTCAGCCTCCTACGCTTGAGGGAAAACAGCCCCAGCCTGTTCAGCCTCCCCCGTAGCTCATATCCTCCAACCCTGGCAACCATCCTTTTAAATCTTTTCTGAACCCTTTCAATTTTCACAACATCTTTCCGATAGGAAGGAGACCAGAATTGCATGCAATATTCCAACAGGGGCCTAACCAATGTCCTGTACAGCCGCAACATGACGTCCCAACTCCTGTACTCAATACTCTGACCAATAAAGGAAAGCATACCAAACGCCTTCTTCACTATCCTATCTACCTGTGACTCCCCTTTCAATGAGCTATGAACCAGCACATCAAGGTCTCTTTGTTCAGCAATACTCCTGAGGACATTACTATTAAGTGTATAAGTCCTGCTAAGATTTGCTTTCCCAAAATGCAGCACCTTGCATTTATCTAAATTAAACTCCATCTGACACTTCTCAGCCCATTGGCCCATCTGATCAAGATCCTGTTGTAATCGGAGGTAACCTTCTTCACTGTCCATGACACCTCTAATTTTGGGGTCATCTGCACAGTTACTAACTATCACTGTTATGCTCACATCCAAATCATTTATATAAATGACAAAAAGTCGTGGATGTAGCATTGATCCTTGTGGCACTCCACTGGTCACAGGCCTCCAGTCTGAAAAACAACTCTCCACAACCACCACCCTCTGTCTTCTACCTTTGAGCCAATTCTGTATCCAATTGGCTAGTTCTCCCTGTATTCCATGAGATCTAACCTTGCTAACCAGTCTCCCATGGGGAACCTTGTCAAACGCCTTACTGAAGTCCATATAGATCACATCTATCATTCTGCCCTCAAACACCTTTGTTATTTCTTCAAAAAAAAAATTCAGTCAAATTTGTGAGACATGATTTCCCACGCACAAGGCCATGTTGACTATCCCTAATCAGTCCTTGCCTTTCCAAATACATGTACATCTTGTTCCTCAGGATTCCCTCCAACAACTTGCCCACTACCGACGTCAGGCTCACCGGTCTATAGTTCCCTGGCTTGTCCTTACCACCCTTCTTAAACAGTGGCACTACGTTAGCCAACCTCCAGTCTTCTGGCACCTCACCTGTGACTATCGATGATACAAATATCTCAGTAAGAGGCCCATCAATCACTTCCCTAGCTTACCACAGAGTTTTAGGGTGCACCTAGTCAGGTCCTGGAGATTACTCCACCTTTATGCGTTTCAAGGCATCCAGCACTTCCTTCTCTGTAATATGGACATTTTAAGATGTCACCATCTATTTCCCTTCTATATCTATATAGATATTCTATATAGATATTCTATATCTTCCATGTCCTTTTCCACAGTAAATACTGATACAAAATTCTCATTTAATATCTCCCCCATCTCCTGCAGCTCCACACAAAGGCTGCCTTGCTATCTTTGAGGGGCCCTATTCTCTTCCTAGATACCCTTTTGTCCTTAATGTATTTGTAAAAACCCTTTGGATTCTCCTTAATTCTATTTGCCAAAGCTATCTCTAAAGCTATGTCCAAAGCTATGCCAAAGCTATGTCCCCTTTTCACCCTCCTGATTTCTCTCAAGTTTACTCCCACTGCCTTTATACTCTAAGGATTGACTCAATCTATCCTGTCTGTACATGACATATGCTTTCTTCTTTTTCTTAACCAAACCTTCAATTTCTTTAGTCATCCAGCATTCCCTATACCTATCAGCCTTTTCTTTTACCCGAACAGGAATATACTTTCTCTGGATTCTCGTTATCTCATTTCTGAAGGCTTCCCATTTTCCAGCCATCCCTTTACTTGTGAACATCTGCCTTCAATCAGCTTTTGAAAGTTCTTGCCTAATACCGTGAAAATTGGCCTTTCTCCAATTTAGAACTTCAACTTTTAGATCTGATCTGTCCTTTTCCATCACTATTTTAAATCTAATAGAATTATGGTCGCTGGCCCCAAAGTTCTCCCCCACTGACACCTCAGTCACCTGCCCTGCCTTATTTCCCAAGAGTGGGTCAAATTTTGCACCTTCTTTAATAGGTACACCCACATACTGAATCAGAAAGTTTTCTTGTACACAATTAAATTTCTCTCCATCTAAATCCTTAACACTATGGCAGTCCCAGTCTATGTTTGGAAAGTTAAAGTCCCCTACCATAACCTCCCTATTATTCTTACAGATAACCAAGATTTCCTTACAAATTTGTTTCTCAATTTCCCTCTATTAGGGGGTCTATAATACAATCCCAAAAGTGTGATCATCCCTTTCTTATTTTTCAGTTCCACCCAAATAGCTTCCCTGGATGTATTTCTGGGAATATCCTCCCTAAGTACAGCTGTAATGCTATCGCTTATCAAAAATGCCACACCCCCTCCTCTCTTGCCTTCCTTTGAAATCTAAGATGTGAGCAAGTTTTTAGAAGATTTGTAGATCCAGAACTTCAACCTAAGCTAAGTTTGCTCACTGAGCTGGAAGGTTCAGTTTCAGACATTTCATCACCATACTAGGTAACATCAGTGAGCCTCTGGTGAAGCACTCGTGTTACGACCCACTTTCCAATTCAGAAAAACAAGAACAGGAAATGACATCACCAACCCAAGGAAACCTCAACACAAATAGAAAGCAGGTCAGAACAACAGTACTTCACTGGAGGCTCACTGATTATGCTACCTAGTATGGTGACTAAACATCTGAAAACAAATCTTGCAGCTCAGCTTGCATACTTACATCCAGATCTGAGATGCTGTTCACTCTTCCTTTCTTCAGTCTCAGTGTTTTTCTCCTGGGCAGTTATAAAATTAATATGAATGAATTATGATTTCATCGTATTCTGCCAAGATCTTTTTCATGACATAATCTTGGTTGCTATGCTTTTTTAATGAACATTCCACCTTTCAGGCTAGCCTGCCTTCAGGCTGTCACTCTGCCGAGACTCATGCTTCATAGCTTTGTTAACATATCCAACGTGATGTCTTTTCATTCTTCTTTATGTCATTTCACTAATGAAATTCCCAGTGATGTTTGAGAGCAGTAGGCAAAAGTTATGTTATCAATCTCTCCTCAACAATAACTCTAGTGATAATTGCTCATTTGCAAGCTGTAGACCATTATCTAATATTACAGTGTACAGAATTCCATGCATTGAGAAGATTTTCTTGAAAGACCTTTCCCATTTTCTTCACATTTCACACTCGATTCACCATCTCAAGACAGTTTTGGAGTTTTTCTAATTTCCTTAGTTATTGGAAGTCTGTAACAGTTTGGTTTTCAGTTTCTATTGTGACTTCATAGTTCTTTCATAGACTTTGTGCTGCACAGTAAAAGGTCCTTCAGCCCATCATGTCTGTGCAGTCATTAAGCATCTCATCATCTCAATCTAATTTTCCAACACTTCATCTGTAGCCCTGTATGCTATGATGTTTCAAATGCTCACTTAAATATTACTTGAATGTAATTATAGTTCCTGTCTCTACTATCTTTTTAGGCAATCATTTTCAGATACTACCAATCCCACCCTCTCAGCGAAACAAGCACTTTCTCCAATTCCCTCAATGTCATACACCCTTTCCTTAAAATGGTGCCTCCTAGTTATTGCTCCCACTTCTAAGGGGAAATGTTTCTATGCCCCTACAAAACAAACAGTGAGAGACTTAACACAGAACTTTGTGATATGCCATTGGACACAGACTCCCACACACAAACATTCTTTGATCATCACCCTCTGTCTCCTGCCCATAGGCCTATTTTGGATCCAATTCATTACATTGCCCTGGGCTTCATTGCTGTGACTCTAACTGACATCAAACCTCCAAAATACTGTGCATAAACTGATGGCATTTCCTGCCATTGTGGTCACCCAGGAGCATCCAAGCTTTCCACCATCCTACAGACCATGCAACACACAGGGCTAAACTTCACTGACATACACACTCTCAATCTTAAATTTAGTTCCTTATATTAATTGTATTCACCTTATCTTATCATATCTTGAAGTAGTATATTGACCCTGACTTCAACCTTACTCTGGTATTTCTGCGTTAGTCCCTACTTTGGAAAAAAAACAAGGAAACAGTTTTAATTTAGAGCAATTTATAGACAGTCCCGAACAGCAGTTTCTTTACCAGCCAATGAACACGCACATTTACTGTGATGTAATTTCTTCTCAGTTTTAGTGCATGCTAGTTCCCAGCAGCTGTATCCTGTTCCTCTGCTCAGTTGTTGTTGTAAGTCAATTTTTCGCAATTCGACATTTCTCCAAAAACACAATTTTTTAAAAAATATCACAATCAACGCATTCATTCCCTTTGATTGTCACTGTCTGATTTTCAATTTTATCAGTAGTTCTCCAAAAGTTGCAGCAGTTATACCAGACTTCTATTGTCTCCTGAGTGCCATAAGCTACCTCCTCACTTACTGCTGTACACTGGGTCTCACTCTGTCCCCTGCTGTCTCCTCTCACTGCTGTACACTGGATCTCACTCTATACCCTGCTGTCTCCTCTCACTGCTGTACACTGGATCTCACTCTATACCCTGCTGTCTCCGCTCACTGCTGCACACTGGGTCTCACTCTATCCCCTGCTGTCTCCTCTCACTGCTCTACACTGGGTCTCCCTCTGTCCTCTGCTGTCTCCTTTCACTGCTGTACACTGGGTCTCACTCTATCCCCTGCTGTCTCCTCTCACTGCTGTACACTGGGTCTCACTCTATCCCCTGCTGTCTCCTCTCACTGCTGTTCACTGGGTCTCACGCTGTCCTCTGCTGTCTCCTCTCACTGCTGTTCACTGGGTCTCACTATATCCCCTGCTGTCTCCTCTCACTGCTGTACACTGGGTCTCACTCTATCCCCTGCTGTCTCCTCTCACTGCTGTTCACTGGGTCTCACGCTGTCCTCTGCTGTCTCCTTTCACTGCTGTTCACTGGGTCTCACTATATCCGCTGCTGTCTCCTCTCACAGCTGTACACTGGGTCTCACTCTATCCCCTGCTGTCTCCTCTCACTGCTGTATACTGGGTCTCACTCTGTCCTCTGCTGTCTCCTCTCACTGCTGTATACTGGGTCTCTCTCTGTCCTCTGCTGTCTCCTCTCACTGCTGTACACTAGGTCTCACTCTGTCCTCTGCTGTCTCCTCTCACTGCTGTTCACTGGGTCTCCCTCTGTCCTCTGCTGTCTCCTCTCACTGCTGTACACTGGGTCTCCCTCTGTCCTCTGCTGTCTCCTCTCACTGCTGTTCACTGGGTCTCCCTCTGTCCTCTGCTGTCTCCTCTCACTGTTCTACACTGGGTCTCACTCTGTCCTCTGCTGTCTCCTTCACTGCTGTACACTGGGTCTCCCTCTGTCCTCTGCTGTCTCCTCTCACTGCTGTTCACTGGGTCTCACGCTGTCCTCTGCTGTCTCCTTTCACTGCTGTTCACTGGGTCTCACTATATCCGCTGCTGTCTCCTCTCACAGCTGTACACTGGGTCTCACTCTATCCCCTGCTGTCTCCTCTCACTGCTGTATACTGGGTCTCACTCTGTCCTCTGCTGTCTCCTCTCACTGCTGTACACTAGGTCTCACTCTGTCCTCTGCTGTCTCCTCTCACTGCTGTTCACTGGGTCTCCCTCTGTCCTCTGCTGTCTCCTCTCACTGCTGTACACTGGGTCTCCCTCTGTCCTCTGCTGTCTCCTCTCACTGCTGTTCACTGGGTCTCCCTCTGTCCTCTGCTGTCTCCTCTCACTGTTCTACACTGGGTCTCACTCTGTCCTCTGCTGTCTCCTCTCACAGCTGTACACTGGGTCTCACTCTATCCCCTGCTCTCTCCTCTCACTGATGTACACTGGGTCTCACTCTATCCCCTGCTGTCTCCTCTCACTGCTGTACACTGGGTCTCACTCTGTCCTCTGCTGTCTCCTCTCACTGCTGTACACTGGGTCTCCCTCTGTCCTCTGCTGTCTCCTCTCACTGCTGTATACTGCGTCTCACTCTGTGCTCTGCTGTCTCCTCTCACTGCTGTACACTGGGTCTCCCTCTGTCCTCTGCTGTCTCCTCTCACTGCTCTACACTGGGTCTCACTCTATCCCCTGCTGTCTCCTCTCACTGCTGTATACTGGGTCTCCCTCTGTTCCCTGCTGTCTCCTCTCACTGCTGTTCACTGGGTCTCACTCTATCCTCTGCTGTCTCCTCTCACAGCTGTACACTGGGTCTCGCTCTATCCTCTGCTGTCTCCAATCACTGCTGTACACTGGGTCTCAATCTGTCCTCTGCTGTCTCCAATCACTGCTGTGCACTCGGTTCAGTGTATCCTCTGCTGCCTTCATTCTCACTGGTGTAAATGAAGTTGAGGTGCTGGGTCTCTGATTCCAAGTCTCAGTTTCGCCTCTCATTTGTTTGGGTTATGTGCCCTCGAAATATTATTCACATTTTTTGCAAACTTGTGCTTCCTGTTGAATGTTAGACCTTCCTTCTGAATCACTTTCATGACCCTTGGTCGTTGGTAATGCTTTTCTTCAGCTTGATGAGCTTTTTAAATGCTTCTTGTGTGCGACATGTACAAAATTGCCTTTCCAAATTTACTTTTTCTTTCCATGTTGTTTAATTTTCCTCCTTTATTGAACACCCTGTTCTGCCACTGAAGATGAGCATGGTTTGAAATTTGTCTGGCTTTCTTTAGTGCCAAATCCTGTCTAGCCTGTATATGTCTAACATAGAAATCTTCCACCATGATTCAGTCACAAGTTGATTCAAGGCAGAATCCCTAATATAAGGAATTCTCTGCTGGCTGGTAAAGACAATCCACAGATCTCTGCTTTCTTTTATTAAATTTTGCATGCTTTATTATCTACATACTGAAATACATATCAAACACCCTTAACATTTTTTCAGCTGACACTGCATTTTCATTAATGCTCTATCTTACATCTAATTAGTTTGCAATGGTTGCCATCTGATACAGAAATGCTCTGGTCTAGTCCTTTTTGTCTTAAGCCTGAATCTGTTCTATATCTCTGTAAATGTTTTACAAATCTCCCATTCCTGAATTTGTTGCAGTCCATCAATCAAATGGGATGGATCAGAGTGGTGGATGAACCTCCATTCCTTGGCTAAGCTCTAGAGTTGCACCTTCACCTGTGACGGTGCTCACCACTGTCTGATCTCCAGGGTTTTTTTCTCATCTCTTGTACTTACAAAATCCCTTCATGTACTGGTGAAACTTGGAATATTTTCTCTCTTTTTCTTCTTGAGATTGAGGTTCACTTCAGGAGGTGCATTCAACACCTGCTTTTTTCCATTAATGCTGCTTTTTCTACTGCCAACATATTTTGTCATATGTATAGGTTCTGAAACTGTAGTTTCCCAAAGTAGTGCTTCTTGAGTCCATGTTACATTATTCAAGAACTATTTTTGATCTTGGTAAATACACACATTATCTCCAATCATGTTTGAGCTTCTGTTTACTTCCAGTTATCTCAGCATAATCATGTGACAATGACATCATTGAGATCATTAGACAAAAGCATAGTGTACATTCTTCTGTTGTTAATCCCAAGACTCTCCAAGCCCAAGCCTGACATTGTTCTAGCCTTGAGGGTAACGAGTGTTTCAGCTTGGACCTGGTCCTGCACTTATCTGTGAACTTTACAACTTTGGACCTTATGGAGAGAGGCTCATTGATGAAATAGTTAAAGATGGTTGGCCTTAGGCATTGCCCCCATTTCCTGTTATGATGTCCTTGGCTTGAATTGATTGCCTTCAAAAACTGGAACCATCTTCCTTTGAACACAAGGATGAGCATTTTAAATTTTGAGGCACTGGAGAGCTTGGAGCTCATTGGATCAACAAGCACAGGGGTGATGTGTCAGTGGAATTAGATATGATGATGCAAAACTGAAGATTGAAGCTGGCCAGGATAGCGTTGGAGTATGATGTGACTGACAGAAAATGGTACAGAACACAAGGTTGTGAACAGTGGTCAGAAATACAGTTGTGATGAGTTACATCATTACTCATTCTTAACTAATTGATCTACAAGGTTTTGGAATTATTTCACTTTGGCATTTCTGCATCTTTGAGGTTACAGTTCACCAAAATGCATGCAAAGTATTACAGGGTTATTTGTTGTTCAAGGCCTCAGTGCTACAGTGGGCGCACAGAGAGGGGAGCCAGAAGGTAAGTGGAGACCAGTTTAAATTAACGTTTTTCTTTTCGCAGTCTGTGGGTTTTTTTCAACTAGGAGCAGGAACCCGGAAGTCGTCAACAGAGGCTTCTGGGAAGGTAAGAAGTTTGAGTGGAGAAGGAACCTGAGACACTACACGTGTAGTCTCTCCCACCCTCCCTCCTCCTCAAACCTAAAAAAAAAGGACTCAGTTGGCTGAACAGGTAAGCTACTTAGTGTTCTTGTTTTGGAAACTAAGTGTAGAGTTATGGCAGCTCAGGAGTTGGATGAACTGAGGATTATTCGAGAGGCTGAGAGTGTGATAGATAGAAGCTACAGGGACATAGTTACGGCAGAGAACAGAGGTAGATGGGTAACATTTAGAGGTGGGAAGGGGAGGAAGCAGGCTGTGCAGGGATCCCCTGTGGTCGTTCCCCTCAACAATAAGTATACCGCTTTGGATACTGTTGGGGGGATGGCCTAGCAGGGGTAAGCTGCAGTGACCGGGTCTCTGGCACGAGTTCTGGCTCTGAGGCCCAGAAGAGAAAGGGGGAGAGGAGGAGAGCGCTCGTTATAGGAGACTCTATAGTTAGAGGGACAGACAGGCGGTTCTGTGGACATGGGCGAGACTCTCGGGTGATTTGTTGCCTCCCGGGTGCCAGGGTCCAAGACGTCTTGGACCGTGTCTTCAGAATCCTTAAGGGGGAGGGTGTGCAGCCAGAAGTCGTGGTGCACATTGGCACCAACGACATAGGTAGGAAGAGGGGTGGGGAGTTCATTCAGGAGCTCAGGGAGTTAGGCTGGAAGCTAAAAGCTAGGACGGACAGAGTCGTCATCTCTGGGTTGTTGCCAGTGCCATGTGACAGTGAGGCAAGGAATAGGGAGAGAGTGCAGTTGAACACGTGGCTGCAAGGATAGTGTAGGAGGGAGGGCTTCAGGTATTTGGACAATTAGACTGCATTCTGGGGAAGGTTGGACCTGTACAAGCAGGACGGGTTGCACCTGAACCAGAAGGGCACCAATATCATGGGAAGTAGGTTTGCTAGCACTCTTCGGGGGGGTTTAAACTAATTTGGCAGGGGGATGGGATCCGGACTTGTAGTCCAGCAAGTAGGTTAGCTGTTTTTCAGAATGTCCAAGAATTTAGGGAGACTGTGGAGAAGGTAGCACTGACAGGGAATACTTGCGGACACACAGATGGGCTCATGTGTCTACACTTCAACGCAAGGAGTATCAGAAATAAGGTGGGTGAACTTAAGGCGTGGATCGGTACTTGGGACTACGATGTTGTGGCCATCACGGAAACGTGGATAGAAGAGGGACAGGAATGGTTGTTAGAGGTTCCTGGTTACAGATGTTTCAGTAAGATTGGGGGGGGGGGTGGTAAAAAAGGAGGGGGGTGGCGTTGCTAATTAGAAATGGTATAACGGCTGCAGAAAGGCAGTTGGAGGGGGATCTGCCTTCGGAGGTAGTATGGGCTGAAGTCAGAAATAGGAAAGGAGCAGTCACCTTGTTGGGTGTTTACTATAGGCCCCCCAATAGCAGCAGTGATGTGGAGAAACAGATTGGGAAACAGATTTTGGAAAGGTGCAGAAGCCACAGGGTAGTAGTCATGGGCGATTTCAATTCCCAAATATTGATTGGAAGCTCTTTAGATCAAGTAGATTGGATGGGGCGGTGTTTGTGCAGTGTGTCCAGGAAGCTTTTCTAACTCAGTATGTAGATTGTCCGACCAGAGGGGAGGCCATATTGGATTTGGTACTTGGTAATGAACCAGGACAAGTGATGGGCTTGTTAGTGGATGAGCATTTTGGTGATGGTGACCACAATTCTGTGACTTTCACCTTGGTTATGGAGAGAGATAGGTGCGTGCAACAGGGCAGGTTTTACAATTGGGGGAAAGGTAAATATGATGCTGCAAGACAGGATCTGAGGAGCATAAATTGGGAGCATAGGCTGTTAGGGAAGGATGGCGTTGAAATGTGGAACTTTTTCAAGGAACAGATACGACGTGTCCTTGATGTGTATGTACCTGTCAGGCAGGAAAGAGATGGTCGTGTGAGGGAACCTTGGTTGAAGAGGGAGGTTGAATGTCTTGTAAGGAGGAAGAAGGTGGCTTACATAAGGTTGAGGAAACAAGGTTCAGACAGAGCGTTGGAGGGATACAGGATAGCCAGGAAGGAGCTGAAGAAAGGGATTAGGAGAGCTAAGAGAGGGCATGAAAAATCTTTGGCGGGTAGGATCAAGGATAACCCCAAGGCCTTTTATGCATATGTGAGAAACATGAGAATGACGAGAACGAGGGTAGGTCCGATCAAGGACAGTAGTGGGAGACTGTGTATTGAGTCGGAAGAGATAGGAGAGGTCTTGAATGAGTACTTTTCTTCAGTATTTACAAATGAGAGGGACTGTATTGTTGAAGAGGAGAGTATGAAACGGACTGGTAAGCTAGAGAAGATACTTGTTAGGAAGGAAGATATGTTGGGCATTTTGAAAAACTTGAGGATAGACAAGTCCCCCGGGCCTAACGGGATATATCCTAGGATTATGTGGGAAGCAAGTGAGGAAATTGCAGAACCATTGACAATGATCTTCTCGTCTTCACTGTCAATGGGGGTGGTACCAGGGGACTGGAGAGTGGCGAATGTTGTGCCCCTGTTCAAAAAAGGGAATAGGGATAACCCCGGGAATTACAGGCCAGTTAGTCTTACTTCGTTGGTAGGCAAAGTAATGGAAAGGGTACTGAGGGATAGGATTTATGAGTATCTGGAAAGACACTGCTTGATTAGGGACAGCCAGCACGGATTTGTGAGGGGTAGGTTTTGCCTTACAAGTCTTATTGAATTCTTTGAGGAGGTGACCAAGCATGTGGATGAGGGTAGAGCAGTGGATGTAGTGTACATGGATTTTAGTAAGGCATTTGATAAGGTTCCCCATGGTAGGCTATGCGGAAAGTCAGGAGGCATGGGATAGTGGGAAGTTTGGATAGAGAATTGGCTAACCGGTCGAAGTCAGAGAGTGGTGATAAATGGTAAATATTCAGCCTGGAGCCCAGTTACAAGTGGAGTTCCGCAGGTATCAGTTCTGGGTCCTCTGCTGTTTGTAATTTTTATTAATGACTTGGAAGAGGGAGTCAAAGGGTGGGTCAGT
Source organism: Chiloscyllium plagiosum (assembly GCF_037043375.1). Classification (NCBI taxonomy): domain Eukaryota; kingdom Metazoa; phylum Chordata; class Chondrichthyes; order Orectolobiformes; family Hemiscylliidae; genus Chiloscyllium; species Chiloscyllium plagiosum. Next base: position 67,484,216 of record NW_028270144.1, read on the forward strand.
AAATTTGCAGACGATACGAAGATTGGTGGAGTTGTGGATAGTGAGGAGGGCTGTTGTCAGCTGCAAAGGGACTTAGTTATGATGCAGAGCTGGGCTGAGGAGTGGCAGATGGAGTTCAACCCTGTCAAGTGTGAGGTTGTCCGTTTTGGAAGGACAAATAAGAATGCAGAATACAGGGTTAGCGGTAGGGTTCTTAGTAAGGTGGAGGAGCAGAGGGATCTTGGGGTCTATGTTCATAGATCTTTGAAAGTTGCCACTCAAGTGGATAGAGGTTGTAAGAAGGCCTATGGTATATTGGCGTTCATTAGCAGAGGGATTGAATTCAAGAGTCGTGAGGTGATGTTGCAGCTGTATAGGACCTTGGTAAGGCCACATTTGGAGTACTGTGTGCAGTTCTGGTCGCCTCATTTTAGGAAAGATGTGGAAGCTTTGGAGAGGGTGCAGAGGAGATTTACCAGGATGTTGCCTGGAATAGAGAATAGGTCATATGAGGATAGGTTGAGAGTGCTAGGCCTTTTCTCATTGGAACGGCGAAGGATGAGGGGTGACTTGATAGAGGCTTATAAGATGATCAGGGGAATAGATAGAGTAGACAGTCAGAGACTTTTTCTCCGGGTACAACAGAGTGTTACAAGGGGACATAAATTTAAGGTGAAGGGTGGAAGGTATGGGGGGATGTCAGGGGTAGGTTTTTTACCCAGAGAGTGGTGGGGGCATGGAATGCGCTGCCTGTGGGAGTGGCAGAGTCAGAATCATTGGTGACCTTTAAGCGGCAATTGGATAGGTACATGGATGGGTGCTTAAGCTAGGACAAATATTCGGCACAACATCGTGGGCCGAGGGGCCTGTTCTGTGTTGTATTGTTCTATGTTCTATTTAATATAGCTAATTCACAGTTGAGTGAGGATGTGCTTGGTAAGCACTTAAGTGCATTTAGATTAGTTCACGTTTCATATTTTCTCAAAGGCAAACACAACCTTTTGAGACATTGCAAGATAACATGAAGCCCATAAAACAGAACATTGCAAGATATCTATTCCAAATTCTCCATTTTTGTAGGTAATTCTTACTATTGCATCTCATATTAGAGTGTGCAGGATGAAAATTTCAAGATGAGAAAACATGCCTAGCTATTCCAGCCTATGTAGGCATGAACAATATCACTGTACTGGTCAGAATATTTTCTACTTATAACGTGAATGTTTCAAATAGAAATTAATGTTTTACAGTTCTTTTGTTTATTTAATAAAGAAAACTGGTCTCATTTATTTTGTTCGATATCAACCTTAACAATTTTGTTTCTTCTTATCTTGCATATTCAATTGAAAACCAGCTATTAACCTTATTCTACACAGCTGAGTGATTCAAATGCTTTATTTCTGTGGCAGGTGGGGATGGTCAGTGTTATTCAAGATAAGATGGGCATATTTCCCCGAGGCTCCATGTGCTTCTCAGCTAGAACATTGTCAGAATATTTGCAGGAAGCTCATTTACATCAAAATTACAGTAAGAGAGCCCAGACAAGATCACTCCCATTATTCTTCTGATGAATGCTGACTCAATTTAATTCTGAATTTGATTTATCAATTGTAAAATCTAAAAGCAGATTTATCCCTTTGAGTGCGCACCACTGATTCTCTATTTACGAAAACTGGAAATTGTATTATGAGGGAGACTATATTGAATTATACTCTTATCGAGAGCATTATGTAACCAAATTATATGAAATATGAACAGGAGATTCCCCTGTAACTCAAAATGATGTTTGATGTTCACCAGCCTGAAGCTAATATCTAGAGGCTTTCACCATCCTCTGGTGTGGGTATTAACTAAATGCTGTTGGTGAGTTGTGGCTGTCATGCATGAAACTTCATTGGCAGCCAGCGTGATCCCATAGCAAACCGTGAGTCATACTGAGACGGGAACGCGTTTGTATGTGTATATAGAAAGCCACAACAAATATTCCTTTTTGTATGACCCTATACAAATCCTTCCAAAAATATCCCTTAGTTTTGTCCTTCAGTGACCACCATGAGTTTGTCTAAGGGTCAAAGATGTGCTTTCAGTTCCCCATATCAAAGTTATTTAGCAGTAAGCTCAGGATCATATCGAGAACTTTCTTCATTTTATTTCAGCTCATTAGCTTTATTGTAAGACACTGTGATCTTTCTTGACTGAAGGACAAGACAGAATAATTTAAAATGGGCCTGTAATCTGCATTTTAACTGTCAGGAAAATGTACTGATCAGCAAAGGAATACATGAACAGCAACAAGCATAAACTTTATTGCAATTATTAAACGTAACTTCTTCGAAGGAAATTTTACTTTAATCGTTTGTAGGTTGCTGGTGTCACTGGTTAGGCCAGCATTTGTTGCACATCACTCATTGCTGAGAGAGCAGTTAAGAGTCAACCACATTCCTGTATGTCTGGAGTCATGTGTAGGCCAGATTAGTTAAGGATGGCAGATTTCATTCTTTAAAGAGCACAGCTGACTAGATGGATTTTCACAACAATTGATGATGGTCACCATTAGTGCAGCTTATTCTTCCAGATTTTTTATTGAATTAAAATTACATTATCTGCTCTGGTAAGATCCAAACCCATATCCCTAGAACATTAGTCTGGGTTTCTGAATTACTAATCCTGTGACATTTCCACTATGCTCCTGCCCTACTTAAAAAGTAGAACATTGGAAACTTCTGTTGTGAATTATAGATTCTTAAATGACTGATTTTATTTCTCCATTGCACTTTGGGGAATACTATATCAAAATAACTGCATTGATGCGAACGACCCCAAATGAAGGAATGACCAAGATTCCACTTCTTGTAGCTTTCCCTTCAATGCAGATTATGCAATTGAGACATAAAACAAGTATGCAAACAGTATTTCAAATAATGAGTTAGATTTTACCTTCAATAGTTGATACAGCAAAGAAATAAGTTTTGTGGCCACAAATGCCCCATTATTCCCTATTTAAATATGGTATGATGCAGCTACACTAAGCAGTCAGGAGTTTTATCTGAAGGTCGATCTCAGCTCTGAGTTCTCTGAATATGATTATCATCAGCCACACGCAGTTCCATGAAACCTTTCCCCCAGGCTGCGTCATTCCTGATGGTAGAGCTTCTCAGCACTCCTCTTCAGTTGTCTCACCGATAACATCGTGGTTCATGCTTTGCCCACATTTGGGAAAACACCATCTCTTTCACTTTTCTAAATTATTCACAAAGTTTTCTGGGTTTTAGAATTCTTTTCAGCCAGCATGCACTTTGCCTCCAAGAACATCTGTCTGTTTTTCTGCCTAACAAAAAGTCAGCAGAGATTGTTTTGCTTCTCCTCACAGCTATTTTCTGTGATCCTCTTTCTGTCTCCTTCTGCTTTAATTTTTGTCTGTGATTGACATGTTCACCTTCCAATTTCTATGCTTGCAGCTCTATTTTATCTGCAGCACTTTGTGTTTTCTAGCCACAAAGCTTCTAGTCGAATTGTTTGCTATTGGTACCACATCCAGATCAATAGTTTCTGGGTCACATGATCTAGCAGTCCTTCCTCCGCAAGAAAATTCCAATTGATTGCATTACAATTGATGCAAACTCTTAAAAGTAATTTTCAAACAATTGTAATAACAGATTTCACAGGCATTTCCAAGAAATTACAAGTTTTCCTAGCTATACTGTTTCTGACTAAAGGTTTATTCATGGATATTTAGTTTGCTTCTAACTTCTTATGGCTTCAGACACATTCTCCAATTTCAACCAGCCAAATTGAGAATTTCTTTGCAGAAAACAATCAACTAAATGATAGCAAAATCAGCCTACCAAGTTCATATTTCAACAAATCCCACAAGCTGTTGTTACACGTTGAACTGAAAGCACCCCCATCATTTATTGCCTACATGTGGAATAATGTGGCTATGTAGTGTACTCAGGAGTTTTATCTGAAAGCTGATCTGAAAGCTGTCCATCTCCCACCCCCAACCACTTGTCATTTAAGGAAGATGAAAAGCTCAAACAACTCAATATTTTCCAAGAGAAAACCTAGCTTTCAGTTCTAACTGTATCATGGAAGAATGGTACAGTTGAAGTTAAATATATAATATTCATGATGCTGTGGTTCTGTTCGCCGAGCTGGAAGTTTTTGTTGCAAACGTTTCGTCCCCTGTCTAGGTGACATCCTCAGTGCTTGGGAGCCTCCTGTGAAACTCATGATTCCTGGTGAAGGGCTTTTGCCCAAAACGTGGATTTTCCTGCTCCTCGGATGCTTCCTGACCTGCTGTGCTTTTCCAGCACCAAACAATCTGATTCTGATGAGTGACTTTAATCTCCAGCATCTGCAGTACCAACCCCTGCCTATCCTTTTGTTGTTGAGCCTATATTCTTCCCATTATTCCGAGCCCAAAGCTCTGACGAGATGAATGCAAGACTTACTGCAGTAACTGTTGGCCAGCTACAAATGCTCAAATTAGTCCTAACATAATCAATGCGATTTTATACAAAAGCCTGTTGGGAGTTGACATTGTGACTTCCCAGCTAGGCAAAGATGATGGGATAAGAAGAGCTCAGTTAAGGTGAGGAATGAACTCCAGATCTTAACAGAAGTTTGGACAGTTTTGTATTTGCTCCAGCTTTCAACATGCAACTCTTATTGGGAATAAACCTTTCAGCCTTCACCTCTGTCTGAGTCCTTCAGTAACTAATTTTGCAATAATATTTTCCCTCTTGCTTATTTTTCTATTTTTACCTTTTGAAGATGCACTTTTCTTTGAACTAGTGTTTGAACCAACTTATTTGGTGGTAATTCCAGAGTGGGGGATATGTCAAGCCATGAGATTGCAGTTTGTGATTGAATACAATTCAACTGCTGCTATGGCCTTTGTTGGGTTTTCAGGACTGTGTGTGCTGTTGTCATTTCTGGTGCCTTGAATGCCAAATAGTCTGTCAGGTTTCATTGCATTATTAAACTTTGTAGCAGTTAGAGTCAAACATTGAGTAGGGCCAAGAGTCACATGGAGTGAAGATGGCCGATTTTCTTTCCCTAAAGAATATTATTGAATTGGATAGGTTTTTTCTCTATCAACAGTTTATGGTCATTATTATTGAGCCTTTTTTGAAAAATTTACAGATTTTTATTAACTCAATTCAAATTAAAACTCATGCTGCGAGTATTACCCTATGTCTCTGTACCACTTGTTTCTACATCATAACCTTGCCCTGCAAAAATATGAATGAAAATTATATCCATTATTTCATGCAAAACAAGAAATGAAGAGAGGATAAAATTAATCATTAAATTTAAGTAAGATTTGTTTATTAAAACAGGGAATATATTTCTGCAAAATATAGCAGTTATTTAATGGCACATTTCAGGCTTCTTACCTCACCTTTTTGTGCTGTCCCACATCATTCAAAAAACCACAGCCTTCCGGTACTTCTACCTTGCCTTTTAGTGCAGTCAGGGAGGTGGACCTGTTGCTGTACAGTATTATGTGAATTGGCCATGCTAAATTGCCCGTAGTGTTAGGTAAGGGGTAAATGTAGGGGTATGGGTGGGTTGCGCTTTGGCAGGTCAGTGTGGACTTGTTGGGCCGAAGGGCCTGTTTCCACACTGTAATGGAATGTAATCTAATCTAATCTAATTAAGCTACGTTGATGTCACATCGGCAGTGAGTACCAGCTGCTTAAGCAAAAAACACACTATATGTACTTTAAATGGACAGCTATGTCTCAAAGTAAAAAGGGAGTAGCTTTCAGTCAGATCAAAATGTAATGTTGTCAATCAGTCTGTGAAGGGCTGCACCCTAAGGTCAATCCAGGGCTTGGACACAGTCAGTCACTTGGCAAAGTTAGAGCCTGCATATCTGTATTCCTACAGTCAGGGGGTGGGCCACAGTCAATCCTGCAAGTCCAGTGCAACTAGTCAGAGGATTAGTAGTAAGCCAGTCTGAGCATTGCACAGAGATATGTTGAGTTATCTGTTCACTCATCAGTTGGAGCTGACTTTCCTAATCAGTTAAGTGAGTGGGCCACTGTCGGTCCCGAATGGTGACAAGATGTTATGCTGTGCTGGGCATTAGGGAAAAAGTAGCACTCCCTTTTGGTATGGGCCCTTTGTGTGTGAACTCATTTCTATAGCTGTGGTAATGATAGCTGATCAGTGATGATGTAAAGTCACAATTCATTTAAGATATACTGTGATATTCTGTTTCCAATGAGATGTCAGCCATGCCACGTATGTGCACCTAGAGGCTTTTACTTTTATTTTCTCCCTCAGAACCTGTGCTGTGGTGGTCTATATCATGGCTGGTAGAAAGTGACCTGGTGCACAGTGGCGGAAGGTCCTGACAGGGGTGAGTACTTCTGCCACTGCTGAGTGAAGATAGACTGAGGGTGGTACTATATAGATGTGGTGCATGCATAATGTGATGAGATGCAGAGAGGTGTAGCTCGAGCTGCATGAAGGGAATCTCTCCTTGAAACTCCATGAAATTAATACTCAAATAATTTTTGGTAAAGTTCAGCTCATTCTATTTCATGAGCAAACTTATTTTTAGCTGTATTTAGTTTACCATTTTGAGCATATACTCTGAAGCATGCTCAGAATCTTGTATGTTACTACAAGATCATGACCTATCCTTCCAATCTCCAATCTGTATTGGGCTAAAGTGCTCTACTTTACCCCATTATACAGCCTCTTCACCCCAGGCTCAATTAACCTTCTCTGAACTGCTTCCAATGGAGGTACATCTCACATCAAGTAGGGAGATGAAAATTATACACAATACCTCAGGTGAGGTCTCACTATTGCCCTATGGCAAGGTGTTCCTACTTTTGTATTCCATTCCCCTTACAATGAGGGCCAACATTCCAAAAGTCTTCCTAGGTACTTTTTGGACCTAAATACTATATTTTTTTATTCACATCCAAGAACAGCCAGGTTTCTGTATACTTCAGTACTTTGCAAATTTTCTCCACGTAGATAATATTATGCTTTTATATTCTTCATGCTGAAGTGGACATCCCTCATTATAATCAATCTACCAAATTTTCCTCACTGGGAAGTCAGTGCCTACAGAATCAATCTATATTACTTGGTAGACTTTTTTGTATCCTTCTTACAAGTTGCTTCCTTGCTTATTATCTGAGTCATTGATGTAGGTCACAATTGCACCAAAAGACTCCATCGTCTTCATAATGACTATTATTTGAAAGGTTATACTCTGACACCCTGACTGTCTTCCCCACCATCTACGTTTCTTTTTTTCAGAGGTAATTCCTTAATGTGTATCCCCTAGATCAGGATTCATTGTAATCACTTGCTCTGAACAATAGCAAGGTTTTTTTTAAAACCATAATGAAGATCTTTGACCCAATTACATTGTACATTATTGCCCTCAATGGCAAAAACAGACCTGTATGCATTTCCCATAAACTGAAATAATTTCTAGTGCTGCAAACATTCACTGTCCGTATTCAAAATCCTCTTTAAGATCAGTCGTTTTAAAGTATTAATGTACACATGCCCCTGAGTCAATGAATCAGTGTAGGATGAGTAGATGTGAGTTAGTTTAAATGTAATTGATACTGATAACTGATGTAAATCCTTTGTGTTAATCGTTGGGAAAAAAATTGCCTTCTATTGAATTTCTGACCTTTTGGAAGATAATATGTCAAAAATTTGAAGAAAAACATTATCATTGATTATGATTTGTTTCCAGTCGGTCCCTGCAATGCAATGAATGCAGGGCATATTCTGCTTCATTTATAGAAATATTGTTTCTGTTGCTAGGTTTATGTGGAAAGGAAATAAAAGAAAAAGGTTAAAGAAAAAAGTTAAAGCAAAAAGGTAAAAACAAACATAAATGACAACATCGAAATAAATTACATAAAGAAATGCCTGTATTTGGAAAACACCGCCCACTTGGGCAGCACGGTGGCTCAGTGGTTAGCACTGCTGCCTCACAGCACAAGGGTCCCAGGTTCAATTCCAGCCTTGGGCGACTGTCTGTGTAGAGTTTGAGCATTCTCCCCGTGTCTGCGTGGTTTCCTCTCGGTGCTCCAGTTTCCTCCCACAGTCCAAAGATGTGCAGGTCAGGCGAATTAGCCAGGCTAAATTGTCCATAGTGCTAGGTGCACTAGTCCGAGGGAAATGGGTCTGGGTGGGTTACTCTTCGGAGGGTCAGTGTGGACTGGTTGGGTCAAAGGGCCTGTTTCCACACTGTAGGGAATCTAATCAAATAACTCCAGTGCAATGGTTGAATTTCCATGTTTCATTTGCTGTCAGCAATCACGCAATAGCAGCATGTAGGCAAAAAACAGAAATTTCCACCGCATATCTGTTCATGTGCATGGGGTCAGTTACCTCAGTTGACTAGCTGGCTATTATGTGATTCAAATTAATGCCACTAATGTGAGTTCAGATCCCATTCTAGTTGAGGTGGATTTGGGAACTGTCATCTTGCCCTTGAAAGTGAAAAGCAATAACAAATTGGCACTGATAAACTGCCAAGATAAATAGCTCAGGATGAAACATCAGAAGACACTGAGCCAAGGACCTGCCTTCGGGCAGATCACTGATGGAATGGTATGAATGAACTGAGTGCACACCTGGTTTTCCTCTATATGTGGTTCCAAGGTTACCTTCTACAGGAATTTCAATAACATAAAACTGTGTCTATTAGCAATAAATACAAAGCCCACAACAATAATGTTTGATGTAAATATATCAGTTAGTATACTTTCTTTGGCTTTTTTCAATTACCAATTCTCAACACAATTGTAGTAAGAAATATTCTGCCTTCACATTGATTTTGTTTGATTTTCTTCTCAGTTTCATCATTAACATATACAGAAGGAATTTAAATACTTATACTGAAAAAAAAATTCAAATATTTCAGGGTGTTTGCCACAGCTAACATTTAGGTTATGTTTTTCAGCTCTTTGGTTCCAGCTAGCTCAAATCAGATATTAGCAGTGTTACTCAGTGATTTTTTTGGAAATCATTCACAAATTCAAAACAGGGAATACATATCAGAGGATCTTATGAAAGAAATTAGAGCGGTCAGTTTGGATAAGATCAAGGTGATCAAGGAGAGTGAACATGCTTTTGTAAAAGTGAAATTGTATTTGACCAAACCATTGGAGTTTTTGAAAGAATAACACATGCTGTGAAGAAGAGAAACTGATAGAAATAGTATACTCAGAATTCCAGACAGTTGCTAAGATGCCACATTGAAATTTATGTGGAAAATAAAAGCTCTCAATATTGGACTTAGCAATTTGCATTGGCCAGCTTACAGGAAGCAGAGTGTAAATGTAGGGGGGCCTTTCTCGGGTTGATAACTACACTGGATGGGGTGCCTCAGGGATTGTGTGCTGGGATTTCAACAATTTATAACTTTTATTCCCGATTTGGAAGAAGGCACTGGATGTATGGTTGCCAATTTTACTGATGACACAAAGAAAACTGAAGAAAATTATATTGATAGGTTCAATGAATGTGCAAAATGATGTCAATTCAATGATATTATGGGAAAATGTGAATTTGTCCATTTTGGCACAAGAATAGAAAAGAAGCACACTATCTACTTGTTGCGATATTACCAGAGATCTGCGATACAGAGAGACTTTGTTGTTCTTGTGCATGAATTGCAAAAGGTTAATATCAGGTGCAGCAAGTGATTTTTAAAGTAATAGAATGATATCCTTTACCACGAGGGAGTATGAAGTTAAAAGTAGAGTGGTTATGCATCAATTATAGCAGGCTCTGATGAGACTACATCTGGAGTGCTAGGCATAGTATTGACCATATTTTTAAAAAATGGACAGAAATATATTGGAGGCAGTTCAGAATAGGCTTACTAACCTAATATCTGGAAAGGGCAGTTGTCTAATATGAAAAGGTTAGACAGACGAGGCTTGTGATTAGAGGAGTTTAGAACACTATGACTTTACTGAAATATAAAATCCTGACCAGTCCTGACAGGGTAAATGTAGAGAGGCTGTTTTCCTTATGGCATTGTCTAGAACCACAATTTGCTGTTTAAATATCAGCGTTTTGCCAATTTAAAACCTTTTGTTTCCCTTTCTGAGGTTTGAGTCTTTAGAACCTTTCTCCTGAAAAAACATGGTGAAAGCAGAACTCTTGAATGTTTTCAAGCAGAGGCCAATGCGAGGGGTTAACAGGTTATTAGCGCAGGCTAGAATACGTATTTGAGGTTATAATCAGATTAGCTATGATCATATTGAATGGTAGAGCAAACTTGAAGGGCTGAATGGCCTGTCTCTCCTGACTTGTATGTATGCCCAAGAGACTCAAAAGTAAGCATTCAGAGTATTCAAATTGCTTTGCAGAGTAAGCTGCAAATTTTCACATTTACTTGTATGCAAAAAAATGAATTCTGATAACATTAAAGCATGTATTAATTTCCTTAACTTTGCCAAAAGCCAAATTATCGGATCGCAATTGCTTATAATCATTTACACTGACTTGTCAGCGGAAAATCCAGTCACGTACTTATGTTTGAATGTGGGGACCTCTAGAGGACATATCAGGCATCTCAGAGCAAGACAAGCAACAGGATAAGTAGACAACCAATCAGATTAAAGAATCCTAACTGAGACCTGCAGACCAGGTAGTTAAAAACAAAGATAGATATTATGCTTAAGATATTGCACAAGGAGGAAAATAAAAAGTGGATCATACACAGGAACAAGTGTAGGCCATTCAGCCCCTTGAGCCTGTTCTGTCATTCAATGAGATCATGGCTGATCTGTGGCCTAACTCTAATTATCTGTTTTTGGCCTATGTTCCTTAATACCTTTGCTTAACAAAATATTATCAATTTAAAATTAACACCTGATCTAGCTTCCACTGCCATTTGTGGAAGAGAGTTCCAAACCTTTATCAACCTTGGTGTGTAGAAATATTTCCGAACATTTCTCCTGAGTGTGGTTCCTAATTCTAGAACCTTCAACCTGTAGAAATAGTTTGTCTTTAACTATCCTGTCCTGTTAATATGTTGATCACCCCTTAACCTTCTAAATTCAAGAGAAAACAGGCCGAACTGTAAAATCACTTCTCATAACTTAACCTGTGAAATTGAGATATCATTTTTGTAAACCTGTTGTTTACAAGTGCAATCTATACTTTCCAAGATATGGTGCCAAGATATGCTCATAGTACTCCATATGGGGTCTAACCACAGTTTTGGATAACTGCAGCATAGCTTCTGCACCCTTATACTCTCATTCTCTAGATATAAAAGCTCACATTCCTTTAGCCTTTTTGACTATTTTATGCAGCTATTTATAGCATTTCAAGTCTCTGGACATCCACTGTATTTAACTTCATATTATCTAGAAAAGAAACTTTAAAGGAACATAACACAAAACCTAGAGCAGAAGTGTACTGCACAGCTCCTTGACCTACATTACTATTCAAAATACTCATGGCTGAACTTCTGCCTCTACTCCATGCGGCTGCTGGCTGCTCATATCCTTCAGAGACTAATCATCTGTTGATCGCAGTCTTATATACATTCAGTGATGGAAAATAATTTCTCCTCATCTCAGTATTAAATAATTAGCTGTCTATTGTGAGGCTCTGAACCACGTTCCAGATTCTTCAGCCAGTGGAAACAAGCTCTCATTGTCCACTGCTTAAGTCCCTCCAGTGTCTCATATCACATTAAGATCACCTCTCATTCCTTTAAACTCCAGAAAATATAGTTCAAATTTGCTTATCCTCACTGCAGGACAACTTCCTCATTCCAGGAACTATTCTTGTGAATCTTTGATGTACTGCCTCCAATGGAATAATATCCGTCCTTAGATTTTGAGATGAAAAATGCACAAGATATTGTCTCAACAAAACTCTACACAAGAGCAGTTCATTATCCTTCTACTCCAATTCCCTCCAATAAAGGCCAACACGTCATTTGCCTTCCTAATTGCCTGCTAGCTTTCTTTGTTTCTTGTTGCAAACACTGATTTCACTTTGAAAATCAACATTTACGTGTTTGACACTTCTTTAAGCAATACATTTTATTTTTCTCATATATGATGTTGGAATTGTTGGCAATACTAACATTTTTGTCCATCCCTAATTCTCCTTGAATTGAATAATTCTGTTGGCCATTTCAGTCACATTGCTGATGGTTCTGGAGTTACATATACACCAGACAGGAGAGGATGACAGATTTCCTTCAAAGGTGTTAGTGAGCCAGTAGGGGTTTTTAAATTATCTTAATCTGAATAATCTAATAAACAAATGTTATTGTTTAGAAGAGTTGGCTCACAGTTCTTTGCTTGGAGTAAGAAATTATCACATTGGGTGACAGGTTCAACAATCTTAATTTCAGATTTTTAAAATTCCAATTTCATTCCTTGCCATGGTGGGATTCAATGTCCCTGCTACATTATCCTGGTGTTCTGAATTATCAGTCTGGTGATATTAACACTATGCTTCAACATTTACATAGATTTTCTGATCTTACAATTGAAGTAAATAACCTCATATGTCTTCACATTCTACCTTTTGGCCACTCACCTCATCTGTCTATTCTTTTCAGTCTCTCCGAGTCCTCACAGTTTACATTCCAGCCTTACTTTATATCATCCTCGAGTCGTTAATATTGAATATAAGCTTGTGATATTTGTGACATGCATTGCTCACAGCATGCTAAATGGAAAATGTTTCATTTATCCCAATGCTTTACTTTCAAACCTCTATTCGTGCTCATGTGATATCCCAATTCCTTGCAATAATTGCTGTATGATTCCATTATTGCGCAGTAGTGTATTTTTGACATTCTGTCAAATAAAAACTATCCATACAAAAATATTGAAGGGATCTAAAAACAACTTTGTGTGTAAGGTGGTGATATGCATAAAATTAATTTATGCAAGAATTAGACCTGGAAGCATTTTGGCAGCAGTCTCAACTATTTGCATTCTGTCCCCAATTTCACCCCCTCACCTTCTAACATACTCAGTGAACATGTTGTATGTGTCATATCTTGTAGCTATGCAATAATGACTAGTTTCTATGTGAGCAACAGGAATTTATTCAGTGTTTTACATATTATTGCATAGAAAATAGGAACAGGAGTAGTCCAATTAACACTTTGAGTTGCTACGCCATTCAATATAATCAAGGCTGGTCATTCAATTCATTCTCAGGACATGGTTGAAGAGCTTCAGGTTCTGTTCCTTTCTTAGCATACTTTTTGATCCCTTTAGCTCTAGTAAAAACATTCAATGCTCTGGCATCAACCACATTCTGTGTCAGAAATTTCCATAGGCTCAGCCCTCTCTGGATGGATACATTTCTCTCGATCTCAGTCCTAATTGGTCTACGCCATATCCTTGGACTGTGACCCTGGTTCTGGAGTCCCCAGTTAATGGGAACATCCTTACTGCATTAGCTCTGTCTAGTCTTGTTCAAATTTGATAGGTTTCTATGAGATTCCCCCTCATTCAAAAAAATCAAACTAAACCAGGTTATAGTGCAATAGGTATCTTTGAAATGGTAAGCTTTCGGAGCTCTGTTCCTTCCTTCGATGTGGTATGATAGGGAGGTATAAGAGATGGTATTTATGAGTAAAAAGTGAATAACTTTAAAACTCATTCTTCTAAACGCCTTTGAATATAAACCTAACCAACTCAATCTTTCCTTCTACGTCAGTCTTGCCATCCTGGAAATCAGAGTCGAGAGTGTAGTGCTGGAAAAGCACAGTAGGTCAGGCAGCACCCAAGGAACTTATTTGATGTTTCTGGCATAAGTCCTTTCCTGATGAAGGGTTTAAGCCCAAAATGTCACTTCTGCTGCTCCTCTGATGCTGCCTGACCTGCTGTGCTTTTCCAACACCGCACTCTCGACTCTGATCTCCAGCATCTGCGGTCCTCACTTTTTCATCCCAGAAATCAGTCCACTAAAGCTTTGTTGCATTCTCTCCATAGCGAGAACATCTGTCCTGAGATAAGGAGACCAAAAATGCACACAATTATAGCTCTTTGCATCCAGAAACTGCTACAGTTTTTATTTACTTTTCTAAAAGCCCACACCCAGGCTTTCCCCATCAGGCGGAGTGAGCATCAATAGTAAACAGACTGTTGTTAACCAAATGTGGAACAATTGACTGCTACAATATGGACAAGGTAAAAACAATGACTGCAGATGCTGGAAACCAGAGTTTAGATTAGAGTGGTGCTGGAAAGGCACAGCAGTTCAGGCAGCATCTGTGGAGCAGCAGAAGTGACATTTTGGGCTTAAACCCTTCATCAGGAAAGGGCTTATGCCAGAAACATCAAATGTCCTGAGGAGCAGTAAAATTGAATTTTTGGGCAAAAGCCCTTCATCAGACTCTGGTAGACTCTGGTTTCCAGCATCTGCAGTCATTGTTTTTACCTAATTGATTTTAACCCTCTTGCGAATCCTCTTGCAAGGATGCCTGCCTTGAAGAAGTTTTCCTCCTCTCTCTACAAGAATCTCAGGGAGTCCCTCTCTCACTGCAACTCCCAGGCCACCTTCATCCACTCCCCCCTCCTCCCTAACCTATCACCTTCATCCTCTCCCCCACCCACCTATTGTACTCTATGCTACTTTCTCCACCACCTCCCCCCCCCCCCCCCCCCCCCCCCCCCCCCCCCCCACTTATCTCTCCACATTTCAGGCTCTCTGCCTGTATTCCTGATGAAGGGCTTTTGCCCGAAACATCGACTTTACTGCTCCTCGGATGCTGCCTGAACTGCTGTGCTTTTCCAGCACCGCTCTAATCTCGACTCTGCTATAATATGGACAGCAAATTTTGACTGGAGAAAAATCAGGTGACAATTGCATTGCCCAAAATTGACACACATTTTAATTTGAGACACAAATGCTAGCTTTCTGCTTTCTGGGAAGCTATATCATATTGCTTCAAAGCTAAGCAATAAAATAAACCATTATAAGACATCTGCACAGGCAGCCTGATTGTGAACATTTCGGCAAAATATGCTACAGACAAGTTTTATATCTTTAAATTTACTACAAGGAAATGTAAATTTAATTAAAGTTTGAAGTTATTTCTCTGCCAGACTAAGAAGTAAGAATGAAATTTTCTAAAAATTAAGAGGCAAATTAGCTCAAATCGTATTTGGTTTATGCCATGAGAGTTTATTTGAACTTATCCTCTTCTTCCCCAGATGATCTTCTTGCTGTTGTCACTGTATTGTAGGGCAAAAAAGTAGGCTGCTTAAATTGTAGAATTTTACAGTAGAGAAGGAGGCCATTTGACCCATCATGTGACCCTGGCTCCTGAAAGAACTACCCAGCTAGTCCTATTCTCCAGCACTATCTCTAAATTCATCACTTTGGTTGTACGTCCAGCTCTCTTTTGAAACCTCATCTGGAATCTGCCTCCACCACTCTCCCAGCCAGTGTATGCCAAATCTGAACAAACCTGAGTAAAGATGTTTAATTTCATCTCACTCCTAATTCTCGTGCTGACAAGCTTGCAATTGTGGTCATAGTTACTTTGGTTCTTGAAAGAAAGATTGTACAAATTGGAGCTTGTGTAACTGGAAATAAAATGCCTCATAAATCTGAGTATAATCTATGATAATGCCATACCAACATTCGAAAGCATAAGTGAGACTTTCACTTTGTTGTCAGTTGACATTTTATTTAAATGTGCAGTCGATAGAAGTGGTAAAGCGCACCACAGATTCCACAGGATATATTGGTGGGAGACTGAATAAAGAAACGCATTAATAAAATGCAAGTACTGTAATTATTGCGCATATGTAATTGCCCTGCAGAGATGGTGATGAATAGCATTCTTCAGTCACAGCAGTCTCTGCGATGTAGGACACAATGCTGCAAGAGTGGAAGTTTTGACACAGTGACAATGAGGGAATCTGAAAGTTCCAAGTGAGAATGGTGTATTGCTTGGAGAGGAACTTGCAGGTGGTGATTTTCCCATGCATCTGCTATCCTATCCTTCTAGGTGGTAGAGGTTATACGTTGCAATTCAGACTATTAGTCATATTAGTTATAATTCAGGCTGATATCCAAGCAGAAAGATTTTATGCTAACAGTGAAATATTCAATAAGATGTCCTAAATTGTAAAAGATGTAATCAATCAAGAGTTTGTGTATTAGAATGCTACAGACATGGCTAAAACTATGACTTATATTTCACAGAAACATGCAGAATCCTAATAGGTTTATTGCTTTAAGATGATTCATTTGTCACACTTTATTGTTCACATAGTAGGTCACAAATTGAGAATTGCTAAATTTGAAAATGAAAGGTTCAGACCATCATATTAGGAATGCACCAGATACACCTGAAAATTGGGTAATGATGATCGTAACAATAATGGCAATAATGCAACATAGGCTCCATCCATGCCAGACAGCTATCTCAGTACATTTCATACAGAATATTTGAGGATTTGTCCATGTTTCAATTAGAGTGAGCCATCTCGGTCTCCTCCAGAGGGCCCCACCAACACAGATACCAGTCTATAGACAATTCAATTCATTATATGTAATGTTAAGAAACAGCTGCAAGCACTGGATGCAGCAAAGACCAAAGGCCCTGACAACACTTCAGCAGTAGTACCCATGCTCCAAAACTAGTCATGCCCTTATACAAGCTACAACACTGAGATCTACTCATTAATGTACAAAATTAACGAGTGACCCCTGGCAATTAAAAGCAAGAAAAATCAAACCCAACCAGTTAGAGCCTCATCAGTATACTCCCAGTCATTAACAAAGCCATGGAAGCTTTCATCAACAATGCCACCAAGTTATGCTTGCTCAACAACAAATCATTCACCAATGCTCAGTTTGGATTCTGCCAGGGACACTCAGCTTTGGATCTTATCTCATCCTTGATTCAATTAAACTGAATTACTAAAAGTTGATAAACAGTGACTACCCTGGACATCAAGCATTTGACTGAGCGGGCATGAGGGAACAGTAGCAAAGCTGAAGTCATTGAGAATTCCTTAGCAGAAAGGAATCCTCCATCTCAATCTCAGAACATTAAGGAATTCCTTTAGGTAGTAGTTGCTTGATAAATGAACTTGTTTCTGTCTTAAGGTCAGAAGTGGTATCTTGGCTGATTGTGCACTGTTATTTAAAATCTGAAAATCCTCAGAAACTAAGGCTGTCTATGCCTGCGTTCAGGAATATCTGGACAACATAGGTGACACTTAAATGCCAGGAATTTGTCATTTCCAAGAACAGAGCATTTAACCATCCCCTTTTGACATAAAATGGCATGACCATCACTGACTTCCCAACCATTTGGTAAAGACTTAACTGGGCTAGACATGCAAGTACAATGGTTATAAAGGGAAGTCAGAAGCTGGCTATTGTGTAGTGCCTAGCTGACTTCATGACTCTCCAAAAAATTTCCATCATCTGAAATTCACAAATCAGGGGTGTGCTTTGGTTGCTGGATGAGATAATGTCAAACTATATTCAAGAAGCTCAACAAAGCAGCATGCTTGATTGGCCTTCCATCAACCACCAGCACACATTGGTTTGTGTTCACTACTGACAACATGCACTGTAGCAATCACCAAGGTCCTTCAAAAGGACCTTCCAAATCTGCAATAGCTACCACCTGAAAAATAAGAACAGCATGTGTGTGGGATATCCACCACCCGCAAATTCCCTCCAAACCACTCACCATCGTAACTTGGAACTCTAATACCATTTCTTTGCTGTAACTGGATCAAATATATGGAATTTCTGAAAACAAAGTACTAAAGTACCTATACCACATCGATAGTGATGGTTTAGAGTGGCAGCTCAACACCACTTGCTCAAGTATAGTTAGGGATGACCAATAATTACTGGATCAGCATATGTATGGAATTTATTTGTTGAAACTGGATGGAGATTGACTCAGATCAGATAGACAACTGTTGTTACCTCTGCCTGAACTGAAAACATTTTCCAGACTCATTTCCAAATTAACAGAAGAAAAATGTGCATTGCTCCATTGGCTGTCCTGTATTTTCACAAGCTTTTAGTTATTACTTCATCTCAACCATTTTAATGAATAACAAGTCAATGAATACAAGAGGCATGCTAATTTCTTTTTTTCCTTCTGCACCATAAATTTTAATGAGCATTTTAACTGAAATTAGAAAACGACGCCACGTTCTTGGTTTGTTAGCTGCACTCTTTGCCCTATAAAATGTATCAAGGAAAGTGTCATTAACCAATCCTGTGTTATATGACTTTGTCACTCGTCCAAGCTTCTCGTAAAAGCTCATGCCACTTCAGCTTAAAAGTATGGCCATTTGATGCAAATCCATTTGTCTTTCTGTGGAGTAAATGTGATAGTCCATAAAGACATGTTAGGATCTTGATATAAACACACAAATATGAACGAGGAATAGAAAATGTCATTCAACCCCTTGAGACACTTTATCATTCAATGAACCCATAGCTGGTTTGATTGGAATCTCAAATCTGCATTAGGGGAAAGTGGAAACACCATGGTACTGTCACAGGACTGGCAATCCAGAGCCTTGAGCCAATGCTCAAGGGGTATGGGTGCAAATCCTACTATGATCGATGGTACAATTTGAATTCAATAAAGAGCTAGCCTAATTACTCTACATTTAATTGCATCAGTTGATGGTTGCAATCCATCTTTTCTTTCATGTGAAGGAGCTGGTATTGGACTGGCACAGACCAAGTTAAAAATCACACAACACCAGGTTTAGCCAAGAGGTTTGTTTGTTTGGAGCGCTGCTCCTTCATCAGGTAGCTAGCAGCACTCTTAAAGGTTGTACTTCCAAATAAACCTGATGGAATATAACCTAGTGTTGTGTCTGTTCCTTTAGGGAAGAATATCTGCCATCCTTTGATGGTCTGGTCTACATATGGCTCCAGACTCACAGCAATATGGTTGACTCTTAACTTGTTGGGCAATTAGGGATGGGTAATGAATGTTGACCTGGCCAGTGATGGCCACATCCTATGAAATAAAAATTCTCTCTATTCATGACAACCTTTCTCCGTTCTTTGCTTAATCAGCATTTATCTACCTCTGCCTGACAATATACCGAAATTTGTCTACACCACCTTTTCAGGAAGAGAGTTCCAAAGACACATTACCTCAAAGAAAACAAAAAGCCTCATTTCTATTTTCAATGGGTGACATCTGCCTTTTAAACACCGATGCATAATTAACAAGCACATGCTCATTGTAATGTAGGTGGTATCCATCTTTGAGCTGCCTGTTTTTTAAAGGCTTTAAAATTCTAGCCAGTGTTACTTCAATGTGGATACATTATGTAAGTGGCAAGCATCACTTCAAGAGAGCCTGAACTGTCTCAAGGGAAGGGATGTTGTGGCTGGAGTAGGTACTGGTAGTTGTGGGGGAAGTAAATCTAGCCAGAGAAACATCGAATTCTGGCATAGCATGCAGTACAGCAGTTTCTCAGGTTTTCAGATTTTGCACTGGAGGTTTTGGTGGAGGAGGTATATATTTTACTTTCGGGGAATAGGGACTTGCTAGAGACAGGGTGAAGACAGTCGGAGCTACTGGGAGTGGGATTCATGGAGGTCAAAACCAGGAGGAAGACCTGAGCATCTGAATACAGTGCTCTATGAATTTCAATGTACTACTGTTAGCCCAGCAGTGGGCAAATGGCTGGTGTGAGTGAAATACATGAAGCAAACAGTTGTAAAGTTACTTGGACGCTTTGGGGGGGATTCCCTCGCAAAAAGGCACATTCTTGCCCTTGCTGCAGAAACTGTGCCCCTCCCCTGAGATCCCTCCCCTACAACACCCCTCCCCTATCACTCACATGTGACTTGGAATGCAGCCATGGTTTCAGACCTCAATGTCCTATTGGCAGCGACTGTCACCTTCCTGGTAGCACTGCCATTCAGTAACACTGCCAGCCTTCGTTTGGACAGTAGCTCGCTGTGGGTGGGACTTGATCCCCGGGAGAGTTCATTAAATTGCTTGCCACTTGTGAAATTAACTGGACAGTGACAGGCTTTCACTAAAAGAGACAATGTAGGGCTCTTTGATTGATATAATAAGATCCTTCATCCTCATTAATTCCAGTCTATTGTGCTTGTTTCCATTTTAATACTGACATCTGAAATTTTCATGAAAATATATGATCCCTTTTTACACAATGTATATCTATGTAATTCTGAGAAAATCCTCAATCCATGGAAATGTTAAAAGCTCCATTGCCAAATATTAAAGAACACACCTTGGATTGTAATGGTCTGGTTGACAAAACATCCATATTGACAATGATCAAAGCAACATGCAGTTTGTAGCTGAATAGTTTAACGAATGACATTGCACAGACATTACCACATGATCAAGCTAAATCATTTTTGCAATCCATGTATTTTGTTCACACAGCATAAATTTCATGAAAGAATTGTGATTAGATATTAATGGATTGAATTGCTTAATTTCACAGAGAGCAAGACCCCTGTGACTGCAAAGTCTACTGAAGCTGAATCAATGAGGTACGATTATGAAATCTGTCCTTTTATTTTCTTGTATTATTTGCTAGAATTTCTTTGCCTCTGATTGATGATTCTCAGATTTTTTTTAATGCTGAAGTCCTGAGATTTGCAACAGTGAGCATGCATTTCTGGTTATTTTAAATTGTGTTCTTTAATGTTATTTTTGTCACAGTCTCTGCTTTATAATCTAATAGACAAATGACATGATAGAAAGGAGTAAAACAGCAGTAAGGAACCCACAGAGAAAGGTTAATATACAGTATTAGATTCTTATTGATCATATTTAACCCTGTTCAGTGATCATAGTATTTGCAATTTGTTTAATGAGTATTACAGCCTTCCAGTCAGGCTTAAATTAATATCAGCAGAGCAGCTATTATTTGCTATTCCTTTTGTTAAATAATGAGATGTTTCTTGAGCCTGTATTTTAGCACCATTGAAGAACGTGTGCTGCATTGTTTTCGAGTAGTGCCACAGATGTTTGATATTTTGAAGTTGACTCTATATTTGTAATAGTTATTATTTTTAAGTTTACATTGCCCTTCATTATAGTTTGTGAATAATAATTTACATAAGCAATTAAGAATCATGCAAGTAAAACAATAAAATGATGAAATCACTCAGCATATCTGACAGCACCTGAGGAGAGAGAAACAGAGACCTGATTTTCTCCTCCGTGGAGGTCATAAGAAGAGGAAATAAGTTGTTCCTGAAGATGAACTCTCACCATTATAACAATTAAGTGCTGGGTGAAAAAGTCCAAAGGTGGCTTCCTTGACTTGCCAGTAATTAAGGTCCTTAAATTGTTAATTAGTAGTCATTTTATGACCTTGGCTCACTACCCCCTCAATTTCCTGCCTCGTTGATGGGTGGAAAGGTGATTTGTTTCTTGACCTGGGAAGCCATGGTGATATGCCTGCCACGTTGACGATGGGTGGAGTCCAATTGCTTTAACCTGGGATCAATTAGAGGCGTGGACAATGGGCAAGGGTATGGCCGCTGAAAGCTGCGCACCCCTAACCTTGTCTCTGACTTTCCACATCCCTCCCAAGTCCCTGATCGCCACACTGGATTCCCTGAAAATCTGCCTTAACTGGCAGACGTTAGGACCCAGTAGCTGCTGGACTGTGATTGGTTGGCCATTTCTGTTGACTTGAGTTGCCAATATCGGGGGCTGTGACAGAGTGAGATATTAACCCTCACTCACATGTCAGTGCTGAACAAGTTGATTGGCGGGCAGTTGGGTGAATTATTTCAGTGATAAGGGTGTCGAATTAGCACTTTAAAAATTTGGAAAAATTTTCCCAGGGTTGATGTTTCAGGAAATGATTCAGAACTGCTCTTCTCTCTAACGAAGCTGCCAGACCTGCTGAGTATTTCCACTATTTCCTGTTGATTTCTGTTTTTAGGATTCCAGTAACCATAGCGTTTTGATTTGATATAAGAATTATAAAACATATGTTTGTCCTTTGGGTGGATAGAAGTAGAGTATCAGTCATTTTTGGATTGGCAATCTATTACTAATGATGTACCATAGGCATCATTGCTGGAACCTCAACTAGTTACAAACTATATCAAAGATTTTGATAAAGTGATTGAATGTGTGACAGCTACATCTGCTGATGATATCAAGATAGGTAGGAAAGAAACTTGAGTTTTCTTTTTCTCAAAGGATCATTAGTCAGTGGAATAGTCTTCCACATAGGAGCAGTGGAGGCTGAGTCATTAAGTATATTCAAAGCTCAGTTATATGGAGTTTGAATCAACAAGAGCAATGTGGTGGGGGCTGAAAATGTGTTGCTGGAAAAGCGCAGCGGGTCAGGCAGCATCCAAGGAACAGGAGAATCGACGTTTCGGGCATAAGCTCTTCTATGTGGTGGGAGTGCAGGAAAGTGAAGTTTGGGCAAAACCAGATTAGCCAAGACCTTATCAAATGATGAACAAGCTCAAAAGGCTGAATAGCTTACTCCTGCTCTTACTTCTTGGGTAGATGATCTGACCTATTCCTCACTATGGTACTCACATAGATATGTAAACTTGTCTGCAACTGTTGGGTCTGGAATACCAGTATCATCACTCTAAACTGCACAAAGCTTCTCAAATCATAGAATCCCTACAATGTGAAAGCAGACCATTCAGTCCACACTGCCCCTCCAAAGAGCATGCCACCCAGACCA
The DNA here is from genome assembly GCF_037043375.1 of Chiloscyllium plagiosum. Lineage (NCBI taxonomy): Eukaryota > Metazoa > Chordata > Chondrichthyes > Orectolobiformes > Hemiscylliidae > Chiloscyllium > Chiloscyllium plagiosum. The sequence continues at coordinate 67,506,910 of NW_028270144.1, forward strand.
ACCCCCTACCCCATCACTGCATTTTCCATGGCTAATCCACTGAGCCTACATATCCCTGGACACTATGGGCTATTTAGTATGGCCAATCCACCTAATCTGCACATCTTTAGACTGTGGGAGGAAACCAGAAAATCCAGAGGAAACCCACAGAGTCAAAGAGAGAACATGCAAACTCCACACAGACAGTCGCCTCAGCCTTTAATTAAACTCAGGTCGCTGGCACTGTGAGGCAAAGTGCTAACTACTGAGCCATCCTCTGCCCAAGGTATTCTAGGCATTATCCAAACCTGAAACTGAAAAAAAGTCCATCCAATCATAGGCACAGCAGCTTCGATAATTAAACATCAGTCTTGGGCTGCCTGATCAGCTTTACAGACTGAACACAAGCTTTCTTCATGTTTGATTTCTGTTTCTGTGATGGAACAACCCAAGCCTTTTGAAGACAAAGAGAGTCCTAATTGCAAATAAAATCTCAACTTTAACATACCTTTCCCTAATTGTAATATGATGAAAAATTGAATGAGAGCAAAAGGGAATTTATATTTAATGATAATTCAACAACTTACAAGTGTCAACCCAAACACATGGAGATAAAAGGTAATAGATTAGGATGTGGACACTTTTAAGGCCTGCCTTGTTCTTCTCTCCTTTCTTCCAGCAATAACAGAACATTTTCTGAAAATGCATTTGCTGGAGATCTACTGACAGAGAAAAGCAGTGTAATTTTACAAACAGAAACTTTAAAACAAACAGGAGCATTTGACTCAGACAATGTATAATCACTTAAACATCTTCAATTTCATAGTTTCAGAGTTCTGTATTCAGTTGTTGATAAAGTTTCACAAAGGAATTAACGTTAGTATTTGTGGGCAGCATGGTGGCGCAGTGGTTAGCACTGCAGCCTCATAGCGCCAGAGACCCGGGTTCAATTCCCACCTCAGGCGACTCTCTGTGTGGAGTTTGCACGTTCTCCCCGTGTCTGCGTGGGTTTCCTCCGGGTGCTCCGGTTTCCTCCCACAGTCCAAAAATGTGCAGGTTGGGTGAATTGGCCATGGTAAATTGCCCGTAGTGAAGGGGTAAATGTGGGGGAATGGGTCTGGGTGGGTTGCGCTTCAGCGAGTCAGTGTGGACTTGTTGGGCCGAAGGGCCTGTTTCCACACTGTAATCTAATCTAAAATGTTAGGCTACGTGCAGGTCCTGTCTAGTCTTTTGAAGGGATTCCGACCAAAGTTACCTCATTAACTAATTATCCTTCACCTATAACATCCCTCATGTTCAGTTCTAACTCTATCGTATCATAAACCTTTCCCAGAACAAGTCACCATTCACTGGATACCTGCCAAAACATCAGCCTCCCTAGCCCCTCCACTGTTTTGAAAGGCCACAATGCACTGCGGCAATGCTCTTCTCCAGCAACGTAATGGTGCAACAGCCACAGATTAACTCTGCCCATGGCACAGAGCCAGCCCGGCAAATGTGCCCTCACACATGCAATACCACTCCCTCTCCCTCGTCATCGTTTAAACATCAGGCCAGACATTTTTCTGTTTGAAGGCCTTTTCTGCATCTCTGTTATTGTTCCTCAATACTTAGTGGTCACCTGCATCCTGTCTTTGTCCAGCAGGGTAACATTACATATTGACAAGCAGTGAGACAGTTCAAATATGAGCTGTTATTGGCACCAGCGAAAGATAACACAAAGGAACTGAAGGGAGGCTGAGTTTGTACCCACAATATGAAGTAAATGTTGACCTTAACAATCAATGATGGGCCTCTGCACCCAACTTGCATCTACCAGAACAAGGTGTTCGACAAGTCCAGTCTGGCTTATTGTGCCCTGATGCAACTGAACTCTGGTATCCACAAGTAGAGCTTCCTCCAGTTTAATTAGCTCATCATTGTTCCTTGGATGACAGTACCTCCTTTCTCACTTCCTCATCTTTAGCCAACTATTGCACATTGCCTGCTCCAATAGTGCAGAACACTATTGCCAAACTAAACTCTAATGTGGGAACTTGTTGTAAACCTTTCAAAATTGCAAGAAAACCACAGTGTGTTAGCCATGATCTGACCACATTTCCATTTTGTTTTATGCCAAACTAGGATGAATAATTTTCATATATCATCAAATGTTTGATGTTGCATATTTTTTACCATCATCCCATTAAATGGATAGACAGTCACCCCAGATTTTTGACCGACTTCAAACAGCTCCAAGGCATGACTGATCAGATCACTACAGTCATTTTTGCAGCTACCCAACTGATCATATACAATTCCCCAATTGGGGAATTGATGGCCCTATGTGCTAAAAGTTACCCATTCTTTGGAATGCAGTCAGACAGATTCTCTGCTGACTGACCATGGTCAAGCCACTGGATTGTGCCCCTGACCGATGATACCAAGACACCCCTAACCAACAGCACCCCTATTTGATTAGACGAGGATTAGTCCCCACCCTGATACAACATGGTCAATTGTTTGTATACACATGCAATGTTTTAGCTGTGCAGGCAGCGCACACATGCTGTAGGTATTAAACTGACATCTTTGCGCACTATCCATCAAGATTCCTCCTTCCTTGCCAGACAACACCCTCTGAAAAGCATGATTAGTAGCCTGTCTCTTGGTCTGTATAAAAGAACTCATCACAATACAACACTCCACCAGCAGAGGACATGTGAAATGTCCCTCCTGCGGTCTTTCAATGCTAATTGCCAGAACACCCTGCAATACAAGTCAGTACTTCCTAACCTGCCAACAAATGTATCAGATGGATGCCATGATTGGCATGAGGGATTGGCAAGTGTTGGCCAAAGTCTGTAGATAAGGGAATCAGGTGGCTGGCAGCCATTGACTGTGCTCCAAGATGATGTTTTGGGCTGAACAATATGGAGGCTCCACATAGCCAATGGTGAGTTGAAGTCATCAAGTGCACACTCTGACTTCATTTCACAATGACTTGCTTGTTTGGTACATGTGTTAAGTTAGGAAGTCAAATATTTATAGGTGAGTTGGGCCATAAATAAGGCATTTATCAAGCAATAACCTCTCCTAATTTGTAGTCTGGTAAGAAAATCACCTCACCACTTTGCAAATGCACAAAAGATGGAACAAGATGCTCCTCATTCGCAATAGGCCTCACCAGACAGCTCGCCTGATTCAACAAATTCAGACCGAGCCCTCATAATTCTGCCCTATGTTTTCCAAATGAGTTGCCTTCCCGAGTCTATCAGATTACAATAATTGTGTACTTTTGGATCAAATGTGAATTGCAACAACATCAACAACAGGCTGCTTTATTATTTAGCTCCGTTAACTTGGCAAACATCGCCATGCAATCTCAAGAGCGTAATCAGACAAAATTCAACAGCGACTGACATAAAGTGATAGGAGGACAGGTGACCAAATGCCAGCTGAAAGAGGTCAGTTTTAAGGATTACTTTAAAAGAGATCATGGGTTACACTTAGAAAAATGGAGAAAACTTTTAAAAAAAGGTTGTGCCTTAGAAACTCTGGAGATCCTGCTTTGCAACTGTGGTGGTGCGATTTCAAATTCAGAACCAAATGCTATTTGAATAATCGAATTGATTATCCTTCTGGGGTACTAACTCTGTGGAACCAATAATATTTACAATAATATTTTGTCATTTCACCAAAGTACTCCCAGCCAGTGTGTGCTCAGTATCATTGCAGTACAACAAAAATATCTTGTCTCTTCATTTCTTCTTCTGACACTTGTCAACAAACATTGCTCTTTTCGGTATGTATCTAGTTTGAATGGAGCCTTGTTGGTCAACTCATATTGTTGATATATGTAGACATATCCCTCACTGTAACTAAGGACCACAATGCTTCTCCACTGATGCTTGGGCACAGATTTGCAACAGAAATTGAAGTGGAATGATTTCTTAATGGAGCCAAAAGTAGCTAGAGTTAAAATGGAAATTGTATCTATGCAGCATTCTACCCCATCTCTCTGCTAATGACACTAATTCCATGCTGAAAGCAGATTTTCAAGACCCATGCATTCAGTGAGAAGAACAGCAATGTTTGTGATGAATGTATAATGCTTTCTCTCTTGTCCAACCAGTATTTTCACTGCCAATATTTCATTGCTGGATTGTAATGCAGCCTCTATTTGCCTCTATCTGCAAATTTTAAAAAGACATGCAATATGTAGGAATGATGGACCAAATGCATAGCTGAAGGAATATATTTAAAGATCAAAAGTTGTCATAATGTTAAAGAAACAAAAGTGTTTTGCCACTGGACTTTGAAGAACAAAGGATCAGAGTCTAAAATCCATTGCAAATGTTACTAAGCCTCCTGATGCCCACACTTGGTTAAAAATTGCCTTGAAGTCTCTTGGTGACTGAAACCCAGAGCAACTCTCCATGCTTGGACCAAGGCTGCAATGAACTCAGGACCAATGTGATTTTGGCAAAGTCAAAACAGAACAGTGGAAAAGTGACATTGATAAAACCTTTCACTTTCCTCTTCCTCATGGACCTCCACCAACGCTATTGCATTAGGGCCTGCAACTGTCCCAGCCTTAGACAGTACTACCTTAATTTTGAGGGGTTTGAATTCACAATTGCCCAATTTGACAGTTGATGATTTTTTGCAATTAGATTAGATTAGATTACAGTGTGGAAACAGGCCCTTCAGCCCAACAAGTCCACACCGACCCGCCGAAGCGAAACCCACCCATACCCCTACATTTACCCCTTACCTAGCACTACGGGCAATTTAGTGTGGCCAATTCACCTGACCCTGCACATCTTTGTGATGTGGGAGGAAACCGGAGCACCCGGAGGAAACCCACGCAGACACGGGGAGAACGTGCAAACTCCACTTTGTCTGGTAGTTTATTGAGAAGCAGCATTTTAGATCTGGTGTGTTGGTTAATTAGGCTAGGAAAGGAAATAAACAACGTGTGACAAATGAGAATGCTTCACTGATCCTGAATCCATCCTGTAAAATCGAGTAAAGGCAGTGCACAGATGTTCCCGATGTCTTGCTGTCTTAGATGGCAGCTGTCTTTGTTCTCGCTCAAGTAGATGTAGAAGAACTCCTGGCCTTTCCTCATGAAGATGGTGGTTCCCCACCTACCCTTACTGATACACATTCTTTTGGGCTATTGGCCACATCTGCTGTGTCAATCACCTCTCAGTGTAAACCCTCTTAGATAATGTCCATGGGCAGTTACACATGATGCAAGGATGACAATTGTCCACTTGCCCATTTCCATTTGAAGGTTTGTTTTCGCTCCTCCAAAGAATAAAACCTTCTCTTACCTACATATACAATGCATTCATACTAGGGTAGTGTGATACCTGGTATGTTTTATTTATGCTTGTGTAATGCTAGTTACTAAAGTAACAATGTTAAATGAGGTTTCATAGGAATTACCAAATATGGAATGCTGAGTGAACATCAGATGAAAGGAGAACCCCAGAATTCCAACACAAAAAGAACTACCTGAATTGAAGAGCTGCCATCCTAGCAGCTCTTTAGGTCAGGCTCTTCTCTTCAAAGGCACAAGAGGCATGACAGCAGGCAGAGAACTGCCAACTGGGCATGCGATCCCTCAGGGGCTTCCAGGAATGTGATGCAGCTATCATCCAGTTTCCTGATGGTGAGTGGTGACATTACCTTAGTCATTAAATTCAGTCCTAGAACGCAAAATTGTAGATTTCCCTGACTGAATTTACTGTCCGTGTCAAATATTTGTGTCTCTAAAGGTTAACTTAGTTTAATTTTAATAATACCATTTCACATTCTATTACAATAGCTAACTTTCTTTAATAGCTCATGTGTCGATTCATATCTGCTCTTTAACAGACTTCCATTGAGGTAAATAAAAAGATTTTGCTTACCTAAAGCAGGATGATAAGACACAAACTTGACATCAGAACGCATTTCAATTGTATGATAAAGGGATTGTTAGGCGTCAGAAGGATTTGAATGATTATGCATGTACTCTCTTCAAAGGAAGTATTTATTCTGTTTGTAAATGCCGAGATTAAATATAATGCGATATTTAATTTTTACCCTTTTTATCTATAAGGTCAATCAATTATGGGATGATAGGATCAAATACACAAAGCCAGTAATAACAAGAGATTTTAAAGAATAAATGTCTAGGGAGACCTGAGGGTATAATGGACTGGCTTAATGTAATCTGGAGATTGAATCCAACTGAAACTGATCGAAAGTGACAGTGCATAAATATATTACATTCAGATATTTCTTTTTTAAAGAGTTCCATGTTAGCTTGTATTATACTGAAACCAAGCTATAAATTCCAATTTATTTTATAATTTCTTAAATTCTCATTAGGGTTTTCCAATGCCACAAAGGAGTGGAAGATAGGTTGTAATTTTCTATTAAATGGGCAGATGAGTTGTATGGGTCATGACAGTCTCGGCTTTGATTTCGACCTTGCTGAGTTAAAAACAGAAGATACTGGCAATACCCATTAGGAGAAAGTGAGGACTGCAGAGCTGGAGATCTGAGTCGAGAGTGTGGTGCTAGAAAAGCACAGTAGGTCAGGCAGCATCCGAGAAGCAGGAAAATTGATGTTTTGGGCATAAGCTCTTCATCAGGGATACTTATTAGGTCAGACTGCATCTGTGGAGAGTGTGGCGAAGCCAGTGGTTCTGATTTTAACTTCAGTTAATTCATTGGGACTGAACTCTGTGGAGGTGCGCCAGGACATGATCAGTCTTTGGCTGCTGGCCAATCAGTGGTACCAATCAGAAGGAAGGGAGCAAACCATGTGTGATAACAGTACTGTACTGGAGATAAGGGACTGTTAGTATAAACCACAGGGTCCTGGTGAGAAGGTTGGCAGATCCTAGGGTCTGTTTTAGAGAATCATTTATCGTGATCCAAGGAAAAATTTAGGAGGCAAAGGAACTGGGGTTTCAGTAGTCAGCGGAATGGGGTTGAGGTCACAAGTCTGAGTCCTGAGGAGGTGATTGGAAGCAGCATTTCAATGACCAAATTAGGGTGATCAAAGGCTAGGTATCAGGTCAGAGGCTTTCTGGAAAAATTGGAAGCTAGACTGAATCAAGGGTAAACAGATAGGGACCTGGGGGAGCACCTAGCAGCTGGATTTTACAGGAGATGTTCAACTAACTGGCCTGCTCCATGTGCATTATCCAGTTAAGGATAGTGAGCAGTCTAGAAAGGGAAACATAGGACAATACACAAAACATAGCAGTCCTCACTATGTGACCAGTATGAATGTTGCTGAGACCTAAATAGAAGAAGTGCCTGGAAGTGCAATTGGCTTTTAATTGGGTGATAATGGTGAATTCCCAATAAGACACTGGGTAGTGAGTGAAGTACTCTATCACATGCGGAGTGTCATGATGAAGCAGAAATTAGACTGGCGTGACATCATTGAGTGTGGGAACTCATTAGGCCTCAGGGAGACAAACTCTCCAAAAAACAGATGCTACTTGGACTTAACCAAAACCAAACATAAGATTCAAATCTTTGTTCCCTCTTTATTTACTGACTTGTGCAAGCACTTCTGCATATTCCATGCCAGAGCTATCCACAATGATTCTCCGTAGTGATATTTAAACTGATTCATCAGCTGAGGAAGGATAACAGCTGGAGGAGGAGGTCTCCTTGTCCTTGCTGACCTGATGTCATGACACTTCATGGGATCCTGAGTCAAAGTTACAAACTTAGAGGGCCACACCCTACTGTCCTCTGTCTCACTGCATTAGTGAATCTATCCTGACAGTTGGATGGGTCATTGGTTGAGAGTATTGCCTGGTGAAACTGATTATGTCAGGCTGTTTCTGGACCATTCTGTTGGACCGCTCAACTAATTTTGCACAAAGTCACAAAAAATATCACTGAGAACTTTACAGGATTTATTGGTCTTTTCTCATGTTTAATCTAGTACAGATTTCATGGATAGATGGTCAGTCTGTGACTATTTATGGTATAAAACAACTGAGTAATTTTCTTCAAAGTTGTTTCCATTTATAGGAAAAGGTCAAACAATTTTTTTTGTGTATCTGGAGTCACATATTAGCTACCACAGGTTAGGGAGGCAGGTTGGTGAGAATTTACCCAAGCCTGGTTGCTTCATGATTTGGAGATGCCGGTGTTGGACTGGGGTGTACAAAGTTAAAAATCACACAACACCAGATTATAGTCCAACAGGTTTAATTGGAAGCACACTAGCTTTCGGAGCGACGCTCCTTCATCAAGTGATAGTGGAGGGCTCAATCGTAACACAGAGTTTATAGCAAAAATTTACAATGTGATGTAACTGAAATTATACATTGAAAAATTGATTGTCTGTTAAGCCTTTCATCTGTTAGAATACAGTGATAGTTTCACTTCTTTCATGTATAAATCACAAAACCTTTTTTTTCAAGTTGCATTCTCGGGTTAGCTGTTAACAATGGTGATAGGCAGCATGATAGGCAATGGGGACAGGCAGGAGAGAAAAGTGGCCCAGCAAAGGCTGATAGCTAAGTTCGGTACCCATAGGGAGGGCTTCAACCGGGACCTTGGGTTCATGTCACATTACAGGTGATCACCATTGCACTACACACACACACTCTCACATACACACGGATACAGGTACACACAGACGCGCACACAGACACCCGCACACACCCTTATAGACACACACACTCACACACATGCACCCCCTCACAGACTTAAGACACTCTGCACTCAGTACACACACACACACACACTTTCTCACACTCACAACCCCACCCCAGACAGACGGACGCACACACAGACAGACAAAGACCCACATGCACACATATATTTTGTGGGGTGAATTTGTACTTGCAGAGTTACATTGCACTTTGCTCAAAAACTGCATACATTCATGTCGAACTCTGAGCTCAAAAACTGCATGAATTTATGTAAAACTCTGTTATCTCACTTTTTAGATTAGAATCAATCTAAACATCAGGTCATAGACAGGGAACACAGGGGGCTAGCACCTTCAACATATTGTCTAGCTATCACCATTGTTAATAGCTAACCCAAGAATGCAACTTTAAAAAAAAGGGTTTTGTGATTTACACATGAAAGAAGTGAAACTATCACTGTATTCTAACAGATGAAAGGCTTAACAGACAATCAATTTTTCAATGTATAATTTCAGTTACATCACACTGCAAATTTTTGCTATAAATTCTGTGTTACGATCGAGCCCTCCACAATCACCTGATGAAGGAGCGTCGCTCCGAAAGCTAGTGTGCTTCCAATTAAACCTGTTGGACTATAACCTGGTGTTGAGGAGAAAGTGAGGTCTGCAGATGCTGGAGATCAGAGCTGAAAATGTGTTGCTGGAAAAGCACAGCAGGTCAGGCAGCATCCAGGGAACAGGAGTCTCCTGTTCCCTGTATGCTGCCTGACCTGCTGCGCTTTTCCAGCAACACATTTTCAGCTATAACCTGGTGTTGTGTGATTTTTAACTTGGTTGCTTCATGGCTACCATGCAGCTTTATCATTCTTGTTTTGGGGATTGCTGTCTCTAATTTTCATGCATATCTCCTTTTTAACATTTTGCTTTGTCCATGAATCAATGTAGAGACTAAGAGTCAAGAATTCTGGATGTTGGAGATCATGAACATGAAAAGACAGCTTAAGGAACTATGTACATGACGACCTTGCCCTGTTGTTCTGAGAACTACAAGTCCTTCTTATGTGTTACGTCTTGCAGCAGACATATTTTAGAGGGCCATGCTCAAGATATCATTCCCTTGTCACAGGCCTAATGGTATAAACCATCTGACTGAGTCCTCTTTCATTATGACACACTGAGGAAAGTGTTTTTCAGCACAGTTGAATTACTTAGCTTGAGCCTAGACATGCAAGTGCCTGTGATTGTAGTGTGAAAATGTATTACAACACCTGTTACCTACCAGCTCACTGAGTACTCCAGTACTTCTTAGCATATATCTCATTCTTACGTTCAATGCAGTAACATAAGGAATAAGATCATAAAAGTTGTAGACTGTTAGCTATCACTTCATTATCACATAATCCTTTCTGTAAGAAACGTAAGAGTCACCAAATACTTTAGCTGAGAATGCGTGTACTGTGCATTTGATGGTTACTTCTCTTGTGTGGGTGGCCTTTCAGCACCAGAGACCCAGGTTCAATTCTCGCCTCAGGCAACTGACTGTGTGGAGTTTGCACATTCTCCCCGTGTCTGCGTGGGTTTCCTCCCACAATCCAAAAATGTGCAGGTTAGATGAATTGGCCATGCTAAATTGCCCGTAGAGTTAGGTGAAGGGGTGAATGTGGGGGAATGGGTCTGGGTGGGTTACTTCGGCGGGTCGGTGTGGACTTGTTGGGCCGAAGGGCCTGTTTCCACAATGTAAGTAATCTAATCATTAATATGTGCTAATTTTAATATTTGCTCATTTACTTCTACGAATTAGAGGAGACATTCAAAAAATAGTCTTTTCTTTCGCTGAGATGCTTGTAATTTGATGTTTCAGAAAAATGTCAGTTTCCTTATAAAATCTTTGGGTAAATAATAGCGAGAGGGAATATGTCAGTATGTGAACCATTTTAATTTTAGAGCTGCCACTATCCATTTCTACCAATGGAATGAGTCAAAATTGGCCTTAATGTCTGTGATAGGAATGCAACAGAAGCTTTAACAAGCTAAGAAGGCTCAAGAGATAGATGATATATATTCTGTATATGAGAATCTTGAGAAAAATGATTTGCAAAATACTTGAAACCATTCAGAGCTAGCAACTGGACACCAGTGAAATGTAGGTAAAATAGAAACAGACAAATATGAGTTTGCACTTACAAGTCACTTAACTGATGCGGTAATGCTTATGTTAATCCAGTAGCGTAGGAAACTGGGCATGGAAATCATATTATTGAAGAATCCAATTGTCAGTTATTAAAATAATTGTCATGCACAAACATTATATTCCTCAGACACTTAGTATCCGGGCTAAATTCTAGCTGTTGTGTGAAAACAGAGGAGCATACATCCAGTACAGTGTCATGCTTTGCGTGGTCCAGCAGAAGATGGAAAATAAGATCTTTATAATTTATGGTCACAAGCTAAAATATGCTGATGATGAATGAGCATGTATCTTAAAAGGTATCATGATTTACTGACCTTGAGACAGATGATTCCCCCAGTGAAAATTTGAGAGATAAGGAGCCAAAAGACACTTTAACTTCACCTTTGTGTGCAAAATAATGGAATTGATTATCAAGAATCAATTTATGGATTAACTGTGTAGAAATGAGTGTGCAGCCATCATGTATTCAGAAGATGAAACTCCTGTTTGAACAAACTGTGTGATTTCTGTGAAGAAGTAACATGAAGAGAACCGTGGAAAGCCATGTGCCAGAACTTCTAAAAACGCTTTTAAAGATTCCAACATAAAGGGCTACTGGTCATGTTTAAAGCTGTAGGGATTTGGGTAAAGGCACAGAAAAATATTATAGAAAAATATATTATGACATCCCATACATGATTATTGGTTAATTTTAAAATTGAGGCACTTGCAATGTGAGGAAATGGAAGTTGTAGAGTTTTTGAACTGGTTCAGCTCAATTAATTCTCAAATTGCACGTAATTCTGTGCCTAATCATAAAGACAAACAACAGATTGAAGTTGTTGCCTTCAGTTATTTGCTTGTACTGTTATTTTACATTTCAGTTATTTTATTAAAGTTATTTCAATACTATTAATTATCCAGTCTGTGCTTCAATTTAACTTGTTAATGTCAGTATTCAACAAACTATGAAGACTTCTGTTTGAATGTGCTGATCAGATGCTGATGATCCTCAAAATCATAACATGCAGTCATCAACATAGAGTACTTCTGTGCATTTGAATTTAAGTATTTCATTTTTTATCCCTATTTCTAACTGACTGAATTTCCCACAAGTATGTTGACTAAAGTAACTAAATTTGAGCTTTACAATGAAGATGCTCTTTTATCAGAGTCAAAAGTTTGTTGCTGGAGAAGCACAGTAGGTCAGGCAGCATCCTCGGAGCAGAAGAATTGATATTTTGGGCATAAACCATTCATTAGGAAGATGACGAAGGGCTTATGCCTGAAACATCAACTCTCCTGCTCCTCGGATGCTGTCTGACCTGCTGCGCTTTTCCAGCAACAAACTCTCAACACTGATCTCCAGCATCTTCAGTCTTTACTTTCTCCGATGCTCTTTTATCAGTCTTATTAAAACCAGAGAAAGTCAGAACATTAATAAAATTTATGATGATACACTGATCGTTGAAGGCACTGTAAGTTAATCATCTTAAATAAATGCAACTCTTTTTTTAGTTCTTAAATCCAATTATTTCAGGCATAGGCAAAAGAAAATAAAGCATTGGTTTCTCAGTGGTTTTATATGAAAATAGATGGACTATTTGAATTCAGCATTATTTGGAATGCAATTACCACTGATGAAAAATGGTTCTCATGAAAATGAGCCTTCAAATGTTTTAATCAGTTGCCCATTCATTAAATAAAAAGCTTATTCTTCCAAATAAATGTCTTTAGGCAAGTTTGTTCTAAATATAGTAAGGCTGACATATGTCCATTGATAACCTATAGCATGATTTTTAACTAGTGCTGAATATCAAAATAATACAAACTTCAGTATTTGCATTTCTGGAATGATCTGGCAGATAATACTTTCTTGTATTATAACATATATTTGTATCAGGCTTTTTGGCCAGGAAGCAAATCAAAATAAGATGTCAGGAGAGTCCAGACAATTGTGTATTTATGTTAAAGAATGGTACAAATGCAGTGTAAATATATAGTGCAGACACCAAAGAAATACAAAATACATACAGTAAGCAACAGAGGCAATGCATTGTCTCTTGTCAAAAGTGAAACAAAAATAATTTGGACATGATGGTAATATCATTTATTGATTAGCTAGTTGATAAGAAGTAGTTGATAACAAACTAATATTCAATAATGTTATGATAGATCTATGGAAACCTTTGTAAGGCCCACATTTTACTGTGACCAAATAATAGCTCTGGATTTTGGAATTGATAATTGTACAATTTGCCCTTGAATTGCATCTGTTGCTGCTCAACAATTCTGAACACAAAATCCTCCTGACATCTATTTACCTGATTTGATTTGATTTATTACTTTCACATGTACCAAGGTTCAGTAAAAAGTGTTGTTTTACATGCTTTGCAGGCAGACCGTACTATGCAAGTGCATCAGGATAACAGAGTGCAGGATACAATGTTATAGCCACCTGAAGTTTGCATTGTTGCTCCACCTTCAATTGCAGTAAAATTCAAACATCTGAATTTATATTTAATGTATTTATTTAAATCCTGAATTGGATTTATATGGTATCTATGATGTGGATAAAACATTCTAAGATGCTTAATGGTTGTGATAGCAAAAAAAAAGATTAGTGCAAAAAAAGAGATAATAGAAATAGGTGACCAAAGGTTTGGTCAAATTGATCAATTTTAAGGTGTGTTAATAATTTAAAGAGAGCATTCCACCATGTGAGGGCAAGACAGCAAATGACACAATGTACAATAGTTGGTTTTTGTGGGAGCCAGGATCACATAATAGTTATGAATGCAAGGACCTAGAGCACTGGCAATTGTAAGTCTGGAGAATATTACAGAAATGGGAAAAAGCAAGACTGTTAAATACTTTAAACAAACGTGAGAAGTTACATTTGATATTTGAGTGGATGAAGAGTAAGTGGGGACCTGAAAGGGCAGTAGCAGTATGTGCCGAGGGCTTGATGTTGGAGATGAATTGGCAGGGATTTGGATAGGCTGCAGTATACTGCTGTGGGAATGTGGACTTTGATTGACGGAGGATGGGATCTTACCAAAAGAGGATTAGAATAATCGAGTCTGAAGTAGCAGTTGGGTTGAAGCATGCGATTGTCTTTCTGATAGGAAATTGCGATGGACCAGACCAAAATGCTTCAAAACATATCTAACAGAAAGCCTAGGGGCATGGATGGGGTAAATAGACAAGGTCTTTTCCCTAGGTTGGTGGAGTCCAAAATGAGAGGGCATAAGTTTAGGATGAGAGGGGACTGATGTAAAAGGTACCTAAAGGGCAACCTTTTCACCAAGAAGGCGGTGTGTGTATGGAATGAGCTGCCAGCAGAAGTGGTGGAGGCTGGTACAAATACAACTTTTAAAAGACATCTGCTCATGAATAGAGGGTTTTGGGCCAAGTGCTAGCAAATGAGACTAGATTAGTTTAGGATATCTGGTTGGCATGGACGAGTTGGACTAAAAGGTCTGTTTCCGTGCTGTACATCGCTACGACTCTAAGTATAAGGCGTTGCATTTCAAAAGTGATACAATTGGTCAAACTACTCAACTTTAAGCAAACACGCTTTATTTTTATACCACAGTTAAAATGCAAACAAAAAATTATGAGTTTAACTTTAACATAGTTAACAAACAATACATGATTTAACTACTAATCATCAACTGTTCCAGTATAGCAGCATCCTATAAACACATGCTTGGCAAAGACAAATTCAGCAAAACAGATTTCCCTTGCTTGCTATCTCCTTCAGTCCAGAAGAGGGAACACTGACAGAATGAATGTAGCTGCAGAGAGACAACTCAGGCTTTTCGCAGTAGCAGATAGCAAGTTGAATCGAGCAGCTTTAACTCTGAAACCCTAACTTCAACAACTGAAAGCAAAACTAAAACCCTGTGTCTGTGAGAGCCTGGCTCCATGCATTCATGTTTCTTTTGTCTAATTTGAAACAAAGCTACTTACTCTGCTTTCCATAGAGCAGGCACTTTAGAACTAGGTTTACAATACCCCTCTTCAAGAGAAACAGGGCCAACAAATCCCTCGTAAAGGCACATAGTGTTACAGAGTATATGAGCAGGCAGCATAGCTCAGGATTGTTCAAATTATGAACAGTCCAGTTTTAGCTTAGAAATAAAGGGAGAATGGTCATGGCTCAGTTAATCCAACTCTTTGAAACTAGGAGATAAATTTCTTTGGAATTGTTGAGCTTTCATGTTAATTATACATGAATCACTCTTGGGACATGGGTGTCACTCGCTGTGTCAGCAGGTATTTGTTGTCCCTAGTTGCCTTTGAGAAGGTGGTGGTGAGCTGCCATTTTGGACTGCTGCAGTGCACAAGCTGGAGCTAGAGCCACAATGCCTTTAGGGTTGGATTTCCAGATTTTTGACCCAGTCACACTGAAGGAATAGAAGTATATTTCCAAGTCTGGAAGGTGAATGGTTTAGAGGGGACCTGGCAGGCTGTGTTGTTCCCATATATCTGCTATCCTTGCCCTTATAAATGATAGTACGTGTTGGTCTAGAAAGTGCTATCTAAGGATGTTTGATGAATTTCTTAAAGATAATACAAATTGCTGTTACTTAACATCAGGCTATGAGGAGTCAGGAGATGAGTTATTCACTGTAATATTCCTATCCTCTGACCTGTTCTTGCAGTCACTATATTTTTATGGCTGGTTCAGTTCAGTTTCTGGTCAATGGTAATCTCCAAGATGTTGATAGTAGGGGATAGAATGATGGTAATATCATTGAATGTCAAGGGACAGTAGTTAAGTTGTCTTGATTTGGTGATAGTCATTGCCGGACATTTGTGTGTCATGAATGTGACTTGCTACTTGTCAGCCCAAGCCTGGATATTGTCTAGATCTTGTTGTCTTTGAACATGGACTGCTTCAGTATCTGAGGAGTCGCGAACAGTGCTAAACATTGTGCAATCATCAGCGATTATCCCCACTTCAAACCTTGTGATGGAGGGCAGATTGCTGAAACAGATGAAGATTTTTGGGTCTAGGTCATTACTCTGAGGACCTCCTGCAAAGTTGTCCCGAAGCTGAGATGACTGACCTCCAATAATTACAACCGCCTAACAATGTGCCAGATATGACTCCAGCCAGTGGAGAATTTAGCCCCAAATCATTTTATTAGGGCTCCTTGATGCGCACGCAGTCAAATGTGATTTTGATGACAGTGCCTGTCACTTTCACCTCACCTCTGAAATTCAGCTTTTTTTTCCATGTTTGAACCAAGACTATAATATTGTGATGATACTGTGACTTTAAGAAGTGAGTGTTATCCTGATTTATTTTAGAGAGAGATTGTGGGGCAGGTGATGAGCCTTCCATGAAATGATAAGCAACTTGTTTTTTGTCAAAGTGGAACAATAGAAGCAGCCTGAGTGGGTGAGGTTAAGCTCTCACTAGGTCCAGGATTTTTGGTTAGCTTTCTGCAGTTGTTGCTGGTGTCTCAGCAGGGTTAGAATCTCTGCCAGCAGCTACACTGTCTCTTTCTTGCTGATAGCATTGCACATGAGACAATCAGTTTTTCTGAGTTTGCCTTTTTGCCAAAGGTATGTGTATGGGATGTTACTACATTGGAATAGTAACTATTTAGTCATAAAATAATCTATTATTCTATTAAGTTTTCCAACAGAGTCATTTATTCCAAATCCCTCTTTCTTTTGTTTTTGAAGTGGTTAGTTGCCAAGTAGGGAACTGTGCCAGCTAATGTGTACAGCAAACCCGATGGGAAAAATATGCACAGGAGTGTACTTTACTCAAAATCAAACTTTATGCACCCAAGCAAAATAATTAAAATTAAGGGAGGTAACTGAAAGACCAGGTTGAAATGCTACCGCGTAATTATAATTCAGCAGAAAGGTTAGCAAGTAATAAAAACAAAATAGTGCTGCAGTTTTGCATTTGGAGATCCAGAGAGCTATATCAAGAATGTTTGGGTATAGATTCATGCCTGTGATTCCCTTTTGCATTAAGTTCCCCATCTCAGCACATCCATTGAGTGCGTTGGCATCTCTCCACAGAATATCAAGGACAAACTGGAGGAAAAGATACAAAAACTGTTCTCAAGTGACAGTGTCTGTGGCTAGTTTTGAGGCAACACTAGAAAAACCTTGGGAACAAAGCTGGAGAAAGTGAAAGATGATTTTTGATATTTTATTTACAGCATGTTTATACAGACAAATAATAAAAGATAACAGAGGGAACCATTTTCCAGAGGTTTAAATAAAGGATAGAAATTAGGAAAAGAGTTGTGACAAATTTCTGAATTTATCAAGAAATACATATTTCATCAGGGTCAGGGTACTACAGAGCATTTGTAAAAGGCAAAGAAATTACAAAAGAGAAAACAGGAAATACAACTAAAATATGGTGGCAAACAATGAAAGCGGAATGTGTTGAATGAGCTTGTTGATCGCACAATTGACACAGTCAAAATGACCCTGCAATGTACTGCACAATTCATCATAAATTCATCATGGTTTCAGTTCACAACTGCAACATGTGGAGGACAAGAAAAAGCACAGGTCAATGTCATCTCAAATGAAGACAGACATAAATCAATTCCATAACTGGGTGCATGAGAGAAACCCATAGAAAGGCATACCAAAGGCTCGATAAAAACATTGCCCAAGAGACATTTGTCCTTGAACATTCTGGACCACTCTACTCAGAATATATCTCTCTACCATTTAGATTCAAGTCTCACTTAGAATGGAAAAAAAACCAAAGAACTGCAGATGCTAGAGGTCAGAAACCACAACAGAAATTGCTGGGAATATTCTGAAAAAGGGTCTCTACACCTGAAACATTAACCTTGTTTTCTCTCCACAGATGCTGCCAAACCAGCTGAGCTTCTCCAATGATTTCTGTTACTCTTACTTAGAATGATATAAATTCAGAACTTTCGCCTTAGGACGCTCTCCTCTTGGGAATCTGCAGATGCTGAAACAGGCCATGTCCAAATGCAGCAAAACCTGGGCAAAGGCGAGGCTTAAGAATGACAAGTGGAATGTATCATTTGTGTATACAAGTACCAGGCAAGCCTATCCCTGTAAGGACTAATCTAACGATCATCTCTCAATGGCATTTCAATCATCAAATCCCACACTGTTAAGATCCTGGGAATACTATGGACCAGAATCTGAACTGAATGAGCAATATTAATTTGATGGCTGCAAAAGAAGGTCAGATGCCTGGAATCCTATACCGTATGTCTCATCTTTCACTGCAAAACCTGTTGACCATGTCACAAGGCACAAGGTCAGGGGTATGATGGAACACTTCCCGCTTGACTGGATAAGTGCAGCTCCAACAACACTCAAAATACTTGACTCCATCCAGGATGAAGGAGCTCAGGTGACATACCTTAGTGACTACCACCTGGTGGCTCTGACATCCATCTTTATGAAGTGCTTCGAGAGGTTAGTAATGGCACACATCAACTCCAGCCACCCTGATTGCCTTGGTCTGCTATAATTTGCCTCCCATTGTAATAGGTCCACAGCAGACGCCATCTCCCTGGCCCTCCAGTCATCACTGGAACTTCTGGAAAACAAGGACACCTATGTCAGACTCCTATTTATTGACTTTAGCTGTGCCTTCAGAACCATAGTTCCAATCAAAATTATCTCCAAATTAAGTGACCTAGGACTTTTTTCCCAGCCCTGCAACTGGTTCCTTGACTTCCTGACCCACAGACCTCAATCAATAAGGATAGGCGACAACATGTCCTCCACAATAATCCTCAAAACTGATGCTCTGCAAGGCTGCATACTCAGCCCCTTACTATATTCCTTATACACTCACAACTGTGTGGCCAAATCAGCTGTAATTTCATTTACAAGTGTGCTGATGATGCCAGCATATTGGATCAGATAGCAAACAACAATGAGATAAAGTACAGGAAAGAGAAACTTCAGTGGTATGGTTTAAAGACAACAATCTCTCCTTCAATGGTAGCAAAAGGAACTGATGCTTAATGAAGAAGTGAAGTGGAGGACATGCCTCTATCTGTACTAGTGAAGCTGAGGTGGAGGTATTGAAGCGCTTCAAGTTTCTATGAGTAAAGATCACCAACATCTGTCCTGGGCCATCCACACAGATGATACAGGCAAGAAAGTACACCAATGCTTTTACTTCCTTAGAAGACTAAACAAACACTTACAATTTTTATAGATGCACCTCAAAAAGCATCCTACCTGGATGCATCACAGCCTGGTATGGCAACTGCTTTGCCTAAGACTGCAAGAAATTACAGAGAGTTGTGAACGCAGTCCAGTCCATCATGAACACCAGCCTTCCTTCTATTGACACTACCTATGCTTCTTGTTGCCTTGGGAAAACAGTCAGCTCTACTTTTTGTCATTTACATAAATGATTTGGATGCGAGCATAAGAGGTATAGTTAGTAAGTTTGCAGATGACACCAAAATTGGAGGTGTAGTGGACAGCGAAGAGGGTTACCTCAGATTACAACAGGATCTTGACCAGATGAGCCAATGGGCTGAGAAGTGGCAGATGGAGTTTAATTCAGATAAATGCGAGGTGCTGCATTTTGGGAAAGCAAATCTTAGCAGGACTTATACAGTCAATGGGAGTGTTGCTGAACAAAGAGACCTTGGAGTGCAGGTTCATAGCTCCTTGAAAGTGGAGTCGCTGCTAGATAAGATAGTGATGAAGACACTTTCCAAGTATGGGGATGGCAAACACAAGGGGACACAACTTTAAAGTGAGGGGAGATAGGTATAAGACAGATGTCAGAGGTAGTTTCTTTACTCAGAGAGTAGTAAGGGTATGGAATGCTTTGCCTACATCAGTAGTAGATTCGTCAAGTTTAAGTGCAGTTAAGTCGTCATTGGACAGGCAAATGGATATATATGGAATTGTGTAGGTGGGATGGCTTCAGATTAGTATGACAGGGCGGCGCAACATCGAGGGCCGAAGGGCCTGTACTGCGCTGTAAAGTTCTATGTTCTACATATGGCATGCTTTCTTTTATCGGTCAGAGTATTGAGTACAGGAGTTGGGAGGTCATGTTGCAGCTGTACAGAACATTGGTTAGGCTATTGTTGGAATATTGCGTGCAATTCTGGTCTCCTTCCTATTGGAAAGATGTTGTGAAACTTGAAAGGGTTCAGAAGAGATTTACAAGAATGTTGCCAGGGAGAGGCTGAACAGGCTGGGGCTGTTTCCCTGGAGCGTCGGAGGCTGAGAGGTGACCTTATAGAGGTTTACAAAATTATGAGGGGCATGGTTAGAGGGCATAGGTTTAGAATGAGATATAAAAGAGACCTAAGGGGCAACGTTTTCACATAGAAGGTGGTATGTGTATGGAATGAGCTGCCAGAAAAAGTGGTGGAGGCTGGTACAATTGCAACATTTAAGAGGCATTTGGATGGGTATATGAATAGGAAGGGTTTGGAGGGATATAGGCTGGATGCTGGCAGGTGGGACTAGATTAGGTTGGGATATCTGGTTGGCATGGACAGGTTAGACCGAAGGGTCTGTTTCCATGCTGTGACTCTATGACTATGACTCTATGACAATCAAAGACCTCTCCCATCCTGGTTATACTCTCTTCCATCAGGCAGAAGATACAAAATATTGAAAACATGTACCAACAGATTTAAGAACAGCTTCTTCTTTGCTATCATCAGTCTAATAAATGGACCTCTCATATTAGAGTTGACCATTCTCTGCACCTCTCTGTAACTGTAATACTATATTCTGCATGCTGTTCTGTTACCTTGCTGCACTTAGGAAAGGCATGATTTGTCTGGTTAGCATGCAAGACAATACTTTTCATTGTATCTCAGTAAATGAGACAATAATAAGTCAAATCAAATCACTTGTTTGGCATCACATTAATAAACATTCCCTCATTCCACCATTGAAGCTCAACTCTTAATTTTTCCTACATAGAACAATGTCTCACGGAAATATTTGTTTCTGTATTTCTAATTGCAAACACACTTTGAACTACAGAGTACTTAAAACAAATCAGAAGATAGGCTTGTAAAATAGGAACTGGTTGAAACACCTTCCAGGGTACAGTCATACTTATGAATGCTTTGACGTTTTTTCATTCATTCACAGGATAAGGGCATCGCTGGCTAGGCCCAGAATCCATTGCCCATCCTATTGCCTAGAGGGGAGTTAAGAGTCAGCCACATTTCTGTGGGTCTGGAGTCACATGTAGGCCAGACCAGGTAAGGATGGCAGTTTCCTTCCCAAAAGGGCATTAGTGAACCAAATGGGGTTTTCCAATAATCAAGAATCGATTCATGGTCATCCTTCGACTCTTAATTCCAGAGTTTGTTTTATTGATTTCAAATTCCACCATCTGCTGTGATGGGATTCGAACCCGAATCCCAGGATCATTCTCTGGGTCTCTGGATTAATAAGCCATTGCCTCCTCCTACATTTGCATGGAGTTACTTACAAGAGGACCATCTAGTTCAGCTGCCATAATTGAAACAACCTGACTGGCCAGCCTTGTCCTTAAAGTTTCAAATGTTTAATAAACTA
Source organism: Chiloscyllium plagiosum (assembly GCF_037043375.1). NCBI lineage: Eukaryota > Metazoa > Chordata > Chondrichthyes > Orectolobiformes > Hemiscylliidae > Chiloscyllium > Chiloscyllium plagiosum. Next base: position 67,528,281 of record NW_028270144.1, read on the forward strand.
ACATTCTATCCAAACAGAGCTGCAAAACATGATTTGAGATAATACTGAAAATTTGATAATCTGATCGTATGGTCATGTGGAATTTATTGTGTGAGGCTTGATCCTGACCTCTGATGACAAATAATATTGTATTTTCCTCAGTTAGCTGTCTTACTTACATCACACCCAAAATAGATTTTTTTAAAAAATTGAATGGTAAAGCAAATAATTTACGAAACAAAGTGCACAACATATGTTTAGGTTTCGACAACACTAAAGTAAAAAAAAACTCTGAATTTCAACTGCAAGGGGAAATAACAAGTATACATTACTGGTTCATTAAAACATCAATGTAAATATCCTTGCTTGCATTTTGATGAAAGGTCATTTATTTGAAACATTAATTATTTCTATCCACCTATGCTGCAAGTTCTGCAAGTTTTTCCAATATTTATTACTTTCATTTAAGATTTTCAACACCCGCAGCATTTTTTTTTTGTGTGGATATCTTCTGAGCATTTATGTACTGCTTTTTGACTTTTCAATGTACAAAAACCAGGTTAAAAATGAGTATGCCCAAATACCTAAATCAAACCTAATGAAATTCACAACCACACCTCTCACACCTCCATCTGGGAAACTACTTCAGGAAGCTAGGGCTTCAGGAATAAGCACCAAAGCTATCAGTTTCCTGAGATAATACAACAATGTCATCACAAGCCAATATGAACTTTTCTTCCCTCCCCAGTTTGTGTTTCTCTCTCTCTCCCCCACTATACAGTCGTTTTCAAAAGACAATAAAGTGGTGAGTTCCAAATGATTGGGGGTTAATAGGACCAAGGATAGAGGATAAAGTTACTAGACACAAGACAGTAACTTGCATGTGCAAACCATAGAAATAGGGATAATTTCTCCTGTATTAATAGCAACATCACTTAGGAGACAACTCTTCAATTCCATTAGAGACCTGGCCAAAGCAAAGGGTGTTTGGGAACCCTATTCACAGTAGCTTTTCAAAACCAAAGATTAGGGTTTATTCTGCTTAAATAATGCAAAAACAACTTCAATGAAGTTAAATTATTCAGACTGCTGAAGGGAATTGTTAATGCCATTAAACCTCTAATGGCATCTATATGCAGAATCAAATTCATGACATATACATATTCATTCTGTACAGTTCCGTTTCAGTTCTTTGGCTAATTTTGAAGTCAATCATAAATTTTCTGGCAACATTGCACAACCTTGAGCATGCTTGAAAAGAATATATACATATTTACTGGTTTGCTTGTACTCATGTCACTCATGTCATGCATTGGCAAGTGTAGAACTTTTAAAACGCCATTCATTCATCATCATTTGCTTTCAAGGACTGCGGAGAATTTGTTCAGTTACAGAAACCACCCAACATATGTATTGAGGTCCTAAATGGACACCAGAATATTCAAATAGATACAAGGCAAAACACAAGTTAGCAACAAAAGATTTTTGAAAAACTGACACACTTCTACCTTCAAAAAGCCCATTATCCTAAACATACCTTTCCTCAAGCTGTTGACATTGGAAGTAAAACAAAGAATTGCAAATGCTGAAGATCTAAAATGAAATCAGAAACTCAGCAGGTCTGGAAGCATCTGTGGAGAGAAAGCAGAGTTAATGTTTTCAGTTTAGTGACTCTTCTTCAGAGATTTCCCTGAGATTTTCCAGCAATTTCTGTTTATGTTTGAGGTCATAACAAATGTGATTCCACTGCTTATGGGCAAAACTGGAAAATTTTAACCAGGTAGTTCCCCATCCCTTAAATGCTTCTCAAATGTAAATTAAACAATTGACAGTTTTTGTGTCAATACTATCCACTTCACCTTTCCCTGACACCCCCACTCCCAACACACAATAGATATTAAACAGATGCAGCCTTAACCTAGACATTCCATGTTTGCAAAGAACTCATGACCTGAATGTTTTCAAGTTTTGCTGAATCTTAGTTCATTAAGTATTACTACATTGACAGGTTTAAATCTTCTCTAGCTGCCCTCTCTCACCACCTTCTCCCACCACTCACCCCTGTTGCATTTTCTGTCTCCCATTCCTTACAGCCTTCTCTTACAGTCCCAAGAAAAGGTCACACCGGCAAAAAAAAATCCCCTTTCCCTTCAATAGGTTTCCTGGTTCTGCCTCAGCATTGGGCTTAAACAATGGCTCACTTATTTACTTATGTACTGAGTGCTTGATGTTGCACCAATCACAGACTCTTTCTCTCCTGCATATGCTGCTGAAAGAATCAGTAATTATGTCAATTCTACTCAAAGGACCAATGTTTCTCTCACTGGACACCTCCATGTTTTGCTGGGCATTGTGGTGTCTTTCAAGGGTAAACCTGCTTCCAAGCCTCATGTATTTTGGGCAATTAGAAATGCAGGTGATTTGGTGGTGGTGGATAACAGATGAAATGTTATACAGGTCAAAGTGTATAAACTCACATTCCTTCACATTATACTCACATAATCTGCCTATATCCCGCTGACTCTTTATGTCATCCTCACCACTTGCCTTCCCACCTATTTATATCATCTGCAAACTTGTTAACAAGATATCCATTTTTCTCATCACAGTCATGAGTATATGTATATTGTAAATAATTGTATCACCAGCACTGATTCCTGTGACACTTCACTAGCGACGGGTTGCCATTCTGAAAATGTCCACCTTATCTCATCTTCCTGCCTTCTATTATTTAGCTAGTTCTCCATCCATGCTCATATACTACCTCCAGCAACATGTCTTAAGCAGCCTATGTCTGTGGTACATTATCAAATGCTTTCTGAAAATCCAACTATATTATGTCCATTGTTTCTCCTTTACCTGTCTTACTTCTCACATTCTCAAAGATTTCTGGTAAATTTACAGCCATGATCTTCACTTCATAAAGCCATCATATTATGCTGTTACAGTCTTTTATACTAGATTCTAACTTTATCCTGACAATAGATGTTAAAATAACTGACCTATAGTTACCTGTTTTTTTTAATCTCTTTTGCAAATAAAGGTAAATTGACAGTTTTCCAACCTGCTGGGATTTTTCTAGAACCTAAGCATTCTTGGACAATTACTCTCAGGGCATGCATAATCTCTGTAACTACTTCTATTTTTAATAACTTAGGCTATCTCTTTCTAGAAATTTCTTTCTTTACTGGGTTATATCTTTTACTTGAGCTATGAAGTATTTCTTAAACTTCTGCCACTATTCTTGAATCACCTTTGTTGTATACTCCAGCCAGTTCTGCCTTTGTTCCTTTGTAATTGCCATTATATTTACAGTTATTTCTAACCCAAGTTCCTCCGCCTCAAACTTGATGCTCAATTCCACCATGCTATTGTCATTAGTTCCTTGGGGATCTTATACTTTTACATGATTTTTAAAAACTGCGTCATTACCTATCATCAGATACAAAATAGTCGGATCTCTGGTTGGATCTGCCGCATATTATTCGAGGAAACAATCCTGAGTACACATTCTGAATTCCTCTTCCTGGTTACTTCCACTTATCTGACTATCAGAATTTGTATGAATTTCAATGTGCTGCTTTCGTTACATACCCTATTTTCTTCTGACTTATTTTCTATCCTCATAAAGTCATGAAGTCAACAGGACAGAAAAAGGCCCTTTGGCCTATTGTATTCATGCTGATTGAAAACATCAAACCATTCCAATCCCATTTTCTGGCACTTGGGCCACAACCATGTGTACCTTGGCAGTGCAAGTGCACATCTTAATACTTAAATGTCATGAGGTTTTCCACCTTTGTTACTTTTACAGGCAGTGAGTTTCAGATTCCCACCGCTTTGAGTGAAAAAAGTTTTTCCTGCCAAATAGTTGCTGTTAGAGGGCGTACAGACTACAATCAGAGTGTTATTTACCTTTTCATTTGTACTTCCACCCAAATGGTTTGTCTGTCTCCCAATCAAAGATAATTTCTTGCTGTTATATGTATTCCAACCCATACAAACAATGGAACTCATTACCCTTTCCTGCTTTTCCTTTTGAAAAATCAAATTCCACTGAAAATTTAATTTCCAGCTTTCATCTCTTTATATTTGAAACAACAATGATATTAAACACCTTAGCCTGTACTAGGGTGGTTAATTCAATTATTTTGTTCCAAATACTAAGCACATTCATGGAAAGAACAATTAATTTTCCATTTTATTTTTTTCTCCTTTTAACCCTGTTTACTGCTGATTTTTCTAAGTTTATTATTCTTACATTCATGTTAAAATACAGACAAAATAAGATTTTTTTAAAAAATGAACTTAACTGTAACTCAATTGAAATACTTAACATGACAATGTACATGTTAATTACCACTGATTAGCTGGTCCTAAATATTAACATTCTATAAACACATTCTTGGCAAAGGCAAAATCAGCAAAATAGATTCTCTCACATAAAATATTCAGTCTAGGAGGAAAGAACATCAAAAAAAAACCTCTGGCAGAGAGAGAACTCAGGCGTTTTACTGTTGCAGAGAGAGATGTTTAGCAGCATCCAAACTTCAACAGTTACTGAAAGTTAAACAAAAATCCTTGTTCTGTGGGAGCTTGACCCCATCTTTTTGTGCTGCTTCTATTGTTCCATCTTTAGCAAAAAAAGGTCTCACAAACTGTTTACTTTTTTGCCTTGGAACAGACAGCTTGTCGCCTCTGTCTCAACCTGTCTTCATGAAAAAAAGGACAAAATACATCACTGAAAGCCATAGTACTGTCATGTTGTATAGTCTGTCCATTCTTGCCCCACTCTGGGTAGTGTTGTCCAAGCTACCCTGTAATGCTGTAAGTCTTTGTAAAATGGCAAGGATGGGATTGGAGACAAAAATGATAAAACTTTTATTTTTGGCCATGCAATAAATTATACAATTGACTGGATGACATCATTGTTCTATTTCATTGTGGAACCCAATTGTTTCTCATCAAGAAGTTCAAAAAGTATCATTGACTTCTTGAGGTAAGTGGATCCGGCTAACAAGAAGAGAACCTGAAAGTTGTACATACAATGTGCTCACAATTTAATACAAAAACTAAAGTCGCTGTCGAACGATGCTGGAGGTGTGGATGATGAATATGACTCCTTTGTTGAATATGTCACAGTTCAATGGGCGATATGTATCAAATATCACTGCCTAGTTGGAAGTGTTCTTTTAACCTATGAACTTAATGAACTGGTGACATCGACCTGAAGCATGGGACACAGGAATAAATATTGTTAGATCTTGTGGATGTGGCTACTACCTTCAGCAAAACTAAAGTAACAAACTTGCTTTAGTAAAGAAGGTTATGGAGCTTTAGCATGGATCTTGAAATGCCAACTAGATTTTTAGCAGGTAGCTGAGGAGAATTTGCAAATGGCAACTTCTGGCACACAGGAGTACTTTAAATAAAGTAGTTATGAAAACTGTAGAACATCCCTTCAGAGTTATATGATGAAGAGTTTTGAGTTTATATTTGGGAACCTGAGTTATAAAGTAGAGATAAAGTGATTTTTGGTTTCACCTCAGTGGAATTGATATTTCTGAAGTGTCAAACCAAAGTAATTCAGACACGTATTAAAATATTATAATTTTATTGTTAGGGGATCAGTATGCAGCAGGAGGTAAGTTATGCATCAATCGGACAGGGTACTGAGTGGGAGAGAAGCACATCTGGAGTACTGTGTACATTATTGGTTACCTTATTTTAAGAAGAATGTAAATGCATTGGAAGCTATTGGAGAAGGTTTGCCAAAATAAATCTGGAATGGTGGGCTGTCTTATAAGGAAAGGTTGGTTAGCACAGTTTGTATCTGCTGGAGTTTAGAGAGTAAGCGGCAGCTTGATTGTAACATATCTACCCTTCCAAACTTTCTCAGGATTTCAGATGAAGAGATTAGATTTTTCTTTTCTTCCTCACTCCACAAAAACATGTGAGACTTGGCAACTCTCTACCTGAAAAAGTGATGGAAGCAGAGTTCTCGCATATTTTTAATGCAGAAGTGGATAGATTATTGAGCAGGCAAGGAGTGAAAGATTATCAGACATAATGAGGAATATGGTGGAAACAGATCTGTCATAACCTTTGTGAATGGCAGACCAGGCTTGAGGCACTGAATTTTCTACTCCTCCTTGTTCAAATGAGAAATAGTTCCAAAAAGTCTCATAGTTTAAACTAAATGACAAGTTAATTGGTGAGGTAAATGCTAAAGTGTTCTATGAAGTTGAACTTTTATAATTAATAGAAAGATGCCAGAAGCAGGTCAGTTCAGAAGAAAAGTTTCAAATCTGGAGATATGCTGGTTAGCAGCCTCAAAGTAGTCCATGTAGCTGGAAAAAGCCTTGAGTTTGTTTTTGTTAAAGTTTAATGAAAAATGTCAATGCATTATACTGTATCTCTATCTTGGGGAGACATAGCAACAGAAGGAGTCATACCTGCTGCAGAAATTCATTGAAAGGAAATGCTTGAATCCTTCTCTGTGGAGTATGAAATATTAAGATAGGAAAGATACTTCACTGGAGTTGTGTCTACAATAAATATCATTAAGAACATAATCACTTTGTGATATGACTTGTCCAGTATTACCATTAACTGGGAGTATGAAAAAACAATTTGTGCCAAAGAAATCAGGCAGTAATTGATGAAATTTTACACAAGATACTGGCAGATCAGCCCAGCCAAACTGCAAGTTGAACATGTGTCTGTAAATAAAAGCAAATTAATGCGGATGCTGGAATCTGAAACCAAAAAAGAGAAAATGCTGGAAAATCTCAGCAAGTCTGGCAGCATCTGTAAGGAGAGAAAAGAGCTGATGTTCAAGTCTAACTGACCCTTTGTCAAAGCTGTGTCTGTAAATGTTCAGGGGTAATAACTTATACATCAACAGGTATAAGCCATAAACCAAAATTGTGTTCATACCATGTGGTGATACTCCAGTCCTAGTGGAAGCATTGTTAGTGCTGTTCACTCTGCCAACCTTAATGCACAATGTGGTACCAAGAAAAATTTTGTTGTAGCTGAAGTCTCAGAAAATATTCAGAAAGCATTTATGATTTGCATAAGCAAATCTGGGGAGAATGAAGTTTTACTAATTTGATTTATCAAAAGACGTATCAGCATATGGCATGGAAGGTCTGGGAAAATTATGGGATGTGATGCCAAAACTCTAATACACCATGGCCATCAGATCATAAAAGCAAATTCCTCACAAGTAATAGAGATGTATGGTGAATTTTCAAACATGGAGAATGTTGTAGAGAAAATAATGCTGAAGCATATTGGACATTACATATGCATATTTTCTGCAAATTAGAGCCAAAGTTGGAGAATCTCATGCTGCAAGATGTCAATGATCATGATAAGCAGAAACAGTTATCTCAACCAGTGAGCATCTGTATAAACCTGAATTGTGTAGTAACCAGAAGAAGCAAATACAAAATTGGTTAAATAGCCAACAAGAAAATAAAAAGAGGTGAAGAATATTGATGGGCAAAAGGGGAACAAAGAGTTTAGTTCAGGTTTCAGTAATGATTGAGGAGATCCATCTAGGAATACAAAAGCTTTGCATGGTAGAAAGGACGTTTGATAGGCAGCCTGATGGAAGTATTATGGAGAAAACTCAACAAGAGAGATCACAGCCCAAAAATGCATCAGAATAACTAGGGATGTGCAGTGTTTTGACAGCAAAAGGACAGACACAGATGTTCCCGTAATTGACAGGAGCTTGTAATTGCCAATAAATTTATATCAAGCAGCGAGAAAACCTAAACTTCATATGGCAGACAATTAGAATATGGGTTTTATTCAGAAGTTGCAAATAGAGATCAACCTGCTGTATCATATCGATTAATCTGTACAGAAGAAATCTTACTGAAGGGGACCTATAAAGTTAAGGCAGTGATGGTAACTGGATGTTTTAAGGAATGTTTGGCAATCGAGGTCAAACTAGACCCACCTACAGTCAGTAAGGTGTTTTCCATGTTTATCTTGCTATTTATGTTTAATATTTTTCCAACATTTGACAAAGAAATACAATTCTGTTCTTTCAACATTCCCTGCAATCAATTGCCTAAATTTAGTAAAAAGAATATTTCTTCTTTTTAGCCAAAAATATGTTTGACAGGACCTTTTGCTGGGAAACACAAATGGTCCTAATAATTTGGGACAATTCCCCCACAAATGTGGAACGTGAATCAATGCCTCTGATGGTGGCAACAATTTCAATGATGGACACACATTTAAAGTAGAGTATCTTTTTATTTGTCATTTCTACCATACAAAACTGATACAGTGAAAATGAGACAGTGTTCCTCCAGGACTGAGGGTGCTACATGGACAGCACAAACGACACACTCATACACAGCATAAAGTGCATAAGAAGTGCAAAACACACAAGTTACAGTGTAATAGAAGAATGATAAGTAATAGGCATTTTTCCAGCAGCAATTCAAAGTTGTGCGAAGAATTTCAGATGGGAAAGAGTCAGATCATACTATGTTAAGGAGCCTGATGGCTTGGGGGAAGAAACAGTTTGTCAGATTGTCATTAACTTTGGCAAAACCAAAATCTGAAGGTTTATTATTCTTCCCATCATTCAGTATTAAACATTATGTAAGAAGGATTTTCAATGTCAAAGCTTTTGGAGAATCATTGACAATCTATTAGGGCAAAATGCCTACTATGATAAGAATACTTTTATTCTAAATACATAAATTTCATACCTGGGAGAATGTTGACTGTGAGGTCTGTGATCATGATTTCCATGATATAAAGTGTACATATTCTTAATGCACTTTTTTTTTCAAAGCTCTTATATACACCAGCTAATATTTTCATTAATACTTTGTGTTATTTGAAGATTATTGATAAATGTATGCTCTATGATAGACAGAATTATGTATAGCTTTAAGGTTGATTGTATTAGTTCTACGTGGGTTAAGAAAGGAAACACTTTCTTTCACATTTGGGTTCCATTAGTGGTAACAGGATGTTTGGAATTTTTTTAAAAAAACTTATATTTATATGCTGCATTTATATGAGTTACCAAAACACTTTTGATGAATAGCTCAGTGCTTTAGAAAATAACATGGATAGATGAGAGGAAATAAAATAGGGCTGTTGCCTAGCAACAAGGTATTCTATGACACAAGGAGACAGAGTCAGAAACAGATCCCCATTTAGAAAGAGAGCCATCCAAAAGTTCAGGCAATCTGAATATTTCTGTTCGAGAGAGATCTATGGCAGCAAAGGTGCTGTTGGCTTAGCAGTATCCAATGTGTTTAGACAGAAAAGAAGCGTAAGTGGTTTCATCACCATAGGAGAGAGCTTCATAAACAGAAATAAAAGGAGTTTAAGGAAGCCATGTTAAGAAATAAGTGAACTGTTAGTAGATTTAAGGGTCTCATTAAGAGACGTTTAACTGAAAATAGCACCAATTGAATACAGAGAAGTACAACAATGCCAATGATGAAGGACAAACTTTTAAAGTAGAAACAGGATATCCCTTCATTGAGGTTTGAGCACCTGGTAAGATTGTTGAGAGTAAAAGGTTAAATCTTCGTTGTTGATATCTGTAATAATAGTGTCAGTTAATTACTTTATGTAGTGCAAAATTAATGTTGGTTGCTCTTTTGTGTTATAAGCTTTTTTTGACAAAAGTATATTTAGAATACATTGTCAATAGGTTCAGAGGCTGACTACCACAGGAACCAACCAAAAAAGAATTTACAGTGCATCAAACCAGGTTTTACTTTGAGATCTGATTTGTTCAGTATTACCATCAGCTGGGATCAGAACAGTTATGAATGCTTTCTCGTTTTAAGATATGGTATTTGGCATTTTCTTTTACAAATCAGCCATTTTATTTGATTAAGTTATCCTTGAAGTTCTTTCTTTTCCTTTTTAAAGAAGTACCTGCCTGATCTGTTTTTATCCTGAGGGACCTCCATCTGTTCACTAATGAACAGTCATGTATTGTGGTGTGCAGATGTTTAATTTCAGACCACAGGGCTTGAAAATAAATGTCATACTTCCCAAGTTGCTGATAATGATTCTAAAAGCTAATTACAGAACATAAAATATAGCATGCCAAAGCCATCTCTAATTTTAACTAGTTAGTAAATTATGAATATTAAAATTGTAATTTTCTTAACTTTCCTTGATGCCTCAATTGTCTCTACCTCAGATTGTCTTTCTTTCGTTTCTCTTTCAAAAAAGAATTTTGATTTGGATTAGTCATGTTTCAAGTTGTGGATTTTAGGTCAGAATGGTCTAATTTAAATCCCTTTTTGCTGAACAGTTTTGGCTGCCTTTCCATCAATGGGGTTATGCTGGAGCATGCACTTCTATGTGGTAACATTAATCTTCAAACATTACAAAAAGCTGGAATTGTCTCATAGCATCTGTGCTACAGCTAATCCAGCATTTGAAATTTGAAAGGCAATTGTTAATTTGTAGATCCATTTTGGGTCAGGAGCTTTGATTTGCAAATCAGTTATTTGCCGAATATTTTTTCTCAATCTGAACCTAATTATTAAAAAAAGAGAAATTTAGAAATATAAGAATATGTGTAGGCCATTCAGCCCTTCAAGTCTGTTCCACTATTCAGTGTGATTATGGCGAATCTATGGCCTAACTTCATATACTTGCCTTAACCTTTAGTACCTTTGCTTAACAAAAATGTATCTATCTCAGATTTAAAATTAATTGATCTGGCGTTCACTGCCAATTGTGGAAGAGAATTCCAAACCTCTACCACCTTTTTGTGTATAGACATTGACGCTGAGAGGTAACCTTCTAGAGATTTATAAAGTCACGAGGGGCGAGCCAAGATCTTTTTCTAGGGTGGATTGGCCAAAACTAGAGGATATAGGTTAAAGGTGAAAGGGAAAAATTTAAAAAAGGACCTGAAGGGCAACTTTTTCACACATAGGATGATGTGTGTATGGAACAAATTGCCAGATGAAGTAGTGTTTCAGGTATAATTATAACATTTAATAGGTATCTAGATGGGTACATCATTTGGAAGGGTTTAGAGGGATATGGGCCAAATACTGCCAAATGCAGTTTGGTCAAATTGGGATGTCTGTTCGATGTGGATGAGTTGATCAAAAGGGTCTATTTCCAAGCTGTATGTCTCTATAATTGTATAAGTGCTTCTAAACATATCTCCTGAAAGGTCTAATTCTCAGACTATGCCTCTAGTTCTAGAAACCCCAAACAGTGGAATGAGTTTATCTTTGTCTACCCTGTCATTTCTGATTAAAGCTCAATAACTTAAATGAGGTCATTCCTTAAGCCTTGAAATTCCAAAGGAAAACTAGGCCTAATTTGTACAATCTGTCCTTAGAACTTAAACCCTGACGTCCAGGTATCATTCTTGTAAACCTATGTGGTACTCCTTCCAAGGCCAATGTATCCTTCCTGTGGTGTGGTGGCATAGTGGCATCTAACCAGAGTTTCTATATTTGAAGCAAAATTTCTGCTTCCTTACACTCCAGTCCTGTGGACCTAAAAGCCATCATTCTATTAGCTTTCTTGATTATTTTCTGCATCTCTTTGTGACATTTTATACATTTTTTCACCTGAACCCCTAAGTCTCTTGGGACGTCCAATATATTTATCTCATAGCATCTAGAAAGTACCCTGATCAAATATTTCTCAGTTTAGAATGGATAGCCTCACAGTTGCTTACATTGAAGTTCATCTGCCACAGTTTTACCCATTCACTTATTTGAAAATTACAAGAGATATTGGTAGACTGTCATCAACACTGTCTACAATGCTGCATAACTTTGTCATCCGTGAGTTTGGATATGTGACTTTTTGTGCTATTAACAAAGTCATTAAAAAATAGTGTATATAATTGAGACCCAACACAGATCCTTGTAGGACATCACTGGTCACATCCTGCCAATCTGAGTACCTAACTATTAACCTACTTTCTGTCTCCTGCCACTCAACCAATTTCACAGCCATGTCAGTAATTTGCCCTCAACTCCATGGGCTTCAACTGTAGATAACTCTTATATGGGGTTTTATCAAATGCCTCTGAAAGTTCAAATAAATAACATGCATAGACATTGTCCTGTCCACTGCTGTAGTCACTCTTTGAAACATTGTGACGTTTGTCACATATGACCTACCTGTTCAATCCTGGCTCCCTGTGATTAACTAAAGACACTTTCAAGTTACTCTATCCTTGAATTATAAACTCCAATGATTGCGAAGCCAACTCATCTGTAATTCCCTGGTTTTTCTTTCTCACCCTTCTTAAAAAGGTGGAGAGACATGTGCAATTTTCCAAACCAGAGGGACAATTCCCTTATCTAGGGAACTCTGAATGTGCTCTCCAATTCCTTTAACGCCCTTGGATGGAAACCGTCAGGTCTTACGGAATCTATGCTCTTCAATTCCATGAATTTCCTCAGAATTAAAGTTTGATTTATGTTAATTTATTTAATCTCTGTTCCTGATCCACTATTAATTTCCTCAGGAAGTCCGGCAAGCAATCCTTTTTAAAGTAATACGGTCAGCTTCAGATTATTTTATTGCAATATCAGTTCTTCCTATCATTTTATTAAGTATATTAAAACCTTACTTCATGATTAGATTAGATTACATTACATTACAGTGTGGAAACAGGCCCTTCGGCCCAACAAGTCCACACCAACCCGCCGAAGCGCAACCCACCCATACCCCTACATTTACCCCTTACCTAACACTATGTGCAATTTAACATGGCCAATTCACCTGACCTGCACATCTTTGGACTGTGGGAGGAAACCGGAGCATCCGGAGGAAACCCACGCAGACACGGGGAGAACGTGCAAACTCCACACAGTCAGTCGCCTGAGGCGGGAATTGAACCCGGGTCTCCGGCGCTGTGAGGCAGCAATGCTAACCACTGTGCCACCATGCCGCCCACTTCCTCCAGAGTTACTGAATATTTGATTGTCTGAATTAAATATTTTGTAAAGAAGATGAACTTTTGTCACCTGAGGTTTTGATTTCTGGATGTCAGTAATATTTGAACTAGAGGGACAAAGATATCATTGGAAAGTTAATTTTGCACTAACGAACAGTCTGATTTTTAACTGTTAATTTTGTTTCTTTCTTGGCACATAATGCCAGACCTGCTAAGTTTCACAAGCGCTTTCTTTTTATTTTAGATCTCTAATATCTGCAGTACTGAGGCATGAAAAGAGAACTGTAATAAAAATGCTGTTGCTGAAAATAGAACAGCACTACTGGAATTCTCAACATATGTTTCAAAGTTTACATTATTTTCTGAAAAAATCCAGTTGGTCTCTGACAACAAATCTTATTAGGCCATTGACAATCCTTAATTAGATTCTTGTGCACTTGCAAGTTATGTCGTCTTTGGGCCACCAGTCCTGCCCCTGCATGGGAAATTTCCCCAAGTGGGAACAATAATCCTGCCCATTGTATCAACCTGTGCAAACTACAGCAATAACCTAAGTGGTGTTTCTCTGTTGGCACTGAAGCTGAAAAGCAAATGGGTTTAAAGAATAACTAGTGAGGAAAACATGAACCAAAACTGCAGATAATTATAACTTCTGCCTCACTCCTGCAACCCTGGAATGTGTTAGGGTCTGTTTCAAATAAGGACATTTTAGGACAACTTCTTAACAATAGTAAAATAAAATTTCTGATAAGTATCAGTGCCGGTGGAAGAGGAGGAAAATAAAAAGTAGATGAGGAATTCACCAGTACAGAAGATCCAAACCCTGAAGAATATGCCCTCCCACTGAGTCACAGAACAAAGTGCTCCATCAACATCTCTGTACAGTATATCTTCAACTTTATTCACTCCTGAAGTCTCTTTCTCAATAAATGTCATAACATGGATGTCCTCTAATCATTCTTTTGTAGTTCTTCACAGATTATCTACTGTATCATGTATGTACCATTTCAGGGCTATACTGTTTTTATTTTCAATTACATAATTTTTCTCTTTGTGGAATCAATACTGCATGAGAACATTGAAATGCTCACGAATAGATGATATCATATCTGCGAATAAGAAAAGTGAACTAATATTTGTTTTAATGTTGCAGCAGCAAAAAGTGTAGAACGTGAACATGTAATGGTATGTAAAAATGCATCTTTGGCTGTTATTCCAGGGTGGTAAAAGATGTCTAGGACAGTGTACCTCGTGAATTGCCATTGGTATGTTTTCAGTGTTACGATAGTCAACAAGTTTCTGTTATGAACTCCGACCACTTCCTTTTAAGTTCCTCTTGCTGAACATTTTCCCTCTCTTTTTAATATCAATGTGGATTTATCTTCATCCTAATTTCATAGAGTCAGAGAATAATACAACGTGGAAACAGGCCATTCAACCCAACTTTCCCATGCTACCCAGTTTTCACATTTTTAAACTATCTCATTTACCACGCCCTGAGAAAAAGAAAAGGAAAATGGCATCATCATAGGAAATGATGTCACCACAGAAATGACATCACCAACCCAAGGAAACCCAAACATATAAATAGAAAGCAGGCGTCACCACCAGTTCTTCCCCCAGAGGTTCACTGAAGATGTCACCTAGTATGGTGATGAAATGTCAGAAAATGAGCCTTCCAGCTCAGTGAGCAAACCTACATCCAGAACCTCAACCTGAGCTACAAATCTTCTCAAAACTCACTACCATGCTGACCATCTCAAATGAGTCCTCGCCTCTCCAAATGCCTGTAGATCCTATTTCTCAGAATCTCTTCCAACAACTTACCTCCATGGACGTTAGGCCCACCAGTCTGTATTTAGGCATTTCCCTGCAGCCTTTTTAAAATAATAGCATTACATTAGTCACCCTCCAATCTTAGTACACTTGATGCGTGGCTGTCAATGATACAAATATCTCCAGGAGGGACCCCGTAATTTCCTCCCTAGTCTCCCTCAAGCTACTGAGTTACACTTCATCTGGTCCCAGGGATTTATCCACCGAATGTGTCCAGCATCTCCTCTTATGTAAAGTGGACACTCTTCAAGACAACCCAATTATTTCCAAAGTTCCCCAGCATCCATACCTTTTTTGATGATAAGTACTGATGAGAAGTATTCATTTAGGATATCATCCATCTCTTCAGACTCCTCACATGGATGACTCTGTTGATATTTAAGAGGCCCTATTCTTCTCACCTTCATGTACTTGTTAAATCTCTTTGGATTCTCCTTTACTTTATCTGCTAAAGCCATTGTGTCCCCTTTTAGTCCTCCTGATTTTAGTCCTTTATTGTGCTCTGACACACTTTATACTCACTTGATTCCAGCTGCCTATACATATCATATGTCTCCTTGTCACTCTTGTGGTACTCTAATTTGCAGTTCTTATAAAATCAACAGATCAACCTTCCCTTTCATTTGCTCCTGCCATGTCCCCTTCTGACTTTGTTTTGTTTTACTGCCAATGAAATTGAATTGCTTTCGAGAACAATCATACATAAAATAACTTGATATTTTTATAAATATTTATAGAGGGAATATCCCTTCAATTTCAAATCACAAATACTGCAACTGCATATTCTATGTACTAACTGACCTGAGAGAATGTATAAAAAGTTGAATGAAATAAAACAGCATGAATCCTTGCTTCAATGGGCAACACCTCAAAATCATATTTTCAAGCTTATGTCTGTCTAGCTAAGCTCTCCTTTGCAAGCACAGCTTGTCTCCAACTTTCAATTCTCTCCTATTTCACGGTCATGTTGTCAATTGCCTTTAAACATCAATATTTCAACTTGTCTGCTCTCTGTTTTTCCTCATAGTTATGTTTTTCAGATGTATTATATTTATCTTTTTTTAAGTAGTGGAACATTGTCACCAGCAAGCTTGCCTCCATGTTATACACCATTCCTGAATTAGATGTAGTGTAGTTCCTTCATTGTTAATGCAGAAAATTCTGCAAATCCCTGACTGATTGTATTCCCACAAAGCTTTCACTGTATCAAGTAGAACAATCCAGGACAGGATGCCATTCTAAACTCATCCCATTTGCCTGCATTTGGTCTACATCCCTCTATTCCCCGCCTGTTCATCATGCAGGGACTATGGAATAAGGATTGCCACAATCTGATCAAGGACAACTAATATATGGCTAACTTCAGCTTTCAGTGAAGCCCATGAACTTATTAACTTTATAAAAACCTGCAGCTTTCCTCTTTCTTATGCTTCAACTTGGATAAGATTGTCATGGACATAGCTGATACTTGCATAATTTTGACTACATTACCTTTGTAGACTAAATAATATTTTTGCCCTTGGCTTGGCTGCTAGTTGTAAGTAAGGGAGCCCATTCAAGAATGACATCAGCTGGCTTACTGTGGCAAAGTAACGTTAGGTCATTAACTTATAATTTACTTTGCAAGTGTCAAAATGTAATTGTTAAATAAAATCATCTTCTAAATGGAAAGATAGCTTCTACATTTCTTTATGCCTGTTTAGCCGACCATTCAGCCACCCACCAAATGTGATCTAGTCCATATACAAAGTTTTCCTCAATGCCCCGAATGTCAAACCGATTTTTAAAAACAATTTTACAACTGACCTGGCCCACTCCCCTGATTTAAATGAAATTATCTCTGAACTTGTATTGGACCAACTGATTGGCTGAGGTTAACCCCTCCCCTCTCCAGATGACTGATTGATGGCCCAGCCCTTGGACTGATTGTGGCAGTACACCGAAATGACTGAATTGAGTCCACTTATGCACAATGGAGTAATACTCTCCTCTTCTTTTTCTCTCATCACCATGCACTCTGTGCAAACAGTATGCATATGCTGTGTAAGCTGCTGGCACATACACTATGGGTGGCACGGTGGCTCAGTGGTTCGTACTGTTGTTTCATAGTGCCAGGGACCTGGGTTCGATTCCAACCTTGGGTGACTATCTGTGTGGAGTATGCACATTCTTCCTACGCCCACGTAGGTTTCCTCCCGCAAATTCAAAGATGTGCAGGTTAGGTGAATTGGCTATGCTAAATTGCCCATAGCGTTCAAGGATGTGTAGGTTAGGTACTTTAGTCAGGGGAAATGTAGAATAATACGGTAGGTCTGGGTGGATTACTCTTCAGAGGGTCAGTGTGGATTAGTTGGTCCTAATGCCCTATTTGTGCACTGTGGGGATTCTATGAATATCACTTTTGATGCAGAATCATGCCAACCAACAACTTGTCCTGAATTATCAAACTGCTCTTTCACCATTTCTTAGATGAATATGCTCCTGTTTTACCTTGTTTGCTCATGTGACTATTTCCTAATCCTGTCCATTAAAGTATAACCATCCGAATAGGAGTAGGGCATTTCGCCCCTCAAGCCTACAACATCATTTAATAAGATCATAGCTAATCTGACATTTCTCAAATGCACTTTTCTGTCCTTTCCTTGTAACCTTGATTCACCAACTGACCAAAAATCTAACCATCTCAGCTTTAAATATACACAAGATGCTGTCCCCATTCCTCTCTGTGGCAAGGAATTCAAAAGACTCTCAACCCTTTGAGAGAAGCAATCTCTCCTCATCATTGTCTTAACTTGATGCCTCAATTTATTCTGAGACTATGCTGGCTGATCCTCGACTCTCTCATAAGGGCATACATCTTCTCAGCATGTACACTGTTAAGCCCCTTACCATACCTATATAATTCAATGAAATCACCTCTCATCTTTGTAGAGTTCCTTGCACTTATATCCCAACTCCCTCAAAATAAGGGCCAACATTCCATTAGCCTTCCTGATTGTCTGCTGGACCTGAGTGCTGGCTTTCTGTCTTTTGTGCACAAAGTATCCCCAAGTTGCTTTGTGTTGTAGTTTTCTACAGTTTCACTCCATTTAAGTAATATTTTGTTCTTTTATTCCACTTTCCATAATGAACAACTCCACATTTTCCCACATTATACACTCTATTTCCCAACTTGCACACTGACTTCACATATCAATATCTCTCTGCAAACTGTTCATATCCTTCTCACAGCCTGCTTTACTACCTATTTTAATGTCATCAGCAAATTTGGCTACAATACATTCACTTCCTTCCTCTAAGTCATTAAGATCTCCTTCCTATCGGAAAGATGTTGTGAAACTTGAAAGGGTTCAGAAAAGATTTACAAGGATGTTACCAGGGTTGGAGGATTTGAGCTATAGGGAGAGACTGAATAGGCTGGGGCTGCTTTCCCTGGAGCGTCGGAGGCTGAGGGGTGACCTTATAGAGGTTTACAAAATCATGAGGGGCATGGACAGGATAGATATACAAAGTCTTTTCCATGGGGTGGGGAAGTCCAGAACAAGAGGGTATAGGTTTAGGGTGAGGGAGAAAGATATAAAAGAGACCTAAGGGGCAACCTTTTCACACAGAGAGTGGTACGTGTATGGAATGAGCTGCCAGAGGAAGTGGTGGAGCTAGTGCAATTGCAACATTTAAAAGGCATCTGGATGGGTATATGAATAGGAAGGGTTTGGAGGGGTATGGGCCAGGTGCTGGCAGGTAGGACTAGATTGGATTGGAATACCTGGTCGGCATGGACAAGTTGGACCGAAGGGTCTGATTCCATGCTGTACACCTCTATGACTCTATAAATATTTTAAACAGTTTGCATTCCTAGACTGATCTTGTGAATCCCACTGGTCACGAATTGCCAACCTGAAAAAAGGTGGCAACCTAAGAACACTTTATTCCCACTTGTTGTTTTCTATCCATGAGCCAATTCTCTACCTATGCCAATACACTACGTCCAACACTGTGGGCTCTTATTTTATGACAGCCTTTTATGGGATACCTTGTCAAATGCCTTCTGAAAGTGCAAATACAACACATTTACTGATGCCTCTCGCTCTGGTTGAGACTTCTTCCAAAAACTCTAATAAATTAGTCAGACTCAAATTCCTTTTCTGAAGTCATGCTGATTCTGCTTGATTAGATTATGATTTTCCAAATGTTCTGTCATTGCCTCCTTAAGTATTGATTCTAATACTTGCAAAGCTGGTGCATTGCCAATCTCCAATTGGAAATAATGGGCCTGGGATACATTATCCTGCCTTTTTCCCCATGAAAAAGCCTTCAACATTTGTAGAGGTTATAGCAAAAGGTTGAGAAGCCTTGGCTGTCTCAACCTAAATAACATACTAATTCAGACTGAAGGACAGGATTAAAGTACATGCTTAGCTTATGTGATTAAGGTTTTTGAGGCATCAAGTATCTTGATTGGGCAGGAGTTAATTTAATGCCAGTTAAGTTAATGCCAGTGAAGTGTGCAATTAATGAGAAGATTCTTGCTACCTAAAGAGGGAGTCATCAGAAACTCATCATGTCAGGAGGGAGAACTAAATTGCAATGGTTTTATCACTTATGACAAGATCTGATTTCTGGATTCTCACCTGATAAACACATTATGGTTGCCATTATTCCCACTACCTCATTAACTGGAAAACCATACCCATTTAGATGATTGATGTTTCAAGTGTAACAGAACACTTTTCACTCTGTATGTAGCACTTTCCACTCTTAAGTATTACATTTTATGTGTAATCTATTTGATAAGTGATCTAAACTAATGGCTGTATCACTTTGTACCAAATGAATATTAGACTTGCAAATAGGAAGGGGAGTGTTTAAGTCCTTCCTTTTATGAGTATTCTGCAATCTTCACTGGATGAATTTTTCTTGTTCTTGACTAGGTCACTCAATTGTTGTGCTGTGGCTACAGAGTACTCAATCTCTTGGGATGTCAGCATGAACAAAATGTAAGAAACAGCTACACTGCTTAAATGCGTCACCAATTCACTATCCATTTCGAAACAAACATCACTTTGAATTAGCATTAAAATTCAGAAGAGAATGTTAGGTTTTAAAGGGGAATATTGAAGGAGTTTGAAGAAAGATGAGTTTTCTGTGGGATGTGAATGAAGACAAAAGTCAGATTTAACAAAAGTTTGAAATAAAATACCTGTCTAATATGAAGATGACTAAAATATATAACTATGCCTTTTGGAGAGGAATATACACTGACTTTAAAGGATAGAGAAAAGTGTGAGGAATTCTTGAGGATGAATTTGCTGTACTGAGGAAGCAGCAGTTTCCAGTACTTTGGATTTTTAGATCCCAGTCTATTATCCGTATGGATGCCTCCTAACACTCTACGTCTGTCACGGACCTGGAATTCAATAGAACTGCACTTCCTTCAATGAAGTTTCCTTGATTAACTAAATACAGTTATTCAACAATAGTTTGTACACTGCTGCTACCTCTGTCCCTGAATTTAAAACTAACTGTCAATCTTATTTTAATTGGTAAATACCAACAAATTTGGATTTTAGAAAGTGCTTCAGATTCCCTCAACTTATCAATGTTTACAATATTGCTTGAGTTACTGAGCTAATTCCTTTGTCCTTTGTTGCTGTAGGAATGGTTTCAGTCTTCTCCAGCCAACTCTATTTCCTACTTTTTAAAAGGGCGAGGATTTTAATTTTCTTCTGCTGCTATTAGCCATCTTCATTTCATGGACGAGCATGTCCTGCAACCAGGCTGAAGAATTGAGAGTGCTACAGTGGGAGTTGGTCTGATCAGGTGGCTGGATGGCCGGGGTTTGCAATGCAGAGCAATGGCAACAGCACAAGGCAGAGGTTACCAGGAAGAAATCTCCTTCTCAATGTCTCACCTCAGCTGTGGCATAGTAATTCTCAGGTTAAACCACTTCCATGTGGCTCTGACTGAGTGAGCAGCCCAATGGAATAGCAAAGAGTGAGGGAGCACTTTGTGAACATGCACTGCACACTAGATGATGAGCATTAGTGGGTCGGTAGTATCGTGCTTATATTTTCACAGATGATCGTGGTTGGCATCTTGCGATAGTTGCCAACTTTATCGATGTACAATATTGAGTAAGGGTTGTTTCTGGTACTTTGCTGCCACCAAACCTTCTTTATTTTTGTTTTCTCTCAGGCCTATCGAGTGACTAATGATAGAAGATACACCACCATAGAATATGTACAATTAAAACACTGTTTCTGGATAACACAATGTTTATTACATCATTTATTGCAATAAAGACAACTATATTTGACCAGGTTTAGTAACTAAGACCAACGCTTGTGCAGATAAATCTGTGAAAGCCAAAATAGTTAAAGCATGAGTACTAACCCCCCCAGGGCTATTACCTTATAAAACGGTACCAGGAAGAGTTATACTTTGAGAAGAAGAGCCTTCTAGTATTCACTGTTCATGATTGCAGCCAATCAGTCATTATGAGATGCCTGAGCAGTGGTGTAGTTAAACTGAGTGTCTGACAGCACGAGTAAACAGAGAGAAGTTGATGCCCCTTACCACTGCTTTGTGCTGCAAATATTTGTTTTCTTTTAGTGAAGCCTTGTGCATCAGTGAGAGGCATTGATCTTCAAAGCTGTCATACCTCCGGTTCGGGGATTTGATGGAAGGGCTACTGTTGCCATTACCTGGGAAAAGAGTTTAACATTTTCTCTTAAGCCATTCAACAACATCTGTAATGAGATGTCACTAAAGCATAAGGCAAGCTTCTGCTTCATGTGCAGCATCTTCAATGAGGGGGGAGGCAATCTCCACATGCTGAATTGAAGCGTCTGGCTTGCAACAAGTCCAGTGGTGTCCAGCTGACCATTAAATATGATGCCAGAACCAAAGATCCTGGAAGATATTGTACCCTGGAGTGAGCATTATCTGTTCATGTTCCCCATATGTTTTGCTAAGTCACTCCTGCAAAATCTACTTGCATCAATAATGAAATGTTGTAGTATAGCTTCCGGATAATTCTGTACCTTTAAGCCAGTGACATTCAGTCTTTATGTGCCAGTTCACTTGCAGTCACTGTGTAACAAAATCAATATCGTTTCTTCAAATTTGTGTATGCAATGTTTTGTAATATTAGTCAGCACAGAACCCAATCTATTTATGGAAGTCCGTGACATTTTGTTAATAAGAACCTAACTCTTGTATCTATTGCATGGGCTAACATACAGAACCAGACAACACATTATAGTGACATTATATGGGTAATAAAAATTAATGGCAGTAAGTGGGCATTAAAGGCTGAAAAGATGAAAACAATGTGATAATTGAGAAAAGATTTTATCCTATTAGTCATCTAAAAATTTGTTGGGGTTGAGAGCCAATGTTACAACTGCAGCCAAGACTAAAGGCTACAAAGCTATACTGCAGCACAATGATCATGCTAACTCTCTCTTTCTGAAAAAAAAAGGCAGTATACAAGAGACCAAGGACAGCTTCATATTAAAAACAAGTTTGACAGTGCTGAATGTTGGTTTAAAGATAAGAAAATGATCCTCCCACAAAGTGTTTTCAAAAAATGGAAAAAACGTTTTCCATCTAAAGAGGGCTTACATGTTTTTGGGCATTGGTTAATTCCATCATTTTCTTTTTTCTAAAAATAGCATCAAAATAAAAACAAGTATTTTTATGGTGTTAATGCCACCTACATGTAGGAGCCTTCAATATTTTAAACCAATAACAGAATATTTCAGATTTTAAAATATCGACATGTAGTTTCTGTTAATTTCACGATGCATGAGTTCATGTTTGGATGAAAGATGGATACTTCAATCAAATGGTGAATAGCTCAAACCCTTACTACAAAAAGAAAGGTATTTTCCAATGCCTGCAACACAATTAATATTCTATTTCACCAAACTCTCTCTTTGTGAGACAAATTAAAGACAGTTAACAGTGTAGTCATCAGTTTCAGTATGTTTGGTGTAAACCTAACTAATTTGTGTTCAACAACAGTGTGCAATACCCTCATGCACCCCACCAGGATTTGCAGGAAATGGGGGTTTTAACAACAGTCTCTTCTCTTCACCACTGTCAATCAAAATGTCTCTCAGAATGCATTGTTTGACCTATGGAATTCGGGATCAGTGAATATAAGGGAACATAGCAAGACTTCTACAAAACTAAGTTAAGTTTGGCTTGCTATTACTCTAGTTATCACTTTACCCACACAGGCAGATCTCACATTTGGGAGACAGATCTAGGGTTTTTCTCTCCCACACAATCACGACACAACCACATGTGCATGTCACATTATTGGAAAGAAGGGAGAAAATAGTATAATAGTGTGATCAATGAGGATGCAGATAATTGTGACAATTGTGAATCAGGCCAAAACATAAGAGTTTGAGGCATTTATAACAAGGGTTTACAGAAAGTTGCTATGCTGTTGTGTCCAGCCCAGGTCATATAACTGTGTAATGAGCAATGGTTAAGCCCTGCAAAGAAAGAGACAGCATATCTAAATAGCAACCTTTAATCACCCATTGCATAAGTTGACAATTTGATGATCAATATATCATTGTCCACCTAGGAAGTTCTGCAACACCGATCCTGGGCTCTGTGGATTCTTGTGTGGTTAATTAGCCCAATCCTAGAGCCACATCTATGGCTATGCTTCTGGCCAGTGTTTCTGGGAGGTGGAATTGGCCCTTAGCCATGAGATTGCTGGAATTCCTTTGTCTCGTCGTTTTCTGTACTTCCTCTTGCTGATGGATATTCTCAAAAAGTTGTGTCCTTTCATGCAGAACCTTCCTCCAATTTGATCTCTTCTGAATGAGGGTCTCCTGTATGTTGACATTAATGTTGCATTTCTTGAGTAAAATCTTCAGTGAGTTGTTGAAAAGTTTCCTTTGGCCTCACTTCATTATGGTGCATTCTTTGAGCTGGACAAAGTACATTTGCTTTGGGCAGTCGGCATCCAGATGTCCGAAACATCTGACTGGTCCAGTGGAGTTGGCTTTTAATGATCGTGGCCTGGAGGCTGAGTTATTTGTTCCTTTAATGATGCTGATGTTAATGTTAATAAACCTGTCCTCCCAACCAATGCACAGAATCATCTGAAATAGTGCTGACAATATTTTTCACGGGCCTAGAGGTATGTCTATGTGCAGTCCAAGTTTCAAAGCCATTTAGCAACTGTGTGCAATAGGTGGTAATTTGTAATGTTTTGCTTGTTTTTTTTGACCTGATGCTGCAAGATTTCATGAATTTGGAGTTAATGTGGAGGACTTCAAGGATCATTTTCTCCTCCCAACTGCAAACCACCAGTAGGAAAGCCTTGCAAGTGAAATTGTGATGATGGTGTCGAGGAGGAATGATTCGAAGAGTATTGGATTGAGGGACAGTTGTTCTAATTTTGGTAGAAACCCTGTCATAGTTGTAAGAAGGAGTATTTTGCAGAGCCAACAGGGCTGAGTCTGTTGTTGTTTCTGCTACTTAAGTTTGTTGCTGGATGGTCCATTAGTTTCATTCCTTTATAAAGTAGTTTGACCAAACTGAAAGGCTTGCTGGATGTTTTACGTGAGCATTTAAGAGTCAACCAAGTTTTCTAATTTAAAGGACATCGTTAAGTTAAATGAGTTTTTACAACAATTGACAATTCTCTCACGGTCACCATTCCGTTCCAGATTTATAACTTGAATTTACGTTTGAGAACATGTCCCCACAACATTAGCCTGGCCTTTGTATGGTCAGTTCAGTGACATTACCACCATATTACCATATCATCTTTGACTTCAAAATTTGTATTTATCTCCACTTTCTGTGTCTGGGCATCTTTCTAAAAAGAGCAGTGGGTTGGATTGAACAGCTAACTATTTTTAATCCCAGCATTCCTAACATGTTGCATGAGTAAATTCCTTGACATCTTATTATAATGTAGAATGAAGGCATTGCTTTCCATATTTTGATGAAAGACAGCATGGTTTGTTTGTTAATTTATCATTTCAATGTATTACAATGATAAATTGCCTATCAGATGAATGTTTTCAGAAACAAATGTTTGCTCTTAAGAAAAATTACAGTATTTAATGCAAGATGAATGAATTTTCTGTGTTTGGGCTGTGAACCAGGCTTCGATATTTGGTTAATTTAGGTTTTGAATTTCCAGATCATTTGTCTTTGCAAAGCTCGGCTGAATACGCTCAGGCTGTTTTCTCTGGAGCATCAAAAGCTGAGGAGTGACCTTATAGAGATTTATAAAATAATGAGGAGCATGGATAGTGTATTTTCCCTTGGGTAGGGGCTCCAAAGCTAGAGAGCATAAGTTTAAGTTGAGAGGGGAAAGATATAAATGGGACCTAATGGGCATAGAGTGTGGTGCATGTTCAGAATGAGCTGTCAGAGGGAGTGGTGGAGGTTGGTACGACTACAACATTTAAAAGACACCTGGATGGGTACATGAATAGGAAGGGTTTAGAGGAACATGGGGCCAATGGTGGCAAATGGGACTAGATTTAGGTCAGCATGGACAAGTTAGACCGAAGGATCTGTTTTCGTGTTGTATACTTTTATAACTTTATGACTCTATGATCAGCCATCAGGGCAATAATGTTTCCAATGTTTGAGTGAGGATGAATCCAAAGCAACTTGGAAAAAATGTTTGAAATTCTTATAATCTATGAGAGGAATTTTGCCAGTGCAGGCCTGGGGGCTGGAGGAACCAAGATATACTGAACCACATCAGTACAGCTCCCCATCAGAGGGGTGCTTCCAAGTGGATAAACTCAGCAATGCTGCAAACCTCAAATGTGGAAGACCTGCCCACATAGTGGCAATGCCACTTAACTAATATTATCCTGCCCTGTCCTATCTCACCAGCAGGATGAACCCACCAGATGTGACACCATGTTGGTAGACAGATGGGAAGGAGTTGCCCAAATAGTCCTCAACATTCTTTACCACAGAGGGCTGCAATGTTTGGTCATTAAATATATTCAAAACTGAGTTATTTCAGTCTGTAAGGGATCAATGTTTAGCGGGGAAAGGCAGTAAAGTGCAGTTGAGAATGATCAGGTCTGTTATCATCCCATAGAGTAGGCACAATGGACTGAATGGTCTAATTCTGATCATGTCTTTTATGGTCAATAGTACTGTAAACCTGTGTTACAGAACCAGCAAGTTCAAGTACAGCTGTTCAAGTACAGCAAATTCTGCACCCAATATTGTAACTGTAATTCAAAAAGTTGCTCAGTGGTATCCTTTAAACTAACAACTGAACCAATTTAACCTGGCAAATTACTGCTCTCTCCAGCTGTTCTCAATCATACTGGCTGTGGAGTTTGATGAAAGTCACCACTTCACTTTCCAGTCCCATGACCTTGACCATCAAGAAGGACAAGAACAGCAGATGTATGTGAACTCCTCCACCTGCAAGATTCCCTGCAAATCGTATGCCTTCCTGGCCTGAAACTATTCAGCCCTTCCTTCAATGTCAGCCAGTAAAAATCCCAGAATTTCCTTGCAAACAGCATGATGAGTGTACTTCCACCCCAAGGACTACTGTGGTTCCAGAAGGTGGTTTGCCACCACTATATCTTTGGTAGTCAGGGATGTGAATAAATACTGTTCTAGCCAGTGATGCCTACACCCCATGAAGAATGAGGAAAAAGTGCTATGTCACAGGAGTAGGTGCTTCCACAACAGGGATCAGGACTGGACAAGACATTAAGACAACTTTTGACAGATTGGTGAATTGGGAAAATAGCTAAAAAAAATCAATTAAGTGTTAAATTTTCGAGACTCAAATTGACAGACTTTTATTTGGAAAGTGCAATCATGGTCTAATAGTTTATTGGAAGAAGGGATAAGTAGCATACTCATTTTCTAATATTCCAAAATTCCAGTCAGAAATTAAAAACACACCTCACTACAGGCATTTTGGTTGAGCTTTACCTCTAACAGCGAGTAATAAGCCTACGCTGCATCAAATTCCAGACCCGACTTTGACAATAGCGGTACTCATTGGAACAGGATGGATCATCAGGACAACAGATTCAAGAAAAGAGGGAGTTGATAAAGAAAAAGAAGGAAACATGCATTCGGTACTGCACATTAAAAACAGGGGAAATTCTTCAAATGTTAGAGGGCAATGAGGTCCTTAAAAACAAAGTAGGAGGGCAAAGAGGAGCCACAAAATATCCTTGGCAGAAACGATTAAGAAACAGCCCGAGGTATTTTATAAGTACTTTAAGAGTAAGAGAATTACAAAGGAAAGGGTGGAGTCCATTAGAGATGAAAGGAGCAATCTGTGCATGGAACCAAAGGATGTGGGTGAGGTCTTAAATGAATATTTCTCATCTGTATTCACAAAAGAATAATTTAATGATGTCACTCTGTGTAGTTTTGTTATATTGTCTAAACATTACTCCATTATTTTCATTCAACCCTTATTCGAAACGTATTTTCTAGCTGATTGTGAGAATCCTTGAATTGTAGTTACTGTACAATAGAGAGGATGTTCACTCACATGGTTAGTTTCAGTGCTGTCTGATCGATCCATGTGTTAAGTCCAAATATTTCAACCATCTCAGTAATTAAAATTGTGATTTTAGGCAAATCTGATAGATTTGTATAATGTTAAACACATTGCTTGAATTTTAAAACAGGTTTAAATCTGTTCGTTATTTTTATCACAGTGAGTTTTTCACAAACACCATTAGTTGAGGATGAGTTTGACTTTGTACTTAAAGATAGTTTTCTCTAAGTATTTGACATTTACAGTTCCACAGTGTGTTATTCCTTAAGAAATAGGTGTTAATATAGCTCAAATTGCTGACTTGATTATCTTTCTTGTATTACTAAAGCCAGTACACCGCCTATCCCAATGATTAAACAGACCTATCAGGCCAACCCTCAGTTCGAACTTTGAGTTTAGCTTGTTAGTACCCCTGATGAAAGTTAAATTATATTAGAACACTTAGTTTTGAATGTTTGTCCACTTCCTGCCCTACCTAAGAAAACTGGACACGAATCACTCCTGGATTAGTATTGCATGCGGGTTGTAGAAAAGTCAGTGGAAGCCACGTGTCATGTCCTTTGGGAAAGCCACTCAAAATTAATTAGAGACAAATAAACTGCAGATGCTGGAATCCAAGGTAGACAAGCAGGAAGCTGGAAGAACACAGCAAGCCAGGCAGCATCAGGAGTCCTAAAGAAGGGTTACATCCAAAACGTCGACTTCTGCACTTCCTGATGCTGTCTAGCTCGCTGTGTTCTTCAAGCCTCCTGTCTGTCTACTCAAAACTAATTGCCCAACAATTTAAGTGACTCTTGGTGGACCTTGCTCAAAGTCAATCAGCTTCGGAGTGGAAAAAAACCATCTTCGGGGCCCTCTGGCTAATCAGAATCCAGGGCTGTCTATTGCAAGCACCACAAGTAGGTGAGTAACTTGGATTGGAGAAGATTTGTAGCTCAGGTTGAGGTTCTGGATGTAAGTTTGCTGCTGAGCTGAAAGGTTCATTTTCAGAAGTTTTGTCATCCTACTCGGTAACATCATCAGTGAGCTTCCGGTGAAACACTGGTGTTATGGCCTGCTTTCTGTTTATGTGCTTAGGTTTACTTGGGTTGGTGATGTCATTTCCTGTGCTGATGTCTTTTCCTGTTCTTTTTCTCAGAGAATGATAGATGAAATCCAAATCGATGTGTTTGTTGATAGAGTTTGGGTTGGAATGCCATGCTTCCAGGAATTCTCATGCATGTCTTTGTTTGGCCTGTCCTAGGATGTTGTCCAAGTCAAAGTGGTGTCCTTCCTCATCTGTATGTAAGGATACCAATGATAGTGTGTCATGTCTTTTTGTGGCTAATTGATGTTCATGTAACCTGGTGGCTAGTTTTCTGCCTGCTTGTCCAATGTAGTGTTTGTTACAGTTCTTGCAAGGTATTTTGTAAGTAACGTGCATTTTGCTTGTTGTCTGTATAGGGTCTTTTAAGTTCATTAGCTGCTGTTTTAGTGTATTGGTGGGTTTGTGGGCTGCCATGTTGCCAAGAGGTCTGAGTAGTCTGACGGTCATTGCCAAGATGTCCTTGCTGCAGGGGAAAGTGGTAAGGGTTTCTGGGAGGTGCATTTGGAGAGTTGGATCTGGGATGAGGTGGTGGTGGTGGGGGGAGGAGAGAGAAGATCCCCCCACCTCATCCCACGTTCAACCCTCAAACTCAGCACCATCTTTGAACTGTCCTACCTGTCCATCTTCTTTCCCTGCTATCTGCTCCACCCTCCCCGCCCCCACCTATCACTATCACCTGCATCCATCTATCACCTCCCCAGTTACCTTCCCCACACCCCCACTCCCACCCTCACCCTCACCCTCATATTTACCTCTCAGCCCCCTTCCCCCCCGCCCCATTTCTGATGAAGATCTTATGCCTGAAATGTCGACTCTACTGCTCCTCAGATGCTGCCTGAACTGTTGTGTTTTTCCAGTGCTACACTTTTCGACTCTCACTCTCCAGCATCTGCAATCACCACTTTAGAGTTTTGTTAAGACAACTCTATTTTTATTGAAATAAATGACAATTTTTTATTTGCTTTCCAAGTTTCTTTCTCCAGTTTGTATGTTATCATTTTGTGAATTATGGAGGAGGACTACAAATTCCTTTAGTCTGGAGCTGTCTGTGGTTTTGTCCAATTAAATAACACTCAACTCCTCTATTCATTTTGCCAAAGGGCATAATCTCATTTTCTCTCATGTTGCATTTGCCAAGTTTTTGTCTATTCCCCTTAGCCTGTCTTTATCCCTCTGCAGACTCTTTGTCATTTTCCCCATTGCCTTCCTACCTATTTTTGCTAAATGCAGACTTGGCTATGGTACATTTACTTTCTTCATCCAAGTCATTAATAAATACTAATTGTGGACCCAGCACTGTTCCATGTTGCACTCCAGTAGTTACAAGTTGCCTTGCTAAAAATGCGCACTTATCCCAAGTTTGTCTTCTAATCTTTGTGTTTTATTTACTCATGGGATGTGGGCATTGCTGACTGGCCAGCATTTATTGCTGTTTAGTAACTAGTGGTGAGCTCCCATCTTGAACCACAGCAGTTCACCTGCTGTAGATTGATCCATAATGCCATTAAGGAATGTATTCCAGAGTTTTGACACAGCAACCGTAAAGGAAGAATGATACATTTCCAAGTCAGGTTGGTGAGTGGCTTAGAAGGGAACTTGCAGGTGGTGGTGTTGACATGTATTCTGCTCCCTTATCCTTTGAGACAAAAGTAATTGTGGGTTTGGAAAGTCCTGTCTAAGGATCTTTGACAAATTTGCAATGTTGTAGTTAGTACACACTGCTGCTACTGAACATGGGTGGTGGAGGGAGTGAATGGTTGGGGATGTGGTACCAGTCAAGTGGATTGCTTTGTCCTGTTTGGCGTCAAGCTTCTTGGGTGTTGTTGAAGTTGCATCCATCCAGGAAGTGGAGAATATTCCATCACACTCCTGAACTGAGCCTTGTAGATGATGGACAGTCTTTGGGGAGTCAGGAAATGAGTCACTCATCACAATATTCCTAGCCTTTAACCTGTTCTTGTAGTCACTATGTATATGTGATTGGTCCGGTTGAGCTTCTGTCAATGGTAACCCCAAGGATATTGACAGTGGGATTCAGTGTTGGAAACACCATTGAATGTCAAAGGTTGGTGGTTAGATTGTCTCTTATTGGAGATAGTCGTTATTAGGCCTTTGTGTGGCATGAATGTCACTTGCCACTTGTCAACCCAGGCCTCAAAGTTATCCAGTTCTTGTTGTATTTGAACATGGACTGCTTCAGTATTTGAGAAGTCACAAACGTTGCTGAACATTGTTTAATCATCAGCAAGCATACCCACTTCTGACCTTATGATGGCAGGAAGTTAATTGATGAAGCAGCTGAAGATAGGTTGCCATAGGGCACTCCTGAAGAGATGTCCTGGAACTGTGATGATTGATCTCCAAAAACTACAACCATCTTCCTGTGTGCCAGGTTTGACCCCACTCAGCGGAGAATTTGTCCCTTGTTTCCCATTGATTCCAGTTTTGCTAGGTCACTTTGATGCCGCACTCAATCAAATATCTTGATGTCACTCTCACCTCATCTCTGGAATTTAGCTATTTTGTCCATGTTTGAACCAAGGTTGTAATGAGGTCAGCAGCTGAGTGGCCCTAGTGGAGCCCAAACTGGGCGTCACTCAGCAGATTATTGCTGCGCGGGTGGTGCTTGATAGCAAATCAAATTAACCCTTTAGACATGCTGTTATACTACCTCCAACACCATTTGCTCTATCTTATTAACCAGCCTAATATGTGTGATACCTGATCAAATGCCTTCTGAAAATCTAAATATCTGCCCAACTATAAACACTTCATAGTGCTTTTTCTTTATCCTGTTTGTTTCCTCCTCAAAGAATTGTAATAAATTTGTCAGGCATGATTTCCTCTTTGTGAAGCCATACTAACTCTGCTTGATCATATCATGATTTTTTATAAATATGTTGGGATTGACTCCTTTATGATATATTCTTTGCCATCTTCTCAATAATCGATGTTAACCTAACTTGCCTATAGTTATAGTTTTGTTGTTTTTTTAAATAAAGGTATAACAAAGACGGTTTTCCAGAATGTGAGGATTCCTGAAAGATTCCTACCAGTTTATCCATTAACTCTGTAGCTACTTCTTTTTATTATCCTATGATGCATCCCATCAGGTTCAAAGGACTTATCAGTAATTAGATGTATTAGTTTCTCTCGCACTTTTTCTCTGATAGTTATTGTATTTATTTCCTCTCTTCTTTTCCCCGCTTAAATATTTAATAATTTTGAGAACTATTCTTGTCTTCTACTGTGAAAACTGATGTAAAATATTTATTTACCCCCATGCCATTTTCTGGTTCCCCATTGTTATTTCCCTAATCTTGTACTTTAAGGGGCTTGTGTCAATTTTATCCTCCCTCTTCCTTGTTTATGTTTAAAGAAGCTATTGCTATCCTTTCTGACCTTTCTTGCAAACTTACCCTCAGTTTATCTTCTTGCTTTTATTTTTGGTTACCTTTTGTTGATTCTTAGAATGTTTCCAATCCTTTGGTTTACCACGAATGTTTGGCATGTGGTATGTTTTCTTACTTTTCAGCTTGATGCTATCATTAACTTCCTTACTTTAATCAAAATAGCTAAATTGCTACCTACCATCATACCTGTCACAAAACTCTCATTGAAATGAATAATAATGAAATAGCATCACATTTGGAAAACTTTTAAATGTCTTCTGTTGTTTTGCAGTTGTAAGCAATACCTAGGCAGCTGTAACAATTTTTAGTTCATCTTTGTTTAAAACCAAAGAGTGAAAGAACTTGTTAATAATCAATTGACTCATCATTTGAGCTGAAGCAGTAAGTTGAAAGATACAGCCTTTACCTTGTTGTAATCCCAATCATCAACGGTACCTTTTAAGTAAATATGGAATAAATCAGAAATTGCAGTGATTTACGACAAGTCTTCATGGTTTACAACAGAAAGATTGTTTATGCATTTTCGATCTTATGTATTTCAGGAAAGTAAAAAGAAATGCTATTTCTTTGTACTCCAAGATCCAGAATAAGCATTAGTTGAATATCTATTCCCTGACAAGTTGTGAATAGATGCAGACAATAAATTGCATTAAATATTAATTAAAACCAGGACAGATCTTCTAAGTTGGCTTAGCAGTCTACTCAACAGAGGGTGTCCCAGCACTTATGGGGTCACTTAATTCAGCATTAACTATCATTAAACCTTTCAGGTTGCTTCAATCCTTTCTGAAACAAATTTTGATTTTGAGATTCTAAGAATCTTTGTTCAACACTCAAGCTATTAGCAAGTTTTGAGAAGATTTGTAGCTGAGATTGAGTTTTTGGATGGTTCATTTTCAGACATTTCATCACCATACTAGATAACATCATCAGTGAGCCTTTGGTGAAGAGCTGGTGTTATGTTCTGCTTTGTATTTATGTGATATCATTGGGTTGGTGATATCATTTCCTGTGTTGGTGATGTTTTTTCCTGTTCTTTTTCTCAGAGGGTGATAGATGGAGTCCAAATTGATGTGTTTATTGATAGAGTTCCAGTTGGAATGCCATGCTTCCAGGAATTCTCGTGTGAGTCTCTATTTGACTTGTCTTGGGATGGATGTGTTGTCCTAGTCAAAATGGTGTCCTTCCTCATCCACTAGTGATGGTGGATCATGTCTTATTGTGGCTAGCTGGTGATCATTTGTTCTGGTGGCTAGTTTTCTGCCTATTTGTCCAATGTAGTGTTCATTACAGTTCTTGCAAGGTTTTTTTTGAGACAACAAATTCACAGAAGAAACTCAGCAAACTATCAGACAGACAATCATACCAACATCAAGCAGGAGAAAGGAAGGAAATACACTCAATACACAAGAAGGGAAAGCACTAGAAGGACTCAAAAAATGTAAAAAAACACATTGCTATCCCACCTGCAAACATAGGACGCCTGACAGTCATTTTAAATTGAACACACTACATTGAGAAAGCAAACACATCACTTGCAGATGTCAACATTACTATCAGTTGGTGACCGCACAACTAGAGAACCGAGTCACAGCCTTACTCAAAAAACTTCAGAAATCTGGAGAATTAAACAAGACAGGCTTCTAAAAAATGGAACCAGATGGATCCAACATACCATGCGTCTACAGATTACCCAAAATTCACAAACCAGGAGATCCCTCAGGCCCATAGTCTCACTGCCTGGAACACCAATGTACAGATAAGCCAAAGAACTACACCAAAAACTAAAATACTTAGTAGAAGACTCTCGTCACTCTATTCACTCCACTCAAGAATTCCTGAGCACCATCAAAGACACCAAGATAGAAGAGGATGAAATAATATCTCCTTTGATGTAACAACCCTGATCACATCCATCAACATCAACCTAGCCAAAGAAACACCGACTACACTGTTAGAAGAACCAAAGGCACAGACACCAAACACTACCAACTTAATCAGCAAGGACAGCATTGTCAAGCTAGTGGACCTATGCCCCACCACCCACTTCATCTTCAACAACAAAACCTACAGACGAACCAACTGAATCCCCATGGGATCTATGATATCAGGTTCTTAGCAGAAGCAGTCATGCAGAGACTCGAACAAATAGATATGCCAATATGGGCCCGCTATGTGGATGACACTTTCATCATCGCTAAATGAAACAAATTAGAGGAAACCTTCAAGACCATCAATAATACTCTTACTGGCATAAACTTCACAGAAGAGGAGGAAAACAACTCCCAAATTTAGGGTGGCACGATGGCTCAGTGGTTAACACTGCTGTCTCACAGAGCCAGGGACCCGGGTTTGATTCCCACCTTGGGCAACTGTCTGTGTGGAATTTGCACATTCTCCCCTTGTCTATGTGGGTTTCCTCCGAGTGCTCTGGTTTCCTCCCACAATCCAACGATGTGCAGGCTAGCCTTGCTAAATTGTCCCATAGTGTTGGATGCATTAGTCAGGGGTAAATATAGGATAGGGGAATGGGTCTGGGTGGGTTAATCTTCGGAAGGTCGGTATGGACTTGTTGGGCCGAAGGGCCTGTTTTCATACTGTCGGGAATCTAATCTAAAAATGTCATTCCTCGATGACACAGTAAAACAATGGGGAACTTCAAACCTATAGGAAAACAATGCTTACGGACTGACTACTGACTACAGAAGCGATCATCTCAACGCCCACAAACAAAGCTGCATTACAACATTATTTCAATGAGCCAGTACACCTGCAGCATAGAAGAACTATGAAGAGCAGAGGAAGATCACCTATAGAGCATATTCAAAAAGAACAGGTACCCAATGAACACAGTCCACCGATTTCTCAGCAACAAACCCAAACAAGCAGACAGAACACGCCCAGGAACCTAGCCACTCTCCCCTACATCAAGAAATGACTGCCAGAGTACTCAGACCTCTTGGCATTGTGGTAACTCACAGATCCACCAACACACTAAAACAGCAGCTTATGAACTTAAAAGACCCTATACAAACAACAAGCAAAACAAACATAATTTACAAAATACCTTGCAAGAACTGTAACATCACTACATTGGAGAAACAGGTAGAAAACTAACCACCAGGATACATGAACATTAATTACCCACAAAAAGACATAACCCATGATCATTAGTATCCTTTAAGATGAGGAAGGACACCACTTTGACTGGGACAATACATCCATCCTAGGACAAGCCAAACAGAGACACACATGAGGATTCCTTGAAGCATGGCATTCCAACCGGAACTCTATCAACAAACACATCGATCTGGACTCCATCTACCACCCTCTAAGAAAACGAACAGGAAAAGATATCACCAACACAGAAAATGACATCCACCAATCCAAGGAAACCCAAACGCATAAATATTAGCAGGACATAACACCAGCGCTTCACCGGTGTTATGTCCTGCTTACTGAAGGCTCAGTGATGATGTTACCTAGTATGGTGACGAAACATCTGAAAATGAACCTTCCAGCCCAGCGAGCAAACTTACTCAAGCTATTCTCCATTTTTCTTTCTTGCATCAGTTTGATTCTTAGCTGAACCACAGATAAACAGAATTTTTATTCACATTCAGGAACCATTCCTAAACTGGAGCACTGTCTGTATTAGAATTTCCCAATGTAAAGTTTACATTTTATGCATAATCAGAAATGGTTCCACAAATAGTTTTTATCTGATTTATTTTTATTTGAAATTTTACTCTTGGCTTCTTGTTTCCCTTTATTTCAACAATGAGCAGAAATTTTTACTTAATTAATTGGGTGATGACTGCATTCAAGTATGTTTTATGAATGTTCGCCAGCTCCAATATTTTTGACCTTTAATGTGAAAATATTGGTGCTTGCAAGCATTCAGAAAATTACTTGAATGCAAAAGTTGCCACTTACCTAATTATCTGCAACTTTTCTGCTTATTCTCATTTACTTTATTTAACTTGGGCGTGATAACATAAAGTTTGATTTTTAAAAAGCTTTGAAATATACAATGCTTGGAAAAATAATTTCAAAATCTCAAGATGCTATTGTGTATGCATAAATAGAGAAGATAATGTGCAGGCAAAGTGTTATAGAAATTGTTCAGGGTAGTAATTTTCTCCTAACCAAAACAATGATTGCAGACTTAATGTAAGGATGTCTTTTGTCTTTACTTGCACAGTAAAAGAAATTTGTGCAATTTAATGCACAACTTCAAAGAAATAAAAGAAGCAATTCTGAGAATACAAATGGCAAGAGATCCCATTTCACAGTACTATACCATTAAAACAAATGTTTGAAGCTTCAATTATTTTTACTTGCTGATTTTGAATTGTAATTTATTGATGCAATGGTAAGTTATCTTGCAATTTATGCATAATTATAATTGGAATACCAATGCTCATAATTTAGCAACCAAATTTACATTCCAACTGAGATGTATACTGAGGATTTTGTTTTTACACAGTGCCTAATTTGGAGGTTCCCACTTAGTAGATTGAGAAGCCAGGCAATTTTTCAAAGACAAAAACTGAAGGAATTGTGGATGCTGTAAATCAGAAACAAAAGCAGAAATTGCTGGAAAATCTCAGCTGGGTTGGCAGCATTTGTGGAAAGAAATTGGAGTTAGCATTTCCGGTTTGGTGACCCTCACTTAGATTTTTCCAAGATATCAGTCTGAGTTATGTAAAGCAACACATGGCTTTCTTCAAGGCTATAAAGCACAGCAAGATTTTCTAAACTTTCGCAATAGACAGCAGTTACATTTAAAAAATGTTTTAGGTTACATCAGTCCTGTCTTGCAGGAAGCTATAAATAAGATGACCTGGACTGAAGATCAGAAGAATAACATCAAGCCCAAAATTAATAGCTATAAACTGATTATCAGTTCATTTTACACTATTTTCGATCTTAGATTTCTATGTAGTATTTTTCTAGCATCCATCTAACACCTAGAAAATGATAAAGTGTGAAAACAAGACTAATGTTAATGTTTGAGGGCATGACTGTTTTGTTTACAATGATGTATGAGGATTATTAAATGCAGTTAATGCAACACTGGGTTCCAAGAAAGCTGAAATCACAGTTATAAATAACTCGTTACTGCATGTCCCCTTATCCTTTTGACCAAACCAACTGTAAAAAGCCCAATAAACTTAAAACAAAATATACATGAATTCAATGGATGTACATATAATAATTAAAACAATGTATTGAACTTAATTTTTCAGCATTTCCATTTTTTTGCTTTGTAAATTAAGGCAGACATTTATTTGTTGCTGTCTGTTGTTATTTTTGGGTGACATTGACCATACATTGATCCCTTTCACGAATAAAAGGAATGAATGCCGCAGCAGTTTATATTTTATAAAGCACCTCTAATGTAATTAGTTGTCCCAAGATACTTCACAAGGGGAATATAAAACAAAGTATGGCACCAAGCTACAAAGGGTGTTATTATAACTTGAAGCCATAGCATGCTGGAGCAAAAGTGAGAGATGGGTTTGAATTCATGGAACATTGGCACCAGTACTGGGGAAGAAAGGACCTGTTCTGATGGGATGGTCTTCATTTGAATCATGCTGGTACCAGAGTCTGAGTGAATCGCATAACTAGGGCTGTAGACAGGGCTTTAAACTAAATGCGGGTTGGGGGTGGGGGGTGGGGGAATGGTGGTGAGGTGGGTTGGATGTGGATGGGGAGGGTTCAGTCATCAGGGAAATTAGAAAGCTTAACTTAAAGGAGGAGGTAAGAGTGAAGATTAGAGATGTGGCAGATGCTTACCAGACACTAAAGGTGAGGGACAGAACAGATTAATACCTTTATGCACAAAGGAATTATAAAAAAGTAGGGAAATTTAACAAATTTAAAAGCTTTTTATATTAATGCATGAGGCATTCAAAACAAAATTAATGAATTAATTGCGCAAGTAGAAATAAAACGGTACAATTTGGTGGCGATTGTTAAGACATGGTTACAAGGAGACTAGGTCAGAGAATTGCATATCCAGGGATACTTAGCATTTTAGAATGAAAGACTGAAATATCTAGTAGAAGAGTCACAGCACTCCATCCACTCCACCCAGAAATTCCTAAAAATCATCAAAAACACCAAAATAGAGGAAGACGAAGCAATGATCTCATTCGACGTAACAGCACTGTTCACCTCCATCAACATCGACCTAGCAAAGGAAATACTCACCACACTTTTAGAAGAGACCATCACACACACACAAACCACCATCAATCACATTACCAACGCAAACATCATAAAGCTAGTGGACCTGTGCCTCACCACCCACTTCACTTTCAAAAACATAGTCTACAAACAAACCAATGACACACCCATGGGATCTCCACTATCAGGATTCATAGCAGAAGCAGTAATGCAAAGACTAGAACAAACAGCCCTACCAACCATCAAACCAAAAATCTGGGTCTGCTATGTAGATGACACCTTTGTCATCACAAAACGAAACAAGATACATTTAACAAGAGACATTTAACATCATCAACAACACCCTCACAGGCATAAAGTTCACCAAGAAGGAAGAAACCGACAACAAACTCGCATTCCTGGACGTCACAGTCGAAAGAAAGGACAACGGAGAACGACAAACCTGCGTATACAGAAAACCAACAAACACTGACCAAATACTCAACTACACCAGCAATCATCCCAACACACACAAACGAAGCTGTATCAGAACACTATTCCAATGAGCCACTACACACTGCAGCACAGACGAACTTTGGAAAACAGAGGAGAACCACCTATACAACGTATTCATGAAGAACGGATACTCAAAAAATACTGTGCGCAGATTCCTCAAGGACAAACCATGACAAGCAGACCAAACACAGCCAGAAACCCTAACCACCTTACCATACATCAAAGAAGTTTCAGAAATGACAGCCAGACTATTAAGACCCCTCGGAATCCTAGTATCACACAAACCCACCAACACTCTCAAACAAAAACTAACAAACTTAAAAGACCCAGTACATCCCATGGACAAAACCAACGTCATCTACAAAATTCCATGCAAGGACTGCCAGAAACACTACGTAGGACAAACAGGAAGAAAGTTAGCCACTAGGATACACAAACACCAGCTAGCCATAAAAAGACATGACCCTCTCTCCCTCAAAGCCCTACACACGGATGAAAAAACCCCACCATTTTGACTGGGACAACACATCTATCCTGGGACAGGCTAAGCAAAGACATGCCAGAGAATTCCTAGAGGCCTGGCACTCCAACCACAATGCCATAAACAAACACATAGATCTAGATGCCATCTATCAACTCCTCAGAAAATGAACAGGAAATGACATCACCACAAACCCCAGGAACCCCATCCAGGAGAAAGATATAAATAGAAAGTAGGAGACAACAGCTTTGCTTCACTTGGAGGATGCCACTGATGATGTTACCTAGCCAGGTAATGAAACGTCTGGATATCAAACCTACAGCTCAGCGAACAAACGTACACCCTAGACTGAAAGGAAATGGAAGTGATGTGGCTTTGTTGGTGAAGGAAGAGATCAGTGTTGTGATGAGAAATGACATAAGCATGGGAGATCAAGATATGGAATCAGTCTGGGTAGAAATAAGAAATAGCAAAGGGAAGAGGTACTTGTTAGGAGTAATCTATAGGTCTTCAAACAGTTGTTCTACAATGGGGCACAGTATAAACCCAGGAAATATTAGAGGCTTGCAAGAAAGGTACTGCAATAATCATGGGTGATTTTAACATGCACATAGATGGAAGAATCAAATTGACAAGGGTAGCCTGGAGACAGAGTTCATTGAATGTGTTAGAGATTGGTTCCACAACATAATGCTCCAAGAAACACCCAGCGAGCGGGCTACTCTGAATTTGGTATTGTGTAATGAGGAGAGATTAATTGATGACATCATAGCTAAGGATCCTCTAGGAAGTAGCGATTGCAGTATACTAGAATCCAAATTCAGTTTGGGAGTGAGAAAGTAGAGTCCCAGAGTAGTATTTTGGAATTAAACAAAGGAAACTAAATAGACATGAGGATAGATTTGGCCCACGTAGATTGGGCAGGAAGGTGAAATGGTAAGACAACAGGTGAGTACTGGCAGAGGAAGTACTCAGTTCCTCACAACTAAAATATACTCCAGTGAGAAAAGAAGATGACAAGGCGGTTAAAAAAAACATCCATAGCTAAACAAGGAAACATAAAGTCAAAAACAAAGGTATACCATATTACAAAGGCCAGGGGCAGGCTGGAAGATTGGAAAATGTTCAAACATAAACAAAGGGATAATAAAAAAAATTAAAAGACCTAAGGTAAATTATGAAAGAAAACTAGCACAAGATATCAAAAAGGATAGCAAAAGCTATGGGTATATAAAAGGAAAGAGAGTCACTAAGGTGAATGTTGGTCCCTTGGAAAAAGAAACCGGACAGTTAGTAGTGGGGAACACTAATATGGCAAGGATGCAAAATCAATACTTTGTCTCAGTTTTCATGATAGAGGACAATAGCAGCATTCCTACTGGAACCGGTTAAGTCAGAGGCAATAGATAAGGTAGAACTTAGAACAATCACATCAATTGAGAAAAGGTACTCATCAAACTATCAGGATTGTGGACAGATAACACCCCAGGCCTGATGGCATACATTCTTGGTTTTTAAAGGAAGTGGTGGCAGAGATAGTAGATCCAAAAGTTACAGTATTCCAAAATCCCCTGGACATGGGAAAGGTTCCAGTGGAATTAGAAAATGGTTAATTTAATGCCCTTATTCAAAGAGGGAGGGAAACAAAATGTGGGAAGTTACAGACCAGTTAGTTTAACATCTGTTGTTAAGAAAGTGTTAAAATCAGTTATCAAGGAAGCAATATCAGAACATTTGGAAAGCCAAAATGCTATCCATCAGAATCAGCAGGATTCTCTGAAGGACAAATCATGTTTAACTAATTTGCTGGAGATTCTTCAAAGATGTAAAAGTGAAGTGAACGATGGGGGTGCTGCAGATGTAATTTAT
This sequence comes from Chiloscyllium plagiosum, assembly GCF_037043375.1. Taxonomy (NCBI): domain Eukaryota; kingdom Metazoa; phylum Chordata; class Chondrichthyes; order Orectolobiformes; family Hemiscylliidae; genus Chiloscyllium; species Chiloscyllium plagiosum. The sequence continues at coordinate 67,569,135 of NW_028270144.1, forward strand.
CTGGACTTCCAGATGGCATTTGATAAGATGCCACGCAAAATGTTAATTCACAAGGTTGGATCATATGGGATTAGGGGTAATTTATTAGCCTGGACAGATGATTGGCTGATGGACAGAAGACAGAGTCAGGATAAGTTTTTTTTTTGGATAGCAAGATGTATCTAGTGGGGTGCCACAGGGCTTAGTCCTTGGATCCCAGCTATTTACAATCTACATTAATGACTTGGATATAGGGATAGAAGACACTATAGCCAAAATTGCTGACAACACTAAAATATGCAGGACCATAAATTGCAATGAGAAAATAAGAACCTTACAAATGGATATAGAAAGATTAGGAGAGTGGGCTAAAATGTGGCACATGGAATTTAATGTGGATAAGTGAAGGTCATGCATTTGGGTTGAAAAAAAATGGGAAGGTGACTTATTATCTGAATGGGGAGAGACTTTGGCGTGCTCCAATGCAAACGGATCTAGGTGTACTCATTCATGAGTCACAGAAAACTACCATGCAGATACAGCAGAAAGTACAGAAATTGAATGGAATGATGGCTTTTATAGATTTAGGAATAGAATATAAAGGTAAGGAAGTACTATAGCAATTATATAAGGCATTGGTGAGACTGCAACGGAAATGTGCACAATTTTGGTCCCCTTATTTGAGGAAAGAAGTGGTGGCATTGGAGGCAGTTCAGAGGAGGTTCACTAGATTGACCCCAGAGATGAGGGGTTTGTCGTACGAAAGGACATTGAACAGTTTAGGCCTACATTGTTTGGAATTTAGAAGAATGGGGGGAGCTGCATTTGAGGTATTCAAAATAATAAAAGGTGTGAATGAAATAGATGTGGAGCGAATGCTTCCTCTTGTGGGGCAATCTAGAATGAGAGGTCATAGTTTTGGGTTTAATGGGTAGCAAATTTAAAACAGACTTGGAGGAGAAAATACTTCTCCCAAAGGGTTGTGAATCTTTGGAATTTGCTACCCCAAAGTGCGGTGGATGCTGGAACAGTAGGTAAATTTAAGGAGGAGTTAGACAGATTTTTTATTGGTAATGGGTTGAAGGGATATGAAGAGAAAATGGGGGTGAGGACCATATTAACCATTGATTGATGAACTTATGAACTGATGAAGAAATGGACCATTCAGCCCATCAGGTTTGCTTTGTCATTCAATGAAATCATGGCTGGTCTAATTAGCCTTAACTCCATTTTCCTGCCCCTTCTCCATACCCCTTGATTCTCTCACTGATTAACATAATATCAATCTAAGCCTGGAATGCACTTAACAATGTAAGCCCTCTACACCTCTCTGATAAATAAGTGAAAGGCCCTTTATTTGAGATTACACCCTCAGGCCCTAAACTCTCCAACAAGAGCAAAGAATCTTTCTGCATCTACACTGTCAACTCCCTAAAGAATCTTATAAGTTTCAATAACGTTGCCACATAGTCTTCTCTTTTCCAATGAATGCAAGCGCAACCTACTCAACCTCTTCCCATAAGATAGTCGCTTAATACCTGGTATCATCCCGGTAAACCATCTCTGGACTACCTCTTCTATGTTTTGTAACACCTAAATAATTATCTTTCTGGGTTAATATATTATTTCAAACTCCATGCATCTTTATCTTGTAACTTTTAGGGCACTTTAGAGAATGCCATTTCAAAATCTGCATTTCAAGTATTCTACATTCACAGTTCCCCTTCCTCTGACCTAATTATTACATGGTCAAAAACTCTACTAAATTTGTAGAACACCATTTCCTTTTCATATAAATGTGTTTACTTCAATCATATTGTAATTTTCAATATGTATTGTTCAAAATTTCTTAAAATAGAATCCAGCATTTTCCCTACAACTAATCTCTGTGTTCTCTCTCTCTGTATTCTTAAATAAGGGTTGCTATGTTTGCTAAATTCCTACCTGTTCACATCATTCTAGAATCTAGGGAGTTCTGGAAACTCATGGCCAGCATTTCCTTTATATCTATAGCTATCCCATTTAGATTCTTAGTCCATTGAGTCCTGTTTTTTATTTTGTTTTATTGGAAGGTGTTTTTGTTGAACATCTTGAATTATTTCTTGAAAAACTTCCCACTGTTTCGTTCTTACAATACCTCTTAGTCTAATTGCATGATAAGTTAGCTAACTCATTCCTCATGCCTCAGTAAATGGTTATGGTTAAATTGCATATTCTGCTTGTGATTGGAAAATGTTGCTTTAAACTTAATATGGAATTCAATTATCTTATGAACACTTCCCCAGTGGATCTTTTGCCATGAGACTATTAATTGACCATGCCTCATTCCAAAATACTGGATCTAAAATTACTCTTCTAGTTGGTTTCAAAATGTATTGTTCACCTCTGCAACTTCCTCTGGCTGCTTATTCCATATACACATCATCCTCTGTCTGAAAAAGTTGCCCCTCAAGTCCCTTTAAATCTTTCTCCTCTCACTCCAACCTATGCCCTCTAGTTTTGGACACCCCACCCTCGATAAAAGACCTTGGCTACTCACCTTATCCATGCCCCTCATGATTTTATTCTGCAAGACATTCTACAAACTAATCTTCTAATTTACATTCAATAATTTGACAAGCCAGTCTGCATGGAGAGTAAAGTCCTTGACCTCCACTGCGAATTACTTTATTGTCTTTGTTATAGCTTCCAAAATTTTTTTAATCAATGTACTGTTCAGTCATATAATTTCTGTTAGGTACTTTAAAACTACTTTTGGGAGGCATGGTGGCTCAGTAGTTAGCACTGCTGTCTCACAGCACCGGGGACCAGGTTCAATTCCAGCCTTGGGCGACTGTGTGAAGTTTGCACATTCTCGCCATGTCTGCGTGGGTTTCCTCCAAATGCTCCAGTTTCCTCCCACAGTCCAAAGATGTGTAGGTTAGGTGAATTGGCCACGCTAAATTGTCCATTTTATTCAGGGATGTGTCGGTTAGGTGCATTAGGCAGGGGAAACGTAGAACAATAGGGGAGGGGAATGGGCCTAGGTGGGTTACTCTTTGGAGGGTCAGTGTGGACTTTTTCAGCCAAATGGCCTGTTTCCACACTGTCAGGATTCTGTGACTTCTTTGAAACCTACTTTCACCAATGTTTTCTGAGTCTTACTATTTCTATTCTCTGCTCACACGGATTCTACTTCCTAATTTTCTGAGCCAAGAACATTTCCCATTGATGTACTTATGCCATCCTTTATTACTGTTAATGCTTTTGAATTTCAATTTGTCTATTTGAAATGTTGTGTACCTTGTATTATTTAATTCCTAATCTTGATCACCTTACAATCATAGACTGGATTTAATGGAGTGATCTATTCTCCCACCCCTACAGGCCCATCAAAAAGCTGACTGCCCCACAGCCATTTTATACATAGTGATGTTCATAATATCAGAGAAAATTGACAGAAAATAGTCACCCATTCTAATTCCATTTATGAGCATCTGTTCCATAACCTTGCAAGTTACAGTGCTTCATGTGCAGATCCAGGTTCCTTTTAAATGGGTTGAGAGTTTTGACCTCAACCATTAACTGGGCAGTGAGCTCCAGGCACTTCCACCCTTCCAGTAAAATGTTTTTCATCATGTCGCCTAATGTTTCTACCAATCATCTTAAATCTGCACCCCCTTATAATTGACCTCTCTGCTAAGGAAGGTTTCCCTCTGCACTCTATCTAAGCCCTTCACTATTCTGTTCACTTCAGTGAAGTCACCCTCACAATCCTGTATTCTAAGAAAAAAATCTTATCTGTCAAATCTTTCCTCGTACTTGCAATTTTCAAACCTTGGTAACATTCATGTAAATTATCTCTGTACTCTGTTCACAGTAAATTGTCTTTTCTGTTTCATAGTGACCAGAACTCTGAACAAAACACCAGCTGTGGCTAACCAGTGTCATTTATTGTTCAACATTGCATCCCTGCTTTGAGAATCAGGGAATCATAGAGTCAGGGTGGTATACAGCATGGAAACAGGCCCTTTGACCCAACTCGTCCATGCTGACCATGTTTCCTAAACTGAACTAGTCCCATTTGCCTGGTAAATGCCCCTCTAAACATTTTATATCCATGTACCTATCCAAATGTCTTTTAAATGTTGTAATTGTACCCACCTCAATCCCTTTCTCTGTCAGCTCTTTCCATATATGCACCATCCTCTGTGAAGAATTTGCCCCGGGTCCCTTTTAACTTTGCCAGTGGATGATTTGAGCGATAGGGAGAGGCTGAATAGGCCGGGGCTGTTTTGCCTGGAGCATTGGAGGCTGAGAGGTGATCTTATAGGGGTTCATAAAATCATGAGGGGCATGGATGGGGTAAATAAACAAGGTCTTTTCCCTGGGTTGGGGGTGTCCAGAACTGGAGGACATAGGTTTAGAGTGAGAGGGAGAAGATTTACAAGGGACCCAATGGGCAACATTTTCACGCAAAGGGTGTGTGTGTGTGTGGAATGAGCTGCGAGAGGAAGTGATGGAGGCTGGTACAATGACAACATTTAAAAGGCATCTGGATGGATACATGAATAGGAAGGCTTTAGAGGGTTATGGGTCAAGTGCTGGCAAATGGGGCTAGATTAATTTAAGATATCTGGTTGGTATGGATGAGTTGGACCGAAGGATATGTTTCCGTGCTGTATCTCTCTATGACTCTATGCCCTCTAGTTTTGGACTTCCCTACACTGGGCAAAGACCTTTGCTATTCACATTATCTATGCCCCTCATGATTTTATAAACCTCTGTAAGGTTGCCCCTCAACCTCCTAAGCTCCAGGGAAAAAGGAATCCCAACTTATCAAGCCTCTTAATGTAACTCAAACCTTCCAGTCTTGGTAACATCCTTCTTGATCTTTTTTGCACCCTTTCCAGTTTAAAGACCTCTTTCCTATAGCAGGGTGACCAGAATTGTACACAGTACTCCAAATTTGGCCTTGTGAATGTTAATATCTTGTACAGCTGAGATCTTCCTTTTTATATTCAGTACCTTGTCCAATGAAGAAAACATTTGATGTACATTCTTTACTATCATAAACTAATATTTCCCCAGCAACATGATAATATAAGATTACATGATTTGTGGTACAGTCCCTCTGTCTGATATTCTACTCTCTCAATGAGTAGATGAGTCTGCCAGCTGGACATAGCTTCTCTGCTGCCTTAATGCTTGAACAGTTCTCATTACAGTAATCATTGCTCAATGTTCCCATAATCTGTTGTTCAGAGCAAACAGTTTTGCTTCCCTTAATATCTTCATGGACTGGTAAGGGACTCAACTGTCATTTATGTTCCCTTTAAAAGACCTTTACACTTCACAGTCCAGGAGTTAAGCAAAGGTTATTGGCCTGCTGAGCATTCATTTTTATTACACAACATGAAACAAAGCTCTTTTTCATTCTCATCATCTGCATATCTGCAGCTGCAGTAGATATCTGTAACAGAAGTGAATTTGCATGACATATAATTTTGTTTCATATGGTTCATTTTGATTAATTGCAGTTGCAACTCATAAAAGATCATTGTTTACATAAATTGTGTGCCATGAGTGTCAATACATGAATATTTGATGCTAAAACCTAGTCTCACAATTCAAAAAATTGGAAAGAGAGTCAGCTGGTTTTAGTCACCTACATTACAGGATTTTCAGCAGAACTATCAGTAAAGAACAAGCTCTTTGGAAAGTATTTTATTCTTTTCTTTTTATATAATCGATAGAGTAGGTGCTCACCTCAATTTGAATAGATTGAAGATGATTACTCGAACGGAAACTGTAATTTGCAAAAGGAATAACAATGTGTTTCTTCCATTCGCAGACAGCAGATTATGAAAAGGCATTGTATTGTCAATTAAACCTGAGCTATCTTTTATTCCTTTCCTAGATTTTCTTGGCAAGGGCAGAATCAGTTCCAGGCAAGCTTAAAGCGGCATTATACCAGAGTGATTGCCATTGACATTGAATATCACCGGGATATGGGTTCAACACAGACACTGGCCATCACAATGGGTTCAAACTATGAAAAGACACAAGAATAATTTAAAAGATCTAGGATGACATTTCTAATCAAGAAAAACAAAATACAAAGGTGAAGAAGCTATGCTTCAGTGGCACAAAACCCTGATTAGTTTACAACTGGAGTACTGGTAGAAGTTTTGGGCACCTTATGAACAAAATATTGGCCTTGGAGGGAGTGCAGCAGTGATTTATCTGAATTAAAACCTGTATTCCAATATATAAATTACAGGAAGAGTGTCAATAAATTCGATTGGCTTCCCTAGAATTTAAAATGACAGGATGATTAAAGCTTTAAAGGTATTCAGGAGGACAGATAGGGTAGGCTGAGAGAAACTGATTCTGTTAGTTTGAGAGTTAGAATTAAAATGTACAGTCAAAACTTGAGGACCAGACTTTTCAGAAGCGAAGTTAAGACCAGAATTTTTTCAACAGCATGCTATTCCTGACAATATAACTGAAGCTGAACATCACTACTTTTCTCATACAATTATAATGAAAATTCAAATGCCAGTTGACTGAATAAACCACATGCTGTTTTACAGTGGAGAAAACAGTTCATTGATGAAGCCCGTCATGAGTTGAAAATACTGCATCTATGTGTGGACTCGTTTAAGGATCCAGTGCTTGATAATACCATATTCATTGGAGTGATGTGTGCTCACCAAATATCCATTCTTATATTAGTTAATTGACACCACGCACTATAATCTTATGCAAAAGTCTACAGTGTAGTATACTATTAAAAGCCTTCTGAAAATCCAAATATATGATACAAAATGCACAGTCCTGTCTATTCTTTCTATTACAACTTTAAATATATCAATAAGGTTGGTTAAGTGTGACCTTCTCTGTTGAAATCTATTATGGTTTCATTTGTGATGTCTTTGAATTTCATCTTGAAGCAAGAATTTCATCATCTTCCCTGCCTCTGACATCTGGTTCATAGTTCCCTGAACTTGTTCAATCTCCTTTTTCAAAATAATAACATTAGCTGTTATTTGACTAGTTATTTGATACATTTATATTATAAGTTACTTCAGAAAAGAAATAGCATCAGTGAAACTGCAATTGCCCCATCCCCCTCCTGAATCCACCCAATTGAGTCCATGCTAGGAATTGCCACTCTGCTCCTGCCACTAATTGAGTCCTTAATTGGGCAATTAATGCCATCTCAAGGGCCTCATCTTTCTGCTGCTGCTCGTATTAATATAAGGTGTTTGGTATGGTTGCCTTTATTTGGTCAGTGTATTGAACATAGGAGTTGGAAGGTCATGTTGCGGCTGTACAGGACCACTATTAGAACACTGTGTGCAATTCTGGTCTCCCTGGTACGGGCAGGATGTTGTGAAACCCAGAAGTGTTCAGAAAAGATTTACAAGGAAGTTGTTAGGGTTGGAGGAATTGAGCTATAAGGAGAGGCTGAATAGGCTGGGGCTGTTTTCCCTGGAATGCTGGTGGCTAAGGGGTGACGTTATAGAGGTTTATTAAACTGTGAGGATCGTAGATAGGGTAAATAGGCAAAGTCTTTTCCCTGGGGTGGAAGAATCTAAAACTAGAGGGTACAGGTTTAAGGTGAGAGGGGTAAGATTTAAAAGGGACCTAAGGGACATTTTTTTCCCCCAGAGGGTGGTGCATGCATGGAATGAGCTGCCAGAGGAAGTGGTGGAGGCTGGTACAATTACAACACTACAAGGCATCTGGGTGGATATATGAATAGGAAGGGTTTAGAGGAATATGGGCCACATGCTGGCAAATGGGACTAGATTAATTTAGCATATTGGGTCAGCATGGACAAGTTGGACTGAAGGGTCTGTTTCCATGCTGTATATCTCTATGATCTATGTTTCTAAGCATTATTAATAGGGAAGCTCACACTCACAGGAGACATTGAAAACACAGTTCCATCAGCGATAGAATCCAGAACCGGATGTCGTAAGAATCTGGAAAAAATCCCTTATCCTGTATGCAGTCAGAATTTGGAATGAATTACCAGAAGTAGTAACTGACGTGATTGGCTACTGGATTGATGAGCAAGAAACTGCAGGACAGCTGATATTGTCCTCTATCTAAAAAAAACCTGAGGCAGGGATAAAGAAGGAAATTACAGTCAGTATAACTTTAGGGATGGGGAGTTTATTAGGAATGATTCTGAGAGACAGAATATCTCTGAACTTGGAAAGACATGATTTGTTAAGCGAAGGTCCTGTTTAACAAATTTGTTTTGTTTTTAAGGGAATTACGGGAAGTATTGTTGAGTTGCTTTCAATGTGGCCTGCAAGGAAACTAACAAGGTCTCTTATGGCTGATTGGTCAAGAAAGTCGGAACTCATGGGATCCAAGTGACACATTAAATCTAAAATTGGCTGATTGACAAGGAGCAGAGGGTAATGGTAGAAAGGTCTTTCTGTGACTGTCAGTCTGTTTCCAGTGATGTTCCCAGGGCTTGATACCAGGGCCCTTAAATGTTTGTGGTATACATTAATGATTTGAACTTAAATGGAGCGGATATGATCAAGACGATCATTGATGACATGAAAATTGATAAGGTGGTAAATAACAAGGATAGCCATAAACTGCAAAAGGCTATTGACAGATTTGTCAGGTGGCCAGAGTAGTGCCAAACAAAATTCCACCTAGAAAAGTGTGAGGTCATGCACTTGGTGAGGGCTAATAAGACAAGAGATTGCACCATAAATGGCAGGCCCCTGGAAACTACTGAAGATCAGAAGGACCTTAGTGCTATATCAACAGGTCCCAGAAGAATTCAAGACAGGTAGATAAGTGTTTAAGAAAGCATACTTGCCTCTACTATCTGAGGAAGTATGGGGAGGTTGTACTGGAACTGTATAAAACACTGGTTAGGCCACATGGGAGTATTGTATGCAATTCCGTTCACCACATTATAGGAAGGAGGTGATTGCACCTGAGAGATAACAAGGAGATTTACCAAAATGCTATCTGCATTGGAGGGTCTGAGATATGAAGAAAGACTGGATAGATGGGAAGTGTTTTCCTTGGATCAACAAAGCTTGAGTGGGGATCTAATATAAGATTGTGCAGGATAAATAAGATGGTTAGTAAAGAATTTATTTTTCCATTTGTAAAGAGGTCAATAACCAGAGAACTTCTATCTAAATCAACAGTTAGAAGGCTAAGAGGAGAGTTCAGGATATCTTTTTCATCTGGAGAGACATGGGAGTCTGAAATTCATTGCTTGAAAGAGTGATTAAATCAAATATTTACATGAAATTTAAGTGGTATTTAGATATTCATTTGCATTTCCACAGCTTCTTTTGTTTAATGTTCTTCTTTGTATTATTAATTGTTTTACTACATTCCCAACCTTCTCATATCCCTTATCTATTTCTCTCTTCTATTGTTTATATATTTAGGATGTACCTAATTTATTCAGTTTCAAATGGTATCCTGACCAATTTATTCATCCATGGTTAGTCATTATTTGATGTGGAACATACCATTGATCATCGATGATCACTGATTTTCATTATTTCTCAGTGACCTCTCTTTGTTTAAAAGTCATTCTAGTTTATTCTTCCTTTTCATCACAAAATTAACTTTTTTTTTCCTATTATTTTTATCTGTGCTTTCCTCAATGATTATTTGAAATCATTATTTGTAATGCCAGTCCCTTGATTTAAAGATGACAGCTGCTAGAGTATGGATTTCTGCTTTATATCTTCATGTGACTGAGCAGACCGATTCTTGACCCAGCTTTTGGACATGTAGGCCAGAACTTGCCAAAATAGTGTGTCCGGAGTGTACGTTTTGCATTCTTATTTGGTCTTTTCCATCACTGTTCTGCTTTTAGCATTAAGGTATTTAAGCAAAGGATTGATTTTAAGGTCTGGTGAACAAGTTGTTGCCATTTTGAGGGATTGTTAACAAACCCTTCCCACTCATTAATGTCAATGCGACTGCAGAATGTAGAAGCAGAATTAGGCCATACTGCCTGAGTCTGTGCCACCATTTAGTGAGATGAGTTGACAGATCAGTCACTGTGCTGTTTGTATTTGGCCTTATAGCTGCAATCCAGAAAACTACAACTAGGCTTGTTGTAGTCTCAAGTAGGCCCCTTTCTCTTGTTGACTTTGTGTACCCAGGAATCCCATGTATTTGCCTTGCAATTTCTAGTAATCCATAAATAGTTGCCCTGCTTTATGGCAATTAAAACAGTTAGGCTTTGGGATATTACTTCCAAACTCAAAACTTTCCTACCTAGCCTGGAGTTCCCAGCTATCCCTTCCTATTCCTGACTGTGGAGGCAGGTGGCATTGGACTGGGGTAGACAAAGTTCAGAAGTCACATGATACCAGGTTATGGTCCAACAGGTTTATTTGAAGTCAAACATTTTTGGAATGAAGTCACTTCAATTCACCTGATAAAGGGGACGCACTTCGAAAGCTTGTATTTCAAATAAACGTGTTGGACTATAATCTGGTGTCATGTGACATCTGACTTTATTCCTGACTACTTTAGTTTTATTTCACTCCTTCACCTTCTATCTGAAATAACTCCACAGAGGCCAGTATCCCTTCACCTTTATTTGTATGTGGAGAGTTCTTGACACTGATTAGCTCCCTCAGATCCAGGTCTCAGAGTGTTTGACACTCCCATTCTTACCTGTCAGCCAGAGCTCCCTGATTGGACCAGATTAACAGCTCCATTCAGGGATCTTATGTTCTATGAGGCTGACCTCATTATAATCACTTTGCTATCCTTCTCAGCTGTGGAAGAATGATTAAAAAAAGGATTTGGGCTTGCAGACAATCTGTCATCGTCAGTCATATCGGCTGTCTATCTTGCTGTCAAAACCCTCTGGTTATCATGTGGTTTCTTACTGATGGTGGACGTGAAGTTTTAAATTCCTCTAGGAGAATTATTTCCATAAGGGTCTTATATTTGACTTCCACCTGAAATAACTGCAGAGAGGCCAGTATCCCATCATCAAGTCACCCTTTATTTACACATACACGGTACCTAGACTTTGACTAGCTAGCTCAGAGCCAGTCCCTGGAGTAAGGTGTATCCCTGAGTCTCTTGTTTACATCTGTCAGCCAGAACTCCCTGATTGGCCTAGGTTAACAGGTCCAATCAGGGAATTCATAGTCAATGAAATCCACGTGCTCAACCCCATTCCAATCACGACAGTACCTTTAGTGTTGGCATACTAATATCAAAGTTAGGTTGCTTGTAACGCTCAAATTCGGTATTAGTTTGTGCTGGTTTCTTCTGGATACTGTGAAATATCTGCTTGTAATCCTTAGGAAGCAATTTGTATATATCAAGAATAGCTTTCCCCTCCACTCCCCCCCCCCCCCCCCCCCCCACACCATGTGATAAATTGCAGAAACCTCATCAAAGCATAGCATAAGATTGATATGCTTTGCCATCAGCCTGCTTTTCTTGATCAGTGCCAGTTTTCTTTTGGCCACCTCATCTGTTTGGGTAGCGTTGCAAAATAAATTTAAAACTATCTCTACGATGCTTACATCAAATATCAGGAACGCTTGCACCAATTTAAATAGATCCCTGTTTATTCTTGAGTTGGATCTTTTCTCGTTAGAAATCCCATAGTTGTAGCTGGTGTATCCTATTTTTAATTCTGGATTTTTTCATGAGAATACTCTTTTTCATTCCATTGCTCTCTTTCTTTCTTCCTTTTCTTGTTTTATTTCAAATGCTATTTCTAGTTTCTTAAATGTTCTTACTTTTTCCTCTTTCTCTAAAATTCTAGCTCTAATATCTTTCCAACTGACACTGTGCCAGCATAGCCTTATCTTCTTCTGATCTTTTCTCTATCTCTCTCACTTCAAACTTTAACTTCCCAGCAACTAGCTTCTGAATTTCAGGTTTCCTAGCTTTTGGTCTGGTGTTTAATTTCAAATGGTTTGCCATTCTCAGTAGTTGTGCAATAGCCAATTCCTTTAATAAACTGGCACATATCCCAGACTGCTGTGTCAAACAGGTTTCTGTTTCAGTAGAATAAGCTTTATTCTACTGCATAATAAAATTAGAATCTTTAATTTTATCCTTTACAATTATTATCACCCCATTTCTCTGTATCTGTTCCCTCAGTGAGTTATCCCATGAGCTTCCAGTTGGTGGGTTTGGAGTTCTCTCTCTGTCTCTCTCTGTCTGTCTGTCTATCTGTCTGTCTCTCTCTCTCTCTCTCTCTCTCACTCACTGTCTCTGTCTCTCTCTCTCTCTCTCTCTCTCTCTATGTCTCTCTCTCTCTCTATGTCTCTCTCTCTCTGTTTCTCTGTTCCTCTCTCTCTCTCTCTCTCTCTATGTCTCTCTGCCTGTCTATTTGTCTATTTCTCTCTGCCTGTCTGACCCTCTCTCCATCTCCCTCCTCACTTGCCTCAACATAAATTTAAATTTCTTACCCAGTCACTGGTATGGACAGTTATATACTGTTTATTCTAAACATCATCATAATAATAGAGACATACCAACCAGCTATTTTTATTAAACAATAAAAAACAATGTATTAAAAAGCAAGATTTACTTGTCAAAGCTGCAAAGATGATTACGTAGTTTGAAATATGAAATTTTAACCTTTGTAAATAGCACGCCCTCCCCATATGCCAATTAAATAAAAAAACTTTCTCTGCATAGATTGATTTTGTAAAGATTTTGGCTTTAATACTTCGTTCTTGAAGGAAAAATGGTAGGATGTGGAATACTCAAGATGTCATTCATTTGGCATTCTGACACATGTAGACAGGTATCCCTAAAATCCAAAAGATAGCTGAGGAAGGAATAAGACAAGATCAAGAAAGATAAGCTGAGTAGCTTTACTCAGAGCAGACTGTTATCCCAAATGAGACACAGGTAATGCCAAAATAAAAAAAATGAACTCCTGACAGCTAAAATCCAGGTGTATGATTTTCAGTAATAAAGTTCAAGGAATTAGCTTAAGACATGCAACTTCCAAGAATCATCTTGTCTTGAAGCTGCCTTTTAATAACCCCATTAAAAGAATAATACTGGTTTCTCCTCAGTTCTTTGAAATGTGCAGTTTCAACAGTACTTCAGGTTTTGTTTTAAATCACCTAAAGGGTCCACAAGGTCAAATGGCATATTAACACAGGACGATGGAGGTCGCTAATACTTGATAAGGAAGAAACGGTGAGCCTACCTTTAGAAAATAAATTCTGTTCTATCCATCTTATTATGCATTAATATTAGTAATATGCATCACAATTGAAAGTTAATCATTGTGTATTAGTATCTGGAGTAGGAAGACATTATAATCTAAAGACTTTAGTTGAGTAGAAGATCTTGAGCACAAAATTAGGTGAAGTCACCCTGCCTATCAAGAGTCTTCCTGTCAGCAGTCATTCTTTATCTTATTTTATCTGAGGAAAGCTCCTGCATTATTTATGCATATTATCCTATATAATCCAGGTGAAAATTTAGATCTTCTATCTAATCTTTTCATTAATAATCATTGGTATTGTACCTACAGACAAATATAGTATAACATGTTCCATGGAGAAATCAATCATCTCTTTATAGCTCTTCCTAGAAATGTCAAGTATTTTTCCATCTCTTTTTGAAGAATATTAATTAATAAATGATATTGTTGTCAGTTATTTGACACAGCAGCAAAAGTAGTTTTCGGGACATGGTCATTTTCGTATCTCTGACACATGTTAGATGAGCTGTCACTTTAAAAATGCCTCTTTTCTCTCTATTTTTTGATAGTTTGGTGTTTTCAACTGCCTATTTCTCAATGTCTTCTTCAACATGCAAAGTGTAACTACCATTGTTTTTCATGATGTTCATTTGGGAATAAATCAGTCTCCCAAAATTGAGTCCTTCATCTGCCTCTGAGATCCATAAGACATAGGAGCAGATATAGGCCATTCACCCCATCAAATTTGCTTTGCAATTCAATGGCTAATCTGATAATACTCAACTCTACTTTCCTGCCTTTTCCTTTACTGATTTAAACGTTTGAGTCTTTCACATTTTCCATTTTATCAGTACCTCTATTATTTGTACAATGTACTATCTCTGCATACATTGAATTGAAATTAACCTTTTCTGTTAAGGTTATTCACACATAAATATATCCTAATGCTTGTATCATAGAGTACTTGCTAAAGAGCTTTCAGATTATATTCTATGACTATCTTTGTTTTGGACACTCAGTTTTAAATATCCTGTGTCACCTCCTGCATATAATGTCTTCTATTAATCTAGTCTCCTCTAAATGTGTGGAGAAGTAGATACTTTCAATATATCTTGGAATTCTGAGACATCAGCAATGTGATTGCAGGAAAATGAACAAGTGTCAAATGATCTTGAGGACATTCATGGTGAGACCAAACAACCACCTAAGATTTGATTTGGTTTATTTCATTTGATCTGATTTATTATTGTCACATGTACCAAGATACAGTGTTGCATGCGAACCAGGCAAATTATGCCTTGCATAAGTACATCAGGATAATAGAAGAGAGTGCAGAATCTAGTGTTACAGCTACAGAGAAGGTGCAAAGAAAGAGCAAATCTAATGTCTGGGAGGTATGTTCATTTATCTGATAACAGCAGGCAGGAAGCTGTTCTTAAATTTTTTGGTGTGTGTTTTCAAACTTTTCTATCTTCTGGAAGAGAGTGGAAGAGAATATATCCAGGGTGGGAGGGGTCTTTGATTATGTTAGCTGCTTTCCCGAGGTTGTGGGAATTGTGAACGGAATCAATAGAAGGAAGGCTGGTTTTCACAATGGACTGGGCTGCATTCACAACTCTAATTTCTTGCAGTCTTAAGCAGAAGAGTTGCCATACCAAGTTGTGATGCATCCAGACAGGATACTTTCTAAGGTGCATCTGTAGAAATTGTTAAAACTCATTGGAGAAAGGCCGAATTTTGTTGGCTTTCTGAGGAAGTAAGGCATCGGTGTCCTTTCTTTGCTGTTGTGCTGATGTCACCTCCATGATTAATTGATTCAAGATCATTGTCCTCTTTCCATAAGACTATAAACAATAGAGATAGGAGTAGGTCAATCCAACCCTCAAGTGTGCTCTGTCTTTCAACAGGATCGGTAGCTGATCTGATATTCCTCATTGCTACTTTCCTGCATATTCTGGAACCCTCAATTCCCTGCTTATACATAAGGTACTGAGCAGAATTATCCAATTCAGCCCATTGAGTCTGGTCTATCGTTCAATCATAGCTAATCTTTTTGAACCCTAATCTCCTGACTTCTCCCCATAACCCCTGATCCCTTTACTGATCAAGAACCTATCTATCTCTGTCTTAAATACACTCAATGACTTCCTTCCACAGTCCTCTGCAGCAATAAGTTACACAGATTCACCATCCTATAATTGAAGAATTTTTCCTCACCTCAGTTCTAAAAGGTCATCCCTTCACTTTGAGGCTGTGCCCTTCAGCCCTAGTCTCTCCTATGAGTGCAGACATCTTTTTCACATCCACTCTATCCATGCCTTTCAGAATTCTGTAAGTTTCAATCAGATCCCTCCCCCCAATCTTCAAAACTCCATCGAGTACAAACCCAGAATCATCAACCACTTCTCATATGGCATGCTTTTCAAATCCCCAGATTGTTCTTGCAAACTTGATTAAGACCTCGCTTTCTCCAAGAATCTATCTATCTCAGCCTTAAATGTTCTAAAGGTCTCTGTCCCCACAGCTGTCTGTGGGCAAAGAGTTCCAAAATCTCTCCACTCTCTGAGTGAAGAAATTTCTTCTCATCTCAGTCTTAAATTGTTGTCCCTTTACTCTGAGACAATGCCCTCTAGTTCTACACTCTCCCATGAGAGGAAACATTCTCTCAGAATTTACCTTGTCAAGCCCCTTAAGAATCCAATATATTTCAATGAGATCACCTCTCATTCTTCTTAACTTCAGTGAGTAAAGTCCCCACCTGTTTAGCCTTTGCTCATAAGACAATCCCTCCCTACCAGGGATCATTCTCATGAACCTTCTCTAAACTGCCTGCAATTAAATGTTTGCTTTCCAAAATAAGGAGACCAAATTTGCTCACAGTACTCCAGATGTGAGTCTCAGCATCTCATTCAGACGCAGTAAGATTTATCTGCTCTCTTAACTCCAAACCTCTGAAATAAGGGTCAATATTCCATGACCCTTCCTGATTACCTGCTGTACTTGTGTGCTTGCTTTCTATGATTCATGCACAAGAACATCCAAGTGCATTTTGAGTTGCAGCTTTCTGCAGTTTTTCTCTATTTAAATAATACTCTGTTCTTCTGTTATCCTTTCTCAATGAACAACTTCACATTTTCCCACATTATACTTCCTTTGCCAACTTTTTTCTCTTACTCAGCCTATCAATATCTCTCTATAAACTGTTTGCATCCCTCTTTCCTTTCCACCTATTTAGTGCCATCTGCAAATTTAGCTAAAATACATTCACTTCCTTTCTCTTAGTCATTAATATATATTGTAAACAGTTGCCCTCCCAGACTGATCCCATGGAACCCACTGGTCACGGATCACAAACCTGAAAAAAGAGCCCTTATCCCCACTCTCTGTTTCCTGTCCCTGGGCCAATTCTTGATCCATGTCAATATACCACAACCAACATTCTTACCTCATTAAAATCCATCCGGACGTCCAAGTACCTCTCAACCCCTTTAGTCACTCTGATTGAAACTTCCTCAAAAAAAATGAAACTAGTCAGACATGATTACCCTTTTATGAAGGTATGCTGAGGCTGCTTAATTAGATTATAGTTCTTCAAATGATCTACTATTACCTCCTTCATATCTGATTCCAATACTTTCTCAACAATAGACGTTAGGCTATTCAGCCTACTGTTTGCTGTGGTTTTGCCTCCCTACCTTTTTGAATATTGGTGTCACATTGCCAATCCTCTGGTTTTTCTCTAGAATCCAGGATTTTTTGGAAAATTACAGCCAATGCATCCACTGTCACAATAGTTGCTTCTTTCATTTCCTGTAAGGTTTCCTGCTTCTCCTTTCCAATGTGTCACACACAACAGCAACAACAAAGGTAAATACTTAGCTGAGAAATGATTACTACTTGCAGTGGCATTATGGACATTGAGGTACCTTGTGGTAAGAATGCCCCTGAAATGCCAGATTCTGCCATGTTTCTATTTATCCTGTTAGAAACTTATTTAGTTATAAATCAATATTATACCTATTGCTCATAATCAGTAGGTTCTAAAAATGTTACAGTTAAATGCTTATGGATTTATTAAGCAGATTATACTCACATTGGTACTTAAGCACTGAGACGTCTAATACTTACAACACAGCAGACAATCTTAATCAAGTAATCAAGTACATTATACCTCTGAGCTCAGCATTTAGACTGATGAATCCTTCAAATCCAGAACCATATTTGTGATACTTTATCCTTTTGTGAGCTACAAATTTTAACAAAATTAGTCCAGAAGAAGTACATTAAGGTGTTGAATGATGTGTGATCATTAGTGAGCATCCTGACTTCAGACCTTTATGATGGAGGAAACTCATTGATGAAGCAACTGAAAATGGTTAGGCCTGGGACATTACCCTGAGGAACATTTGCAAAGACGTACTGAAATTGAGTTGACTTACCTCCAACAATCAAAGTCATCTTCCTTTTTCGTATGTATGACTCCAACAAGCAGACAATATTTCCTTGATTCTCATCAACTCTAGTTTTGCTGGGGTCCTTAATGCCACATTCAGCTGAACTCTGCCTTGATGTCAAGGGTAGTCACTCTCACCTCAGCTCAGGATTTGAAATCTTTTGTCCTAGTTTGACCCAGGTCTATAATGAGGCTAAGAGATATGTGCCCCAGTGCAATCTAAACTGAGCATCAGTAAGCAAGTTATTTCTTTTCAAGTGCTGTTTGATTCCATTGTAGCTGTCCAACATTTTGCTGTTGGTGAAGAATAGTCTGACAGGGCAGCAATTGTCTGGGTAAGGTTTGTCTGGTGTTTTTGATGGAAGAGGAATTCAGTCTCATGTCTTAATCAAGATTCATTGAGGGGGGACTTAAAAGGTTAAAGCTAAATCCTTTGCTCCTTTGCTGAATGCAGATCATTCATGGGAACAAGACATGGGATTAGGTGAAGGAATGGAGTCAGAGGGAAATAGAGGGAATGAGGATCCAGATGGGCATCTTAGAGTTGAATTTTTTAGAGTTTGCATTTCTTAACAACTGGAAGGAAGAGAAAATGTATTTTTGTTGAAGCATCAAATGAGATAAAGAATGAAATGGAACTGGGGTCAGGACAGCTTTGAGATTGTGTGAGGCAGTGCTGCTGAAGGGAGAAGTTGATACTGTGCTTGTGGACTGGGTATGATTCTCAGGATGCAGCGAAAACAGATGTCGGAGGAGCATTGTATCTCTCTCATTCCTGCAATTCTGGTTAGATACAAAATATGAAGGATAGAACTTCAGGTGGAATCCATGTGGAATGAGGGAGAGCTAAAGACAACTGCTCAGGCTGGGTGTGTGACTGTGAAAGTGAGCTTTAACAAACACCTTATTCAATTCTAGGAGGGAGCTAGAAAGCAATGAAGATGAACAAGCCAAAAGATAAAAACGGAAATCCTGTCAGACAGCAGAGCAGTACTACATCAAAGTGCACAATCCTGGAAGAGAATTGAACACAAAAGCAAGATACTGGGATGTTAGAAATCTGAACCAAACATGGAGAATGCTGGTGAAATTCAGCAGTTTTGGCAGCATCTGTGGAAAGAGAAATAAAGTTAACATTTTGAGTCTAATATAAATCTTCTTTAGAACTGAAAGGTATTTGAAAATAGATTGATTGGTACCACATCCAAAAGCATCCATGTTCTCCCCTACTGACACTCAGTAGAAGCAGTGTGTTCAATGTACAAGATGCTCTGCAGAAATTCACCAAAGGTCCTAAGGCAGCACCCTCCAAACCCACGACACCTCCATCTAGAAGAAGAAGGGCAGTAGATAAATGGGAGTACCACCATTTGCAAGTTGCCTCCAAGCCACTCACTATTTTGACTTGGAAATATATTGCCATTCCTTCACTTCAATTCCCTTCCTAACAACATTGTAGGTTTACTTACAACATGTGGGCTGAGGTTCCAAAAGGCAGCTCAACACCATCTTGCAAGGGCAACTACAGATGGGCAATAATTGCTGGCCAGCCAGCAACATCTAAACCCATGATTGAATAAAAAAAACTGAACAGAAACAGAGGAGAAGCAAGAGGACAGATGCTGCAGAGGTCCAGTGTAAAAGGCAAAAGGTTGTTAATAACAGTAAAAGGGCAAAAAAGATGTAAAATGGGTGTAAATTGAGGTATGAAAGAGAGAGAACTGGTGCTGTACCAAGTGTGAAGTGAACAAGACACAGACAATATGGGAGGGAAAGTATGGGAGAGAATGTTAGAAAAATAGAGAACAGACATAATGCAGTCAGTTTCTAAGTTATTGAATTCAATATTGAGACTTTGAGGCTGAAAACATGTCTGAGATAAAAATGAGGTGCCGTTCCTCAAGCTTGCATTGTGCTTCTTTGAAACACTGCAGCAGGTCCCAGACGGAAATGTTAAATGAGAGTAAGATGTTTTATTGCAATGGCAAGCAACTGGGAGGTCAGAGGCATTCACACAGAATGCAGAGGTCTTTTGCATAGCTCCTTGTCAACGCTTCTTTAAATATTTATCATATTTTAAAAATTTCTGGCTAGCTTTATCTTGCGCTCTATATTTTACCTTCATTTTTAATTTTGGTAATGATTCCAAGAAATAATCCCGAAAACCTTCTATGAATCTTCATCTAGGCTGCCTTTGCCCATCTGACTTATACAGTTCTTAGGTAGATTAAAATCACTCATGATTATCCCATGAACCTCTGCACTCCCTATATTACAAGAATGTCTTTCCTTTGTCAAGGAACCAGAACCACATGCATTACTCAAGGTGCAGTCTAACCAGTGCCCTATACAATTGAAGCAAGACTTCTTTGCTCCTATACGTAAATCCTTATGTGACAGAGATTAACATGCCATTTTGCTGCAGCTGCATACTAGGTTTCAGTAACATGAGGAACTACAGACCTCAACAGCACAACTCTGTTGCTTTGGGATGTCAACAATTTGTGATTTCTCATTATTTATAAAATACTCTGCATCTCCATGCTTCTGACCAAAGTGAATAGCCTCTCAGTTATTTGCATTGTAATGTCTGTCATTCTCTTGTCTTCGGTCAGCTTGTCGAAATCTTCCTGAAAGTCCCTCTGCATCCTCCTGACAACTCACATTGCCACCAAATTTTATATTATCTGTAAGTTTGGAAATATTACAAGCGGTCCTCACATCCAGATTATTGATAAAAATTGTGAATAACTAGGGCTGAACCACAGATCCTTGTGATACCCTACTGGGAGGTCACAGCCTATTAATCTGTGTATTAACCATTGATGGCCTCTCTCTGCTTTCTGCCTGTTAACTATTCCTAAGTTATGCTAATGTATCATCCTCAGTTCCATTTTGTTTACTTAATTCCTCTGTGGGACGTTCACAAAAGCCCCTCAATACATTGCATCTAATGGTTTTCCTCTATTGATTTTTTCAGTAACATCCTCACAAAGAATGCTATCAGATTTGACATATGCAATTTTCCTTCCATAAATCTATGTTGAATCTGCCCAATCAGACAATTATTTCCTAATTATCCAGTAATCCTATCTTTTATAATAATTTTTTGTATTTTCTTTGTTCCTGACATCAAACTAACAGATCTGTAGTTCCTCATTTTCTGTCTCCATCAGATCTGCTTATGTGACCCTTGAGTAGACCTTTGAACACTGGAGCTTTTTAAAAATAGAGTGTTCTTTCTTTAACCAGAATATCTTTTTAATCCTTTCTTCATCACATGTTTATTCAGCTTCCCCTTAAGTGTTAGTCTTTGTGGTGGACAGTATCACACTTGGGACCATAGTCTGGTTAAATTTAAAGACTTTGGTGAAGAGATTTTCATGAGAAGTCTTCAGTGTTTCTCCAAATTGTCAGTCTTGTCTGGATAATTTTTATCTCATGGTCGATGTTGAAAAAAAATCGCAAAATTATGCATTCTGAGCTTGTGCAGTTTGCAAAATATTTTCCATATGTGATCTGTGCAACAGCTGTTTCCTCACCCCATGAAGATTTGAGAGTTCTTAATTTTATCTGGGGCATTTATAACAATTGAATTGAAATTGTATACCTACAGATGTTGGGTCTAAGTGAACATAAGTGAATGTGTTAGATTTTGGAGGTTCATGAGCAGTTATTTACTGTAGGCAGTCAACCGTTTGTAAACTAATTGTTTTTGCCATTTGTTGAGCAATGATGCACTATTCAATTAGACAAAGAAAGGAAATACATAACCTGTGACAGAACTGAATGCTTTCTCAATCCCCAAACTATTCTGTAGAATAGAGGAGCAGGGGCAATGATTTTGGACATCACTGAAACCTTGCAGTCTTTGGTGGTGGTCTTTGGCAGAAACAGTCTTTGTTCTTCACTCAGTCTGATATAGGGGAAACCCTGGTCTTCTCCCAAGAAGATGGCAGCTCATTCCCTTGCATTCTTTCTTTATTTCTCTCCCTATCTCTCTCTCTCTCTCTCTCTCTGTATCTCTCTCAGTCTCACTCTCACATCAACCACCTGTCCAAACCCTATTAGCCAATGACCATGAGACATTGATGATGTCAGGATGACTCTTGTCCCCTTTGTGTGAGAGCTTGTTTACCATTCTTTTAAAGAAAAATCTTTATTATTTTCCCAAACAATGCACTTTTACTACGCTACATATAGCACAAACTAAATTGTTGATGCTAGTCCAATGGGAGATCATGACCACATGATTCATGTGACTTTTCCCTTTGTTTTCATTTGCTAGAAATTTGGAAAGTTTGTTTCTTCTGTAAAAGCAGTTAAATGAAATCGCATGGTACACAGAAATAGTAGGAAAATTCTATATTAAAAGGACCTCAGTTTCCCACAGTATTTGAATATTTCCAGTTTGGGTCAGGTCTTTTCTGACATGCTTTCATTTAATACTTTTAAATATTGTGAAATGGTCAATCTCATAAAAACATATTTCTGTTCAGAACTGTGATCCCAGAATAGAGACAACTACTCCTTTACTAACTGTTTTAAACAGTCACTCAATCTGTTAAACACATAACTCCCTGCAGTTAATTACACATTTCAAAACAACATTGGTAATGATGTAATAATTGGCTTTGGAGAAATGTCAACAAAACGCTCCAAATTGTACCAACATGACCAGATGCTAATACATGAGTTGCTTGCAGTGGTCAGGATTGAGGGGTTCATATTGTTATTGTCCAGGAAGTGGCCTGTGGTCAGTTCTACCATCCAATCCAGGAAATAGTCATGTGATATTTGGGGAGCTGCACAGAGATCTGACAGGGATCCAGTCACGCATCAGTCAGGGTTGTTATCCAGGTTAAGGTCAAGGGAATTTGCGATGGTCACTCCTGGGGGTCTGCACATTGAAAGTCAAAGGATAGCCAATTGAGTCCACTGTTATGGTAGGCACTCAAATTTGGGAGTTGGAGATAGCTAGTGAGATTGCAAAAGGGCTAAAATTGTGATACTAATTGAATCACAATTTTTAAGGGAGCGACAATAGAGCATGGAGAAAAGCACCACCAACAGCCAGCATCACCCTTGGGGAGGGAAGTACGAGGACTGGCGTGTAGTACTATTGTCTGGCATGTTGACAGACAGGAATACCTGGGGCCTGGGTTAAAATATGGAGATAATAACTTAAATAAAGAGGTTTGAAGGGAATGTGGGGCAGATAAAAGTTGATAGGGTTGACAGGGGAGCCCCAAGAAGGGAATATAAAAACATGGGGGAATCACCTAGACTGAGGCTGAGCTTGCGCATCACTCCATGAAGTGCGACCATGTTGTCTTCCATTCCCCTACAAACTGTACTCAGCGTGGGCATAGTGAGTGTTTCATTTTGTAAGGGAGGGGGCTCCATTTCCATTCGACATGGGACATGTTCAAATGGCAACAACATTAAACAAACACTCTCATTCCAAAAGCAGAAAATATTGTTCAAAATTCAATAGCTTGGATGTGGTGCAGCAGCTGCTCACTGGAGTGTAAAACATTGCGTAGTGCTAAGGATGGTTAATGTTCCGTCCCTTCAATCTTGTCATTGCAGGTATTTGCTCACAAGCAGATGATGAAATGTGAACATATACTTACAAATGAGAATGTATTGATAATGAAGTGCCTCCTATGTGCCTACAGAATGTCTTCATACTCCTTTCCATTCCACTTCCTCTCTGTGCAGTCTTGTGCTCCGCTGCTATACTGGAGGGAGCTTGCCCCACTGTAGAGCATTTGTGACTAGAGGGCCCAGACCTGTTGAATGTGTCTTTCCCTCATACAGGTTCACCTTTTCAGCTTGAACTTCCACAGAATTGAAGGTGGAAACCTACCCACTGCTGACGTGTCCTGAGAGGAGATTTCTGTGGGGTTTGGATGTGGTTCCTCCTGTGACTGGATACCTGCTGGCACTGTCCTTTCTATTTCTGAGAAAAGGGCACTTGGAGTGAGGACAAGGTCCCTCATCACCTGTCACCTTACTCTTTGAGTTAAGCACCCCAGTGGCTAAAATGACAGAATGGAGATCTGTGTGCAGACCAGCAGTTACTGAGTGTGCTGGACCTGGGTTTCCATGGCAGCACCAACTTCTCCATTGAGGTATCCACACATTCACATCCTAAAGACAGCACAATACAAACAGTGTTGGTGGAGTCTTCCAACCATGAAGTCCAATTGCCCACTGTCTCCAACAAACCTGCCTGCTACTCTTGTGTCTGCTTCTGCATTTGTATGAAGTTGTTAATTGACAACACAATGGAATCCTATCCTGCCTGGCCCTGAGCAGGTGCCTGATCTCTGGCAGTCCTCTGAGTGCCAGCGCTCTGGAATGCTTCTCCTTCAGCCAGCTCTGGAAACACAGCAGTGATGTGCTCCCCATTGTGTGCTCCCAGCTCTAATTCAGCTAGCAAACTCACCAAGATAACAGTGCCTGAGCTGGTGGAAGGCACAAGAGGGATCTGTGGCTTCTTCCTCAAAGTCAGAAGAGGCAATGTCTTGGAAGGCTGCTCCCTTGATTGTGGGTACTGTGTAGACTCCTTTAGCGCTTGCATAAAACAGAAGTGACTAAGTTATGAAATAGGAATAGCCCTTTGGGCATGTTAAAGATGCATGTACAGTGGTGGCAATGGGAGGGCAGTACAGCGATAGTCAATGAATCTTACTTGCCTGCCAGGTCATTAGAGATTAGAGTCGCTGTCCCCTCCAGACAGGATAAGGATCCTTTTGTAGGCGGTAAGGAAACAAATGTGGGGGACCCACTCACCAGTTCTGGCTTGGTCAGCCATAAGCTGGGCCATTTTTTTTGTGATAAGACAAAGGGAGAGATTAAGTGAGATTAAAGTAGCTGACACAACTGTTAGGAAAAAGGTGGTGAGGTGTTCTAAGTGATGGATTGAGTTGGCAGTATAGAAGACGTGCAGGATTTGTAATTGGGGAGCTAGGGTTGGTAACAGTGAGTGGGGAAGATGGTGCAGGTAATAGTGGGATTGTTAAAGCATGAGACTTGGTGGTAGTTGGATATAGTAGCAGAGAGAAGATGATGGCACACACCCTACAGAACAGAGAAGTTCCTCGAGCTTGCAACATTGCTGAGCATTCTTCTGGAGCAGCAATATCACACAGAAGGAGCAAATTACTGCAGATGCTGGAAACAAAAATTGCTGGAGATCACAGCAGGTCAGGCAGCCTCGATGAAGAGAAGGCAAGCTAACATTTTGAGCCCAGCTCACTCTTCATCAGAGCTGAAGTGAAGTGTGGAGGAGGCAGCATTTATGCAATATGTCCATTCCTTCCTTTTCTTTTAGCTTTGTTTGTTACATTCTCTGTCACCTTCTCTCCCCTCCGTAATCCAGTGGGACTGTTTGTTCTTTCCAGTCTGTCAAGTAGACATAACATTGTTCTATTATTCTCACATTCTGATCACTTAATCTAATCCTTTCACCATGCTCCACACTCCAACCTCCCCCCTCCCACTATTGCATAAATGCTGCCCCCTCCACGCTTCACTTCAGCTCTGATGGAGAGTCATCTAGGCTTGAAACCTTAACTTGCTCTCTCTCCATGGATGCTGCCTGTAATCACTTGCACTTTTTTTTTCAATACCACACTGACTGGTGGCAACTTCAAGCTAGACTGGCAGAAACTAAGAGAAAGTGAAGATTGCAGATGCTGGAGTCGAAAGGTGTGGTCCTGAAAAAGCACAGCAGGTCAGGCAGCATCCGAAGCAGGAGAGCCGACGCTTTGGGCATAAGCCCTTCATTCCAGTCCTCTGCTGATTCTAAGGGAAGAGAATGGCTGTACCAACCTCAGTCCACCAGGACATCCAAGCAACTGTTGGAAAATTGGTGTGCCAACCTGCACCAGTCCTTCAAACACAGGAACTGGACTGACAGCTGATGCACAACAGCACCTAATTCCTGCCCCTCTCTCATTTCATGAGCAAAACAGCCCACAGAAAGACTCAACACAGGTTATGGTAGCAGCATCAGGAATCTTGGGAGATCCCAGTTGTGATGAGTTCTTTTACTTGTGGCAATCAAGAAGGTAGGACAAACAAGATATCAAAGAGGTATCATGCACAGACAATGATGTAGTTTCAGAAAATAAATGAGAAACCTTGCTGGAGTTCACATTCAAGAGAAACATGAAACTCATCAAACGTGGCCACTTTCCAGTAAACCCAACCCATTGACTTGCACAGATTATTAGTTGCAGGGCCACTTGCTCTGTCACATTTTAAAATCTTTATAACAGTTTATCACCTGCAGGCAGGAGACTTCACAATAACGTTGAAGATTGCAGTTCCTGGATTATCATTTGTTATGCTAAACTTTCAGACTAATTTATCAATTATTAATGTCATTTGTTCTTCAAAAGTTTTTACCTTTTTCAGTAAGTTCAAGCCCAATGTAACAAAGTGCCAAAAACAGATACAACAGACCCCAGTGGCTTCCTTTGACACTAACAGAGTCAGCATCCAGGGAACAGGAGAATCGCGTTTCAGGCATAAGCACGAAACGTCGATTCTCCTGTTCCCTGGATGCTGCCTGACCTGCTGCGTGTTTCCAGCAACACATTTTCAGCTCTGATCTCCAGCATCTGCAGACCTCACTTTCTCCACTAACAGAGTCAGGTCGAAATTTGCAGCTTATTTTTCCACCTTAAATCAGCAGGCTACAGTAATCTATAACGATTTTTAATTCATACTAATCCAACAGGGAAAAGAAATGCCTATGGAGAATGCACTAAAAGAAATTAAACAAATTTATGATTATGTTTTTCCAGCTTTGCTTTAATAATGCTAGTTCCCTCAAGAATTGTAAAAAAGGAACATTGAAAATAAGACATATCACTGGTGAAAGAGGGAGAGGTGCGAAAACACGATGTATGGTTTAGAAAGAACTGCATGATATTTGTGCTGTTAAAAAATACGGTGAATATGAAGTGCAGCTCTGCTACAAAAGCAATGACATATAATTCCAAGTGTGTGCCTTTAATGAACTAGTTGCTTCATTTTAGATTATAAAGTAATATTCACATTTTACTTGTTAGTAAACAGTAATAAAACAAACAAAGAAGTAATAAAGTGGTCATCAATCTTTAATATGCATATACTGCAACAAATGGTAATACCTTTCATTTTTACCAGAAAATGAAAAATTTGTGACTCAGTCTAATGACCTATGCATGAACATGAATATTTTCCTTGATGAACATCTATCCAATGTACAGTTTTTTTTACAACCCGCATTACACCCACATTGAAATCAATGTGCATCATTTAACTTTAATTTAGCAAAATGTCACGTGTTCTTTTCCGGATAAGAAATTCTAATGAAATAGCTGTAGGAAGCCATTTAACAGTAGCTAAATTCGGCAATACTAATAACTCGAATAAAGTAGTAAGTGAATTTCTTCATAAATTAAGGCTCTGGTAGATTGTAGGGCTTTAATACATTTATATTAATCAAACTGAACGATTTAGTTGGCTAGCAGCAAGTATTAACCTGTGATAAAAATGTTCTACAGCTAAACTGAATGCACAATCTCCAACATCATGCAGGTGTATGAAGGCTGTAATGTACAGTATTTATTTCATATCAGGTAATGGCTCTCGTCTTTAATTATCTGTTTAAAATATAATCATATATTGTAGCGAAGACATTTAATAATCAATTTAAAACTCAACACCTTGATCTTCAAACTGAAATTGCACAGTCAGAAAAAAGAGTAGAAAACAAAATCAAACATAAACACAAGATAAAAATTTATGTTTCTGTTATCGCAAAATATCCTCAAGATTATTAGATCCAAAGACACAGAACCTTACTGGCTAACAGACCACTAACATTTCTAAATTTGCAAGAAAAGCAGAAGAGTTATTTTCTTTTTTAAGTTTTCTCAGAAAGTATGGGCATTGCTGATTGGGTCAACATTCAATTGTTTTCCCTTATTGAGAAGATGGTGGTCAGCCATTTCCTAGTTTAATGCAAACATAACAGTTTGGTTCAACTGAATGATTTGCCACACCATTTTAGAGGGCTGTTCAAATTCAACCAAATTGCTGGTGATTTGAAGTCACATAGTTCTGATCAAGTAAGATTGGGAGATTTACTTTGCCAAAGAACATTAATAAATCAGATCCGCTTTTACTATAATCCAGTAGTCACATGGTTTATTTATCAGCCTTATTTTTCATATTTATTTAATGAACTGAGTTCAAATTTCCAATTTTATGATTACATCAGAAGAAAAACAAAACATTGCTTGACAAAAAAAAAATGCAATGTAAGACTGGGATACATCGAAGAGAAAAAAGAACCAACTATAATCAAGATAGAGCTAATTGATGAGGCAGATTTGTAAGATACAATGGAGAACTTGCTAGGCTGTGCAGCCACAAAGTCTCTAAAGGATTTGATGCTATTGGATTTAGCCAAATAATGTAAGTTTCAGCTCATAGATGTTTGCTAAAATATAGATACAATCATTTAAAGTTAGTGAGAATACATGCTTTTTTAAAAAATGAGATCAGTTTTTACAATTGTTACAGGCCTGGCTTGCTTCAAGATCTTCATTTCGAAGAGAAGGGGTTAGAAAGTTGAAGTCAAATTAAGCAGTTGCAAAGGCTTCTCTGAAGGTCATTCTAATTGAAGGTCATTCTAACTGTGTATAGAGCAGAACAGACTCAGCTATCATCAAAGCCAGTAAAGGCTCCTTTATCTTTCAGTCAAGTTTTAACTGTCTTAGCCAAAAACTTGTTTGATTCTCATTCTGTTAGTTTTTTGGTGAAATGGACAGACACCTTCCGAGAAGTCATTGTCAATGAGTCTATGTTGAGTGTTGGAACTGCTGACTGAATTTCAATGGATTTCTTCTTGAGATAGTATGGTTTAGTCTCAACAGCCGCTACAAGGCTGGTCATGTAACTTCTGGGAGTCAGTTTGTCAGACACCTTGCATCCATTGTAAACACAGATTACTTTTAGTTACAAAATATATACAACCACACACTCATTACAGCATGTACATTCAATTGCACAGATGACAATCTGTAAGACTGCCCTTATGCTGAAACGGAACATCAATCTAGCTGTCAGTAATATTCAATAATTGCAAGCAGTGGGGTTTTTCAGTGGGGTCTAGTGAGTTTGCCCTCATTCTGTTGAAAGCTGAGACTGTTCTGCACTGTACACAGTTGGAACAACCTTCAACTATTTGTGTAGAGAATGTTTTGAAACTGTTTAATTTGACTTCACATTTTTAACCTCCTCACTTCGGAATTAAGATCTTCAAACAAGCCAGATCTACAACAATCGTAAAGACTGTTCTTATTTTCATATTAATAAACAGCAATTATTCTCACTTTAAAAGATTATATCCTTATTTTAACAAATAACTGGGCTGAACCTTATGATTTTATGCCTAAGCCTGAGCTGCATTGAATTGTTTGGAAAATTTGTCACCTCAAAGACTAATGAAATCTCTTGTTTAATCTTACCAAACCCACCTCATCAATTATCTGCCATATTCCGATGACATGTCTCATGTCTTATTTCCACTCAACTTTACCACATGCCATTCCCAGAACAACTTGACACTCAGCACATATCCCAGAATTCACCAGCATCTATTACACCCAGACCATTGCTGAAACTCCATTGTGTACCTGGATAAGCCCTGTCATTCAGGAACTATACTGCGCTGGTGCTGACGTTTGCTCTAGATGTGGCAGATGTGGTGAAATCAGTGCCCCACTTTTCAGTCAGGTTCATGGATGTCCTCCTGGATGGAATGATGCCAATGTCCTCCCCAGGCCCACCAGTGGAGTCCATGACATCTGTTCATGCCAGCCTGGTCTGAGGGTAGTGCAATCTTAGCCTTCTGGAAGAAAGCTATTCCTGATGAAGGGCTTATGCCCGAAACATCAATTCTCTTGCTCCTCAGATGCTCCCTAACCGGCTGTGCTTTCCCAGTGCCACAATCTCGAATCTAGAAGAATGCATAATGTTGAAGATGTTCTCCATTCCAGTGCAAGTGCCACTATCTTCTCTGTCATACCACCCACTCATTCTATCTCTGCTCCAGTCCTCACCGCTCACTGAGGTTCATGTTCCACCACTCTAATGCCTGCAACAGTTTTCCCACATACTGAAACTCATCCCAACCTCAGACACCACCAAGAATGCATGCCCTCTGTGCTGCCTAATCACTTGCTGGGATATGTCCCCATCTGCACCAGTAATAATAGCCGCACTACCCTCTTTCATCTCACATAGTACCTGCCCCTCTGTCATTTCATGAGCAAATCAGCCCACAGAAAGACTCAACTCAGGTTAACAGGCTGCCTCACCCCTAATGAGAAGAGTATTCCTACTCTGAACAGCCTGAGCAAGACATGGACTGATATCTGAGGCTGCCCTTGACTTTCTGTGCTGGAATGCTCTGGGGGAATGCTATTCCTTTTGACTTGCCTGAGGACTGCTAACAATTGCAACCAGCTTCCTGGTTTTTTTTGTCCTTTTTAAAAATTTCAAAAATATGCTTCATTCATAAAATATCTTTATATACACACGGTCCCTAAAGCAATTCAGTTCTGTACAGTATCATATGAAAAAGCAAAAGCTTGGAGTTTGACTCTATCCAGCAAACAAACCAAAGTCATTTCCAACTTGTACAACTCTATGTTTACACAAATTTGAGGTACAGGGAGGGTCCGATAACTGAAACAATCCCCATTTAACTTCAACAGAAAGACTTACATAGTAGGGTTCCCCCACTGCGCCTTGGCAGCAATTCCACGTTTTAGCGTAGCCCTCAGCATGTACAGTCAGTTCTGCTTTAATGTGCATTTCCTCAATGTGAATTGTCTACAATACAATTGCAGAATTTAGACCATTTGTGGAACACAAACTTTCTTTACCTGCATTGACTATAACATGATTCCAGTCCCAATGGTTTGAATGGTGCTGCAATTTTCTCATAAAGCAGGATTGCACAGGAACAGAATCATCACATTATATCAGAACAGAATGTAGTTCTGGACCTTGAAATATGCCAATCTGCAACACTTGGACAAGGTCAGCTTCTTGCTCTGGAAGACCAACAAGGTTTGGGCAGACCAGGGAACTGATTCCAATGCCCCACTCTAGTTTGGTATCATCTACAAACTGAAAAAATGCTTTATGATTTTGAAAATTGCTATTGATGGTTTGGAGATATATTGTAATGGTTATTGACTGTCAACTGTTTAACCTTTACAATGACAAAACCACGTGTTTATGCAGTACAAGTAAGCAAACCAAATGTTTAATTTCAAATTTTTAAAGAATAACGGAAAGATAGTAACTCCACATAATTTTATAAATTTAGACAATGAATAATGGAGGTGCCTGACTGACATATACAATTAGTTATGATACTGTCCAAGATGCAAACAGCATATTTAGTGTCAGGGTAGGCTGGAACTATAAGATTTTCTTAAAAATTGTGAATCCATTGACGATTACCAAATGGAAACTATGCCTCAGTATTTTGGAAGGCATGTCAATGTAATAAGTTTTTCTTGAACAATTGGCCTATTATGGGTAAAGTTGTTTTTGATGTATTCCAGCCTTACACCTTTAGTTTATGCAGATAAATTATTTTGTTGGGATTATTAGCCCAACTGGGATCCTTCTAAGTGTGAAACTAAAATGTTCAGCATTAAATAGCATATTTCCTAGTATCAAATCTGTATGATGGAGCTTTGCTTAATTCTTTCTGCAGGTCAGGTAAAAATTGAAATATATCTTTCTCTAAGAACTTACCTGTGCCTATTCACTTCCTACTGGCAATAGAGGGTAAGTGGATTCTTACAAGTGCATGTGTTTACTATTAACAAGCTCAATGAGACAAATGGTTCTCTTTTGTCCACACCACCTGTTCTAAGGAGGAAATACCACAAAAAATAGCATATGACATTTCCATAAGAACTTGAGAATTAGAAGCAGGAGTAGACAATTCAGCCCCTCAAGCCAGCACTGCCATTTCGGCCTCCCTGCTTACTCTCCTAAACTTCACTCCTCATTATTAATTAAAAATCTGTTTATCTCCTCCACATTCCACCTCCTCCACAGAATTCAACACACTCTGAGATAGTGAACTCTACAGATCCACACCCGTTGAGAGATGTAATTTCTGCCTGACTGTTTTAAATATGCCACTTTTAGACTAAAACCACGATCTCTCATTTTAGATTGCCCTTCAAGAGGAATCATTTGCTGTCCAGCTACTTCATCAATCCCCCTCAGTAGTGTGTATATCTCAATTAGATCTCCTCTCATTCTTCTGAATTCTACTGAGTATAGACCAAAACTGCTCAAATTCTCCCCAAAAGATGAACCTTTCATTTCTGAAATTAATCTACTGGACTTTCTGTAAACTGCCTTCAATGCAGTTACATCTGCTTCAAGTAAGGGACTAAAACTCCGGTACGCCAGATCTTGGAGTAGTCTTGTCAATGTCTTATACAATTGCAGCAACACTTCTGTCCTTGTATACTCTAATGCTTTAGTATTAAATGTCAATATTCCATCAGCCTTCCTTATTACCAGCAGTAATTGCATACTGGATTTCTGTGACTCATGCATGAGGACACCCAGATCTCTCTGCACCGAATCCTGTGGCGCCCCACTAATTAAAACTTGTCAACCAGAAAAAAAAGACCCATT
This sequence comes from Chiloscyllium plagiosum, assembly GCF_037043375.1. Classification (NCBI taxonomy): domain Eukaryota; kingdom Metazoa; phylum Chordata; class Chondrichthyes; order Orectolobiformes; family Hemiscylliidae; genus Chiloscyllium; species Chiloscyllium plagiosum. The sequence continues at coordinate 67,601,510 of NW_028270144.1, forward strand.
TATCCCATCCTGAGTGTTTTCCATTGGTTAGCTCAACCTTTCTCCAAGTTCATAAGTAATCCCTAACATCACGTGATCCTTCCTTGTGCATCAACCTTCTGTGCAGCTCCTTATTAAGTGCTTCTGGAAAGCCAAATATGTTAGATCTGCAGTACCTCCATTATCCATTTTGTTTATTACTTAATCAAACATGATTTACCCTTCTTGAAACTGTGAAGATTCTCAAAATGTTCCCTTTTTATTTTCTTAATTGTTGATTCCAACAAGCTCCCAATGATAGGCATTAAAATAACTATTCTATATTTTCTTACATAGTATTTTTGCAAATCACTGAACCTTTCCAGAATTTAGAGAATTTGAGTATTATAACCAATGCATCCAATTATCTCTGCTATCGCTTACTTTAAGAGTTCAGAATGTGAGCCATGAGACCTTGGGAACTTGTCTACCTTTAATCCCAATAATTTCCTCTGTATCTTTTCACTATTATCTTATTATTGGGATGATTTCAACATTGCCCGCCATGAAAACTGAGGCAAAGTATTGATTTCTTGCCTCTTACATTTCTGAGATCCCCATTATTAACTCAGTTTCATCCTCCAAGATTCAATCATTCAGTTTAGCTAGTACTGTCCTTTTTATGTTTCTATGTTTTGCATGGATTTCTTAATTAACTTCTGCTCTTTTTATTACCTTTTCAATAACCCTTTGTTAGACTTTCAAAATTTCCTAATCCTCCAGCCTGCCACTGACCTTTACAACATGGTATACCTTAGTTTTTGCTATTACATCATCTTTTACTTCCTTGCTTAGCTATGGATGTTTTTACTCTTCTTATGATCTTTCTTTCTCTCTGGAATATATTTTAATTAGGAAGAATTGAATATTTCCTTAAATGTCTGCTACTGTTCCTCAATTGCCCATTACCAAACTTTGTGAGTGTCCATTTCAAAGTGTAAATGGTAACTTCGTAAACATGCATACAAATGCAGTCCATATTTGAAATTAAGAATAGGATGTATCATCACTGAGTATGGTGGCTTTAGTAGCCCCTACAACAATGAGTATGTCCACCCTTCTGGGACACAATCTAATTTCAAGAGACATCCACAATCTGCACACATGTCTCAAATCTTTACTTCAGGTTATTTTGATACAGATGACATTCTGCAGAGTTCAACTAATTTCCCATCATACTCTTATGGGAGACTGTGAAATGGTATCCAATAAAATTGATGCACTGGTGATTTGATATCAAAATTAAATGTCTGCTTTTGAAGGAACAGAGATAGCACTTCTAACTGGTCCATAATGTTTTTAAAGTGCCAACAGTTGATGCAGTTATTGAAAGCAAACTACAAAACGTCTACGTGATCAGCACTGAACATCACTCACTTGGATAAATGCAAAAATAGGGCTGAATCATAATTCTTTTGGCTATGGACCCAGGTGACGCTTATTGCGTTGACTTTCTTGAAAGGATTTGTGTTGTGAAGCCCAGTGAGCTTTCTTGCCATGTCTTACCAAACTCAGTAACCTCAGTAATTACCTATCTTTCGTCTAATTGCAAACCCCATCTTACCATGTGCCATTCCTGTAACAACATGCTGCCCAGAAGAAATCCCACTTCAACCAGTATCTGTTACACTTGCACCATTTTAAGATCAGGTTCTGCACTTGTAAAAGTACTCTCAATACAGAGAAGTCCTGTACAGTTCCTGACAGTTGCCCTGGACATGGAAGACATAGGGCGATCAATGTCCTACTGAGTAGCAGGGACTTGGAGGCACTGCTGGATGGGATGGTGTGCAAAGACATGGCATCTTCTTCTCCCAGAGCCAGCAATGGAGGTCATGACATCAGACTATGCCAGCCTAGTCCCAGGTTGTTACCTGGTTTAAATCAGTCTCAGCCCACTGGGGGAATGCACAATACTGTGGAAAAAGAATCAGTGAGCTTTCCCACTATGCCAGATAATTTCTTTATTCATTTATGGGATGTGGGTTTTTATTGCACATTCCTAATTGCCCAGGGGGCAGTTAAAAGCGGGTCACATTGCTGTGGGTCTGAAGTCACATGTAGGCCAGATAAAGTAAGGATGGCAGATTTCCTTGCTTACTGGTGTTAATGAATCATTAGCAATGCTTTTTTTTTCGTGAGAATCAGCAACAGTTTCATGGTCATCATGCGACTCTTAAGTCCAGATGTCTATTGAATTCAATTTCTATCATCTGCCACAATGGGATTAGATCCTGGGTCTCCAGAACTTTACCTAGGTCTCGGGACTAAAGGTTTAGCGATTATATCTCTGGGCTATCACCTCCCCTTAATTGTTACCAAATAACTGCTACCATCCTCTATCCCCGCTATTGTACCCACTTCCCACTAAGTCACATGCTCTACCAGACTCACTATTGTCGACAGCACCTTCCTTTACTTGCTGGCCCCCACCCGAATGCTTTGCACTGATACTCACTCCCTCAGCACACATCCTCACCTGAGCTAAAAGTTACAGCTATGCCACCTATTATCATCTATCTCTATACCTGTCTGTCTCACGGTCCAGGAGGAAAGCAGGAGAAAAACTAAGATGTGTTAAGGGCTGCCCAACATTCACCTCTTCACTACTTATAAGGAGATGATTCTGACTCTGACCATCTGAGTTGCTGACTGACCATGTCTCAGCCTGCACTGCTATTAGAAGGTGCCCTTGATTTATTATGCCAACACCCACTGAGCAAAGGCTTTCTCTCTTGACTTACTTGAGATCGGCTGACAACCTTGACAAGTTTCCTGAATTTGCACGAAACAGCATGGCATGGCAGAAGTAATATGAGCCTGGTATTTCTGGCTGAGGGCAAGGCATGCAAGCCTTGTGAGCTTCCAGACAAGGTAAAAGTGAGTGAGCACTATGGCAGCAAATGATGAGCCCAAATATGCAGCCTGGTCCAGTCAATGTGCTCAGTGCCTGTCTCTGAGTGTACAGTGTCCTTGCTACAGCATTACAATGATAGTTGCCATTGCAGCCTGAGGTAAGCACTGAAGTGTAGGCCTGAACCATAAGTGAATTGGAGATGTAGCATTAGGATTCCGAGTGGCTGGCACATATTGGATGTCAGTATCCATGGATATGGAGTATATGTGGTCCCATGCACATCGAGCATGTCTTTAGATGTTGATGTCTGGTGACTAGCTTGAAGGTCTTTTGGAGCAAGTGGCGAGCTGAATCACCAGGTAACCACTCTGATTTCCATATCGAGTTTTCTCAACATTTTGCTTGTACGACAAATTTGTTAAAATTGGAAGCTGGATATTAATGAGGAGAGTTGGGTCCTTAAAAAACATTTAACAAACACCAATCCCTCTTAATTGGCAACTCACCACTGCCCAAAAAAGGAAACTTGCCTTGTCGCTTGTCAAAATCATGCAAGTTGAATGTTTTTTGTAGCTGTGGCAGAGTGATTTACTTAACGAATTTGAAATCCATTGATGTTTTCCCAATAAATACGATACAGTTGCATTGGTTCAGGTTCAAGCCTGACCTGTTCCAGAGATGAGTCTCAATATGTCTGAGCAAGGTCGCTTAAACATATCGAAGAAACAGAATGAAATACTCCAGATACCAAGATCAGACTCGTAGGACTTCTTGGCCGAATCTGCCACAAATCTCACTCTTGTCCACATATTTCAGATCCCTATAAGGTTCAGTCAGTATTGTTTTTAAATAATTTTGAAAGCATTCACCACTACTCTGGTATATACAGATCACACTACATTTAAGTTTTATTGCACTTTTTAAAGTATTAAAATTACAGTATCTTTCATAATCAATATAAGCCATTAGCTGAACCTCGAAAGCCATTTTCCAATTAATTTTTCCTCCACATGACAAGAAAGATACATTGTTTATGCTTCAGCCGTTGAAAATCCGGATCATTTTCCAGCAGTGAAATTGTGGTGTCCCACAGCTACATTATTGATCACTAAATCACACAATATTTGCCTGTGGTAAGGACATTAATAAGTATATACATAAATTTTCAAATGCATTATGTGCAGAATTATTGTATGAGCAACATTCATTAAGAAATTTGTTTTGTATTTTTGAAGGATTAAGTATATTCCTTGCACTTCTCTCACAACTCATCACTGAAGAAAGAAGCTGTGGGAAATCTTTAGTAACAAAACTGAATAAATCAGAAAATAGCATAATAACTTCAAACCAGCATTTGTAAATCAGTTTCTCAGTTAATAATCCAATGTATGACTAGAATTATCTATTCCTTTTCTTATAGAGCAAGGAAAACTAATTTAAAAAGAAAACACAGTGAGGAAAATATGTACAGCAGTCTTCAAAAACATTGTTTGTAAAATGGGCTATACTGCTTCACTCTCCAGGCTATATGGGGAAAAGAAAAAAATTACTTGTGATACAGGCTAAAATGGTACACCTTCCAAACAGAGGGATAACAGGAGCAGGGTAAGAAGGCAGCAGGACGATACATTTTATTTGACACCTTGATCGCAATGCTGTTTCCATTGCCTACATCTCCATCTGCTCCATGGGTATTTTACAGGAGGATTACACTTGACCTACTTATCTAAAGCCCAACTAAGGCCTTAAAATAAGTAGCTCCTCCTATCACCATGAGGATTTTTATCCATAGTCTGGGAGACTGCACTCAAGTATCCAGGCTGCTAATAAAAACTGCTATGCTTTGTGACCACTCCAGTGTGGGGGTCAAGGGAAGGATAAGGTTGACTCCCGTAACTATACTGACTTTGTTCTAGGCTCCTGATTCCTCTTCAGTTGACTCACTGCGATCCTAGCAGGGTGGTCACAATTGCCAGGGGTGCTGCTGGAACAAGAGACAGACAGGAATTCTGCTTCTATCCTTCATCATCTTTCATTTCAAGGAGCAAGATGGCGCCAGATATGGTCGACTCCTTACAAGCTCCTGCGTGCAGATCTAAGTTTCCTATTTCCTACAGTCATTCTACACTCTTTAAACTTAATAACATGCTTTTAAAAATTACTAATAACTGTGTTTTTGTTTTTGCTGCTGTTTACCTCTTATTTACTATCTATGCTATTTAACTATGTGATCTGACTGTATTGCTTGCAAGACAAAGCTCTTCACTGTGCCTCGGTACACGTGACAATAAATTTAATTCAATGCAATTCAATTCAATAAAGGCTGGAACATTCACGGCCATCCTGACCCACCCAATAATTCAAAGTTGAACTCTGTTTTTCCAATTCTTCCCTACGGTTTCTCAAAGTAGCTTGCTCTGTTATAAATTCGCAAATTCTTTTTAATTTCACCTGGACATTTTTTCTGAAATGCTTCATATAATGTGTTTTAATGTATACTCCTTGTAAAGTGAAAACAAATTACAGTAGAGGTCACTGTGACCATTGCGAGCTACTTTTGTACAATGTAGAATTGCATCATCCAATTGGAGAACCTCCCATTGTTGGGCCATATCCTTGAGGAGGGCATGAAATGATTCATCATCTGACCATAGAACTGCCCTTGCCTATAACTCCGCTAGTGCTTTTTTTAGGGCAGTCTTCTATCTGTCTCACCATCTCTACTGGTGATCAAGTAAGTGCAGGCACCCAGCAAATCGTGGATATTGACTGATGGGGAAAAGCAATAATAACCAAGCTAGTTAAAAATTATCATATGGGTATGAATGTAGAATAATCAGGTCAATCATAATCAGCTTCAAAAGGCACAGAAGGCCCATGAAGCAGAGTGGTCTACTCTTACTATTTTTGTGTGCTCATATCTTTCGATGCTGAAAATGCCAACCCATATTTTCTTTTATCAAAGATATTTCCTGTTTTTTTTTTTATTTTGGTCATGAGAATACTGCAAAGGAATAAAAAATTAAAGTTTGAGCAAACTAATCAGGAATTACAGATTTGACTGGGTGCACTCTGTGTATCTACATGTCACACGCTGTACAGCTGGTTTGTAAGCTGAGGCTGGAAGTAATGTGGAACATGGAATAGTATTCATTGTTCCCTCTTAGTACAGTGCAAGAATTTCAATGTGGTAAAATTTTGGTATGTACAACTTTTAAATAAGTCGTCTTTCTGCTTACCTAAAAAGGCTACTGTGATAGACCATACTGATCATTTGCATTTGATCTTTAGCCAGAGGGAGAAGAAGCAAAGCTCTGTATCTTTCTCTCAAATAATATTGACTTCTGACCTCTTTCCCAAACCCGAACACCTCCTTTCCTCTAACCAGCACTTGCCAAGGATTTTGAATGCTCTTAACAACATAGCTGCTTAACTTTTTAGAACATAGAACAGTACAGCTCTTGGCCCTCGCTGTGGTGACGATCTTTTATCTTCCTCTAAGATCAAACTAACCTACATACCCTTCGTTTTACTATCATCCATGTGTCTATTGAAGAGTTTTCTTAAATACTTTCATTGATATTCTGTTGATGCATAAATTCATTATTTGATTTTGCTGACATTTTTCCATAGGTTCAATGGAAAATCCACTTGGATTGGATCAAGCAGGATAAATGATTACAAAAAAAAGTGCTCGTTTTTAATTGTGTTTGATATATGAAAACTTAATAGTACTGAAAAAATTCCTATACAACCCCAACCTAACATCCCAACTCCTACACTCAAAGATCTGAACAATGAAGACCAGCATGCCAAACACCTTCCTAACTATCCAAAATATATGTGATACAAACGTAAAAGAATTATGTACCTGAACTTGCGGGTCTCTCTGTTCTACAACTTCTAAGTTTTCCACTCTTTTTCAAATCCTTAAGCATTTTATATTTTAGATCTGAGTGTGAGCTTCCACCCACAGTGAGCTTACACAGTAAACCTCAGAAACATTGCTGTCTCTCTTTCTTTCCTATCTGCCTGTGAACTTCAAGAATATTGCCAGTTGAAGGACTTCTTTGACCCGTTCCCCTTTGCCACCCAGCTCCACGGTAAAATAAATGACATCAGCTTTGTAAAATGGTAGAAGTGCTTATTTAATATAACTTAGATTTCCAACATCATTTTATCTTGAAATTAAATGCATAGTTGAAGTATTGCTGTTAATGAATTATTCTTAACATTTTTATCTGACATTAAGGAATAACATTCTCAGTACAGATTCATAAAAACATAGCAGGAGTAGGCTATTTGGCCCTTTGAGCCTCTTCTACCATTCAGTGTGATCATAGCTAATCATCCAACTCAGTAACCTGTTTTAGCGTTTGCTTCATACCTTTTGATCCTTTTAGTCCTAAGAAATATCTCTATTGTCTTCTCAAAAACTTTCAATGTTTTGGACTCAACCACTTTCTGTAGCAAATAATTTCATGGGCTCAGCATTCTCTCGGTGAAGAAATTTCTCCTCATCTCATTTCTGAATGGCCTGCTCTATTTCTTTAAACCGTGACACCTGCTTCTGTATTTGTTTGTCACCAAGAACATTCTTCCTGATTTACCCTTTCCAGTCATGTTAGAATTTTATAGGTTTCTTTAAGATCTGCCCCCATTCTTTTAAACTGTGGATGCTGGAAATCTGAAACATAAACAGAAATTGCTGGAGAAACTCAGCAGGTCTGGCAGCATCTGGGGATAAAAAGCAAAATTAATGTTTTGCGTCCTGTGGCCCTTCTTCAGAACTTCCCAGAAATCAGTAAGGTAAACGTTTGTTGTACTCAAAGTTTGTGAGAAGATTTGTAGCTCAGGTGCTCGCTGTTGTGGTTCTGTTCGCCGAGCTGGGAACTACAACCACAGGGACACCAAGACAGCAGACTTCCTAGCAGCACTAGAATGCACACTCAGGAACAATGGACTGACAGAAGAGACACAACAAACAGTGAGACATAGTATCGTACCTCTGCTAACAAGGAAAAGACAAACACATAACCTCAACACCAAGGAGAGGGAAGCACTAAAATCACTAAGAAACGATAAGAACATCATCATACTACCAGCAGACAAAGGCAGAATGATGGTTATCCTGGACAAAGCAGACTACATCCAAAAAGTGCAACAGCTACTTGAAGATACCAACACCTACCAAAAGAGGGAGTTTGACCCCACCCCACAGCTCACCAATAGGACAAACAACACACTGAGGAACCTACAAAAAAAGGACAGATAACCAGGTTTGACCTACAAAGAATGAAACCTGAAAGCGACAACACCCCCAGATTCTATGGACTACCTAAAGTTATGCAACACAAATTCCCAGCTCGGTGAACAGTTTGTTGTACTCGCTCCAGAGCTAGGATACTCTTCCTCAGGTAAGGTGATCAAATCTACACACAATATTCCAGGAATGGGTCACAACAAGGCTCTGTGCAATTACAGCAAGACTTCCCTGCTCCTGTACTCAAATCCTATTTCTATTAAGGCCAAGAAAGCATTTGCGGTATTTTCTGCCTGCTGCACAAGCATGCTTAATTTCAGTGACTGGTGTACAAGGACTCCTAGCTGTCATTGCACCACTTTGCTTCCTAATCTATCACCATTCAGAGAAGAATCTGCTTTCCTGCTTTTGCTACCAAAGAGGATAACCTCACAGTTATCCACGTTATACTTAATCTGCCATGCATTTGCCCACTCACTCAATTTGTCCAAATTACAATGACACATCAGTGCATCCCCTTCACAGTTCACATTCCCATGCAGCTTTATGTTGCTTGCCAACCTGGAGATATTATATTTAGTTCCCTCATCTAAATAATTTAGATATACACACATTATATATATATAGTGCATAGCTGGGGTCCAAGCACTGATCCCTGCAGCACCCCACTAATCATTGGCTGTCTTTCAGAAAAAGAGCCATTTATTCTTTATTCTCTGTAAATTGTCTGCCGTCTATTTCTCCATTCATGTCAGTACACTATTCTGAATCGTGTGTACTTTAATTTTGCACGCTAATTTCTTGTGTGGGACTTTATTGAAAGCCTTCCAAAATTTCAAGTAAACCACATCCACAGGGTCCGTTGATCAACCATGACTAGTTACATTCTTGAGAAGTTCCAGTAGATTTGTCAAGCCTTATTTCCCTTTTGTAAATTGATACTGACTCTGTCCAATCCTGTCATTGTTTGTCCAAATGCTTTGCTATTAAATCTTTCATAGAGGGCAGTAGTTATGTCCCTATCTCTGAGCCAGGAGACCTAGGTTTAAGTCTCGCCTGTTCATGAGGTATGTTATAACACTTCTGCACAGGTGATTTAAAAAGGAAATATTTTATAATCAACAGCAGCATTTTCCTTCCTTCCAGTGCCAGAATAATTGGCCTATAACTCCCCATAGTGAAGTTACATTAGCTATCCTCCAATCCATAAGAACTGTTCCAGAGTTTATAGAATTTTGAAAGATGACCTTGAAAGATGCCCATTAATGCAAAACTTCCTCTACTATTGGTTTACATCATCTTGTGCTTTCCCAATAAAATAACCTGGTCCCGCCTCAGGCGACTGACTTTGTGGAGTTTACACATTCTCCCCGTGTCTGCGTGGGTTTCCTCCGGGTGCTCCGGTTTCCTCCCACAGTCCAAAAATGTGCAGGTTAGGTGAATTGGCCATGCTAAATTGCCTGTAGTATTAGGTGAAGGGGTAAATGTAGGGGAATGGTCTGGGTGGGTTGCGCTTCGGCCGGTCGGTGTGGACTTGTTGGGCTGAAGGGTCTGTTTCCACACTGTAAGTAATCTAATCTAATCTTTAACAATGACTTCATGGGGGGTGCCTTGACTACAGAATTCAGAATAGATCACATGACCCCATTTATTTCTCCATTTGCCCTCTTATTAAGCAAAACCTATAAAACATGAAAATCTTATAAAATAAAAAAATTCTAACTAAAACAGAGTTATCAGTTCAAGTAAATGATCTCTCATCATAACAATGACCTTTAGAGATATACGGGGAACCTCGATTATCTGAACGAGATGGGCGGGCACGATTTCATTTGGATAATCGATTACTTAGTTAATCGATTAAATGCCTTTCCTCTGGGGCTCGGAGTTTTTAAAGTCTGCTCCCCGTTCAGGAGACTGCAGAAGCATGCAGCATGCGAAACCCCATCCCCAACAACAACCCCCCCCCCACCCCCCCAAACTCCTTCCAACATTGCACACCCCCCAACCCGGTCCATCGTACCACCCACCCCTCCTACCCCAGCCCCCAGCACAAAGTGTGCGAACCCCTGACCCCAATACTGCCCCCCACCCCCCCCAGAACCCTGTCCAACCCCGCCCCCTGGCCCCCAACCCCATTCAACACCGCCCCCCGCCCCCAATCATGTTAGATTCTCTCTTGTTGGTAACAGTTTTTTCTTGGCACTTGCATGGCGCAAATGTTACTTGTCAGGCCAGGTCTGGATATTTGCCAAGTCTGACTGCATTTGGCCATAGACAGCTCCAGATTTGATCTCAAGTCCTGAGAGCACTACCTAAGTATCTTGTCTGCTAATGCAGTGAGAATGGGACTGCACCATAGCCTCCCACAACAAACATGAATATTGACAACATGAATAACATTTATAGCAGACTCTCTCACAATTAATTGGTGTGATGAGGTATGGGCCGTGGTGACAAACAGATGTTGTGCTCTGATCTTGAGTGAATCCTTTCAAACTACAAAATATAATTATCAATAGCTCAGCCCACAGCTAAAGTTGGATGAACATTTTTTCCAAATTTTTTCCAAATATTTATTCTTTGCTTTATGTAATGTAACTTAATAAAACATGCTTTCAGAATTGTAAATATTAAGTGAATGTAATAGAGATAACAATGTGGTGACATGACATTGTATTGCATGGTACAATAGAAGATGTTGTATCACAGAATCCCTACAGGTTAGAAACAGGCCATTCAGCTCATCGTGTCCAAATCAACTCACTGAAGAGAATCTCAACCATTCACACCCCCTTACGCTATTCCTCTAACCCTGTATTTCTCATGGCTAATCCACTTAAACTGCCCATCCCTGGACACTATGGGCAATTTAGCATTGCCGTTCCACCTAACCTGCACGTCTTTGGACTTTGCTAAGACACTGAGATGTGGAGGAAATCCTACCAGACCAGAGGAGAATGTGCAAACTCCATACAGACAGATGCCCAACGTTGGTATCAAACTTGGGTTCCTGGCACTGTGAGGCAACGAGACTAACCACTGAGCAACCATGCCACCCATCAGAACACAATCTTTGCTACTATAGTATAACTGAAAACATGTATGATATAAAAACATGAATAAATTATGTACCGGCCATGCTGATGTTAATTAAGAAAGATGATTTTTTTAATGCCCTTTGATAAATCTTTTATCTAAATTCTGGAATTTCTCTTAAAGATGTCAGGTTTGCACCCAAGCATATTGTCAGAAAACAATGTTTATCAGCAGAAGTGATTATTTTAGTCAGTAGTCAATTTTAGATTGTTGATCAAGTTACATATATATTTATATAATTAAACTGGAAACAGCGCAATCAAACTTGATGTATGATGTATGTTTTCTGTGTTTCATCTTTCACCTAGTTTGAATCATTTCAAATTAGTCTTTCTGTTGTTACAGCACATTGCAAACAATTCACATTTTATATCTTGTCACCCTTGTAATCCTCAGCAGCAGCAAAATTATTATGAACCATTGCTGCGAGATGGAAAGCGCTTTCCACTTGCTTTTAGTTTTCAATCAAAAGCACTTAAGTGTTGGCACTCAGTTCTTCATCTAGTCCATATCCATCTTAAATGCCAAGATTTTGCTGAGCTTATCATCTTCTGACTTGCAGCAAAGTCCATTTGCCGACTACAAGTATTCTTGTTAACCTTCATAAGTTCCTTGTCCAGCAATACCTCAAATTTAAAATTCTCATACCTATGTTCAAATCTGTCCATGGCTCTGACCCTACTTCTCTTTATAGCTTTGCTCTGCCATTCAACCTTTTAGGAGCAGTCTGTTTCTCTGTGCTCTTCTACTTCCCCAATTGCTATCACTCATCAATTGTCAGTTATGTCTTCAGCTATCCAGGTTCTATGCTTAAGCTTACTTTCCCTAAATATCTCTGTCCTCACTTGTCTCTCCAATAAGACATTCCTTTAAAGCTATCTTTGACAGTAAATCATATTTTGTCTCATAATACCGATAAAATGGCTTGAGACCTTTTAATACACTATAGTCTATTTACTTTGCCACTCTATCACTAATATCTTTGTCAGTATACTACTTCTCAATAATAAGATTAAGGCCTTGTAATTAGCAGGTTCAATGCCTGTCAAATTTTCGCTTTGTTGGCATATGTCATCTGCTCAGTTCTGATTTCTAACCCAATTCCTGATTAACAGCCTAATTTTAGATTTTAAAGCAAACTTATCTTTTTCCCCAAGTATTTTCCCAAATCCTGGACGTAGGTTTACTCACTGAGCTGGAAGATTCATTTTCAAATGTTTCATCATCATACAAGGTAACTTCATCAGTGAGCCTCCCAATGAAGCACTGGTGTATGACCCACTTTCTATTTATGTGTTTGCGTTTCCTTGGGTTGGTGATGCCATTTCCTGTGGTGATGTCATTTCATATGGTGATGTCATTTCATGTTCTTTTTCTCAGGGGGTGGTAAATGGGATCCAAGTCAATGTGTTTATTGATAGAGTTCTAAACACATAAATAGAAAGCAGGCCATGCAACCAGTACTTCATCCAGAGGCTCCCTGATTATGTTACCTAATATGGTAATGAAATGTCTGAAAATAAGCCTTCCAGTTCAGTGAACAAACCTACATCCAGAACTTCAACCTGAGCTACAAATTTTCTCAAAATGTCCTCAAAATATCAGGCTGAGTGGTTTGCATTCAACTAGAAACATTTCATACCATGAAATATCTTTCCAATTAATGTCAGATTTTATAGAAACTCAGTTGCTTCAGACATTCATGTGCTTTTTTGAAATCCAAGTTACTATTGTAGAACTTTCTCAATCATTGTATACACTTTTGGAATACTGCATTCAATTATGGTCTTCAGTAAGGTGTTCAACAAGTTTCCTTACGGATGACTGGTTATCAAGGTTGGATCAATGGAATACTGGGACAATTAGCTATCTGGATACAGAACTGGCTTGAAGGTAGAAGAAGAGGTGGGGTGCGCAGTTGGTGGAGGGTTGTTTTTCAGACTGGAGGCCTATGCCCACTGATGTGCACAAGGATCAGTACTGGGTCACTGCTTTTTCATTTATATAAATGATTTGGATGTGAACTTAGGATGTATAATTAATAAGTTTGTATGACACCAAAATTGGAGGTATACTGAACAGCAAAGAAGGTTAACTCAGAGTGCAATGGGATCTTGATCAGATGGACCAATGGCTGAGGAGCGGCAGATGGAGTTTAATTTAGATAAATGTGCGGTGCTGCATTTTGGAAAAGCAAATCAGAGCAGGACTTATACACGTAATTGTAAGGTCCTAGGGAGTATTGCTGAATGCAAAGACCGTGGAATGCAGGTTCATAGTTCCTTGAAAGTGGAGTTGCTGGTAAATAGGATAGTGAAGAAAGTGTTTGATATGCTTGCCTTTATTGGTCAGAGCATTTAATATAGGAGTTGAGAGGTCATGTTGTGGCTGTACAGGACATTGGTTAGCCTAATTTTGGAATATTGTGTGCAATTCTGGTTTCCCTCCTATAGGAAGGATGTTGTGAAACTTGAATGGGTTCAGAAAACATTTACAAGCATATTGCTGGGTTGAAGGGTTTAAGCTATATGACGAGGCTGAATAGGCTGGGGCTGTTTTCCCTAGAATGTTGGACGTTGATTGGGTGACTTTATAAAGGTTTATAAAATCATGAGGAGAAAACATAGGGTGAATAGCCAAGGCCTTTTCCCAGAATAGGGCATCCAAAACTAGGGGCAGAGGTTTAAGGTGAGAGGGGAAGGATTTAAAAGGGACCTAAGGGGCAACCTTTTCATGTGGAGGATGGTGCGTGCGCAGAACAAGGTGCCAGAGGATGTGGTGTAGGCATTTGGATGGGTACATGAATAGGAAAGGTTTAGAGGGATATGGGCAAAAGGCTTGCAAATGGGACTAGATTTATTTTGGATATCTGGTCCACATGGAAGAGTTGGTCCGAAGGGTCTGTTTCCGTGTTGTATAACTCTAAACACAAAACTGATGGAATATCTTCTCCCCAGGTGCATTTCTAAACCAGATTATTACTAACAGAATAAAAAAAAGTATTAAGCAGTAAAAACTGAATTTCAACTTCGGAAATATTGTAATGATCTCTTCATTACTGAACATTGTTAATAATGTATTTTAAAATTTGAGAGGAATTTTATAGAAATTCAAATTCCTCGGCAGTTTTCAAACATTATGACAACTTCAGGATGGACAGAAAATGTAGAAAATTCTTTTTGATCAGCAAATGGTAAAGGAGTTTTTATAGTTTTAGATTTAACCTTCCATGGATAGATTCAATCAATTCTTTATTGAGTCAAATACAAGAAGGGCTTTCAAGAATACTTTGTCTAATGTTTTAAGAAAAGCTATCACACATTGACTCTCACAACTGATCGATGAATATGTCTAAGTGGTAAGCAATTAAATTTGTTTGCATCTCAAGTAATTTCACTCAAGCATGGTTTATCTGATCAAACAAATGTTTTGATATGTAACATAACTCTAAAGTTGATTAATTTCTTGGCTTGGAACAAATGATTAACTTCGAGGTTTGGGAACTTGCCAATCATCACAATGGTCTGAACATATAATCAGAGCACAATTAATTTAATGTTGGTTTGAAGCTAAAATGCTTTGTGGCATATGAAAACTATTTAGGGAATACAGCAGCAATGAAATGCAGTTGTCTAGATATCTATAGAAAGATTATTAAAGAACATTCAGCATTTCAGGCAGCATGTGTGGAAAGATGGAATGTTATTGTTTCAAACTGCTCAGCTATCATCAGAACAGAAGGTAGGTAGGAATATACATTTTTAAGGTGGGAGGAGTGATGACAAAGAACAAAATGGAAGATCCATGAATAGGTGAAAGGCAGGAGAAATTAACTAACAAAGGTGAGGCAAACACCAAAGAATGAAATGCATAACATGAAAGGACCAAGGTCATGTACAGCTGAGATGTGATATGGAGGTGCCAGTGTTGGACTGGGGTGGACAAAGTCAGAAGTCACATGACACCTTCGTTAGATGCAGGTTGCACTCTGAAAACTTGTGTGATTTTAAATAAACCTGTTAGACTATAACCTTGTGTTGTGTGACTTCCAGCTAAGGTGTGAATGACTACAGAGCAGCTAACAGGCAGGTGGGTCTAGTTTAATTTGGGAACACGATCGGCATGGATTAGTTGAACCGATTGGTATGACTCGATGACTGTGATCTAACTGAATGCAACATAAAGGGATAAAATAATAAGCCAATAAAAAAAACACAATCTAAAGTTTTTGATCTCAATATCAGGTCCAGAAGGCTATAAAGAGTTGTGACAAAAGATATCAGGTTGTTCCATGTGCTGGCATTTCCTGCAACCTTGAGAGAAGCAACACCTATTCCTTTCCCCTGTCTCTTCTTACCGTAAAAAGTCCCAAACACTCCTTTTACAACTTGCACCTCCTTCAATTCAGCATTCTGTATTTGCTGTTCATGATTTACTTCCTTCTACATTGAGAAGACCAAACACAGGCTGGTGATTTATTTGCACAACACCTCCACTCAGTCTGCATGTATGTCTTTGAGTTTCCAATCGCCTGTCATTTTAATTCTCCATTACACTCCCATTCTGGCCTTTCTGTCTTGGACAGCTCCAATGTTCTGATGACACTCAATACAGATTCAAGGAACAATGTTTGCACTTTAACATCTTGGAATTTTCTGGACTCAGTACTGAGATCAGCAAGTTTGATCATAACACTTTTCTCTGACTTTTTGTGATTTAAAAAACATCCTTATACTTATTGCCCCTCTTTTTGTGTGTTGTATCATTAAAAAAAACTCTGATTAATCTTTCTGGAATTTAACCCTACCACAGATCTTCCCTGTTGTTCTTTCTGGTCCATTTCTACTTCTCATGATTTAACATCAACACAGAAGGAAGGTGACAATGAAATCATCAACCTAAAATCTTAACTACTTCGTTTCTCTTCAGGGATTCTGTCAGAATCTGCTGCTTGTTACCAGCACTTCCTGTTTTTATTTCAAATTTCCAGCATCAGCAATATTTTTGATTTGCATATTTATGGAAACCATACTAAATTTTATTATAAATATAGTGCTTCATTATTCCCCACACACACACACAGTTGAATTCTTTTGAGACAGGTATCATGCAAAATGCAGAAGGTTAATGTTTCTCAGTTAAGATTTTTTCAACTGATTAGGAATGAAATGAAAATGATTTTATTCTAATAAATGATCACTCAGTAAAATGCAATCACTATGAAATAAAATATTTAAATCCAGAGAATTGTTCCAAACAGAAAAGAGAAACTTCAATGGACAATCTGTTTACACTTAATATAAAAGATAGTTATTAACTCAATATATGAGGCAGTGTGCTGGATGAAACAAAAATGAATAAAAACAGAATTTTATATTAGGGCTGGTGGTGGCTAAGTAATTTCCTGCTTCAGTTCAGCATATTTGCCTTTCAGCAGTCTCTGAGTCATTTTTGAGGGGGTGGAAGATGAGATGAATTATCATTCATAAACAGCAGATTGTCACTTGAACCAATGAAGATGCTCCTCTCTTGAATATAGATAGACCCCCCTCCATTGAGCAAGATATGCTAGATAAGGATCTGGCTTCCCATTGCTGAGCCAGAAGTCCAATTCTCTGTTTCACTACTAAAGCATCGCAGCGACCCCGATCCTCACAACCGACTGAGAAATAGCCTCAAGCCTGCCTTTAATATTAGGGTTCACCCCTTCACAAGAGTGGTCTAGCAGATGTGCCCATTTTAATGCATGCCACAGTCTTTCATGCTGCTCACTGTTTCCCAGAAATGCATACTTTTATATGCTCTCACACACTCACATGTGATCACATCAACAGACTACAGTCCTTTAAATACTGGACAGTGTCTTACTCCTCCCCCTCCCAACCTTTAGGACCCTGCCCAGCATCCTTTATTGGATGTGCCCTCTGATCATTCTTTGATCTTTGCATTAAAACTGGGGCACATACGTCATGTCAATTTTATGCATGATCAGAGCACCAATATAACTGTGATCAAAAACAAAAACAGAAAATGCTGGAAAAGCTCAGCAGCATCTGTGGAGAGGATTCACAGTTAACAGTTCGGGTCGAGTGATGCAGAACGCAGAAATAATTGTGATGTTGGGATCATGATTCAAGATCATAAATTCCATCCATGTTAGAAGCATACTTACCAGTAGTTTCCCACTTTCCAAAAACATAGATTTACCTTTCTACTTGTCAATAAAATTCTGACCATTTTTCCAAAAACCTTTTGGAAGTTTAATTTTGACTACATGATGCTTGTGTTTAAATCAGTAGAACTACAAAATGTGACATGATTTGCAAGGGTGTGTTTGAATCCTTGCTTGGTGGTACTATATCAGATTATTAAATGGTATGATGAACAGTAATTGTACTGTGTAATCAGAATTTAATTAATGACATGCATGGTAGAAGGGAAAACACAAGCAAATTTTAATTAAGAAATGGATGCAGCCCAAATGTAGACCTGAGATAAATCCCCAAAATTCATGATAAATTGGAAACCTTATGTTTTCCTGCCTATTTGCAGATTGCACCAAGGTGGGTTTGGAGCTGAGTGAGGAACTCTTTGTACTTGTCAAAAATATAATTAAAATTTTCACATAGTTAAGTTTCTGAAAGTGTGCCAATACTTCGAGCCTTCTTTTCCCTACCAGGATCAATATGGGAAGTGGGAGTCAAAAAGTGTGCTGGAAAAGCACAGCAGGTCAGGCAGCATCCAAGGAGCAGGAAAGTTGACATTTTGGGCATAAGTCATTCATCAGGAATGTTGGGGGTGGAGGCAGGGAGGAATGGGGGTTGAGACACATAGGAGGGCGGGGGTGGGGATGGGGAGGGAGGTAGCTGGGAAAAGGATGGGTGGGGGTGATGGTAATTGGTCGGTGGGGAGGGTGGAGTGGATAGGTGGGAAGGAGGATGGACAGGTGGGACAGGTCAAGAGGGAAGTGTGAGTTGGAGGATTGGATCTGGGATGAGGTGGGGTAGGGGAGATTTGGAAACTAGTGGAAATCTCTGCTTCCTCCGCATCATCCCAGATCCTACCCTCCAACTCGACACCGCCCTCTTAACTTATCCCACCTGTCCATCTTCTCTCCCTCCTATCTGCTCCACGCTCCCCTTCGACCTATCATAATCACCCTCCCATCTGCATCTACCTGTCACCTTTCCAGCTCCCTTCCCCCCAGCTCCACTCCCACTATCAGCCCCCTTCCCTCCCCCCATATTCCTGATGAAGGACTTATGCCCAAAATGTCAACTCTCTCGCGCCTCGGATGCTGCCTGACCTGCTGTACTTTTCCATTTCCATGTTTTTCGACTCTGTCTCTCCAGCATCTGCAGTCCTCACTTTTTCTCTTTATGGGAAATGTTATTGAGTTTTGAGAAGATTTGTAGCTCATGTTGAGGTTCTGGATGTAGGTTTGCTCGCTGAGCTGGGAGGTTCATTTCCAAACGTTTCATCACCCTACTGGGTAACATCTTCAGTGGGCCTCAGGCAAAGCAGTGTACATGATTTCTGCTTTCTATTTATTTGTTTGGGTTTCTTTAGGTTGGTGGTGTCATTTCCTGTGGTGATGTCATTTCTGGTTCTCTTTCTCAGGGGGTGGTAGATGGGGAGACAATAATGTGAAGTGATATTTTCACAAAGTTATTGTGCTAGAGATAGTATAAAAGCTGAAGTCACCAAGCCATGGTTATCCCACAATAATAGGTTGATCCTTTTTATATTCTTTATTCATTCATATCATGTGGTGTCACTGGAACACCAACCTTTATGTCTCATTCATAACTGCTCTGGTAGTGAGCTGCCTTCTTGAATGGCTGCAATCCATGTGGTTTAAGGATACTGACAGTGGTCTTAAAGATGGAACTCCAGGACATTGACACAGTCTCCCTGAAGGAATAGCAATGTAATTCCAAGTCAAAATTGTGATTGGCTTGGAAAAGAAGTTGAAGATTACAGATTTTCCATGCATCGACTGCCCTTGCCCTTCTCGGTTATGGAGGTCACAGGTTTGGAAGGAGTTTCAGTAAGTTACTGTAGTGCACCATATATGTGGTACTCATTTCTGATGAAGGGCTTCTGCCCAAAACATCGACTCTCCTACTCCTTGGATGCTGCCTGACCTGCTGTGCTTTTCCAGCGCCACCCTTTTCGACTCAGACTGCTGCTACTGTGTGATGGGGTTGGAGGGAGTGAATGTTGGAAGTGAAAGCCCATGGAGCTCATCAAGTAGACTGCTTTCTTCTGAGTGTTGTTAGAATTGCCGCCATTGAGTTGTACAGCATGGAAACAGGCCCTTCAGACCATTGCATCCGTGCCAACAAGATAACCCAAACTGAGCTAATCCCACTTGGCCCATATCCCTCTAAACCCTTCCTATTCATATACCCATCCAGATGCCTTTTAAATGTTGTAATTGTACCAGCCTCCACCACTTTCTCTGGCAGCTCGTTCCATACATGCACCACCTTCTGCATGAAAAAGTTGCCCCTCAGGTCCCTTTTAAATCTTTTCCCTTTTGACCTCTAGTTTTAGATTCCCCTATCCTGGGGAAAAGACCCTGGCTATTCACCCTATCCACACTCCTAAACCTCTATAAGGGGTCACCCCTCAGCCTCCAATGGCCAGGGAAATGGTCATTTCATGACTCCTGTGTGGTGCAAGGATCACAACATTAAATGTCAACTTCAACAATGCATTTCAAATGCCTTTTGGCATATGTTAACCATCATCCTCCCTTTCTTGCAGTCAGCCTTTACTGCAGCTTGAGAGAACCTTTGGCAACAGGGGCTTGGATATCAGAAGGAGACAGACGAGTCGCACCAGCATCACCAACAGCTGCCCTCTCCTCTGCCACATGCTCCTACACAGTGTAAATGTCCTTGTTCTGTCACTGATGGTTGTTTTTGAATGCCTGATTATCTTGATATCTTGGAATAAGAACATTTAAATCACATATATACGCATATTGAAAAGTCTTAATTTAGTGGGCTGAATTATCTTCCACTATCGTCCCCAAAATTTTATGAGTCAATAACTGAAATAGCAAGAAATAGTTGAAGCCTTTGTCCATTCTTTGAAATATCCTGGATTTTCTTCTCCCCAGGAGAGCAAACCCTTCCCCACTCATTGCTCCTAAATATTTAGTGAGATGTAGGCTGGTGGGTGTGGGACACAGCCCAGCTTCACATCCCAGTTTCACCCAAATAGTGTCATTCCTAAAAGTACAATTGAGCTCTCATTTACTGATCTATGCAGGCTTTGACCTCACCTGAGGCTAAATTGGCTGCAGATCCTACAATCTTCCGGTCACTTCTCCCCCTTTTGCTCAATGGCAATCATTGTTCTTCTCTTGGTGGCATGAATCCTGCTGGCAGCATGCAAAGCATGAAGATTGAATTTCATTCCAGGCTTGTAGTAGCATCAGACAGTCAGGCTAAGGATTTGATTCATTGGAACATAATCACAAGAGAAACATCCTGCCCAATATCTTTTAATTCTTCTGCGCATACTTCACCAGATTTTATAACCTTGAGATGTATTGTAAGTGAGTTTAGTTCCACTATTTTTCAGAAAATGTTGTGCTTATCAAAGTGTTCTTCTTTATCACTGGGGATTGAAAGCATCAAGTACTCCCAAATCAGGTATACTGCAGCCAGCTGTAAAATGGCTTGCATTCAGCATCAAGATGTGAAGAGTGCTGCATGCTCTGAACAGTCATACCAAAGTGCATACAACAGCAATCCATGCTATTTTTATTTTCATGAAGATGCTTGCCCAGTACCTGGCTGAGACTGCCCAAACTAAACTAATACATGACAGTGTGGAAAAGATCTGGCATTTAGATCATGCCTAGTTTTGAGTGCCTGATGAAACTTACAGCAAACAATATGGAGTTGGACTATTGGCTTCATTTGGCTAAGATGAGTGTGCAACAGATTCCAGTCACAGATCTAACGCCAGTTCAGCAGTCCTAGGAATAATAAACATCAATTGACTAAAACATTGGCTGAGTTGATAGCAGAGTCCAGGAGGATGCTAATTTTGTGCTTAAAAAATATAAAAAGCATTTTGATTTTGCAATAAAAAAGCCAGTATCAAATCTATGCAAGTTGTCCTCCCCACAGAGCTTCCTTCAGCCCCCTCTGTGTCCTTTCATGGGGTTAGAGCCCTTCTTTACATATTCAAGGGACCTAATGCCTGAAGTTCCTTTAGCAAAATGATCATCTTAGGGAATTGCCACGTTGAAACCTCTGTCCCAGAAGTGTTGTTGTGATTTTTAATCAGGGTCTTTTGTAAATATGTACTATTCTAAATAGCTGTATTGAGTTTCTTAATGAATTAAACAATGCCACAGGAAGTTTCTAGTTTTAGTCAGAAGACAGCTCTGTGAAAAAAGTGTTGGTCAGTCTTCCAAATGGTAATAACCTTTATAAAATGTATTCGGCAATAAACTCATGATAGTGTTGAGTTACAATCTACACTCAACTAACAATTGTGGTAACCTAAATCCCCCCCAAAATATCCCATCAACCCCAATCACCTGACTGTCACCAAACCACTTGACTACCTTCTGACCACCTGATGACCTCCATCCATCTGAATACCCCTCAACCACTCAACTGTTGCACAGACTATATCCAACCAATGGGTGATACCCAACAAACCTCAGTACATCTCTGATCAGGTCCTGACTATCTTCTAACCATTCTATTACCCTCTGCTGACACAACTATCTACTTACCCATCTCACCTATCTGACCGCTAATGCACCTACACATCTCACACCTATCTACCCCACACTTAACCTATTCATTCACCTACTCATCTCATCATTTCACACATACTAATTCATTAACACATGGGAAAGCTTTCGTTTGACCTTTTAACCATATCAAGGTGAACTGGCAGTTTACTGTCTGTTATCATTAGACAGCAGTTCTAATGTTGATAAGAAGGGTTTTGAACCAGTGTATAGCTAACAGTTATACAAATTTGTATGTTGGTTTACATATAGAGGAGACAGTAGCTCAATTTTATCACCTCATCAAAAAGGTAAAATTCATGTTCAGCATAAATGTTTAGGTCCCGTGAGCTTTCAATTACATTTGATTGATGTTGGAAATTATCTACAATGAAATATTCTTCTGAATGGGTTTATAGAAGAATTTCTTGGCATTTCCATTCATGCAGAAAGAGGTTTTCTCTGGTAATCCTACATTAATGCAAGAAACTTTTGTGCTCACTTTCAGATTGGTGCGTGTCAATATGATGGCTTTAAGAGGTGTATTTTATTTTTTTTTTATTTAATGAATAAAAGTTGAGACAGAGGTGACAGAAGCACCCACAGAAGCAGAATATTTAGTTTTAGCTTTCAGTAGTTGCTGGATATAGAAGCTCTTATTCCTCTCTCTGTTGCAGCTAAAAGCTGAGGTTCTCTTCTTATTGCTAGAATTGCATGAGAGACAATCTATTTTACTGAATTTGCCTTTGCCAAGGATGTGTTTGTGAGATGTTAATATTTTGGAACAGTTAATTAGTAGTAGTTAATATATATTATTTTGTTAAGTATGTTGATTGAGCTACAGTTAAGCCAATTATTTTATTTTTATTTTGTCTGTATTTTAACTGTAGTGTAAAAATAAAGTGTGTTTTGATTTAATTGAATAGCTTGACCAATTGAATTGCATCTGGAATGCATCGCCTTACACTGACCTTTAAAATAAGAAAACGTTTGAGTCTGGGCTATATTTTTAATATATTTTGGAGTGTTTGGTCAGGTCCATAACAGATGAATCCTATCCTTTATTCAGCTGTGAAAAGAGGCCAAGTTTCATAAAACTATTTGTTATCAGACCAACATTTATTTCCTGCAATGATTGGATTTAATTTTTTTTCTTTTTTTTAGTGAACGCAGGAGAAAAGTGCTAACTAAAGTCAGTTTTATGAATAGAAATTTGATTTTCACAATGTTGGTCATTGATCATTAAAGTCCTATTAAAAAAGAACTGAGCACATTCCAAAATTGGCTGCTGTTTGGCACCTTGAGCAAGTAGGAGCATGATACTACCTTCCTGTCCTTCTGGAGTGTTAATCAAGGAGGAGGAGGTTACATTTTCAAGATGCTTTGAGACAGCAGGTTTATCGCCAGTACTTCGCCTACCAAATGTGCCTCAGATTGCCAACTGTTCAGTGTGATATATTATTTTTCTCATGTTTTCTCCTCTTAACTGTCTCATGCACAGTAGTTGTGTTGCTTCAAATAATATTTCATTCTTTGAGAGATATGTTAGCCATACAGATTAAATAAACTATTGTAGGACAACAGAAAACTCCTTATTTTGCACCTTTTTTGTGAGCTCTCCATATTTATCATCTAATGATTATTATTTACACAGGAAATAGGAGCAGAAATAGATCTTATGGTCCATTGAGCATGTTTCGCCATTCAGTACACAATAGCTGACCTTGAGCTTACCCACCCACTTCCCGTATTTCTTTGGTTTCCTGAAAGATCCAAAATCTGTCCATCCCTAATAAGAAGTGAACGTTTTCATAGTCCTGACTTTCACAGACAATCAAGCAAATATTTCACCATCATGGCTAATTCATGTCAATTCCACATCGTGGATACTTATTGTAGTGTTTGTTTCTTCTTTTGGGATGATAAAACACAATTTAATTCTGTCTGATTTTGCAACTATGGATTAAACAGTCAGATATATACTATGCACTTTAAGGAATTCATAACAAAAGCCACGTGAACAAAAAATGCCACAGATTGTGAAAGTCATTGGTAATATGTTGTAGCTCTCATTTACTAACAATGTTGCAGTAACATAATAGCTCAAAAGTCCTGTCAAAATAATATTGAGAATAATTGTTCTTACTGTAGTTTTTATGCAAATACTAAATCAAGCCACAGAAATTGAGCAGTGGCTGTCTGTGTCATTCTGTTTTTAGTTTCATAAAACTGGTATCATGCTGGCTGCTGCCAATTCAAATGCATTCAATGGTGTGAATTCCTGTACTTACATGGTAGGAGAACAACAACTGGAAGCTGTCATTCCACTTCAAGTCTAAGAACCTTTTTAACAATGTGATCATTATTATTTACTACCAGTTAACTTCCTTGGTATCAAAAATTAATTGTTACAGTTTTGGAATCTCATTCTTTTTAATTGTGTTTGGAGATTTTCTTTTAATCAATCTTTCTAAAACATGTTTTATCTTTGTTTATTTTCTTACTCAGTGCAGTCTTTTAAAAATTTCTCTGGCTTTATTTTATTTTTGATTGAATTAATCAATTCTAGTTGATACCTACTTGTTCAGATCTTGCGCTGTCCATTCCTTAAACCTTGAATCTAACTGGTTAGAGAGAGACTGTATGATCCTAGATGCCATTCAGAGGGAGCTGTACTGTTTCCACTTGCATGTCCAGAAACTAACCATGCAAAATATTTTGGGCCATGCATTGACAATTGGATTTCTTTAATCTGTTTCTTCAAAATGTTGAGTATAATTTTTGTTGTTAATCTCAATTATCAATTAAATGGAGTCAAAGCAAAGTTTTGAGATTAACAATTGTCTACTTAATGCCAAGGTAAAATAAAACCATATCCAAATGACATGAACAATGTAAATTAGACTTTATACATTGGCAGTATTCAAAGTTAAAATATTAAACTTAAATCTTACATCGAAACAACAGTGAGTGAATGATGATTTATTGCCACTTGTACTCCACAATGAACAACACGGTAAAATACAGTGAAACGCTTCAACTGCTGCCACAATCCAGAGCCAATTTGAGTACTTTAAGAATAAAGAGATGAAGCTGAAAGAAAGTCAATCTCCGTCCATCTGAGTCCTGAGCACTGAGCTGGCTAACCAACAACACCTGTGCTGCCACCTGCACCAGACCCACCAATGTTGGAGTTCCCACTCTTCAGGTGTCATCACTTCGTTACTGGGCCTACCTCGTTGACGGGCTGCCGATGCCAGTTCCCATACTGGCTTCACACTCACCCCGCAATCAGGAGACGCTGGCTCTGGGCCTAGTACAACCAGGAGTCCTTGGCTCTGCTGCCAGGCCAGGCTGCCGCCCTTCCAAGAGACCTGCTCCAGCTGCTCTCTTCTGCAATGTCACCTTCTCCGCTGTTGACAGGAAGAAGATGGAAAAGAGAAAAAGTGAAAGAAAGAAGACAAAAAAGTAAGGAAAGAATGGAGGACGTGGCTGCCTGAAACAATGGGCCAAAAAGCCAAAATGCTGTCTACATTGCTGGCGCCCCCATCTTTATGATGGCTTGAGCTCTTTGAGGTCATTCCCCTTTATCTAACATTAGGAAATAGCTCTTTATGAATACATTCACTCAACATCCTTCTCTCCACTTGTCTAGAAAACATCTATTGAGCTTAGATTAATAATTATAAATTGAAATGACATTTGTGACTTTGTGGGAAACATTTCCATGGTTCCGCCACTGTTTGCATGAAGACGAATCGTTTGGCTCTGATTTTAAGGACATGTCCCCTATTCCTAGAAACCCCAACAGCAGATTTTTTTTTTTCACTCAGCTTTATAACTTGTTTTCAAATTCCTAAAGGCTTCAATCAGATTAATCCTTCACCTTTCTATATTCAAGAGAACACAAATCTAGGTTATGTATTCTCTCCACATAATTTATCACGTATTGCCCTGACAATATTCTGGCAAATACTTGCTGCACTGCTTGTAATGTTCTTTCTATAGAGAGATGCTCAGAACTCCAAATGCATGCAATATTCTCAATGTACTGCAATCAGAGCTTTGATTAGCTGTCTTATCTCCAGTTATAAAGGTAACTATTCCATGAGACCTTTTGACTATTTTGTACCGATTATGTTTTAACTATCTGTATTAATAGATCTTTAAATTTCTTTGGAACAGCACTGTTCCAGTCTCTTCACCATTTAAATAAAATTGCATTTTATCTACTTTTGATCTGAGATGGAAGAATCTATCACAGGTTTATTCATTCAAAGGGAGGAATATTATGATCTCCTAGGAGTGGGTTAGAAGGTGGTTCGGGGATATAAAGGTGATTCAATGTCTCCCTACCTTCACCACTATTTTATAGGCAGTAGGGGAAGCACTGGAGAGCCAACCTTGTGTGGCCACTTGATGCTCTCTTTTAACCAATTCATGACCTCTTTAGTGCCTCTTTCCACTTCCATTGGGACATAACCCACAACCATGTGTGCAGCCTGGCAACTTCCACTTCTAGAGCTTATAGCAGACAAGAGGCAATGGGCTATTTTTGTTTACAGACCCTCTAGGTCCGTACTCAGGACAAAATCTAATCACTCTTCATGTTTGATTTACCCCCAGTCCCAGTGTTGTTACTGGAACCAAACAGTTGCCAGTCATTTTGTTCATTGGTACTCTCATTTGTGTGACTTCCTCCCCAGATGGGTTAGAAGGCACTGTTTGAGACAAGTAGGGGTCTACCCATTAATTAGTGCTGGGGGAAAGAGGGGAATCCTAATCTGTCACTTACTGTCAGTAGGGGGTGGGATTGGGGCAGTCACAGCATTCAATTCTACCAATTTAATCTCCTGCTATCCCCTTGTCCAGCCATAACTAATTATTAGATTACAGTTTTGGTGTCATAAGAAGATTTCGATAAATGGGTCTGAATCGAGGGCAAGGGCCTTGCATTCTATGATCTTGGGTAAGCATTCCTGGGATTGGCTATGCAGGAGTACTTCTTGATTTTAGGGGAAGTTCATGAATTTGAGGTGGGGGGGGCGGGAGCAGGGAGGGTTACAGTGCTGAGGGAGTGTGCCTGCAATGCTGGAATCGGGAAGGACATTTTTGACTTGAGGACCAGAGGTTAGGGGGAAGAACTCTTGCTCGAACTCCTTCTGCCAATCCCCCACCTGAGCAATTGTGAAAGGAAACTTGAAGCAATTTTTGTAACCCACTCACTGCCAGATTTCCTGAAGCCCTCCAGTCTCGATTGTGCATTCCCTTTAGTGCCTGTCTTGGACATGCCCAGTTACAAGGCTCCCCCAGTAGTTCAGGCATGGCTGGTAGAGCATTGCTGACCTTCAGCACAGAGACTGCAGGTCATCTTTTAGACGGTCTGGAGGAGCTCTGAATAATGAAGGAGTAACCTCAGACTGCAACATTTCAGCATGGCAGGACTGGCTGGTTAATACGTAATAACAGAGGTGCTGCTGAAATACACTGGTTGGACCATAATGCTGACATGCTGAGAGAGGGCAGCATGATCATGAAGACATATTACTGCAATGCTGTGACAACCTGTAGCCGCTTTGAGCACTTTAAACATGGATCTCATATTCTCAGTCTGGGCTGCCACTTCAGCACTGATACATAGATAACTGAATTTTACCAAAGGTTAGCTAAGGATCAATTACGGGAGTTTCATAGAGATATTCCGTCCATGAACTGTAGCGGGTTACCTTATGCAATTCTTCACATCTCTACAGAACAATGCTCACAGTATTTTGTGCTCACCAGTGGCACAAGTGTTCTCTGCTACCAGAACCTTCCAGGATTTCTGTCGCCAGTGACTATTTAAAGCCCAGCAGTGTACCAGGGCAGTTATTGCCAGCTATTTAGAATAGTACATATTGACAAATGACCTTGATTAAAAATCACAATAAGACTTGTGGGAAACAGAAGTTCCAACATGGTGATTCCCTAAGGTAATCTATTTGCCAAAGGAGGTCTGAATGGCATGGATGACACCCCATTGAAAATAGAATATCACATTCATAAATACACAAAGCTACGGACGCTACCCAAACTTACCACCATGTCATGTTAGAACTCTGGATACTCTTTCCCTAATGCACAACATAGCATAGCATACTATCACTGCTGAATTGGTGAGCATCACATGCTGTAAAGCCTTCAAACAGTTGTTAATATCAACTTTTCATAAACAACTGGAAAAGCGAAAAAGCAGAAACATAAAAGCTGCAATGAAAACAGAAATTGCTGAGATAACTCAGCAGTTCTGGCAGAACTGTGGAGAGAAATCAAAGTTAACATTTTGGGTCCAATTCTGAAGAAGGGTCACCCAGCACACACACGTCATTTTTTAAACAAAACAGCTGAAATTGCTTCTGGAACCAAACAGAGGCTGCTTACCTCTCAAGCAACAACAAATTGATAGTCAATAAAGGATTACTTCACCCAGCTTGCAACTATTAGAATTGGGTGTCAACAGAGTCCTGTCTGGCTTCTTTCTCCTGATGGCACACCACTCTATCATGATGAAGGTGATGCTCTGCCTGCTCAATGTCCTCATCTTCGTCTTTAGAAGATTACTTCCACTCTTCTAACTTTTCAGTTTCCATCACGTAAGATCATAAGATTGAGCACAAGTATGCCATTCAGCCTATTGAGTCCACCCAGCCATTCAATGAGATCATGAATGATCCAATAATCCTCAACTCCACTTTCTTGTCTTTTCACTATAACCCATGATTTCCTTACAGATTAAAGTTCTGTCTATTTCAGCCTTGCGTCAAGTAATGACCCAACCTTTACAGCCCTTTGTGGTAAAGACTTCCCCAGATTCAATAATCTCTGAGAGAAAAACCAAAATTACTTCTCATCTCCGTCTTAAATAAGTGTTCCCTAACTTTGGGTTTTTGCCCTCTCACTTGAGAGTCTCCCACAAGGCATCTACGCTGACAAGACCCCTAAAATCCTTGCATGTTTCAACAAGGTTACCTCTCATTCTTCTAAACTCCAATGAGTACAAGCACAACCTATTCAACCTCACCTTATAAGACAGTCCCTCTGTATCCAGGATCAAAAGAGTGAATCTTCTCTGAATTACCTCTGATGTCAGTGTATTTTTCCTTAGATAAGGAGACCAAACTGTTAACATTCCAGTTCTGGTCTGTTGAGTGCTTTGTGTAGTTTTAGCAAGTCCTTCCTATTTTTAATTTATCATTCCCTTGGAAAGAAAAAAACAACATTCCATTTGTCTTTGAATTTTGAATGCTAGCTTTTTGTGATATATGGACAAGAACCACAAATCCTTCTGTGTTGTTACTTTCTGTCATCTATCTCTATTTGAATAACATTCATCTCTTCTGTTCTTCCTGTCAAAATGTATAGCCTAACATTTTCCCATATTATTTTCTATCTTCTATTTTGCCCACTCACCTAACCTGTCCATGTCCAGCTATGAACACATTGTGTCATCATTACCATTTGCTTTCCCACCTATTTTGTGTGTCAATTGCAAACCTGGCTTCAGTACCTTTGTGGGTTGAGGGTTGAAAGATCCACATAAGGCCACAGTGGATCCTTGCAAGCTGCAAGTTGTATAAAATATTAGCACAGCTGTCATCTTTACTGCTAAAGGAGTAGGATGACCACCCACTCCTTTGGTCCATAAACTGCTCCAGCAGATGACATAGTTCCAGGGTATCCTTGTTTCTGACCTTGAACTGCAAGGGAAAGAACAGATTATAAGTAATTATGTTGTAGTCTTGCTTGTTTGATGTGTCTTTCAATGCTTAAAATCTGAACATATGTGGAGTGAGTGAGAGATTATCAGTGCTAGCATTATCAGAAGGCAGTGAGAGTGACTTGTGTTATGTAAAAGTTAGGTATGAGTCCTGAGTGTTAGGGTGGGTGATGAGGTGTGTTGCACTGAGCAGTGTCAGAGGTTGATAGCGTGTTTGGAATGAGAGATCCTTTGAAGTTGCATCTTGGAGTCACCATTGATCAGAAATGTAACTTGACCTATCACACACACATGATGTAGCTATTCAAACAGGCCAGAAGCTGATTAATTTGTGGCAAGCTGCTCACCCAAATATGTGACTCCTCAATATTTCGCCAACATTTCTTAAAAAAAAAACGCATCTTGGAATGTGATAGTGTCTCTACTACAGCTGCAACAAAGAAATTCATTATCATTCAGGCCAAAGCAGCCCACATGATTTGTACTCTGTGCGCCACATTAAATATCCACTCCTCCACGATCAGCCTACTGTGTGTAACATTTTTATTCTCTACATTGTGCACGATGCAACTTACTGAAGCCTCTCCAACCTACCTTCCAGATTCTCAACTTCTTCCAGCTAGAACAAGGATGGCAGTTTTTGGGAATGCCAAGTTCTTCACAAAGTGGCATGTCATCCTAATTGTACATGTATTGCCATTCTTCAATTGCCATTCGGCCAAAATTCTGAAACTTGCTACCTACAAAAAGATTGTGGGAGTATGGGTGGCACGGTGGCTCAGTAGTTAGCACTGCTGCCTCACAGTACCAGGGAAACAGGTTCGATTCCAGCCTCGGGCGACTGTGTGGAGTTTGCACATTCTCCCCGTGTCTGCGTGGGTTTCCTATGGGTGCTCCGGTTTCCTCCCACAGTCCAAAGATGTACAGGTCAGGTGAACTGGCCATGCTAAATTGTCCTTAGTGTTAGGTGCATCAGTCAGAGAAATGTAGGGGTCTGGGTGGGTTACTCTTCGGAAGGTCGGTGTGGACTGGTTGGGCCAAAGGGCCTGTTTCCACACTGTAGGGAATCTAATCTAATCTTCACCATATGGCACACAGTGACTCTTAAAAAGCCATCTTATCAGAAGGAACTAGAAATGGTCAACAAATTCCATCCTCACCAACAAAAACATCTCAATTAGTGATTTCAAAACAAAGATAAGAGCCAACAGTGTTTGGGGCAAAGTATTGGTGTGGATTGGCTGACTGGCAGAAGGCAGAGATAAAAGGGTGGCAACTGATGACAAGTGAAGTTCCACAGGGATCAGTGTTGGGACCTCAACTATTCATGTTATACATTAAATTAGATTACATTACAGTGTGGAAACAGGCCCTTCGCGCCAACAAGTGCACACCGACCCGCCGAAGCGCAACCCACCCATACCCCTACATCTTACCCATTACCTAACACTACGGGCAATTTAGCATGGCCAATTCACCTGACCTGCACATCTTTGGATTGTGGGAGGAAACCGGAGCACCCAGAGGAAACCCACGCAGACACGGGGAGAATGTGCAAACTCCAAACAGTCAGTTGCCTGAGGCGGGAATTGAACCTGGGTCTCAGGCGCTGTGAGGCAGCAGTGCCACTGTGCCGTCCACAATTAAGATCTGGAGAAAGGAACTGAGGGCATCTTTGTTAAGTTTGCAGATGACACAAAGAGAAGTGGAGGGTCACATGGTGTTGCGGAAGAAGGAGACTACAGAAGGACTTGGACATGCTAGGTGAGTGAGCAAAGAAGTGGCAGATGGAATACAATGTGGCAAAGTGTGAGGTTATGCACTTTGGTCGAAAGAATAGAGGCCTAGACTATTTTCTAAACAAAGGAAGGCTTCGGAAATCTGAAACATAAAGGGATATATGAGTCATAGTTCCGGATTCTCTTGAGAAATCTCTTCGTCCAGAGGGTAGTTAATATGTGGAACTCATTGCCACAGAGGGCGATGGAGGCCAAATCATTTAAGAGATAGATAAGTTATTCATTAGTAAGGAGATCAGGGTTACAGGGAGAAGGCAAGAGAATGGGATCAAGAAATATATCTGCTATGGTCAAATAGCAAAGCAGATGAAATGGGCCCAGTAGTCTAATACTGCTCCTATATAATATGGTCTAATGGTTTAAAAATCTAGGAGAAAACTATCAAAATGATCAGAGAGATAAGACTTGCTGTTATTTGAAATTTAGTATTGAAAATCTCACTTCCATGGGTAACGTTTCTTTTGAGCTCAACTGTAAACAGCAAACAAATATTGCCAAGTTTTATTAGTATTCACATTTATTTTATACATGATAAAATAAGGGACAACTAAAATCACTTATTATTCATGAATTAACTTAAATCCGATGTTGTAGGGTTACATTTTAGGACGATTTTCCTGAGTGAAAATGTACGACGAGGAAGGTTTTGCATTGCCTCTGTTCCAACAGTTGATAATGTCCCTAATGTTTTAGTGAGCAGCAAACAAATGGTATGAGTCTTTCTTTAAACTGACCCTTGCCCACAGACTTTCTTTCTATTAGTCTTTATGATACAACTTTCAAGTATCTACAGGGTATCAAATTAAGGAAGAAGTCAGACGGTCCATACTTTATTTCAGCACCTCCTCTGTCTGTCAAACCAAGTTATCAATTAAAAATCATTTAAATGTAGATGATTGACAGTAACTGTCACTTTTATCTGACAAAATTATTTCAAATTTTACCTCTGAAGCTTTAGTCATAAAAATCAAATACCATGGTATCTTTTTGAGCTTTAACAAGATTGGTGGTAAGCAACAGTCATGTGATATATACTAGAATCATGATACTACTTAAGTTTTGATTTGGGATCTGAAAGTACCTCTTATTTTATACTTGTCTGTGAAGAATATTACTTTGTGATTTCATTTAATATCTACCACCTGGCAGCTGTATTGTCTATTTACAGACAAACAGACGTCAGTGAAAACAAAACTAATTTGCTAGGGATTCCAGATTCAAAGAAGAGGGCTGTTGGTAATGCTCAAGATTATTCTTTCAGCAGTGCTGTTTGTTTTATTGATGGATTGGTTGCCAGCTGAGCAATTTGTTACAAAATAGAGATTGACAGTAGAAAGCCTTTTCCTTTCTGGCTGAGAGTAGAATTATCGTCACATGAGAGCCATTGAGACAAGCAGCTGCCACAATTACTGTGCTCCCATGAGCTCGATTTGCTCATAAAACTAGACATTGACGTTGATGGAGAATTTCACCTCTGCCTGGAACAAAAGCTTTCTGTGCTTGGTGAAACATTAGTGGAAGGATAAAAAATATTTAATGTAAAAGCAAAACACTGCAGATGCTGGAAAATATATATAAAGTACTAGAAATACTCAGCAGGTAGAGCAACAGAAATCAGGTTATCGGTCATTAGATGCGGTTCTGGTATATGAAAAGTCATCAACCTGAAACATTAACTCTGTTTTTCACTCCAAAGATGCTGCTGGACATGTTGATTATTTCTAATGCTTTCTGGTTTTTATTTTAGAATTTAAAGTTTTCTCCTAACACTGATAACCAATTATATTATACGTGTCACAAATGATTTACCCAGGTTCTTTGCCATTCCTGACAGAAAATGGCACTTAGTCTGGAATAACTGTGTCAAGTATTCAAGGTTACGATGATTTCAACAATAGACATTTCTGAATTATAACAGGTGTGATTGTCTAAGGAGAGTGGTTAAAAATAAACTATTTCCATATGTACTTTAAATTAGTGAGGGACTTAGAGGGGAAGGAGTATCCAGTTGTCTTCATTCATGTGGGTAATGATATCATAGATATGTTAAGAAAGAGTTCCTGCTGAGCAAACAGAAATATACCAGTCAAAAAGCAGAATGACAAACATAATAATGCCTGGATCACCACTTGAGCTTCAAGAAATGGGCATATGGTAAATAAGATCAGAGACTTGAACGTGTGATCCAAAGATCGGTGAAATTTGACTGGATGGACATCCATCAGCACAGGGGGACAACTGTACAGTTTGGATGACTTTCGTCTGAGCCATGCTGGGAACAGTGTACTAATGAATCATATATCGAACTCAGCAGAGAGAACCATACACTGATTAGTCAGGAGAAGATTCATGTGGACGAAGATTTGGAAAGTTAAGGTTTATAAAATCATGAGAAGCATGGATAGGGTAAATAGATAAAGCCTTTTCCCTGTGTTGGGGGAGTCCAGAAGTAGAGGACATAACTTTAGACCTAAGGAGCAACTTTTTCACACAAGTGTTGTATATATATATATGGAATGAGCTGCCAGAGGAAGTGGTGGAGACTGATACAATTACTACATTTAAAAGGCATCTGGAGGGGTACATGAATAGGAAGGATTTAGAGAGATATGGGTCAAGATTAATTTAAGATATCTGGTCAGCATGGACGAGTTGGACTGAAGGATCTGTTTCTGTGCTGTACATCTCTAATGACTCTCTGACAAAGCAGTAGTACAAGCAAGTGAAGCAGTTAATGATAACCTGAGTCTGACAGAAGGGTATCATGTGTGCAAACAAAGGAATGGATCAGGAAATAAGGCCAGATTTAAGAAAAATGATTAAAAAGAAAAGAATTAAATGCTCCATATCAGAACACAGCATTCATAAAAAAATGGATAAATTGACAGCAAAAATATAAACAAAAGGTACATCATAACCATTAAACAGATAGAGTTGCAAAGTACCATGACTGGGGCCTGAATTTTCAAGAGTACTTGACGTTTTAAAAGGACAGGAAAAAGTCAAAAAGAAGTGGGTGGCTCTACTAAGAAAAGATTAAATCAGTACGGAAATTAGTTTGGTTTCAGAGAACCAAAACATAAAATCATGTTGTGTGAGGTTAAAAATAATGCATCATCAAAATTGCATTTTAACTCTTGCTGTGGGAATATCCCAGACTTGCCTGCTTCCCAGGATGTTGGGGTTACATGGTTACTGTTCTTCCTGGGCATCCCGCAGTCACCAAAAATACTGGCATGGTACACAGCTGCTGCCCTCTGATTACAAAATTGATTGACAAACCTAATGGAGATTTTTGAGGGTATTTGAATAGGGCAGAAAAAGGGGAAGTAGTAGATGTAATCTGTATGAATTTCCACAGGCATTCAAAAAAGTACAACATAAAAGATGCAGCCTTCAGAAAAAAAGAGCTCATGGTGTTATCTATGGTAGATGAGCATGGCTAATACTTTAGCCAACTTACAGGAAACAGTCAGGATTAAATAGGTCATTTTCAGCTTGGCAAACTGTAAGCAGTGGAGTGCCTCTGGGATTAGTGCTGGAGCTTCAACCATTTACTATCTATATTAATGACTTGGACAAAAGGACAGATTATATCTGTTACAGTCAAATTTACTGATTACACAAAAATGGGTAAGAGAGCAAGTTCTGGCAAAATTACAAAGGCATAGGTAGGTTAAGTGACTGGGCGTACATCTTTCAGGTTGATCTAGGAACTCTTTCATATAAAAATGAGGATTGAAATTATTTAGGACAGCTTTTGTTATAATCTAACATCCTGTGGGATTAGTTTCAATTGACTGCACAACTGAAGCCTATTTCAATCCAATTTGTCTTTTGAAATTCAGTGAACTGAAAATGAACAATTATGCATCTATTGAGCCCTGATGACTGTTAAGTATCAATTTCAGAACCTTCTGCCTTTTTTTAACCATTGTGTTCATCAATTCAAATGGCAATATTAAACAAATTAGAAGTATGTAATAAAATAAGGCATTGCATGTCCAAACTAACCATGATATTTTAAATCATTTAAAAAGGAGAAAAAGCATCTTTCAAAGACAATAATAACAAAGCAGTATTTATCTCTTCTGCCGAGGATTTGCTGAAACCATTTATTTTTCAGCATGAAGTTTGTTCATGTGTGTTTAACTTTTACAATTAGTTACCCACAAACCTGTTGGAGTGTGAAATGATAACTGCGGCAGTCAGAATAGTGTATTTTGACCTTGGTGAACAATAGAACAAAAAGTGTGCCTCCAAAACCAATAGTTTTCGAAATGAGGAGAGAAAGCAGGTGTCCTAGTGCATGAACTGCAAAAGCTTAGTGTGCAGGAACAGCAAGTGTCATGATACTCAAGCCCCACTACCTCTGTCATCGGAAAATTTAAAGGTTGGTGAAACTACTCAAAGTTCTCCAATTTTCCTGTCTTCCCAGATTCACAGAAAACATTTAACAAGCTTCGTACTTAACAAGAAAGTACTATTTATTATTTTAAAAATCTGTTAAAATCACAGGCAAACACCATTAAGCTAGCTTTACTAGCTTAAACTCTTTAAACTCTCACCCCCTCTTAAATGGCCATGTTGTCTTACAAGGAAAGGTTGCACAGGTGGGCTTTTATCCACTGGAGTATCGAAAAATAAGAGGATACTTAATTGAAACATAAGATCCTAAGGATTCTTGACAGGGTGGATGTAGAAACATTGGAGAATCTAGAACTGGGGAGTCATTGTTTCAAACTAAGGGATCACCCATTTATGAGTGAAATAAGGAGAAATTTCTCCTCAGACTCATGGATATTTGGAACTTTCTTCCTCACAAAGTGTTTGAGGCAGAGTCATTTTTTTTTATCGCAATAGATTCCTGATTAGTGTGGGGGTAAAAGATTATCAGGGATAAGGGAAAGCTGAACTAATCAGATTAGCTATCATTTTGTGGAATGGTGAAACCGGCTCAAGGGTCTGGGTGGTGTAATTCTACTCCCAATTCATATACAACTATAGAATCCATTTTTAAAGAATTCAGAAATTAATCAGAAGAAATGAGATGTCAAGTGATTCCAATATGAGATAAGGTATAAAGGGAGAAACAAGAGACTGAAATAGATTTAGATGAGGGAGAGAGGAAAATGTGAAAACAAAAAGACTGATTCTTTAAAAAGAAATGAATGTTTGACTCTTTTAAATTCTAGAACAGTCCACAACATGAAGGGGTGTGAATCTATATTTTGACCTATTCACATGTCATCCAAATTAAGGTGTTTAGTGTTGTGAGCAGCATGAGGTAGTTCATGGTGATCAGCACCTTTTTTATACTACAAAGCCTATGTACAGAGCAAAGAGAGATCACTGCATGACCATCATGGATTAAATCTTTTGTAGACATTCACTTGGGAGATATGGTTCATTGCTACATTACTTTAGCACCCACCAAGTATTCTGCTTTCTCTGAAAGTTTACCCTCTCCTATCATTAATAATTTTACATTTTTCTATCATCAGGTTTACCTTTCTCCCCATAGCATGTTTACTTGTTTATCCATTATTAATTTGTCTTCCACACCTCTCTCCACCAAGTGTCATGTGCTATCATTGGTAGAGGGACTGCCATTGCAGTGGTTTGACTCAAAATCCTGATCATATTCATAATTCCATTGGACAAGGTACTCTGCCTTCCTGCAGAAGAGTATTTGAATTTTTTTTTTCAGATGGCATGTTTAATGGGTGCCGTAGACTGCATACAAGACCATTGATAGTAAAGATAGAGGTCACATGATCATAACCAGTCAGCAAGCATACTAAGGGTACAGTTATGTTTCACCAAACATGTCCCTTCTCATAAAGAAGTTTGCATCAGTATAATTTCTAGTTATAGCAAACCTAATATATCTAATCACAAAGAAAATGGTAATGTATTTATAAAACCAGTCTGTTAGACTTTCAAAAGTCTGTACACATGCATTACCTATATAGTTTTCAGAATTATGGTATGATTTTCTGCTAATGCACATTGTCATTAGTTGTTCATCAGTACATTTCTAATGTGATGGTCCTTTTCCAGGGAGTAATGTTTCCCTGGCAAACACTGTTGCTAATCCACTTCTTTTGTTGGGGAACAGTGGATATCTGGGATTGATGGTCATTCTGCATTTTGTACAGGAGGTGAGATTACTTCGTCTTGATCTGCAGCTGACTATGAAGACACAGCTTCTCTACTTGTTTGTAGATCTTTGAGGTTGTGATGAAATATCTGGTTGTTCATGTTCACTTCGTATGATTGAGATGAGAACTGCTTGTTACAGGACCCAAGTTGCCAGGTTGGCTGACTTTGTTGAGAGCAGTAAACATGTGCATTCTGCCTGACCATTTAATGCGAGGAATGACTTGGCAGATTTGTCAAAGTGAAATTTGTTTTTTTTTATTGTCTCATCTTGATTTTATCACTCACAGCTATTCTACTTCTTGCTCAAGTACTTTTTCACGATTAGAATAGTAATTTGGGTGTGGCTTTCATGCCTTCATGGTCTATGTCTCCATTGAAGGGTATCATTGTACAAGTCTGCTGGAATTATTTGATTTCTTTATTGATCGCTTGCATGATTGTCATTAATGCCCAGCTTTCCCATTTGCCTGGGGGAGGTACAGAGATAAAGTGTGTTGAATTTCTCAAACCTTTATGAAATTGCTGAATTCTTCAATTGAGGGCAACAGTTATTCATCATAAAGTTTCACACATTCTAAAATGTCACAATGGTAGTCATTGTTATCTGTTGGTCTAACTCCTGGAAGCTTAAAATAAACATAACGGTGACAAGATAATTAGTTTGTGTGAGAGCGAAGAGGTCCAATCCAAACTTCAGCTAAGGTCTGCCTGGGCTGTCACGTGTCGCGAGAGACTCTAGCTTTCTTAACTTGGTATTTGTTACAAACATTGCATTGGCTGTGGCCCTTAATTTCATTGTTCACATTTGACCCCAGGAAAACACTTATCTTTCCTTCCTCAGTTTGGACCTACTTCTTTTATGGTTTGCATGGATGTGCTTCAGCGTCTCTTTCTTATCGCTTTTGGGATAATAACCCTATTTCATTTATAAAAGACGTCACTGCATTATCATATGCTCGATATTGTCTTTCTTTATTACAGTTGGAGAGTTGTAGCCCATACTAAGACAAAAAAGGCTTTGGTCAGATCACATTTGGCATATTGTGATGATTATTCACCCTATGGGTACCGATAGGGAGGGCCTCAACCGGGACCTTGGCTTCATGTCACGTTACTGGTGACCACCATTGCACTATACACACACACAGACACTCCTACGCACGCGCACACACAGACACGCACACAGCCACATAGACATGCACACTCCTACAGACACACACACTCCCACACTCACGCATGCATCCTCCCACAGACTTAGACCCCTTTACACTCACACACACATATACACTCTCTCTCACAGACACACACAACCCCCCACCCCAGACACACACACACATTCCTACAGACACACACACACTCACACTCACACATGCATCTTCTCATAGACTTAGACACTTTACACTCACACACGCATATACACTCTCTCTCTCACAGACACTCACAACCCCCCCCCACCCCAGGCACATAAACACACTCCTACAGACACACACACTCTCACACTCACACATACACCCTCTCCCAGACTTAGAGCACTTTACAATCACAAATATGCACTCTCCCTCACAGACACTCACAAACCCCCATCCCAGACACACATACACACATATGCGTTTGTGGGGTGAATTTGTACTTGCAGAGTTACATTGTACTTTTTTGAAAAACTGCATTAATACATGTAAGACTCTATAACTCACTTTTTAGATTAGTTTCAGTCTAAACATTATGGCACAGACAGGGAACACAGGGGCCTAACACCTTCAACATCTCAACATCTTATCTGTGCTGACACCAATTGCTACAGTTAACCTCAGAATCTAACATTTTAAAAAAAGTTTTGTTATTTACATATGAAAGAAGTGAAACTATCATGGTCATTCTAGCAGACGAGAGACTTAACAAACAATCAAGGTATTTTTCAATGTGTAATTTCAGTTACATCACACTGTAAACTTTTGTTCGAAATTCTGTGTCTTACAATGGTGTACTCCACAAACCACCTGATGAAAGAGCAGCGCTCCAAAAACTACTGCTTCCAATTAAATCTGTTGGACTATAACTTGGTGTCATGTGGAATATTGTGAGCACTCATTGGCTCCATATTGAAGGGAGATTATGTTGGCCTTTGGAGGGGTTCAGAGGAGATTTATTAAAGCAATCTGTGGGATGAAGGGCTTGTCATATGCAGAGCTTTTGAGAATTCTGGGTCTGTACTTGATGGAGTTTAGAAGGATGAGGAGGGTTCTCATTGAAACTTATAGAATAGTGAGAGGCCTGGTCAGAGTGGACGTAGAGAAGATCTCTCCATTTGTAGGAGACACAAGGATCGAAAGGCACAGACTCAAAGTGAACAGATGACTCTTTAAACTGAGATGAGGAGAAATTTGTTCAGCCAGATGGTGGTGATTCTGTGGAAATCATTGCCACTGAAGGCTGTGGAGGGCAAGTCATTAAGTATATTTAAGACAGAGATAGAAACGTTCTTGATTCATAAAGGGATCAATAGTTATGAGGAAAAAGCAGGAGAATGAGGTTGAGAAACATATTAGCTATGTTCGAATGATGGAGCAGCCTCGATGGACCATTGGGCCTAATTCTGCTCTTACATCTTATGCTCTGATTATGATCTACAGCAAAGCTTGTTTGTTTTGAGCACGTTGCTCATTGTCTAACATTCAATGTCTTGACTGGGATGATGGCTTTCAGAGGATGTTAATCTGTAGTGTCTCAAAGAATCTAAAAGATTTTACATTATGTCCTAGCATTCTTAACTTTCTTCATAGGAAGTGCTACTATTGAGAGTATGTTTATCCGTTTCCATTGCTTGTATATCACATGCAAGTGACACATCTGCAAACATAGTAACATGTATTGTTTTGGAATAGGTAAAATCGGTTTTAGAAATGTGCTTTGAAGTGGCTTGTGGTTAGCGTCCATTATTACTTTAGTCTTTCTCAAACAGGTATTGATTAAAATGCTCACAAGCAAAATAAGTATCCAGGCATTCTTTCTCTATGTGTAATGTCATTCAGTTTGCATTAACACCCTGTATGTAAATTGTAAGCCCTGTCTCATTGGTATTGCAAGGTGACTTCATCATTAGCAATGTAGTACTCCTTTATTTGGGTTACAATGACTAGTTGTTTAATCTTTTCGGAAACAACTTCTTGATTAGTGTCCCACACCATTTATGTCCTCAGCAGTGAACTTGCACAGGGATTCACACTCTGATGATTAATGAGGGAAGATCTTTGCTATACAGCTCTCCAATACCAACAGATCCATGCACTGCTTTGACATCTGTTGCTTGCTGTATCACTGCTGCAACTCTCACCTTGTCAGGATCCTGACAAGGTCATTCCACTGACAGTACATGATCTTTGCGCTTGGTTTCAGGCATTTTCAATTGCGTGCTTTTTTTGTTCAGTCTTGGGTTCACTTGGTGAACTTTCTCTCACCTTCACATTAAATTCTGATAAGAAATGACAGCATCTTCTGCTATGTCTCCACAACCATAGGATAGCAGATCATTCACAATAATTTTCAATCCCAGAAGATCAAAGACTATCTCATGCTGTCTAAATTGATAGTCTTCAGGAGCAATGGAAACGCTCGAGCAGATGTGTATCTCCCAAACGTTGTTGAGAATGTAACTAGAGAAATGTTTCTTTCATCAGCTTCACACATTCCAGTAACCATCCTTCACATGAAAGGTCATAAAAAACTTGTCTTGAGTACTTTGTGAAAATTTCTTTGGGTCGTATGAGGTGATGATATCTATTCAGAACTTTATTGAGATCCTTTAGATTTAGGCATACTCTCAGCTTTCCAGATTTCTTCACTGCTACCATCCTGCTAATCCAATCTGTAAGAGTTACCACTTTTCCAATCACTGTGTACTTTTCCAGCTCTTCCTAATGGATGTGAGGGCAGCTGGAACTCTCCTCAGCAGATATTGAGTTAGTCTCACAGCTCACCTACTTTGGGACAATATTCACCAGAAGGAATCCAAGCCCTGTAAAAACTGCTTTGTAATCTTACAGTATTTGTTTGGTAGTCAATAGTTCATTGGTCTGCAAGATGCGACACATCTCTTTTGGCATGTTTTGGATTACTAGGCCAAATATTAGATTTGCTTCAGATGAGATAAGTTGATGTTCCTAAATTTCTACTCTTTGGAACTTCAGATGTCCATTCTTCCCATTGCATTGGGCTCTCAGCTTCATTCGCCCTCATGTCACGAAGATTGTTCCATTATAAAGTCTCAACCAGATCTTTGAGGTCTTCAGTTTGGCTCACCATTTTGAATTACAGACCTGTCAATCTCATGATCTTGCACAAACCACCAGTGTTTTTCTGACAGTTCAGATTCAATTGATGTTCTCTTTCTATGTCATTCTTACAGACACAAACCATTTGTCAGCTTCTAACCTGACAATGACAGCCTGTTGTGTGGTGTAAAATAATTGCATTGTATTTGTGATTGGCTGACATCTCTCCATCTAGGCTTGTGTGAAAAATGATTCGGTTTCTTGCTCGCAGGATTCAGCTGGATGTTTCAGTGCAGTCACATATTGATTAATAGTCTCTCTTTTCCATTGAGCTCTGATACTGAACATATACCATTCATATGTCACATCAATATGGGTTCAAAGTGTGTCTTCAAAGCTTAAAAAGTCTTCTATACTTTGTTTTTTTGCTCCTCAAACAGATCTAGAATTTTGTACACTGATATCAGGATTGCAACTCATATATGCTCAAAGTTTTAAATTCATTCTTTTGCTATTTTTAGTTTTGCCACTGAGAATGGAAAAAAAAAATCCATATCCATCTCTCATCACCTTTTTTTATTTCCACAGCCATATGTAATTGGAAATTTACAGTCATTTTTACCCACCCACTCATTAAAATTACAGACTAAGGAGTGATCTGATCAAAGTCTTCAAGATATTAACATGAAAAGACTGGGTAGATAAAAGTGAACCATTTCTACTGGATTGGGAATTTTAGAACTCGGGAAAATACTTTGAGAATTAGGGCCAGACCATTCAGGAGAGATGTTAGGAAACATTTCTACTCACAAAGGGTGCTAGATGTTTAGTATTTTCTTCCACAAACAGCAGTGGATGCTTGATCAGTTGTTAGTTTTAAATATGAGACAGTTTTTTTTTGTTTGGAAGAAGTATTCAGGGATATGGGCCAAAGGCAGGTATATGGAGTCAAGCAACAGATCAGCCATGATCTCATTAAATGAGATAACAGGCTTGAGGGGCTGAATGGCCGACTCCTGTCCCTATGTTCCCAAATCACATACAGGCAGCAACCAGACTACTCCCAGTATGAACTTTTATTTATAGCCAGCAAAAGGGAACACTTCTAAACCGAGGTCACAGTTCATCTTCTCAATGCAAACAGTCAACAGTTTGTAGTTTACAGTAGTCTACAGGTCTGCTGCTGCACCCAGTTCCAATCTCCTGGAACTGGATGTTAATTAAGTCCTGTCTGGATGTAGCACCCAATGAAAGTGAGCACTGTCATGAAGGAGGAGAGTGCTGTCTATCACATTCTTCTCTTCTGAAGACTGCTACTGTTCGTTAACCTCTTCAGCATCCAGCGCAGTGCCTCATTACCTGTTTCAATTGTGCAGAACATAGCATGTGACGATGAAGCGGTGCTCTGTCGGAAAACATGTGGGGCCCTATGTGCCTCAAGGGGTGGCAGTGACCGAGAAGTATTATCATTAGATTATTAATTCAGAGACCCAATGTTCTGGGATCCTGGGTTCAAATCCAACCAGGGCAGATGGTAGAATTTAAATTCAATAAAAATCTGGGATTAAGAGTTTAATGACGACCATGAAGCCATTGCTGATTGTTGGAAAAACCATTAGTTCTCTAATGTCCTTTAGGGAAGGAAATCTGCTGTCCTGGGTAAAGTATGAGTTACATTTGACTCTAGATACACACCAATCTGGTTGACCCTCAACTACCCAATTAGGGATGGGCAAGAAATACTGGCCTGGTCAGTAATGTTCACATCCCATGAATTAATATGAAAAGAGATCATTCTGAGCAGTGGAATTGTATCTTCAGCAGTCCTATTGTCTGCTCCACCATGACCCAGGTTAGTTAGGGGTTGTAAAATGGTGTAGTGGGAATTAAATTAGAATTTATGAAGAGGTGTTGTGACAAGAATAAGGTGACACCTTACCAACTGGTGCTATAAGGCACATTTTAGCAGGATAAGCCTTGAATACTGAACCCACATCAATACAAATGATCAAAAAAAAGAACCTTGTACGTTCTAAGGCCTGTATCAGGCTTGAGACCAATCAAGATTCCTGTAGATAGAATAAAAGAAAGAACAACAAGAATAAAATGTAAGCAGCATGTTTATATATGATTGTGGGGTTGTAAAGGTTGATGTGGATCAGAGCCGGGACAGTGTGTCATACTCCGTTCTGTTCAGCCAGTCTAAAACTGAGGTTGTTTGAATAAACTCAAAGTTATGTTGTGATTAGTCAAATTGGATCCTCAGGTAAGCCCTGCTGAGGAGTAGCTAATGCAGTCAGTCTACAAAGCATAGTCCAGTTGAATATCAACAGAACCTGAATGGAGGTCTCAAGAAAGTCCTTGTTTGTAA
Organism: Chiloscyllium plagiosum; assembly: GCF_037043375.1. Classification (NCBI taxonomy): domain Eukaryota; kingdom Metazoa; phylum Chordata; class Chondrichthyes; order Orectolobiformes; family Hemiscylliidae; genus Chiloscyllium; species Chiloscyllium plagiosum. The sequence goes on from NW_028270144.1 coordinate 67,645,874, forward strand.
ACTGTTGCTGAAGAGTGAAGTAGGGTATTTGTCCCAGCAGATGAGACGTGTAATGATCTCACAGGAGTCTAGACTTAATTGGTTTTAAATTTGAGAAGCAACAGTCTTTAATTTAAATCAGCATGTTATGGGACATTTCAAAATGTGACTGACAGAAAAGTTAGGATAATTGATAATGGTAGCTGTACAGGAAATACATAATGGTAATTAAGCTCTGTTTTTGACAGTCTTTCAAAGGAGGATAAGGAGAAAAGGTCATAAAAGGAACAATTGAATTAGAAACAGTCTGGAATAAGTTAGCCTACAATTGCCAGTTTGTATGCTTTACAATTGGACAAGGAAAATGAAGAGATGCAGGAATTGGTAAAAACACTACAGGGTAAAACTGGTTATCAGCAGGAAAGCTATGACCCACAGAATGTAATGCATAACTCAAGGAAAAGGTTTTGCTTAGATCTAAAGCTACAATTGAATGAACTGGATATTGATTTTGATGGATCATGGAGAGGATTTCTCCCCTGATTTAACTAAATTTAAAACATGTCAAGCAGAAATCTGTGAACAGAAAATGATTGTGATTGCTATCTCTCAAGACTGGGGAATGTAGTTGGGAGTGCTTTCTCCATGTTTTGCATCTCTGACATGTTGAGGCAAAACTAGACTTCAATGTCAATCAGGGCAGGATAGGAACAGAACTGGAAGCTGTGGGCAAAACTCTCTCTTCCATGTTGGCTTTAGAAGTGCTTTCCTACTTTTACTTTTTCAGATATAGTAACAAAATAGAAGAACGTATGGGTTCATTGCTTTCTTCTTCTGCTATTACTTTAACAGGTGTAATATAAAGCACAATTAAGGAAGAGATCAAGACCCAATACAAACACTTTTCTCCCAGTAAAGTTAAAGAAACCCCTGTGAAATGTGGGTGGTATTTACGGAGAGTTTCCATGACAGGAACAATCAAAGTATCCCTTACATTTGACTCAAATGAAGACTGAAACAAGGTATCATCTGCAAGCATCACCGATTCATAATTGATTTGATTGAAGGAGTTTAAACAGTGAATTTCTTTCTGAGTAGGGTAAATGTTTTATTTTGACGAGAGCTGATCAAACCACTGCCTGAGACATTGGACAATGCAGTGAGGATACGCACACTTTCCTTTATTGGTCATAGTATTGAGTACAGGAGTTGGATGGTCATGTTGCAGCTGTACAGGACATTGGTTGTTGGAATATTGCGTGCAATTCTGGTCTCCTTCCTATCAGAAAGATGTTGTGAAAATTGAAAGGATTCAGAAAAGATTTACAAGGATGTTGCCAGGGTTAGAGGATTTGAGCTATAGGGAGAGGCTGAACAGGCTGGGGCTGTTTTCCCTGGAGCATCGGAGGCTGAGGGGTGACCTTCTAGAGGTTAATAAAATTATGAGGGGCGTGGATAGGATAAATAGACAAAGTCTTTTCCCTTGGGTCGTGGAGTCCAGAACTAGAAGGCATAGATTTAGGGTGAGAGGGGAAAGATATAAAAGGGACCTAAGGGGCAACTTTTTCATGCAGAGTGTAGTACATGTATGGAATGAGCTGCCAGAGGAAGTGGTGGAGGCTGGTACAATTGGAACACTTAAAAGGCATTTGGATGGGTATATGAATAGGAAGGGTTTGGAGGGATATGGGCCGGGTGCTGGCAGGGGGACTAGATTGGGTTGGGATATCTGGTCGACATGGACGGGTTGGACCAAAGGGTCTGTTTCCATGCTGTACATCTCTATGACTCTATGACCTTCTCCCCCCAACACCACCCCCAACTTTTGATTTTTCGGAAAGATCACCTAAAAGTCAAGAGCGCAGAGCATGATCTTGGGATATGAGTGTAAGCATACAAAAGTAATTGTTGTGTCTGAAGTTGAGTAAAACGAGCAAACGCATAGTGACATTGCATTAGAAATGGGTCTCAGACATGGACATTTACTTGACAAAATGGCTATTGCAGCCTGAAGAGCAAGAAACATATGTTAAATAATAAAGCAATGACACTTAATCCATGCTTGAGCATATGTGACAATAAAATCCAAATCTTAAAAAAACAGAGAAATTGATTTTAAAATCAATCAACTGGTATTGGTGAGATGGTACAAAAAGTCAAGTGCAATGAATTTGGTTGGGACAATTGAAAGGGAGATAGTTTTTATTAAGAAAAATCCACAAAATGGAATCAGGTGAAAGGAGAGTTGGAGAACCTTTTAAGGTCAGTTGCTGCTGAGATAGTATACAATAACCAGTCAAGAATGTGGCAGTGATATTGTGCCAAACCAAGTCCTTGGTTGAGGATGTTGGCCTTTGTTTAATGGCTGCTCCAGAGCTGAAATATTAACAGTTCTAATAACTTTGATATGTTATCTATGCAATATATATTTTCAAGAAATTAGATTAGATTAGACTGGATTAGATTAACTGAACTTGTATTTTAGGAAATAAGTTAGAATCAGAGGCTGAAACTGAAGGCCCACTAGTTCAGGTGGTTTGAAATGGTACCTTTACAACCCCAGGCCAATACCAGCAGCATCAGTGGGAGGTAGAACATAAAAAGAAAGGAAAAAACAAATTGAAATTGGTTACCTTCGGATAGTCTAAGGGTCTAAAGCCGAATTGAATAAACTTTAATGAAAAGGGTCTACAACAGGAAAAGTGATACTTTACAAGCTAGTTCTGTAAGGCACACTTCAGTCGGTGTGAACCTTGAAGTAGGGCTAAAGGTATATGTCAGCAGAAATGACAGGAGAAGAAGCTTGTAAATCCTCAGACCTGTATCAGCCTGGAAAGCAGATTGAAGTGTATGAAAAGATTACTGTAGATAGAATAAAAATAAGATCTAAATGGAAGATTTATGTTTATTTTGCAAGAATGAAATGTGAACATAAGTGATTGCAGAACTATGAAGTTCAATGATTTTCTGATGCATTGGACAGACATGGGGCGGAGATCAGGCAGAGTTTGAATAGATGTGGGACAGAGCCTAGAGAGAATATCAAACAACATTCTGTTTAGCAAGTCTAAAACTGAGGTTCCTTGAGTAAATTCGGAGATGACCTACCTACCTGAGCCTGTGTTAGGAGGAGTCCTCCGAACAGTATCATGAGGCATGGTTGCAGTGATCTTAATCCCAGTAGCCAGCCTTGTAAGATTCCTGAAGTCTTAAATGCTGCAGGTACCTGAAAGTGTTCCTGTATGTAGGAATCATAGCAGCTGCCAAGGAGGTGGGCAAACACTACCTGGAAATCAAAAAGTGTTCTTAGATCACCTGAACATTATTCAAATGAAAGACCTATTGTTGATGAATTCCACATTGTTGTGATTTGGCTCCTGTCAATGCCATCAGTAGATAGTCAGTGGTACTGTGCACCTGGCAGAAATCAGCTGTGTTTCCAAATCCTACTGCCCAGGTGACAGCACTGACCTCCATACGGAAAAACACTATGAACCAGTGCAAACTTGCACAGATCAGTCGGGGCAGCAATGGTTAGCACTGCTGCCTCACAGCGCCAGGGACCCGGGTTCAATTCCCGCCTCGGGCAACTGTCTGTGTGGAGTTTGCACATTCTCCCCATGTCAGCGTGGGTTTCTTCCGGGTACTCCGGTTTCCTCCCAATTCCTTCCGGATTCCTGAAGAAGGGCTTATGCCCCAAACGTCGATTCTCCTGTTCCTTGGATGCTGCCTGACCTGCTGCGCTTTTCCAGCAACACATTTTCAGCTCTGATCTCCAGCATCTGCAGTCCTCACTTTCTCCTCGAAGATTTCCTCCCACAGTCCAAAGATGTGCAAGTTAGTTGAATTAGCCATGCTAAATTGCCCGTAGTGTTAGGTGCATTAGTCAGGGGTAAATGTAGGGGAATGGGTCTGGATGGGTTGCTCTTCGGAGGGTCGGTGTGGACTTGTTGGGTCGAAGGGCCTATTTCCACATTGTAGGGAATCTAATCTACAGAACAACCTCAGTTATCCGAACATGATGATGAATGATGAATCTTGGCAATTACAGTTGCTCTGGTGCTGTCTCCTTTCAGTCTTCAGTGCCATCTTACTGCCATAGACTAGCTGTCATGAATAGCTTCTATTGTCCACCACAGCCACCATAATTTTATTTGTGGTTTTCTGTATGTTTGCCTAGAGTCATACAGCACAGAGACAGGCCCTTCGGCCCAAACTGCTGCATGCTGATCAAAATGTCTGTCCACGCAAACCCCATTTCCCTGCATTTGGCCCATATCCTTCTAAACCTTAGCTATCCATGTATTTGTTCAAATGTCTGTTAAATGTTGTTAATGTACCCACCTCAACCACTTCCACTGGTGTCTCATTCCATATGCACATCGCTCTCTGTGTAAAAAAGTTGCCCCTCAGGTTGCCTTTTGTTCTTTCCCCTCTATCCTTAAACTCATGTCCTCTTGTCCTCGATTTCCCCAACCCTGGGAAAAAAGACTGAGTGCATTCACCCTATCCATGCCTCTCATGATCTAATACACTTCTATAAGATGCCCCCTCAGTCTCCTACGCACTAAAGAAAAAATTCCTAGCTTGTCCAACATCTCTCTATAACTCAGACCATTGAGTCCTGGCAACATCCTTGTAATATTCTTCTGCACTCTTTCCAGTTTAATAACATCCTTCCTACAGCAAGGTGACCAAAACTGAACACAATACTCTAAGAGCAGCCTCACCAACATCTTGTACAACTGCAACATAATTTCCCAACTTCTATACGTAATGCCCTGACTGATGTGGGCCAGTGTGCCAAAAGCCTTCTTCACTGCCCTGTCCACCTGTGACTCCACTTTCAGAGAATCATGCACCTGAACTCCAAGGTCCCTCTGTTCCATTACACTCCTTAAGGCCCTACCATTCACTATGAAACTCCTATCTTGATTTGACTTTCCAAAATGCAAGACCTCACACTTATCTATATTAAACTCCATTTACCATTTCTTGGCTCACTTCCCCAGCTGATCAAGGTCATGCTGCAATTTCTGATAACCTTCCTCACTGTCCACAATACACCCTATTTTAGTATAATTTGCAACCTTACTAACCATGCCTTGTACATTCTCATCCAAATCATTGATCAGACAACAAACAGCAATGGGCCCAGCACCGACTGCTGAGGCACACCCCTAGTTACAGGCTTTCAGTCCGACAAGCATCTCTCCACTATTACACTCTGCTTCCTACCATCAAGCCAATTTTGTATCCAATTTGCCAGCTTGCCCTGGATTTCATGCAATCTAACCTTCCAGAGCAGCCTATCATGTGGAACCTTATCAAAGGCCTAACTGAAATCCATATAGACAATGTCTACTGCCCTACCCTCATCAACCTTCCTGGTCACTTCATCAAAGAACTCTAACAAATTTGTGAAACATGATCTTCCATGCACAAAGCCATGCTGACTACTCCTAATCAAACCCTGATTTGGGGACACTGGTGTCGGGCTGGATGTACAAAGTTAAAAATCACACAACACCAAACCTATAGTCCAATAGGTTTATTTGGAAGCACTAGCTTTCGGAGCGCTGGTCATTCATTGGGTGATTGTGGAGAATAAGGTTGTAAGACACAGAATTTATAGCTAAATTTGATGTAACTGAACTTATATAATAAAAAAGACCAGGTTGTTTGTTAAGTCTGTCATCTTTTAGAATGACCATGTTGGCTTCAGTTCTTTTATGTGTAAATCGCAAAATGTTTTTAAAAAGTTACATTCTCAAGTGAACTTTAACAATTGGTGTCATGTCAGCCCAGATAAGATATTGAAGGTGTTAGCTCCCTGTGAAGCTGTCTGTACCAAATGGTCAAACTGATTTTAATCTAAAAGACGGATTTACAGAATCTTACATGGATTCATGCAGTTTTTGAGCAAAGTAAAATGTAATTCTGCAAGTACAGATTCACCCCACAAACTTATATGTGTATGTGTACATGTGAGAGAGTGTGCGTGTGTGGGGGGGGATGGAGGGAGGTTAGTTGGGAGGGTTATGAGTGTCTGTGAGAGGGGGTGTATGTGTGTGAGTGTGAATGTAAAGGGGTTTAAGTCTGTGAGAGGGTGTGTGTGGGAGTGTATGTGTGAGTGTATGAGAGAGAATCTGACTGTGTGTGCTTGGAAAGCACAGCAGGTCTGGAAAAGCACAGCAGGTCAGGCAGCATCGAAGGAGCAGGAGAGAGTCGACATTTTGGGCATAAGCCCTTCATCAGGAATGGGGGTGTTGGGGAGGAGAGCTGAGAGATTAATAGGAAGGAGGAGTGGGGATAGGAACAAGGTAGCTGGGAAGGCAATAGGTAAGTCCAAGTGGGGGGTGATGGTGATATGTCTCTGGCAGCCTACTCAACTCAAACATCTACTTCAAACCCACTAACTCCCACAAGTACCTGGACTACACCTCCTCTCATTCCCCCTCCTGTAAAAATACAATCTTTTACTCCCAATTCCTCCGCCTAGGCCGTATCTGCTCGCAGGGCATCCCAGATGGCCTCCTATTTCGAGGACCATACTTTCTCCACCCATGTGATCAACAATCCTCTCCAGCGCATCTCCTCCACTTCCCATACTTGAACCCCACCTCTCCAACTGCAACAAGGATAGAACCCCCTTGGTCCTCACCTTTCACCTCACTAATCTCCAGATATAGCGCATTATCTTCCACCATTTCTGCCACCTACATTCAGACCCCATCACCACTGAAATACTTTCCTCTCCACTCCTATCAGCATTCTGCAGTGACCATTCCCTCTGCTACTCCCTCGTTAGGGCCACCTCCCACCATCAACCCACCCTCCACTCTCAGCATGTTCCTTTGTCACCACAAGAGGTATAAACCTGTGCCAACACCAACCTCTCACCTCCAGTCAAGGCCCCAAAGTATCCTTCCATATCTAGCAGAGATTTTCCTGCAAATCTAAACACCTCGCCTACTGTGTCTGTTGCTCTCGATATGGTCTCCTTTACCTCGGGGATACAGGATGCCAACTTGAGGAATTTTTCAGGGAACATCTTTGGGGCACACACGCAAAACACCTTCAGCGCCCTGTGGCTGAACACTTCAACGTACACTCCCCTACTCTGCCAAGGACATCTCCCCTCCCCCCACCTCATCCCAGATCCAACCCTCCAGCTTGGCACCACCCTCTTGAACTGCCCTCCTGTCCATCTTCCTTCCCACCTATCTGCTCCACCTCCCCTCCAAACTGTCACCGTCATGCCCCCACCTCCATCTACCTATCACCTTCCCAGCTACCTTTACCCCATCCCCACCCCTACCCTTCTGTTTATTTCTAGGCCCTCTTCCCCTACCCCACCCCCCCACCCCACCCCACAATCCTGATGAAGGGCTTATGCCTGAAATGTCGACACTCCTACTCCTCAGCTGCTGCCTGACCTGCTGTGCTTTTCCAGCGTCACACTTTTCAACTCTGATCTGACACTTGTCACTTTCTCTCTGTATCATGCGAAATGCTACTGCCAGAACTGAAATAGAAAATTAGACTCTGGATTATGCCCACCCTTTTTAAAATTGGTCTGCGATAGAGTTAGGTTTAAGGTTAGACCTCATTATAATTGATGAAAGTAAACTGAATGTAATAATGTAAATCGCACTAAAGAGTGATAATTCCCTTGCATTGACTGTTTCTCATCCTAAAATGATCACTGAAATCTGATCTTCTAAAGCTCCATCAACTCAGAAACCATTCCTTTAGATTGAAAAATTGGCCTTGACATGCCCTACTGTAGAATGGTGATAGAGCACTAACATGTATTATTGAAAAGTAGTCTCATCTGTAATTAAGGATGGAAGGACTCCTGAACACTGTATTTTGTTTTCAGAAAGCCAGCATGGATTTGACCATTTTTGATGAGCCTTATTGAACTTTTGATTAAAATAATGCCTAAATGGATGTCTTTGGATATTATTTATGTTTACATCTAAAAATAATTTTAAAATGTTGTTCTTGACAGTTTGTTTGCTAATGTTTCAATCCCTGGTATTGAAGCAAATTATTGACCTTTTCAGGACGTTGCCTAAGCGGCAGGAGTCAGAGAGTACTGATAATGAAACTACCAGACTTTGAATTGTGTTTTGCTTTCTCAACTACACAGAATATTTCTGAATGTTTTCGATGTTGAGATAAAGAACCCACTATCAAAATTTGTAGATGATGAGCATTGAAAGCAACGTCGACAGAACCACAAAAACACAAAGAGTTGTGAATCATTTCAGTGAATGGGCAACATCACAAATCAAATTCACTGTTGTGATAAATCATTTATTTTTATTCTGAAATGGATAAACACTGTGCTGACTAACTGATGAAACATGAGAAGTAATGGAAGTGTAAAGACATAGGTTTATGTATATCAATTGTTAAACTGCAAGAATAGACACATAAACAAAACAAAAAGGTTAACAGAAATCTGGCTTTTATATTTAGAGGAACAGATTACAAGGCCCTGGTGGTATTAAACCTTGTACGTTGTTTTCAGTTCTGGCCACCATATTCTAGGCAAGATAATTGTCCTTCAAGGGAGTGCACATCACTTAAGAATGTACAAAGAGCTGAAGTAGGCCATTGGGCTCTTCAAGCCTGCTCTTTAATAATATCATGGCTGATCTAATTGCAACCATAAATCCACATTCCCGCCTCCCACTGATAACTATGCACTCCTTGCTTAAAAAGAATCTATCCACCTTTGCTGTAAAAATATTCCAAGATTCTGTTCCTTCTGGCTTTTCAAGAAGGGATTTCCACCCATTTAAGATCCTCTGAGAGAAAAAGGATATCACCTCATCTCTCTCTTAGATGAGCAACTCCGTTTTAAACAGTGATCCTTAGTTCTAGATCCTTTTTTTAAGAAGAAGTGTTCTCTCCACACCGACCCTTTCAACACCCCTCAATATCTTAAATGTTTCAAACAAACCACCTCTTGGTCTTCAAAACGTCAGTGGATACAAACTCAGCCTGGCCAATCTTTCCACATAAGACAATCTGACCATAACAATTTTCAGTATGGTACACTTTCTGTGAACCATTTCCAATGCTTCCTTAAAGAAGGAGAACATTACTATACAGAGTAATCCAGGCGTGGTCTGGATAACTGAAGCATAAAATCCCTATTTGTTTCATTAATCCCAATCACCATAAATGATAACATTCTATTATCTTTCCTAATTATTTGCTGGACATGCATGTTATACTCATGCAGGAAGATCACCCAGATCTTTCTGTATCACAGAGATCTGCAATCTCTTATCACTTAGATAGTATGTTTAGTTTTATTCTTCCTGCCAATATGAGTAATTCATACTATCCCACATTATATTCTATTTGTCAGATCTTTGCCTCCTTACTTGACCTGTCTGTACGTTTCTCTAGCCACCGCCCCTCCCCCGTTATGTCTTCTTCACAACTTGCCTTCTTCACAAATTATCTTTTTCATCAGCAAATTTGGCAACTAATCCTTCCATCCTTTCTATCCACATCATTTATACAAATTGAAAACACCTGACGTTCCAACACTAATTCTTATGGCTTACCAATCATCATGTCTTGCCAACCAGAAAAAGAGCACATTTTATCTACTCTTTGCTTCCTATTAGGCCAATCAATTTTCTCTCTGAGTCAAAAAGCAACACTGGCCCGAATTCTATTTTCTGCAATAAACTTTAATGTAGCACTTTGTCAAATGCTATCTGGAAATATAACTACAATATATGCACTGGTTCCCCTTTATCACAGGACTTCATTTATCTGTGTAAACAAGATTTACCCTTCACTAAACCATGTTGACGTTGCCTAATTACCTTGAACTTATTTGAGAACCCTGCTATAAATTCTTTAATAGTAACTTTCTAACATTTTAGATGATCAGCTAACTTTTCACCCTCTTGCTTTACAAACAATTACCTACCTCTGCTGTAAAAATATTCCCAAACTGCATTTCCATTAGCTTTTCAGGTAGGGACTTTCTCATGTTCATGACCCTCTGCTTTTGTGCTGTCTGTCTCCCTCCCTTTTTGAATTAAAAAAAGTTACATTTGTTATTCTACAATCTAATGAGACCTTTCCAGAACCTAGGAAGAAATGGAAAATTAAAACCAAGGATTAATGATCTCACATGCCATTTCTTTTAAGACCCTAGGGTGAAATCTATCAGGACGTAGACACTTGTCCGTCCACAGTCCAACAACTTAGTCAGTACTATCCCAAATGCAAAAATCGTTAAAACCTGTAAATCATTCAACAGATCTAATGTACCTCAAAATAGCCCTTCAGCATGACCACAGAATTCATTTTCAAGTTTTAGTTTTTATTTTCTAATTTTCCTTCTGGAATGCCTCCAATGATTATAATTTTCTTGAGTTTCTGCTGCCTTCTATTTTCTGATATATTGCTGCTTCTTATTTATATCCTCTGCAGTGAAGACTGATACAAAATAGCTATTCAATTCATCTCCCATCTCTTAATTTTTCATTATCAGTTTGATGGATTCAATTTTTATTGGACCATTGCTTATTTTGTTCATATTTTTCATAGATATTTGTAGAACCTCTTACTATCTGTTTCTGCATTTCTGGCTAGTTTTCTTTCATATTCTAATGTTTATCTCCCTGTAGTTTTTTTGATATTCTTTGCTGCCTTTTATATTCTGAACAATCTTATGTACTACCTCCTGTTTTTGCAGTTGTTATGCTTTTTGCACAATTATATACATTTTCTTGAAGTTGATACTGTCTTTCACCTATTTAGCTGCCATTAGATGTTTGGTCCATCTCTTGGGTATCTTCTTATTTGTTGGAATGAATCTAATTTAAACATCTTTACTGACCTGTTCTGTAATCTAACTGTCATTCAATTTACCTGCTGTGTTTTCACACCCTCGTAATTACCTTTATTTACATTGGAAATGATAGGCTAGGACACATTCCTCTCTTTCTGAACTGAATGTAAATTTTAATCATATCATGGTCACTGAGGGTTACCTTCACTATGACATCATTGATTAATCCTGTCTCATTGCATGATGCCAGTTCTGGTACAGAATATCTCCAATTAGCTCAATAACATAGTGTTCTAAGAAATTAAACACTCTATGTGCTCTTTATCTCAGCCACCTTCCCTTACCACTTTTCCAGTCTATTTGTAACAGGCTGCAGTAGGAGAGGATGACAATGAAGGCAGATTTTGAACAGGGGAGCTTGGAGGAGTCAAGAAAACACTTTTGCACCTAACTGATCCAGGAGCAGAAGTGTTAGCTGGCACTCAGTTTATCTATGAGTGTCTTGCTGAGGCATGTGAGGTGATCAATGTCTCTTTCTTCATTTGGATCTTCATTTCACAGAGGCTGGAAATCCCTTAACATCCAGCTCTCCCTTTCTATCCTCAGTCATACTTTTTATTGCCTGGTAGTTTGTGACCAAATTGCAACAGGGAATTTGGGAATATATGATGTTGGTGTCAAATATATTAAGAGATATCCAGACATCCTTGGAAAACATGTATGATGACTGTATGAGTGGTGCATTATGAGAATGGCAGGTGGAGCTCAGGGGATTTTGACCTTGTTCCATCCTCAAGGTGTATCATTCTGTATGGGATCTTAGAACTGTTTGCATAGCACGGAATTGGGTTAACCTTTTACTCTCCCGTACAATCACTGATCATGAAGACTCATGCCATCTATCTCCAACTGATCAACATAAGAACTTGCTAGAGTATAACATGTGGCAGAACTCCCATTTTGTGTAACTCTTAAAACTGTTCACTTTGTAAGCTCTTCTTAGTACTTCTGCACATGCAAAACACATGCCTACAATGTAGACAATCCATGCTGTGAACAGTAAACTCTAGTGTTTTTCTGCTTACTGAAAAGCATGTTCTAGACAGCTTACTTGTCTGATTATTGCCTCGGATGAATAGAAAACTTGATATAATTAATCCCACAAATGAAAATACTTTTCAAGTCTAAGAATTGTAAACATAAAGTAAACGGGGCAATGAAGGTAGCAGTTCTGAGCAGGACTGGCCAAGCTTAAATTATGGTAACTCCTGTTGGGCTATCTGAGTGCAGTGAAACAATGGTAGAAAACAAAAAGAAACAATCAAATAAAGTAAGGACTGATTGGCATTGAAGATAATGGGTTATATATGTTATAAAAAGACAAGTGAAATAATGATATGTGAGACATATTGGTTGTAACTGAATGTGGGATTACTATGACTAAATTCATGATTGCTTAGATAGTGAGATGTTTACTGTATTTATTTTAAAATGCTGTAATAGTATGCATGCAGGTCCTCTTGAAACTATTCTTTTACTCACAGTCCCTTTATAAAGCATTTTTAAAAATATGTGGTACTCTGAAATTTAGGATAGTTATGAAAAAAGAAGTTAGTTAATTTGGAACAAATGTTATTATTGATCTGCAAATGCAAGCATGTAATAAAAGCACAGCATCACTGTCTAAAATTGTTTGTGACAATCATTTTCAACAAAGTGTTGTAAGATGTTACATCACAGAAACAGGCCATTAGGTCCATCAAATTTGCACTGTGATTTTCTCCATATGAGACATCTCATTTAATCCACTCTCCCGCTTATTCAGCATGCCTTCTAATTTTCTTCCTTGACAGGGTTTCTTTTTTGAAGAATTTATGGCATCTGCCATGAAACTAATACCAAAGGAAATAAATGAAAAATAGCGCAGCATTAATTTACGATAGATATCAGGCACATTGTCTTTACTGAAAGAAATGATCAATATTTAAAATGACTTCTGAATTAAAACAAAAGATGAAAAATATTGAAATCCAAGTTGCCAAGATTTATTTTGTTCAGTCTTGTGTTCTGACAGATGCAGAAACTAGCACTATGTTTAAATTTCCAATTCAGGTTATCTACATAGCTAAAATTTTCATTCCAAGTAATGTGTTTTATTGCAAACAGAAGTGAAAATATTAACAGCAATATCTGAGTCATGTAGCAGCAAGGCTGCTAGTAAACTATGCTCAAAAGCATTTCTCCAAACAACTCCTTTTTTATCATTAAAACACATGCGTGCATTACAATTTGCAGCCACTAGTTACCCAATATTCATGGTCAACAAAGAAAATTATTATTCATGAGCAAAACTGTGATAGTCTGGTCCACTTTCATCAGTATTTGCACTTTCATTTTATCCATTATCTCAAAAGTGTTCATATCTTTAAATGACGTGCATGTGAGCTATCATTTTGCCAGGTATCTGCTCATTCCTCGATAGTATTCCTTCCCTGGGGAATTTCAGACACATGATGAATACTTGATCATATCACTATTTCAGATTCAATGACTCAACAGGGTTCATGATATCCAGGTTGAGCCGCTGTTGATTTGATTTGAGTGAAAGCTGTTTCTTGATATGTGCCACAATACTGTTGCACATCCTTAGCAGTCAACATGCGTAGATGTTCAAACACCAGAGACAAATTAGGCAATAACTTTGCTAAATAATTCACAAATCCAACAAATTGCCACACTGCTTTCACATCCATTGATTATTGCATCTCGGTTTCACTTCTTATCTTGTCAGCACCTGGGTGAAGGCCTTTTCCTATCAGGACATGACCTGCATTCTTGACTCCAAGCATTTCCAACTGCATTCTTTGATCTTGTGATGTTTACTTTGGTACTATTGTCGAGCACTGGTAACATTAAACAGTATGTCCAACCATCTATATCTCCCAAATGATGTCCAGGATCTGTTTAGAAAACTCTGCTTTCATCCAGCTTCACTTACAAGCCGTTCTTCACATAGATGGTAGTAAACACCATTGTTTTTGGCATTAATATAAAACAAAGAACTGCGAATGATGCAGATCCCAAGGAAAGGCAGCAGCATCTGTCAAGAGAAAACAGAGTTAACATTATAAGTCCAATGACCCTTTGTCATTTTCTGATTAACTGTTTTTCTCTCCAAAGGTGCAGCCAGACCATATGAGTTTCTCCAGCACTTTCTGTTTTTGTTTTTCTTTGCCAAGTTAAGGTGAACAATTTTCGATGATGGCAAGTGGTAGTGAGATCTCCTCAAAGATGCATTCCAATCTTTTGAATCTATCTATGTTGTCACCGTATCAAATTTTTCATTGATGTAATGCTGCTAATCCATGCTGTAGGAGTTGGCATTTTCTTGATTACTCCCTTTTCTTCCAGCTCTTTTATCTTGTCCTTCAGGATGTACATGAGAGCAGCTGTAATTGTCCTTAGTAGATGCTGAGTTGTTCCCACACACCAGAAAGACACTCAAAACCTGTGAAAATATCTTTTCTAACCTTCTAGAATCTGTTCAGTGGTAAGGCTTAATGACCCAAGGATGCTGCATATCCTTTATGTACATGTAGGTTACCAGTCCAAGCTTTAGACTTCAATTGAGATGAATAGATTTTAATTAATTTCTACTGTCTGGAATTTCAGATCTTCATCCTCCTTAATGCATTGAGCTCTCAACTTTGTTTGTCCTCTTGGGATGAGTATTGTGCCATTGTATCGCCTCGACCTTGCCTTTGACAGCTTCACTTTTGTGTCACCATCTTTAGCTATTTCACGGAAGTCTGGAAAGCATGTGAAGCACTCATGGCTATCTAATATTTCACATCAACTGGCTATTCTTTTCCAGTCACGATTCCAACAGTCACAAACCATTTATCATTTTCAGACTTGACAATGCCAATTTGACATATGGTGTAAAATGTTTCATCAGAATAATTATCTCATCTCCCTCCAGCAGCCATCTTATAAGCTTGATGTGCTCCTTTCTAGATTAATATTTGCACAAAGTGATACAGTTTCTCACCGTTAGAGTTTTCTCCATGCTGGACACGTTTCATTTTATTTAGTGTGATGAGCTTCAAAATATTTATATTCTGTTTTTTGTGCTTGAGTTTCATTCTGACTTTTTCCAATTCAGTCTTTCTTCTTTTTTTGCCTCCAATATGTTGCTCTCACTCAGCTTGGAATGTCTCTCAGTTTAATACAAAGCCTCATATATATTCTCCCATTAATACAATCTAACTGATGATTGACAACCTAGGAGCTTCTACATATTGCTAGCTTTCTTCAGATTAAGTTTCTCCTCTTTTTAGCAGACAAACTCTCACAATGAGATCTCTTAACTATGAAGTCATCCTTTCTGTCATGAGTTTGTCTTTCCGTTGTTCAAAATCTCACATATCAACTGGATGCATCAATATTATCAAATAGTGATCAAATATATGCCACTGCTCTGAAATTAAATACATAGATAACATTAATAGAAGATTAAAATTTTATCTTCAAAATTTAAAATCTCAAGGCCCTTCAGAGGGATTTAGACTGTAAAACAACCTTTAGCTTTTTTTTCAGTTCTAATAACAGAGTTGCAACTCTTATCTTCCAAGTTTATTTATCAAATCTGAGACTAATTTGTAGGGTGCCACTGAGAGTGGAAACAAAAATCTAATGACTCCACCCGCCTTTCATTTCCACTTTAGCTGGAATGGAAATTTAGAAGCCATCCAGACTCACCCAATGTTTCCAATTCACAGACTGTAGTTTTAATAGTAGCTAGCTATTTCACACATCTAAAAATTCACTCAGTCTCACCTTGTAATTTCTTTTGTTTTTGAAATATATTTTTATTAGAAAAAATATTTTTTGAATATTACAATAATTACAAAACCAAACAATTCAAACCAATGTTAAAAAAACAAACCCACTAATGACATAGATAAATAAATATTATCTAATAACTAAGCTAAGAAAGGAAAATCTTAATAATAACCATAACACAGCTCAGCGAATCAAAGCAATAGCCCTCCATCATTGAGCGCGTATTTTTATACATATTCATGTTTGTAGTAACTCCCCTCTGGATACCAGATTCATTACATAGAATTGCCATGGCTATATAAAGGCTCTTATTAGTATTGGGGACAAATCTGTACCCAGATAGTCCAAAAAGGGCTGCCACATCTTGTAGAAATTCTCAGTTGTATGGTGCACTATACTCATAAGAAGGTCCAAGGGGATGTGATCCATGACTAACTTACACCAGCCTGCCAGCCCGAGGGGATTTTCTGACACCCACCTAATAGAATATTCTTTCATGCACAAAAAAATGAGGATACTGAAAAGGCTTTTTTTGTGTGCATCTAATGAAAGTGAATTAACAAAGCTGAGAAGAAGAGATACTGGTTCCATCTCCACCTCTGTTCCCAAGGCCTTCTGTATTTTGCCTACCACAGCACTCCAGTATGCCCGCAGTCTGTGGCAGGACCAAGGACAATGAGTAATCGTGCCCATGCTCACTTCACATTTAGGACACACTGGAGCTTCTCATTTCTGATAATGTTCAAGGAATGTATTTCATGGTTGCTACAAACTAAACTGAAAGAGTCACCAGAAAGGCAGAGGCCACATGACTCCAGCAAGCTAGCTAATTCATTACGTACAAATGCATTGCAGCAAACGGTTTTGTTTTTCAGTATGTTTGTTTCTCCACAGATAGTTCACTTACATAAATCCATGAGGCACAAATTCCTGGACCATTCAAAGATGCAATTGCATAATAATGCAAATTAAGTAAAACTTGAATCTTGAACAATGCCAAGTATATAAAAGCAAAATATTTTGAAAGCTGCAAAATTTGAAATCAAAATGGGGATTTCTGGAGAAACTCAGCAAGCCTGGTAGCATCCATGGAGAGAGAAACAGTGTCAACATTTCAAGTCTAAGTTGACTGTTCTTCAGAACTTTAGACCTGCTCAGTTTCTCCAGCACTTAGTGTTTTTAGTGTAAACTAAACTTCTGTTAATCCTTTTAGGCCAGTCCTTTCAAGTTTCTTCAGTAACTGTATACGTTTCCTAAAACAGCATGAATGGCAAGTTTTCACCACAGCTAACAACAGAGCAGGTTCTACTCAACCAAATATTATGTACAAAGATGGGATTAATGAATGACCTCATAGCCACTATCACATGAGGTATACCACATGCTGGAATGTAGGAAAGCTGGTGAATGTACTGTACTTAAATTTTAAAAAGGCATTTAATAAAATGTTGTATCAAAGATTAATGTTGAAAATCATTCATGAGATCGAGTATCCGCATGGATAGAAGATTAGCTGGCTAAAAGGAAGCAGCGACTAAAATTAAGTGAGTCTTTTCTAAATTTTGCAAAGTGGAAGAAGTTATGAACCATTGAGATCAGTGCTGGGATCACAACTGTTTATGGTTAATATCAATTACTTGAATGAAAGGACTGAAGATTTGGTTGCTAAATTTGCTGATGATGGAAAGCCAAGAGTTGAGTAAATTGCAAAGAGGACAAGGAGGTTACAAAATAATGAGATTACAAAACAAATATGGCCAGATTAGTTAAGCAGGCAATCATTTGGCAAATGGGATATAATGTGTGAACATGTGAATTTGTCCTTTTTTGCTTGAAGAATTTAAAAAATTATCTAAATGGTGAGAGTTTGCAGAGGTTTGTGATGCAGAAGAACTTGGGTCTCTCAGTGCATGACATTCAGATACAACCAATAATTAAGAAAGTGAATACAAATTTATAATTTCTTGCTGGGGGACTGATTACAAAAGTAGCCATAAGTTTAAAAGTCACACAACACCAGGTTATAGTCCAACAGGTTTAATTGGAAGCACACTAGCTTTCGGAGCGATGGACTATAACCTGGTGTTGTGTGATTTTTAACTTTGTACACCCCAGTCCAACACCGTCATCTCCAAATCAAAAGTAGCCATGTTATGCTGTTGGTTTATAGGGCACTTGTGGGACCACATCTAGAGTAGCCTGCTATTTAAGGAAATATATCAGTGCATTTTAAACGGTTCAGAGAAAGTTTACCAGATAAATAGCCATACTGCATGAGTTGCCTTATGAGAAAAGAATGTACAGGCTAAACTTGTACCCACTGGAGTTTGGAAGAGTAAGAAAATTGATTGAAACAAATAAAATCACAATGGGTTTTGACACAGTGCCTGAGGAAAAGATGTTTCCTGAATGGGAGAATCTGGAATGAGGGATCACTGTCTAAAATTAAGGGTTCACTCACTTAAAACAAAGATGATGCAAAATTATTATGAAATCAAGGGTTGATCTTTCTTTAGAATGCTCTCCCTGAAAAGGTTGTGGATGAGAGTGTATGAATTTTTTTAAGGTAGAAGTGGATAGTTTCCTGGTAAGCAAGGAAACGAACAGTTATCAGTGACAGGTGGAAATGTAGATCTGTGATCTTATTAAGTGGTGCAGCAGATCTGAGGGGCCAAATGGCCAACTCATTTGTTCAGATATACCTCTGAACAGAAGCTTACATTTTGGAGTTTAAGTCTGGAGGAGCCCTGGAAGTCAGAGTCACTCCTGCTTTAGGAGAAGATTGAGCTTGCTCACATAATCACACAGTTCTCAATTTATCGTAGCTGCCTGTAAGTTTTTTGTGTATAACAGCAGGGACATGCAGGAAATTCTCACCCCCATTGGTACCTTCCAGTGTTGAAGGGCCGATTTAAACAGCTCCTGGTCACCCCTTCACTCTCTACAAGCCTGCAGTGATGCTTAGTCTGTGTTGGTCACCTCTACTCCACCCCCAGAGATGTGCAAGTCAAAGCAAACATTGGCTCCAAGCTTTAGCAATGCCTCCTTCTCCATTGCTCCAGGTCATTGTATAAAGGTAGAAGATCCACTTCTCCAAGGACAGCAACTGCAAGCCGTCCAGTTTACCCAAGGCAGGTGAGCTCAGTCCTGGGACCCAATTATTTCCAATATATATTAATGATTTAGATGATGGAAGTGAATGTATTAGCACCAGTTTTGTGGAGGACATAAATATATGTGGGAAGTAAAGCAATGAGGATGATGGGTAAAAACTTGGCAGTTGGAAAATAATTTGGAAAAATGTGAGGTTGCAGACTTTGGCAAGAAACATAAAAGAATAGATCTTATTTAAATTGATAATAACTGCAGAAAGCTACAGCATAGAGGGATGAAGGATAATGCTTCCCCTCAGATTCTCTTTTGCAAGCAACTGGACGATGCATTGAGATGATGGGATCCATGAAAGTTGTGGCACAACTTCAGACACAAAAGTATCTTCAGCATCCTATAGCACAGTAACATCAGCCAAAGTAACTCAGGAAGACCTTCCTGGTGAACCACCTTCATAGAAACGAGTTGCATGAAATCATCTTTCACTGTCTTTCACTGAGTGTAAATGCTTTGATGCTGCTGACTCAAATACCCCCCCCAAGATAAACCCCCCCCCCCCCCCCCCCCCGCCCATTAACCTGGAAATGCTGGTTCAGGCTGTGATCTTTCAACCTAGTTCATGCCTTTAATAACAGTTAAGGTTACAAATGGTTGGAAGCCTTCACAAAATCCAGTTCTCCCTCTTTCAATCATTACAAAGTTTATGCTTGTATGTGCACAATGAAAGGTTGGTTATTATATTGCTCGCACAGGATTATACACCATGTATTGCTAAGGATGGCTGCCCTCTTTACTTTATTCTTATGGCTGGAGCTAAAATGACAGCTGATCGTGAAAAGTGAACACATATTTACAGATGTGAAACTTACTTACAATGAATGATTCCAGCTCAATGCGACAGTCTCCTGTTTTGGCAGCCTCATCCAGGAAGATGGTCTCGGCTTGGTATGGTGGTCACCAGGTTTGGTGGTCTTGTCCCAGCACGAAGGTCTTGCTGATATAGAAGTCTTCTTCAGCAGCAGTTGTGGGTGCTCCAGCAGCCTGGTGTGGTGATCCCACACAGTCCTGGTGTGGTCTTGCGTGTGGCATTGAGGTCTCATTTTGGAGAGTTGTATTCCAGCTTGAAATTGATCTGACATGAACTCTGTCTTAATTTTGACTTCTTTCTTCTTGTCTATGAAATCTGTAATTAATATCGATGCCATGGTGTGGTGACTTATAGAACTTATCACTGCATATTTCTTTGTAAAAATACACGTGACAATAAATTGCTATTCATTCTGTTCAGTCAATGAAGTGTCACCCGCGCCACCTCTCATCAAATCATCTTCTTTCTTTCCCTCCCCACTGTGTTGAGGTGAAGTTTCAACTGGTATGGAGGGAGCCTGCCCTCTCATGACGTTTGTTGGTTTAGAGATCTGGGTGGGTGACTCTGGGTCGATGTGACTAGAGGACCCAGCCATGCTGAGTGTATCCTGCCCAGAGGCGGGTTTATCCTCCTCAGTTTCAACTCCCACAAGGTTCAGAGTGGCAGGCAGGGTGAAGGTGGAAGGCCTGGCCACCTCTGGAGTGTCCTAAGTGGAGACTTCTGGGAGTGGAGGTGTCACTATGCAGTTTTTAAAAAACATTTCTGGCTTCATTATGTTTCCTGTGAACGTCCCTTACCCCCATTACCTTGCTGTTGGTTCTGGGTACCAATGGTTCAAATGACAGAGTGCACGTCTGTGGAGGCAGTTATATGTTCGTATATGAGAAACAGGATGGTACAGATAGCACTAATTGATTTTTCCAACCTTCAAGTCAGTTTGCTAGGTGCTTCCAAGGAACTGGTCTGCTGCTCCTTTGTGTTTGCTTGTGCATTTGAATGCAGTTGTGAATGGCCAAAACAATGGGTTCTGCTCCTCCCTGGAGCTGAGCAAGTACAGAGACCTAGAGTGCTTTTCAGCTGCAGAGATATGGCAGGAATGTGCTCACCAGCATTTGGTCCCAATTATCCTCCACCTAATGTACCCATTGAACTCTCAGTATCTGAGCTAGTGGAAGATGCAAGTGGCAGCCTTACCAGTGCTTCCTCTGAAGAATAAGTGGCTCCTTGCTTCTTTCTTCATGAGGTCTGTACAGATGCTATTTGTGGCTGCAGGAGATGAGTTGCAAAGCAGGGCAGAAATTTGAATACGTTAAGAATACATGGCAATGGGAGAGTAGCACAGCACTTGATAATTAATCTCACTTCATTAATGGGATATGGAAGTCTTCACGCAGCAACACAGCCAGTCTTTATCCTCTTGTACTAAAGCAAAGATCCTCTCTCTGTAGTGGGTAAGGAGACAGGGGTCTGGCAACTCACCAGCTGCACTGGCTCACTCCATCCTTTTGTGGGCTCCTTCTTCTTGCAACATAACAAAGAGAGGGATTGAGTGAGATGGAAGTGGCAGGGCACAGATGTTCATGTTGGTGCATCAAAAAAAGTTTCTACTGTTGCATTGGATTTGGAGAAAAGAGTTTCCTGACAAGGATAAGAAATTAAAACCCTTTGTGTAATTTCTATCATCAGTACGTGTTGGGAAAGGGGGAAAGGATGTTGAGGTGCCCCAAGAGATTGAATAGGCATTACAAAGGGCATGCAGAGCTTGCAGTATGCTGTGGAGTTATGAGTGGTAAGAGTTAGTGAAGGAGGATGCTGAAAGCATTATTGAGAGTGGAGATTGAGAGCCTTGGTGGCGGACGGGTTAAATAGCAGAGTTAGAGTGTGAGGTAGCAGAGTGAAGGTGTGGAAATTACCTTATTGGTGACTTGGGGAGCTAACTTCCTTTTCTCAGCCATCTCTGGGAATATTCTTTATATATTTCAACCATGCAAGGCAGCTCCCGAATGACAGAACTTGAATATGACACTGGCTGTGGGAATCCTGGGAGGTCCCAGCAGGAGTGAATGTACAATGGCATAGATGGGGTTTCATCAAAGCGTGTTGCACAGGTAATGAAGCAAGCTGCCAAGAATTGTGCAAAAATGCTTGCTAGAGTTCACAGCGAGAAACCCTCTGTGAAATTCCCCAAAATTGACACTTTGCTGATTTTCTTTAGTAAGAATCAACTTCTTGTTCTGTAGTCAAGCAACTGTTCTTTCATAATTAATCCATGAACTTCCAATAAGTCTAATATAGATTGTCAAGTTAGTGTTCTTTAGTAAGAATCAACTTCTTGTTCTGAAGTCAAGCAACTGTTCTTTCATAGTTAATCCATGAACTTCCAATAAGTCTAATATAGATTGCCAAGTTAGTGTATTGCTCTTAATACTAAGAATCAAGAGTTTTATCCACAAGAGGACACTCTAGGATAAATATTTCACTTACATGCTCCTGGAATAGAACTTCACTCATTGGGGGTATATATTAGAAAATTGATGCAAACACACCTCATGGGTTTCTGTCGACTTGTGTTAATCATAAACTGTGTTTCCACAATTTCCTGCAATATATTCCCAGTGGGCAAAGTTCCAGGCAAGGAGAATGCATGTTGCTCTTGTTGAGAAAAATATGCTGGAAAGAAAAGTTATACACAATAATTTCATGTTAACATTCAAAATGTCTGCAAGGACTTGTATTCCCTAAAGAAAGAATCCATTTTGCATTATTCATTGATTTTAAGAACCATAAAACTTGAAGCAAAGTTGCATTTTCAGTATAAACACAGGGAAAAACACATCTCATGGCATTGAATCAACACATTATATTCTTCTTTTGAAATATTCGTCCTCAAAATAAATGAAAATACAACATTCCAATGTTTGATAAAACTTGTCAATCTGCACAAGCACATGCAGTTAAATCCAGAGCACTACCAGGTGTCTGGTAATGTTTACACTGTCAAAGAGTCTCATCTTTGGAGCTGATGTTGAAATCATGAAGAAATAACAAAACACAACAACACATTATAATACATTTATAAGGAAAGCAGTGGCATAATAGTAATTGGCTTGAATCTCTCTAGGTAAAAACAATGACTGCAGATGCCGGAAACCAGAATCTCTCTATTTGAATTCAATAGCAATCTTGAAAAAATTGCCTAACCCGAAACATATTCTTTCGAGAGAGAAAACTGTCATCCTTACCTGATCAATCTGACCTTTGACCCCAGACCCATAATGTATATTAACTGCAGTAACTTAGGGAAGGAAAATAAATGCTCGCCTAACCAGTGACATCAGTACTTCACGAATTTTTTAAAAATCACAGAAACCTATCTGGCTGTTGAATTCAATGCAAACCTAATATGAACCTATTCAGATACTCTCTGGTTGATTAATGAAGTTATCGTCAAAAAATGTTTCTATTGCTGCATTGGATTTGGAGAAAAGAGTTTCCTGACAAGGGTAAGAGGTTAAAACCCGATGTGTAATTTCTATCATCAGTACAACCACAGAGATCTAATGGAGCCCCTAAGGTAAAATTATTTCACTGGGACATCAGTGCAGTAGCTGCAACAGGGAATTTTACATGCTCAAATGTCATCAGTCAATTAGAATAAAGTAAGTATTTTAGTGTCTAACTTTAACCTTATTAAATGTGTCAATAGATCAGCATCTAGGCAAAGAATAGAAGGCTGAAATTTAAAAAAAAGTAACTTTTTAAGCCCTTTGCAGACTGGTAAATAATTGCCATGTGCCTTGTGCCGTGTCAATAACACAACTACCTTGGCTTCAGTCTTAAACTCATTGTTATTTTAACTTTTGTTAATCTTCACATCTGGAGTTAAATTGCAATGTGTGCAGTGTATAAGTTTCTACAGTATGTTGGGAGTGGAAGTCAGAGTTTTATATTTGAAAACAATTAAAGCCTGGCTACTATCTGAAATTAAATTAATTCAACCGTGATTACTTCTGTCTCACACATTTCTTTGTGATGTGCCAATAAATGAGGCAGTCAAATTTCAAATTGCGTATCTGCATGCTTGATCATTTGATTGGTATGATGCTTCTATTTGTTAGCAATTAACAACAGCTAGATGGCAATTGTCCTTATCTTTCTATTTTCTTAAAATCTCTTCTTTATTCTGTCATTGGAAATGAATCTTTCCAAAGCATTGAAAAAATTTCTTCCATTATCTATGATATTGTTTGAAACATTAAACAAATGTTTCAAACAAACAAATGGCTTTATCAATTTAGTGGTCATGTTGTTATTTCAATAAAATCTAAACTCAATCAATTGCTACCTTGTTGACATGGGTATTCCTGCTCCTTGACCCTAACTGGATATTTGAATTCCCCACAATTCCTTTTGAGTTTTTTGAAAATTCAGAAGTAGTGCCAAAATAGTTGATGTCCTTCAGCAACAATAAATATTCTCCCAGATGTGGCAAAATGAAAGGTCCCCTGGTGATTCACAGTGTCAAAGGGCAAAAAGGAGGTTGTATTTTTAACTGTAAGAAGGTTGTTATTGAAACTGATTGGTGTGTTTGAAGAATTTGTTAAAAAATAGCACAATTGTGTGGTATGCAGCTCACTGCTGAGGTATCTTTCAGAGCTGTGTTTGTCCATTAACCTCAGTTCAATTGCAAAAATTTATTTGCTCCTGAGGCAAAAAAAAAATCACTGTCAGATAATTATTACTGTTTTTAAGAAGATCTAGAATTTTCTTTTAAGATAAATAAAATTTACATTGTTAATTTGTTTTTATTCAGTTGAGCCATTGGAAAATTGGAATTATGTTTGATCTATCCCTGAAAGTTGTTGAAGATTCATGTCTAGGTTATAGTTCAAAGTTGATCACAGATGTTATATGTCCATGCTAGTGTAAAAAGCAGTTTGGTTTAATGTTTCAAACAATATCATAGATAATGGAAGAAATTTTTTCAATGCTTTGGAAAGATTCATTTCCAAGAGACAGCTAAAGAAAATTACATTAGATTTCTAGTTCTACTCTCCCATTGCTAGTTGTCCTGGGGTTGCCAGGTTGGCGAACTTGCTCTTGCATCTACTACAACAGGGGATGCAATTTAATTATTCATAGAAGTTCAAAGGCGGCATTCTTTAATTTATCGATCCTCCAATCTTTGAGTGTGCCAATGGAGAAAGACACAAAACAATCCAGTCTTTGTCATTAGTGCTATGACCCTCCATGATGCAAGGTTGGTAAATGTCCTTGAAGACACTTGAAGGTAGGTTAACAAACATGTGTGCTTTTGAATTTTAATCTAAGAATCTTCCTGTCTCCCTGCAATGCATTTTCTTACCTAGTCTGTCTTTACCAACTCCTAAACATACCAAAGCCATTTTTACATCTCTTTTTTTATGCCCTTGACCCCACTGTATTGCACACCTCACTAGTCACTCACCCCTACTGGTCTCAAACCTCCATGCAAAGGTCAAATTTCCTGTTCCCCAAACTTGTACTATAGACTTAAGCAAAATATTATGCTTACCTACTATGGAAAAGCAGGAACCACAGCTTGTTGGGAAAAGCAGTAGTTGAACAAGGAAAGAGGAGATGGATTGAACAGAGTCAAGGTATATTCCCTCAAAAGGTAAAGCAAGGACAAACAAAATCCAGAGCTCCCTGGATAACAAAGGAGGTAGAAATAAAGTTATTGAAGAAAAACAGACACAATGTAAATTTTGTTTCTCTCTCCACAGATATTGCCAGAACTGTTTCTCAAGCATTTTGTGTTTGTTTGTGATTTCCAGTATCTGCAGTATTTTTCTTTCATTTAGAAGAAATTTTGTATTTATAATAGGTGTTAGATAGTAAATACAATTGACAGCCCCCCAAACTGGACATCAAAGGTTCAGAAGAGATGTGAAAATGCAAAAATAAGAAGTAAGGAGGGATTGTGAAGCAAGACTTACATCTGAATTAGTGGAAAATCCCATAAAATTCTGCAACCACATCAATAATAAAACAGTAGTAAAGGAGGAAAAGGACTGATTAGGGACCAAATGTTGGGATTTGGTAAGAGGAATGGCCAAGGTGTTAAATTAATCATTTTGTATCTGCTTTTACCTCAAAGGCATGTAATAGATAAAGAAACTGAATTACCAGAAGTGTTTAAAACTGATTAGGAGGAGGCTTTGGATGAAGTGTTGAACTGTGATTCAAGAAGGCAGCTCATTACTGTCTCCTAAAGATCAACTTGGGATGGGCAATAATGCTGGTCCAACCAGCAAGCCCACATTCCATAAATGAATAAAAAAAGTTGTTAAGGCTCCCTGATTGATGAGATTGCATCCAAGGATGTTGAAGGAAGTGAGAATGGAAATTATTGAGCAGTAGGCAATTATCTTTCAATCTTAGGATTTGAGGGATAGTGGAGGCAGGTACCAGAGGATTAGAAAATTACAAACATTAGACCCTTGTTCAATAAAAGTTGTATGGACTAGCCTAGCAGATCAGTCAGCTTAATTTATAGAACCAATTATTTGGAATAGAATGAACAGTTACAGAATTATAGAGACATAGTGATGTATAGCACAGAAACAGACCTTTCGGTCCAAATTGTCCATGCCTCTCCCTGTAGCTCAAACTCTCCAACGTT
Organism: Chiloscyllium plagiosum; assembly: GCF_037043375.1. NCBI lineage: Eukaryota > Metazoa > Chordata > Chondrichthyes > Orectolobiformes > Hemiscylliidae > Chiloscyllium > Chiloscyllium plagiosum. The sequence goes on from NW_028270144.1 coordinate 67,672,178, forward strand.
TCTGATCTTTTCTGAACCTTTTCAAGTTTAACAACATATTTCCTATTAGCAAGAAAACCAGAACTAGATACAGTAACTGAGAAAATGTGGCTTGATAAGTGTCAGCATAGATTTGTTCAGGGAAAACTGGTTGGAATTAACCTGCCAGAGTAATTGAAGAGGTAACAGAAGTAGGTGTTGAGGGCAAGGTTCTATTGTGATGTACTTGGACCTCAAAAGGTATTTAATACAATTCCAAACAACGGACTTGAGGAAATCTATAGGTCATGGAATAAAAGGGATAATAGCAAAAAGGATACAAAATTGGCTGAGGAATAAGAAACAGCGAGTTATTGTTAATGTTTTTCAGACTGGATAAAATGCTTGCTATGTGGTTCCCCAGGGATTGGTTTTAGGACCCTTGTTTTTTTTTATTTCCTAAAAGACATAGAACTTGGTGTGTAGAGGATAATTTCAAAGTTTGAGGACAACACAAAACTTGAAAGAACTGTACATTATGATGGGGACAATGTAGAATTTCAAAACATCTTAATGAACGGGGCGGATAGATTTGCAACTGTGGTAGAGTAGGTCACTTCAGCTGGAACCCGCCCGCTTCATCTCTGTTTATCATTTCTTCCTTTTTTCTCTCTCCCCTTTTTCTCTTGTTGTTTATTTTCTTCTTTCCTTCATTCTCGGCCTCAGCGTGGACCCGGTGAAACATCGTCTTGGTCTGATTGGGCCCATGGTGGTCTCTTTCAGCCTGGCGTAGTGGTTCCTCAGCACGGTATCTCCGCATATGGGTAGATCCTTCCAGGGCATGTTCCAGAGGCAGCAGGAGGATTTCGGGGAGGTGACCACTATAGCAGCACCAATGTGGAAAGAGTGAGTGGTGAGGGAGGTCCCCCAGTATCTGCTGCGGCTGCATCGAGGACAGGCAGCTGATGTCTCCCAGAGAGTGAGATATACGAAGGACTGATCAAAGACTGTCGAACTTTGAATTTTATTCCTTTTTTTCTAGTTTACATAATGAAGGTCTTTAATGTTAACCTTATTTCTTTATTTTTCTACTCATTCTATGAACATAATGCTTAAAGTTTTAACTTTGTTTCTTTTACTACTTTGTACCTAAGTTTTTTGTAACTAGGTACCTTCATACCTAAGGTGGCGCTGTGTGTGGCGACATTATGCACTTTTTACTGTGCTCTTGTCCTTCTGTACTTGAGCACGTGATATTAAAATCTAAAAAAAATGCAGTTTGATGCAGAGGTATCAGTTGATGTACCTTAATGCAGAAAAGCATGATGAGAAAGTATAAAATTAAAGGTACTACTTTATTCTAACAGAAACATTTGAACATACATGTATATGTCATTAAAGGTGATAGAACAGGTAGAAAGAGCTGCTCATACAGTTTCATTACTAGGGACATAGAGTATATCAACAGAAGGTTATGATGAATTTATATCCAACACAAGTTATACCTCAGCTGGAGTGTCATAAATGTTTTGAGAGAGTTTTGGGAAGGATATGAATTTGTTGGATAGAGTATAGAAAAGATTTTTGATACTGATACTGATTCTGGGAATGAAACATTCCAAGTTATAATTAAAGATTGGAGAAGTTGTAACTGTTTGCTTTGAAGCTGAGAAGGCTAGGACGAGATTTGATAAGAATTTGCAAGATCATAAGGGCTCTGTACAAAGTGGTTATCGAGAAAGTGTTTCCAATCCCAAACAAGACAGTACAGTTTTAAAATGTTTTGCCAAAGAAACAAACATGACATGAGAAAAACAACCTTTTGTACAACAAACAAACATGTATGGAATGCACTGTCTGGAAGTGTGGAGTAGGCACGTACAATTGAAGCATGTAAGAGTGCATTAGTTGATTGTATAAATTGAAACAACAGGGTAATTTGAAAAATGCAGGAGATTGGCACAAAGTTAAAATGCTCAGAGAGCCAGTGCAGACACATTGGGCCAAATGGTCACCTTTAGCACCATAACAGTTCTGTGATTCTGTGAAGTATGAACCAACCATAGGATAATGTAAGGTTTGACGTCCATTAAATACAATAATAATGTTAGAATTGCATCTGAACCCACCATTAGGAAATGGAAGTATTCTCTCCTACAACTAACCGAGCACCATGTTTCCTGCCATTGTGCTTTCTGTAAAATCTCTCCCTTGTCTTCGTCTGGAAAAACAAACACTGATATTTACCAATCAGAATGCTTTCCTTTAATTTCTTGGCTGAATGGGTAATAAGCTGTTAAAACTTTTATAATGTTCTCATTCTGTAATACATTTTTTCCTTTTAATAGGTTCATGATGCCAAGTGCAAACAGTTCAATACAAAGCTACAACTGATGGATACAGTCAAGGATTGAATATTGGTAAGTGAGATAACATGATATTTTTATGCTATTTTAAATTGCAATGTTGCAAAAGTCAGGGGTATGTGCTCGTGTTTGATATCAACATAGATTGATGCACTAGCTTACAATTTCTCTGTAATTTAGTATAATATATTAAAGTCTTTGCATGCAGTCAAATTCATACATTAACTGGTATTAACTTCAATATTCAAACCACTCAGACTGAATGGATATCCTTGAGGATTGTTAGGACCTTTAATAAAATATAACAATGGTATTTAAACAAATATCTGGTGGAAATGAGTCACACAATTCTGTTCATTATTCAGCTTGATTGAAGAGATGTTTAAGTGTGATAAATTTACATGAAAATTATCCAGATATTTCATAACTCCAGTGATGAGTCAGTTTGGCTGAATTAACAACAATAACAGATTCTCAGAGGCAAATGCAGAACAAATGGGAGGTTTTACAGAGTTCAAAAAAGTTCCGTTCACCCCCCTGCTTGAGGAATACAAAACTCATTGACATTCCTGTCAATGGGGTATTTGTACCATGTCCTGCAACCTCTACAGTTGTTGTTAGTAAATTTGTTAAAATGGCTTCAGTTCTGATATTGATCTCTAGCAGATTTACTGGGCAGATAATGAATCTAAAAGTAAGTGAAAATTGATGATTTGCCACTTTATGAACAGGGCTTTTCACATTTATTACATTTTCAATGGTGTCTACAATGTTTTGCTGCCCTTCCCCATTTTATTATTTTGCGTAAATGAATTCATCTGTTTCCATTTTCTCTTAATTTGGTATCAGCATGAAGAAGTTGACCTCTCCAGTGAATCATACTTGTACTCTCCCTGAGGAAATATGGCTTGTAACCAAACCAGATGATTTGATTATGAGGAAAAAACAAAATTTCTGGGAATTCACTGTCATATTCCTATTATTTTGTGACATTATGCCTGGGAGAAAAATGCCAAACTAAAACTGGACATTTTTTTAATTGTGATTACATACTTCAATTATTAGCAGAAATCTCCATAGAACATTAAAGCACAGTACAAACACTTCGGCCCCCGACATTGCGCCGACCTGTGAAACCAACATAGAGCCCGTCTAACCTACACTATTCCATTATCATCCCTATGTTTATCCAATGACTATTTAAATGCTCTTAATGTTGGTGAGTCCACTACTGTTGCAGGCAGTGTGTTCCATGCCCTTACTACTCTCTGAGTAAAGAAACTACCTCTGTCCTATATCTATCACCCCTCAATGTAAAGCTATGTCACCTCGTGTTAGCCGCCACTATCCGAAGACAAAGGCTCTCACTGTCCAACCAATCTCATCTCTGATCATTTTGTATGTCTCTATTAAAACACCTCTCAACCTTCTTCTCTCTAATGAAAACAGCCTCACGTCCCTCACCTTTCCTTGTAAGACCTTCCCTCCGTACCAGGCAACATCCTGGTAAATTTTGTCTGCACCCTTTTGAATGCTTCCACATCCTTCCTATGATGCAGCGACCAGAATTTCATGCAATACTCCAAGTGCAGCTGCACCAGAGTTTTGTACACCTGCAATATGACGTCATGGCTCTGAAACTTAATCGCTCTAAGAATAAAACCTAACACACCATATGCTTTCTTAACAACCCTATCAACCCGGGTGGCAACTTTCAGGGATCTATGTACATGGACACCGAGATCTCTCTGTTCATCTACACTACCAAGAATCTTCGCCCAGTACTCTTTAATCCTGTTGCTCCTTCAAAAGTGAATCACCTCACACTTTTCCGCTTGAAATTCCATTTGCCAACTCTGCAGCTTATCCATGTCCCTCTGTAACCTGCAACATCCTTCCGCACTGTCCACAACTCCCCCAACTTTAGTGTCATCCACAAATTTACTAACCCATCCATCTACGCCCTCATCTAGATCATTTGTAAAAATGACAAACAGCAGTTGTCCCAGAACAGATCCTTGTGGTGCACCACTAGTAACTGAACTCCAGGATGAACATTTCCCATCAACCACCACCCTCTGTCTTCTTACAGCTAGCCAATTTTTGATCTAAACCTTTACATCACCCTCAATCCCATGCCTCCATGTTTTCTGCAATAGCCTACCATAGGGAACTTTATCAAACACTTTACTGAAATCCATATACAGCACAGCAATCACTTTACCCTCATCCATCTGTTTGGTCATCTTCTCAAAGAACTTACTAAGGTTTGTGAGGCACGATCTACCCTCACAAAACTGTATTGACTATCCCTAATCAAATTATTCCTTTCTAGATGACTATAAATTCTCTCTCTTATAAACCTTTCCCACACTTTACCCACAACATAAGTAAGGCTCCCTGATCTAAAATTACCAAGGTTGTCTCTGTTGATGTTTGCTTTGTTCCACAAATCTGGACGACACAAGTTTTCTGTACAACATCAGTAGCTTTATTACCAGACAGCCAGCGAGAGAATCAAAGCATCTCTAAAATAAAAACACTGACTGCAGATGCTGGAAACCAGATTCTGGATTAGTGGTGCTGGAAGAGCACAGCAGTTCAGGCAGCATCCAAGGAGCAGCGAAATCGACGTTTCGGGCAATGACTCTTCCTCACGAATCTCTGCCTTACACCCAGAGACAGTATATTTTATAGAAATTGAACAAAGACTTATCAGTCACATGAATGATTGTCATCACACAATTTAAAGTAGGTAATTATGAATTTACAAAACCTGATGAATGTCGATGTCCTGTAACAATGTGTGAATGAGCTATAGAAACCAATTATCATATCTTCCATGATTATGTGTTGATGGATAGAAATTAAAGCAGAAAGATTTTTTCTGCTACAAATGGGGAACTCACATACCTATGCTTATATGGAGGAGAGGTAAATGGGGTATTCACATACCAATATTAATATGGAGGGAAGTGACTGGGGATTCACATACCTATGCTAATATGGAGGGTAAGTAAGACAGTGGGAGAAGGAGGCAGTTAACTGGGTTGGGGCCAGTGCTATTATTCCTGCCTGGAAAAGACAAAGGTCTTGTCCAGGCTTACTTGCGTGGAATGGGGGAATCCACATGCGTGGATTGAAAGAGTACAGGGTTGCAGTTGCTGTTGCAGTAAGTCCTTTGATGGTGGGATTTTTAACCCTAAAGTCCCCAATGTGCCCTGAAAGAGAAATAAAGCATGGAAATGACCCTTCTGTGACATTTTAATTTCTCATCTCTACTCCCCTTCTTGAATAAGGGGACAACATTTGCTATCCTCTAGTCTTCTGGCATTATTCCTGTCAACAATGACACAAAGCTCTGCAATCTCATCCCTGGCTTCCCAGAGAATCGAGGATAAATCTCATCTGGCCCGGGGACTTATCTATTTTCATACTTTCCAGAATTGCTAACACCTCCTCCTTCTGAAACTCGATCCCGTCTAGTCTAATAGCCTGTATCTCAGTATTCTCCACGAGAACATTTTTTTTCCCTGCGTGAATATTGACGAAAAATATTCATTTAGCGTCTGTCTTATCTCTTTGGTCTCCATGAACAACTTTTCACTACTGTCCTTGGCTGGCCCTAATCTTACTCCAGTCATTCTTTTATTCCTGACATACCTATAGAAAGCTTTAGGATTTTCCTTGATCCTACCTGCCAAAGACTTCTCATGTCCTCTTCTGGCTCATTTTAGTTCTGTCTTTCGGTCCTTCCTAGCTAACCTGTAACTCTCAAGTGCCCTATTTGAGCCTTCATGTTTCATCTTTACATAAGCCTCCTTCTTCCTCTTGACAAGAGATACAACTTCTTTAGTAAACCACAGCTCCCTCATTTGTCCACTTCCTCCCTGTCAGACAGGTACATGCTTATCAAGGATACGCACTAGCTGTTCCTTGAACAAGCTGTACATTTCAATTGTGCCCACCCCCTGCAGGTTCCTTCCCCATCCTATGCATCCTAAATCTTGTCTAATCACCTCATAATTTCCATTCCCCCAGCTACAACATTTGCCCTGCGGTATATAACTATCCCTTTCCATCGCTAAAGTAAACGTAACCAAATTGTGGTCACTATCACCAACGTGCTCACCTACCTTCAAATCTAATATCTGGCCTAGTTCATTACCCAGTACCAAATCCAATGTGTCTCACCTATATCAGGAATACACACTATATCAGGAATTCCCCCTCACACATTGGACAAAAACTGACCCATCTAAAGTACTCAAATTATAGCCTTTTCCAATATTTGGCAAGTTAAAGTCCCCATAACAATTACCCTGTTACTTTCACTCTTATCCAGAATTATCTTTGCAATCCTTTCCTCTACATCTCTGGAACTATTCAGAGGCCTGTGTATATTGTGATGATGCTGTTTTTTAAAAGATAACTTTGTCCTTTTTTTTACAAGAGGTTGTAAGTCAGAGGTGTCAAACTGGCTACTCTGACTTGTGAGACCTTTAGGTTCTTTTAAAAGTTGGAACAATGAAAGCAGCCTCAATTGGTGTGGCCAGTTCTCACAGATTCAGATTTATGGGTTTTGGTTTTCTCAATAGCTTCAGAAGTTATTTGAGATCTCAACAGAGTTGGAAGCTTTGGTGAATGTCTCTTGGCTGTTACACTGCCTGAAGCTTCTCTTGATGCTTCCTCCTGGATTGGAGAACTGCATCTGTGGCTGTGTTTACCTTTTTGCCAGGGAGTGTGTTTATGGGATGTTATTATATTGGAACAGTTAATTAGTAGTAAGCACGGTATCTGTTATTTGATAACGTTTTCCGATAGCTAAGTTATTCTAAATTCCTCTTTCTTTTGTTTGTATTTAACTATAGCATTTAAATAAATTGTGTTTTGTTTAACATTGAATAGTTTGACCAGTCGCATCATATCTGGAACACAACTTCACATCTACCTTTAAAATAAGAAAATGTTATGGTCTAGACTACCTTCTTAAAATATACTATTCTCGCCTTAAGCACATTCAATAGTGGACCATTCATAAATGGTGTGGTGAGTTTCTCGATGAGCAGTACCAAATTGACAATTAAGGGAGATTATTACTTGTCACATGTTTTGTTAATGGCTGAAACCACCTTATTAATATTCAGTTTTGAGTAATTCTGAAAGATAGGATTTATGTGCATTCGGAGAGGCAAGGAATGATTAGAGTAGTGAGTATGGTTTTGAGTGATATCGTATCTCACAAATTTGATTGAGCTTTTTTGAGGAAGTAACCGTAAGGATTGATGAGGGTAACATGGTAAACATTGTTTTATTTGAACTTTAAGAAAGCCTTTTGGAAGAATCCACATGGCAGAGTATTTAGTAAAGCTAGATCACATAGAATCCTATGTGATCTAGCTTTACTAAATACTCTGCCATGTGGATTCTTCCAAAAGGCTTTCTTAAAGTTCAAATAAAACAATGTTTACCATGTTACCCTCATCAATCCTTACGGTTACTTCCTCAAAAAAGCTCAATCAAATTTGTGAGATACGATATCACTCAAAACCATACTCACTACTCTAATCATTCCTTGCCTCTCCGAATGCACATAAATCCTATCTTTCAGAATTACTCAAAACTGAATATTAATAAGGTGGTTTCAGCCATTAACAAAACATGTGACAAGTAATAATCTCCCTTAATTGTCAATTTGGTACTGCTCATCGAGAAACTCACCACACCATTTATGAATGGTCCACTATTGAATGTGCTTAAGGCGAGAATAGTATATTTTAAGAAGGTAGTCTAGACCATAACATTTTCTTATTTTAAAGGTAGATGTGAAGTTGTGTTCCAGATATGATGCGACTGGTCAAACTATTCAATGTTAAACAAAACACAATTTATTTAAATGCTATAGTTAAATACAAACAAAAGAAAGAGGAATTTAGAATAACTTAGCTATCGGAAAACGTTATCAAATAACAGATACCGTGCTTACTACTAAGGGTGAGCTTGCCGGTTAGATACCAGATTAGCTTTCTGGAAGGAGACAGAGTATGGTGGTGGAGGACTGTCTTTTGGACTGGAGACCTGTGAGTAGTGGTGTTGTACAAGGATTAGTACTTGTTCCACTTTTGTTTGTCATTTATATAAATGATTTGGATGAGAAAATAAGAGGCTTGGTTAGTAACATGTGGATGACACCAAAATTGGTAGCATACTGAACAGTGAAAGTCATTTAACATTACAAAGAGATCTTGATCAACTGGGTCAGTGGGCTGTGGAGTGGCAGGTGAAGCTTATTTTGGATAAATGCAAGTGTATTGCATTTTGGTAAAACCAATAAGGACAGGGCCTTGAAAAGTGTTATAGAACTGAGAGACCCAGGGGTTTAGGTACATAGTTCTTTGGAATTTACACCACAAGTAGACAAGATGGTTAAGAAGGCATTTTGCATGCTTGTCTTCATTGCTCAGACCTTTGAGTATCAGAGTTGGGATGTCATATTAAGGTCGTACAGGACATTGGTGAGGCCTCTTCTGGAGTATTGTGTGCAGTTCTGGTCACCCTGTTATAGGAAGGATATTATTAAACTGGAGGTCAGAAAAATTGTACCAGAATGTTGCTAGAAATGAAGGATTTGCATTATAAAAATAGGCTGGATAGGCACAGACATTTTTCACTGGAGTGTAGGAGTTTGAGGAGTGACCTTGTAGAGGTTTATAAAATCATGAAGGGCATTGATAAAGTGAATAGCAAATGTCTTTTCCCAAAGGTGGGAAATTTCAAAATTAGAGGGCATATTTTTAAGGTGAGAAAAGAAAGATTTAAAAAGGACATGAGGGGCAACTTTTTTACACAGACAAAGGTTACTGTGTGGAATGAACTGCCTGGGCTGTGGTGGATGCAGGTAGTTACAATAGTTCAAAAGACAATTGGATAAGCACATGAATAGCAAAGGTTTGTAATGTAATGGGCCAAATACAGGTAGGTGTGACTAATGTAGTTTGGGAACCTGGTCAGTGTGGAGTAGTTGGACCTAAGGGTCTGTTTCTATGCTCTATGGCTCTTGTTTTCGACCTTACTAAACTCACAAAACAAGTTACATTTTGCAAAACTTTAACAGGGAAATCAGAGCTGATATCTGGTGGAGTGACTGCAGCACCCTGGTGTGCTCTGCACAATTACAGCAGGCAGTGAGATGATTTGAAAACTGGCTGAATGAAAACAATCTTCCAATGGGAGGGTGATACTGGGGAGGTGACAGTTGTCATTATCCAATACAAAGCTAAGCTTCATTGGAGCTCTACAGGCCAGGTAAGACTTCATGAACACCATTTTCCAGTACACAAGAGATGGGTGCATCAAACCTTAAAATGGGAGTCATGCCAGAATTTGATTTGCATTGTTCAACCACTTCAGCCTCTATTAGTTTTGTTTGTGATCATGCGTGCTGTCTGTTTGGATTCATCCAATTGTTTGCCTGTATGTGATGATCTCCTGCTTAACAATAATAAGCTGTGGGCCCACGGCAGTTAATGTGGATGGGCTAGTGCTGACTTAAAGAGTGTTCAGATGGGATGCTGGAAAAACACAGCAGACCAGGCAACATCCGAGGAGCAGGAGAATTGACATTTCGGGCATAAGCCCTTCTTCAGGAATGAGGCTGGTGTGCCAAGCGGGCTGAGATAAAAGGTGGGGGGAATGAATTTTGGGGAGGGGCACTGGGAATACGATAGGTGGAAGGAGGTGAGGGTGAGGGTGATAGGCCGGAGAGGGGGTGGGGGGGGAGAGGTCGGGAAGAAGATTGCAGGTCAAGAGGGCGGTGCTGAATCTGAGGGTTGGGACTGAGATAAGGTGGGGGGAGGGGAAATGAGGAAGCTGGAGAAATCTACATTCATCCCGTGTGGTTGGAAGGTTCCTAGGCGGAAGAGGAGGCGCTCTTCCTCCAGGCGTCGTGTGGCCAGGGTCTGGCGATGGAGGAGGCCAAAGACCTGCATGTCATTGGCGGAGTGGGAGGGAGAGTTAAAGTGTTTAGCCATGAGGCGGTTGGGTTGGTTGATGCGGGTGAGCCAGAGGTGTTCCCTGAAACATTCGACAAGTAGGCGGCTTGTCTCCACAATGTAGAGGAGACCACATCGGATGCAGTGGATACAGTAAATGATGTGTGTGGAGGTGCAGGTGAATTTGCGATGGATATAGAAGGATCCATTGGGGCCTTGGAGGGAGGTGAGGGGGGAGGTGTGGGCGCAAGTTTTGCACTTCTTGCGATTGCAGGGGAAGGTGCCTGGAATGGAGGTTGTTTGGTGGGGGGGTGTGGACCTGACGAGGGAGTCACGGAGGAAGTGGTCTCTTCTGAATGCTGATAGGGGTGGAGATGGAAATATATCCCTGGTGGTGGGGCCTGTTTGGAAGTGGCGGATATGACGGAGGATGATAAGATGTATCCGGAGATTGGAGGGGTGGAAGGTGAGGACCACTGGGGTTCTGTCCTGGTGGCGATTGGAGGGGCGGGGTTCAAGGGTGGAGGTGCAGAAAGTGGAGGAGATGCGGTAAAGTGTGGATCGGTGGTGTCTTGGCTGAGAGAATGAGGTTCTGTGTTGTTGGAGTGTCAGTCACAGTATCCCTGTCCTTTTTAGCTGCTGTGCCATTACATTGCCGGTGAGGGGCAACACCAGATGCACAGTGGTCTTTTAAAGATGTTACAGGCTCAAACATTGCCAGTCTTTCCCCAGATATTCATAAGTGGTGACCTATTTTTTGAACAGCATGTGTCAGTGGTTCCAGAATCAGACATGCCAGATGCCATTGCGAGAGGGGAGGTAGTTTATGTGGTGAATTTGGTTATATATGGTAAGAAAATACGAGTAGAAATCTGTCACAAAAACATGACATTTTTCAGATTTACTAAAAAAAGTAAGTTCCAGCCCATGGACTGTTTCCCCTAAATTACCGACTGTATTGGACATGAATAGTTGGCCTGTACAGACCATGGACTCTATAATGAGAATTGGAAACATTTAAAATGAGGAGAAAGGATGTCAGCAAAATTTAAAATGTTGGCTGAGTAATGGAAATTTCTGAAATTGCTGCATGAACTCTTTCTCTGGGAACCATATATTGTGAATAGTCTTTTTTTAATTGATGTTAGCTCTATTCTACAAGTTTATGTATCCTATTCTAGTGCAGTTTTCTATCAGTTATGAAATATTCTTTTGAGCGACTGGCCCCGTGAATTTATAGTCATGATTCAGTAATTGTCAAGATTATATAATTTCCAAAACCAATTAAAAAATACTATTTTAATTAGATTAAAAACTCATCTTCATTTATACTTTCCATCATCATAGTTTGCATTGCTGTAAGGCATCTTTAGCATTCATGATTCATAGTGACTTCATTGTAAAATAATGGGATATGTTGGTCAGAATTTCTTTTTGTCAAATCTTGCAAAGTGCTATCATTTAGGCTATCAAATATGATTTAGTCTATATGTTTTGTTCAAGGCTAATGATAATCTGATGTGCCACAATACAAAGATAACATTTGATGCCAAAGTATCAGTGGCAACCTTCTACCTTATAAGACAATCTTTTGCACCATGGTGTTCAACACTGTGTTAAATAATTACTATTATAGCACAGGGGCCATACACCATCATGCTGTCACTGCCACAATGCTACTGGTGAAATCAAAGGGCTGGAAAGTTACACGATTCACTGGTCTTTTTTCTTTATCTGGACCTTTATCTCTAACAGCTGAATTTTTTCCTTTCAATTATCCAAAAGCAGTCAGCGTTCAGAAGTTAAACTTATCTCTCACTCCTTAATGTTGATGTGTATCATCTTCATATTTCCTTTTTACATGAGGCAGAGTGTGGATGTTTTGGAAGCTGAGACCCAGCAGCTAGTTCACTGTACAGAATGTAATATACAGCTTAATAGAACATAGAATAATACAGCACAGAACAGGCCCCTCGGCCCACAATGTTGTGCCGAACATTTGTCCTACCTTAAGCACATATTCGTGTACCTATCCAATTGCCGCTTAAAGGTCACCAATGATTCTGACTCTGCCACTCCCACAGGCAGCGCATTCCATGCCCCCACCACTCTCTGGGTAAAGAACCTACCCCTGACATCCCCCCTAAATCTTCCACCCTTCACCTTAAATTTATGTCCCCTTGTAACACTCTGTTGTACCTGGGGAAAAAGTCTCTGACTGTCTACTCTATCTATTTCCCTGATCATCTTATAAACCTCTATCAAGTCAGCTTCTTATATCCTGCTTATACAGCTCCAACTGGTGAACATGGCTCAGCCAGCAGAGGAGTCACTTAGGATCATTGAATCCGTACAGTGTGGAAACAGGCTATTCGGCCCATTGAGTCCACACCAAACCTCCGAAGAGCATCCCACCCAGATCCACTCCTCTACCTTAATCTTGTGATCCTGCATTTCCTACAGTTAATCCAACTTGCCTGCTCATCTCTGGACACTTTGGGCAATTTGACATGTCCAAACCACCTAGTGTGCACATCTTTGGACTTTGGGAGGAAACCAGAGGAAACCCATGCACACATGGGTAGAATGTGCAAACTCCACACAGACAGTTACCTGAGAGTGGAATCAAACCTGGGTACCTGGTGCTGTGAGGCAGCAGTACTAACCACTGAGCCATTATACTACTACTTGATCACTTAATACATCTCCTTGGCATTCCCTTGCTCACAGGACAATAGGATTTTATGTCAAAGTTGTAACGAGTAGCCTGAGGCAAACTGCTAAGAATGTGTTGGACTTCATTTCAAATGACTCTTAGTTCATCCTCACTTGAATCATGAATAAGAGTGGGCCACTCAGATTCATTTATAGGTTCCATCACTGTGATGTTCATCCTGAAATAGTTAGCATTTTTTCAATTCTTGCTTTCCATTTGTTAACAGTATGTTGTTGGAGATGGTCTTTTGAAGTATGTTCCATTTCATTTTACAAGCTGTGTGGGATTTTGTTTAGTCACATGAAGGAATAATTGATTCTTATCTCGGGAGGCAGTATGACTGTTTTTGATGAGAGAATAGCATGTTTGCTTTGAATGCAAAAAAATCAAATATGGCATTGAACTGTTGCTTAGAGCATAAAACATAGGACATTACAATGCAGTACAGACCCTCCGGCCTTCGACGTTGCGCTGACCTGTGAAACCAATCTGAATCCTATTTAACATACACTTTTCTATTTTCATCCATATGTTTATCCAATGACCATTTAAATGCCCTTAAAAGTTGGTAGGTCTAATACTGTTGTAGGCAGTGCATTCCACACCCCTACTACTTTTTAAGTAAAGAAACTTACTCTGACATCAGTCCTATATCCATCACCCTCAATTTAAAGCTATGTCCCCTCGTGCTAGCCGTCACCATCCAAGGAAAAAGGCTTTCACTGTCTATCTAATCCATTGATCATCTTGTATGTCTCTATCAAACTTCTCTATAATGAAAACAGCCTCAGCCTTTCCTCATACGACCTTCCCTCCATATCAAGCAACATCCTAGTAAATCTCCTCGGAACCCTTTTCAATGAGGAGAAAGTGAGGACTGCAGATGCTGGAGATCAGAGTTGAGCACTGCACTCCCAGCACCACACTCTCCACTCTTTCCAATGCTTCCACATCCTTTCCATAATGCGGTGACCTGAACTGTATGCAATACTCCAGGTGTAGCGGCACCTGAGCTTTGTACAGCTGCAACATGGCCTCATGGCTCCGAAACGCAATCCCTCTACCAATCAAACCTAACACACCATATGCTTTCTTAACAACCCTAATCAATCTGGGTGGCAACTTTCAGGGATCCATGTGCACGATATCAAGATCTCTCTGCTCATCTGCACTACCAAGAATCTTACCTTTGGCCCAGTACTCTTTATTCCCATTGCTCCTTCCAAAATGAATCAACTCAACACTTTTCCACATTATAGTTCATTTGTCACCTCTCAACTCTGCTGTTCAGCTTATCTCTGTCTTTCTGTAACCTACAACATCCTTCCTCACTGTCCACAACTCCACCAAATTCAGTGTCATCCGCAAATTTACTAACCCATTCTTCTACACCCTCATCCAAGTCATTTATAAAAATGATAAACAGCAGTGGTCTTCAAACAGATCCTTGTGGTACACCACTAATAACTGAACTCTAGGATGAACATTTCTCATCATCCACCACCTTTTGTTTTCTTACAGCTAGCCAATTTCTGATCCAAACTGCTAAATCACCCTCAGTCACATGTCTCTGTATTTTCTGCAATAGTCTACCATGGAGAACCTTATCAAATGTGATACCCTCATCCACCTGTTTAGTCACCTTCTCAAAGAATTCAAGAAAGTTTGTGAGGCATGAACTATCCTTCACAAAACTGTGTTGACTATCCCTAATCAAATTATTATTTCTAGATGATTATAAATCCTCTGTCTTATAAACCTTTCTAACACTTTACCCACAACCAAAGTAAGGCTCACTGGTTTATAATTACCAGAGTTGCCTTTACCCCCCCCTCTTGAACAAGGGAACAACATTTGCTATCCTCCAGTTTTCTGGCACTGTTTCTGTAGACAATGACGACATAATGATCAAAGCCAAAGGCCCTGCAATCTCCTCCATGGCTTCCCAGAGAATCCTGAGATAAATCCCATCTGGCCCAGGGGACCTACCTATTTTCACACTTTCTAGAATTGCTAACACCTCCTCCTTATGAACCTCAATCCCGTCTATTCTAATAGCATGTATCTCTGTATTCTCCTCAACAACATTGTCTTTTTGCTGTGTGCATACTGATAAAAATATTCATTTAGGACCCCTCCTATCTCTTCAGACTCCATGCACAACTTTCCACTACTGTCCTTGACTGGCTCGAATCTTACTCGAGCCATTCTTTTATTCCTGACATACCGAGAGAAAGCTTTATGGTGTTCCTTGATCCTACCTGCCAAAGACTTCTCATGTCCTCTCCTGACTCTTCTTAGCTCTGTCTGTAGGTCCTTCCTGGCTAACCTGTATCTCTCAAGTGCCCTGACTGAGCCTTGACACCTCATTTTAACATAATCCTCCTTCTTCCTCTTGACAAGAGATTCAGCTTCTTTAGAAAATCACGGTCCCCTTGCTTGACCACTTCCTCGTTGCCTGACAGGTACATACTTATCAAGAACATGCAGTAGCTCTTCCTTGAACAGGCTCCACACTTCAGTTGTGCCCATCTCTTGCAGTTTCCTTCCTCATCCTATGCATCCTAAATCTTGCCTAATCATCTTATAATCACCACCTTTCCCCCAGCTATAACTCTTAGAGTAAGGAATGACCTATATTGTGGCCAATGCAGTAGTGGATTTTGCAATTATTCAGGTCAGTCTTGCTGTAGTACATGGTCACTTTGCATCATGCATATTCTAGGCGAAAGTGAGAACTACAGATGCTGGAGATTAGAGTCAGGAATGATGAAGGGCTTTTGCTCGAAACGTCAATTCTCCTGTTCCTTGGATGCTGCCTGACCTGCTGTGCTTTTCCAGCACCATTCCCTTGACATCATGCATATTCTGAAGGACTTTCTGCTCGCTCGAGCAGAGGCTGAGTATTTTACGCAGGTATTGAAGGAGTGTTGTTTTGCCATGCTTGACTTGTTTAATTTGCTGTTTCTGGCATCCTGGTGATCCATTTCAACTGGTACCACAGCGCTGATTTTGGATTGCTCCAGGACAGGCCGGGGCATGGTTTATTCTGAAAGTAAGTTTTAGTAGTCTCCCTCCATTCTCATTTATATGTCCCAGCCTGTAACGTCTGATATGAGAGAGCTATGCATTATTGTGTGTTAAAATCCACAAGATGTTCAGACTTAGAGATGTTGCTGATAGCAATATGAACTCCTCATTGAACTGGTCTTTCACCTCTGTAGGGGAGCACAGCATTGCAGCATTGATAAGGTTACCTTGCTCTAACTGATTTGAGAGGCATTCGGGGAGAATATTTTCTGAATAAGTTGCTGGGAGTTCTATTATTGATAGTAGCAAGTTCCTTATTGTAAATTTTACAATTTGAGAGAGACTGTCAAAGTCCCCCTATCTAGTTCCATGTAGATGATAGCAGTCTTGCACACATTAGCAACAAATCTGTCAGCCGTATGCAAATATGTTTGACATTCTGGTTTGCCACTCATCAGTTGGCATCTTCTTTACTTTCAGTTTTTTCAATTATTAACCTGATTGAATGGCCTTTGTCTATTTGATAGCACAAATTCTAAGCTCCAATTACCCCCCTGAAGCTGATGGACTGTGATGGACCAGCATTTTGCTAATTGAGGGTTGCACAATCGAAGATGAGCAATACCTGATTACTGGGACATTATCTACCTTCCACAGCTAAGAGCGCCCATGGCAAATCATGCTCTAAGGAAATTGAATTGAGCTTATGACTGCATTGAAACTAGAGTTGCTCTCCAAGACACAATACTGGGCAACATTTGTAGAGTCTTGATTGCTTCTGGTACTTTCTATCAAACAATAACATAAATAGTAATTGATAAGAGACTCTTGAAATATGCTTGTTCATATTCAGGAACAATCTGGTGTATGGACTTGTCTTACTGGTTGGCTGTATTACTTTTAAATTTAAACGTATTTGAAATTATACGTGTTGTTTAGAACATAAGGACATCATGACATGCACGATTCTGAATCACCGGTTTACAAAACTTGAGTTGGACCACATTGGAAATTTGTATGCGGTTCAGGTAGCCACACTACCTGAAGGTAGTGATAGGAGTAATACCCCAAAAATTCAAGCGATTGAGGGGGCAGAGCTGTCTTTGGCCATCACCAAGGAGAAGTTGGGAGAAAAACTGAATGGCCTGAAGGTGGACAAATCACCTAGACCAGATGGACTACACCCCAGAGTATAAGGGAAATAGTGGGGGTCATAGTTTCGATCTTACCTAAAATGCTAGAAAAAGGTAGGGTCCCAAAAGACTGGAAAATTGCTAATGTGACTCTCTTTTTTTAAAAGAGAATAAGGCAAAAGACAGAAAGTTACAGACCGATTAGCCTAACCTTGGTCGTGGGTAAGATCCTGATATCAGTTCTGAAGGATGAGATTTCTGAATATTTGTCAGTGTATAGTAACGTAAAGCAAAGTCAGCATGGTTTCATCAAGGAGAGGTCATGCTTGACAAATCTGCTAGAATTAGCTTCATAGAGTCATAGAGATGTAGAGCACAGAAACAGATCCTTCGGTCCAACTTGTCCATGCTGACCAGATATTCTAACCTCATCTAATCCCATTTGCCAGCACTTGGCCAAAAACCCTCTAAAGCTTTCCTATTCATATGCCCATCCAGATGCCTTTTAAATGCTGTAATTGTACCAGCCTTCAGTACATCTTCTGGCAGTTCACTCCGTACATGTACCACCCTCTGCGTGAAAACGTTGTTCCTTAGATGTCTTTAATATCTTTCCACTTCCACCCTGGACACCCAGGGAAAAGACTTTGTCTATTGATCCTATCCATGCCCCTCACGATTTTATAAACTTCTATAAAGTCACCCCTCAGCCTCCGATGCTCCAGGGAAAACAGTCCCTGCCTATTCAGCCTCTCCCTGTAGCTCAAATCCTCCAACCCTGGCAACATTCTTGTAAATTGTTTCTGAACCCTTTCAATTTTCTCAACATCCTTCTGATAGGAAGGAGACCAGAATTTCACGCAATTTTCCAACAGTGGCCGAACCAATGTCCTGTACAGTGCAACATGACCTCCCAACTCCTGTACACAATGCTCTGACCAATAAAAGAAAGCATACCAAATGCCTGCTTCACTATCCTATCTACCTGCGCCTCTACTTTCAAGGAACTATGAATCTGCACTCTAAGGTCTTTTTGTTAAGAAACTTTCCCTCAGACTTTACCATTAAGTGTGTAAATCATGCTCTGATTTGCTTTTCTAAAATGCGGCAATTCACATTTATCTAAATTAAATTCCGTCTACCACTCCTCAGCCCATTGGCCCATCTGATCAAGATCCCGTTTCACGCAGAGCTGTCCAGTACACCTCCAATTTTGGTGTCATCTGCAAACTTACTAACTACACCTCCAATGTTCACATCCAAATCATTTATATAAATGACAAAAGTTAGTGGAACCAGCACAGTTCCTTGTGGCACATCACTGGTCACAGGCCTCGAGTATGAAAAGCAAACCTCCACCACCACCCTCTGTCTTCTACCTTGGAGCCAGTTCTGTATCCAAAAAGGATCCTGGGTAATCCAAGATGCAGGACACGAAAAATTTCTGACTGTAACAGCTGCTCCTTTTTTGAGGTATTTTAGGTGTTGGAGGTGATTTCCTCAAATACCAGGAGCAGCAATTACTGTTTTATATACTGTTGCATTGTTTTGAAACTTTGGAGAGAAAAAAAGTCAAAACAACACCACTCATAAAAGGGAGAAGAATAGACAAAGGAGGCACATGGTGAGGTTAGTGCAGGAGAAAAAGAGAGAAAGAAACCCATGTTGCTAACTGACAGAGTTAGCAGTTACGGCCTTTGTTGTTGAATTCACGTATCGCTGGACATTGGAGTGCATCTGGGAAAATTAAAAACAGTGAACTTACAACTGACCTTGGAGGAACCTGTCTGGGAGTAGTCACAGCACAGAAGCAGATAAGTGGATTTTAAGCGCAGCCTTAAAATAAGTCTGCAGTAGTGAGTGGAGTGGGTTCTTTCTTGATTATATGTTTTATTGAACAAAGTCTCTTGATTAAACTTAAAATATAAGCCATAAGTATAAATTTAACCTGGAGCAGTGTTTTGTAGAGGAATAAGACAGTGCTATTTTCTGGGTCTGTAGATTGAAAAAAGCAAAAATGGCCCTTAGTAGCGTGATATGTTCTTCTTGTCAGTTGTAGGAGTTTGGAGAGAGTTACTGAGGATTATATCTGCAATAAATGCCATTGGTTGCAAATCCTATCAGATCGAATGGATAAGTTGGAGAGGCAGTTAGAGCCAATGAGGAATTTACAAGAGCAAGGTGATGTGATGGATGGCAGTTATAGGAAGGGGGGAAAGTCTCAGATACAGTCACATAGATGGGTTAACTACAGGAAAGGTAAGAGAGGTAGGCAGGTAGTTCAGGAGACTTCTGTGGCTATCCCCATTTCAAACAAGTATGCTGTTTTGGAAAATGTAGGGGATGATGGATTGTCAGGGGAATATAGCATGAACTACCAAGTTTCTGGTATTGAGACTATTGAAACTGGTATTGTAATGAGAGGTACAAGGGGTTCCAAGAGATTGATTGTGTTAGGGGATTCTCTAGTCCGAGGTACAGACAGACGTTTCTGTGGCCAGCAGCGAGAAACCAAAAAGGTGCATTGCTTCTCTGGTGCCAGGGTCATGGATGTCTTAGAGAGGGTGCAGAATGTTCCCAAGGGGGAGAGGGGATAGCAGGATGTAATTGTATACATTGGAACCAACGACCGAGGAAGGGAAAAGGTTGAGATTCTGAAGGGAGATTACAGAGAGTTAGGCAGGAATTTAAAAAGGAAGTCCTCTAGAATGGTAATATCTGGATTACACCCGGTGCTATGAGCTAGTGAGGGCAGGAATAGAGGATAGAGCAGATGAATGCATGGTTGAGGAGCTGGTGTACGGGAGAAGTATTCACATTTTTGGATCATTGGAAGCTGTTTTGGGGTAGAAGTGACCTGTACAAGAAGGACGGATTGCACCTAAATTGGAAGGGATCTAATATACTGGCAGGGAGAGTTGCTTGAGCTGCTTGGGAGGATTTAAACTAGTAAGATTGGGGGGGGGGGGGGGGTGGTGGTGGTGGCACCCAGGGGGATAATGAGGAAAGATTTCAATTTGAGACTGGTACAGTTGAGAACAGAAGCAAACAGTCAGGGCAGACAGGGACAAAGCAGAGAACAAGGAAGGACTAATAAGTTAAACTGCATTTATTTCAATGCAAGAGGCCTAACAGGGAAGGCAAATGAATTCGGCACATAGTTAGGAATATGGAACTGGAATATCATAGCAATTAGAGAAACGTGCTCAGGGATAGACAGGAATGGCAGCTTGATGTTCCAGAATACAAATGCTACAGGAAGGACAGAAAGGGAAGCAAGAGAGGAGGGGGAGTAGCGTTTTGATAAGGGATAGCACTACAGCTGTACTGAGGGAGGATATTCCTGGAAATGCATCCAGAGAAGTTATTTGGGTGGAACTGAGAAATAAGAAAAGGACAATTACCTTACTGGGATTGTATTATAGACGCCCTAATGGTCAGAGAGAAATTGAGAAACAAATTTGTAAGGAGATCTCATTTATCTGTAAGAATAATAAGGTGGTTATGGTCGGGGATTTTAACTTTCCAAACATTGACTGGGACTGCCATAGTATTAAGGGTTTTGATGGACGAGAATTTGTTAAGTGTAGACAAGAAATTTTTCTAATTCAGTATGTGGAAGGACCTACCAGAGAAAGTGAAAAACCTGAGCTACTCAAAGGAAATAAGGCAGGGCAGGTGACTGAATTGCCTGTGGGGGAGCACTTTGGGGCCAGCGACCATAATTCCATTAGATTTAACATAGTAATGGAAAAGGATAGACCAGATCTAAAAGTTGAAGTTCTAAAATGGAGGAAGGTCAATTTTGACGGTTTTAGGCAAGAACTTTCAAAAGCTGATTGGGCGCAGATGTTCACAGGTAAAGGGATAGCTGGAAAATGGGAAGCCTTCAGAAATGAGATAGCAAGAGTCCAGAGAAAGTATATTCCTGTCAGGGTGAAAGGGAAGGCTGGTAGTTATAGGGAATGCTGGATGACTAAAGAAATTGAGGGTTTGGTTAATAAAGAGAAGGAAGCATATGTCAGGTACAGACAGGATAGATCAAGTGAATCCTTAGAAGAGTATAAAGAAAGGAGGAGTATACTTAAGAGGGAAATCAGGAGGGCAAAACGGGGACATGAGATAGCTTTGGCAAATAGAATTAAGGAGAATCCAAAGTGTTTTTACAAATATATTAAGGACAAAAGGGTAACTAGGCAGAGAATAGCGCCCCTCAAAGATTTGTGTGGAGCCATAGAAAATGGGGGAAATACTAAATGAATATTTTGCATCAGTATTTACTGTGGAAAAGATATGGAAGATATAGACTGTAGGGAAATAGATGGTGACAGCTTGTAAAATGTCCATATTACAGAGGAGGAAGTGCTGGATTGTCTTGAAATGGTTAAAGGTGGAAAAATCCCCAGGACCTGATCAGGTGTACCCGAGAACTCTGTGGGAAGCGAGAGAAGTGATGCTGGGCCTCTTGCTGAGATATTTGTATCATCGATAGTCACAGGTGAGGTGCCGGAAGACTGGAGGTTGGCAAACGTGGTGCCACTGTTTAAGAAGGGTGGTAAAGACAAGCCAGGGAACTATAGACCACTGAGCCTGACCTCGGTGGTGGGCAAGTTGTTGGAGGGAATCCTGAGGGACAGGATGTACATGTATTTGGAAAGGCAAGGACTGATTGGGGATAGTCAACATGGCTTTGTGCATGGGAAATCATGTCTCACAAACTTGATTGTGTTTTTTGATGAAGTAACAAAGAAGATTGATGAGGGCAGAGCAGTCGATGTGATCTATATGGACTTCAGTAAGGCGTTCGACAAGGTTCCCTATGGGAGACTGATTAGCAAGGTTAGATCTCATGGAATACAGGGAGAACGAGCCATTTGGATAAAAACTGGCTCAAAGGTAGAATACAGAGGGTGGTGGTGGAGGGTTGTTTTTCAGACTAGAGGCCTGTGACCAGTGGAGTGCCACAAGGATCGGTGCTGGGCCCTCGATGTTTTGTCATTTACATAAAGAGGTACAGTTAGTAAGTTTGCAGATAATACCAAAATTGGAGGTGTAGTGGACAGCGAAGAGGGTTACCTCAGATTACAATAGGTTCTTGACCAGATGGGCCAATGGGCTGAGAAGTGGCAGATGGAGTTTAATTCAGATAAATACGAGGTGCTGCATTTTGGGAAAGCAAATCTTATCAGGACTTATACACTTAATGGTAAGGTCCTAGGGAGTGTTTCTGAACAAAGAGACCTTGGAGTGCAGGTTCATAGCTCCTTGAAAGTGGAGTCACAGGTAGATAGGATAGTGAAGAAGGCGTTTGGTATCCTTTCCTTTTTTGGTCAGAATATTGAGTACTGGAGTTGGGAGGTCATGTTGCGGCTGTACAGGACATTGGTTAGGCCACTGTTGGAATATTGCGTTCAATTCTGGTCTCCTTCCTATCAGAAAGATTTTGTGAAACTTGAAAGGGTTCAGAAAAGATGTACAAGGACATTGCCAGGGTTGGAGGATCTGAGCTACAGGGAGAGGCTGAACAGGCTGGGGTTGTTTTCCCTGGAGCGTCGGAGACTGAGGGGTGACCTTATAGAGGTTTACAAAATTATGAGGGGCTTGGATAGGATAAATAGGCAAAGTCTTTTCCCTGAGGTTGGGGAGTTCAGAACTAGAGGGCATAGGTTTAGGATGAGAGGGGAAAGACATAAAAGAGACATAAGGGGCAACTTTTCACGCAGAGGGTGGTACGTGTATGGAATGAGCTGCTAGAGGATGTGGTGGAGGCTGGTACAATTGCAACATTTAAGAGGCATTTGGATGGGTATATGAATAGAAAGGGTTTGGAGGGATATGGGCCGGGTGCTGGCAGGTGCGACTCGATTGAGTTGGGATATCTGGTCGGCATGGACAGGTTGGACCGAAGTGTCTGTTTCCATGCTGTACATCTCTATGACTCTATGACTCTAATTCAACATAAAGAGAGAGAAAGTTGATTGAATTAAGAAAGACACTGATTAGAGACTGAAAGAAAATGTAAGGAATAGACTTTGCACATTAAATTCAATTGTTTTTCAGACTTGAATCTTCTGTTCTCAGCTGAGTTCACTCTTTCTGGCCCAGATCAGACAAATAGTTATCTGCTTAGCTCTCCAGGAGTTTTCTGTCTGGATTTCTCAGGCACAACTCTTCAAACAGAAGCTTCCCAGTAAATCATACAGATAGCAACATTGTGGAGCTTTGCAGAAATCACACTCTCTTTTCATTATTCTCAGGCTTATTATTTAATTATTTGCTTGCAGAAGACCTTCAGATTATCATTAGTATGGGTGGGCTTTTATCATTTATTGAATTGTAACTTCTTCAAACATTTACCAACTACTTTTTCAGGTCACGAGGCACTTAAGGTATTTTTAAATGCAAATTGTACTAAATTATTGCTAACTGGCCTCTGACAAATCTAATTGTTGAAATTTTCACCTTCTATAATTGAAGAAGACAAGGAAGAATGAATCAGTTAAATGTTGAAGTTTGAACCATTTAATTTATAACTGCAATACTGTTAATTAATACCATCCTGTAAATGAATGTATTCTACAAGTCTGGTACATAATTTGTTTTGAAAGCATTTGATTTTCAAGTGAAGGTGCAAATTGCATTATTTTGCAGATTGTAAATCGTTTGGCTAAATATGCTGCTGTTAATGAACCTACACATTTCCTATTGCATGCTGCTAGAACATAGAACACAATGGTTGGACTCAACAGACAGTTAATCATCTAGAAAATCTGTTTGTTAAATGTCAGAGAATTCTCTTGTAATGCATTTTGTAACAAATATCAGATTGAATTTGCAGTGAAGTGTCTACTTATAATCAGTCACATTCATTAAAATTCAGAGTACAATTCAATGCTTGATGGAGTGGAAATCTGTAAATTTAAGAGTAACTGTGTTACAAAATGTTGAAATATTGATATTTGCAATGGTATTTTTCCTACCTTCAATGTTTTTTAAAATGGAAAGTTTACATTATTGTTCCTGAATTTATTTCACAGCAGAACAGGCCAATAAGATATTTAATCATCTTCGAACAAAAATAATCTACACCATTATAAAAGATGTTTAACGGAGACCAAAAGTCAAAACATTATTTTTGTACATATCAGAACCAGAACACTGGAAACAGACTTGAAGAGGAGAGACACCAAGTTTGTTTCTTGCATCTGAGTCCTGATTCATGCAAGAGGAAAAGCTTCAAATGCTTGTCTCCTCTTAGCAAAGTTTCTGTTCTGTACGACACAGCAGTATTTATCAACTAAGACTTGATAACATTTGCTCAAAACAGAAACACCATTTGAAATGTTTGAATTAATTTGCTTTAATGATTCTTGCTGGTTTAGTGAGTGATATCTTTAAAAAAAGGAATTGAAGGAATTGATTTCTCCTCATGACCAGGGAGAACTGCATTGGTAGTTATACAACTGCAGCTTGTCATAATAATGCAAGGTCACTTTCAAAATAGAAGCTATTAAAACATATTACATGAAATTTGGTGTCCAGCTGAAAATGATGGGCTTTTGAAACTATTGTAAGAAGCATAAGGAACAATTAGAACAGCAGTCTGTACCTTGGAATAACAGTGAGAGTCAAGATGGCGATGAGTTTTCCTTGGTGTTCTCAGAATAAAAGGCAACATTGGGCAGAATAGTCATTATTTTTAATCTTACTGGCAAAACTACAATGCAGATACATAATTGAATAAGAAGCTCAAACAACTTTCTCACCAATGCTGTGGAAAGAATGTTACAAGTCGTGTTGCACCCTAGATCTCACAGAGCTGCAAAACAGCCAGATTGGAGAAAATTTGCAAGCTTTGAACACAGTTTGTACCTTCTGTTAAGGTTACCTGAAAACAATATCTGTTCAACATCAGGGCCCAGAGAAAGAAGGAGACTGTTGATCAATATATGATGGCACTGATGTTTGTGATTTTGGACAACTGAATAGTGATGTCATCAAAAATAGAATTGCATCATGAAATCACAACTGTTGAAACAGATAAACTTACTCTTGAGGAAGCTGCTGAAATGTGCAGAAGCTCAGAGGTTGTCAACATTAGCTGAAGACCTTTAGTAGGAGAACAATGAGGTTTTGCATGATTCTGCAAGAGACTAGAGACTGAACAAGTCCCTGATTTACTTATGTCCAACATATGAATATTCATATTAAGAACACAATCTCATACAGGGCGTAATGTTAAAGACCCTACTAATGAATGGCTGATTTATATTGTCCTGCATTTGACTTGCATACAAATTGATTTACAAACAGATTCAGGAACATAACCCTTAAACAACCGAGATTACAACCTGGATTTGGATAAGGAAGATTTATTTGTAGAAGGCCCAACAAAAAGCTAAAGGCCAGAGTGTAGGATGTAAATATTGTGGAAGATATCACACCAAATAAAGGAAGTATGTCCAATGTGAGGAAAGCACTTCTGTCTTTGCAAGAAGCTGAATCAATATACATGAACATGTTTATCTAGAAGGAAGAAAAATAAGCCTGGAAAGTTAGAGAGATGTCAGATGATGATTCTGTTGGAGAAACGTATATTGGAGAACAGGTTGATATCATTAGGTCTAAGTTGTGATAAATGATTTGTGACTGTTAGAGTGATCAATGCAGGAGAAGAGTGTAAAGTGAAGTGCAAAATAGATACAGATGCTTTATTTAACATCATGACCTTTGAAGACTCTGTGAAATAGCTTAAGATAGTGACCCAAAATAAAGTCCTTGAGGTAAAGTTAAGGCTACATCATGGAACAATATCAATCCCAAGAGGACAAGTGGACAAACATCTGGCGAGTGAATAACAAAGTGGCAAGAATGTGAAATTGTGTGTTTTGGCAGGAAGTGTGTAAAGAAGCATATTGTCTTAATGGTGAGAGATTGTAAAGTTCTGAGTTGCAAAGATATCTGGGTGTTCTAGTGCATCCATCACAAATACGTTAGCATGATGGTACAGCAAGTGATGAGTGTTTAAAAAAATGTTATCATTTACTGTGAGACGAATTTAGTGTAAAAGGAGGGAGCTTATGCTTTGGCGAGACTGTATCTGGAGTGCTGTTGGTCTCCTGATTTTAAGAATGATTTTCAGTATGTTGGAATCTAATTAGAAAATGTTCTCTGGGCTAATATCAAGAATATAGAAGTTGTCTTAAGAGAAAAGGTTGGCCAGATTAGGCTTCCATCTCCTCGAGTTCCAAGAAATGTCGGGGGACTTGTTTGAAACGTAAAAGATCCTGAGGAGGATTGACAGGGTGTATTTAGAAAGGATAATTCCTCTTCTAGTAGAATTTAGAACTAAGTGACAATGTTTAAAAAAAACAAAGAGTCACCCATTTAGGACAGATTTCTCAGAGGCTAGTGAGTCTTTGAAACTCTACTTCTCCAAGGACAGTGCAAGCTGAGTCTTTGAATATTTTTAAGGCAGACTTAAATTCCTGATGAGCAGGGAGTTGAAACATTATTGGTGCAGTCAGGAATGTAGGGCAATCAGATCTTCCACAAGCTCATTGAAAAGCTGAGCAGGGAATTAGGCATATTTCTATTTCTAATGTTTATGTTCATATGTTCTTAAATGAGGCTGAGTGCGATGCAGTGGCAAAATGAAGATTTGCATTTGCAGATAATAAGCATAGGCGATAGTCTACTGAATTCAAATGAGGCAAGTCTAAAGCTTGGATTAGAAAACTAGAACAAATTGATTTTTCTCTTTTTATGCATACATAGGAGTTGGACATTGCTGGCTCGCAAAGATTTATTGCCCATCTCTAGTGTCCTTCAGAAGTTGATGAGCTGCCTTCTTGAGCTACTGCTGTCATTTGGTGTAGATAGACCCACAATGCTATTAAAGAGAGAGATCCAGGGTTTTGACCAAGCAACACTGAAGGAACAATAGTATATTTCCAATTCAGGTTGATGGCAATCTTGCTGGTGGTATTTTCCCAGGTCCTTCGAGATGGTAGTTCTTGTGGGTTTGAAATAACATTGGTGAGTTTCTGTAGCACAACCTGCAGCTGGTACACAATGCTGCTACCGAGCATTAGTGGTTGAAGTGGTGGGTGTTTATGCATGTTGTGCCATTAAAGTGAGCTACATTGTCCTGGATGGTGTCAAGCTTCTTGGGTTTTGCTGGAGCTGCACTCATCCTGGAAAGTGGAGGTATTTCCACCTCATTCCTGACTTGTGCCTTATGAATGGTCACAAGGCCTGAGGAGTCAAAATGTGAGTTTATCACTGCAGGATTCTTTTATATTAGATTAGATTTGATTTGATTTATTTATTGTATATTGTTACAAAATACAGTGAAAAGTGTTATGTAGTGTTGCCACGACCTGGCGCCATCTTGAAACATAGTAAAATAAGCCAAAAAGTAGAATATGAAGGCAGAAAGGTAAAAAAATGAAGGAGTGCTCAATTTTACCATCCTTCCTGTAATGGGCCATGGTGACCAGGCACGAGTTCCCTTCATTGAGTGATCACTGCAGGAATGAATGTCGCCACTCTTTAGTGCCATCTCACCTCCACCGACGCCCTCTTCACTATAAGTTCTCATGGGGACCTTGCCAATGCAGATGCTACCAATATCATTGGGTATTGCATTGGCTCAAACTTGACTTTACCGCTGCTGTGAATCTGCTTCAGGCCCATCTCGCTGATGCAGTTCCTGCCGATGTCACCTGGTCTCGTACTGGGCCTGAACTGCCTCCGCCACCACCTGCATGAATCCGCGCTCGCTGGACACAGGTGCTGCCGTGGACCCAAACTTGATTCTGCTGCAGCAGCTATGAGTTGGTGCTAGCATCGCCTCATCAATACAGAACGTGCTGGGAACCCAAATTCACCTCCAATATCACTGCCACGAAGCCGTGCTGGCCTCACTTGCCACCGCAGATACTGTAACTAGGACGGAGCTCTTCGACAAGAGGTAAGTAAAAAAAGAGAAAAGAGGGAGAGAGAAAGAAAACAAACCAAAAGAAAAACGGATGGAGCAGGTGACCCCGTGCTCTGAAGCCCTACTCCACCATCAGCTTACTGGATGTTTTCAGATGATTCTGCTATTGTAGCCAAAATAGTTCTATAGCTGGTTCAGATCAGATTCTGGTCAATGCTAACCCCAAGAATAGTGAGGGATTCAGCAATGATAATGTCATTGAATGTCAATGAGCAATGGTTAGATTCTCTCTTGTTGGTGATGGTCACATGGCCAATGCTTACGTGTCCTGAATGTTACTTGGCATTTGTAAGCCAAAGCCTGGATTTTGTCCAGATCTTGTGACATTCAAACAGTAAATGATCCAGTTTCTGAGGAGTCAAAAATAGTGCTAAACACTGTACAATTATTGGCAAACACCTACACTTTTGACCTTATGATAGAGGGAAGGTCATTGATGAAGCAGCTGAAGATAATTGGAGCTAAGACACTACCCTGAGGAACTCCTGCAGAGCTGTCTTGAAAGTAAGGTGACTAAGCTCCAG
This sequence comes from Chiloscyllium plagiosum, assembly GCF_037043375.1. Classification (NCBI taxonomy): domain Eukaryota; kingdom Metazoa; phylum Chordata; class Chondrichthyes; order Orectolobiformes; family Hemiscylliidae; genus Chiloscyllium; species Chiloscyllium plagiosum. The sequence continues at coordinate 67,700,898 of NW_028270144.1, forward strand.
CAACCACCACCACCTACCTTCCTTTATGCTAGCTAGGTATTCTTCCTATTAGTTCTAGTTTTAAAATGTTCCTAGAGCTACACGTAGTCAAATGTGACCTTGATTTCAAGGGCCTTACCTCATCTCATTCTGGAATTCAGCTTTGTCCACATTTGAATCAAGGCTGTAATGAGATCAGCAGCTAAATGGAGGGAAAACCCATCTGGGCATCAGTGAGTAAGTTGGTGCTGAGCTTGTGCTGCTTGATAGCAATGTTGATGATTCTTTCTATCATATTACTAATGATCATGAATAGACTGATGGTGTGTTAATCAGCTGGGTTAGATTCGTCCTGCCTTGAATGTATTTAAGAACATGAGAAATAGTAGCAGAGACTAAGCCATTTACCCCGCAGGTTTGCCTCACATTCAACATCAATTCTGATCTACCCTACGTATCAACTCCTCAGTTGTGCTAGCTCATCTTAGCCTTTAATTCCCTGATATTTCAAAAATCTATCTACTTCCCCTTTAAATAACTTTCACTGATCTGGCCTCCACAACTCACCGAGGTAGATAATTCTAGACTTTCACTATCCTCTCCATTGAAGAAAATCCTTTACATCTCAGTTGAAAATGAGTGTCTCCTAATTCTTTAACTTTTCCTGGTTCAAGTTCCTCCCACTAGCGAGAATATTTTCTCAACATCTTCTCTGTCAAGCCCCCTCAGAATCTCTATGTTCAATAGGATCACCCCTCATTCTTTAAAACTTGAATGAATAAAGGCTAAATCTTATAGGTCAACCCTTTCATCTTAGAATCAGCCTACTGAATCTTTTTTGAATACTGATACTAATTTTCAATACTAATATACCTTTTCTTAAAAATGGGAATCAAAACTGTACACAGTACTTCAGGTGCAGTCTTACAATTCAGGTGTATGATTGTAACAAGAATACCTTAATTTTAAACTCCAAACCCTAGCAATAAAGACCATTTGCCTTCCTAATTACTTGCTACACCAATTTAAAAACATAATCAGACAAAACAGGGCAGCACTTATACACTTATTGGTAAGGAACTGGGGAGTATTGCAGAACAAAGAAACCTGGGAGTGCAGCTTCGCAGCTCCTTGAAAGTGGAATTGTAGGTAGATAAGATAGTGAAGAAGGCGTTTGGTATGCTTGCCTTTATTGGTCAATGTGTAGGAATTGGGAGGTCATATTGCGGCTGGAGAGGACATTGGTAAGGCCACTTTTGAAATACTGTATGCAATTCTAGTCTCCCTGCTATATGAAGGATGTTGTGAAACTTGAAAGGTTTCAAAAAAGATTTACAGGGATGTTGCTAGGGTTGGAGCATTTGAGGTATACGGAGAGGCTGAATAAACTGGAGCTATTTTCCTTGGAGTGTCAGAGACTGAGGGGAGACCTTGTAGAGGTTATTAAAATCATGAGGGGCATAGATAGGATAGGAGAAAGTGAGGACTGCAGATGCTGGAGATCAGAGCAGAGATCCAGCAACACATTTTCAGCATGGATAGGATAAACAGACAAGGTCTTTCCCCAGGTTGTGAGATTCCAAAACTTGAGGGCTAAGGTTTAAGGTGAGAGTGGAAAGATTTAAAAACTTAAAGGGCAACTTTTTCCCACAGAGCATGGTGCATGTATGGAATGAATTGCCAGAGGAAGTGCTGTAGACTGATACAATAGCAATATTTAAAAGGCATCTGGATGGGCACATGAATAGAAAGGGTCTAGAGCGATATGGGCCAACTGCTGGCAAATGGGACATGATTTATTTGGGATATCTGGTTAGCATGGACAAGTTGGACCAAAGGGTCTGGTTATGTGCAGTTTATCTCTGTGACTCTGAAATCAAAACTTGCCACCTGCTATGGTAGGATTTGAACTCTGGATTACTCATCCAACAACAACACCAATGTGCATTTTAGAGGCCACTAAGATATTGGCTGATAAACAGATTTATACACTACAAGCATGTTTTTGCAGGATTTGGGTATCTTCCTGGTAAATATCTTCTTGAAGTAGATGTGATTTTTAGACCAATATCTATTGCAGATGCCCTCAAATCCAGCTTGAAAAGACAAGATAGAGAAACTCGAGGACCCAGGAAGTCAGATAGAATGGAAGGAAAAAAAGAAGAGCAATAATTAGCTTTTTTGAAACTGCTAGCTCTTTTTTGATAAGAAACTGCACGTGGAAGAGACAGTCATCACAAAACAACAGAAGAAAAAGCATGATTAAAAATATGAACAAATGCAGTTGAAGATGTCTGAAATCAACTGCATAGATCATGTAACAACAGTGGAAGAATTTTATCTGGATCCTGGAGAGATAAGAGCTATAACAAATCTGCAGTGATTAACTGATATGAAAGTGGTGCATTGATACTACCAAGTTAAGTTGTCTACTAATTTGTCATCAGATTATGAACATCAACACAAACTCACTGCTAATGATGCGCTGGGCGTGAAACAATAAGCTGCAATCATTCAAAACAAACAATGAGCAACACCAGCTTGACATGGTTTGGAAGCCATCAATCTAGTCAAGTAATTGCATCTGAAAGACATGTCTCTTGCTCAAATCAAGCACTTGCCATAAGAATAACACTGTCCAGAGATAGAATATCATCTTAGGAATGTAGTGGATATCAAATAAACTGTTAATATCAACTCTCACCCAGAAAATTTAAAAAAACTGAATGTTTTAGACATTATGAATAAAATTGGAGTAATAAATTGGAATAGACTAGAATTGTCACTGTTCTGAGGACTGCAGATGCTGGAGATTAGACTCGAGAGTGTGGTGCTGGAAAAACACAGCAGGTTAGGCAGCATGCGAGGAGCAGGAAAATCGACAATTCAGGCAGAAGGGCTTTTGCACAAAACATCAATTTTCCTTCTCCTCAGATACTGCCTGACCTGCTGTGCTTTTCCAGCACCACATTCTCAACACGTATCACTGTTTTGCTCATGAATGATAATTTTCTTTGTTGAGCATGGATCTTGATAACTTATAACTGCAATTGATAATCAATGGAATTTTTTCAGTGAAAGGAAGGATGTTTGAAAATATGTATTTCGAGACTGTACAGTTCTGGCTTGCTATCATCATGTTATCTATGCTAGAAGTAGCAGCCATTAAACAGTATTGCTTGAAACACTAATGAATATATAAAACTGACAGGCAGGAAAAGACCAATTGGTGTATTGAGTACGCCCCACATCATCATGCCTGAAGCACTGTCTCTAAGCCCTCCGTCTTTGCTCACCCTCAGCAGTCCTCCTCACTCCTCCATCCTCTCCTCCTTTGCTTGAATTCCTGGGTGTGGCAGTGAAAGAGAGGGGCTGGTAAGGGAAATAATATTGGAAAAAATCCACTTTAACTCTCTCAGTAATCAAAATCAATTCAAGGGGTTACATGGGATAAGTGTTATCTATAAATGTATTTTGATATTGGTGACCTCTGCTCATTCGGGAACTGATCCAAACATAATTTAAGCTTGTACTTTTAACCTCGCCAAAGTGTTAAATTGAATTATCTATCAATAAGCCTACTATCGAACCCTTCAGTTATTTGTTAGACCTCTTTATCAGGTCATCTTTAACTCCATGCTGCTCTCCAGTAAACAGACTAAAGCCCTCTAGCCAATCTGAGTAGCTGGGGCTTATTTTAAATCTGGAAATCATTGCTTGCAGCTTGTATCTGGACCTTTTCCAAGGTTACTAACATAATCTCCTGCGTGAGGTTAATAAGAGAGACAATAGGACAACAATATTTTTTGACAAAATCCACTTCAAAACCATCAGGCAATTGAAGTCACTCCAGGAGTTTACATGGAATAAGTGTCATCACTGGGACAATTAAATTGGCCAATTGTTTCACCATTTTCAAGAAAGAAAATCAGTCATACTATTCTATATGCAACTTCCCTATTATAATTTTGTGGAGCTATTTTCTCATATTTTGTTTTGAATGATACTGTGAAACATTATGGTTTGTTTCAATGCAAAAATGAAGTGGATGGTGGTTTTATCCCTGGAGTAGTGACTCAAAGGCCCAGTTCAATACTTTGGAGACAGATGGCAGCTGGCAGAATTTTAATTCTTTAAATACACTTAAAATAAAAAAGTTAGTCTCAGTAATAGTGACAATGAAAATATAATTGATTTACTAAGAAGGGAAAGCTCTAATCCTTCCCTGGTCCAATTTACATTTGACTCCAAACCAATCATAATAAGATTTACTTTGAATTGCTCTCTGAAATGGACAATTTGGCCTTACCAATGTTGTTGACATCTCATGACAGAACAAAACAAAATGTGCTATATGCATACAAGGTTTTGAGGTTTTCAGAAAAAACAAACTGATACTTATTGCATCAGATTGTGGCAATTATCTACAGCCACTCCTTCTTACAGGAGTGGGGGACTATGCATTAACAGTTGAAAGTGATCATCATCCTCAACTATTTTGCCTATAGGGTTCTCCTATAGGCACACAGCAGTTCTACATCCAAGATCACTCTGTCAACTCCACGTGAATGTGTAAAACAGGCACTGGTTAACCTTTTGCCAAAGTTGGTAATTATGTCAGTTTCATTTGTAATTACACTGGTCAGAATGCAAAGATACTCAAGTTAACAGTTCTTAGTGGCTTCACATAGATCCAGAATGCTATCAATTGCACACGTGGCTATCTATGCATGTCCAAATTTACTAAGAGTATTTGTTAATCACAAGAGATTACATTCGATTAATGTTCATGATTCGGAGATGCTGGTGTTGGACTGGGGTGTACAAAGATAAAAATCACACAACACCAGGTTATAGTCCAACAGGTTTAATTGGAAGCACACTAGCTTTCGGAGCAACGCTCCTTCATCAGGTGACAATCACCTGATGAAGGAGCATCGCTCCGAAAGCTAGTGTGCTTCCAATTAAACCTGTTGGATGGGGATCCAAGATGGCGGTGACCCAGCAAGACTGAGTCTATAGTGCTCCTCCCAAGACTTGGGTACAGTGGGTCACCCACCCCCTACCACGCTCACCAAATCATTTATAATAGTTGTGTAATTTAATTAGTTGTGTAATATTACATTTAAACAATTTAATCCTAAGTAAAAATGACTAAAGGGAAGGGAGCCCGCAGCTCTCAGCAAGCAGGAACCCCTCCCCCACCCTCTCCAGCTGCAGCAGAGGCGTCCACAGCCACCCCGGGGGACTTACCTACAGTGACAAGCCTTGCAGAAATGATTTCCAAGCTGGATTCGAAGATCGATGCCTTTATTGCAGAATCCAGAAATCGTTGGGACTCGCTCTCAGCCGCGCTGCAGAAGCACGACCGAGAAATCCAAGAAACTGAATGCCGAGTCGGAGGGGCGGAGTTAAAGGCCACGACCTCCGAAACTGCAGCTCAATCGGCCGTGGATCAGGTCCGGACTCTCGAGCAGCGAGTCCGGACCTTGGAAAATCATATTGACGACCTCGATAATCGAGGTCGCCGAAAAAATATTTGTTTGCTGGGCCTTCCCGAACGGGAAGAGGAAGGCCAGCATTCCTGTAGCAGTGGCTGCCACAGCTTTTAAATCTGCAAGCTGGATCAGGCCAGGTAAGGGTGGAATGGGCCTACCGGGTCGCAATACGCGGGCCCGGCTCGAACCAGTGTCCATGCCCGGTCCTGTTCCGGCTGCAGAGCTATAGGGAGAGGCAGATACTCCGAGAAGCCTCCAGAAATCTTGGAAAAGACCCCCAAGCGATGATCTAAAAGGATCCAAGATCATGCTATTTCAGGACTTTTCCCCGACTCTCATTCGAAAGAGGAAGGCATTCGACGAGGCGAAGAAGCGTTTAAGGGACTTAAATATTCAGTACTCCTTACGCTACCCAGCGACGTTACGCTTTAACCATGAAGGATCCGTGTATATAAGTTTGGATCACCAGAAAAGGCTAAGGAATTCTTGGACTCTCTTAGATAAACTGTAAGACATAATGGATGTTAGTTTGCCTTTCCCCCCACTTTGGTTTATATCCCCCCCTTTTTTTTTTCTCTTCCCTTACTGTTTAATATTATCATGGGGGGTGGGGAGAGGGATTTGACTTTCTCCCCCCCCTTGGGGTTGTTTTCTGTTGTTATTTTATGTATATATGAGGGATGTATGTATATCTGTGTGTAGATATATATATATAAAAGCTGGGGGGTTTGGTTAATGTTGGTGGGGGGAGGTGGTCACCTTATTCAATTTTACCTCTGTCTCTAGGAGCGGGGTTGTTTTCCCCTTGTTATTTTGTATTATTATATTTAATTATTATTTGTTGAGGTGGTAATTTTATAGTTATATGTTTATATATGGTATTAACATTACCAAATATATCCAGGTGTTGGTATGGGTGGGGGTAGGGTGCTCAATGCTAACTCTAGCTTTGTATTATATTTGAATTCTCCTCATTTTATTGAGGAGTGCCTGGGTCAAGGGTGGGGCATTGGTTGGGAGAGGATATGATGGACTTTTGGAGAGGAAGTGACACCCCCTGGGAACAAGGGGGAAAATCTCCACTTAGATACGTTTTATATTTTTTTAATTTAGAAATAGTTTTTATTGTATTGTTGTGGGTGTATTAAAGAGGTTTTATTTTTGTAAATTTTATATGTTCTACGCTCGGGATGTTCTGGATAGGGTTCCCCCTCCCGAGGGGTCTCAGATTGGCCCAGAGGATTATGGTTGATCAGTCGGTTAAGTGGTGCACCTGGAATGTCAAGGGGAGTAATCCGCCAGTCAAAAGGAAGAAAATATTATCAAATCTTAAGAAGGAAAGAGTTGATATAGCTCTCCTACAGGAGACACACCTGTCGGATAAAGAACACTTGAAATTACGACAGGGCGGATTTGATCAGGCCTTTTTTTCTTCTTTTAGCTCAAAAAGCAGGGGAGTTGTTATTCTTGTTCGGAAGAATTTCCCTTTCAAAATCCTAAAGCAGATAAAAGACGAATCTGGACGATATATCTTGATTAAAGCCCTCATAAATGGAGAGGAATATGGGATTTTAAATTTGTACTGCCCCCCCGGCACACCCCTTTAAATTTATAACGAAGCCTTTTCAAAATTGATGGCTTTTGATGCCCGTCATATAATTATAGGGGGAGACTTTAATTGTATTATGGATCCAGAAATAGATAGGATTCCCAAGAGTACTGCAGGAGTATCTCCCAGATCTAGACAATTGATGGATCGGAACAAAGAATTAGGATTAGTAGATGTATGGAGATGTCTTCATCCACAGGGCAGAGATTTTTCTTTCTACTCTAATCCACATAAATGTCATACTAGAATTGATATGTTTTTTTGCCCCCTCGATTTTTTTAAATTCCATATCATCCTGTAAAATAGGTAGTATAGCAATTTCCAACCACGCTGCTGTATATATGGAAACTAAGGCGAGGAACAATGGGACATCCCCTCGGCATTGGCGTATGGACCCCTTCCTAATGAAAGATAGTAAATTTGTAAAGTACTTCTCTCAAGAATTTAAAACTTTTTTAGAAATTAATTCAGGTACAGCGAGCAACCCGTCAATGATGTGGGAGACCATCAAAGCTTACACGCGAGGTTTGATCATCTCCTACTCAGCGACCCAGAAGAAATTGAAGGGAGAACAACAGCGACTGCTTGAAGCCCATTTAAAAGTGGATGAAACAGCATACACTGATAGACCTTCTATTATTAAATTGCAAAGGATTACAGCTCTTAGGACAGCTCTAAACACTACGCTTACTCAAACGGCTAAGAAGGAAATATTATTTGCAAAACAAAGGTTATATGAATATGGCGACAAACCGGGTAGATACTTAGCATTTCTTGCAAAGAAAAAAAAGGCCCCTCAGACTATTACATCTATCAAGGAAAGTACGGGTATTTTGACTCATGATCATAAAAAGATTAATGCGATCTTCACAGAATTTTATTCTGAGTTATATAAATCACAAGATTGTGAAGATAGGATGAGGAGGATGCAGTCATTTTTTAAAAATTTGACTTTTCCAGGCCTAACTCCGGAACAAGTATCGGTCCTAAATGCTCCTCTTACACTCCAAGAAATACTTGAAGCAATTAGGCAACTTCAGAATGGTAAGGTGCCGGGCCCAGATGGTTTTCAAGCTGAATTCTATAAAGAATTTACAGAAATATTGGCTGGTCCACTTATGGACATGTATAACTATGCATATAGTCAGGGCTGTCTCCCGCCTTCGCTGAAAGAGGCAAATATCTCTCTTATCCTTAAAAAAGGAAAGGAACCAGAAGATTGTACATCATACAGACCAATATCCTTGCTAAATGTAGATTTTAAAATCCTTTCTAAAACGTTAGCACTGAGACTAAAAAGGATACTGCCACATATTATAAAGGAGGATCAGACGGGGTTTATTAAGGGCCGGAGATCATCCAATAATATTAGAAGGGCTCTGAATATGATTCAAGCCTGTCATCAGGGAAAGATACCAGGAGTAGTGGTTTCATTAGATGCAGAAAAGGCATTTGATAGGGTCGAATGGTCATATTTGTTTTACACATTGGAAAGGTTTGGCGTTGGACAGGTGTTTACCAAATGGGTCTCAACATTGTATAGTGATCCCAAAGCAGTTGTGGTTACCAATGGATTAGGTTCGGATAGCTTCAGTGTGGGTAGGGGCTGCCGTCAGGGATGTCCCCTCTCGCCATTGTTATTTACGCTAATAATTGAACCACTAGCAGAAGCTATATGAGCTGATCCTAATATAGTGGCCCCGAGGATGGTACAGGTAAACATAAAATTACCCTTTATGCAGATGATGTTCTTCTATTCCTCAGTAACCCTCTGATGTCCATACCTCGCCTAATCCAAGTTATCAATACATTTAGTGCATTCTCAGGCTATAAAATTAATTTATCAAAATCGGAGGCTATGCCAATGGGTGGTCTTGCTATGATACCCCGCTTAGCGGACGGATCCCTTTTTCCCTTTCGTTGGTCCCTGGAGGGCTTCTTATATTTAGGCATTTTTATTACTCCAGTATTTGGTCAGTTGTATAAGGCTAATTTTGTGTATTTACTGGAAAGGATAAGGCAGGACCTCCAGTGATGGGGAGACCTACCAATTTCCTGGTTGGGTAGAATAGCACTAATCAAAATGAATGTCCTGCCCCGTCTCCTATATCCTATGAGAATGCTTCCGGTGATGCTGCCGAGGACGGCTTTATGTAAATTATATGGCTGGCTGGGTTCCTTTATCTGGAATCATAGGCGGCCCCTCATTAAGCTGAAGAAGCTACAGCTTCCACAGGCAAGGGGTGGATTGGACTTCCCAGACTTTAAGAAATATCAGTTAAGTTCCCTATTAAGCTACATAGCTGATTGGGTCTTGTCTGATCCACAATCAATCTGGTTGGACATCGAGGCCTCTCAAGTAAAATGCCCACTTATTAACCTTTTATTCTCAGACAAGAGGAAAATCATTACAGATCAGTGTAAAAACCCTATAATACTAAATACAATCAAGGCTTGGAATATAATGCGGCAAAATGAGGGCAATTCACATAAAACATCCCCCTATGCACCGATAGTGGGAGCATGGGGATTCCAACCGGGGTTAACAGATGCCACTTTTAAACTCTGGAGATCCAGGGGTATCTCATGTTTAGGGGATCTATTTAAAGATGGGGTCCTGATGTCTTTTGAATAGCTGCGTCAGAAATTCAGATTACCTAATGGAGACCTCTTTCGATACTTCCAAATTCGAGATTATATACAGAAGAAGACCACGTTATTAGATAGTCTTTATAAATCAGATAGAGAATGTAGTGTCCTACGACCAGTGGGGGTATCTTCCGTCAGTACTATTTATCATTTACTACATGATGAAGTATCAGGAGATATGGATAATCTGCGTAAAACATGAGATCAGGATTTGGGACTAGAAATCTCTACAGAAATGTGGAATGATATTTGGGAAAATGCTAGAAGAATTACTATCTGTAACAGAACCCAGGCTATCCAGCTGAAGATACTTCATAGGGCCCATATAGCACCGGTTCGATTGGCAAAATTTAAGGCAGGAGCATCTCCAAGGTGTCCTAAATGCAAAATAGAGGTGGGCACTCTTGTACATTGCTCATGGACCTGTCATAAGATCCGTAGATATTAGACTAAAGTAGCAAGTACCCTGACAGAAATTTTAGGAATGGAAATTAAAGTGGACCCTGTATCTCTCCTCTTGGGCTTTTCGAACTTTCCCTCCCTGGACACGTACGGGAAGAGACTATTTTCTATTCTTTCTTTCTGTGCAAGGAAAAATATTTTGGTGAACTGGGTGGCTGAGGGCCCCCCTGGACTTTCAAATTGGCACAGACTAATTATGGAATGTATTCCCCTTGACTTCCTCACAAATATGGTGCACCGAAAGACCGAATTATTTTATAAAATATGGCAGCCCTTCTTGAATTACATAAATACATAGATATTTCGGCTATCCTAACAAGGGCTTTTATTTAATTGAGATTACAAACCTGGCTGGTCCGGGGGCCCTCGGGGGAGGAATCCCGCACGAATACGGGTTTTATTACACCTGATGTTAACACATTCCGAGCACGTAAGAGATTTAAATATACACTCTGGTTAGTTGTAGGTTAGATTAGTAGATGGTTGAGTTTTGTTTGTTTTTTTTCTTCTTTTTCGTTTTTTTTGTTTTTTTTTGTTAAATTTTGGCTATTGTATATTTGAGCTAATTGTATATCAATGTTTATATCTGAGAGTTTTGTTTATGTTTGTAAACTTGTAAAAATGTTAAATTTCTAATAAAAGTATCTATAAAAAAAAACCTGTTGGACTATAACCTGGTGTTGTGTGATTTTTATCTTCGATTAATGTTGGCAGCATAAGAAAATGTTTAAAATGGAAAATGCCAGAATTCCAGGGAGCAGCTATAATGTTTTCATTCCCTGGTAGTTCAAGGTCTCCAACCTCATGTAGACTACATGCAGTCTTAATCAGTAGCAGCTCGAAGAGAAAGGAATGCTCTTTATAAAATTTTCACATTTGTGACGAACAGCATCAATGAAAGTATAGAATAGTACAACAATAGCAATTGGAGGAATCTAATGGGATGAAGGAGGAAGAACTTTATCAGGGAGAAGCATCATTACATGAAACTATGCAGGAGCAGAGGATAAATAGATAGAGATACAAGGAAGTATGCATGTAGAGATAGATAGATTACTACTTCTGACTGATGGTTGATTTTCTAATCGCATGTTCATTTTATTAAATATTATCAGCCTATGCAGCTTTTAGAGACAATGTTGTGAGCTGACACACAACATATTCCATAGGAGGTGCACTTTTTTTTGGTTGATTATTGATCTTGTTGTTATTTTTTCATTTTTAGCAATATTAGTATCGGAAAACGTGGTGATGATTTGTTGATGGATAAATGTTTATGTGGATCATAAAGAATGAACAACCTCCCTAATGATATCTCTGTTCGCAAATATTTTCTTGCCATAGAACCAAATTCAACAAATTTAGAGCGTTGAGGATTATTAAATCTCACCCTGCAAAGAAATTGGCATAGCAGTGGAGAGAAAGGGACACGCTGTCTTGCAGAAAGGCTGAGTCTGGGTGAAGGAAATATTCTGGATCTTCAAAGAAGGGTATGATGGTTCTCAAAATATGAATGCGAGTTGAAAAATAGAAGCTCCTGATGTTGGCCATTTCACCAAAAGTAATGAATAATTGGAATTAGATGGTGATCAGACAATGGAGAAATGGAGGAATGGGGATAGGCTATTAAATCATTGGAGCTTGCTCCACCATCATGGTTGATCGCCCTACTCAGTAACCTGTTGCTGCATTTTTTCCCATTTCCTTTGATTCTTTTCGCCCCAGCTGCTATGTCTAACTTCTTCTTGAAATCATGTAATGCTTTGATCTCAGTTGCTTCCTGTGGTAGCAAATCCATAGACTCGTCACTCTCTGGGTGAAGAAATGTCTCCTCCTCTGTCCTCAATGTTTTGCCCTATATCCTCAGACCTACAACCCTGGTTCTGAATTCCCCAGTCATCAGAAACATCCTTCCTGCATCTACACCGTTCAATTAGAGTCATAGAGTCATAGAGATGTACAGCATGGAAACAGACCCATCGGTCCAACCCGTCCATGCCGACTAGATATCCCAACCCAATCTAGTCCCACCTGCCAGCACCTGGCCCATATCCCTCCAAACCCTTCCTATTCATATACCCATTCAAGTGCCTTTTAAATGTTGCAATTGTGCCAGCCACCACCACTTCCTTTGGCAGCTCATTTCATACACGTACCACCCTCTGTATGAAAAAGTTGCCCCTTAGGTCAATTTTATATTTTTCCCCTCTCACCCTAAACCTATGCCCTCTAGTTCTGCACTCCCTGACCTCAGGGAAAAGACTTTGTCTATTTATCCTATCCATGCCCCTCATAATTTTGTAAACTTCTATAAGGTCACCCCTCAGCCTCCGACACTCCAGGGAAAACAGCCCCAGCCTGTTCAGCCTCTCCCTATAGCTCAACTTCTCCAACCCTGGCAACATCCTTTTAAGTATTTTCTGAACCCTTTCGTGTCTCACAACATCTTTCCGATAGGAAGGAGACCAGAATTGCATGCAATATTCCAACAGTGGCCTAACCAATGTCCTGTACAGCCGCAACATGACCTCCCAACTCTTGTACTCAATACTCTGACCAATAAAAGAAAGTATACCAAACACCTTCTTCACTATCCTATTTACCTGCAACTCCACCTTCAAGGAGCTATGAACCTGCACGCCGAGGTCTCTTTGTTCAGCAACAATCTCTAGGACCTTACCATTAAGTGTATAAGTCCTGCTAAGATTTGCTTTCCCAAAATGCAGCACCTCGTATTTATCTGAATTAAACTCCATCTGCCACTTCTTGGCCCATTGGCCCATCTGATCCTGATGTAATCTAAGGTAACCATCTTCGCTGTCCACGACACCTCCAATTTTGGTGTCATCTGCAAATTTACTAACTATACCTCTTATGCTCACATCCAAATCATTTAAGTAAATGACAAAAAGTAGAGGACCCAGCACCGATCCTTGTGACACTCCACTGGTCACAGGTCTCCAGTCTGAAAAACAACCCTCCACCACTGCCCTGTGTCTTCTACCTTTGAGCCAGTTCTGTATCCAAATAGTGAGTTCTCCCTGTATTCCGTGAGATCTAACCTTGCTTAGCAGTCTCCCATGGGGAACATTGTCAAACGCCTTACTGAAGTCCATATAGATCACATCTACTGCTCTGCCCTCATCAGTCCTCTTTGTTACTTCATCAAAAAACTCATCAAGTTTGTGAGACATGATTTCCCATGCACAAAGCCATGTTGACTATCCCGAATCAGTCCTTGCCTTTCCAAATACATGTACATCCTGTCCCTCAGGATTTCCTCCAACAACTTGCCCACCACCAACATCAGGCTCACTGGTCTATAGTTTTCTGACTTGTCATTACTACCCTTCTTAAACAGTGGCACCATGTTAGCCAACCTCCAATCTTCCGGCATCTCACCTGTGACTATTGCTGATACAAATATCTCAGCAACCGGTCCAGCAATAACCTCTCTAGCTTCCCACAGAGCTCTAGGGTACACCTGATCAGGTCCTGGGGATTTATCCACCTTTATGCATTTCAAGACATCCAGCACTCCCTCCTCATTGTGTGTGCAAATTCAGAGCAATCCTGGTAGGCAGCAAACTTCATTGCCTCAAATATGCATGAGAGTCAAATAAAATGGCTGCTCTCCTCAGCTGGGACCCCAATTATGATTGATGCTCACACCACTTAAAAATTAGTCTGTAGCACTGCTACTCTGCTGGTGCTAGCCAAACAGTGCATATCAAGATGTATCAGTTTGAAACCCAGCCTTCTGGGCCCAGAGATGATTGAGGGAATCTGCAAAACTATCACCCCTCCAAAAGTCTTCCACCAGTCATGCTGCAGCATCTAAGGTAGCACTGCTTAGGAGCATAAAGCCAAGTAAAGACACATGTAATACAGCCACTAATAGGATGATGAGTTGGTTTTAACATAAGAGAAATTGAAAGAATTAAACTGCATGGGTTCAATGTTTAAAGTGGCATTAATACAACTGCCACTTCAGGTGATGCCCTGCTGTGAATATTAAGGAGAACATGAGCGCCTCCGCTCAGGCACTGTGGTTTTCTGATGTTTTAACAATTTTCTGGAGGGTATATAAATGTTTCTTTGTGCTTCACCTAACTAACATACAAGTTTAATGAGAGCTGTACAAAGATTGGGTAAAGGATTTAGCAAAATTCCGAGTCTTATGCATTTGCAGTCTTTTGTCATGACTATTTAATTATAATGTTATATAACTAACCTGTCTTTAAATGGACACTGGTGCCGACTAGTCGCCACATATGTATCCTAGTTGATTCACTCGACCAAAAAAAACAGGCAGGCTGACATGTAATCTCCACATCAATCTCAGCCAGAAATGTTCAGGCTTTGATTAAACCTTGGACAACACAATGGGTCCATCTAAAAGTGTGAGAATCCAAAGCTTCAATGGAGAAAAGGGGACTTGGAGAAACACCCAAAAGAAATTCTAGCAAGATTGAATTTTCTTTGTGGAGCAAAGATTCATCAAATTTAATGTAGCAACCACCTTAAATTTTACGTGTGGAGGGCAGGCTGTGAAAACATTTTAACAAGAACTCCAAAAAAAATTTGAGAAACACCCTCTGACAAAGAGTTCTAAGAAAAGGGTTTTTAGAAATCAATCATGATTCTACCAAAGAGTTGAGGTAATCTGCAAGCATTATTATTGCAGAACTGGTGAACAACAAAGAAATTTCACTTTCTGTCTCTTTTTTTCTCAGCAAAACAACTTCAAATTATAAAAGCTGAATTCTATCTTCAGATTTCCAATTCTTTCACTTCAGAAAGAATCTTTAGGCAAGTTACAGGCATGCAATGCAAATAAAGTGATCCTATTTTCATCTTCATAAGTATCACTTACCTCTATCTTCCTTTAATCTTTATATCTGTATTTCAATTTTTAAAAGTATCAGTTTTTTACAAAATAACTTTCAGCCATAATTATGTCATAAACTAACCTTCAATTTTACTGCTGGTTATTTTTAAAATCAAAACACTCAAAATGTTTAAAAGACAAATGGACTCTGGGTAATCCAAGATGGAGGACAGGAAGAAATTGTGATTGTCAGAGTTGCTCCTTTTTTGAGGTATTCTCAGTGTTGGAGCTGATTTCCCTGAATGTTTGGATCAGCATGTTTGGGCGGCACAATGGCACGGTGGCACAGCTGCTGCACATCGCCAGAGACCCGGGTTCAATTACCGCCTCAGGCAACTATCTGTGTGTTGTTTACACATTCTCCCTGTGTCTGCGTGGGTTTCCTTCGGGTGCGCTGGTTTCCTCCCACAGTCCAAAAATGTGCAGGTTAGGTGAATTGGCCATGCTAAATTGCCCGTAGTGTTAGGTGTAGGGAAATGGGTCTGGGTGGGTTGCTCTTCGGAGGGTCGGTGTGGACTTGTTGGGCCGAAGGGCCTGTTTCCACATTGCAAGTAATCGAAGTAATTACAGTCTTATAAGCTATTGCATTGTTTTGAAACTTTGGGGGAGAAAGAGATCAAAACAATTTAAAAAGGAGGAAGAGACAGAACATATACCACATAGTTGGTGAAAAAAATCAAAATAACAACACTTTTAAAAGGAAAGAGGAGAGAGTGCAGATACCACGTAGGAGGTGAAATAATGAGCAGTAATCCAGCACAGCTGTGTCAGCTACCAGTGCAACTGCACAGCTGATGTCTCTGCTGTTTAGTAATACTTTCTCTGGACATTGGATTTCGATCTGAGAAAAATAAATACAGTGAAATTCACAGTTGACCTGGAAGCTTACAACAGGGGAGTAACTAAGTGGATTATTTTTTAAAGTGTAACCTTACTTCTTTTGTTAGATGTGCAATAATGAGTAGATTTTTTTAAAAAAGAAAATTAAGTTTGATTGAGATCTGTCTCTCGATTAAACTTTAAAAACATAAAACATGGTACTAAGTTACACTGGAGCTGTGGTTTTCGAGCAGTCAAACTGTGCTGTTTTTTGGGTCTGTTGATTGTTAAGGTACAAAGACGGCCTTTAGTAGAGTGATGTGCTCTTCCTGTAGGATGTGGGAGATTAGGGAGAGTTTCCATGTTACTGATGATTCTGTCTGCAGGAAGAGTAGATTTAGAGGTGCCAGTGTTGGACTGGGGTGGACAATGTTAAAAATCACACATCAAATTATCGTCCAACAGGTTTATTAGGAAGCACTAGCTTTTGAAGCGCTGCTTCTTCCAGCTGGTTTTGGAGCAGAATCATAAGAC
This sequence comes from Chiloscyllium plagiosum, assembly GCF_037043375.1. Taxonomy (NCBI): domain Eukaryota; kingdom Metazoa; phylum Chordata; class Chondrichthyes; order Orectolobiformes; family Hemiscylliidae; genus Chiloscyllium; species Chiloscyllium plagiosum. The sequence goes on from NW_028270144.1 coordinate 67,717,339, forward strand.
ACAGAATTTATAACAACAGGATTGCAGTGTCGTGGAATGTAATATTAAACAAATTTAGCTTAACTCTTTCATCTTTTGGAATGATCATGTTCGTTTTGGTTCCTTTATATGTAAATCCCAGAATTTTTTCAAGGTTACATTCTCATGATAGCTTTAACAATTGGTGCTATGTCAGCTCAGATAATGCATGAAAGATGCAAGGTTAAAGTCTGTATCCCAATGTTAGGTCAGACTGATTCTATTTCTCAAGGGGGATTTACAGAATTTTGCATGGATTTATGCAATTTTTGAGCAAAATAAAATGTAATTCTGCAAGTACAAATTCACCCCACAAATCTATATATGTGTGTGTGTTTAGGGGAGACGGGGTGTGAGTGTCTGTGAGCGAGTGTATGTATGTGTGAGTGTAATGGAGTATAAGTCTGTGAGCGGGTGTGTGTGTGGGTATGAGTGTGGGGTGTGCATGTGTGAGTCTATGAGAGAGAGCTTGTGTATGAGAGAGGGTCTGCATGAGTGTGTGGGTCTGTTGGTGTGTGTGTAGTGAGAGAGTGTATAGTGCAGCAGGGTCACCTGTAGTGTGACATGAACCCAAAGTCCTGGTTGAGGCCATCTCCATGGATACTGAATTTGGATATCGGCCTCTGCTCGGCCACTTTGCATTGTTGTCTGTCCCAAAGTCTGCCTTGGAGGATGGTCACCCGAAGGTCCGAGGCTGAATGTCCCGGACCAGTGAAGTGTTCCCTGACTGGGATGGTACACTCCTGGCTGGTGATTGTTGTGTGGTAGCCTCTGCTCAGTCTTGCCAATGTACCATGTCTCAGGGCATCCTTGCCCTGTAGCGTATGAGATGGACAACATTGGCTGAGTCACATGAGGACCTATCGCGTACATAGTGGGTAGTGTCCCTATTGTGTAATGGTGGTATCCACGTCGACAGTCTGACACATCTTGCAACGTGTGCTATGACAGGGTTGTATGGTGTTGTCCTGAAGGCCGGGCAGTTTGCTACAAACAATGATCTGTTTGAGGTTTGGTGGTTGTTTAAAGGCAAGAAGTGGAAGTGTGGGGAAGGTCTTGTGAGATGCTTATCCTCATCAATAATCTGTTGTAGGCTGCAAAGAACATGGCGTAGTTTCTCTGCTCCTGGAAAGTACTGGATAATGAAGGGTACCCTGTCGATTGCAGCTTGTGTCTGTCTCCTGAGAAGGTGTTCCTCGCTGTGGCATGTTGGAACTGGCTTTCGATGAGTTGAGCATCGTACCCTGTTCTTATGAGGGCATCCTTGAATACGACCAAGTGTCCAACACGTTCCTCCTCATCTGAAAAGATTCAGTGTATGCATAAGGCTTGTCTGTAGGGGATGGCTGTTTTAATATGTTTAGGGTGGAATCTGGAGAAGTCCATGGTGAGTTTGATGGTGGAATGAAATACATTGATATCACTGTGTAATTGTTTCAGTGACTCCTTGCCATGAGTCCAGAGGAAGAAAATGTTGTCAATATATCTGATATATAGTGCTGGTTGGAGGTCTGCCATAGAGAAGAAGTCTTGTTCAAACCTGTGCATGAAAGTGTTGGCATATTGGAGTGCAAATCTGATCCCCATGGCTGTTCCGTGTGTCCGTGTGTGTGGCTGGTTGTCAAAGGTGAAAGCGTTGTGGTCGAGGATGATATGGATGAGTTGTCGGATGATGCTTGAAGATTGGCGATTGTTGGTGTTGAGTACTGAGGCTGTTGCCGCAATACTGTCATTGTGTGGGATGCTCTTGTAAAGTGCTAAAATGTCCATCGTAATGAGGAATGTTCCTGGTTCGACTAGTCCGTAGGTGCTGAGTTTCTGTAAGAAATATGTGGTGTCGCGACAGAAGCTGGGGATCCCCTGTACAATGGGTTTCAAGGTGCTTTTGACATAGCCAGAGAGGTTCTCACACAGGGTACTGTGCCTGATATGATGGGACGTCCTGGTGTGTTGGCTTTGTGTATCTTCAGAAGGCAGTAGAAGCTGCCTACGTGAGAAGAACATGAGATGAGGGTGCGTAGGGTACTCTGAAGGACTGGATCCAAAGTCCTGATCAATGTGTTTAGTTCACAGGTGTGCTGTTTGGTCAGATCGACTGGTAGTTGATTGTAGTGACCCTGGTTGATACACTTCCTTGCAGTAATCTGCTCTGTTCTGAATGACAATAGTCCTCCTTTATCTGCTGATTTGATGACAATGTAATGATTGATTTTGAGAGTGTGGATGGTGCTGCATTGTGCTGTGATTCAGTGATGTTCTGCTCTACCTTGTGGGTGCGGCTGATGAATTGAGCATTTATATATTTCCTGACGGTTTGAGCATACATATCAAGTCCAGGGCAGTGGCCATCTGGTAGGGTCCAAGTTGACAACAATTTTTGTTGCTCTTCTATGGGTCCCTGTGATGACTGTTCCGGTTCCTCAGTGAGCTCATTGGGATCACTGCTGGCATCTTGAAAGAATTCCCAAAGTGTCAATCATCTGATGAATTCCTCCGTGTTTGCTGCAAGACCCATTGGGTCCATTTTGGTGGTGGAGCAGACATTGAGCCCCCTGCTAAGAACTTCAATCTCTTTTGGTTGAAGGGTGTGGTCCAGTAAGTTAACAATCAATTTTTTTTGGTGATAACATTTTCCACTGTGTTGCCGGGGTGGTTGGGGGCGGGAGGGGGGCTTGGCTACTGCTAGTGGTGATGCCATGTGCATGTGTGTGGTGTAGTTTTGTGGCCTTGTCTGATGGCAATGTTGCGTAACTGTACTGCTATATCCTGAGTGCAAGCTGAGAATGTGGACATCATCTTAATTTCAAGGTTGTGCTGCTTGCTGTAGAGATGGTACATGAGATGATTGAGGAGTTGAGAAAGTTACTTTAAAAATTCTGGGATTTACATATGAAGGAACTGAAACTGACATGATCATTCTCAAAGATGAAAGACTTGAGCTGAATTTGTTTAATATTACATTCCATGATGCTGCAAACCTGTTGCTATAAAATCTGTGTCTTATGATTCTGCTCCACAACCACCTGATGAAGAGGCAGTGCTTCAAAAGCTAGTGCTTCTGAAGAAACCTGTTGGACTATAATCTGGTATTGTGTGATTTATAGCTTTGCAGGAACTGTGTTTAGTTGTGAATCCTATCGGATCGCATGGATCAGTTGGAGTGGCAGTTAGAGGCAATGGGAAATTTACAAGAGCGAGAGGGTGTGATGGATGGCAGTTTCAGGAAGGGATCAAAACCATAGATACGGCCAGGTAGATGGGTTACCACCAGGAAAAGTAGGAGGGGTAGGTATGCAGTGCAGCAGTCTCCTGTGGCATTTCCCTATCTCAAACAAGTATGCAGTTTTCGAAAATGTAGGGAATGACAGACCATCAGAGGAATGTAGCATCGACTGTCAGGTTTCTAGTACCCAGGCTGGTTCTAATGTAACAAGGGGTACATCAGGTTCCAAAGTGAACAGTTGTGACAGGAGACTCTCTAATCAGCGGCATAGACATTTCTGCAGCTGACCAACCAGAAGAAGTAACAAAGAGGATTGATGAGGGCAGAGCAGTAGATATGATCTGTATGGACATCAGTAAGGCATTCGACAAGGTTCCTTATGGGAGACTGGTGAGCAAGGTTAGATCTCACAGAATACAGGGAGAACTAACTATTTGGATACAGAACTGGCTCAAAGGTTGAAGGCAGAGGGTGGTGGTGGCCTGTGACCAGTGGAGTGCCAGTGCCACAAGGATTGGTGCTGGGTCCACTACTTTTTGTCATTTACATAAAGGATTTGGATGTGAGTATAAGAGGTACAGTTAGTAAGTTTACAGATGACACCAAAATTGATGGTGCAGTGGGCAATTACCTCAGAGTGTAATGGGACCTTGATAAGATGGGCTCATGGGCAGATGGAGTTTAATTCAGAAAAATGTGAGGTGCTGCATTTTGGGAAAGCAAATCTTAGCAGGACTTATACACTTAATGGTAAGGTCCTAGGGAGTATTGCTGAACAAAGGGACCTTGGTGTACAGGTTCATAGTTCCTTGAAAGTAGAGCTACAGGTAGAGAGGATAGTGAAGAAGGATTTGTTATGCTTTCCTTCATTGGTCAGAACATTGAGCATAATAATTGGGACGCCATGTTGCGGCTGTACAGGACATTGGTTAGGCCACTTCTGGGGTATTATGTGCAATTCTGGTCTCCCTCCTGTTGGAAGGATGTTGTGAAACTGAAAAAGGTTCAAAAAAAGATTTAGAAGGATGTTGCCATGTTTGGAAGGTTTCAGATATAGGGAGAAGCTGATTGGCTGGGGTTATTTTCACTGGAGCATTGGAGGCTGAGGGGTGACCTTTATAGAGGTTTATAAAATCATGAGAGGCATGGATAGGGTGAATAGCCAAGGTCTTTTCCACAGGATAATGTAGTCCAAAACTGGAGGGCATAGGTTTAGCATGACAGGGGAAAGATTTAAAAGGGTCCTAATGGGCAATTTTTTCACACAGAGGGTAGTGCGTGTATGGAATGAGCTAGTAAAAGAAGTGGTGGATGCTGTTGCAATTACAACATTTAAAAGGCATCTGGATGGTATATGAATGCGAATGATTTAGAGGGATATGGACTAAGTGCTGGCAAATTAGGTTAGGTTATCTGGACTAAGATTAGGTTAGGTTATCTGGTCGGGGGCATGGACGGGTTGGTCTGACGTGTCTGTTTCCGTGCTGTACAGCTCTTTGACTGTATGACTCTGAGGTACAAAACTAATTCTATAAATTCACAATTCATGAACCTCTGCATGTCTGTTGGGGTTGTGACAGTTTTTGTTTGAGTTCTAGTGTATTGAAAGGTGGCTGATTTTTCATCTCCAAAAGAGTTGACATTGTATAGTGTTTTAAACGATCGACAACATAAATAGAAATCCTTGGAGGAGTCTGGATCTTAACTACTGAGAGCCATTGGGTTCAGTCATAACTGTTTTGTGTTGGTCTCCTTGATTAGGCGTGTCTGAAAGCGATTTGCTGGATCAATGCAGGATTTATGCTTTCCCCTCCTAAGGCCAGATAGTAAGTCAGTAGAGTTTTGTGATTGTGCTGTTTACAGAATTGTGACTTTATTTAAGGCTGTATAATTGATCACTAATCTCGATGTCTCAACTGACAACCATTAGGTTAGTAATAACAATTGACAATGTTTTTTACTAGGACACTCATTCTTCTGTTGTTTAACATGTTTATACAGATCACATTTGCCCTTTTGGTCCTGGATAAGGCACAATTCTTTAGGTTTTTGCCAAGCTGCATCAAATAAATGAGGCTCAATTTCTACATAGCACATTGATGTGCATTATGCTGTCGGTAAGGGTTGTTTGCGTTCTTGAGTTGTTTTAGTATCCACTTTTCTCCCCATTCTTCTCTCAGACAGTTTTATCTGTTAGGATTGGAATGTGTTTTTGCTTGTCATCCTAATCTGTCAATGTTTCTACCAGTATGTTTGAGGTTTTCAGCTAATGTTTTATAGGCAAAGGTGAGGACTGCAGATGCTGGAAATCAGAGTATAGATTAGGGTGGTGCTGGAAAAGCACAGCAGGTCAGGCAGCATCCGAGGAGCAGGAAAATCGATGTTTCGGGCAAAAGCCCTTCATCAGCTAACATTTTATGTCTGATTGTACCAGTCCTTTCTGTAGGGTGACTGTAATTTTGTATATGGTTATAGGTGAAAAATGTGTTGCTGGAAAAGCGCAGCAGGTCAGACAGCATCCAAGGAGCAGGAAAATCGACGTTTCGGGCATAAGCCCTTCTTCGGGCTTATGCCCGAAACGTCGATTCTCCTGCTCCTTGGATGCTGTCTGACCTGCTGCGCTTTTCCAGCAACACATTTTTCAGCTCTGATCTCCAGCATCTGCAGTCCTCACTTTCTCCTATATGGTTATCGATGATCTGTACCATCTCCGGCATTTCTGTTTTAAGTGGCCTGCTTCAGTGTAAGTTTTGTTTAGAGTAAACCTAATCGATCATGTATGATTTAGTTGGTAGCATATTTGATGTCATCTTATTTCTGTTGATAATTGAAAACTATAATGAGTACTCTCACAGTTAAACCTCGGGATGATATACTGATATTGATAGTCTAGACAATCATTGACAATATCCCAATTAGTCTTTGTGATTGCACTGCCTAGTCTTTAACCAACTAACTGTTTAGACTTGGTATGCTAGTAGTATATTCTTGATGGAATCCATTATGTGTCTTCCCAGTTAACCCATGAGAATATAGATGTATACTTGAATCTAGTGTGATGCAATGACCCTAATGTTGAGAGCTGCAGTGAACCTATTATGTAGGTTTAATGGGAAGCTAAGAATGTATCAATATAATTTCCAGGAGTTGCTTTAGATGTACAATATCCCACCTTTAACAAAATTTCTTATCTGTGAAGGTTATTGAAAATTCACTTTGTTTCTCCCTGGTTTGTGTTGCTAGGTTTGCCACACATGGTGTGTATGGAGCTCAGGTTCACCTGATTTAGGGGTGTAATTTGGTGCTGTTGGAATTGGATTACTTGTCAGCAAGTGATATGCTTGCAGCATTGGTGTCAGCCAGTTCTTGAGCCTGTCTTCATTGTTTAGAATGGATTCTACACTGTCTAAAATATTCAAAAATTCAAGTTACTTATTTCATCAGCATGCTTACCACCTTTGCTAGAAGCAAAACCTCCCCACTGCTCCAGATAATACTAATCGACCATGGCTTTCTCCATCTTGCTGGGAGTCATCAATTTGGGGGTTCCCATTTGTGTGGGTATGAACCTAACTGTTAAGGCATTTTGTGGAATATTTCTGCCTCTGTCCCATTGGATGTTTTGTATTCACTGATTTTAGGAATTAGTGTCAATTTTGTCATGGGCTTGAAGTACTACTTTGACATCAAACTCTTTTGTTTCAAAGATTTATTATTTGGCCTGCTGGAGACCATGGGATATGATTTTGATCTCTTTTAATAAGGGATTCTTATTATAATAGGGCAATTAGCTCAACTGTCTATTTAAAGAAATGGCCAATTCTGATAGCAGTTGAAGAGTGTGGTGCTAGAAAAGCAGGAGAGTCGAATGACGTGATGAAGGGCTTCTGCCTGAACGGTCAATTCTCCTGCTCCTTGAATGCTGCCTGACCAGCTGTGTTTTTCTAGCACCACACTCTTCAACTCTGATCTCCAGCGTCTGCAGTCCTTACTTTCTCTCAATGCTGATAGCATCTGCATTTTGTCAGGACCTAACTTCAGTCAAGATTTTAATGAATTTTCCAAGAAATTTCTAAACCCCAGTGTTCTCCAGAGGAAATTTTGTTTTAAGCTTAACTGTTCTGAAGAAGAATTATATTAGACTCAAAGCATTTACTCTGTTTCTCTCTCTACAGATGCTACCAGACTTATTGAGGTTCTCCAGTATTTTCAGTTTATATTTAAGCTTTATAAGGCTTGATCAGTGCATTTGATGTTTTAAGAATCTTGATGAATGGTGTTTATATCTGTCAATAAAATACTCTTTTTATATTTATTGGTGTATTTCAATGTAAATATGAATTTCTGTATCAGAACTCAGATTTTATCAGGTGTAAATTGTCATGTTATTATAATGCTAGCCCTTTTTGGGGGTAAATTCAAGATACTCTTCGTGTTCCTGAGGTGCTTGGTGTAAGCAAGGTGTGTGCACTTGCAGTGCTGGGTTTGTGAAGGTTACAGCAGACCACAGCAATCTGAGACATATATTGTGGTAAAGTTCCACCAAAGCAGTTAAAAGAAGAGAATCCTTGGGCAGAATCTCGTTTCTTGTCACTAAGCCTGGAGGCGAGTCTAAAAGTTGGAGGTATTTCTGCTCAGAGGCACCTCAAGTTTTCTTCTGCGGTTAGGTCTTTTGCAGTTCATTGCATTTGACGGCAAGAGTGATGGCTACAGGAACCCATTCTAACTGATGAAGGCAGTGTGGACAAAGATGGCCGTGGAGGGAAACAGCTAGTTGTGGCTTAAAAGAACCTAGCTCCAGCCAGCAATAGGATGAATGACCGAGTATTTATCACGGTATACTTAAGGTTTCAGGCCCTTCTGAGTTTGAGTTAATATTGCAAGCTTGTCACTGCACAGGACAATCACACAAAAGGTTGAGTGTCAGGTGTGCAATCAATTTCATTGCCGCTACCAGTGTAACACTACTTGCACAATAGAGCTCAGTTTTACAACCCATCTGTTTTCGATTAGAAATGCAAAGAAAGTTTAAGAATTACAGCTAATATTCTCTGTAAATTACCTATTCATTTTAGCACATGGCTTTAATGAGGCAAGGGTGGTATCAAATAACAATTCCCAGTGGAATATGTGATTCTGAAATTAGAAGCCACATCACTAGATTTTTTTAACCTTCCTGAATGAGGACAAATACAACATGTGGTTTTTCTTCTGGAATTGGTAACACATTTCTTCTGGAAATGAAACAAAATCAAGACCAAAATGTGTAAGGTTATTACGTAGTTGGTAAAAAATCAGCAAATAAATCACTGCAGCTCTACAATATTAGGATGATTGTGTCATTAAAACAAATAATGAAAACATGTAAACTTTCAAACCTGTTCATGTGTGAAATTTGTCCTTATTTAGAGTAACATGTATAACAGAAGTAATTTATTCAGAAAGTCAATGGTCATCTATGATTATCCTGCTTACTATGTTTTTCCTTTCTAGAATGTTTGGTATTTGATAATTATTGATGTGAAATAATTCATATATTTTAATAATGAATCCTTGTCCTTTTAAATTGAAGACTTTGAAGTCATCATGTAACATTACAATTTACAATACACTCATTGTTATTGGGTTATATACTATCAGAAATTGGATTTTAGTCCCAGTCTGTGAACATTGTTTGCTAAAGCAGAACTGTTAGATTTTGGGTGTTCATTTTAGGCAGTCAACCATTTGTAAGCAATTTTCAGATAATTTATTAAATTTGTGAAGAAGAAGCAGTTGAGGTATAATGTATTTGTTAGACAAATAAAAGTATACAACCGTGTCAACTGATGCCAGAGGAGATGTAGGTTGTTAGTGTAGAATGTGTCAATCTCATTAAAGTTGTGAAGGTAGCATGCTGCTTTCTGGCTGAAGTTTCTGGGAAACTCATCTTTAGCTCTTCCTCCTCCTCTGGTCTATTTTCCATCTGGAGAAGACAGCTTTTTGACAAGGACTGCTGTCTTCATGGGTTGCCTGATAAGGACTGCACTTTTTCCCCAGGCACTTGTTGATATACCTTATTTTTAGGGTGAGGTAGTTCACACTGTTTTAATCAATTGTCTGAATTATTTTTGGTCAATGACCAGAGCAAGCCACTCGAATGACTGTTGTCCCCTGAACCGCCTCCATTTTTAGATTTATTTTCTTTCCTTCTAAAAACAAAACCTCCTTTTCCCCCAAATACTGCATTCATAATAGGGTTTTATGGCACCAATAAATATTTTATTTACACTTGTGGAAGGTTAGTTATTACTATAACACCATTAAATGAGGTTCTGTGCTCGATAGAAAATACGAAAATAATTGTTTTAAAGGGGGATCCTCAATATCCAACAATTCTCAAACCTCGGCTTCCAAAATGATGCACCACCAAACAAAATTGATGTGTGAGAGGAATTCTGATTTTTAATGCTAATTTAAATAGAGCATGCTCAGCGTGGCATATGTGCACTTTGTACAGTAGATGTTCCTTCCAGCTCTAGAATTCTTCAAAAGAACCTCTCTGCTCTACATCCTTGTCTCTCTTCCCTTAAGATCATCCTTAAAGCTTGCCTCTTTGATCCAGCTTTTGGCCATCTCCCAAATAGCTCCTTTCTTGGCCCAGTGTTCATTTTTGACTAATGAGTCCTTTGTGAATCACATTGGAATGTTTTTCTGTTTTGAGTGCTATATATATGCAAATTGTTGCTGATGGAAGTAAGAGTTTATTAAACATTCCTGATTCTATCATATAATCTTGAAACAAATTCTGAATTTTTTAGACTTTCGGAGTGTGGCAAATATATTTTTATGCAACTTATGATAATATTTGAGTGATTATGGACTTGTGTGCTGATTGTTCAACATCTTGTTTCTGAATAATTTGACAATGGGGACAAAATCCAATCTGTTCACTCATCCAGATCAACTGCAGAACCAGCTTCAGGTTGCTGATTGATCTTGTGGTGGTTTTAATTAACTTCTGAAATCATTGTCAGTGTAAATACCAAGGACTACTGCTCATGAATTGTGAAAATGTGCCAACTTATATTTATGTTTCTTTTTATAAAAATATAATTTGTTTTAAATGAAAGCATTATTTTAAGGTCTAGGATTGTCACATGCCTCTCTTTTTTTTTCAAAAGAGCCTTTTTAAAATTTTCTTCAATGGCCTCTCTCTTTGGTCCCAAAGCTTGTGTTCCAATCACTGATGCACAGGTTCTGCATAGTCAACTTTTGTAGTTGATAATCCATGATCAGTTGAAATTGATGAACTAAGTTACAGCATGGACTTAACAGAGCAATGGGTGGGTTAGGGCAGCTCAAAAAGACAAGTTAAAATACCTAGTAGTTTTTGTTAAATGCACTAATGTTCATTTTTTATAGTAGTTGTATATCATTTGCAGTTTTTTCTAATTATAATTCGACAATTAAATTAATTTAAAAGTGGATTTTCCTTATAACTTTATAGTTTCAAACCCGCAAGTTACATTAATTTGATGGAGTATATAAATACTTCTAAATGTTTAATGTAATTTCACCTTATAAAATTTTGGCAATGTATTTTGAAATTGACAAACTAGTATATCTGTACCATTAATTCATACTTTTATTCATACTAGAAAAATGAAACATTTTTTCGTTGTTCTTTTAGAAAATACAACATGTGCTATGAAGCATGTGTAAGTTGAAGATGAAGCTTTCTTTTATGATCAGAACTGGAATTATGAAGGAAAATTCATTCATGTAGCACCTGTCTAGCTAAGCAGACTAACTTGATTTCCCAGGCTCATGCAACTCTGTTTGCCATGATAGAGTTTTCTCCATTGATATGATTAAAAACTGCTGCACAGATTATGGACTGACATGCTGTTTGTCCCCAGGGCTGTGTATTGCTGCTTGATATGGCACCAAGCAAATACAGTTCTGTTCCCTATTTTTTTCCACCCTCATATCTACAACTCCAATTTTTCAAAAAAACAACAGTCTCCACTTACGTTGCACTTCTAAAATAATAAATTATCCTAAGACACTTCACAGTACTGTTATTAAACAAAAATTGACATCAAACCATAGAAGAAAATAGTAAATCAGAAACTCTTTGGAGAGAGAGGTTTCAACATGTGCCAAAAATAAAGAGAGTTAGTGAGGTATAAATCTCTAGAAGGCAATTTCAGATCTTTAGACTTTGGCAATGGAGGACTGCCAAAGGTGGAATGATTAAACCAGGAATGCTCAAGAAGCCATAAATAGAGGAACACAGATATTTCAGAGAGGTGAGGGGTTGGGGAGATAGAGGAGAAAGATGAGGCCATGGATAGATTTGAAAACATGACTGAAACAATTAAAGTTGAGGCAGTGCTTTGGAACCAGTGTAGGTCACTGAGCACAGTCATTATGACAAATGGAACTTGGTGCAAAACAGACTTATGCATCAGTATTTTGGATAAAATTTGAAAACAGGCTAGATAGAAATCATTAGACTGATGTGTTCCACGTGCAGCAAATAAGCATAAAAAGTAAGTCAAACAAATGACAGTCTAACTTATTCTCACTTCATTTGTTCAAAACCTGACACAATCTGAACATAAAGTTTACTTACTGTCTTGCTAATTAAATGAAGGAAACTAATAGCCAGAGTCTCTGATACCTTCCCTTGTAAAGTCACTATAATCTTCTAGAAGAAAGTGAGGACTGCAGATGCTGGAGATCAGAGCTGAAAATGTGTTGCTGGAAAAGCGCAACAGGTCAGGCAGCATCCAAGGATCAGGAGAATCGACGTTTCGGGCATGAGCCCTTCTTCAGGACTCATTCCTGAAGAAAGGCTCATGCCCGAAACGTCGATTCTCCTGCTCCTTGGATGCTGCCTGACCTGCTGCGCTTTTCCAGCAACACATTTTCAGCAAAGTCACTATAATTCCCAATGGCCACTGTGATGATTGGTGGTGGTTTAGCCTGAGGACCACCATGTGTCAGGTGAGGGGAAAAGTTGAGAAGGAGGAACCTTTGTAATAACTTCCATTGGCATGGGAATTGAATCCATGGTGTTGGCATCACTCTGCATTGCAACTCAGCTATTCAGCCAACTGACACTCATGATGATAAGAAATATATTCAGCAACATTTATTCAGCAGGACTGCTGCAAGCGCTGATAAAACATGGCTTCTTTTATTCTGTTGTCTTGCTCTTTCTGCTGGTGTATGAGTATGGCAACTTTAACTGGTGAAAGTTCACAAGCAAATTTTTCAATGTGCTGTATACCTCTAATTCTTACTAAATGAAAGGCATGGTATGTTTGAATTGTGTGTTTCCAGAAGGAAAAGTAGCAAACCTAAACAGAACTTAAACATTCAATTTCACCTGTAACATGATTACATATTCTAACTTTTCTATTAATTTAATAATACTATCAACCTTGTAAAATGAGATGAAAGATTTGATCACCAACTGAAAATAGTTCACTTCATGACATAATCACTTGTGTGTTGTGATGTTTCCTCACAAGAGTAGGATATGACAACAATTGTGGACTTTTTTTGCCTCCTGTTCCTTATCCGAGACATTCATAAGTGAATTGAACTCAACACATGCAGATTATGTTTTCATTGCTTTGTAGAATGCCATATTTTATGTGATTATAATAAAAATGCCACAGTAAATAGCTAGATCTCATTAGGGGTGTTTGTCTTTCAACATCACAATCATGTTCCACAAGCTTTAATGATGCAACTCCAAATTTGATATTTTGCTCTCAATTTACTTCAATTTTATGTTTCTGGTTTTGACCAACTGTGAATACATGTTGATCATTAGCTCTGTGGGGTAGCTTGGGAGGACTCAGGAGCCATTAGGATGGGCTTCACTTGAACCATGCTGGAACCTTTATTCTGTTGAATTGAAATAACTAGAGAGGGCTATAATTTCATTATGTGGAATGGGAAAGGAAGATTAAAGTGAGAGAAAATTTAGAAAGTTAACAAGAAAGGTAAAGTATAAGTGCAGGGTAATGATGTAAATAATGATAATCAATGTGTGACAGCAAGAAATAGAGCAGATAAACATAAAGGTGTACCAGTGAAAAGAGTCAGAGTGGGGGAAAGGTGATAAGAAATAAAGACAGATGAACAGTCATTCCTGCTGTGTGCAGACAACATTCAGAGCTAGATTCATGAATTAACAGGAAAAGTGGAAATAATTGGGTTGGAAATAATTGGGTCTGATATGGTTGCCGTTAGAGATATTATTGCAAAATGAACAGGACAAGGAATTGAATATTCAAAGGTATTTGTTATTTCAAAATGGTAAGAAAAAGATGGAGATTGATCTTTTCATAAGGAATGAGATCACTGCCGTAATAAAACATTAAATCTGGCTTGGATGATTACATTTAAAATGAATTGGGTTGAGATGAGAAATAACAAGGAAAACAGATAACTGACAGTCAGTTTATAAGCTTCCCAATAGTAGTTACAAGAAGGAATGAAATATGATAGGAAATAAAGATACTGCATGAAACATGGCTTATTTTAATTTTCATATACATTGGACAAATGGGGCTCATGTGATACAGTAATAGTGTATCTGCTTCTGGGCCAGAAGGTCTTGGTTCAAGTCCCTCCAGAGATGTGTCATAACATGTCCAAATAGGTTGATTAAAAATATCAGTAATCTGGACAAATCAAATTGACAATGGTAACCTTGAGGTTAGGTTCATAGAATTTGTCTGGAACAATTTTCTTGGGTGTTGTGGAATCAACTAGGAACAGACTATTTAGACCTGGTAAAGGTAATGGGATAGAATTGATATTTAGACCTGGTAAAGGTAATGGGATAGAATTGATTAATGATCTCAGAGTAAAATTTCCCCATAGGGTAGGGTGTGGTAGAATTTGATGCAATGTAATGTGATAGAATTTCAGGTTTGATTTGAGGCTGAGAAACATGGTCTGAAACCTATTTCTTGAAGCTAGATAAAGAAATTAGAAAGTAGACTGGAAAAATATGTTAATAGGTAAAGATGATAAATCAGAAGTGGCAAACATTCAAAGAGATATTTCATTGCTCAACAAAAATGCATCCAATGAGAAAGACTCCAGGCCAAAAACTAAGGAAGTTAAATTCTGGTATCAAATTGTAAGAAAAGGCAGATAATACTGCAAAGTTTAGAGGCTGTGCAAAAGATTGGAAAATTTTAAAAACCAGTAAAGGATGACTGAAAAATTAAATGGAAAAATTATATTTTAAATAGACCAGTAGCAAATAATCAAAACAAATATGCAGAAGTGTACATAAAAATAAGCACAACTAAGATAAATATCGATCCAATGAAGGATGACACTGCAAACATAATACTGGGAAACAAAGAAAAGGCAGAGGCTCTGAAGATGTATTTTTCTTTGATTTCACTAATAGGAGAAACTCAAAAAGTTAAAGGAAATGAAGAATTTAAAGTAGTCACAATCAAGAGAAGAAAAATACAATGAAAATTAATGGGACTTAAAGACTGACAAGTTAACAGGAGCGGGTGGCCTCATTCCTATTGTCTTAAAAATATATGGCTACAGAGATAGCTGATGTATGTATTGTAATCTTTCAAAATTCACTAGATTTTGGAAGTTTCTGAACAGATTGTAAAGGAATGTAAGAACTAGGAGCAGGAATAGACAAGTTAGCTCCCCAAATCTGCTTTGCTGTGCTGTTGAAAACAATCATGGCTGATCTCATCTTCACATCAAATCCATTTTCCTGTTTGTTCCTGATAACCCTTCAACCCAGTACTAATTAAAAATCTGTCAAATGCCTTCTTAAAATTATTGACAGTCCTGGCATCCACCTCATTCTGTAATGGCGAATTTCACAGGTTTATGACCTTTTGAGAGAAATAATTTCTCTTAATCTATGTTTTAAATCTACCACTCTGTGGCCTAAGGGGAAGCATCTCCTCTATATCTGTTTTTATATCCTATTTAGTATCTTTTATATCTCAATTAGATCTCCTTTCATTCTTCTAAACTCTGGTGAAAATAGGGCTAAGACCTTGAAGTGCAAATGGAATCATCGACTAAAATATTCAACTGCTGAACTGAGTTAATGGTTGAGCCTCTTGAATCAAAAACCTTCAGTGTGTGGAGAATACTATAAGATATCTTGTTTTTCTACAAACTCCATTTAATGGTTGCCTGTATTTAGGCCAAGTTTGGTGATGTGTTTAGCACCATTCACTTTCTCTAAATTATTGATTGTCAGTGTCAATTTTTCTTTCATTGTATGGTTTGTTTTGGTGACAACAGGCTCCTTTCTGGTTCATACTCAGGTTTCTCACGTATTTGTATGGTGAGATCTGAGGACTAGGCTCTTTCCCAAATTCTTAGTAATGTAAAGTTCAAGTCCATGTTAAGGTCTGTTCTCTTTACGCCTTCTGACATGAAATAGTTATTTACAGCCAATGAAATGCAACTAAGGCATGTTAAAATTAGTGCTGGGAGCTAAACAATTTACAATCAATCACTTGGAGGAATGGATTGAGTTTAAGTTTACTGATGACACAAAGATAATTAGGAAGGTAAATTGTGAAAAGGATATGAGGACAGTTCAGGTAAGTTAAGTAAATAGACAAAATATTAAAAGATGGAATATAATGTTAGAAAATGTGAATTCATCCATTTATCCATTTTTACAGGAAGTATGGAACAATAACATATTATTTAGGGAAAATGAATAGAAACTATTGAATTCTGCAATACAGAGGGATCCAGTTATCCTGCTGAAGATTGTGCAAGCATAGGAAGTGATTTGAAAGGCAATGGAATGTTCTAGAACATTGCAAGGTAAATGGAATTGAAGAATAGCAGTACTTTCTAACAATTACCCAAGGCATTGGTGAGACCATATCTGAAATATTGTGTACTGTTTCAGTCGACTTACTTCTGAAATGATACAGATTGCATTAGAAGCAATTCAGACAGCATTCATGCTGTATATGGGTCGGGAGGGGTTAATATACCAAATCTTATTATGTACTGGGGTTAGGGGCACGGATCTCCTGTGGATAACAACAAAAAAAGCAAATACCATTACAATACAAATTCCCTATTTCCAACAAAGGAAGGTAAAATCTTACAATCTGACAAGATATGTCAACAGGGAAAAAAATTAGGCCGAGGGTGAACCTTGGGAATACACAGAAGCAAATCCACCTGTGATGAGAAGCGAGTGTAAATACTTCAGTGCAGTAAGCATCACACACTATAATTTTGTCACAGGGATCGGTGCTGGGTCCACCACTTTTTGTCATTTACATAAATGATTTGGATGTGAGATTAAGAGGTACAGTGAGTAAGTTTGCAGATGACACCAAAATTGGAGGTGTAGTGGACAGTGAAGATGGTTACCTTAGATTACAACAGGATCTGGACCAGATGGGCCAATGGGCTGAGAAGTGGCAGATGGAGTTTAATTCAGATAAATGCGAGGTGCTGCATTTTGGGAAAGCAAATCTTAGCAGGACTTATACACTTAATGGTAACATCCTAGGGAGTGTTGCTGAACAAAAAGACCTTGGAGTGCAGGTGCATTGCTCCTTGAAAGTGGAGTTGCAGGTAGATAGGATAGTGAAGACGGCATTTGGTATGCTTTCTTTTATTGGTCAGAGTATTGAGTACAGGAGTTGGGAGGTCATATTGCGGCTGTACAGGATATTGGTTAGGCCACTGTTGGAATAATGCGTGCAATTCTGGTCTCCTTCCTATCGGAAAGATGTTGTGATACATGAAAGGGTTCAGAACAGATTTACAAGGATGTTGCCAGGATTGGAAGATTTAAGCTAGAGAGAGAAGCTGAACAGTCTAGGGCTGTTTTCCCTGGAGCGTCAGAGGTTGAGGGTTGACCTTATAGAGGTTTACAAAATCATGAGGGGCATGGATAGGATAAATAGAGTCTTTTCCCTGGGGTCGGGGAATCTAAAACTAGAGGGCACAGGTTCAGGGTGAAAGGGGAAAGATATAAAAGTTAAGAAGGGTGGTAAAGACAAGCTAGGTCAAAGTTAAAAAAGATCTTTAGGAGACAAACCTGGGACTAATGTACGCCAAACAGTCGTTGAAAGCTAGAATACTGGTGCATAAGCATTTTACAAGACAAATGGTATGTTGGCCTTTATCATGAGAAGATTTGAGTACAAAGGAAAAGATGTCTTGCTTCAGATGTGCAAGCATCTTGTGAGACATGATTTCCCAAAGCCATGTTGACTATCCCTAATCAGTCCTTGCCTTTCCAAATACATGTACATCCTGTCCCTCAGGATTCTCTCCAACAACTTGCCCACCACCAACGTCAGGCTCACTGGTATATAGTTCCCTGGCTTGTCCTTACCACCCTTCTTAACTTTTGTATCTTTCTCCTCTCACCTTAAACCTGTGCCCTCTAGTTCTGGACTCCCCCACCCCAGGGAAAAGACATTGTCTATTTATCCTATCCATGCCCCTCATGATTTTGTAAACCTCTATAAGGTCACCTCTCAACCTCCGCTCCAGGGAAAACAGCCCCATCCTGTTTAACCTCTCCCTATTGCTCAAATCCTCCAACCCTGGCAACATCCTTGTCAATCTTTTCTGAACCCTTTTGTGTTTCATAACATCTTTCCGATAGGAATGAGACCAGAATTGCACACAATATTCCAACAGTAGCCTAAACAATGACCTGTACAGCCGCAATAAATGACCTTCCAACTCCTATACTTGATACTCTGGCCAACAAAGGAAAGCATATCAAACGCCTTCTTCACTATTCTATCTACCTGTGACTCTACTTTCAAGGAGCTATGAACCTGCACTCCAAGGTCTCTTTGTTCAGCAACATTTCCTAGGACCTTACCCTTCAGTGTATAAGTCCTGCTAAGATTTGCTTTCCCAAAATGCAACACCTCACATTTATCTGAATCAAACTCTATCTACCACTTCTCAGCCCATTGGCACATCTGGTCAAGATCCTGTTGTAACCTTCTTCACTGTCCACTACACCTCCAATTTTGGTGTCATCTGCAAACTTACTAACTATACCTCTTATGCTCACAACAAAATCATTTATGTAAATGACAAAAAGTTGTGGACCCAGCACCGATCCTTGTGGCACTCCACTACTCCCTGGCCTCCAGTCTGAAAAACAGCCCTCCACCACCACCCTCTGTCTTCTACCTTTGAGCGAGTTCTGTATCCAAATGCCGTGTTCTCCCTGTATTCCGTGAGATCTAATCGTGCTAACGTAAGGGGCAACTCTTTCACACAGAGGGTGGTATGTGTATGGAATGAGCTGCCAGAGGATGTGGTGGAGGTTGGTACAATTGCAACATTTAAAAGGCATTTGGATGGGTATATGAATAGGAAAGGTTTGGAGGGGTATGGGCTGGGTGCTGGCAGGTGGTTCTAGATTGGGTTGGGATATCTAGTCAGTATGGACGGGTTGGACCGAAGGGTCTGTTTCCATGCTGTAAATCTCTATTACTCTATGATAAAACACCACCTGGAATATTATGTATAGCTTTGGTCCCCTTCAATGAGTAATGTTATGAACCAGGCCAGAACCCACCCCCCCAAAAACATTTCAAGAAAGTAGCCCAGACCCTAACTTTGCTGGTTGTCTTAAGCAGGTGTAACACAGAAATTCCAAGAGAACTGTAGCTGGTCAAAACACTTAGTTTTAAACAAAACAGAATTCATTTACAAGATTACTGAATGAAACACGAACAGAAGAGAACCAAATTCAAAATAACCTATCTGAAATCCCAACAGACTATACCAACTTAATGATGCTGTTCCAAATACTAGCAACAATCCCCATAAATATCCCTTGGCACAAAAGGTAAAATCAAACCCAGGTTCTTACAGGAGAGATATGTCAGAGAGTGGAGGACCAGCATAGACCTGCTTCTTTAGATCCAGCAGCTTCAAAACTGTCTGACTGCTTTCAGGGACTAGCCAGACCAAACCAGAGGAAAGCTGAGCTGGATGAACTGGCCATTCCCCTTTCATTGTACTTTTTTTTAAACCTTGAAAGTCTTTTTCCTGAGGCAGTATCTGTTATTTCTAATCAAATTGGCCCAAAAACCCATCCAAGCCCAAACTTTTCATAACCTGTGTTTTTACCACTGGAGAAACAAAACAAGGACAGCATAACCTTTTTAAAGGAGCAGCATCATCACAGTAAGCACATACTTGCATTGAAGGATTGCATCAGAAGTTCATTAGGTTAATTCCTGGAATGACAGGACAGTTCTATGAGGAGAGATTGATGAGATTGAGCCTCTATTCTCTGCAATTGACAAGGATGGAATTTGAAATTAGATTTTATTATGATATATACTCAAGTACAGGAATACAGAGAAAAGGTACAAAGTTGCCATTTTCCAGTGATGTCTTAAAATATAAAATATAAAATCAGAAATTTATTTTGAAGAAATAAAAAAGAACAGAGCCAAAAGAAAACCATCTGGATCTTAAAGGGAGGTGAACTCACTGAAATGTATAAAATTCTTAAGGGGCAAGACATGGCGGATGTAGAAAGAATGTTTCCCATAGGGATTAAGGAGGGAGCCAATCAAAAAGCAAGGGCTTTGGTCTAAAAATAAGCTACAAAGTAATCTATAACTGAGATGAGGTGGAATTGCTTCACTCAGAGGTTAGTGAGCTGACCCAGAGAGCTGTTGTGACTCAGTCATTCAGTATGGTTAGAACTGAGTTCAATAAATTTTTACTCAGCAATGACATTAGGGATACAGATAATGCAAGAAAATTACATTGAGATTAGGGATCAAGAATGACTTAGAATGGCAAAAACATCCCATTTCTGAATGGCCTTGTCTTGCTCCTATCTCCTATGTTCCTACTTACTTCTGATCCAGCCTTAATTTGCCCTCTCCGGCATGAAACATCATAACTCAAATAAGTTCAGAGAAATACTTTCATGTGTGCTGCCAAAAGTCTATCCCTAAGTTGCTACCCAAAGTAGATGACTTGGACCATTTATTTCATTGCTGCTTTGGCAATTGTCTGTAGGTCAATTGGTATGTATAAATGCTACAAAAATCAAAACAATAATCCCTTTCAAAAAATGAAAAGTATTGAAACAAAACTCGTAATGAGAGTTTTTTTTTCAAATCTTGGGCCAACAAGTAAAATTGAAAAAAATTGTTATGCAATAAAAATGAACAGAAACGAATTGGAAAGTACTGAAGAGCAGATACTCAGTTCGATCATTCTGTATCACACACCACTTCTATTCTCATAACATTTACATCACAATACTTTTGGAAATCAATTATAATCAGTTATTTGTTCTTACATAACTTGAGTATTACTGAAAAAGCAGTTTTTTCAAAGCTTTTCATCTTGCACTCATGAGTACATTTTGCAAAAATAGAAATTCAAGGGAAAGCCAACATTTATTCTGAGAGGAGGATGCTGATTGGTTCACAATCAGATTTTTCTTTGGTAGAGGTGTTGCTGTGGAGAATGCACTCATTAATGTTGATTGACCATAAACACAAATTTTAAACCAGGCATTTAGACTTAGAGTGGATTGAGAAATGAGTGGTATGTACTTGAAGCTTACACATTTAATACACTGTGTACTGTTTTTTTTAACGGACAGAGATAACTTGCAAAGTACTAAGTCTGTTTCAGCTGAACAAAATAGGTGACAGCCACTTGTACACGATGTATGCCAGTTGTTAATCCATCTGGTTCACCAATATCCTTCAGGAAAGGAAACTTGCCATCCTTCGCTGGTCTGGCTTACATGTAACTCCAGACTCATAGCAACGTGGTTGACTCTTTGCTGCTCATTGAATGACCCAGAAGGCCGCTCATTTCAGGGACAATAAGGAATGGACAATACATGCAGCTCAGTCAGTGACTTCCACATCTTATGAACAAATAGGATAGCAGCTTGATTGCTGACACGGAGTGGAAAAGATCCCTACTTTAGCCCTCCTACCAATCCTTGCCACCCAATCTCCATTGTCCTCACCTCCCACTTCAATGACAGGAACTGTCTGACTGATTGAATGATTACTTCCATAATGCTTCTTTTGAGAAACTGACTACAGTTGCAGCAGTGAACTTTGCTTCCAACAGCATTACTGAGACTGAAAAGCTGCCTGCCTCTGGTTTGAATAGATCAAAGAAGTTTCAAGCATGTTTGTAAATCAGATACCTTCTTGTTGGAGCCAGGGAGTCTGGAAAGTAGATATTCGTTATAACTTAGTCATGTAGATGATAAATCAAAGAAGTGTTCTGAATGTAAAAATATAATTAACATGTATTTTTTGATTTGAACACCCTAAGTATGTCATGTTGGCAGAAAGATGCATTGTTAAGGAATATTTCTGTTATTTAATTTATGTTTGTGGGTTTTTTAATGTTCAAGAACATAGACAATTACCAATTCAGTTCAGACACAGAGACAATTATATCTCACTGAGCTGGGGAAGTAGAAAAGATCAATTATTTTAAAAAAGATTTGCTTCTTAAGCAGACAAAGTACTAATTTGATCTTTCAACATGTTGATTACTAGTGGGGAATTTAATTACATTTGTGGATAGTGTCTGCAAAGTAAAAGTGGCTGGAAGATTTTCATAGCTTGTAACTAGAGTAAAAGAATATCTTGTAGTGAACCCTTATCATAAAAATCAGCAATTGACTTGGAGAATGAATAAAGTTGTTGATTAATCTGAGAAGTCCATAGTCATGAGGTGTTGAAGAAGAGTTGAAAATCACTTGGCCAAAAACTAATGGAGGAATTGAGATGGAAGTTCATACAGGGAAGAATAACTGGACAACTGAGGAAAAACTATTGTGAATTCCAGAGAACTGTGGCATATTTTGGTGAATTCCAAATATAGAATTAAAACTGAAAGAACTGCAAATGCTGTAAATCAGAAACAAAAACAGAAGTTGCTGGAAAAGCTCAGCAGGTCTGGCAGCATCTGTGGAGAAAAATCAGTGTTAACATTTTGAGTTCTTCCTCGGAATTGAGTTCTCAGTCAAGTTCTGAAGAAGGGTCACCGGACCCAAAACCCTAGCTGTGACTTCTCTCCACAGATGCTACCAGACCTGCTGAGCTTTTCTGGCAACTTCTGTTTTTGTTTCCAAAAATAGGAAATTCTTTTATTCTTAAAGTTTTGTGTTAAGTAGTAAAATATATGTTGTTTATTTTTTAATGCGTAGTAAGTTTTATTTATGTTTAAAACATAAAATCTTTTGTTTTTTTTGTAAACTAATTGCTGGGCATTCAATTTTCTCTTTGAATGTTAATCGTCTCCTTGGACGTCATAAGTCTGAGGACTCTGCAGGAATTTGAATCCACAATCTAATTTGAGTATACTAAGTTTGACACTGAATAAGTTAACAGGATTTCATGGTGAATTTTACTATATTTATTAAGAATGGCTTTTTCAATTGTTCTAAAATTGTCATTAATTGAAAAACAGTTACGAAAAGGCTATATAGCTGTAGAGTTAACAACAAGTTTTAAGTGACTATAAATAGTTGAAATATTGATTCAATATATAAAAGCAAGTTTAACATTTTAAGGAATCTCTTACAAAAAATGCTTTGAATTGTCATTTGGGGCGGCACAATGGCTCAGTGATTAGCACTGCTGCCTCACAGCGCCAGGGACCTGGGTTCAATTCTGGCCTCGGTGACTTTGTGTGGAGTTTTGAGAAGATTTGTAGCTCAGGTTGAGGTTTTGGGTGTAGATTTGCTCGCTGAGCTGGAAGGTTCATTTCCAGACATTTCGATACCCTACTAGGTAACATCTTCAGTGGGCCTCAGGTGAAGCAATGCTGAAAATTCCTGCTTTCTATTTATATGTTTGGGTTTCTTTGAGTTGGTGGTGCCATTTCCTGTGGGAATGTTATTTCCTGTGGTGAAGTTACTTCCTGTTCCATTTCTCAGAGGGTGATAGATGGGGTCTAACTTGATATGTTTGTTAATGTCAACAAACATATCGAGTTAGACCCTATCACCCCCTGAGAAAAGGAACAGGAAGTGACTACACCACAGTAAATAACATCACCACAGGAAATGGCATCACCAACCCAAAGAAACCCAAACATATAAATAGAAAGCAGGAATTTTCAGCATTGCTTTGCCTGAGGCCCACTGAAGATGTAACCTAGTAGGGTAACGAAATGTCTGGAAATGAACTTTCCAGCTCAGCGAGCAAGCCTACACCCAAACCTCTGTGCGGAGTTTGCACGTTCTCCCTGTGTCTGGGTGGGTTTTCTCCAGGTGCTCCAGTTTCCTCCCACATTCCAAAAGATGTGCAGGTCAGGTGAATTGGCCATGCTAAATTGCCCATAGTGTTAGGTACGTTAGTCAGGGGTAAATGGAGGGAAATGAGTCTGGGTGGGTTACCAGAGGGTCTATGTGGACTAGTTGGGCTGAAGGGCCTGTTTCCACACTGTAGGGAATCTAATCTAATCTAAAACCAGAATCAGAAAGCATGACTAGAAGTAGTATTACAAATGCATCTTGAATGAACTGTAGTTTCTGGAGTTTTCCCTCACTGGTATAGTCAGAGTAATGGCTAGAAAGGTGGGAAAATATGATAAGAATGAAAATAATAAGGTTTTCAATAGTTTCTGACATCCCCCTCAAAATTTTCACGGTGACTTCAGAATTCGTCATTGGTCTATGACTATTTTGATGAATTGCATCTCATTAAAGCCCATCTCACCTTATTGCCATTTCCAATTTTCCTTTCCTTCACTGAGAAACTAGATGATGCAAATTCCCAGTATAAATCAGATCTTGTACTTGGCAGTTGTAACTTGTTAAATGTTTGTCCCAGCCACCATGCAATTGCCTCTTCAGAACAGTGATCTTTCGTGTCGATGGTGATCAGTGTCCTCAAATCTTTGTCCATCAGCAACCACCAGCCTCAACATGTCATCATGGCTGCTCTTGAGCCAGCTCAGACCTACATTAGGCCTCTAACACTTGGAACTCAAGGCCAACAAGGATTTGCATGCTTCTGCTTCTGCCAACTTGCATAGCAGGCAAAGTCGGGCATACATCTTACGTGTCAGCTCAGGAGACATTCTGTAGCTTTCAAATTGCATTTTTAGGGCTTGTTGACATTACTGTTTACTTAGAGACAGCCAATCTCTGTAAACTTCACATTGTGTTTTTTAGATTTTTTTAATTAGATTTCCTACAGTATGGAAACAGGCCATTAGGCCCAACAAGTCCACACCTACCCTCCCAAGAGTAACCCACCCAGACTCATTTCCCTATGACTAATGCGCCTAACATTATGGACAATGTAACATGGCTAATTCACCTGATCTGCACATCTTTGGACTGTGGGAGGAAACCGAAATGCCCAGGGGAAACCCACGCAGACACGAAGAATGTGCAAACTCCACACAGACAGTCACCCAAGGCTGGAATCGAACCCGGATCCCTGGTGCTGTGAGGCAGCAGTGCTAACCACTGAGCCACTGTGCCGCCCCATTTGTTGAGCATGCGAATTCTTCTGAGGATGTAAAACAGCAAATGTCCTTTGCAGGTCTGGGAGAGTGTGGCTCTGATCTGAGGCAGGACTGACTCAAGGGACATTAGGTCGTGGAGCATGGCTGTGAATGTGGAGCGGAGGATCTGGAAACGGAACCATTTCTGAAAGTTTTGGATTTGTAGTAGGTACTGGTTGTCCTGTTCGGGTCCAAATTGCATTGTTCTGAATGTAGTCCAGGGTCCATGCGGAATCATTTGGTTCCATAGGCAGACGCTGAGGAAGGAGATGTGGCTGTGGTAGCAAGTCTGCTTCAGGATGTGGCTAAAGAGCTTCAGGGCAGAGGAGATGACCTGGGGGAGTGCGGGGTGTAGAGAGAGAGAAACTCACAGATCTTTGTAGAGAGAGGAGAACTTCAAGGTTGGCATCCTTGGAAGAGGCTTTGCAGTAGGGTTGAAATCAACTAGAAGAAAGTGAGGACTGTAGATGATGAAGATCAGAGTCGAGAGTGTGGTGGTGGAAAAGCACACCCTCATTCCTGATGAAGGGCTGAAGCCAGAAACGTCGATTCTCCTGCTCCTCAGATGCTGCCTGACCTGTTGTGCTTTTCCAACACCACAGTCCCGACCCTGATCTCCAGCATCTGCAGTCCTCATGTTCCCCTCTGGTGGAACCCAAACTGAGCCTCATTTAGCAGATTGTTGTCAAGTCCCCCATGAGAGTACTATCAATGATCTTTTCCATTTCTTTGCTAATGGCTAAGTGTATTTAGAGTTGAGCTGTATTTTCTGATAAGCACATACCTGGGCAATTTTCCACTTTGCTGATTAGATGCAATTGTCAGAACTATGCTGGAAGGACTCAAAAGGACAGCAGCTAGATCTGGAGCATAAGCCCTCCAGTACTAAAGCTGAATTGTTGCCTGAGCCCATAATCTTGTGCCCTCCCCTGTAGCAAGTTTGGCTGGTGGGTGGGTACCATTTAATCATTGGTTGGGCAAGGTGCTACCTTCCTGTCTTCACCCAGAGTTACATGCATGGCAGAAATCCCCATGGACCGCCTTCCCTCTGCACCAAGTGAGGCCCTTGGTGTACTAAGAAACACATAACAGCAATGGAGGCTCGCTGGTACAACTTTGATGGAAAATACAAGAGGACAAGGCTCAAGCACATAATTCTTTGATAGAGGCCAGGCAAGTTGGAAGAGTTCTTAGGATGCATTGATTGACTTCAGTACTAACTTAGATTGTCAGCTCTTGTCTGGCTCGCATTGCTTTCTTATATATAGTCTTTCCTGCTTAGTGAAAGGTTGCCAACACTTTGTGGCTGGTAGTGGGAAAGGCAGGCAGTTTATGATAGCAGAGAGCAGTAAACTATTAATCTGTCAGTCAGGTAGAAGTAGACATGTTATTGTGCAGCACCGTGGTACATCAATTTCAGGCTTTCAGTGCATGCCAGTAGTTTACATGAAAAGTATAGTACATGTGCTTCAAGCAGACAGCCATCTGTGAAAGCCAAAGAGAAGCAGTCTGCAGTTGGTTGAAGGAGGGCTATGATCAGTGAAGGTGTTCCACCAAAATCAGTCAAGGAGCCATCCTATTTCAGTTCAAGGGATTGGACGTGGTCAGTCTGGCAATTGTCCCACCAATTCAGGATGAATCATTGTTCTTGTAGCTCAGGGTTTGGGTAATAGTCAGTATTTGCTGGGCAAGTTCCATCAGTTTGGGAGTTACATTTAGTTGGAGTGCCAATAAAGCATTCGGATGGGGTAGGGTTGAGGGGGTAATGCTTGCCTGGTTTCTTCCTATAGTGAGACAAACTAATAGATTGAGTATGATGGAAGTGGATGGAATAGCATCTAGTGATGATGCCTAAGTAAAAGAGATGGAGTGGTGTCCCCATAATGTGAGTATAAAGTACAGAGGGGAGGAAGGGTTAGCAGTTTCAGAGGATGAGCTGGGTGAGAGCCCTTGAGTGGAAATGATGCACATAATAATCAGAATTATAATCCATAAACCTCAGTGAGATTCATGTCCATTGGCAGATTTAGTGAGCAATGGCCCTGTGAGTGTGAGGTAGCAGAGAAAAAATGGTGGTACTTGCTACTGTGGAGCATAGATTTTCATTCCCATGAGAGATATTCCCAATGATGGGGATGTCCAGAACCAGGAGTCACAGTTTAGGGATATGAGATGAGGGGGAATTTATTTATCAAAGCAGTGGTGAGCCTGTGAAATTCTTTGCTACACAAAGCGGTTGAGGCCAAAATATTGAATGTTTTCAAGAAGGGGTTAGATATAGTTCTCGGAGCTAAAGATATCAAAGGGTATGGGGAGAAATCGGAAAAGGCACTCAGTTTGGTGATTAGTCACAATTATACCGAATGATAGAGCAGGGCCAAAGGGCTGAACTGCCTACTCCTGCTCCTATTTTCTTTGTTTCTATTCAATTCTTCCTGTATTGCTGGGCAGTCTGCTTCATGCAAAGCACAGCACTGGCCATAGAAGCAATTTGTGTCCAGGCTGGCTAAGTCTGGTGGTATGGTCTCCTGTGGTGATTAGTAGGAAAATGATGGCCCTCTTCTCCAACAGTCAATCCACCAATACCTCCAGGTCCCTACCTGAAAGTAAGGAACAAGATTTCCTTTCCTTTGGATGATTGACCTTGGAATAATCTTTGAGCACTAGTTTTGCAGGGTTTGAAATCATGTACAGTTGAGCTTTAAATATGGTGCCACATGGGGTGATAGCTGTAAGGTCCCAACGGCAACAAGCACTTCTGCATCAATGGCTCTGTAATTTTCTGAGAAAGAAACCCAAGATCACAGTGCCTAATTAGTGCGTTGAAGAGTGAAAATTGCATTGGGAATGTCACTATAAGCCACGGTGTCTCAACGCCATGTATGTCATTCAACAAAACATTTGAACTGAAAAGGGGAAATTCCAATGGATTCAACAATGTGCTTTAATCAATATGATTTGATTTGTAGACAACAGGGATAATTACTATTGTAGTTTTTATGTGAAAGATAATTGTTCAAATATATTGTGTATTATAAGTTTTAATATTCTGTTATGGACCAGGCCAGGCCGCCTCAAAATATTTCAAGGAAGTGGCCCAGACTCTAACTTGACTAATTGTTTTAAACAGGTATAACACGGATATTCTAGGAGTGGTGCAGTCGGTCAAACCACATGGTTTTAAACAAAACAGAATTTATCTATAAGGTTACCAAATGAAACACAAACAAAAGAGAACAGAATACTAAATAACTTAACCTCTCCGAAAACCCAACAGATCGTCCCGATGTAATGATGCTGTTCCAAATACTTGCAACAATTGCCATTAACACCCTTTGGCACAAAAGATAAAATCAAACCCAGGGTCTTACAGGAGAGATTTCAGCGAGAGGAGGATCAGTGTGGAGCTGCTTTGGGTCCAGCAGCTTCAAAACTGCCTGACTACTTTCAGTGACTAGGCAGAAGTGGCTACTGCAGATGCTGGAGAATAAGAGTCAAGATTAGAGTGGTACTGGAAAAGCACAGCAGGTCAGGCAGCATCCGAGGAGCAGGAAAATTGATGTTTCGAGCAAAAGCCCTTCCTGATGAAGGACTTTCGCCTGAAACATAGATTTTCCTGTTCCTCAGATGCTGCCTGAATTGCTGTGCTTTTCCAGTACCACTCTAATCTTGACTGCTTTCAGTGACTAGCCAGATCAAACCAGAGAAAGGCTGAGCTGGGAAAACTGGCCACTCCCCTTTCATTGTACAATTGTTGTTTTAAAACTAAAAATGTCTTTTGCCTGAGGCAGTATCTGTTAACTATAATCAAATTTTTAAAAAAACTATTTATGCTACTTAACTATGTGATCTGCTTGCATTGCTCATAAGACAAAGCTTTTCACTATGCCTCAGTACACATGACAATAAATTCAATTCAACTGGCCCAAAAACCAGTTCAAGCCCAGGCTTTTCGGAGTCTTTGTCTTTTATGACCTCTCTGGAAAAAAAAACAAGGACAACATAATCTTGCTAAAGGAGCAGCATCCTCATAATTCTATATACTGTAAATAAAAAATCGCAAGGGTGATGTAGTTCATTTTTTCTTGATGAAGCTGTTATGAATATCTGATTCTGTAACTCATGTATTTTACAGTTATAACTTTTCGCAATACAATTGTCCATTGGTAGTAAAGTGGTAAATGTAAAATAAATGGAAATACTTGAAAGAATTGAAAAAAATGACCTTGGGCAGTTGATGTTCGAAGTGTTTAGTTAATAATTTCTATGGTGCAAATTTGAAGTCACTGAACATTTTGTTTCTCCATGAGTTATTTAGTAAAATTGAGAAGTCATGATTTATCTCCAAAACAAGTTTAAATTCATCATGTAATCACTTTTATATCTCATTATATTCATTAGTGATATAAATAATCATGGGGGATTACAAAATCAAAAGAATTATTGTGAAGGTAAAAGTATTAATTTGCACTTTTGTTTGAAAAGTCACAGTTATGAAAATAGCTGTGAGTTTGCTTTGACTGAAGTGCTTTTTTCTCTGCTTCTCAAAGCATTCGTTCACCATTATATCCTCACCATTGTTCATCATGCTGTAGAATGCATCTGGTAAATTTTCTGCTACCTTCTCATTTGCTGAGGGACCTGCAGACCCTGTTTGGAACTGCTTGTGTGGTAGAGGGAAACCATACTCTTCATTAGAGAAGGTAAAGTTTAAAATATGATAGCAACTAGGTGCAAGCAAAACTGATATGGTAGACACTTTACTTAAGGCTATGAGGGAGATCTCAATACTTTCTCCTCTGAAATCTAAAGCTATTCACCTGAGTTCATATTACATAACCATATTGAGTTGTGCATTTTATAACCTCAACATTAAACTTTAAGACCATTATGCCTTAAACAACAGTGAACTGTGCATTTTAAGACTTTATGGAGTCAGTTGAAAGTTAAAGTTGAGGAAGCAAAATAAATCTGTATTAACAAGGCCTGCACCTTAAGCAGAGAAAATACAACTTTTATTATTGAGGTGAGAAATTGAGTTCAGATTGTAAAGAGAGTTCATGAGTAAAGAAGCTGGAAGATTTACTTAGCACAAAGCTCCAGGAAGAAATCTACAGGAATCCACACAGTGATAACAATCAGTCTGGTGAATGCAGTGAAACCTAAGCTTGAGCTGATTAGTGCACAGTCAGGAGTTTTTAATTTAAAAAAAGAAGGTTGCATGGAGGAATTGAAACAGAGTAACTTCTGTGCCACACAAGTGTCAGGCAATGGCCATCTCTGAATAAACAGAATCTAACCATTTCCTTTCGACATTGAATGCTATTACCGTTACTGAATTCCTTATTATCAACATCTTGGAGTTTACCCAAGATGTATAAATATTATAGCAACGAAGGCAGGTTAGAAGCTGGAAGTCTGTAATGAGTAACTTCTCATATTCGTAGAACCACTGCTCATCATTGGGTAGAGTGCTGTCACCAATTCTCATATCTGTACTGGATCTAAGGACCTGTTTGGATAATGATGGTAGGGCATGAATCACTACTGAGTCTTAATCAAAAAAGGTCATTTATCTTAAAAACAAGATGCAGCTCATTGCACAATAGCAATAGGTAGATGCTATATTAGACATAATCACAAATATTGTCAGGAGCCAAGAATAACACATTTGACTCCATTTGAGATCTCAAGCTGGACTCCTCTTTCTCAATTGAAGACTCTGACATAATCATTTAGATGGCCTTAATGCAGCCTCCAGCATTACCTCTTGCAGAGCCATTACCTTATACAGCAAAGCTGACCTCCACAAAGCCTGCTTATCATTCACAAGGCAGCAGTCAGAAGTGTGATGGAATATTCTCACTTGCCTAGATAACTGTAGCTCAAGCAACACTGAAGTAACTTAACACCATTGATGATAAAACAGCCATTCAATTGACATGCCATCCACTACTTTTAAAATTCAGTCCCTTTGCCATTGGTGCACAGTAGTAATAGTGTGGGCCATCTATCAAACAGTTCAAAAAGACAGGAGAAAGTGAGGACTGCAGATGCTGGAGATCAGAGTTGAGAGTGTGGTGCTGGAAAAACGCAGCAGGTCAGGCAGTATTGGAGGACCAGGAGAATCGGTATTTCGGGCATAAGCCCTTCATCTGTTCAAGAGGGCATCTGGCCACCACGTTCTCAAGCACTGATAATACATAATTCTATAACATCTTATCTGGTATCCTCTTGGGGCAGTATGGCAGCTCTGTGCCAGGGACCTGGGTTCAATTCCAGTTTTGGGTGACTGTCACTGTGGAGTTTGCACATTTTCCCTGTGTCTGCCTGGGTTTCCTCCGGGTGCTCTGGTTTCCTTCCACAGTCCAAGAATGTGCAGGTTGTGTGGTTTGGCCATGGGGAGTTACCCATGGTGTCCAGAGATGTGCAAGTTGGGTGGATTGGCCATGGGAGGTGGGTGATTGCAGAGATAGGTTGGAGAAGTGCAGTGGGTCTGGGTGGGACGCTCTTCAGAGAGGTGGTCTGGACTCAATGGGCCAAATGGCCTCCTTCCACACTGTATGGGATTCTATGACATGAAGACCTAGCCAGCAATGCCCCATCCCATGACTGAACTTAGAAAGCAGCACTTTTTGTTGCGTCAAGAGGATCTTTCATGGTACTATAAGAGCAACAAAATCATTTTTTTTTTTAATCAGTAACAATTTTATGTTTTTCAACAGTCCTCGAGCAGGACCTTCAGACATTCTTGGTTTGGCAGCTTTATATTTAGTTCTGTTGGTAAGGAAGGGAAAGTGGAAATTGCACTTGGGTCCTAAATGTATCACAGGACCCTAATTTGAATGGCATGCATGTAGTTCCAGTTAATTATATTAATTGAGGAAAATATAGTTGGAGGGCATCGAATAAATGCTTGCTTGAGCAGGTATAAAGAGACATTCACTGATATAGGAGTCAAGTGGAGTCAAGAGATGCATACTTGTCATGTTTTGCTCTATGAATAAATCTCTTCCAACTGCCTATGGATGTTTTTCTTCAATGAGTGGTATCAGGATTATATACTCCCAGCACCAGCAGTTCTCTCAACATAAATAGTGGCCCTCTTGGGCAGAAATTTGGTACTTTTTAAAAGTTAATTTTATTTTGTTACCAAAATGTTTTCACTGAAAGGTGCGGCATAGGTGTGACTAAAAGTGTGCACAGGTTTCTGATGGATGAGAGTTACACCATTGTTTATTTTAATTATGTTATAAGGGCTATCAACCTCACATCTATGAAATGTAAAAGTTACCAGTGTCTTTGGAAAATTATTGGTATCCACAGACTCCACCTTCTCTCTCCCATTTGTTTTCTTAGTTTTACAATTGAAATGTTTTTCATACTTGTACCTTGCCTTCTTAAGTTATTGATTTATTACTTTAAAAACAACACATTCTTAAAACTGGAACTGCTTGAGATGTTAAGGTAATTGCGGGTTAGTGGCTCAGTGGTTAGCACTGCTGCCTCACAGCACCAGGGTCCCAGGTTCGATACCAGCTTCGGGCAACTGTCTGTGTGGAGTTTGCAAATTCTCCCGCATCTGCGCGGGTTTCCTCCAGGTGCTCCGGCTTCCTCCCACTGGTCAGGCGAACTGACCATGCTAAAATGCCCATAGTGCATTAGTTAGAGGGAAATGGATCTGGGAGGATCGGTGTGGACTGATTGGGCCGAAGGGCCTGTTTCCACACTGTAGGGAATCTAATCTAATCAAATATGGTTTACTTGTGGTCCAATGAAACAAGACCTGAATAGCATTAAGATTTGGGCTGGTTAGTGGCAAGTACTATTCACGCCATACAAATGCCAGGCAATGACCATCCCCGGTAAAAATTAATCAAATCATTCATTTGCCATTCCCACACTATTACCATCATGGGAGTATCCATTGAGTAGAAACATAATTTGACTAACCACTGTGGCAATGTGACCAGTTCAGAATTTGGGAATTCAGCAATGAGTGTGATGGAGTGTTCTCCACCTGCCTGGATGAGCACAGTTTGAACAACACTCAAGAGGTTTGACTCCATCCAGGGCAAAGTAAGCTGCTTGATCAACATGGCATCCACCAACAGAACTATGTTGCAAGAAACAGAGTTGGGGAAAGAAAAGACCTCAAGAGAAGAACAGGCTGATTGCTTGAGCCAACATTGGCCTGGAGATTCATACCAGGCAGGTAATTCTCAGACCAGGCGGATAGATTCTGATTGGTCAGAGTGTTGCAGCAGACTCTGACTGTCTCCATGACCCCTTTTATTCAAAAAAAAGGTGCAATGCATTGAAAACTGTTATTTGCCTACAGATAATAGCATCTTGAGTTTTCAATTATGTAACATCTAACATACACATCTGTGGGCCCAGCTGTTGATAAATTGTTTGCTTTAACCCTTTATACAGTCTGGATTAGTGAAGAAATGATTTCCAAAAGCAGAATTACATTTAATGTTGGATATACTTTCCTGAGGCTTGCAAGCTTGGGCTACTGGAGCAGAGGTGGCGTGCTGCCAGCCGCGAATGTTCAATGGGAAGTGTTGTTTGATACAGTCCCGAGGAGAAAGTGAGGACTGCAGATGCTGGGGCTCAGAGCTTAAAATGTTTTGCTGGAAAAGCGCAGCAGGTCATGTAGCATCCAAGGAGCAGGAGAATCGACGTTTCGGACATAAGCCCTTCTTCAGGAATGAGGAGGGTGTGCCAAGCAGGCTAAGATAAAAGGTAGGGAGGAGGGACTTGGGGGAGGGGCGTTGGGAATACGATAGGTGGAAGGAGGTTAAGGTGCTGTTGATGGGCCGGAGAGGGGGTGGGGGCAGAGAGGTCAAGAAGGCGGTGCTGAGTCTGAGGGTTGGGACTGAGAAAAGGTGGGGGGAGGGGAAATGAGAAAGCTCGAGAAATCTGCATTCATCCCTTGTGGTTGGAGGGTTCCTAGGCGGAAGATGAGGCGCTCTTCCTCCAGGCGTCGTGTTGCCATGGTCTGGCGATGGAGGAGGCCAAGGACCAGCATGTCCTTGGCGGAGTGGGAGGGGGAGTTAAAGTGTTCAGCCACGGGGCGGTTGGGTTGGTTGGTGCGGGTGTCCCAGAGGTGTTCTCTGAAACATTCCGCAAGTAGGCGGCCTGTCTCCCCAATGTATAGGAGGCCACATCGGGTGCAGCGGATGCAGTAAATGATGTGTGTGGAGGTGCAGGTGAATTTCTGACAGATTTGGAAGGATCCCTTGGGGTCTTGGAGGGAAGTGAGGGGGGAGTTGTGGGCGCAAGTTTTGCATTTCTTGCGGTTGCAGGGGAAGGTGCCGGGAGTGGAGGTTGGGTTGGTGGGGGGGTGTGGATCTGATGAGGGAATGGTCTTTCCGGAACGCTGATAGGGGTGGGGAGGGAAATATATCCTTGGTGGTGGGGTCTGTTTGGAGGTGGCGGAAATGACGAAGGATGATACGATGTATCTGGAGGTTGGTGGGGTGGTAGGTGAGGACCAGTGGGGTTCAAATTTTAGCATTCAAAATTTGTTCAGATCTTTGACAAGGTACAAATCATTTTCAGGAAAAAATGCTTTATTAATTAACCTTGTTTGATGCAGCACATAATCTAAAAGTGTTTAAAAATAATGCACATAGAAAGAATGAAAAATGCACTTGGTCCTGAAAAACAAAACATCATTACCAGTAGATATACCAGAGAATGGCAGGTTTTATTAGTGCTGTATGTTCCTAACAAGAGCCCACAGAGGTAGGTAATAATTGGTACAATGTTTATCTGGGGAGGCAGCCCAGTAACCTTCGCAGCTGTGAGCTTCCCAGATAATAAAGCATAATTGATCCAGAAAAGGCTAGAGAGGTAGATTTTTCATTAAAACATATGGTGCAGCCTACGTTTCTTGATAAATTTAGTAGGTTTCATAAGAACAAGAATATTATGTTAATGACTACTGACTTATCATTAATGCTTCTTTCAGGATTTTGAGATGAGCTTCCAAGTTTGATAGCACTGTCAGGGGCTATCATAAACATGAGTGACTGAGGATATAGAAACCGTGGAACATGCATGGAAATGCAACCTTTGGGTTTTTGGAAGTTAGTTTTCAAGGTCTCAGACCATATGGGCTAGTTTTGAGACTGGGGAATATTCATAAAATGCTGTAGCTCTTTGTGAGCATTTGAAAAGGTTTGCATGGCCTTAGAGTTAGAGAAGGGGAAGTTCTTGCTGTTCAGTATGATTCAGAAGGAGCATTGAAAAATTGGAAATGTCTGGGACCTGACAGCATTCGGGGAACAGTCTTTATCATATTGTGGCTGAAGATGATCTAAGAGATGACAGCACAAGATTTCCAAATAGAAATAGACCATGCAGCTCTATGAACTCCTCATAGGTATTCCTGCTGTCTACTTCTGATTGATGTATTTTTAAGTTTAAACAAAATTCCAGAGAGAAAAGCAGGTATAAATGTATTAAATGCTAAAAATTCATTGCTTATACAATTTCCATACTTTTCCAGGGAGATGGTGATGCAGTGGTAATTTCATTGGACTACCAATCCAAAAACTCCTCCAATTTAACTCTCTATCACTAGACTATTAATCTTGAGAGCAAAGTTAATGCTTCAAATCCAAAGACTTCAAATCCTGTTTGGGTAGATGATGGAATTTGAATTAAATAAAGAATCTGGAATTAAGGATCTGATGACACCATTAAATTATTGTTAATTGTACACCAGGTTGTACATCTGGTTCATTAAGGTTCTTTTGGGGAAGGAAATTAACTGGAGAAGAGCTTAACTGTTTATCTGAGAATGGTGAAACCTGATGGACCACAGCCCATATGATTCACAGTATTGTGTTGCACTGCACTCCCACTAACACCAGTGCCACTCATTCTTAATCAGCTCAACCTTTAACCGTCTTAGACAACTAATTCCCTCTCTTACCTTATGTAGGTACAAATGGCACCCTGTGAACCTTGGCAAGGAGGCTACTGCTGGTGACCCTCAAATCTGCATCCACATCTGAGATGTGAGCCACTGAACCCTCTCAGAATGCACTAACAAGGCTTTGAACTGCACCCTCCACCAGCTCAGAAACTTTCACTTTGGTGGGTACCCTTTTTTTTAGATTAGACTTGGGAGTACAACCTGGTGGGCGCATGACTGACACATTTCTGCAATAAGTCAAGGAAGAAATTAGTCAGGTCTCTAGCCTGTCAGAGGACTATGGAAGCCATGCCCCTGGTCAGCCCCAGACAGTAAGTGGCTTGGCCATTAATGACTTCATCAAAATGCACAGGAGGGTAGGTTTAGAGAAAGAGCAGTAAGATATATTGAAGGACGAAGGAGCCCATCAACATTAGCAATATCGTGTTGGATTCAGGATGCATGCATCTAACTGTCTCTATGGACTTACTCCCTAGGTACCACATCCATAGGAAATAACTTTTCATTTTTGTGAAAGGACACATACACTCTTTAAATGTCTGCTATGGTGGATATTTCACTGTCAGGATCCTAGAATTGTGAGGGTCAGATCTCCAGCTACAGCAATTTCCATTTGAGTTCTGTGAGCAGATTACTTATGGGGAAGTAACTTGAAGGAACTCCTGAGCCCTCACATCAAACACAATGAAGCCTCATTATGCGTTTACTCAGTGCAACATGAAGGCTCACCAAGGACAACAATGTCATACCTCCATAAGGAACTCTAAAGTATGAGGCACTTTCTAATTATATGTTACATAACCAATGTTTTAGTGCCATTGGAAGTAGAGTTCTGCCAATAAACCTACATTTTAATTTCCCTGCTCAAAGCACAGACTCCTTTGTACATCATAAACCATGTCCTTCCATCCTTACATTTCAGTGTGAGAACCTAGCAGCTGCAAAGCATTGTCTTGCAATGCTGGTTATGAAATGATTTTGTGCAGTGGAAACTTCAGGTTCTGCTTTTAAGTGCCTGGTTCTCATCAAGGTTGCTGCATTGAAATAACAAAGGGAATTAGTGAGCACAGTGTGACACACCTGATTTCTTGAGGTGAAGATTTTGAATGTGTATTCTTGGACACACACATTTTATCACTTTTCTTTTTTTTTGCTTTGCATTCAGATAGGAGCCACTATACAATTTACATCTCCTGTAGACACAATGCTCCTTTACATGCCTCATTACAATTACCTTTGACCAAGAAACATTTAATCATTCCAATTAATTAAAATGAACGTAGATCAAAAGAACTAAAATCAATACCGATCAAACATTACTTAATAGGTAATTAATGCATTAAACTAAAGAAAATATAATTTTGTAATGACACTTACTTATATAACAGATAAAATCCTTTTGAAGTACTTTAAAGCCTTTCAAGTTGCCATGTGATCTTAAATATATCACATTAAAGGAACAGTTCCACAGTTGCTCCCGGTGAAGGTTCACTCACCATGTTGAGCACTTCTGGCATTTTCTATTTTTATTTTAGAAACTTATTAACTGATTTAAATATATATATGAAATCTCTATTATTTCATTATTTCAGATTGAAAACAAGGCAGCCCTAAATTTTCATGAGGATGAATAGAGATACCCTTCTGCCTTTGAAACATATATTCCATGTTGGGTACTGTGTACATTTTTAGAATACCTAAAAGTGATAGGTAGCTGTCTGAGTCAATGCAGAGTCAAATACCAGTCAGTATTCAACCCAGGAGGTAACAACATGAGTGAAACCATCTTGTTCTGACTTGTGTTGCACACTCAAGATGTATTCATTTGCAAACATTATAATACTGTTCGTTTCTTCCCCCGAAAGTTATAGAAACAGTTCAGACCTTCAAGTTACCACTTTAATGAATGCATCAAACAACATAAAATGCATTTTTAAAATTATAATTTTCTTTTTTTCTAGGTGTTACATTTTTGTATTGAGATTGTTAGATGAAATGACGATTAAAATGATTTGGATGATGTTCGACAAATCTGACCCATAATGCCATCATGTGGGCATAGCATGAAACTGCAGCCTTTTTTAACCACTGCAATAGGGAGGACAGGAGTAATCAAAGTGGGCCAAAAGGGCAGCACATAACATGATTGAAAGAGAACTTTTGAATCAAAGAATTGACCTGTATGTTTTAAAATGAGGATATTTTTGGAAAATGCAAGTCTGTTAATGTATAATTTAGAAAAGAAAATCAACAAATGTGTTCTTCATTTGAATAATTAAACATCTCTTAACTTTTATTTATAATGCAACAGAGGGTTGGATTGTGTGCTTTTGATAAAGTGAGGATGGTGGAATGAAAATTGTGTAGTTCCCTTTCTACTTCTCGCTGCACAGCAAATCAAGCATTGGACAGCCAATTAGCAGCTGCCCAGCAGGATAGTGACTGTTTAGCAGTGAAACAGAGTGCCTACACTCAGTCTGGTGCCTAGGTAGGACATTAAGCAGATATTGGGGTATACTATGAGCAAGAAGATGGTTACAGCTTCCAATTTAAAGGTCTCAGTCATATCTTTCAGTTTCTCACTGGATAAATGCAAATTACTGCGGATGCTGGAATCTGAAACCAAAAGAGAAAATGCAGGAAAATCTCAGCAGGTCTGGCAGCATCTGTCAGGAGAGAAAAAAGCTGACTTTTCAAGTCTAACTGACCCTTTGTCAAAGCTTTGTCTAACTGACAAAGGGTCAGTTAGACTCGAAACATCAGCTCTTTTCTCTCCTTACAGATGCTGCCAGACCTGCTGAGATTTTCCAGCATTTTCTCTTTCCTTCAGTTTCTCCTTGGCTCAAAACCTGTGAATAATTAAAGTTACAAGACGTAACGACATGTCACCTTCATCAGTCTCTACAGCCATGGTGTAGTGGCAGATATTTTCTTCTGCTGAGCTGCTATCAACTCAAGTCTGGCATAAAGAGCTCCTAACCATTTTCCTATCTGATGCCTGATGGGCAAGGAGAAATTGCACACAGTTTGGTCATTAACAAGATTGCTAATTGCTTATTTCAAATTGTTGGGTAAGCCTCTGAATTCCATACCTTCATAATATCAGAGACTGGTATAACGATGCTGGACTGCCAACCCTACATTATCATGCAATATCTGACATATGTGCAGGAGATGGGGCAGCTCACCCATTTTACAGCCATATTATTCTTATTGGTCACTATTAAAACTGAAATGTTTTGTCATATTCTTCAATATATTGTCAGATAGTCTTTGTTGGTTAATGTACTTACAAAAAAAAATGTTGCTTTAATTTTATGGAACTGGTCATCTAACAGGACCTGCCTTTTTTTGAGATTGTCTGGCTAATTTTGACTCAAACTATTGTCGCTTGCTAAGACATGGGTAGGGGGGGAAGCAAAACAGGGTCGGTTGTATTTTTCTGACCTGGAATGTTAACAATAGCAGGAATGAGAGTGATAGAACTGCCTGCAGACTACCAATGAGTGGCTCATTAAAAATGTTAATTAGCCAATTAATGGCCATCTCCTAACTGCACATGTGTCTAGCCAGCGCTGGTTGTGGTAACGACTTTGTGGTAAGACCACCAGGTAAACCACAGCTTTGATCAAGTAAATTCCTGTGTTTGGAGAGCAGCCTTCCTTATTTATTGCTGTATGCATTAAGGAGCCCTAGCAAAACTGGAGTGAATGGGATTCAACGATTAGATTAGATTACTTTACTTACAGTGTGGAAACAGGCCCTTCAGCCCAACAAGTCCACACCGACCCTCCAAACAGCAACCCACCTAGACCCATTCCCCTACACCTAACACTACGGGCAATTTAGCAAGCCCAATTCACCTAACCTGCACATTTTTGAACTATGGGAGGAAACCCGTGCAGACACGGGGAGAATGTGCAAACTCCACACAGACAGTTGCCTGAGGTGGGAATTGAACCTGGGTCTCTAGCACTGTGAGGCAGCAGTGCTAATCACTGTGCCACTGTGTCATTCTGACCAAGACAGACCAAGAGCAAATGAAGATGGTTGTGACTGCTGCTCCAGGTCACTTCTGCAGGAGGTCCTTGGTGTGGACTCATCAGCCCAATAATTTTCAATGATTCATTAATGACTTTAAACAAAGGCCTGTCACTAGTGGTGTGCCACAAGGATTGACGGTGGGCCCACTGCTTTTTGTCATTTGTAGATCTGATTTGGATGTGAATATAGGAGGAATAGTTAGATTACAGATGACACCAGAATTGGTGATGTAGTGGATAGTGAAAAAGGTTATCTCGAAGTATAATGGGACCTTGATCAGATTGGCTAATGGGCTGAGGAGTGGCAGATGAAGTTTACTTGGGATAAGTGTGAGGTGTTGCATTTTGGTAAGGCAAATCAGGGTAGGACTTATACAGTTAATGTAGTAGGGATTGTTGCTGAACAGAGAGACCTTGAGGTGCAGGTTAATAGCTCCTTGAAAGTGGAGTTGCAGTTGGATAGGGTAGTGAAGAAAGCGTTTGACACACTTGTTTTCATTGATCAGAACATTTGAGCACAGGAGTTAGGAGGTCATGTTGCAGTTGTAGAGGGCATTGGCGAAGCCACTTTTAGAACACTACATAAATTCTGGTTGCCCTGCTCAGGAAGGGTGTTGATAAACTTGAGAGGGAGCAGAAAATATTGACAAGGATGTCGTTGAGACTGGAGGGTTTTAGTTTTCTGGAGAAGCTAAATAGGCTGGTACTTTTCTCATGTCATACATAGAGAGAGCAAAATAAAAGTCTGTTGGGTGATGCTGCAGCAAAGAGCATGAGTGTGAATTTTGCAAAGAGGAATGTCAGAGAGGCCAATTGTGTTAATTATCACCTCTATACTAATTAAAGCCTTCAGGAAGACTCTTTTAACCATCACTTAAAGATGGTTAAAAGAATGAAGTCATGGTGACAGGTTAACAACAATTGATGTTGGCTGTGCTGAAAGCATATATTTCTGAGTTCAGCAAAGTACATGACACCGATGACCCATGTAACACATGCAAATTGTTGTACCTCCTCAGAAGCTGCTATATTTTAAGCCTTTATTAAAAATAACATTGAATTGATTAATGACAGACTTGGTCAATGGCTTTGGGAAAGCCAATAGCTGCACAGAAGCATGTTGCCCTGTTTGATTAGTGACAAAAAGGTGCAATCATTGGCCTTGATGAAAAATG
The DNA here is from genome assembly GCF_037043375.1 of Chiloscyllium plagiosum. Classification (NCBI taxonomy): domain Eukaryota; kingdom Metazoa; phylum Chordata; class Chondrichthyes; order Orectolobiformes; family Hemiscylliidae; genus Chiloscyllium; species Chiloscyllium plagiosum. Next base: position 67,758,301 of record NW_028270144.1, read on the forward strand.
CATCTGTAACTTCATTAAAAAATAAGTAACAAAAAGTAGCTGAATATTGTGGAAGCAATTAAATTATTTAACCTCAACTGCAGTTAGGAGACAGTGAGGTCTGCAGATGCTGGAGATCAGAGTCGAAAGTGTGGTGCTGGAAAAGCACAGCAGGTCAGGCAGCAATTAAAGGAGCAGGAAAATCGACGTTTCAGGCCAGAGCCCTTCTTCAGGAATGACTGAAGGAGGACTCTAGCCCGGAACATCGATTTTCCAGCTCCTCAACTACAGTTGCCAGACTGGAGGTGATGAGTACAAAATTAACAATGTGGAACTGAACCAAAGACTATAATAAAATTATTATAAAGATTATAATAAAATTATTGTTTTGTTTAGTTGCTCTGTGGAACATCTATTCATCAAAATTAAATCATAAACTCAAAATGGTTCTGGCAACAGATTTATTGGGAAATGGGCTACACAAACACAAATAATATTTCCAGACTTCATTACTGTAGAAATTTATCTCCAGAGTGCCATAAGCATGGGTTGAGTACGTTATAATTGCATAGAGGCTGGTATCCTGTCACCAAGTCACCCTTTATTTACATGTGCATAGTACATTGGCTCGAGCAGCCAGCTCGTAGGCAGTCCTTAGAATGAGGAGACTCTCTGAATCTGCCGTTTATATATTTTTTAACTTTATTAAACCATACAAAATACAGGTAACAATAAGCAAAGCAGCAGTTCACAAAGGAAAGACACTGCATACAGTGGAAAGGGCAGCAAAGCCAAACCCCAAACCCTATCATTCAACCAGTTTTCAGGGAGATGAGGACAAACCACAAATCCCACTTCCATCCATCACAAAGATAACAGTAACAAACACAGGCAAGACAGTGCAATCAAATGAGAAACAGTACATAGAGCACCGACCCAGTATAGCTATAAAAAAGACACCTGACACCTGTCCACAACACATACTGATCAGACTGTCCTTGGTTAGCCTTCCTGCAGGACAGTAGTCAGCCTTCCGGTCTCTGGCTGCCCTGCGTACTGACTGACCCTCCCCAGGCCCGCTTTCCTCCAGGCTGGTCGTCAACCACCCAGGTCCCAGTCGCCCTGCATACTGACCAGACTACCCCAGCCCACTTCCCTACGAGCTTCTTGTTGGTCTTCCGATCTCTGGCCGCCCTGCGTATTGATTGACCCTCCCCAGCACAACTTTCCTCTGGGACAAACGTCAGCCTCTGGCTCCCGGTCACCCCTGTACATTTCCTGTGTTTTTTTAAAACACCAACAGCAGTAATAACACACTGACTGTGTGGTCCAGGCAGTTCAGGGGTCAGTCCTCCTCCTTAACACAAAAATGGAGAGATCTTTTTTTTGGATTTTTTTCCCCACGGAGTCCCCTAAACGTATTATTTTTTTAAACAATACAGTTTACAAAAAACAGTTAACATTAGCGGCTGCATACAGAGTAACAGCAATTTTACAAGAAAGGAGCAGCAAAGCCAGGCCCCAAACCCTACCATTCAATCAATTTTCAGGAAATGAAGATAAACCTGACCAGGGTGACAGTGCTGAGGACAGACTACCCGCCTTCCGGCTCTCTGACTGCCTCTACGTACCATCTGCCTTTCCCCACCCTGATGCGCCATTCGACCTGAGGACTGCCCTGACCCACCTTCTAACCACCTCTAGGACAGCCCATCCCCTTCCCTGGGATGACAGTGCACAGGGCAGCCAACAAGCCTTCCGGATATCAACCTGCCCCTACGCACCTTATGGCTTTTGGCTGTTCTGGAAGGGGGCAAAATAGATCCAGCAGCATCAGGTTGCTTAATATTCTGATACCATCATAAGCCTCCATGCCAACTCACCCACTATCCACTGTGGGTAGATTGCTGGACCAATTCTGAGATGAAACAAAATAAAGTTCAAAAATCTATTACAGTCTCTCTTTATTAATAATTATACATACATTCATGAAAGTCAATTTAAAACGTGTAAATCCCCTCGAGTACTTACTCCCTGTACACACAAACAGACTTGGCTGTATCACCCACACAATGACAACAGTCTATCATCTACAAGATGCACTGTGGTTAGTAAGGCTCCTCCAAGAGCACCTTCCAAGCTCTCTGCCAGTACCACCTAGGAAGGCAAAGGCAGCAGATGCATAGGAAGACCATCCCCTGCAAGTTAACCTGCAAGCCACACATCATTCTGATTGCAACAATGCCTCTTTTCTTTCATAGTGCTGGGTCAGAATCCTTTCCTTGCTAATAAAGCAGTGGGTGCCTCCATAGACCAAGGAGTATAGCAATTCAAGAATGCAGTTCACCACCTTTTCATCCTTTTATTGCCACTTTGTCCATGGCAATTAAGGATAGGCAATAAATGCTTGCTTAGCCAGCAGCACACACATCCCATGAATGCTTAAAAAGCCCACATCAAAGACAGACAGTCCTTTAATAGTTTATTTAATCAAATTGTGAGTTTATGATCTTCTGGGATAATTATTGGTTGTTTTAAACTGGTCAAACATGTAATAATAATAATAATAATAATAATAGAGTAGCCCTTATGGTAATTTCAATAAACATTTACTTTTATTATTCACTGATGGGATGTGGGCATCACTGGCTGGCCAGCATTTATTGCCCATCCTTAGTTTCCCTTGAGAAGTGGAGGTGATTCTGGAACCGCAGCAGTCCTCATGCTGTAGGTAGACCGACAATGCACTGAGAGAGGGAATTCCAAGATTTTGACCCAACGACATTGAAGGAATGGTTTATTATTTCCAAGTCAGGCTGGTGAGTGACTTGATAGGGAACTTGCACATTGTGTTGTTCCCACGTATTTGCTGCCCTTGACCTTCTAGATGAAAGTGGGCATGAGTTTGGAAGGTGCTGTCTCAGGATCTTTGGTGAATTTCTGCAGTGCATCTTGCAGATGATGCACACTGCTGCCACTGAGCAACAGTATTGGAGGGTGTGAATGTTTGTGGATGTGGTGCTAATCATGTGGGCTGCTTTGTCCTGGATGGTGTCAAGCTTCTTGAGTGTTGTTGGAGTTGCACCTATCCAAGCAAGTGGGAAGTATTCTACAATTCCTGACCTGTGCCTCATAGATGACTATTATTAGATTCCCTACAGTGTGGAAACAGGCCCTTCGGCCCTGTGGTGGTCAGGGTGTGAATTATTTGCCACAGTATTCCTAGTCTATGACCTGCTCTTGTAGCCACTATGTTTATGTGATGAGTCCAGCGAGTTTCTGGTCAATGATTACTTTCAGAATGTTGTTGGTGGAGAATTCAGTAATGGTAATGCCATTGAATGTCAAAAAGTAGTGGTTAGATTTTATCTTATTGGAGATGGTCATAGCTTTACATTTATATGGCACAAAGATTCTTGCCACTTGTAAGCCCAAGTCTGGATATTGTCTAGATATTGCCTTTGAACATGGATTGCTTCAGTATCTGAGGAGTTGCAAATCTTGCTGAAAATTGTGTAATCATCAGCGAACATCCCACTTCTGACCTTATGATGGAGGGAAGGCCATTGGTGAAGCAGCTAAAGGTTTGTTGGGCATAGCGCACGATCTTGAGAAACTCCTGCAGGAGCTAAGATAACTGTCTGCTAACAACTATAACCATCTTCCTATGTGACAGGTATCATTCCAACCAGTGGCAAGTTTGCCCCGGATACCCATTATAACTGTTAGAGCATATTTTGTCAATGATATAGACAGAGAAAGTGAGGTCTGCAGATGCTGGAGATCAGAGCTGAAAATGTGTTGCTGGAAAAGTGCAGCAGGTCAGGCAGCATCCAGGGAACAGGAGAATTGACGTTTCGGGCATAAGCCCTTCTTCAGGAGTCCTGAAGAAGGGCTTATGCCCGAAACGTCGATTCTCCTGTTCCCTGGATGCTGCCTGACCTGCTGCGCTTTTCCAGCAACACATTTTCAACAATGATATAGACAGCCAATTTCTTTGAATTATCAAAGGAATTTAGATTACTTAATAGTTTTTTGAGCACTCAAATGGATATCTAGACTCTCTGCAAGAATACGTGGTTAAGCTTCACTAAGAGCCCAGTCTCCTTCCTATCAGAAGGATAGTGTGAAATTTCAAAGAGTTCAGAAAAGATGTACAAGGATGTCGGCAGGGTTTGAGGATTTGAGCGATAGGGAGAGGCTGATTGGCTGGGGTTGTGTTCCCTGGAGTGTCAAAGGCTGAGGGGTGACCTCATAGAGGTTTATAAAATCATGAGGGGCATAGATAGGATAAATAGATAAAGTCTTTTCCCTGGGGTGGGAGAGTCCAGATCTGGAAGGCATAGGTTTAGGGTGAGAGGGGAAAGACATAAAAGGGATCTAAGGGGCAGCCTTTTCACGCAAAGGATGGTGTATGTATGGAATGAGCTGCCAGAGGAAGTGCTGGAGGCTGGTACAATTGCAACATTTAAAAGGCATCTGGATCGGTATATTAATAGGAAGAATTTAGAGGGATATGGGCCAAGTGCTGACAAATCGGATTCGGTTAGGTTGGGATAACTGGTCGGCATGGATGAGTTGGTCCGAAGGGTCTGTTGAGGTTATTGAAACCCTAGTGTAGAGGCAGGCCATTCAAACCATTGAGTCCACACTACCCTTTTGAAGAGCATCTCACCCAGAGCAACTCCCTGTAAACCTGCATTTCCCCTGGCTAATCCACTTAGCTTGCACATCCCTGGACACAATGGGTAGTTTAACATGGTCAAGCCACCTAACCTGCACATCTTTGTACTGTGGGAGTTAACTGGAGCACCCAGAGGAAATCCACACATACAAGGGGAGAATGTACAAACTCTACACAGACAGTCGCCCGAGGCTGGAATTGAACCCAGGTCCCTGGCACCGTGAGGCAGCAGTGCTAACCAGTGAGACACCATGCCGCTCCATTGTACTCTTTCAAAGGCAGATATGAGAAACAGCTTTATAATTCTAGATTTAGGAAAGCTGGCTTAATTGGAATGTGACAGTGAGAAAGTGAGGACTGCAAGTGCTGGTGATCAGAGTCAAAAAACGTGGCATTGGAAAAACACAACATGTCAGGCAGCATCCGAGGAGCAAGCGAGTTGGCATTTCGGGCATAAGCCCTTCCTGATCAATGGTTTCTGCCCTAAAGGTCAACTGTCCTGCTCCTCAGATGCTGCATGACCTTTTCCAGTGCCACACGTTTTGACTGGGATGTGATAGTGTTACAATAAGGTGAGGACATTTGTTCATTGGTAAAATTATGTGAGGTTAGAGAGAGGAATGCAAAAAATAATTTAAGGTGAAACAAGTTTATATCCCAAGAGGCAACATCTTTACTTGTGAATAAGACTGCCATGGACACCTACAGCATACAGCTAAAAGAAAATTTTATCAAAAGTGCAACATAAACCTCAAATCATGGAGAATGGTGTGACAGAAAGCAAAGTTTGACAAAACAATTAAGTAAGAGCTGGAAATAAAAGGATAAAAAGAAACATGAAAGGAATATCAAAATCAACAAAACATTTTTCTGTTGTATTAGAAAGATAATGTGGTCAGGATCAATGAGATATTTTACTTTAATCATGGTAATATTGTCAATTAAAATAAGGAAATGGTGAAAGTGCTTAATTTCCTTGCATCATTAATTACTGTAGAGGAAGAGGATAATATGCTGAACATCTCAAGGAAGCAGGGTTAAGGACTCATATATGAATTTAATAAACAAAATAGTAATCTGAAAGATAGGCAAGAATATTTAAGATTTCCTAACAATAATCTTTGGGAATCATTGCTGTGGATTAGAAAATCGTGCACATCACTCCATGAATAAAGAAAGGCGAGAGGGAGAAAGTAGGGAATTTTCAACAAGTTAGTCAAACAGTTTTTGTCAGGAAATCACCAGTTTATTATTGAGCATGAACTCACTGAATTCCTTGAATATTTTCAGCTGATCAAAGAAAGCAACCATTGATTTGTAAAGCGAAGGTCATGCCCAACAAATCTGATATTACTTCTTGAAGAGCTGGCTAAAGTAGCAAGCAGGGAACTGGATGTTATTTAGACAGGCTCCAGAGCATTAAATAACATCTCTCGTAAGGGATTTAGCTAACAGTGAAATTCAGTGATTGGAGGCAAATTGTTGACCTAGTTTAAAAGAATTGACTGAGCAACAAGAGACAGTGAGAAAGGAAATTAGGTATTATAATGGCACAATATGATAAATAACATACCACAAGAATTTATGCTGAGCCTTCCTCAATTTGCTATTTTTTGATAATAATGATCAGGGATAGAAAGCCATATTGTTGGTGACATAAAATAACAAAGATATTGGTAATTAATTGAATGGGCTGGCAAATGTACCTTCATATTGGACCTCAAAGCAGGGAATATAGAACAGAATATTTTTAAAAACTATGAGGTTAAAAGTTGGTGTCTATATTCTATAGGTTATTAAAGTGTTATTAAATAATGGTCAAAAAATGATCAAAAAAACTAATTGAATGCTGGTCTTTATATTAAGAAGAATTGAATACAAGGGGTTAGGAGCTATGCTGCAGCTACACAAAGTCTGAATTAGACCACAGTTTCAGTCCTGCAATTCTGGGCATTGCAATTGTAGAAATACATATTAGTCTTGAAGGGAGAGCTGTGTAGATTTGCTAAACTCTTACCTGGATTTTGAGGGTTAAGTTGCCAGGACAGATTTGACAAACTCAGCTACATTATTTAGAATTGTGAATATTTTATTGATTGATGTTTACAAGATATTGAAGAGATCAGGAAGAGGAGGTAGGGAGAAACTATTTCTGATTGTTGAGCTACCTAGAACAAGGTGTCATAGACTAAAATATTGTACCTAAGCTTTCAAGAATGAAAGTCATAAATACTTCGACATGAAAAAGTGTAGACACTTGGTGCTCATTTCAGCAGATAGCAATAACAATGAAACCAATTCTTAACTTAATCTGAGATCGAGACTTTTGTTAACCCAAGATATTAACATAAAGACTACATTATGGATTTAGTTGAATATTAGCCATGCCCCAATTGAATGATGGGATATGCTTGAGGGACAAAATGGCCTCTACTTTTGCTTGTGGGTTCCTCTGTTACAGTGACATATCACATTTCATAAAGAAAAATATAATAACTGTACATAAGAAAAAAGCTTACAAACTCCTTGAGTATGAAGTAGATAAGGATGAAGAAGCAAATTACTGCAGATGCTGGAATTTGTACTGAAAATTATAAATGCTGGAGATCACAATGGGTCAGACAGAATCCAAGCATGCTCTTTCTCCGTAGAGAAGGATGGAATCAATAGCAATTAGACTCACATCACCAAGGCCTCCCCAAAATCCCTACAACAATGCTATTGACAAAAGCCATTTCCGGGGATTTGGTTTGGGATCAGAAAGAAGTAAAAATAGCAGATTACATCACCACTTGAAGACGATCCGTGGGACTTATACCCATGGTAGTTTACATTGGACTTGTGTACTGTATATTCTGTGAAGAATGAAACTGCAAACTTATCGTGATTGAATTGAACATTGCTTCTCTTTTGAATCTAATTACATTCCTTTATTATTAATGATGCACATACTAATGATTGCAATTTGAGCCAAGAGCAATTATAGTTGAAAGAAATCATTTAACAATGTGAATTACTCCTTGGGTCTTATTAGTGTTTACATAATCCTGTTGTTTGTGATAAGTAGTTTATCACTGAGTACTGTACCTGCCAAGTAATCAAGAACAGCATTATCCATTTAGTTGAGGAGATTGCAGAAAGAAGTAAACAACATTAAGAATTGTCATTTTGAGAAGTGAGAGAGAACATTATCATTAAGAAAAGCGCGTCAACATTGTTTCTCAGTGACTGTAGAAAGAGGGTCAATGACATCATTAGTTGTCCTTTACATTTTTCATTTTTTCAAGAAAGGTTAGAAAAATGGTGAAATTAAAAGTAATAAAAATCATTCCTTCAAATATTTTTGAAGCAGTGTATTAAAGGCTTTTTTATATATGTATAGGCTTGAAAACATTTAATTAATACTTTGGACAAAGCTTTGCTTTGAGTTACTTGAGGTGTTTTAGTATTACATCAATAATCTTTAAATTTGTGTGATCTGGAAACTATCTTTTGGAACTTCATAAATGCTTTTGATTCTTTTTACATGATTTCTTTTGGCTGAAGAATTTCAAAATTTCAAAAGAAAAAGACATTTAAAGTTATCACTTTTTTAAACTTGCTGACACCCTTATTATTGTGAAAATTAAAATGGCTTTCCATAACAACTCTCACCTTTGAAATCACCAAACCAAATGTTGTTTAACTTCATAGATTTTTGTTTTGAAATTAGTAAAGTTAATGCCAGTGAATTACTTCTCTAAGATTAAAATTTTATTTGTGTCTTGTATCCATGCTTGATGTTATCCAACGTTATGCTCTACAGAAAGTGAATGTTTGGAAAATGCATTTGTATGTAGTGTAGTAGCTGACTTGCCATAACATGTATTTTGTTATTGGTTGCTTTCACATTGAAATGAGTAGTCATTATATGGCATTGCATCATGCAAAACATGATGTTAGAAATGTGAATCTGAGATTGAAAGTGTTTTCAGAGTTCTAAGTGAGCCACTGTTATAGAAATGCAGAAAAGAAGTACTTATACAGCAGCATGCAAAGTTGAAGTGCTTGATCAGTCTGAACAACTATGACGTTTCCATTCTTGGCTATGGAGTGGAGTTCCACTTCCTCCCATGGATATGGATTGGAGTTTTCAGATAACAAAGAAGAGAAGAGCATTTGTGTAGTGATCCAGCCTTGCACATTGTTTTGCAGCTTGTGTAGAATGGTGAGGTATTGCAGGCAGCCTTATTTGAAGAGAATGTGTATGTTGCATGTGTATGTCCACATTGCACTCATGCCAAAGTCAAATATTATCGCCAATATTTGAACCAATGCAGCCAAATTACTTTTATATTTAGTGTTTCCAGCATAACAAATATCTTCTGCATTATTGGATCAGATTATGTGCAATAATAGCAAGTTATATTCATATAGCACTTTTAACACAAGATGTCTAAAGGTGTTTCATAAGAGCATTCTAAAACAAATGTGAGATCAAGCCACATATGGAGATTCTAAAGAAGATAACAAAAAAATTGGTCAGAAAGAAAGTATTCGAAGACATATTTTAATAAAAGAAAAGTGAGGCAAAGATTTGTAAGGAAGGAATTCCAGAGCTTGGGGTCAAGGCAACTGAAGGCATGGCAATCAATGGTGCAAAGATTAAAATCGAGGCTGTTCAAGATGACTGAGGAAGATAAACACAGACATTTCAGAGGGTTGTGAGACTTGAAAAGATTATGAAGGTATGGAGAGCTGAAATCAATCAGGGATTTGTAAACAAGGATAAGAATTTTCAGCAACATCCTGGGGTTACCATTGACCAAAAACTGAACTGGATCAGCCATATAAAGACTGCAGCTACAAAAGAAGTTCAGAGGCTAAGATCTCTGTGGGGGGTAACACACTGCCTACCTCCCCAGTGCCCATGCGTTATCTATAAGGCACACAAAGAGGACTGCGATCATATTACTCTCCACTTGTATTGAAGGGTGTGACTCCAACACACTCAAGAAGTTTGATACCATCTAGCACTATGCAGCCCATTTGATGGCATGCACGACTTTCAACATGAATCCCTACACAAGCAATGCACACTAGCAGCAAATTGTACTACCCACAAGAAATACAACAGAAATTCAGCAAAGATCAATAGCATCATCCAAATCTGTTATCTCTACTACCAGAAGGACATGGAAATCAGATGTATTAGAACACCCCATCTGCAAGTTACTTTCGAAGCCACCTGTAACCCTAACATGAAATATATGGCTGTTGCTTCACTGCTGTTGTGTCAAAGTCCTGGTGCACTCTTCCTAAAATCCCTGTGGCTAAAACTACACCCCAGGAATTCCTGTGGTTCAAGAAGGTAATTTCTCAGTTTCTCAAGGACAACTGGATAATTTAGCGATAAATTCTAGCCTACCCAGTAACAGCCACATCCCATGAATAATTTTGAAAAAAAAGCATTAAAGACTGTATTTGCTTGACTAGGAACTAATGTAGCTCAGTGTGTACAGGAATGGTAGATGATTTGGACTATGGTGTGAGTTTAATCACAGGCACTGGGGTAATGGATGGTTTCAAGTTTGCAAAGAGTTGTTTTTAGGAGACCAGCAAGCAGTGTTTTGTATAGTCAGATCTAGCAGTAAGAATGGCATGACATCTGTTGAGACACTGAGGTCAAACCGCTCTGCTAAGTAAAATAAAACACTCAGAAAAGCTCGCCTTGCTGCATAATCTGCTAAAAGTGTGAGTGAGTGAAAGAAACTCCCAATTTCCACTGTTTTAAAAAAAATTATTTTTCTAACTCCAACAGTGAACTCTAAACAAAAATGATTAACAAACTGAGCCGCTCTTTTCTTAACTAATCACTATCTGACCCCCAACTCTATTAAAATTCTGCTCCAATAACATAATTATTAAACATTAAATAAACTTAATCTCACAAAGTGCATACAGTCTCTTATGCTGTCATCCTTCCAGTTTTCCAAATCTGTTGCATCCTTCTGTCCTTCTGATTCTGCTGTCTTCTCACTTGGTTATCTTCTTACTTTTTACTGCAAGGGTCTTTGTATAAAATTTCTTGGTACCTTTAATAGATGACGCCTTCTGAGAGATTCCTTTTGAGAGCAAGATGTTTATTTCTTCAGATGGCAGTTGGCTTTCCAGTTCCATGCCCTTCCTTTTTAAATACCCAACATCATATCCTCTCATTGGTCTGACGTTGTCAATACAATATATTTAAGTTTGAATTATCCTGGGCATAATTTAAATTAATTGGTTAAGTTCATTTCTGGTTGCCTTAACATCAAAACACAACCCCCAAGCTGATAAATTCTCAGCACTCTCTGTACCTGTCAGCTAATCACAGACATGTGCTGTCACAATCTCTCAGTGCAGAAAAACAGCACCTCTCTCGCAAAATGACAATGCATTCTTTTGACATGGTAACTCATAGTGATATTGTCATTGGACTAAATATCCAGCTATGCAAGTTAATGTTTGGGACATGAGTCAAATCTAACAAGGAGAATGCAGAAATTTGAAGTCAGTTAATGAATCTGGAATTAAAAGTCATGAAGCAACTGGAGTTCAAACCAAATTTGTACAAATTCGCACATGTCCTTCAGATCTGGTGAGGAAAATCCATCATCTTCAGCAAGTGAAGATATGATTCTAGAACTATAGTAATGTGTTTGACTCTTTTGGAGTTCTGGACTCAAAATGTTAACTTTGTTGCTCTCCCCACAGATGCTGCCAGACCTGCTATGTTTTTGCAGCACATTCTGTTCATACTTCAGATCTCCAGCAGCCAAAGTACTTTGATTTTATGTTGGTTCTCTGTTAAATACCTTCTGAAATGGCCTTACTGGGCACTCAGTTGACTGTAACAGCTATGAATTCTGATAAGAACTTGCCAACCCTGCAAAGTCCTCCTCACTGACATCTGGGGATTTGAGTCAAACTGGGTGGGCTGTCCCACAGATTAGTGAATCAACAGCTTGATCTAATCATATTCACAGAATCACATTTTTCAGACTGTAGATGAATTCTTAGGAGCTTGAATGAAATGGCCTATGGCAAGATGTGGCAGAATCAGGTGACAAGTGCAGTGAGGTCTCATTAAGATCATCTCACTCCACCTTTTATAGTTGCTCCTAGGTAATTATATTTGGAAGCACAACTTGAGCTTTCCCATGTGTACTCATGACAGTCAGCTCTGTCTTACAACCAAAATATCATTGGGATTTGAACGTGTAGTTGTAAGTGAATGTGGGGATGATTTCTTTTCCAAAACACAGAGAGAAGAAGGGACAGTTGAAACTTGGTCAAAGGAAATATGTGGAGAATGATGCTAGGAAGAGATCAGAGAGAACATGAGCTGTGATTAATACAACTGGACTAGCAAGAACACATAATATGACAAGTGGGAAGAATGTGAATGTGGATTGGGGAGTTTATATGAAAATTAAGTCTTGGAGTCCAGACTTGCTGGCATCTGCTGGTCATTTATACCTTTTTGAATTTTGCTGCAATACTCTCCATGGTGCCTGCAAAGGGACCAAATATTTTATTAAGTATTGTTTTATTGTCCTATTAACAAATACACACAGATTGCCAATAAACACTAAATGTTGCATCCACTTCATATTCATTACAGTGCTGGAAATTTGGGACTATTAGATACTATTTCTATGTAGTTTTGTAACACTGATTATAGAGGACTTGTTCCCTTATTTCAACTTGGTCTAGTATGCCTATCAGTTTTTAACTAGGCCTATTTATCATGTAATGGAAATTAATTTGGTAATTTCATTGAATGTATCTCAGAATTGTTTTTCATAGAATCATAGAATCTCTACAGTGTGGAAGCAGGTAACTGAGCCCGTCAAATCCACACATGCCCTCCGAAGAGCATCCCAACTAGAATCACCTCTCTACCCCTGTAATCCTGCATATCTAGTGGTTTAATTTACCTAGCCTACACATCCCTGGACACTATGGGGACAGTTAGCATAGCCAATCCGAGTAACCTGCACATCTTTGGACTGCCGGAGGAAACCGGAGTACCCAGAGGAAGTCCACAAAGGGAGAATGTGCAATCTTCACACGGACAGTCACCTGAGGCTAGAAATGAACCAATGTCCCTGGTGCTGTGAGGCAGCAGTGCTAACCACTGACCTACTATGCCACCCCTAACATTGAGGAGAAAGTGAGGTCTGCTGATGCTGCTGGACACACTTTCCTCATTCCTGAAGAAGGGCTTATGCCCGAAACGTCGATTCTCCTTCCCTGGATGCTGCCTGACCTGCTGCGCTTTTCCAGCAATACATTTTCAGCACCCTATCATTAACCACTGTCCTGTTTTGCCTTTGAAAAAATGTGGTTTACATTTCTACAATGTTGATAAAGTGTGAAATTGGCTGTAGAATTCTCCTATAAGATAAAAAAAATTATACTTGATACTGATATGGGGGAGGTGGGGGAAGGGGTTATTGATTTGCCCAGTTGGTTGGGCAGCTAATTTGCAATACAAAATGTTGCCAAAACATAGGGTTCAATTTCTGCTCTGGATAAGGTTACCATGAAGGATTGTCCTTCTCAACCTCTCACCCTACCTGAGGCGTGATGTTCCTTAGGTTAAACCACCACCAGTCAATTCTCTGTAATGACAGAGCAAACCAACAGTCCGGTAGGACTATGGCAACTTCATCTTTACCCAATGAAATACCATCATTAACAGCATTCCAGTTTCTTCACAGTTATAATGAGATCCGTTTTTATTTTCATGTTTTAAACTTTATGTGTGAATAAAGCTTCTGCTGCCTGGCAGCTGCATTCTTTTATATATTCCAGAAAAATAATTGCTTGATAATACTTTAAAGATTGTACACTGATAATTTCACACAAAGCCTACCGCAATCTCCAGTAGGTCATGTTCATATTTGCAAAGTTCAACTGATGATAGATCTGATAGTGCTTAGCTATCACAGATAACAACAGTATGTTTATCAAAAATACATTTTGCTTTTCATTGCAGATTTCCTAAATGAACTATGAGATGTCAAATTGAGTGTTTTCCAATGGCATCTACATGTGAGTAGAGTTTACTTTTGACTGTATTAAGTTGTAGTAGTTTTATTATTTATTTTCACTTACCAAAAAATTCAACTCATCAAAACCCAATACAATAAGGTCAACTGGCTTCACTGATTTTAATTTTCATATGTTATGCCAACTGCTGCAAGAAGCAAGCTGAGTATTTTCATAAACAGGACCACCAACAACAGCAGGGATGTTTTATCTGGAAATCTTCACATAAGTGTAACTAATTTAATGAATGTTTGCTTTTGTATTAATGTAATAGTGGCATGCAAATTATTTGTTCTGTCCTCCAAGGAAGTTTTACACTGTTGTCCTGAAAAGAATCTGAGTTCCTATGAACCAGAACAATTCCTTGTCACTCCAAAGAACATTCCCGACAAATTGCTGCAGAAATTGTCTTTTACTGCAATTTACTACACTTGATCACTGCTTGGAGAACAGAAAATACTTTTGTGGAATATGAGATCTTTTCCCTGTCGTGTTTAGTTACAAATTAATTTGCTGTAGAAGGTGCTATTTTGAACAAAATCAACAGAAATGTTCTTTTTTACTGAGCTACTTCAAACGATTTCTTGACTGCAACAACAAGATCATATCAATGATAAATTAAAACTAATTGCCATTTTCACTTTAAAACCTACTAAATTAAAATGTACCTTCCATGTAAATTAATTTGAGTTATAATCAAATGCTGAGAAATAATCCAAAAGGTGCCTTTCCTCTCAGTTGCCGTGGCATTTATAAACCCAGCTTATTTCTATCATTTAAAATATGAATGCAGACAGAGATAAGCTTCATAACAGCTGTCATTTAAAATAAAAAATCTTAGACGATCATATTGATTTTTGTGCTGGTAATTTTGACATTTCTACATGCTTAATTTTACACTAATCGGTCATCAAAATATGACATTTAGTCATCAGCTTATTTCCCAGAAGTTTTCCAGAACAAATGAGGTCACTGCTGCTATTGTGATGAATAGGTAAAGAGCTCTATTTATATCGTGCCATGGGACAGAATAAATGTCAGAAGTTGCATAGGAATCTCTCCCATTCAACACATTAGTTAACGAGCTGTGGGGTGGATTTTATTTTAAAAAAGCAAAATAATGAGAATGGTAGAGATCGGCAATAAAAATGAAGGAAATTGTTGAAAAAGATCTAAGGGTCAGAAAACAGCTTTGGAGAGAGAAAAGAAAGAATAGCACCTTGAGCCGATGACAGCTGGGTTCTGTAAACTAGAAAATCAGCTAAAACATGCCTTTCTTGCTCTACAAGTATTTCCAAGTCGACCACCCAATCTTTGCTGAGTTAAATAACATAGGGGAATTCAGTTAGAAAAATTGTAACATAAATAAAAGCATGATTTACATTTCTCTGTTTTTAGTTCCACAAAATGTATTGTTTTGACCTAGAATTGAATGTCTTAAATTAACCCTTGGATTCTTGAACTAATTGCAAATAGGAGAATGAAGAGAGTGGTAGCAAAATAGATTGCAACATTGTATTCTACATTGTCGTCTACATCATAATGATTCTAAATTAGTTGAGAAGATGTGAAGTGTACAAGCACTTTTCACAATAAAGCAAAGCTGTGACTAATAAACTGATCTTTCAATATTACACTAATTAGTCATTATCAAAAAAGCAATGAAAGGGAAGGGGTCAAAATTTGCTCAAACAGCTAATCCCATGCTGTGCCTAGTTAGTTAGATACTACAATGAAAGGTTACATATTCGAAAAATCAGACAGCATTTAATAAAGTTCCCAGAGGTCAGATGGGAGTGAAGGGTATTATGCAGAGAATTGTTACAGAGCAGAAGGAGGCCATTCAGCTCTTTGTGCCTGGCTCGTTTACCGAGCACCACTCACCAACCTTTCCCAAATCCCTGCACATTTCTATCCAGATCATCATCTCATGCCTCAACTAAACCTATCTGCACCCACTGGAAGTCCTCCATCACAAATGAAAGGTTCTTGAAGGAGAAGTTTGAACTTGGACAACTGTTTGCAGAAAATGAAAATTCAATCAGTCACTGCTGATCCATGAAGAGAGCCCAGTTCCAACAGCTTTTGAGAAAAGTACTTTTAACTGCAAGCTGGAATTTATATTTTGAAGGTGAAGGGAAGCAGAGAGGAGTGGGGATGTAGTTTAAAGTGTGAGATTTGAGGAACTTGGCTGAATTGTTTCTGATCCTGAACTATAAACAGTATAACATGTATATTTGAAATGCTATCTGTCTTTTGAATTGTATTCTTTGAGTGGCCTGTGGAAGAGTGAGGGAACAGATTTAGGCCACTCTTCCCAACTAACAGGCTACAAGCACAAATAGTTATGTGACAATATGATTTAGTAACAATAATAGAAGGGTATGATAAAAAATTGAGTTGTTGATGTTTAATGTTCAGAGATAAATAGTGTTCAGAAAAGGTAGGAGAGGAAGTAAAACTGTGGTGGAGTGATAATACTGATTAGAGAAAGAATTAATTGTCAGAAACAGAGGAGGTCCTTGAGCTAGGGAAGGACAGAAACCATTGAGAAATAAATCGTGCACAGTCACCCTAGAATTCACATTCAATAGGTTTCCAAATTATAAAATATATAGAAGTGAAATGTTTAGGAACAGAATGTGCAAGAACTAGAGTGATGATATTTGAGGCCTTTAATTATCCAAATATCAACTCTGAATGTCAAAAGAGAAAGAAAACATTAAAACCAACAAAAAAGTCATATGCTGCATGTGGATAACTTCTTCAAGGATGAAAATACCAAATGAAGATGATGTGTTTAGAGGCGCAGGAATACTTAATGAATATAGCATCTACAAGAGTACGTCAGAGGCTAGAAATCCTGCAATGAATAACTCACCTTCTGTTTTCCCAAAGCCTGTGCACTACCTACAAGGTACAGGTCAGAACATTGATAAGTGCACCTCCAAAAGCACTTGTGAAGCTTGACACCATCCAAGACAAAGCAGCCCACTTTACTGACACTACATCCGCCAGCTTCAACATTCACTCTATGTACAACTAATGGTATAATGTTCTTCAAAGTTCACTGGAGAAATGCCAAGGCAGCACCTTCCAAACCAATGATCTCCATCACTTGAAGAACCAAGAATAAGAGCAGTAGGTGTAAAAGAACATCACCATCTGCAAGTTCCCTCCAAGCCGCATACGATCCTGACTAGGAAATGTATCAACATTCATTCACTGTTGCTGGATCAAAACGCTGGAACTCTCTACACCATAAAGACTGCAGTGATTCAAGAAAGCAACTCACCATCACCTTCTGCAGGACAGTGCTGATCCCTTTCCTTGATGATAATAGTTGAGTGGGGGATATGCAAGCCCATGAGGTTGCAGATTATGTTGGAGTATGTTTCTGTTGCTGCAGATGGCCTTATGGATGTTCAGTGTTCACTTGCAAGATTTGTATGAAGTCTATTCCATTTGGCACAATGATAGTGTCACACAACACGATATTGGGTATTCTTCCGGTGAAGATGGGACCTTATCTCCACAAGACATATGATGGTCATAGACAGATGCATCTGCAGCAAGCAAATTGGTGAGGCTGAAGTCAAGTTTTTTTTTCTCTTATTGGTTCCCTCACTACCTTCTCCAGACTCTATCTAGCAGTTATGTCCTTTAGGACCTGACCAGCTCAGCCAGTAATGCTGCTGTTGAGTCACTCGGAGGGATGAAGCCTCTATCCAAAGTACATTTTGCATTCTTGCTACTCGTTGTGCTTTCACCAAGTGGTGTCAACATGAGGAACACTGATTTATCAGCCACAGGGAGTCAGCTAGTGGTAATCAGTAACAGGTTTCTTTGCCCATGTTTTACCTAGCGCCAAGAGACTTTTCGGGGTTCCGAGACAATGTTGAGGGCTCTCGGGCAACTCCGTCCTGACTGTATACATTGTGCTGACACCCAGCTGAGAATGTCCTGCTGATGGGACAGGAATAGGATATTTCCAGAGCTTTTAATGCTGCTGCCTGGGATGTTGCAAGATATGATTACATGAATATGTCTACATCAGGCTATTGTTTGACTAGTCTGTGAGACAGATGTTCCAATTTTGATGTTCGTAAGAATGACTTTCTGGGATAAACAGGGCAGTGTTTATCACTGTTGTTTCCGAAGCCTTAGTCAATGTCAGCTGTTTAGTACAATTTTTATCCCTTTTTATTGAGAATTGCTTTTGGATGATGCAGGAATGAATGAATAGGCCATTTCAGAGAGCAGTTAAGAGTCACATGCAGGTGTGGAGTCACATGTGAGCCAGATCAAGGAAGGACAATGAACTGCAGATGGTGGAATCCAAGGTAGACAAGCAGGAGGCTGGAAGAACATAGCAAGCCAGGCAACATCAGGGGTGGAGAAGTCAATGTTTCAGGTGTAATCCTTCTTCAGATCAAGTAAGGATGACAGATATGCTTCCTTAAAGGATGTTAAAAAATATTAGATTTTCAATTATTTAGATTTCATTGAATTCAAATTTTATCATCTGGCATGGAATTTGAATCTAGGTCACCAGAACACTACCTGACTTGTGGCAATACCACGACACCATTGGCTCCCCAAAATTTATTCTCCTTAAATCAACAAAACAGAACACATTCCTTTTAGCTTATGGTACAGGATTAGAAGTCAGAAATTGAAAATTTTGTTCAAGAGATACAGAAGAAATGTGGGGAAGGACTTTTTTGCGCAATAAGTGACAAGGATTTAGCAAGCTGCCTATAACGGCAGTGAAAGCAGACATTTCAAAAGGAAATGTATGGATACTTGAAGGTAATCATAGTGATTAATTGTGATTCATTCAAACTTAAAACACATTAACTTGCATCTCTAACTCTGTTTGATCAGTGTATAATATAATGCCAAATTTCAATTTACAAAACCATGATTCCATGGTTTATATTGGTATGATTACCTCATGTGCTCAGTATTAATGGGTTCTTCTTTACATTCAAGGTTATCATAAATCATAATCCAGCTTAAAGACTTTTCTCCTCATTCTTTAGTTTGCAGAAAAATTAATTGTAAGGCAGTTAAAATAATTTTTTATGTTTGTTTTTGTTGTTCAATACAACATATGAAGTTTATTTTAATATGTGAAACATTGTTAGGATCATGATATATTTTCTAAGTAAACAACTGTCTTGAAATTTTCATCTTCACATGCAAAATCCTAATCCATTTACATGAAATTTGTTTCTTCACTCTTTTAGTTGAGACACTAAGCCCTTAGGTTAATATCCTTATTAAAATGTGGGAGCAAGGAATTTAATTGTCATGATCTAATGTTATTATGCTCTTATTTGAAGAATTCTTTCAAGGCACAAGTTACCCTATTATAGAATAAGACTATATTAGTAGAGTACGCATTAATTTTGGTTATTGGCATGTAAAGTTTACCACACAACAAATACAATAAAACATCATATTTTGTTAACAAAAACAAAATATTTTTATTTGAGGGGTCCTCTTGAGATTTTCCTGAAGGCTTACGTGTTAATTTTCACGGGCTACATTTTGATTTTCAGGGGCATTTTTTTCCATTCTCACCAACTCCTTCCTTAGTGCATTCAAATAGCAACATTACCTTTTGTGTTTGTGTTGACAAATGGAATATTAAAGTCCGTGTAAGTAAAATTAGACAAAGTCATCAATAACCTCAGCATTCAATGTTTCATTAACTACAAACCACTACACACAAGGAAAGCATCAATTTCCAAGTCAGTACAGGATTTCAGTTGGTGCATATGAGCAGACATAAACCAGCAACTAAATTTTTGAATGAAAAATTCTGCACACAAATACACAAAAGACCACTACCATCAATATATTTCCATGGAGAAGTGAGGTCAGAGTCAAATAGTTTGTCTTTTATATAGTTATCAGACCTCAGATAATTCACAATATGTGAGACAATTTGAGATAACACACAAATATGAATCTTATTGAAATAAAACTGTTCATCATTATATGATCTAATTGACACAGTATTTATGTAGTATCCTCAACATTTTCCACCACTTGACTTTCTGTAGCCTTAACTGAATATTTCACAATAATTTGCAAAGAATTATTATTTTTGTGACTTCAAATTTTTCCTGGCTCCCAGCTTGTTGAATATACATTTCTTAAACAAGTTCAAACTCCTCTTCCCACTTTTCAGCTCCTGTCTCCCTTTTTAGAGTTTTTCTCGTTTTTGCAGAATTTCTCCCCCATCCAGTGTGGCCTTTTGCAGAAATTTGAATTTGGGGATTCTCACTGACCTTTGTAGCCACTTTCCCAACCTTGCAACTCATCCCAACCATCCGCACCCCCCTTCACCCACACACCAGCCTGACAGCCTTAATCCTTGGGCCCTAGCTTCTATCTCTCACTCTCTCTGGCTTTAGCATCTTTGCTCACTGCTGTCCATCTCTATGTTGGTCCAATTAGAGTCTGTTTACCTTGCAAGTTCACTGCTGATAGATCACTTTGAAACCATCTGCAGTGAACTTACAAGAGAGAACCAGCCATGATTGGAGTTCCTCAAATATTCTGTCCAAGTCAGTCCAGGATAGAGAGGATGAGGACCATCCTCCCATTGGCTGCTGCCCATGGTTGAACGCTGCCTGATGTTTTGGGGACTTCGGGGGACAATTGTTCCTGTTGCCTCCTATGCATTCTCAAACTGATGTAGTGCTACATTACCTTGTGTTGTCATGTGGCTTGGCATTACAGTCTGTACATTGGAGACATAGCTATCTTTATGTCTTCTTGACAGTTTATGGCTTGCAATGTGTTCTCTTCTTAATGAATGACTACTATTTGACTCTAGAAAGATCAATAAATGTTTTTATTGTACTTAACACTCATCTCACTAGCACAGATTATTCCATCCTTTCTTCACAGACCTTTGCACATTACTGTTGATGTGATTGCTACATCATGATATACATTATTATCTTATTAACAGCCATTCTCATTATACTACAGTACCAAAATAATTGTAAAGCAACATTCATTAAATACATTACTTAGAGTCATAGAGATGTACAACACGGTAACAGATCTTTTGGTCCAACTCGTCCATGCCAATCAGATATCCTAAACTAATTTAGTCCCATTTGCCAGCACTTGGCCCATATCCCTCTGAACCCTTCTTATCCATATACCCATCCAGATGCCTTTTAAATGTTGTAATTGTACCAGACTCCATTGCTTCCTCTGGCAGCTCATTCCATACACGCACCACCCTCTGTGTGAAAAAGTTGCCCCTTAGGTCATTTGAAATTATTCCCCTCGCTCCTTAAATCTCTGGCCATCTAGTTCTAGACTCCCCCACCCCAGACAAAATATCCTGTCTATTTATCCTATCTATGCCCCTCATGATTTTATAAACCTCTATAAGGTCACCCCTCAGCCTCCGACACTCCAGGGAAATCATCCCCGGCTCTCTTCAGCTCAAATCCTCGAACCCTGGCAACATCCTTGTAAATCTTTTCTGAACTCTTTCAAATTTCACAACATCCTGAATTGAGATCTTCAAACTTAATTTGTAAAGAAAGTTGTAGTGAATTTATTTTGAGGTTGGCTTAAAATGTAGTGGCACTGCTGCAATTTTCACACAACTGGATAATTTGTCTTGATTGTTTGCAAAGAGTTTGTGAAGTATTACATTTATATTTAGCATTCCAAGTCAAATTTGGACCAGCAGTGATTTAAGGCAGAGTGACTTTAAATTAGTATAAATCAGCAGAATGTGCAAATGTTTTTACAAATTTTTAAATATGCAATGTTTAAAGAAACAAATGGAGGTAGCTGTCCTGTGGAGAGGATCTGACTGAGCAGCAGTGTTTGGGACCAAGGAGATTAGAATTCCAAGATAATATCTCCAAAGGCTCAATCTTTTTTCTATCCAAAACTAGTGGCAACTGACAGGTTGGTGTTTAGTGCCAGCTCCTGCCACCAAAGTGTCAATGCCATTCTGCTAAATTGCCAAAGTGTTTCTCCTAGTACCATGAGAGAAAAGTTGAAAAACAACCTTTCTGGTCGACATGTCTCCCCTAAAATCTTTTTGCCATTGAATTAGGCAGATGGCAGAATCACTTGCCTCTGGTTATGTTGATATTTGGACACTGGTGACATCTTCAGAGCCTGATTTCTTTATTATTCATTTGTGAGATGTGGGAGTCGCTGACTGGGCCAGCATTTATTGCCCAGCCCTGGTTGCCCTTGAGAAGGTGGTAATGAGCTGTCTTCTTGAGCTGCTGCAGTCCACCTGCATTGGGCTGACCCTCAATGCTATTAAGGAGGGAATTCCAGGTGTTTGACCCAGAGACGCTGAAGGAATGGCGATATATTTCCAAGTTATGATGGTAAGTGGCTTGGAGGGGAACTTGGACATGGTGGTATTCCCATATATCTACTGCCCTTGTCCTTGTAGATGGAAGTAGTCTTGGGTTGGATGGTGCTGTCTGAGGATCTTTGGTGCATTTCTGCAGTGCATCTTGTCGATAGTAAACATTGCTGCTATTGAGTGCCAGTGGTGAGGGGAGTGGATGCTTGTGAATGTAGTGTTAATCATTGCTAAAAAAGGGACATACTGGTTTATACCTGATATATTTCCTGTCTGCTCAAAAGAGCAGATTAAGAATGCATTTGTGATATGTGTAGCATATGAATGTTTGTAAGAGTGAGAATGTGAGTGACGTTGGGACCACAACTTTCCACTTTATGCATTAATGATCGAGATGAAGGAACTGAGGGCATTTTGGCTCAGTTTGCAGATGCTACAATGATAGGCAGAGGGACAAATAGCATTGAGGAGGCGGGGAGGCTGCAGAAGAGATTGGGCAGATTAAGAGATTGGGCAAAGAAGTGGCAGATGGAGTACAAGATGAGAAAATGCGAGGTCATGCATTTTGGTAGGAAGGTTAGAGGCATAGACTGTTTTCTAAATGGGGAGAAAATTCAGAAATCTGAAATGCAAAGAAACTTGGGAGTTCTAATCCAGAATTCTCTCAAGGTAAACTTGCAGGTTAAGTCAATAGTTAGGAAGGAAAATGCAATAATGGCATTTATTTTGAGAGGACTCGAATGTAAAAGTTGTAATGTACTTCTGAGGCAATGTAAGGCTCTAGTCATACCACATTTGGTATATTGTGTTCAGTTTTGTGCCCCATATCTCAGGAAAGATATATTGGCCCTGGACCGTGTTCAGAGGAGTTTAACGGGAATGTTCCCAGGAATGAAAAGCTTAACATATGAGGAACATTTGAGGACTCTGGGTTGATACTTGGTGGAGTTTAGAAGGATGAGGGGACATCTAATTGAAACTTACCAAATACTGAATGGCCTGGTTAGAGGAGATGTTGGGAAGGTGTTTCCATTGGTAACAAAGACTGGCAGCCGAAGGCACAGCTGTAAGTAATGAGAAGACCTTTTAGAATGGAGATTAGGAGAAACTTCTTCAGCCAGAGAGTGGTGAATCTATGGAATTCATTGTGACAAAAGGCTGTGGAGTCTGGGATCATTGAGTATCTTTAAGACTGAGATAGATAGGTTCCTGTGTACCAAGAATATCAAGGGTTACAGGGAGAAAATGGAAGAATGGGCTTAAGAAACTTATTCAGAGAAAGTGAGGATTGCAGATGCTGGAGATTAGAGTCGAGAGTGTAGTGCTGGAAAAGCACAGCAGGTCAGGCAGCATCCAAGGATCAGGAGAATCAATGTTTCGGGCATAAGCTTTTTATCAGGAAAGAGGCTTGTGGGTTGGGGCTGACAGATAAATGGGAAGGGATGGGGTTTGGGGGAAGGTAGCTGAGAAAGCAATAGGTGGATGAAGGTGAGGGAGAAAGTGATAGGTCAAATGGGGGAGTGATGGACAGGTCCAGAGCATCCTCATTTCCCCTACCCCCACATTATCCCCGTCCCAAGCCTCCAGTTCAGGACCACCCTCTGGACCAGTCCATCACTCCCCCCTTTGACCTATCACCTTCTCCTGCACCTTCATCCACCTAATACTTTTTCAGCTACCTTCCTCCCAACATCCCCCCCCCTCCCATTGATCTCTCAGCCCCAACCTACAAACCTCATTCCTGATGAAGGGCTAATGCCCAAAATATTCTCTTGCTCCTCAGATACTGCTTGATCTGCTGTGCTTTTCCAGCAGCACAATTAAGAAACGAATTAGTCATGGTTGAATGGTTGAGCAGACTTGATTAGCTGAATGGCCTAATTTCTGCTGCTGTGTCTTATGCTCTTATGATATCATCCACAGCGATGATGTCAGAGACCCCATGATAAGGAATTCTGACTCAGCTTTCAATAGAGACAAACATGCCTCAATAACTCATGTAAGTAGTTAACACTTGGTAATAAAATAACTGTTGTTCAAAATACACAAGGGTCTGCATCTTTAGTAACTAAATGAGAGTCATTATTAAAGGAATAATGCCTAAAGGGACCAGCCATTAGTCCAAACCTTCCAATGGTTAACAAGTGCTATGGGTGATTTAAACTATTTGGTGCCAGTTCAGTTTGGACTCTGATGTATACTAATCCCTACAATTTCTGTCTATTAATACTTTTCTTTTTTGGGACAGCACAGGACTCATACTTGGTCTGCAAATTTAGAGTTGAATGCCAATTTTCTTTCAACATGCTTACCAGAATTGCACAATCAATTAATATATTTGCAACAATACTTTGGTTGAACCTGACAAATGAAAGCTAGAGTTATTGCAGCTGCAAAGTGCAGATGCTGAGGCCATCTGTGAAAAATATACTTAGCTGTCTTTTGGGCAGAAATTGAAATAACAGCATTGTAAGCCATGTAGAAATTTTATGCAAATAACAGGGGTGACACCAGCTGTTCATTTGTACATCATTATCAGCAGTTAACAGGTAATGTGAAAGCCGGCTGATTTATTAAACTAATCTATTCTAAAATTATATAAAAAGAAGGATTTCTACCTTTTGGCATAACTGTGATTCCTTATATGGCATGCAAAAATATTTCAAATGGCAGTCTTGGAAATTGAGTTGATTGCAAATGGGAGTGATATTCCAAAGAGCAAAATAATCCTTTCATCTCAGTGTCTCACCACTGTCTCATAATATAGAAAAAAACATCCAATATTATTTTAATAAGCCTTAAGGAAAATGGTCAAAAACAAGATTAGGGGAGGGAAAATCATAAAGACACATTGAAATAAAATTATGAAGAGAGACACAGGAGGACACACATAGGGGAAGAATTAAAAAGACAGTGAAAGCCGTATGGATGAAAAGCATGATCACCAATAATGGAACAAAGGACGATGCCAAAGCCAGGAATGAAGAGCAGTGGGAAAGTTAGTAGCAATTCTGCGGTGTCAGAATGCAATAAGTTCATAGAAGGCTTTTAAGAAGATGAGTGTGTTAAATCTGAGTTGTTGGAGAACAATCAAATAATGGTGGTCAGTTACCAGAGATGTGATAGGCTGATGGACAGAGTATAGATTAATTTAAGGTTCAACAAAGTTTTGGATGAGTGGAAGTTTCTAGATAGTTTGAGGTGCTGCATTTTGGAAAGGCAAATATGGGCACTTGTATACTTAATGTTAAGGCAATGAGGAGTATTGCCGAACAAAGAGACCTTGGAGTGTAGGTTCATAGTTCCTTGAAAGTGGAGTCGCAGGTAGATAGGATAGTGAAGAAGGTGCTCGGTATGCTTGCCTTTATTGGTCTGTGCATTGAGTATAGGAGTTGAGAGGTCATGTTGAAGCTATACAGGATATTAGTTAGGCCACTTTTGGAGTACTGTGTGTAGTTCTAGTCTTCCTTCTACGGGAAGGATGCTGTTATTTCTGAAATATTTCAGAAAAGATTTACAAGGATGTTGCCAGGGTTGGAGGGTTTGAGCTTTAGGGAGAGGCTGAATAGGCTGGGGCTATTTTCCTTGGAGCATCAGAGGCTGAGGGTGAATTATAGAAGTGTATAAAATCAAGAGGGGCATGGATAGGGTGAGTAGTCAGGTCTTTTCCCCAGGGTAGTGTTGTCCAAATATTTAAGGTGAGAGCGGAAAGATTTAAAAGGGACCTAAGGGGCAACATTTTAACACAGAGTGTAGTGCATGTATGGAACCAGCTGCCAGAGGAAGTGGTGGAAGCTGGTACAATTGCAACATTTTAAAGGTATCTGGATGGGAATATGATTGGGAAGAGTTTAGAGGGATATAGGCCAAATGCTGGCAAATGGAACTATATTAATGTAGGATATCTGGTTGGCATGCACAAGTTGGGCCAAAGGCTCTGTTTCCGTACTGTACAGTTCCATGATTCTATGACAGTGCATGATGGAAGGGTGAAAGCCAGCACTTCACAATAAGTCTAGATGTCAAATAATGTATTAAAGGTTTCAGTGTAAATCTGTCTGAGGTAATGATGGATACAGGTGAAGTTACAAAGGTGGAAATTGATGGTCTTTTTGTTGAAGAGGAATGAAGTTGCAAGTTGTTTCTCCAGGATGACAACTACCAACAGGGGACAACCTGTACATTGACACCCCTCCATTGTGATACCACATTTCATTACAACATGCTTGAACTGCTCTAGAAACCTTCCCAGTTTAATTTATTGTATGGTTAGCAGTCAAGTTGCTTGAAGCTAGAACCTCTATTGTGTAACACCATAATGTCTTATTCAAAAGCCAAAGAGATCAGTACAATTTGAATATCAATAGGTCATTAAAAGCATAGCGTAGGAAAAGGATTGGAAGATATTAAACCCACATGATACTTTCCACCCTACGCCAAATGTGAAGAAGAGCATAATTCTTCAGAGTGGGTGCACAGTAATATTATTGACATATTGTGTCATAATGACAATTTAACTTAAATGCCAGGCGTCAAAGTGAATGAGTGAGAGCTGGAAGTGCAGACCAGAAGAATATCCAAGCTAATCCATTTGCAGCTGGGGCAGGTCAAGAAATACATTTTTAGTGGAGTTTTCTTTTGTGGCTGTTAGTCTCAGCATCAGGATCATGATTCTAAGTTTCCTGTCAGTAGGATTTAAAATGTCTGCACTGCAAATCTCTCACCAAGAAGACAACAACTGGAAAGATGGATGCACCACACCAGAAGTCTTCCAGTTCTCTTCTTTGGAGGTCATGCAGTGGACCATGAGATTCCACAGAGACGTTCTGCTTTCAGCTAGTAGTCGGAAGATACCAGCTTTGTATGTCAAATGGGTAGAGCTGAGAGGAGCTGACATAATGAACAGCTGATGGTTAGCCTCTCATGGTTGACTCATTGTTGCAAATGTTTCAATGGCTTCATTTTGACAAGAATGATGACAGGAGTCCCAGAGTCAAATGCCTACTCTGACTTTCTGATATCCTTCACATTCTCCAGCACAGTCATCTTCAGACAAATAAGGGAGTTCCATTACTCCCCCTCATCCTGCCGCCACCTCATGTCCCCATAAGAACAGCCAACTCTCTCTCACAATTGTCTTAGTGCTATCTCACACTCATTCCTCACAGCGCCATCCCATAAATGACATTCCATCACACATTCCATTTCTGACACTCACAGGTCCAGATCTTCTGACAGCCAGAGGGCCATTTATGCAGCGTGGACTGGACGTGCACATTGGAATCGTACAGAATCCCTAACATGTCCTCACTGTGAAGTTGCATTTTCTAATTGACACTTCACCTCTGTCTGGATCCCCCCAAAACATTCCATTAAAGTCAAAAAATTCAGAGGATTCAATTCAATTGAACTCCACCTTTCCCGACAGAAGTGTTCTGAGATTGCAAAGTTTAGAGTATTAAAAACTTACTTCATCGCCTGGGAATTATTAAACAGACCTTGCTGTGACTTTATATTCCTAACTCCTTACCCTGTGTTGACCCCGACAATCAATTCCCATTCAACCCACCCCAGCCTTCGGTGGGATGTTACTCATGCCCCCCTACACATTAACAGCATAGAGTTGGAACGAGTAGAGAGTGTCAAGCTTCTGGGAGTGGTTATCCACAACAAGCTATCTTGGACTCGTCATGTGGATGCACTGGTTACAAAGGCCCAACAGTGTCTCTTCTTCCTCAGGCAGCTGAGGAAATTTGGCATGACAGTGAATATCCTTGCCAACACTTATAGGTGCGCCATCGAGAGCATTCTGTCTAGATGTATTATTACCTGGTATGGAAACTATACCATCAAGATTGGAGACAGTTACAGAGAGTGGTGAACTCAGCTCAGACAATCACAAAGGCCAACCTCCGATCTATAGAATCCATCAACCAGGCCCGCTGTCAAGGAAAGGCCACTAGCATTCTCAAAGATCCATCCCACCCTGGCAATGCTTTTCTACAACCTCTACCATCGGGGAGAATGTATAGAAGCCTGAACATCCCCACCAAAACAGTTTCTACCCTACTGTTGTTAGAATACTGAATGTACTCACAAATTCTTAGCATTCACCTGTACCTGTGTTTTGGTTTTTGCCACTGTTTACCTATTATTTACTTATCTGTGCTACTTAACTCTGTGATCTGCCTGTATTGCTTGCAAGATAAAGCTTTTCACTGTGCCTCGGTACATGTGATAATAAATTCAATTCAATTCAATTCAACCTTTCCCGACAGAAGTGTTCTGAGGTATTGTTGCTTCTCATGTCCTGAAAGCTGCATCACTTGTGCTGAAAGTGTTGCCTCCTTCAAGCTGGAGTCTGTTTCTATCCTCTTTGCCCTGAAGCATGGAAGGTAATTCAGGAGACGACAGCTATTGTTCAGTTTGGTATGACTGGTGCTCATTTCAGCTCATCAACAGCCACGGGAGGTAGAGCTGCACAAGCTGTTCCCTTGCTACAGCGAAGGCTGATAGCAAGGAAATGCACTTCAGGATGAGTGTTTGCAGAAAGATCGTAGAAAAGACTTCTAAAATGTCAGAAATTATCTGTAAACTGTGCAATCAAGTTAGAGTCATAGAGATGTACAGCATGGAAACAGACCCTTTGGTGCAACCCGTCCATGCCGACTAGATATCCCAACCCAATCTAGTCCCACCCTCCAAACCTTTCCTATTCAAACCCTTCCTATTTCTCAGAAAACATTCTCTGAGCAAAAACCTCTTGTTACGCATAGAAGCAGCTGTATGTTTTTAGTATTTAAAGACTTTCCTCTCTATCATTTCCATTGGGTTGTCACTGTATTCTCACCTTGTTGACCCTGTTGAGCTCCACACACCACGGTAAACCTCGGCTCTGGCAGCAAGTGCCAGAATGATTTTCAATTGATTGCCAGTTAAAATGTCAGAATAACAAACCCAGCATCCCCACAGAAGTTTCTGACACATTTCTTAATGCACGCCTGTTTAAAACATAAGTCGGACCTTACAGGATTCCAAATCTCCAGCATTTGTTACAAATAAAATTGGATAATGACCCACAAAAACGTTTTGAAAATTTATTTTTGTTAGAAAGTCTTGAACTTGGCCAAGACATTAATGTGGTGATTGTGCTGCTGGAGGAAGAGAGGAGATACCAATCTATCTGTCTTCTCCCAAAAATAAATTTCAGGCCTACCCTTCCTGTCTGAGAATCAATGCCACCGTACTCACATTCTCTGGAATCCCCTAGAAAGGAAAGGCAGCAAAACCACATGGTTTCTCAGGCTGCATTACTCAAATTCTCAACTCAATCTCAATTATTTGCCGCAAAGTCACCTGAGCTTAGGCAACTGAAAAACTTGAGTGAAAGGGAGGAACCTCTAACATTAATGGAGGATATTCTGGCCATATAGTCAAAGTTGACTAGATTTCTGTTCTTCCTGCCTGTTACAATATGCTATGTACTTAAGTCCTTTAAGTAGTATTGCTAGAGGAGAAGGAAATGTTCATTTCTTATTAGATTCTTAATTGATGAATTTTCAGGTTCTATATAAATGCAAATTATTTCCTTCTCTATTTCTATGCTGAATGGAGTTAATGTATGTCCAATAATTCTCTGATCCTGCCCACATCTCCTCACTCAAATCAACTGTCATGGACTGCATGATCCATTCATTGTAAGATTGACTTTAAAGAAAGGGAATTTTTGACATAATATTTGAAACTGCCACTCTATTGCAGTGGCTATTAGCTGCAAGTTGTTAGAATGTAAATCTTAAGGTCGAGAATAGTTATAATGAGAGAGGATGTGGAGCTGTCTGATGTATTAACAAAATGTTAAAGTCAAATTGAATGCTTTCCCTTCTATAATAACATGCAATCTTTGAAATTACCATTCAGATTGATTGAGATTCTATTTTGGCAAGTAATTCACTGGAGTTTCTTTATTCGGAGCTATTAACAATGTCAGTTCTCATTAATTCACAAATTAGGAATCTAACATCAGGGGAGGACTTCAATTTATGCAACACAAGTTTTGGTTCACTTTCATATCCAACTTTCTTTCTCCGCTGTGTATGTAATATCTTGACTTATTTTACCTCTATTTTTGAATGTACTTGTGAAATTTCTGTAAACCATGAAAATATTATACATGCGTAACCTTTGTCAGACTCCATCTTTGTGATAACATCCATGATAGAATTTTTATTGTCATGATTCTTCAGCTTCTTGTCCAGACTTTACTTGGGAAAGAAATTTTAGATTGTGTATGTGTTTCTTCAATACTCAGTTCAACTTTGTCATCCAAGAGTGATGTTGCTCTCCTTCCATGGAAGAAGAAGTTACCAGCACGAAGATGCAAAAATTTTAGGACATAAGTTTCATTCCTGTATTGATACTATGAAGGCTGATCCCTTTGAGGGGGAGTGGGTGAGCCATGTGCACTGCACTGACAGCCTCAATTTGTAGCCATCATATGTGCATGCAGGAAGTTGCTGAACTGCTGCTATCCTGAGTCATGCAACTTGATTGGTTGATGTAGTTCCTGATTTTCCCAAATTTGGACCATAGGTCAGATATTCAGCGGCAAAGTGATTCAAGCAGAAGTGCTGCTTAAAGACACAAGCACCCACTTTGCAAGTGTGACTAGTTTTAAGAATGTTTCTGATAGTAATGTGTCTGTGAAGTGTTGAGGAGTAATGTTGGAATTTTTGTGATGACTTACTGGATTTGGCAAGGAGCATCGTTACATCTTCACAGGAAGGTGACCTGTGCACACAAAAGTCAGACTTTAATGTGACTCTCAAGGCTGGGTGAGAAAGCTAAGCCCAAGTGTCCAAGCTGATTTGGTGACATCACATCTGAAATGTGTATGGGAGTGACTGACTCGTCTTGGGGGCCCTGAGTCTATCAGAGGCCATTCTAATGAAGGTATTTCCCCTCCAATGAGTTTCTACTGCTGCTACCTCCAGTGCAACAAATGCCTGTCGATTTAAACACACTACTACCCTCCTATCACTTGATGAAGAAACATTGCTCCGAAAGCTAGTGTGCTTCCAATTAAACCTGTTGGACTATAACCTGGTGTTGTGTGATTTATAACTTTGTACACCCCAGTCCAACACCGGCATCTCCAAATCATTACTACCCTCCCTGCAGCTTACTAGCATGATCCCAGTGAGACCCTTATCTTTGCTTGGACGACACAGCTCCTCTTTCTCAGAGACTGTCTGCAGCACAATTAGTGGCTACTGCTTCTTGTGGAACTACTGTAAAAGGGAGCTGCTTATCACTTAACAAGGTGGCAGCTCTTATTCTTAATACTTCGGTACTTCTTAAACGGAACAAGCTTAGACAGATTTATTTCTAAGTTGCGGTGGGGGGTGTGGGAGCTGGCAAGCCACAAGCCCTTATATAAATTGCAGCTCAAAGTCTTCTGAGAGATGCTATTGCAGTTCCTCTGAATCATGTCGAAGGTAAGGAGATATAGTAGATGGGACAAGGTGTGACGTGGCGTCCTTTGTCAATTTGAAGTCAAACTCCTCTGTGCTCCTTGACAGAAAAAGAAGCTAAGAGAAACTGAGGACTGCAGATGCTGGAGATCAGAGTCAAAACGTGTGGCACTGGACTAGCATAGCCGGTCAGGCAGCATCCTGACAAAGAGCTTATGCTCGAAACATCGATTCTCCTGCTCCTCGGATGCTGCCTGACTGGCTGTGATTTTCCAACTCCACACTTTTAGAAACAGGAAGCTGTTTGGCAGTTCAGTCAGCACACCCACTATTTTAGTGTACAGGTCTATCAGCATTCTTCTGGGCACTGTCTCAATGAGGTCCTCAGCTGAGTTGCCTGTACCAGAAACTATTTGCTTCACCCTCTTGTGCATTGATGAACTGACGGATTTGGTCTGCCAATGGTCCACTCATGCCTTGTGATTCACCACATTTAGGTTCTAATTCTAACGAGCCTGGAAGATATTTGCAGGACTCATATCTGAGCTGGTGGGTCTGAGTGCCAAGTGACAGGACAGTGATGATCACTCCATTTGTGAGCTTTAGCAGCCAGGCAGGTGGCAGTTCTTGGGTTTATGAAAGCAGAAAATCAGAATGGAGAAGGTTATTGTGAGGGAGCTTGTACAAGGTGAGAAACAAGTGATCCATGGGTGCACAAGTTGTTCACCATACCAGATAGAAGGATGAAGATAGCTAGGAGTTGAAAAGGAGTAACATCAAGAATCGATCATTATACTCCATGTCCTCAGGGACACTATGACACGGGCTCATCTTCAGTCAATTCTCACGTGACATGGAATAGCAACTACTGCATTCAGCTCAGGAACTACAGCCTTTATTAACTCTCACCTACTCTGCATTGCTCCTTCCTATTGTCTGTTATCTTGTCCTGCTAATGCGATGGAACAATTTCAGATGGAGGGAGAGATGTACTGTGTTTGAGTGATATTCCTGTCGAATGCGAATATGTGTGAGGGCAGAAAGAGAGTGTGAAGCTGATATCATTGGCAGTTGTCTGAGGCTGATGTGAAGCATGAGCCCTGAGTGCCAGAGTTTCTGCTCGGTGATGATGGGTAGGGTGTATTGAGCAGAATGCGAATCTACTATTGGGAAATGTCACAGGAAAGTGCCTTCATTGAACTTCACTACTGAGGTGAGGTCATTAGACATTTTGTGGCACCGTCACTTGAGTCCAGACATTGGGAATTGACCTCTTTGGGCCTTTGTTTCAAATTCCTTCTCAGGATGACCCAAAAGATCCATCTGGCTCTCAGTGGAAACCTAGTGTCTCTACTCTTAGTCATCTCAACCTCTCAGGCCTCTAGTGCTGTGTCTATGACCCTGAGTTCTATCTGTGTTCTGTTCTTTATTTTCTAATATCTACAATCGCAAAAATAATAATCAGCAGTTCCCATGTATCCTTCAGTGCCTGCCTTTAAGTGGGAAAAACAGCTCCTTTAACAACAGAAGCCTGGCTATGCCATATGCTTTCAGCACAAAACAGTTCAGACTCCTGCTGAGAAAAGAGGCAGACTGTGTGGGGAACAATGAGTTTTGATCCCGCCACCTAATATGCAACCTGCCCATTTCCATTGGAACTGATGCAGGCAGGTCACAAATTCTCAATTCCTCCACTTCATTATCAGTGGTGTCCATTTTAGAGTCCTCACTCTCTTTATCAGTTTACAAACTGATCTGGACATATCTATGGAGGTAAATACGTGGTCTGGAGAGTGATCACAGCTAAAAGACCAAATCAACATCCCTTATTCTTGGTTTCCTCACCAGATCCCTCACTATATCATCATTCTTTTTGAGTACACATGCAGCTTTTGAACATGTAGGAATGATTTTACAGATCAGAACCATTGATATCAAATGCTCTTTTGTGTCAATATACATTTCTTCAATTGTAGCTTCCTGTGTGTCAGACCACAGGAGCAATATTCTCCTGACCTATGCTATATCAATGCTACTGTCACTGAACTGCATGTGGTTTTGGTTTTCAAGCCATTTGCTGTCCTATTTGACTGGAATACCGATGTAGACCTATTGGAGCTATTGTCTGGCTTTTCTTTTAAAACAAATCTATCCTAGAGCTGGAAGCTATTAGCTTCACTAAGATTTAGGGAATTGCTTTGTTTATAGCCATTAAATCGTTTGGGTCTATTGTACAAAAGTCTTTGCTAGCTGTCCTACTACTGCTTTTTTTATGTAAAATTGTGACTGATGTATGAAAAAAATACAAATCTGCTGGAGCAATGTTTGCCAAACCTTTTCTTGCATGACCCTGTTTTAGTCCGTGAAAGGTGCTAAGACCCTAGATCTGTGAGGGGACTGGGAAATAATGACTGTGAGAGCTGGGGGCAAGGAGTGAGAGCAGGAGGAGCACTGCAATGGGATGGGTGATTAAGGGATGGGTGAATGGCCTTGAAAGTGGCAGGAAATTTTTGAGCAAAAAGGACCTACTTTCCCATTAGTTTTTCTTTTGTAAGAACATGATTCAGGCCTTTAAGACCAGGAGCAAGATCTACTACTTTATATGTTAGAGTTTTTTGTACGTTTGCATGTTTGTATGCTTTTGTTTTAGTTTTATTAGGCCATATGGGGACTCTGAGCTTGCATTGACAGACAGCATGGCAGACAGTATAAATCCTCCCATCTAACTCCTGATGCACTGCTGCCAACCCTCTCACATTCACGGGAGGCCCAACGTGAAAGGCAAGCTTTCTTGAGGCACGTTGCAAACCATCTCGACTTGGAGGAGTTTTTAGAGCTGTTTATTGCAATGTAAAAATTATTAGGGATGAACTTGCTCGAAGCAGAGGGGAAACCTATCCAGATGTATCATTTGGATCATGGGTGTGGTAACTCCTGCCAGCTGCTCTCCCTTTGGAGCATGGAGCCTCTGTCTCTGATGGTTTCAGCCTGCCACAAGGATGCTACCTTCATGGCGATGTCAACCTTCTTATGTGGCTGTGGTGGAATTTGAGGATTGGCTGATCCTTGCTGGCAAAATGTCCATGTTCCTACACATTAGCTATTTCATTTTCTTGCTTTTCAAGTCTAACTTTAAGCTTAATGGCATTATGAGCACTACAAGCTAAGTATTCATGCATCCTTTTGGTGTCAACAAAATTGCTCATAATTCAATCTCATGTAGCCTGCCTGTTATTGGTTCTATGAAGAATTGTTGCAGAAAGCTACATGAATGCATTCAAGAAATTTATTACCACTCTAACATAAGCTTGGCCACTTATCCTCAACAATATGGAAGTCAAAACTTTGTATTAAAATCGCTCCGCCTTAACCACATTCTTATCTCGTTATACATAAATACATTCTACCATTTAACATTGTTACCACTACTCCCATCACCATCTCTAATTCCGCAATTCTATCAATAAAGACTCCACTGAAGCTAAGGAAGTGATTGCTGGGCTGCTTGCTGAGATATTTGTATCATCAATAGTCATAGGTAAGGTGCCAG
Organism: Chiloscyllium plagiosum; assembly: GCF_037043375.1. NCBI lineage: Eukaryota > Metazoa > Chordata > Chondrichthyes > Orectolobiformes > Hemiscylliidae > Chiloscyllium > Chiloscyllium plagiosum. The sequence goes on from NW_028270144.1 coordinate 67,793,439, forward strand.
GAGACTGGAGGTTGGCTAATGTGGTGCCACTATTTAAGAAAGGTGTAAGGACAAGCCAGGCAACTATAGACCAGTGAACCTGATGTCGGTGGTGGGCAAGTTGTCTGAGGGAATCCTGAGGGACAGGAGGTATATGTATTTGGAAAGGCAAGGACTGATTAGGGATAGTCAACATGGCTTTGTGCGTGTGAAATCATATCTCACAAACTTGACTGAGTTTTTTGAAGAAGTAACAATGACGATTGATGAGGGCAGAGTGGTGCACGTGATCTATATGGACTTCAGTACGGTGTTCCACAGTGTTCCCCATGGGAGACTGGTTAGCAAGGTTAGATCTCATGGAATACAGGGAGAACTAGCCAATTGGATACAGAACTGGCTCAAAGGTAAAAGACAGAGGGTGGTGGTGGAGGTTCGTTTTTCAGACTGGAGGCCTGTGACCAGTGGAGTGCCACAAGGATCAGTGCTGGGTCCAATGCTTTTTGTCATTTATGTAAATGATTTGGATGTGAGCATAACAGGTGTAGTTAGCAAGTTTACAGATGACACCAGAATTGGTCACAGCGAAGAAGGTTACCTCAGATTACAACGGGATCTTGACCAGATGGGCTAATGGGCTGAGAAGTGGCAGATGGAGTTTAATTCAGATAAATACGAGGTGCTGCATTTTGGGCAAGTAGTTCTTAGCAAGACTTTTATACTTAATGGTAAGGTCCTAGGGAGTGTTGCTGAACAAAGAGACAGTGGAGTGCAGGTTCATAGTTCCTTGGAAGTAGACTCACAGGTAGGTAAGATAGTGAAAAAGGAATTTGGTATGCTTTTCTTTATTGGTCAGAGTATTGAGTACAGGAGTTGGGAGGTCATGTTGCAGCTGAACAGGACATTGGTTAGGCCACTGTTAGAATATTACGTGCAATTCTGGTCTTCTTCCCATTGGAAAGATGTTATGAAACTTGAAAGGATTCAGAAAAGATTTACAAAGATGTTGCCAGGGTTGGAGGATTTGAAATATAGGGAGAGGCTGAACAGGCTGGGACTGTTTTCCCTGGAGCGTCGGAGGCTGAGGGGTGACCTTATAGAGTTTACAAAATCATGAGGGACATGGATAGGGTAAATAGACAAAGCCTTTTTTCCCTGGGATGGGGGAGTCCGGAACTAGAGGACATAGGTTTAGGGTGAAAGGGGAAAGATATAAAAGAGACCTAAGGGGCAATGTTTTCATGCAGAGGGTGGTACGTGTATGGAATGGGTTGCCAGAGGAAGTGGTGGAGGCTGGTACAATTGCAACATTTAAGTGGCATCTGGATGGGTATACGAATAGGAAGGGTTTGGAGGGATATGGGCCGGGTACTGGCAGGTGGGACTAGTTTCAGTTGGGATGTCTGGTTGGCATGCACATGTTGGACCGAAGGGTCTGTTTCCATGCTGTACATTATTGTGACTCTATGACTTAGCTCTTATTATATCCTTGGCTTTAATTGAAATAATTTTATCATTAAGTAGTTAGGCTAACCCAGTCTTTCTGTCATGTTTCCTATGTTTTCTTGTAAACCTTATAACCTAGTATATTCAGTTCTAAGCCCTGAGTGTCTTGCAATCGTCTCAATTTGTGTTTGCTTTTACACTTCATTCACTATGTTATTTACAGTTCATATTTTTATATAAAGAGCACTTAACCAGGCTATATGTTCTAACATATTCTCACTTGAAGTATCTCTATCCCTGGTACTCTATACCTAAGATGGCACCGAGAGATGGCACCACAAACATTTCACTACATTCATTCGAGTGCACATGACAATAAAAGCTATTCTATTCTATTCTAATATGCAGATTATAATCTAATCTACTAGTATTTATGTGGTTGATCCATTTGAATTTCTGATCAAGTGATTAACAGCAGACTTTCTTTTGCTGATTGTAATATCCTCCGGAATAATTTGAGGATTGTATTTATTGTGGAACTTCAGAGGTTTCTATTTGTCATATGACTGCTCCTTGAAGATCTCAACAAAGTGATACAGAGCAGCATCTTTCTTGTTAATGAATGGAGTTGATTGTTTGATAACAGTATTGCCACATCATTGTGATAGTTCCAATCCATTTGGGAGGTGATGGTGTGTAGGATAGACATAGGATAGACATAGGATAGTGCCCTAGAATCCCATCAGAGTAGATGTTAAAATTTGAATTCAATTAATTAACGTGGAATTTAATATTAGTTTAATATTGATTGTGATAATGTTATTAATTGTCATAAATATACATCTGGTTCACTAATAATCTGTAGGAAAGGAAAATGTGCCATCCTCACTGGGTCTGGCCAGCATATGACTGCACACCCACAGCAACATAGTGTTTCTTAAATGGCTTAAGCACCACTCAGTTGTATCTAATTGCTACAAAGTCTGATAAGAATAATGAAACCAAATGGACCATCCGGTATCAACCAAGGCACTAGAAATGACAATGGTGTATTCAACCTTGCAAAGTCCTCTTGGCTGACATTTAGGGAATTGTGTCAGGATTGGGAGAGCTGGCCCCCTTGGTCTACTCAGGTAACTGCCTGATAGTCACACTCATAGAATTATAACTTACAAAGTCCCAGTTGCCACCATCACCATTCCTGAGGTGGTAGCGCAGTGGTAGGCAGTTGGGAGGGCATTGTCCTTGCAGACCTTGACATTAAATTTGAAGCCCTCTGATGTTTTGTGGCAAGCTTCAGCAAAGAAACCAGTTGGTTACTCTATACTGCCTCACTCCCATTCCCTGCTCTGGTCCTCCATGATGAACACCCTAAAATAAAAAACAGCATGTGTTTTTTTTTTACATGTGTCTGAGATTTTTTATTGTGCATTTTTATCAGGGACTTCAGTTGCAGTGTGTAATTTGTGGGCTATCATTTATGGCAAAAGTCATTTTTTTCTCTGTTTGTTATCTATATTTGCTATCATCGATATAAGCTTGAATGGTATCTATACTGCACAGAAGCACATGCTAGTTATCTAGGTAAAATAATGTTTTCATTTCTGCAGCTTTACCTATTGTATCTTGTGCATAATTCACATGAATCTTAATAGCATCATATATTGAGAGAGTTTTGAAATGGTTCTGCTGCAGATCTGTTGTCCGTCTTTGATCTCTGCGGGCTTGAATCCAATCTTTGCCAAGGAAATAAATGAATAAGCTTTACTGATGTGCTGTCAGTACATTTTTTGGCAGAAGGCCGATGCAAATAGGCTCATTTGAAGGAAAAGTTAAGACTGCAACCTCAATCTTGTCAGAAATTTGCAACATGCTTTCTTTAAGATACTACACAATAGACACAGGAAAATTGCAAAACTACTGAGAAAAGGAAATTAAATATATGGAATAATATTATTGAAAACTTACAACGTTCAGTAAGATTATTTTAAATATTCAAATCTACCAACACTATACTTAGTAAAGCCATCAGAACTGTGAGATTCTGTTATTCATTACTAGCAATGTAGATGAACCAATCTATTTGTGCTAATTGAAGCAGAATGCTGTTACTTTTCATGGGGAACGCTAGATGTTTAATAGATACATACTCTACATATTTATGAGCAATGCAGCTCAGCAGGCTGCTTGAGAATTCACACAGTATGTCCTGTTATATGGCCTGTGATAAATTGTTGCTCTTGATTAATTTTCATTCCGTGCAGTCACAAAAATACCTTGAAATTTAAGATGTTCTGACTCAGATTAACTCTTTGCAATCCTAAGATTTTGAAGTGTAATCACCTTATTGAGGTATTGTTCATAAATATTGAGCCGGGATTTCTGAGAAGTGGAAACCTTACACATTTCCATCTGCTTCTTCATTCTTACGCAATGAGTCAGCTCCATATTTCTGACGAGAGATGTCAATCAGGATTCCTTCAGGAGTACAGAGCTTTACTTCCATTGTGACAAGTTTCTTGTAGCATAGAGCAGTGTGGAAAAGGCAAACCACAGTCCCTTTTTCATGACAGTCAGTTGCTGCATTCTGAAATGTAATAGTTTAACATCACAGACAGGCACATTGACAACTGTTGTCAAAACATAGGTAAAGTGGATGAGGCAAGTGTGAGGTTTGGGTGCAGGGAGGGTAGCATGCCAGGTGTGTAAGGTGCCAAGTGGTAAGCATTAGGATGAAAATGATTTAGGTGCCAGGTGATTAGGATGCCAGGAGCAAGGTGGCAAAATGATGGAGTGTTTAGGCTATAGTGGAATGGGTAGGAAATATGGGCTCTGGAGTGTGGGAGGTTTAGAGAGGGGACATGTCAGGCCTGGAGCAGGAGAAGATGGAGTTGGGTCCCAGTGGATAAAGCCTGAGAGGGAGGGAGGGGTGCCGAACTGCAGAGAAAGGGGGTTGGGTCCCCGGAGGTTGCTGGGGCAGTGTAGGGTCCAGAGCTGAAGGTGGTGTCTTATCGACTGTGTCTGAAGGTCAGCATGAACTATCAGAGCAGTCCAGAGTGGGGTGAGGTTGGGTGTCAGGTTCAGTGGCAGTAGATGGGACACAGTGGAAGGGATGTTCGGCTCCTGGGGCAGGTGATGGGCAGGTGTCTGATCCAGCAGTGGAGGTCAGATCTCAGGGTGGAAGTGGGGAGAGAAGCACTGGCCAGGAGGTCTTTGAGTCAGGTGACAGAGGGTGTCAGGTTCCAGGAGGTGGTATCCAGACCAGCAGTGAGAGTATTTTGTATCCCAGGATGAGAGGGGTGATCTGGTAAAGCAATCTCGGGGGGAGGTGTAGTTGGTGGTGTGTGAACAAAGTTAGGGTCAGTGTAATACTTACTCAAAAGTGTTTTACTTGGTATTTTAACATCTAACTTATTTCACTAACTATTTACTTATTTTTTTGACATCTGTATATTGTGGTGACAATGAGAAAGTGAGGACTGCACATGCTGGAGATCAGAGTTAAAAATTGTGGTGCTGGAAAAGCACAATAGATTAGGCAGCATTTGAGGAGCAGGAGAATTGTTTCAAGCATAAGCTCTTCATCTGGATTATGGGGAGTGAGAAGGGGGCTGAGAGATGAATAGGAGGGTGGGAGTGGGAGGAAGGGAGCTGGGTAGATGCAGGTGGGAGGTGATTGTGATAGATCGGTGGGCAGGGTGGAGCAGATAGGTGGGAAGGATCTCCTCCACTTCCCACACCTCCGCCCTTGAACCCCACCCCTCCAAACGCAACAAGGATAGAACCCCCCTTGTCTTCATCTTCCACCTCACTAACCTTTGCATGCAATGCATTATCCTCCGCCATTTCCACCACCCTCAATCAGACCCAGATATATTTTCCACCCCTATCTGCGTTCTGCAGAGATCATCCCTCCGTGACTCCCTTGTTAGGTCCATGCTCCCCATCAACTCACTGTCCACTCATCCTTGCCACCACAAGGGGTGTAAAACCTGCACCTAGACCTCGCCCCCACCCCACCCCCCACCGCCTCACCTCCAACCAAGGCCCCAAAGGATTCTTCCACATCCAGCAGAGATTTTCCTGCACATCCAAAACCGCATCTACTGTGTCCGTTGCTCTCTATGTGGTCTCCTCTACAGCGGGGAGACAGGATGCCAACTCACGGAACATTTCAGGGGACATCTCTAGGACACATGCACCAAACAACCGCACTGCCCTGTGGCTGACTATTTCAACTCCCCCTCGCACTCCACCAAGAACATGCAAGCCCTGGGCCTCCTCCACTGTCAAATCCAAGCCACCTGATGCCTGGAGGAAGAACGCCTTATCTTTCACCGTGGGATCTTTCAACCACATGGCATTAAAATTGACTTCACTAGTTTCCAAATCTCCCTTCTCCCCGCCTCATCCCAGATCCAACCCTCCAACTCAGCACCACCCTCTTGACCTGTCCACCTGTCCATCTTCCCTCCCCACTGACCTATCACCATCAACTCCCACCTGCATCTACTTTTTGCCTTCCTAGCTACCTTCCCTCCACCCCCACCCTCCTACTTATCACTCAGCTCCCCCCAACCCCCCCATTCCTGATGAAGCGCTTATGCTCGATACATCGACTGTCCTGCTCCTCAGATGCTGCCTGACCTGCTGCGCTTTTCCAGCGCCCCACTTTTTGATTGTGGTGACAATGTAGTGTAGAATCACAAATTTGATATGCTGAATGAAAAGGCAGCTGATTATCCAAATGGACTGAAACATCAAAATGCTTTGATGCAGAGGGATCTGGGCTTCCTCTTACATGAATTACAGGAAACCAGCATGCAGGTACAGCAGGTAATAATGAGGGAAAATTGAATTTTGATATCCATTGCTAAAGAAATGGAGTATTAATGTTGGGAAGTGCTGCAACTGCGATTGGTGAGACCATATCCGGAGGACTATATACAGTTTTGGTCCTCTTATTTGAGAAAGGATGTAATTGAATTAGAGGCAGTTCAGAGAAGGTTCACTAGATTAATTTCAGAGGTGAAAGGCTTGACTTATAAGGAGAAATTGAGCAGTTTATATCTGCATTCATTAGAGTTCACAAGGATGAGAACAAATCTACATGACATATATAAGGAGATTCTGGATTAGTGGTGCTGGAAGAGCACAGCAGTTTGACAAGGTAGATGCAGAGTGGGTTTTTCCCCTTGTGGGGCAATCTAGAAGGAGAGGTCATATTTTTAGGCTAACCATTGACAGATTTAAAACAGAGATGAAGAATAATGGCTTCTCTTTGTGAATCTGTGGAATTCACTATCCCAAGATGTGATAGATGTTAGGAAACTGACTAAATTTAGGGAAGAGATAGTTAGACTTTTAACTAGTAATGGATTAAAGAGTTAGAAGATTGAGTGAGAAAGTGGAATTGAGGCCGAGATGAAATCAATCATGATCATAAAAAACAGTGGAGCTGGCTCGCTAGACTCAGTGAAAATCACTTTTGTTGCTCACTCTCCACTGTGATATGCTGTATGGAGACCTAATGTATGAAATTGATATTTTAATCAAAACCAGAAGAAAGATTTTTAGCACTCACTTGTTTCATTTTTCCCTAGTGAAGAAGGTTCAATTCTCCCCACATTCATGAGAAATTGTTTGGGCACTTGGCAAAATTGAAATTTTGACACAAAATACAGAAGAAATGTGCAAACTGTTTTTTTCATGGAAGAGGACTCTTGAACTCAGGAACCATGCAAACATTATTTACCTTTAATACAATTTTCTGACAATTAGATGAGAATTGCCAGTGTGGGGAAATAGAATTCCTTTCTATTTTATGCAATTTGTCTAAGTTCTGATCACTGACTGATCTCGCATAGCACCTAATGAAATGAAGGGTTCAATGTGTTTTGCCTTAAAAATGTGTATAATTCCTCCATTATCTGCACTTACTCGTGTAAGATTGCTAATTGCTTTGGCCCAGGGCAACTTGTAAAAAATTAAAAGTGATTAACTTCCTTTTACATCAGATGTTTCGAAGCTGAACAGAATATCCCATCTCTCATGAAATTAATTTTCTTCCCTTGCTGCAACATTACTTAACCCCATCCTTATTTCTGCCCCTACATTGTACCTTGAGATAATTTTATCCACATTAATTTTGCCTTAAACTACCTTCCATAAATTTCATCCAGTTCAGCACACAACTAAATGTTTTAGCCCATCATTCATATGCTTGTTGATTCATACTAATTTCCAGCATTATGTTCCTTTTATTCCACATTGCTTCTGCCTTGCATTTTCTTGAGTACGTTTGAGTCCTCCAAACTCTACATTTTTTGCATCCACCCTATTCTTTGGTTGACCATTCATGGCGGACCCATTTACCTGTCTCAAACTCAGGGCTGGATTTAGCTGTAATAACAAGGATCTCACTGCCTGAAATGAAAGTTGGTTAGACTCACTGCACGGTTGGTGGGTCCCAAGGCTGCAACATTTCAACAATAACCAATTAATTGTCATCATCAGGCTGACCATTGTAAGAACAAGAATGATCACACCTGTCAGCTAATCAGAAGGCGGACAGTTCAGCAGCAGGCAGAGTGGCAGCACCAGGAGCAGTGGGCACTGTTCGGATTGTACAATCACAGCAAAGTAAGGAGGGTTCGGGGCGATGATGTGAAAACAAAGTGAGGAGCTTTAGTGAGTCAGCATTATTGGCACAGAAGGTCCCTCCGTTGACCAAAGATTGCTGGAAAATGACCACCCCTCTTCCCGTCAGTGCTTTTAAACAGCTGGAAGGTGGCCGCAAATAATGTGGCAGGCTTCCCAATCAACAAAGGGTTCCATTGCTATTGGTTTAATGTCAGTGGCAGCCGGGATCTGATTCTAAATAGGATCAGTAATAACCGGCTGAATTGGGCCACCTTCCCCATTGCTGGCAGGATGTCATGGTAGCTGAAAGGCAATAAGCACGTCCATCACCCAGCCCCCACCCCAACCAAGTATTTCAGCAGTTCTCCCACCTTACTGTCCATCCATAAAATACTGGTAAGATTCTCTACTTCCTAAATCACCCCTTCTCTTAACTTCTCTCTGAAGTTATAACCTCCTTGCCCACCTTCACTAAAAGTTATGAACAGAATGTTCAATTGCCTTTTTCCTCGGTTAGCATCTGTTTTTAAATATTTTAAATAGTTAAACAGGCTTCAAGAATGTTTGATTGTTGTGTCGTTTTATTAACCTGTAGCAATAAGCAGAACTCACAGTTGCATAAAGTTGTAACCATATTGCATGGTTGAGAAGTAAAGATTCTTAAATTGAATCAGCTGTTTGATGCTTATTGGTGACATTTTCCACTTTTGCTTTAGTTAAGAAATTCATGTTTCACTTGAAGTTGTACCGTCGTGATGGCACCAAAGAAACCCATTCAGCTTTGAGGGCCCATGCCATCTTTCTGTGGTGTAATCCAGCCAGTTCCAGTCCCTCTGCTGCACCCAGCATCTGGCAAATTTGTTTTCCTGCCTATCAAATTTTCCTTTGGCAATATTGATCATGACAGCTTCCATCATCCATAAACGCAGCAAATTCTCAGTCATTGCAGTTTGCCCTCACATCCCTTTGTAATTCTTGATCTGTGACTTTGTTCTGAGTCGCTGTATAATCAGCAGTTTAGGACAGATTTTCCTTGCTCACTTTAACTAAAAGTTTCATAATTTTTTGCATTGGATCCAACCAGCCATGATCTCATTGGATGGCGGAACAGGCTAGAGTAGCTGAATGATCTGCTTCTTTGTTTGAATGATTACCCCGTCTTCCTTTTTTTTGAGGAAAACAATACCAGCTTCTCCACAGCTGTTAAATTTCCTCATTTATGCAACTCATTCAGGTGCATCTCCTATAAACCATCTCAAGGACACTCACACATTCTGCCTAATATGCGGTGACTAGAATTGGATGCAATGCTGCAATTATGGCCTAACCAAATGTTTATCAAAGTTCGACAAATGTCCATGCTTTTATACTATGAATGAAGAATGAGATTCCATATGTTTGGTAATTGGTTTCTGAATATGTCTGGCCATTTTCAAAGATCTGTTCACATGAGCCTTCAGCACCACAGTGTTCCTGATTTGTCCTCAAAGAAAATGTGCCATTAAAATACTTGAATGCTTGGAAATTATGAATGAAATATGTTATAAAGTTGAAGGTGTGTATTGTACCTTTAAGAGAGAGTGAATGCTGTTCTGAACTGAAATTACAAGTACCTGTGTATATACTAGCTAGCAATCTCAGAGTGGACTGGAAAATTGAAAGTATATAGCTTGGTTGGGAAATGAATCAATGAGTTGGTTGCTGTTTTGACAAGAATTCAAATTTAACCAATCAGTTTAAATTATGCCCCAGGATACTAAAACCCAATTGAGTTTGAATTTGTTGTTTTGCCATCATCAAACCAATGAATCAATCTTATGTTGGGGATGTAAAAATGCGGATGTTTTGAAAATTGGAGAGAGAGCAACTGCTATCAAGACAAATGAAATTAGGAAACCATCTCTGTCAAAGGTACCTTTTCATATGAAACATACTCGCAGTAAAAAGAAAGAAGATGACCCAGGGAATTCAGCAGACTAAAGAGCAAAGTCACAGAAGGTGACAGTGGCTGTGTGATTTTGAAATTAAGTTGATTAAATTTTAATAAGTGTCTTAATGGAACAGTGTATTGTTGGAGAGTTGGAGGCAAGTAATAAGCAGTGAAAAGAAAGGGGGGATTAGAGTTGTGAATAGTTGCTGTTTAATGTTCACTTTTAGAGTTTTAAAAAATTGGTGTTATTTTCTTTACCTAATGGAATTTGGGAGTTCTCTGTCACTCATATTTAACAAATTATGAGGTGAGGTGAGCTTTTTGGGTGTTTGGTTTAATTAACAGAGGAGTTCACCTCCACGTCATAACAAATGCATATGTAGAAGCAGAAAGTGAAACTGACTGGAATGAACACAAGATTTTCATTTGTATATTATATTTTTCTTTCATATATAAGACAAGTTGTAGCTGCAAAAGATGATATGTGCATTTTTTTAAATGGAAGATAGTGTTAAATGCATTTGTAAGGACACAGTATACTCTAACCTGCTTTACCATTGTGCAATCTCTATTGTAAACACTTTATAGAAATAATTTTATAGAAATAGAAGCCATGAAAAGTGACACACAAAAGATGTGTTTTATCTTTGACATTAATTTGAATATTTTGAAGTATTAATTGTCCATTTCTTGCATACAAATTATTATGTCCAATGGTTTTGACAAACAAAATCTTCAGTAGACAAATAATTTGGTAAAAAGTCATTTCCTGCATAAAAGCCCTTGAAATATGATTTTGTGCAAATTATATTTGTAATCAGTACCATCCAGTGTGATTACATAATGTAAATTCTGCATCTGTCAACTTGCCTTTATTTTTTGTTTCAAATCATGATGGAGAGAGCACAGAAAGACAGAAATATGACTGTTACTGTGATCAAAAAATCCATTAGCACTTTTGTCTCCTTTGCTGGAGTGCTTGGATCCAAACAACTCCAAAAGCATGTTAAAAAAAACTAATTGATTTGTTAATCAGTGTAGCACATACGTTTTCTTGCATATATACCTATGATCAGCATTTAATGCTAACATTTTGAAGCTTGTAAATATATCAACAATTGGACCTAAAAACTGACAGTTTTTCGGAAGCATTTGATTTCAGTTTCACCAGTGTCCTAATATTTTGCTTTTTGAATAAGGATTTTGCCAATTCTTAAGATATCTTATTGGATCATTAGAGTATGTCTATCACATGCTTTGTCAGATTTATGTAAGATTGCAGAAATCCATCTAGATTATTTACATCAATTTTCCCAACGTTCCTAAGACAAAACTGAAATATGCATAGTCCAAATAATGAATTTGAACTTGATAAGAAACTCAATAGCTATCAATCACCAAATAAAAGTGTGACAAGGACCATTGTATCACCAATAGAATTCATTAGAACCGCCTCAGGGGCAGTTCAAAAAATGCCTCAAATGTGCTCCAATTTGGCAGCATTGCCTGAGGTTCTGATGTTTTCCATTTGCTATTAATTAGACTTCAAAAATAGAATTCTTCACAAGTCTGATTATAATTGTGCAAGTGTGTGTTTAAATATGTCTAAAATCTTGCCCAATGCATGAAAATGCATTGAGTAAAAATATTTTGGGGAGTCATCTACCCTACCCTACTAGGCAATGTTGAGACAAAGATTTTATCCATCAATGCCCAATACCCTTTTCAGAAATGCATTAAATCATTGTTGAAATAAATTGCTGTTGAGTTCTTGAGTTTTTTTTCTAGCACAAAATTTGCAGATGGAATTAGAACACTTAGGTGCTTCTTTTTGATTGGTGCAGACTCGATAAACCAAAGTGCTTTTTTCTGTGTTACATACCTCTATGACTTCAACTTAGGTGAAGATTGGGGGCAGGCAGTGGTCTATTGGCATTATTGCTGGACTATTAATCCAGAAAAACAGGTTCAAAAACCACCATGGCAGATTGTGGAATTTGAATTCAATAAAAATCTGAAATTGTGTCTAATGAAGACCATGAATCCATTATCAATTGTCAGGGAATAACCTATCTCATTCACAAATGTCCTTTAAGGAAGGCAACTGCCATCCTTACCCAGTCTGGTCTCCATGTGACTCCAGACTCGCTTCAATATGGTTGACTTTTAACTGCCCTCTGGGCAATAAACATTGGCCAGGCCAGCAACACCCACGTCCTGTGAATGAATGACCAAAAGACATTAATGAAAATCCTAAAAGCTAAAGTAATTTTAAAAAATGGGTGAAATCTTACAGGGGCCTGGGTAATGCTGGTTGTCTTGAGAGTTCTGGCAAGGCCTATCTTGAGGGTGGGAGCAACTTGCTGCACCTTTACTGCGTTATTTATGGCAGCAGCGAGTTGCCAAATAAGGGCATAATAGCTTGTCACAAAATGCCTTATGAATATTCAGCTTCCTACCTTATCAAATTCACCAAACAAACCAGTCATCCATAATTCTCCATATGGAAATCAGTGTGACTTCAGCACACCATTTGTTCCAATAAACCGCCATACTGAACACAAGAAACCAATATCTCAGGGCATGGTCTGTGGGCATTGGATGCACAAACACAACATCCACAGACATTGATATCAAATCTGTGCCAACCTTTAAGAATGGTCATGATGCATCTCTGATGCACTCAATACAATTGTGCACTTTAGTGCTGCACCTTATGCTCCAGCAATAACTATGATTGAAATTCTACTGCTAGGGTATTGGGTGCTCACCCACCTCATAGACTAGAGTGACCTGCATCCTTAGGTGCTTCATTCACTGTCATAATGCTTAATTATTTCTATCTTACCTGGAGGCGAACAATATCCATGCCTTGCGTTGTCTTGCATTGACATCCTTGCACTTTGCCCCCTCAGCCAGAGATAGCAGACCTGCATTACTGCTGTTTTGCCTTACTGCTTAATGCAGACAATGTGGTTGTCAACTAGCCTCAGTAAAATCAAAGCCAAGTCTTTGTACAGGAGGTTCCACCATAATAAATCAAAGGCAACTTCTGAGATCAAATCAGGGGCTTGGACATCATCTTTCGTCTGCCTGGAGGTGATCAGAGTCAAGATCATCTCCACATATGGGATTAAGAGCCAAATGTTAGGATGCTCTCTATACTTCTTGACTCTTTCTGTCCTGTTGGAGGCTGTTTTCCTTTTAGAATAAGAGAGAGGTAGGTAATACAGTACATAAAAGTGTGTGGCAAAACTGCTAGTGCTGGTGCAGGTGGGAAGGAATCCCAGGCATGTGAGTACACTGAGCAAAAAAAAAGGCATGCAGAGGTTGTGGTGGGTGACAGTGGATGAGAGAATATATTGCTGGAAATTGAGAGTGGTAGAGCTATAAACCTTTGTGGGAGATGAGTAATGTAGCAGAGATTGAGTGAAGGTCAGTGTATTTGTTCCTATATTGCTGTGCATTTGTGCAGATGGCTGAGACTGCTGTAACTGAGGAGGCAATCTCTGACCCTGGTGTGGTGTTGTGTCCTCAGTTGCTGGTCCTGGGACAAGGTAAATCTCATGCCTGCACCATCCCACCAGCAGGTCCTTGCTTGCAAAGCAGGACAATCATTTCTTCTTCAAGATTAGAGTGATGCTGAAAAGCAAAGTAGGTCAGGCAGCATCCGAGGAGCAAGAAAATCATTGTTTTGGGCAAAAGCCCTTCATCAGGAATGAGGCTGGGAGCCTCGAGGCTAGAGAGATAAATGGGAGGGGGGAAAGGTGGAGCTGGGGAGAAGGTAGCTGAGAGTGAACAAGTGGATGAGGTGGGAATGAAAATGATAGGTCGGAGAGGAGGGTGGAGTGGATAGGTGGAAAGGGAGATTGGCAGGTAGGACAGGTCATGAGGATGGTGCTGAGCTGGAAGTTTGGAACTGGGTTAGGTGAGGGAGAGGAAATGAGGAAACTGGTGAAGTCCACATTGATGCTATGGGGTCCATGGCAGAAGATGAGATGTTCTTCCTCCAGTTGTCAGGTGGCAAGGGCATGGCGATGGAGGAGGCCCAGGACTTGCATGTCCTCGGCAGAGTGGGAGGAGGAACTGAAATGTTCAGCCACAGGGCAATGGGGTTGATTGGTGCAGATGTCCCGGAGATGTTCTCTGAAGTGCTCTGTGAGTAGGCATCCAGTCTCCTCAGTGTAGAGGAGACCACATCGGGAGCAATGGATAGAGTAAATGATGTTTTTGAAGTGCAGTTGAAACTTTGATGGATGTGCAAGGCTTCTTTGGGGCCTTAGAAGGAGATGAGAGGTGTGGTGTGAGCATAGGTTTTGCAGTTTCTGCGGTGGCAGTGGAAGGTGTTAGGAGGGGAGGATGGGTTATAAGGGGGCATGGACCTGACCAAGTAGTCACAAAGGGAACAGTCTTTACAGAAAGCAGATAGGGGTTGGGAGGGAAATATATCTCTGGCAGTGGAGTGCATTTGTGTGTGGTAGATATGGCAGAGGATGATGCAATGTATGCAGACGTTGGTGGGGTGGAAGGTGAGGACTGGGGATTCTGTTCTTGTTGCGGTTTGAGGGGTGGGGTTCAAAGGCAGAGGTGCAGGACATGGATGAGATGTGCCGGAGGGCACCATCAACCATGTGGGAGGGGAAATTGTGGTCTTTAAAGAAGGAGGCCGTTTGGTGTGTTCTGTGATGGAATTGGTCCTCCTGGGAGCAGACGCGATGGAGGAGGTGGAATTGGGAATAAGGGATAGCATTTTTGCAGGAGGCAGGATGGGAGGAGGTATAATCCAGGTAGCTGTGGGAGTCAGTGGGTTTGTAGAAAATGTCAGTGTTGAGTCGGTCATCCTTGATGGAGATGGAGAGGTCCAGGAAGGGGAGAGAGGTGTCAGAGATGGTCCATGTGAATTTAAAGTCGGGGTGGAATGTGTTGGTGAAGTTGGTGAACTGTTCAACCTCCTCGTGTGAGCACGAGGTGGTGCCAATGCAGTCACTAATGTAGCGGAGGAAAATGCGGAGAGTGGTACCAGTGTAACTCCAGAAGATAGACTGTTCACGTAGCCAACAAAGAGACTGGCATAGCTGGGGCTCATGTGGGTGCCCATGACTGCCCCCTTCATCTGGAGGAAGTGGGAGGATTTGAAGAAGAAATTGTTTAGCGTGAGGACCAGTTCAACCAAACGAATAAGAGTGTCAGTGGAAGGGTATTGGTGGGGATGTCTGGAGAGGGAGAAATGCAGGGCTTGGAGGCCCTGGTCATGGCAGCTGGAGGTGTAGAGGGATTGGATGTCCATGGTGAAGGTGAAGCGTTGGTGGGTCAGGGAAACTGAAGTCTTGGAGGAGGTGGAGGGTGTGGGGGCTGTCCCGAATGTATATAGGGAGTTCCTGGACCGGGAGTACAGGACAGTATCAAGGTAGGTAGAGATGAATTTGGTGGGGCAGGAGCAGGCTGAGACAATTGCAGATACTTAGCAACATCCTCACTTTCAAGTTCTACTCTAAGTCAATCACCATCCTAATTTTGAAATGTGTTGCCGTTCCTTCAGTATCGCTGAGTTAACATCTGCAATTCCATCCCTAACAGCATTGTGGGTGTATGGTTCATGAAGCTGTCCACCCTCATCTTCTCAAATGCAAGCAGGAATGGGAAGTAAAACTATCCCTGCCAGTGAGCCCTACATCCATGAACTATCAAAAAAAAACCTTTCAGAATCCATCTTAGCAAGTTTCCTCAGCATCTGTTTCACCAAGATCACCTCTCATTCTTCTGAACTCCATGGGAGAAAGGCCCAATCTGTTCAAGCATTCTGAATAAGATACATATTTAATCTCAGAAATCAGTTGAGCGAATTTTCTTGGAACTGATTCTAGTATAACATCCTGTTCTCCAAATTAGGAAACCAAAACCAAAATTCTTGCTTTTTATAAATATTTAAAATGTTTTTAAAATTTGCATATATAATGCAACATCTCTTTTAAAATATGGGATGGCAAACCGACATGAAGTGAAAGCTATTTTCAACAGTTGACATGTCTTTTCATTTTAATTTGCAGTTCTTTCATCCCAAGCCACTTCATACCCCATACAATTTCAATTTGAGAAAATGGGAATTCAAATAGTTCAATTGACATCTTCAAAACAGTTATGCAGAATTACAGTACTTTCAACATATATTGCCTAATGCACATCTCAATCTGTAAGCTGTGCAAGTGTGAAATGATTATCTCTAAACCATGCATTGTATCAACTTGTCTGAAGCAATATATGCAAAATTTGTTGCAATTATGGAAGATATTTCTTCTCCAGTTTTCATTTTTTTTGTCCTTTCATTAGATATTAGCATTGCTGGCAATGTCTGTATATGTTGTCCATTCCTAATTGCCTTTTTCAGAGAAGGATTAGGAGTCAATTCTACAGAGGATTTGAAGTCACGTATCAGCTAGACCTGGTAAGGATAGCAGATATCCTTCCTGAAAGGACATTGATGAATCAGATGGGATTTTATAGCAATTGATAATAGTTGAAACGGTTGTCGTGCTTATTAATTATTGTTAAACTCGTCTTAATATTTCAGATTTATTAACTGAATTTAAATTCCACCATTTGCTGTGATGAGATTATGAGACTTTAACTCATAGTATTTGTCAAGGCACTGGATTTGTCTGCACCATTCCCATTCACATTTTTAAAAATCTCTTCGTACAAAATTTAATAGAGGTGAAGTAGTTACAAGTTCTACCCATACATTTAATTACAATAGACAATACCTCTTTACTGTTAGTATATTAAATAAAAAAACAATTAGCTTTCAAGATTATTTTGCAAATTTATTAAATGCATTTCCTGGAGTTGTGCAATATTTCATTTGGTTTATTTTGTTGATTTCTATAAGAGCACATTTTTCCATTGTACTTAGTAGCTTTGACAATAATTTGTAGTTAAGCAGCTGAACTCAAACAGAAGAATAGACATATTGAGTCAGAGGCCAGTTTCAGAAGCTATTAGTGTGTGTGCTTGCAATGACAAGTGGGAGCTAATAGTACTTGGACTGGAAAATGTAGGTGGGAATAATGATCACATACCAGCTTTCACATTTGAATTATTGGGATTCCAACATTTTTAAATGCACTTAATTTTTTCATTTGAGCATTTTTATTACCTTTTCATTCACCTCTTTCAGTCCTGTTGTTGTCACTATAGTTGTACCAGACCTTAGGGGCTGCTCTCTCATTAGAAAGAGAAGCGACTGGTGGTGATTTAACCATTGGTGGTGAGCGCCACCGGACCTCAGGTGACAGAAGAGGTTGAGAAGGAGAGTCCTTCATGGTAACCTCAAACCAGTGATGGGAGTTGAACCCGTGCTGTTTGTGTTACACTGCGCTGTAAACCAACAATCTAGCCAACTGAGCAAAACCGATTCCCTCATTCAGGATTACTTTAGTTATACCCTCCATATGATCATTGAGATGTAGCTATTATTATAAAATTATGTTGCTGAAAAAAGATGTTTAGTAAAATTATTTTTGCCTTGCAATTATCAGGACAAGCATACCGATTTCAGGCAAAACTAATAATTAATATGTATGAGAAGATTGGTATTAATTTGGTAGTCTTGTGAATTGTCCTAATGAGTGCAAGGTGAAAGATGTTGACAAAATGTGTCTTTTTTTTCAGCAAAACCCAAGTTCTGTGCTACCAAATAATTATAAAATTAGATCTTTCTATGTTGATCAGCTGGGAACTGAGAACTGTGCACTTGGCTCTCAGTATGTCTGTGCTGCATACGTGCTTTTTCCTGTTCTGGACTCAACCAAACCTCAATATATTCAAAAGATAGTCAGACCCTAACTTTTTCTTATTTTAAAGGGAAGTGTAAGGTGTTATGTTCCAGATGCAATTCGATTGGTCAAACTACTTGCTGTTAAACAAAACACACTTTATATTTACACAAAAGTTAAAGTACAGACAAAATAAAAATAAAAGAATTGATTTTACAATAACTCTGTCAAAATGTTTAACAAAATAATAGGTATATTAACTACTATGAATTAAGTGTTCCAATATAGCAACAGCCCATAAACAAAACCCTTGACAAAGGCAAATTCAATAAAATAAATTGTCCCACAGACAATTCTCCAGTCCAGAAGGAAAAACATCAAGAAAAATCTCTGAGAGGGAGAGCAGCAGGTAGAGTTGTACTGCAGCTTCCAAACCCAGCTTCAAGTCTCAACAACTGCAACTGAAAACTAAAACTAAAAATCTTGGTTCTATGGGAGCTTGACCCCAACAATTCAGACTGCTTCAATTGTTCCAACTCTAAACAAAAACCCAAGGTTTCACAACCTGTGAATAAAACACCAGGGTAAAGCTATAGTATCATCACAATCACATTAATGTCATCATTAATATGCGGGTGTCAGTGGACGGTGGCACTGGTTGCTCTCGCAACATCATTCACTTCGTGATTCTCTCCAGCCCTGGGTAGCAGCAGGCCAGTCACTCTGCTACTGTCGGTCAATCTCTGCATTTTAGCAAGTTACCCACGCAACAGTGGACTGCTCCCTCTGCCACCAATCACTTGGCCATCTCCCATGCCCTCAGTGCTTCTCCCCTACATTTTGTACTTTATGGTCTCACAGAATCCCTACAATATGGAAGCTGGCCCTTTGGCCCAACAAGTCCACACTGATCCTCTGGAGAGCGACCCATCCAAACCCATTCCCCTACATTTACCCCTAACTAATGTACCTCCCCTACACATCCCTGAATACTCTGGGCAATTCAGTATGGCCAATTCACCTAACCTGCACATCTTTGCCAAAGATGGTCAATTTAATGTTGATTTATATTTTAGCAGCAAAGCCTTTCATCAATCACTGCATTATAATATTTACGACTTATCATCCAGCGTTATACTCTGAACTCACATGCCAGAATGTTTCAACCTCCAGAATAGAGATCACCTCAACTGTTAGTGATGCCACTAAACTGGTGTCAACTAGGTTGCTTTCAGAAACTATCCACGATCTGTCAAAAGTGCAGATTTTTCCCATGTTGAGATAGAAACATCTCGACGCATTAGCTTCGCTTCCATCTCAATTGACCCTGCCAAGTCTGCAAAGTATTTATAGCATTTTATATTTGTATTTCAGATTCTCTGCATATGAAGTATTTTGCTTGAGTACTTCAAATCTTTTTTGACAACAATTTTAGTTGTGATGAAGCATTGTAAGATATTTTGCTCCATTGACTCTGTGTTAGAAAGGTAAGTTATTGTTTTTGTTAATGGAAACAATGGAATATACAATTACCAGGCATATAAAAACCCCATGCAATGGTATTCTTTGACTTTATGTTTAAATGTAATAACTACCAACAATATTGTTCAGCTGACCATCCTTATTTGAGTGAATTTCTCCAAGTAAGTCGAAAGTGTCAGTCTAAAAAACTGAAACAAATTCAATGTTTTAGCCATTATCTTAGAGTACATTTGGATGAACTCTATAGGATTTGGCTTATATAATCCTTGAAAAGATTCTTCTGTTGTTACTGAGAAACAAGATTACATTCTGTTTTCAAAGAAATGTCCAGTCCTAACATCAACAAATTGTAATACAAAGAGACTCGTCATTCTGGTTTATGTCATTAGTCCATTTCAAACTATCTCAAGTATTACAGTGTGTTTCTCAATGCATTAATTGTACAGCTTACATCTGAGTATAAATAAATTTCTTTAGTAAATTGACATGTTATGAAGTTTGTTAGGCTAATGATCTCTATTTTCTGTGGTAACACATGATATTGTTTAACCCAGTAACAATTCCACCTTAGAAATGCTAAACCCTGAGACAATCATGCATCCACTAAAATTGAGACTTCTGATTCATGGCAAATTAATTTGCTTATGCAAATTATAATATACCATAAACACAAATAATGGCAACTAGAGATGTCAACTAAGATTATATTTTTAAATCCTAAAATTGGGTAGGAACCCAATACTTTTCAACTTTAAAGACTTTGCATATATGCATTACTTTGATGTAGTTTAGTGATGTATTATAGTGCTGGCTGTAATTGAATTTTGAAAGCCCAATGGAGGTGACGAAGGGGGCAGATAGGCCTTTAATTTAATATCATCAGCTAGAGTGCCAGTTTGCCAGCATATATTTGTTTGTAGACCATTTTGGAACAAATATATGCCTTGGGTGAAACATCTATCTGCCAAAATTGTAGATGGCCAGTTAGATATTTTAATGCTCTGTTAATGTTCTGCTGTCACAGTCATCTGGAATTTTTAGGTTGACAGGCATATCCCCATAGAGACCACAACACCGAGCACAACTGATGACAGGAAGCAGAGAAAATGGGGCTTTGGTTGTCCCTCAGACTTCTCAAACACCTCCTCTATCTTCAACCGCATAGCTACTGCACCAGCCAAAGAATGTTGTGGAGGACTACCATTCCTCAATATATTCTTGCAGCTGTGGTCAGTTTTAATTTAAGAACTTGTGAAAGGTGTTGAGAGAGGGCCTTTCTCTTGAGGTTTGTTCCTTTCTATCAATACTGTCACCTCTGATGTTAAGGCTGGTAACCCCACTGTGCTGAAGAAGCTGCTAATGGCTTTCCAGCATCGGAAGCTGCATGCCATCTTTAATTCAATAGATGTGAGCATGCCTTCTGGCCATTATTGGACTGGTATTGACAAATCACATTGGGTATATCATGCCAATGCTTTTTAAGTTCAGTAACTAGAAGAAATCCTGATGTTGTTGGCCTCACCCCAGAACAAGATCCATCTCTGATAATCTTACCTCGAATAGTTTAGCTTTGTAGAACATGGAACATGAAAATAAAATCCAGTTAAAATACTGAAAGCATTTATCATTGAATCATGGAATTCCGACAGTGTAGAAGCTAACTGAGCCGACACTGATCCTCCGAAGAGCACCCCCCTCAGCACCATACCCCTACCCAATCCCTGTAACCCTGTATTTACCATGGCTAATCCATCTCGCCTGCATATCTTTGGACTGTGGGAGGAAACCGGAGCAGCCGGAGGAAATGTATACAAACACGGGGAGAATGTGCAAGCTCCACACAGACAGTCATGCAGGCTGGAAGCGAACCTGATTCCGGATGCAGTGGGGCAGCAGTGCTAACCACTGAGTCACTGTGCCGCCCTTTAATTTCTGGTTTTGAAATGCTTTGATGAAACAAACTAATATAGGAATACAAGTAATACTCAACTACAGTTCCATACTTTTAAATGTATGTTTTATTTTGTTTCCTTACCATAAATGAGAGTAAATGGAGTTAGGTATTGTAGGGAACTATAATAAATATAGGAGAAAAGAGAAGTTTTTTTTCTTGTGAGAGATTTACTTACTCTTTGGTCAGATACTGAAATGCTGTCAGTTACAGGATCTGGCATGCAGACATGTGTTAGGTACATTTTTCAGAACTATGAACTGGTAGCTGAATGGAAAAGCATTGTAACATTAAATAAGCAGCTTTGGAGGTCAGGGATACTATCCATTGTCCATTAATTTCAGACCAGTATAGTCACAGATCTAACCTCAAATGTAGGTGAGAACTAACCACTTGCAAACTATTTGAATATAGTTTGACCATTATTTCTATGGATCATTTTGTGAATAGGGAATGAGAAGCGTTCACATGCATGACTGAGCTAATGCGAATGCAGCCCATCCCACCTTAATCTTTATTACTTTGTGTAATGCATTACCTCCTTATTTTGTGTGAAATTGCTTTGAAAGGTCAAAGTGTGCTTTGTTATGCTGTAAAGTATTGAACAAGTGTAGGAAAGATAGAATCCTGGCTTGAATCATTGGGGGTGAGATTGAGTTTGTGTGATAGCGTAAAGTAGGTGATAGGAAATCAACAACCCATTTCACATTTCTCAGAATTTTTATTTTCATTGAACTAGATAGAAATAAAATGCAGGACAGATGTAAAATGGGCTGTCAATTTGATGTCACCCATTTTACACTGTCTCACAAAGTCAAAAATACTCCTAAACTTTTTTTACAGTACAAAAGAAGCCACTCAGATTTTTTTTCAGTCCTGGCTGTTTCTGAGAACAATACAAAGGTAATCACACTGTTCCAGTCTCTTTTTCTAAGCATTTGTCTTTATCTGCTTCAAATATTTATCAAAATTTCCCTTATAAGATACCATTGTTTCTGGATGAATCACTCTCTCTGTGAAAAGCATTACATGCTCCAGTAACTCTGTGAAAAGAGATTTCTCCAGAACTCTTCCCTAACTCTCCAGTGATAATTTTAAATTAATGATTGCTTGTCACTGATTCTTCAAGCAAAGGAAATTATCTGTCCCTTCTCAGTCAATCAAAATTCTAACAATTTTATGAATTTCTATCAAATCGTTTATTCTTCAAGTGGAAATAATCATAGAAAGTCAAAGCTTTTCTTGCAAATAAAAGGTTGTTACCTTGTTATCATCCTGGTGATTAGTTGTGTGATGTGTACTTCTAATTGTTTCAATGCTGTTTCTATGATATGACACTCATAACTACCATGATATTATTTGTTTTTTAAAAAATCCATCTTTACTCTTCTTTACTATGCCTTTAATTCTAAAACATAAAGTTCTATTGACTTCTCCTCTGGCTTTACCTACTTGGATTTATGCTTTTAAGGGATTATGCATTAAAACCATGAGGTCTTTGTTCATTCACACTCATCAGTTCCTTCATTAAATCTCTTTCCATCATTGAAATTTACAACATGGAAGGAAGCCATTTGCTCCATCATCGGTGAACAAATAGCCATTCATTACCACACCGCTTTCCAGTTCTTGATCCATAGTCTTGTAGGTTCCTGTGTTTGAACTGCACATTCAGCTGTATTTTACATGTTAAGAGGGTTAGTACATCGACCACTCCTGTTGTTCTAGATCCCCATGTCTTTTGAGTAAAAATAATTCCGATTAATCTACTTTAAACATACAGGTAGTTCTTCCATAACACGATAGTTGTGTTCTTCTGCAACCCCGCATTATAGAAAAATTGCGCTTTAGAAATAGCACTTAAGTTGTTGATGATGTAATCACATTACAGCCAACACACACTATAAAAGTTTGTGCTTTAGAAACTGCGTCCCCAATTCGTCAACTGTTACAGTGATTGCGCGTTAACAAAATGCATGTTATAGCAAAACAATCTGTACTACTACTACTGGCACTGAATTTATGGACCCCTCAACCAAGGAAAGAGTGATTTCATATCCAATACATTCAGATCCTTAATCATTACATCTTTCAGGCAGATCTCCTTAACCTTCTCTTTCCAGATGAATCAATATCAACATATTAAATCTTTCATCATAACTAAAATTCTCTAATCCATGCAACATCTTAATAAGTTTCCTCTTTGCCAGCTCTTGTGCAATGCCTCATTTCCTAGTATGTGGTGTCTTGACCTGCATGCTGTGCTCCAGTAATAGCCTAACGTTTTTTGTACAGTTCCGGTAAAATGTCAATTAATAAAGGCACATGGGTGAATAAATATAGAGTCATTCGATAAACTATTAAAAATGGGTGTTAGCCAGTATTAATGTGAGTGACGTTAAATCTGCTGTGTGATGTGTTTCAATGTTGGCTTCCTTGGTCAATGTCAAAGCAATCTTCCTGTTTCTGCAGGTGTGGGAGACTGCACCTCAGCAGCTACAGGAGATGATTGAGCTTATGGACTCACAGACCTTCAATTTGTTTAGGGGGAAATGATTGTTGTTTCTCCACCTGGATATTCTGCTGCAAGGAAGCAACTTGACTGTTTGAGGTTGAGGAGGTGGTAAATGGGCACCTCCTAATGTTCATCCAGAAACATTACATATAGAAATGCTGACCTGAGATTAATTATTGTGTACCCCCCCCCCCCCCCCCCCCCAGTGGTACAGAGTGAGCAGATGGCTTTTCTGCAGCAACTCCCACTGCTGCTGATGAGGTCCGGGACAGTGATTCTCGTTGGAAACTTCAATTGCATCATCGATGCGGATGTATGATCCAGAAGGGTAACAGCCAACTGGATTCCATGTCCAGATTCTTGATGGAAATGGTTAAAGTCGCCAAGCTACATGACATCTTCAGCACGGGTCCATCCAGGGCCGTTCCCTCTCCATAACAGGTTAAAAACTGAGTCATCACATGTGAAGCATTCTCTATTGTTGTATGTGGCGCAGGTCTGGTCCATTTCCTGAAACTATGCTGTTTCAGTCACCTGAGCCATCTTCCATTTCATCTGAAAGCCTAAGATAGACTGAGTCTGCAGGGACTCCATGCCAAAAAAAATTCTGGTTTGGGAGGGGTGGGGGGGAAGAACATACCTCAGCAGTAGCAGTGGGAGTTGCTGCAGAACAGCCATCTGCTCACTCAGTACCCCCGGGGGAGGGGGGGGTGGTACACAATAATTAATCTCAGGTCAGCGTTTCTATATGTAATGTTTCTGGATGAACCTTAGGAGGTGCCCATTCACCACCACCTCAACCTCAAACAGTCAAGTTGTCCTCATTCTGATGGCCACCTTTGGGAGTGGCTGCATCAAGTTGTGTGTAGAACCTCAGTACGCAAACACCAAGTCTCACAATGTACTGAGGTTCTACCCATCCCCAGTGTTGCGAAGGATGGGGCTGCCCCTGCTGTAGCAGAACACTCCAAGTAGTTTGACCTTTCCATATCACTTGTCCTTCATTGAGAAATTTGCAAAGAGAACACATTCAAACACAGTCCATCAGGAAGAGGTCAGCACGCCACATCCTCGAGACCCTGAGGGAAAAAGAGAGGGTGGATCCTGTCACATAGTTCCCTGAGTAGACTGTCAAAGTCATTTGGCAGAATGCCCCATCACCAAAGCTTTCTAACAAGCACCAACACATCGTTTGGCTGGTGATGAGAAGGGCACTACCTGATAGATCCTTTATGTATGCCTGGTTTGTCTGTACCACTGCATGCTATCCTCGAAGTGACTGTGGCGGAGGGAGGGGGGGGGGGGGGGGGGGGCGAATGAGGCTGTCAGCCATCTCCTTCTGGAAGTCTGGAAGAGGGTGCAGTGGTTTGTGTCAAGGTTCATCCTGAGCAGCTCTGTGACGTGGCACTCTGCTCTATGGTCAGTTATGGTCATGCACAATGAGACAAATATCAGCTATGCTAGTGGACCATCAACTTGGTGAAAGACACTCTTTGGTCTGCCCAAAACTTGAAAGTCTTCTAGAACAAGGAGTTGACCCTGACCAAGTGTTATGGACTGGCACATTCCAAGGTCCAGGGCTACGTGTTGAGGGATGCACTAAAGTTTAGGGCAGCAGCTACCAAGGGTGCACTGGGGAAAGACCACTGTTTGAGGTCTTCCTGCTGAATGTAAATGGGGGTCCATTCAGTTATTGGACCCTTCTAGTGTCTCAAGTAGATGTTAATATTAGCATTGTATATCCAAAAGAGGACTTTAATATTTTGGATAGAGTCAAAGTCCAGTATTTTATTTATTTACTGGACATGTAACTTTACAGAACCAAACTGCTTTTGTGACAATGTATGTACACAAAGAGATTTTATATGGCAAAATCCCCACAGACGATAATAGACACAGGACCCTCGCTGACCCATTGACTGCCTCAAACATTCAATCATGTTAGTCAGATGCAAACAGCTCTTGACAAATCTGTGCTGCCCTTGATTAATATCAAGAATACTATCCTGTTCCTCAAAATTAATTCCACTAATTTTCTAGCCACTGAGGTTATGCTATCTGATCTGTGATCATTCACTAAATCCTTTTCTGTCTTTTTGAACAATAACCATCCCCCCCCCCCACACATACACACACACACAGTCACTTCGAGGGTAGCGTGCGGTGGTACAGACAAACCATGCATGCATAAAGGATTTGTCAGGTAGTGCCTTTCTCATCACCAGCCAAGCGATGTGTTGGTGCTTGTTAGAAAGCTTTGGTGATTGACAGTCTACTCAGGGAACCATGTGACAGGATCCACCCTCTCCTTTTCCCACAGGGTCTCAAGGCTGCAGCGTGTCTTCCAATCTTCTGTCCCAATATCTTTGGCCAGAGAGCATGATAATACTGGTCAGAGGCACTGTTTTTTTCCCCCTTCTGTCACATTCCTTTACAGCTTAGAATACATATAATCTGAGGTTGTGAATTTATCAGCCCTCATTACTTGCTCACAGTGTTAATCCACTTATGGGACATGAATGCTACTTGCAGCATATTAGCCCAAGCCTGGATATTGTCCAAATTTTACTACATTTGGAGTTGAATTGTTTCAATATCTGAGGAATCACGAATGGTGCTGAACAATGTGCAGCCATTAGCAAACATCCCCACACTGACCTTATGATGTAAGGAAGGACATTGATGAAACAGTTGAAAATGGTTGTGTCTAGAATACTACCCTGTGTAGTACTACCATGCAGAGATATCCTACAGCTTAGATAACTGACCCCAACCACAACCATCTTCCTGTGCAGTAGGTATGACTCTATCCAGAGAAGCATTTCCCCTGAATTCTACTCACTCAGGGGCTCCTGATGCCTGACTCAATCAAAGCCCTTGACTGGTCTGCTATCAGGGGGGAGTCACTCTTACCTCACCATGGTGTTTAACTCCTTTGAATGAAATAATGCAAGTCAGGAGCTGAGTGGCTCTGTTGGAAATCAAATGAGCAGATTATTCCTCAGCAAGTGCTGTTTGATAGCACTGATGATGACCTCTTTCTGCACTCTACCAGTGGTGAGGAATATACAGGTAATTTCAGAATGCAGTATTCTTAGAGGTTTACTTATTATTCCCTCTGGGACTGCCACTGCTCCTGGTGGCAATTCTGGGAAATGCATGCTGCCAACAATTTTGCATGAGGCCTGGCCTCCTTTAAGATGGTGGCAACCAGCCTCAAAATACTGAGTAACCAAATGGCCATAACATATCTGCAAATTGAGTTGCCAATATGCAGGCTGATTCACTGCTTACCTTTATGCTAAAACATGGGAATTCTGCCTTCCTCCATGAAGTTCAATCCCACCACCACCAGGCTTCGTCATTTGAAATGGTGCTTTTCCAACAGAGACTGTAGCAGCATTAATACTTGTATCCATGGAAGCAGATGTCATCTGTTTAAAAAAGACATAAAGGGCTGAATCTTATAATGTTTTGAGATAAGTACCAGTTTAAACAAGTTTTTGAAGAGTCTTCACCGAATGGCCTGATGAGATTTCTTGCTGTATCTTAACCAACCTATCTTATTAACTGTTGACAAATGTGGTGCTGGAGAAGCACAGTAGGTGAGGCAGCATCCGAGGAGCAGGAGAATCAATGTTTTGGACATAAGCCTTTCATCATCTCCAACATCTGCAGTCCTCACTTTTTCCTAGTGTCTTATTAACTATCCACCCTTCACTGTGGCATGCCTCTTGTCTGTTTCTAACCCCGTCTTACCATGCACCATCACGGAAGGACTCATCCCAAAAGACCAGCATCCCTGCATTTATGCCAACTTTAAAATGCTGCTGTGCCCCTGTGCCAATGAGGGGCAACACTGGATCACAAATATAATGATACAGCAGCGATGATGTCATGCTGCTCATGGCACATGGCTGATACTCCCTCGTACACAAAGCCCTATTTTCACAGCCTACCCTCTGTTTAACCACCACACATCGCACAGCATGCCTGTTCTTAGATACATTCCATCTGAATATCTCTCAAAGTCACTATTACACTGTCCCCAACGCACACTGGAGACATGCATCTTGTCATTGTCCAGTAGGGAAGCACCTCACACAGGGAGGTGGTCAGAAAATTCCAAACGTGAGCTTTTATTGAGTATCAGAGAAAGCATACTGATACAAAGTAAATAGAAGTTATGATTCACTCCCACCAATGCAAACATATTGCAAATTAATTGCTAACATTAAGACAAATGACTGTTGAATATTCCACAATGGTTTGATGGTGTAGCTCTTATCAACTGGAACTGGTTTTCATGATGCGGTGAGGCACGACTTAGGATGCGTGGCTTGGAAAAGTAGGCTTCAAGGGAAGGACGCAATTGATATGTGGAGCTTGTTCAAGGAGCAACTATTGAGTGTCCTTGATAAGTATGTACCTGTCAGGCAGGGAGGAAAGGGTCGTGTGAGGGAGCCGTGGTTTAATAAGGAATTGGAATCCCTTGTTAAAGGGAAGAGGGCGGCCTATGTAAAGATGAGGCGTGAAGGTTCAATTGGGGCGATTGAGAGTCATAAGGTAGCCAGGAAGGATCTGACGAGAGAGCAAAGAGCAGCAAGGAGGGGACATGAAAAGTCCTTAGTTGGTAGGATTAGGGAAAACCCAAAGGCTTTCTATAGGTATGTCAGGAATAAAAGAATGACTAGGGTAGGAATAGGTCCAGTCAAGGATAGTAGTGGGAAGTTGCGTGTGGAGGCTGAAGAGATTGGGGAGACACTGAATGAATACTTTTCGTCAGTATTCACTCAGGAACAGGACATTGTTGGCAATGTGAATACTGAGTCACAATTAATTAGAATGGACGGCTTTGAGGTATGTAGGGAAGAGGTGTTGGAAATGCTGGAAAGGGTGAAAATAGATAAGTCCCCTGGGCCTGATGGCATTTATCCTAGGATTCTCTGGGAAGCAAGGGAGGAGATTGCAGAGCCAATGGCCTTGATTTTTATGTCCTCGTTGTCTACAGGAATAGTGCCAGAAGACTGGAGGCTAGCAAATGTGGTTCCCTTGTTCAAGAAGGGGAGTAGGGATAACCCTAGTAACTATAGGCCGGTGAGTCTCACTTCTGTTGTGGGCAAAGTCTGAGAGAATTGTAAGGGATAGGATTTATGAACATCTGGATAGGAATAATGTGATCAAGGATAGTCAGCATGGTTTTGTGAAGGGCAAGTCGTGCCTCACAAATCTTATTGAATTCTTTGAGAAGGTGACTAAGGAGGTAGACAAGGGTAAAGCGGTAGATGTGGTGTATATGGATTTTAGTAAGGCGTTTGATAAGGTTCCCCATGGTAGGCTACTGCAAGAAATATGGAGGTATGGCATTGAGGGTGAGTTGGAGGTTTGGATTAGGAATTGGCTGGCTGGAAGAAGACCGAGGGTAGTAGTTGATGGTAAAGGTTCATCTTGGAGTGCAGTTACTAGCGGTGTTCCACAAGGATCTGTTTTGGGACCATTGCTGTTTGTCATTTTTATAAATGACCTGGAGGAGGGGCTAGAAGGTTGGGTGAGCAAGTTTGCGGATGATACGAAAGTTGGTGGAGTTGTTGACAGTGAGGAAGGATGTGTCAGGTTACAGCGGGATATAGATAAGCTGCAGAGCTGGGCAGAAAGGTGGCAAATGGAGTTCAATGTAGGTAAGTGTGAGGTGATTCACTTTGGTAAGAGTAACTAAAAGATGGGGTACTGGGCTAATGGTCAGATACTTGGTAGTGTGGATGAGCAGAGGGATCTTGGTATCCATGTACACAGATCTCTGAAAGTTGCCACCCAGGTAAATAGTGCGGTGAAGAAGGCATATGGCGTACGGCTTTTATTGGTAGAGGAATTGAGTTCCAGAATCCTGAGGTCATGTTGCAGTTGTATATGACTCTGGTGCGGCCGCATCTGGCGTATTGTGTGCATTTTTGGTCGCCATACTATAAGAAGGATGTGGAGGCACTGGAACGGGTGCAGAGGAGGTTTACCAGGATGTTGCCTGGTATGGTAGGAAGATCGTATGAGGAAAGGCTGAGGCACTTGGGGCTGTTTTCATTGGAGAAAAGAAGGTTTAGGGGTGACTTGATAGAGGTGTACAAGATGATTAGGGGTTTAGATAGGGTTGACCATGAGAACCTTTTTCCACGAATGGAGTCAGCTATTACGAGGGGGCATAGCTTTAAATTAAGAGGTGGTAGGTAGAGGACAGATGTTAGGGGTAGATTCTTTACTCAGCGAGTGGTGAGTTCATGGAATGCCCTGCCAGTAGCAGTGGTGGACTCTCCCTCTTTATGGGCATTTAAACGGGCATTGGATAGGCATATGGAGGATAGTGGGCTAGTGTAGGTTAGGTGGGCTTGGATCGGTGCAACATCGAGGGCCGAAGGGCCTGTACTGCACTGTATTTTTCTATGTTCTATGTTCAATCAGGTCCTCTCTGGCTTATAGAACCTGATGTGCCTCAGTTCTGTCAAACTTATGAGAGCTTCCTTTCCTCTCTATCCTCATCCTCCTCCTTGGAAGACAGGTCCCATTCTCCCTGTTCCTCAGCATCCAGCACATCACCTTATCACCTACTCCAATTTTGCAGGATTATGTGGTACATTCTGTCCAGACTATACTAGAGCTCTATTTCCCCATCAAAGACCAGTTCAAGGATAGAAGTAGTGTTATCATCCACTCCACTACAGACTTGGATGCAGCATGTGCATCAACCTGCTGTGCAGGCTGAGTAATTATTACATCAAAAAGAAGTATGTGATCCACTCCAATCCCTTCCCATCCATGACCCACATCAACCATTCCAACTATCACCTATTCAGCACAATCCATCATCATACTTACATGATATAAGCTCAAGTTAAAAATCACACAACACCAGGTTATAGTTAAACATGTTGTATGTTGTGTGATTTTTAACTTTGTCCACCC